>NC_067401.1:52565269-54965269 GCF_016432865.1 Antechinus flavipes
ACTGTCCTGATCAAGGTGGGGATGGAACCTCGAGGAAGCTGATGTGCCCTGTGTTCCCCTGGGCATAAGCCTGGGCAGGGGGCCCGGGCGCAGAAGGGGATGAAGACAGGCTCTCAGCAGCCCTTCTCTCTCTCTCTCTAGGAAATGCTAGAGCTGTTTGAACAAGAAGCCAAAGAAACAGGACTCCCCAGATTGCTCATAACAGCAGCTGTGTCTGCTGGGAAAGGCACCATCGATGCTGGATATGAGATTGCAGAGATTGGAAAGTGAGTTCAGCGAGTCTCCCCGGGGGTCTCAAATCTTAGAAAAGTGGTTTCCAAAAGTTTGGGGGGAGTGGCAGATTGATTCCCAAGTGTGTGTAGGAGTAAGCATGTGTATATTTATTTATTTTTATTATAGCTTTTTATTTACAAGTTATATGCATGGGTAATTTTACAGCATTGCCAATTGCTAAACCTTTTGTTCCAATTTTTCCCCTCCTTCCCCCCACACCCTCCCCTAGATGGCAGGATGGCCAGAAGATGTTAAATATATTAAAGTATAAATTAAATACAAAATAAGTATACATGTCCAAACCATTATTTTGCTGTATGAAAAGAATCAGACTCTGAAATAGTGTACAATTAGCCTGTGAAAGAAATCAAAAATGCAGGCGGACAAAAATAGAGGGATTGGGAATTCTATGTAGTGGTTCATAGTCATCTCCCAGAGTTCTTTCGCTGGCGTAGCTGGTTCAATTCATTACTGTTCCATTGGAACTGATTTGTTTCATCTCATTGCTGAAGATGGCCAGGTCCATCAGAATTGATCATCATATAGTACTGTTGTTGAAGTATTTAATGATCTCCTGGTCCTGCTCATTTCACTCAGCATCAGTTCACATGTGTATATTTATTAACTATATATACATACACATATATATGTATGTACACACATACAAATATAAAATTATATGTACTGATTATATTTTTATGTGTATATGCTGTCTCCACCATTAGAATGTAAGTTTATTGAGAATAGGGATTTTTCCATTCTTTGTACTTGAACTCACCCCCCCCCCCTCCCTTTTCCCCCAACTCCTAGCATGGTGTACATTATAGGCGCTTACTAAGTACTTATTGATTGTTTAAATGCATCCTTCATCTCTTGGAGGTGATTTCCAGTCCTTAAAGGCCATGCCAGTAGAGTGCACACTTGTAGGGGTCCTATGCCAATTGAAAAAACTTTGACTTTGGGGCTGATGATTATGAGCTCTTTTAGTGCAGATGTTTTTGCCTTTTTTGTGCCCCTATTGTTTAGCACCTTGCATATTTATAGGTACTTAATAAGTGTTTGTTGACTTTGTGATGGTATTTATGTGGTTTGAAGTTAACCTTAGATAAGCTAAATTAAGAAAAGATCATGGTCTCTGAATAGCTGGTTTGCTTCTAGGAAATGGATGTTTTTAGCCCCAACAAATCATTCCATCTGCTGTTCTAACTGCTGTTCTAAGGTTTCTCACCTAAGTTTTTCATAAAATATACAGATTTCTTGGGCTTTCTACCTGATGGATGTCTCTCATTTCAGGCTCCTGGACTTCATCAGTGTGATGACCTATGACTTCCATGGTGGTTGGGACACGGTCACTGGACATAATAGTCCCCTTCATGAGGGATCCAAAGATAAAGGAGATAACCGCTTCTTCAACTGTGTAAGAAAGCAGCTTGAGGGATGGCATACCACTGTACACTGGCCTTCGAACCTAGAAGGTCTTAGCTCAAATCCTGCCTTTGAACATATTAGCTATGTCCCTTAACCAGTGAGTGTTCCAGACAACTCTATAAAACACTCAATTGTGGAAAATTGCTGAGAGGAGATTGGAAACTTCCCAGTAGAACCAGAGCTTTGTGTCTCCCCTCAATGGGCTGCTAGTCATATGGGAGTTCTGGGTTTGAAGGCTTTTGGACTTGGATCGATTAGACCTGGTCATTTCATCAATGGGAAATGATGCTTTTGCTTTGTCTCCCGAAGGAATATGCCATGAAGTACTGGGAAGACAATGGCGTTCCAGCCGAGAAGCTTATCATGGGATTCCCTACCTACGGACGAACCTTCCGGCTCACCACCTCTGACAGTTCTGTCGGTGCCCCGGTCTCTGGGGCGGGCTCATCGGGTCCTTACACGCGCGAGGCTGGATTCTGGGCTTATTATGAGGTAGTGCATTTAAATTGCTCGTTTACAAATGGGTTAAAAAAATTCCTGTTCCCAAATAACTCTGTGCCATCCACTCACTCCATGACATCCTTTCTCTGGTTCTGGAAATAGATGATCTTGGGCAGTAGAAAGCCCCCGGAAGAGCAGGACCAGTTTCCAGTTATATTCACCTTGAGCTTGAAGCTCTCCTTCTGTCTGTTCTCATGTTGGGGATGGTATAATTTATTTACAATCATGTAAACATGAAGAGGGCTTCCCTCAAAAGGCTTATGACAATCTAATCTTTTGGGAAGGGAAGTGGAATGGGTCTTTTTCACCTGTAGCCTATCAAGTTCGTGGCCAATTTGGGACCTGAAGCTATGGCATGGACTCATTTTTAAGAAGCAAGATAGATGTTTAGATTTGAGTCAGGAAGACCTGAATTCAAATTTTGCACCAGATAACTTGACCTGCCTGTGCTTTTGTTTCCTTTTCTGTAAGATGGGATAATAATAATTGAATCTATCTCACAGGGATGATATAAAGAATTAAATAGGATAATCTGTATAAAGTACTTATAAAATTTAAAGTACCATGTAAGTGTCAACCTAGTAATTTAACAAATATTTATTATGCAACTATTGTGGACAAACTACTGTTCTGAGAATATATGGTCACAGATGACCATGGTCAGTTCTCTCAAGAAATTTATATTTTATAGGTGGGGGAATAAGACAGGATACTGAAAAATACATATACTGTATATTGTGTGTGTATGTGTATATATATATATATATACATATATATATATATATATATGTATATATATATACACACACTAAAGAATATATATACTATATATTGCATATTTATACACACACACACACACACACACACACACACACATATATATATATATACAAAAGTATATAAGCTGGGTGTGATGATACATAGGTTAGGGTTTCTAGGAAAATCTGAGGACTTTTGATGGGTTCATAGGGTTATAAGCTTGGAAATGGAAGGAACCTTAGTCCAACTCCTTTGTCTTGACAGATGAAGAAACTGAGACTGGGAGAAATAAAGTGATCCAGGGGAGGCTATATAGAGGGTCTAACAATTGAGATGAAGCTTGAAAGATGAAAAAAGATTCTAAAATATAGAAATGAAAGGGAAAATACCACAGGACTGGGGGATTGTTCATATAAATGTTTCAAGATGGGAGATAGAGTTTTGATGAAATATGGAAGGAAAGGATTAGGATATAAATCTGGAAAGAAAAGACAGATTGTGGTGGGCCTTATTTGCTAGGCCAAGGAGTTTGTATTTTATTTATTTTAAAATATATGGAACAAAGCAAGCATTTCCATTTAAAAGGCAATGGAGAATCACTAAAGATTTCTAAGCAGGGGAGTGACCCAATCATACCTGGGGAGAGAATTTTGGTAGCTTTATAAGGGCAGGAAGAGGCTGGAGGTAAGGAGCCCATTGGGAGTTTATTATATAGTCCAGATAGCGGCTTCAATAAGGAAGAAGGCAACATCAATAGACAGAAGAGGGGGATTAGAAAGGGATTCTTCAGGAAGAATTGTTATTCCATGGAAGAGGGAATATTAAAGAGATTTTGAGGCTGGAAGTGACTAGGAAAGTGGAGGGTGGTACCTTAGTAGAAATATGAATTTGGGGAGGCAGGACAGTTATATTTTGGATATAAGTTTGAAAGACTGACAAAATATCCAGAAAGAGGTACACAGCGTGGAGGTGGAGATGCTAGAGAGAGAAAGATCTGGATACATAGAGTTGGTAGTTTTCTGTATAAAGGTGATAAATCAAATGCATTGGAGTGGATGGATGGCTGCCTAGGACAGACCTTGAGGGCACACACTTAGGGAGAGAGGAGAGAAAGAAAAAAATGACCAAGAAGGGGCAATGAAACAGGGAAGAAGAGAAAGAGCCAGAGACAAAATGTCACAGAATAGAGAAGAGGAAAGAATATCTTGTAGAAAGAAGTGCTCAATAATAACAATTATTTTGGAAAGGTCAGTGAAACTGAGGAATGGAGAGAGGTCATGAGTTGGAACTAGCAGGAGTGGTGTCAGAACCCAGATTACAAAAAGCTGAAACATTGTGGGGGAGGTAAGGTAAGGATTGTAGAGTATTTTGTATGAGATTTTAGCAGTGGAAAGGACCCTCATTATAGGCTTATGGCTACAGCCTAAAAGAAAGATTCTTTTTTGGAGGATATTTTACTTTTATTTATTTTTTAAATTTTAATTATAGATTTTTATTTTCAAAATATATACATGGATAATTTTCAACATTCACCCCTACAAAATCTTGTGTTCTAATTTTCCTCTTCCTTTCCTCCTCCCTCAGTCTGCGAGTTATCCAATATATGTTAAACATGCAGTTGTTCTATCCATATTTCCACAAATATCATGCTGTACAAGAAAAATCAGAGGAAGATTCTTTAAATATTGGGAGACATGAGTGAGTTTTTTGGCACTGGGAAGGAAGTTGTCAGCACACATACATGTGTTATAAATGTACATATACATGAGTATATTTTCATACATAGACAATAAATATAAATTACATATGTATAAACTATATGCATACACTTATAAATATGTATACCTATATAATGCATAATTTATAACAAAATATAATTTATACCCATATAAAACATATGTACATATGTATATATCTGTAATACATATATGTGCACATATTCACATATAATTTTTCTCCTCTCTGTTTTCCTCCCTTTTTCCCTTCCTTTGTCCTTTCCCTCCCTCCTTTCTTCTCCCTCTTTTTCTCTCTCTCTCTGTTTCTGTCTCTCTTCTCTCTTTCTCTGTTTCTGTCTCTGTCTCTCTTGTCTGTCTCTTAAGGAAATAGGTAGAGATAATATCAAATGCACAAGTAGAAGCATTAGTCTTAGGAGGGGCCTCTTCATGTTCTAAAAGTACCAGGAAGGGGAGAAAGGAAAAATATAAGGAAGCTTGAGGAATAAAGGAGGATAGATGCTTGAGTTCATTCAAATTTTTAAAAGTTTATTATCTGATTACCCTATATCTTTTCATTCAATTGACAAGCATTTATTCTCTCATTAATATATCTAAGGTACTGTCCTAGGAACCACTCTCAAGAAACTTACATTCTTTTTTTCTGGTAAATTTATGTATTTTGAATTTACATTGCTTTATGAACCTTGTTGAGAGAGAAAAATCAGAACAAAAGGGAAAAACCATGAGAGAGATAAAAAGACAGAAAAAAGAAGTGAACAAAGCATGTTTTGTTTTACATTCAGTTTCCTTAGTACTTAGTTTGGATGCAGATGGCATTTTCTGCCAAAATCTACTGGGATTGCTTTGGATCATTGAACCACTGAGGAGAACCAAGTCTTTCATAGCTGATCATTGCACATTCTTGCTGTTATTATGTACAATGTATTCCTGATTCTGCTTGTTTCACTCAGCATCAGTTCATGTAAATCTTTCCAGGCTTTTTAAAATCAGCTTGAAGAAACTTACATTCTACTGGGAGGAGACAACATGTGTATAAATATAGTCAAATATATACAAAATAAATGCAAATTAATTTTTAAAGAAAATTGGGGATGGGGTCTGTAGTCTTGAAAGAAACCAAGAGTTCCAAGAGGTCAGAAGCTCATTATTGTCATCTACTTAACCCTCTTCAGTTGTATAGAACTGATGGTGATTGGCTCTTACCCTCCTTTCTCCCCCTCAGATCTGCACATTTTTAAAAGATGCAACGACCTCCTGGATTGATGATCAGAAAGTCCCCTATGCTTACAAAGGCAATGAATGGATCGGCTTTGATGACGTAAAGAGCTATGAGTACAAGGTAAGAATCGAAAGGCAAAGATTGATCCCTGATTCCAAACCTGGTGAAAACAGGGTTTTTTCAATATCCCCCATCAAGTTGAGGGGGGCCATCAAGCTGGTAATATGGAGGGAAAGCAGAAATACACCGAACCCATGATGCATTCAAGCTAAACACAGAAGTAACATTTTAGTTCAATGCAATTAAAATCAATAGACATTAAATACCTAAAAATACAAGACCCTGTTGGAGGCATTGGGTACATAAAGACAAAAAAAATGAAACATTTCTTGCACTCAAAAAACTCATATTTGTTCTTAAAACTGGCCTTGTCTGAATTCCCATTGAATGCAACTCTATAGGGAACAAAGTGGGCCCGATATATCTGGCTTCCTTTATCAATCATAGAATTATAGTCAGGAGGAAATACTCTCCTCAGAAGCTGAAGCTGCTTGAGCTTCAAGGGTGCTTGAGATTAAGCTCAGCTATGAGTCAGTTGATAAAATTAATTTAACATACTGAGAGAATTCCCTATATTAAGTCATTGGGGTACACAGTACATAAAATATAACCCCTACCCCATTTGTGGGTTTTCTTTCTATAATATTCTCTACTCCATTCTCCACTCCACAATGGGCCCAAGAGAATATTTCAACTGAGGAAAAGATTCTAAATTGCTAATTTTTTCTTTTCTTTTCTCTACAGGTGGATTTTGTTAAGCAGAACAAATTTGGGGGTGCTATGGTTTGGGCCATTGACCTCGATGACTTCTCAGGGTCTTTCTGCAATGAGGGCAAACATCCACTCATAAGTAAACTACGGTCTCTCCTGGGGCTCTCAGCAGGTAACTCAATGCTGGGCAGTAGCCAGTAGGCTTAGGAGTATTAGGAGTACACTGGGGCAGCAGCCAGAGGAGACAAGGCAAGTGCTAAATTCACCAAGTAAGAAGAGCCTGGGTAAAAAAAGCTGGAGTGCTGAGCCTTCCTTCTCCAGGAGGATTTTGGCGCTTGCCACTGTACCTTGTTTCATCATTGAAAGTTGGTGTTCAAAGGGGCCTTGCATGGTGTAGCAGGAGGAATGTGACTTCTTGTGATGTATGAATGATTCTCAAAGTTACCAGTTAGAAATTTGGACCATTTAAGAAGGAAATATCTTCCTTAGGAGTATTTTCGTGCAAACAAAGCTGGCCACAACCAAAGTGAATTTTCAGAAACTCAGGTTATTGTTTATGTACATGGAAAGTCCCTTTCCCCCCTATCCAGCTCTTTTTCATGTTTTCCTGCTTCTTTGTCCCTGGGGTCTTGTCATCCCTGGAATATATCCAATTAGACTTCCCTTTGGTACTTCTTCCCTGTAACTTCCTGCTAATTATAGACAAGATCTTTTTTTTTTTAGTTTTTAAAAAATTTTTATTATAGCTTTTTATTTACAAGATATATGCATGGGTAATTTTACAGCATTGACCATTGCCAAACCTTTTGTTCCAATTTTTCCCCTCCTTCCCCCATCCTCTTCCCCAGATGGCAGGTTGACCAATACATGTTAAATATGTTAAAAGTATAAATTAAATCCAATATACATATACATGTCCTAACAGTTATTTTGCTGTACAAAAAGAATCAGATTCTGAAATAACGTACAATTAGCTTGTGAAGGAAATAAAAAATACAGGTGGATAAAAATAGAGGGATTGGGAATTCTATATAGTGGTTCATAGTCATCTCCCAGAGTTCTTTCGCTGGGTATAGCTGGTTCAATTATTACTGTTTTATTGGAACTGATTTGGTTCATCTCATTGCTGAGGATGGCCAGGCTCATCAAAACTGATCATCATATAGTATTGTTGTTGAAGTATATAATCTCCTGGTTCTGCTCATTTCATTCAGCATCAGTTCATGTAAGTCTCTCCAGGCCTTTCTGAAATCCTCCTACTGGTCATTTCTTACAGAACAATAATATTCCATAATATTCATATATCAATGAATTTTACCCAACAATTCTCCAATTGATGGACATCCTTTCATTTTCCAGCTTCTAGCCACTACAAACAGGGCTGCCACAAACATTTTGGCTCATACAGGTCCCTTTCCCTTCTTTAGATCTCTTTGGGGTATAAGCCCAGTAGAAACACAGCTGGATCAAAAGGTATGCAGAGTTTGATAACTTTTTGAGCATAGTTCCAAATTGTTCTCCAGAATGGCTGGATGTGTTCACAATTCCACCAACAATGTATCAGTGTTCCTGTTTTCCCACATCCTCTCCAACATTCCGCATTATCTTTCCCTGTCATTCTAGCCAATCTGACAGGTGTGTAGTGGTATTTCAGAGTTGTATTAATTTGCATTTCTCTGATTAATAATGACTTGGAGCATCTTTTCATATGGTTAGAAATAGTTTCAATTTCTTCGTCTGAGAATTGTCTGTTCATATCCTTTGACCATTTATCAATTGGAGAATGGCTTGATTTATAGACAAGGTCTTGAAGGAAAAAGAACATCTGCCAGCCTTTGTGGTAGCTTCCATTTGCCATTTCGGGTGCATCCTTTCTAGCTTTCAGCTTTCAGCTAAAGTTTGACTTTCAGGGTTAATTTCCCAGAATTTGGAGCCTGAAGGAGATGTCCAGGATAAGGTTCTATTTTTGAACCTATATGTAAATGAAAAAAAGCCCCCTCCAGGTGTGATTCATCTCATTCGCTCTTTTCCTCTTGCAGAGTGCACCCCAGCCAGTAAAACCCTGCACGACCTGTTCCCCGCACCTAGAAGTCAAAGCTTCTGCTCCAACACTGGAGGAGGATCAGGGGGTGATGGAGGCAGTGGCGGAGAAGGGGGTGGCAATGGAGGCAGTGGCGGAGGCGGCGGTGATGGAGGCAGCGGCGGAGAATCTGGAGGAGATGGTAGTTTCTGTGCTGGTAAAGCAGATGGCACCTACATGGATCCTGAAAATGCCACTAAGTTCTACAAATGTGCCGGAGGCAAGACCTTTCATTTCCAGTGTGCCCAGGGCTTGGTCTTTAAGGAGAACTGCATGTGCTGTGATTGGCCTTAAAACAATCCTACTCTGCTCAAAAGCCTTCTGGCCTTTCCCCATCCCATCCCAAGCCCCACTCAGTGGCAAGCTCCTTGAAGGCATATCTGCTTTTTATTGATTCTTGAATTCCCCCCTCCAGTCTCGTACAGTGCCTGGCACAAACATTCTCCCAAACACTCACTCATGTATTGGCAGTCTACCTGGCCTGGTACCATAGTCCACCCCTGGATGCCTGCCTTGGTTGATCCCCACCTCTGTCTTCCCATGATCACCACAGGAGTCCACCCAACATCCATCCTCAGAACCTTTCCCAACTTTTCCTAACATCACAAGGATACCAACAGGATGAACATCGGTGGAATATTTTAATACCTACCCAGCACATACACCTTGAAATGTTATCTAAATGGCAGCTTTCTCCTTAGGGCAGGAAAACTTAGCCTTTCAGTGCTCACATTAGACCATTGTAACAGCTGGGAAAATGTCAGTCTCTGAAATGGTACAGAGACTGGCATTTTGTGTTGAATGAAGATTTCAAATAAATTGAGCCAGTATGGTCAGTTTGCTTGCTTTCTGTTTTGTGGGTCCCTAATATCATTTTGAATTCTTTTGTAGAAACCATCTTCTCTAGGGAAAAGGGTTGGGAAAATGTGCCCAGACCAAACCTGGATCTCAGAGCAGAGCTATTTGTAGAGAGGGTTACATTTGTATTTGCTGATACCCTGTGGAGATTAGCGTAAGCTGTGAATGAGATGTCCACTTCACATCACCCATGCAAGAACATATACATGAATGTACACGAGCACACTAAAGGTCACATTGTCTAATTTCAGTGAGAATAATGTCAAGGTCATTTCTGGCCAAGGTCGCAGTCATCCTCATGTCATCGGCCAATAGAGACAAAATGTGGTAGCTGTCAGAGAAGTGGGAAAGGGCCATTGGATACTGCTGAATTATCTTGATGAGTATCTCAGTTTCCCCCATCAGGGATTTTTCCAGTTATATTCAACTGCCTCTAATCTCATTACTTTCTCATAGGCCTCTCATAGGCCCTTAAGTAAATGGGTCTACTTCCCTGATTGCTTAATATAAAGTAGCAGTTTCCATACCTCGGGCTCCCTCACATAATCATTAGCTATGAAGAGAAAGTTAATCAAAATCAGTTCTATCCTAGGAATCTGTGACTGAGAATACACTTAGGAGGAAAAAGCCAGTGGCTTTCCCATAACTCCTGGAGGGTTCTCAGATCCTTCCTTACCATTGCTATCTATAAATAGGGTTATAACCTTAATTTTTTTTTTTTTTTTTTTTTGCTGAGGCAATTGAAATTAAGTGACTTGCCCAGGGTCACACAACCAGGAAGTGTTAAGTGTCTGAGACCAGATTTGAACTTCAGGGCTGGTGCTTTACCCACTTATAACTTTAATTAAAAAAAAAAACTTAGAGGCTTAAATATGGCGATATAGCAGCTTTGTTTTTGTGGGTAAAACAGAACACAGAGCTGGTGCATCCTGAAGGAACCATAGACTAGACTAAAGTCACTTCTCAGGTCATCTAGGTCCAGAAAAGGTGACTTGTCCAAATTAGCAGCAGAGATGGGATTTGAAACAAGGTTCTCTTACTTCCTACCTACTTTTCTTGTTACTAGACCCCAGCTGCCTCTCTATGCATGGGGTTTGATAAAGAGTTTGGCAAGATCCTCTCGTCCATAATTCTGGTTGCAAAAATATCTCCAGCAGCTTTTGGTCCATTGCCCTAAATGTGGCTGTGGAGAGTTCCTGGGTACCTGTTGGAATGAAGATGGGGAGGGGGCTTCTCAAAGTTCTCATCTAGCAGCATTGGGGTCTGGATTGGTACGAGAAGATCCCTGGGGAGAGATTGGTTGGTTTTAGGAATCTTGAGCCACTACTTGGCAGGCAAAAAACTCAACCACCCAGGACCATGCTACCATGACTTAAAAACCCTAAGGAGTCCTAATAAAAAGCAGTATAATTTCAGTCCTGAGAAAAGATCCCCCATACTCAGAGGGGAGCCTAGACCTAAGTAAGCCCTGCTTTGGACTTTCCAGGTATCCTCAGATCCTGGCCCCATCTTCTAAGGCTAAGTGGGACAAAAAAAGACAAGCTCTAATTCGTTCCCTATTATACTACTTTGCGACAAAACAGAGTATGGGGAATTACTATGGGCATTTATTGGCAAGCAGAAAGCCTGGATTCAAATCTGGGCTTTCTCACTATCTTGGATGATCTTAAGCAAGTTATTTCACTTTATTTTTCTCATCTGTAAAATGAAATGTTAGGACTCTGGCTCTAAATCAAGAATCCTGGGGTTGAGAGTGGCTAATTCATTTGTGCTCCCTGCAAATAAGAGTCATCTTTGGGGTTTCACATCAGAGATCCCCAGGCCTATTTGCTTGAGTATATATAACAAAATGACACACAAATTCAGTATACTTAGAACATATTTTACAACATAAAACGAACCACTCCCTGCCTTGGGCTGAACCCTGGCGGACAAGAGGGTAACGGGGTATCTTGCTTCATGGCTTAAGGCTAGCTGGGATTAAGGGAATGAATAAGATGTCAGAAGGATCTTTCAGCTGTAATACAGGCTTAGATAGGCCACACGATTCCGATGTATCCTGAACTCTCTGTCTGTTATGAGCTGTAATGAAAATAATGCTTGTAAGTATCATGTATTCAAATATTCATTCCCTCCCCTAGTGCTCCAAGGACACTGTCCTCTGTCCTTAGTTCTAGCTGTAAGAACTTGTGTTGTTTCTGGGGAATACCTAATCACTCAAATGAAAAATGACAAATGTAAATTTACATTTACATGGTCCACAGTAATATTTCTCTCGCTCTGAATTCCCTTATCACTTAGAGATGGACATTATATATACGAAAGAATTCCCTTATTACTTAGAGCTGGACATTATATATATATATATAATATATATATGTTGTCTTAGAATTATTCTCTGATTATATATATATATGTGTGTGTGTGTGTGTGTGTATATATGTATATATATGTTGTTTTAGAATTATTACCTGATTTCCTGATATTTGTACCCAGATCATAAATCATAGATTTGTGTGTGGGAGGATGCGTTTAGAGATCATCTAACTTAATTGACATTTTTCTAGCAAATGGACTTTAAACTTCTTGCGGGTAGATAAGTCTTGTGCATAATCTGCCATGGTGACGTGCACACTTAAAAAGTCTGTTGAATGAATGAATATGTCTCTAATTCATACCTCCGTTTTTAGGGTTCTTTTCTTTAGGACTGGCACTTGATCCCAATCTGGAGACCCAAATTTCATTGGCCAGACGATTTTCCGGGAAAAGTGGTACTGTGGATTGTAGGTTCCAGGGCTGGGGAGACAAATTCATACCATTTTTCATATATTTGTTAACATCTATGAAAACCCATGCATTCTTAGGACTCTGACTATAGGGAAAGCCTGATTGATTAATTTCCTGTTTGGGTGGGAAGGAAGGGGGGATCTTTAGCTAGATGTTTCACTGAATGCTAAAATCTAAGATGCTCTGTTTTTCTTAGTACCAGGGTCCCCAGAACAAAACATTTCTATGACTATTTTATACCAAGAGATAGCTGGGGAGCCACAAGATTATGAGTTTTATGACTAATGACAGGTATTCAAGATGAAGTTGGGCAGTTCAGCCTAGAGATCTACCATAAGGCAACAGGGGTTCTTTATGCGGGGTTAATAAACTCTTAAAATATTTTGACAACAATTTCAGAATATTGTTTTTCTTGAAACACTTTGTATTTTATTTTATCCATTTAAAAACATTAAAAGGGATCCAGAAGCTTTAGCCAAACTAGCAAAGGGATATAAAAAAAGTTTAAGAACTGTTGGGTTTGTTAAACCCACTGATAATTAAGGAACAGATATTGGGAATACCCACAGAACTACAGATAAAATTTGTGGTACTTTTTTCATCTTTCATTCCTTGCTAGGAAGGTGTAATTATTCTAGGGAGGGTAAATATTTCATGTTTTCTCTGGGGGGATTTAAATAGAGGATGAATGACTAACTTTGACAGTTTGACCATCCTTAGCTGGCTACTTTCCTTATTGTTGTGGTGGTATTTAAGAAAATCAAAGACTTGACATACCCAGGGAAATATGATGACTCTGTGGGTCTCTCATCAAATCGAGTTGAGATGGAGTTAAATGGAGCATAAGGAGGAAGAATACAACGGGACTTAACATTTTGTACATCATATGAAACTGGAGCGGGCAACAGCTCCTATTTATAAGAAAATAGAATCATTGAATAGATTTTACATAAACAAAGATGGGCTACACAGGCTTCAATGGTGATGGTTGGGGAAAGGTGGTGGTATAGACCTGGAAGACAGTCAACCCCAAGCTAAATATGAATTGACTCTAGAGGACCATGTGGCCCCATCCAACAGAGTAGGATTGGGGAAAAAGCACAAAGTATGTGTCAAATAGTTTCCTTCCTACAAGGAAAAGCTAAAGAAGTAAGCCTATGGAGGCAGCTATAGTTGGAGTTAGAAGAAAAAGAAATTCAGATTCTTATTCTGTTCTCATTAGCTATGTGACTTTGGGCAAGCCACATCAGTAAAGTAATTAGTTTCTCAGTCTATAAAGTGCTGTTTTTTCTCTCTCTCCCTCCCTCCCTTCCATCCTCCCTCCCTCCCTTCCTTTTTTCCTTCCTTCCTTGCTTCCTTCCTTCTCCTCCTCCTTCTTTCTTCTTCTTCCTCTCTTCCCTTTTCTTCTCTCTCCTCTTTCTTCCTTTTCTTCTTCCTCTCCTCCTTCTCTCTTTTCTTCTTCCTCTTCTCCTTCTCCCTTTTCTTCTTCCTCTCCTCCTTCTCCCTTTTCTTCTTCCTCTCCTCCTTCCTTTTCTTCTTCCTCTCCTCCTTCTCCCTTTTCTTCTTCCTCTCCTCCTTCCTTTTCTTCTTCCTCTCCTCCTTCTCCTTCTTCTTTTTTCTTCTTCTTCCTGTTCTTCACCTCCTCCTTTTTTCTTCTTCCTTCTTCTTCTTCTTCTTCTTCTTCTTCTTCTTCTTCTTCTTCTTCTTCTTCTTCTTCTTCTTCTTCTTCTTCTTCTTCTTCTTCCTCTCCTCCTCTTCCTCCTCCTCCTCCTCCTCCTCCTCCTCCTCCTCTTCCTCCTCCTCCTTCTTTTCAACAGATATTATCTACCTCACAGACTTCTGAGGAATTATTGGGATAAAAATGCAATGTGTTTTGAAAACCTTAAAGTTCTAAATGATTGTTATTGCTCAGTCATTTCAAACTCTTTGTGATCCCATTTGGGGTTTTCTTGGTAAAATTATTCAAGAAGTTTGTTATTTCCTTCTCCGGGCCATTATAAAGATAAGGAAACTGAGGAAAATAGGGTTAAGTGTGTACCCAAGGTCATACTGCTCATAAATGTCTGAGGCCAGATTTGAATTCACATAGGTGACTCAATCTGATTTTAACCTACTGCTTCATTGTTTGTGCCTTCTAGATATCCCAATACAAATAATAATAATTTACCAATTATTTGAAGAAAGCCCTTTGAAAGAAGGAGAAAGAAGGGGGAAGGAAACTGGCATTTTTAAGGGCTTATTATATGCTGCTATTGTTCAGTTGTATCCAGCCCTTCATGACCTGATGATCTTATGGGGTTTTCTCGGCAAAGATACTGGAGGGATTTGCCATTTTCTTCTTCAGACCATTTTACAGATGTGGAAACTGAGACAAACAGGATGAAGTGACCTTCCCACTTCTTTCAGATTTGAACTCAGGAAGATGAGTTCCCCTAACTCCAGGTCCTGCACTCCGAGCACTGTGGCGCCACCTAGTGGTCTTCATAAGATATCACAGATGTCCTATTCTACAAGAGCAAGTTGTATGGGTGCAAGGCAAAGGGAGTGACTAGGAAGTGACAAAGAATAAACTAAAAAAGCATCAATAAAATCTAAAAAAAGAGAAAGCGTTCTGGGGCCAGAGTGCTGATTTTGAGACTGGCTCTGATGCTTCCTAGCTGTGTGGCTCTTGGTGAGTCCTTGAATGCTTCACATTAAGATGGAGAGCACTCTGCCTGCACTAGGTACTTTGCAGGGTGTTGTGAGTCACCTGGTGAATCTGAAAGCCCTGCAGAGAGAACCCCCATTGCTACCGTGATGATTTTGTTCTCACAGGGGCAGAGGGTCAGCCACATAGCCCCTGAGCGATGCAGACGGAGGCATGGAACCCTGTTCCATGGAAAAGCTTGAGACAATCTCTGCCTTTCTCTTCTCCCTTCTTTCTCTCTCACATGTGTATATATAGTCAGATCAAGTCAGGTCTAGGCCCTGGAGGTTCATTCAGCAGTCCCTGTGTGCTAGGCACTGGGCTAAATACTGGGAGGGAAAGAAAAGCACAGAGAATCCCCTCCCTCAAGGAACTCCATAATTGCATCAATGCAGGGATGATTTTTAAATCAAAATATATGAAATTGTCACTAACCTTACTGTCTGATTTAAATCGACGGCTCGTCCTAGATCCAATGATGTATCCCTTATTACTTGTAGGGGTCTTAGCAAGGTTGTAGGCCAAGTTATTCTTCTATAAATTTATACAAGAATTTTATAAATTTATACGTCAGGAAGCAATCCCACCGAGCTGCTTACCCCAGTACCAAGGAACATGTGATGTTCTTTCATTCTGAAGTCCCCGTACCAAAAATACCCTTTTTTCTCACTCATCCATTACCACCTAATCTTTGCACACCAATGTAGAGTCATAGAAAAACAGCTGGACTTGGAATTTACTGATGAGAGTTGAACTAAAGGATTTCCAAGAATCATAGAAAAACAGCTGGACTTGAAATTTACTGATGAGAGTTGAACTAAAGGATTTCCAAGTTCCTTTCAAGGATATTTATATACACAGCACAAATTAATTTATAAGAATTTCCAGAAATTATTGAGGTGCAAAGATGCCGGTTAGCCCACAAAAGAATTCATACCCATTCTCTGGTCCCTCAAACTTTTTAGCCTTTTGGGAGCTTTCACTAGGAGCTTTTCTGGGGAAAGCTGGTCCAGCCTACTAGTAGAAAGCTACCTAGTGCCCGTTTCCCAGGAATTTCATAGAAGTCAGAGAAAGCACCAGGTTTATCTCAAAAGCCTGTAGGGGAAATCTTGATTTTTTGCTTTTCTCGAGAATATTGGGTTAGATTGTCAGGGGGGTCAGGGCTACAAGATGCAGTGTAATGACTGGGTTTTGGCCAGAGGGCTGGACAATCAGCATGCAATTATATTGAGGGGGAGGTACTCAGCACTGAACATCACTGAAAAAAGGGAAGTTGTCTAACATTATGGATCGTAGGGATATTTTAGAAAATGCTCTCAAAGGAGTATCATGGAAAATCGGGAGTAAGAGAAAGTATCCGAAGTAATGGCTCACAGGATTAATGAAGGGGAGTGGAAAAATAGGAAACCGAATATAAACTATCTTGGAGGTCTGGGATCAGCACCCACATCAGTGAGGAACTTAGAATTCACGCTGGGATTGGCTGAGGTTCAGCGCGCAATGTGATTGCAAGAAGAAGGGAATTTATTAGACAAATCACTGGGGAGATATTTGATTGGTCAGGAACCCTTCCGCACCGGATCCCAGAAAAATAAGAAAGAAGGATCAATCAACCCAAGAGAGCAAGATGGGTGAGGAGATACTCACTTCTTCGTGAAGGTAGCATCCGGGTCCTCGATGAGGTGCGCCCCTAATGGGCACATTTTTAATACCTACTCTGTTTGGAGGATGGTGGTGGGGGAAGATTTTCCTCGGCTGGCATGATCCAAAACAATATTTCATCTGCGCTTCTGAAGAAAGAGCAGAAATGCCCAATACAGGCTATGTCCCCCAAAACCAAGAGGGTGGCCGGGGTGAGGAAGGATTAAATGGACAGAGGGGGTATTTATTATTTGCGGCGCCCACCATATACATCTTCTTCGTCAGACCAAAAGTCCTCCATTTCTACACGTCTCTGTGAGTCCCGACCCCATTCCACCCACTCCATCCAAAAGCTGATGAAAAGCGCCCCGACTGACCTGAAAGCTCCCATTCCCAGTTCATGTCGCGAGTTATGTATACAGTGGGTTGTCAGGGCAACAGAAGGGGAAGGCGGAGCCGAACGGAGAGCGCTGATTGCTGGGGGCGCCGGGACCAGAGGCGGGGAGGGGCGGCACAAGGAGAACAGAGAGGCGGACAGATGTGCCCGGAGATCGCTCCCCAAAGGCGCTGAGGCGGCTAAGTTCTTTCGCTTGCTCTGCCCCGGGCATAGGGATCGTGCGGCGCCAAACTGTTTTTGTTAAATTCAGCCCCGCCGCTGAAAGTCACCGGACTTCAGGGTTGTAGAAGAAGGATGTGATTGGATTTTTAATTCAGCTTAGAAACGCTTCACGGACGTGCGCTTTCAGAACTGTGGGTTTTGCTGATACTTTTTCTAGGGGAAAAGGAAGAGGATTTAATTTCCTTCTTCCCAGAATCATCATTCATTCGACTTTTGTAAACTAATGAGATGTGTTTTTCACCCTTGGGAAAAGTGTAACTTTCTGTTCTCTGAATCAAAGGAAGGCACGGAGGTCCTTGTGGAAAGAGAGCACAACGGAGACCTCCAGTTTCACGTGCAGTTGTTTTTTTCCTTTTCTCTTCTGCTGGGTATGCTGAAATTTTATTCAGAATTTAGTAAGATTAGAATAATAATAAATGGTTGTTTTAACGAAGGAAAAGAAAGAGAGAGAGAAAGAATGAAAAGAAAAGAAAGAAAGAAAGCGAAAGATCAAAGAGATTCAGGGAAACCATCTTCTTAAATTTCGCCTGGATCTCCATCACAATGAATACTGTTGGCAAGTATATTATCTCTCAGTATGATTGTTGATTGTTGTTGATAATCGGAGTCATTAAGTAGGATTGTTTTTGTTATATTTTTGGAAGAATCTTTAGTAATTTTAATATATGGATGGAAGACACCTTGTTGAAAAAGATTTTCCTCTAATTATCTCTCTCCTCTTTTCTGGACACCATTTTTTCCTGCTTCTTCTGTGTGATATCTTTCCTCAATCTCTTTTGCTGGATCATCATCTTATATCAAGTCCCTTAATTGTGGCTGTTCTCCAAAATTCTGTTTTAGGTTTTTTTATCTCTTTATATTCTCTCTCTCCCAAGATGGGCTTGACCATCATAACTTAAGTGAATGACTTCTAGATCTGTACATCCAGCTCTCAAATCTTGCATCACCAATCCTGCATCATCAATCCCCTATAGGACATTTCAAAATGGATGTCCTGAAGATGTCTTAGATGCAAGTCCTAAATTAAACTCATATTTTTTCCCTTAAACTCATCTTCTCTTCCTGGGGCTGTTAGGTGAGTATAGTGGATATGGTGCTGAGTCTGGAGTCAGGATGGACTTTGAATAGGGCTTCAGTCACTTACTCTAGCTGTATGACTGGGGCAAGTCACTCTACCCTGTTTGCCTCAGTTTACTCATCTGTCAAATGGAGAAGGAAATGGTAAACATTTCTAATCTCTTTGCTCCCCTCCCCCAAAAAAACCAAAATGAGGTTATGAAGAAATGGAAAGGACTGAATAACATCCTTCCTTCCAAACTTTCCTATTGCCACTGAAAGCATCACCATCTTTCCAGTCTTCTCAGTATTAGCCTTGACCCTTCACTAGCTCTCATCCTATACAATCAGTTGCTAAATCTTGCTGCCTATCTTCACATTTCTTGCATATGACTCTTCATTCTTAAAGTGGTATTTCAGGCTCTTGCCACTTTTCATCTAGATTCACACTTAATTACTAATTATGGATTGATAATTATTACTCTTAATTGATCTCCCTGTCTCTTATTTCTTCTGTCCATTTCCCATGCTGCTGCCAAAGTAACTTTCCTTAAACAAAGAGCCTATCCCACAACTTTCCAACTCCACCAATTCCAGTGGGTTTTCTATTGCTCCCAGAATAAAATACCCACTTTTCTGTTTACCTTTGAAAATCTTACACATCCTGACTACCTACCACTTGTCTTTTCACCCTCATTGGATGTTATTCCCCTTCCTACATTCTATACTTCTACCTGGCTGTGTTTCTCATACATTATTCCTCATTTCCCCTTTTCATGTTTTTTACACTGGCTGCCCCTATAACTGAAATTCACTGCCTCCTCACTCTATCTCATAGACTCCCTCTCTTTCATCATAAGAGAGATGAAGAATTGTTCTCTGCATGAAGTCTTTCTCAATCACCCACAGCTGTTAATGCCCTTCCTCCCAAGTTACCTTGTATTTAACTACTTTGGCTATATTTTAATTTCCTTTATATTAATGTTATAATGATAATAATTTTTGTTGTTGTTTAGTCATTTTGGGGAGCTTTTCTTTTGGGATTTTCTTGGCAAAGATACTGGAGTGCGATTCACTGACTGGATAATAAAAGAATATAGCATACGTGTTAATTTTAACTGTTGTATCGTGTCCAACCCTTTATTGCCCCACTTGGAATTTTCTTGGCAAAGATGCTGGAATGGTTTACCATTTCCTTCCCCTGTTTTTTTTTTTTTTTTTTTTAAACACAGATGAGGAAACTGAGGTAAACTGGGTTAAGTATTTGCCCCACATAGTAAGTTTGTAAGGCTGAATTTCGACTCAGGTCCTCTTGACTCCAGGTCTGAAGCTCTATCCACTGGGTTATTTTATAACGCCATGGAAAATATTTTTGTTTGGTTGTATCCAGCCTTTCATGACCTTATGTGAGTTTTTCTCGGCAAAGATACTGGAGCGATTTGCCATTTTCTTCTCCAGACCATTTTACAGATGAGGACATTGAAACAAAAAGGGTGAAGTGACCTTCGCAGTTCTCACTGAGCTACTAAGTGTCTGAGGGCAGATATGAACTCAGGAAGATGAGTTCCCCTAACTCCAGGTCTTGCACTCCGATCACTGTGGCGCCACCTAGTGGTCTTCACAAGGTATCACAGATGTCCTATTTTACAAGAGCAGGTTGTATGGGTGCGAGGCAAGGAGAGTTATTGGGAAGTGACAAAGAATAAACTAAAAGAGCATCAATGAAATCTAAAAAAAGAGAAAGCGTTCTGGGGCCAGAGTGCTGATTTTGAGACTGGCTCTGATGCTTCCTAGCTGTGTGGTCCCTGAATGTTTCACATTAAGATGCAGAGCACTCTGCCTGCACTAGGTACTTTGCAGGGTGTTGTGAGTCACCTGGTGAATCTGAAAGCCCTGCAGAGAGAACCCCCATTGCTACCGTGATGATTTTGTTCTCACAGGGGCAGAGGGTCAGCCACATAGCCCCTGAGCGATGCAGACGGAGGCATGGAACCCTGTTCCATGGAAAAGCTTGAGGCAGTCTCTGCCTTTCTCTTCTCCCTTCTTTCTCTCTCACATGTGTATATATAGTCAGATCAAGTCAGGCCTAGGCCCTGGAGGTTCATTCAGCAGCCCCCATGTGCTAAATACTGGGGAGATGATCACACAGTGGGTGAGCAGAGAATTTGAACTCAGATCTTCCCAATTCTAGATCTGGTACTGTATCCACTATGACACCTAGTTACCCAAATGATAATAATATTAATAATAATAATAACAATAACTAGTATTTAAGGGTCACAATGAAATGGACAAATGGCCCTCCTTTCCGCCTCGGGCCAGCAGAAAGTTTGCTTAGCTAGATTGGGGGACTTCTTTTGCACGTCAAAGGGCCGGCTCAACAATGCTCTTAAGGGTGGTACCGGGAGGGGAGGATGATAGTCGAAACCAATCTATCTGTGGTTAAAATATCTGCCCAGGTGCGGTTCTCTTCTTATCCTGTAAAACCCCCATCTTCCTGTTGTAAAATGCTAATCACAGATTAAAATGTAACAAGCCGAACAAAAAATGCTTATAAGGCTATCTTTAGTTCTATGAGGGACAGAATTCGATCAGAACTCTGTCCCGAGTTCGGTACCAAATAAATTCTAAATTTTCCTCATTGCAGCTGTCTTGAATTTTATTGCCTGGGCTATTTCAACAACATTGGAATAAGAGATCAGAATTACCAAAGGTAACTTAGATTTTGCAACTTAAGCAAAGATCTTTATTCTCTTTGCAACCCCTCAGGCTCCTTCCAAGTTGGCAGAATATCAAAAATAATGGATTGGCCACGGGTTAAAAGCCACATCAGATATTGTTTAAGAAAGGAACCTCTTTTTCTAAAACTCCTTACCCATGCCTTTAGAATCTCTCTCAATTTCCTTCTTTCTCTCTCTCCTGTCAGTTTATCTCAGACGTTCTATCAATTTCCTCTCTTCTCTCTTTGATTTTATTTCTCTCTGTCTCTCTTCATAATAGCTAACATTTATATAGCATCTACAATTTACCAGGCACTGTGCTAAAAAACTTTACAAATATCTCATTTGATAACAATCCTGGACAGTAGACATTATCCCCATTTTACAGATGAGGAAACTGAGGCAAGTCAAAGTTAAGCGGTTTGCCCAGGGTCATACGCTGGTAGTATCTGAGGCTGGATTTAAACTCCAGCCTTCATCTATTATTTTATGAGCTGAGTGATCGGAAAAAGACCTCAAATGATCAGGGAGAGGGAAACGATGAATGAGTTGGGAATGTAGGACTTGTGAACATCCTGAAATGACTATAGGGCTGAACAAGCACTAGTGAAGGAGGATCCTCAGTTTTACCCTGGGGAGCCTGGTGAAATAGTGCTCGACTTCAAACAAAAAACAAAAAAACTGGATTTGAGTTTGGCTCTTCCATGTACTGAATCTGTAGCAAGTCATGGGACTCTTGAGTTCCTCCTGTTGTTCCTTATCTTAGTCAAGCATTTATTCGGTACCTACTACGTGCGGGTTTAGGACCGGGATAGAAAGAAAGGCAGCAGACAAGGAGTTCCCAGCCTAGTCTCACGGGGCTTTTGTAAAGAGGAACTTGTATCACTCCGCGCCTCCGAGGCACTTCTCTGGTCTGTGCGCCCGCGGGATCTTGGACATCCGCTCCGTCCCCACATCCTCACCTAAAACGTCTCTGCGTCATCTCACACGGGACTTTGGGTTCTCATTGCGGACTTTTATTGTCGAATTATAGGCACAGGATAGGCAAAGAGCAGGATGGGGGAAGGAAGGGAAGCTTATGGCCAGTTGCAGCACTCGCAGCTGGGATCAAAGACCAGCCCAGCCTGGCAGTACTGCTCGTAGGTGTTGCCGTTCAGACAGTGCCAGAAGGCGTTCCGGTTGTTGGCCACGGGGTAGAGACCGTCCGCTTTGCCGGCGCAGAAGCCGCTGCCCCCGGAGCTGCTTCCGGAACCGCTGCCGCCCGAGCTTCCGCTGCCGCCGCTGCTGGGAGCCGAGGTGATGGGAGCGATGGGTTGGGCCGGGGCCGTACAGCCTGGAAAGCAAGGCGGAAATCACTGCGGGCTGCGCCGCGGCAGCGCGCCGGGTACCGAGATTCGGTGACCTTAGCGGAGCGCCTAACCTTTAACCTCGTGGAGCCAAATCTTCCTGATCTACAAATAATTGCTCTATCTACATCAAAATGGTGGAAGGATTGTCATGTGACTATATCACATCAAGGGTTATGACATAATGATTACATATAATAATTATATAACGATATAATGTGATAGAATTAATGTACCATTATAACGGTTGTAAGGCGATAGAACATATACAAAATAAAGATAACATGCTTAAAGTATCCCATAAACCCTACTTAGATGGTGTAGCTGAAGGGGTTTTCACTAACTCTAGAGAATCTGGTTCCTTGTTTGAATCCTGTTTCTGATGCTATCTTCATCATAGAATTTATTTCTACCTCTATAAAACAAAGGCACCTCTGAGATCCTTTCCAACTTCTGAGCCATGATACCATTACTAGGGAAGTAAGATTATTTATGATGTCTGTTATGAATAATTATGGTATATATGTTACAGATAATTATGAAAAATATTTGTAAAATAAAAACAGTAGTATTTGTATTACCTACCTCATACAACTCATGAGAAACTGGATTAAGAGCTGGTAGGGACCAGAAAGGTCATCTACTAAGTAAAGGAGACTCTAAGGTTGAGAACTTAAGTGATTTGCCGAATGTCACACAGAAAAGTGGTAGATTCTAGATTTGAACCCGGTTTCTGTGATAACTAACTTCTTGCTAGATTTGAACCCGGTTTCTGTGATAACTTCTTGCTAGATTTGGACCCGGTTTCTGTGATAACTAACTTCTTGCTAGATTTGAACCCGGTTTCTGTGATAACTTCTTGCTAGATTTGAACCCGGTTTCTGTGATAACTTCTTGCTAGATTTGAACCCGGTTTCTGTGATAACTTCTTGCTAGATTTGAACCCAGTTTCTGTGATAACTAACTTCTTGCTAGATTTGAACCCGGTTTCTGTGATAACTAACTTCTTGCTAGATTTGAACCCAGTTTCTGTGATAACTAACTTCTTGCTAGATTTGAACCCAGTTTCTGTGATAACTAACTTCTTGCTAGATTTGAACCCAGTTTCTGTGATAACTTCTTGCTAGATTTGAACCCGGTTTCTGTGATAACTTCTTGCTAGATTTGAACCCAGTTTCTGTGATAACTTCTTGCTAGATTTGAACCCAGTTTCTGTGATAACTAACTTCTTGCTAGATTTGAACCCGGTTTCTGTGATAACTAACTTCTTGCTAGATTTGAACCCGGTTTCTGTGATAACTAACTTCTTGCTAGATTTGATCCTAGTTTCTGTGATAACTAACTTCTTGCCACCTTACCATCTTGTTATAAAAAGAGTGCTTTGTAAAGCTTTATACTTTGGGCCAGTCATGTCTATACCAAATAGGAACACACACTTAGAGTTTTAAGGGACCTCTTCTTCTTGAGTTCAAATACTACTTCAGACACTTTCTAGCTGTATGAGCCTGGTCAAGTCACTTAATTCTGCCTGCCTCAGTTTCCTCATCTGTTAAATGAGCTGGAGAAGGAAAAGGCCAACCATTCCAGTATTTTTGCCAAGAAAACCTCAACATAGGATCACAGAGAGTCAGATAAGATTGAAATGACTGAAAAATAAGAAAAGTAGCCCCTCATTTTTCAGAGAAGGAAACTCAGGCCCAGTGGAATTAAATGATTTGCTTAATGTGTGGAAAGGTGAAGAATTTACATATTAAGCACATATTGATCAGAGACTGTTAGCTAAAGTAGATCAAGCCTATAGGCCCTAGTCATGTGATTTTAAATAAGGCCTGGACTGCATTCCAGTGTCCAAAGAAGGGATTATGTGGTGGAAGAAGTTGTATATCACCTTCTGCATTCCACTGACCAAATAGGGGAATAAAGGTTAATGTGACTAATCACAACATATAGAGGGTGGGATTTGGGGGTTCTTTGTCTTAAATGTATAAAAGCTGTGAACATTTTCAAGGGAGTGGCTCTCTCCTGCTGTGAATTTGGCTCACAGACCAGGATGGGGTCCTCTTCTGGAGATTCTAATAAATTATTCTGCTTTCTATGAGTGATCTCTGAGTAGTCAATTTGGGTAGGTCTTTTTGTCCCAAACATTAAGATCAAGCAGGTAATTAAATGCCAGAGGTAGGATTTGTGTGCCAATATTCTTTCTCTTTGGGTCTCAGTTTTTTTCATCTGTAACATGAAGGGATTGAATTAGGTGATGTTATAGACCCTTTCCAGCTCTAAGTCTGAGGCCCTATAAATCCAAGCCATGATAGTCCAGCATTCTGCCTTAAAACTGTCCAAAGTCAACGTATCTGCCCATTTTTTCTCACCTACTCCATCATTGATTTCCATTGTAAGTTGTGCTCTTGACATTATAATGTCAGGATATGAGTGTCTGGTTTTCAGAAGAATGGGGACAGGTATTTAGCAGCTGATTATCTGAATTCTCTTTCATGTTTTCTAGGCTTTGGGACATAGATAAGGAGTACTTTGGGGCCATGGGTATATCTGCAGCTCCCACTTACTTGCACTCTCCAGACCCAGGGCTTTCTTCAGGGTGCTGATCAGGGGGTATTTTCCTTGGTTACAGAAAGTCCCAGTGAAGTCATCCAGATCAATAGCCCAGACCATGGCTCCTCCAAAGTTATTCTTCTTCAGCCACTCAGCCTGTGGGAGTAGGATGGATGTTTGCTCCAGGCCCAAGCTTGGGTTCTCCCAAGACTTTGGGCTACAAATAGGCATGAATTGACTCAGGGAGCCTGGAGAAATACTTTACCTTGATTTGGAAGCTCTTGGGGTTGTCATAACCAACCCACTCATTTCCTTTGTAAGCATAGGGCACATCCTCAGAAGCCTCCCACACCTCAGTAGCACCGTCCTTCAGGAAGGGGCAGATCTGAGAAATGAGAATAATAAGGTGGAGAGGTTGAGAAAAGCTTTCAAGAAAGGGGATGAGTGAAAATGACTTCTAGGGAGAGCATGTAATTCTATCTGTGGATACTTACACTGAGATTCTAATTCCTTACAAATCTTGAATCACTTATTTTCAGTAATATAAAAATATTGGGAGACATAGAGAAAGGGATTAGTTTAAGGTAGGAGTTCTAAACCTGGTATATATCAGAGGGGGTCCATGAATTTGAGGTGGGAAAAAATACATTTTAATTTTCATTAACCTCAACACGTCCTTTTATTACTTAAATCTCCTGGAAGGAGAGGCCCATAGCCATCACCAGATGGCCAATGGATGTTTATAGCAAAAAAAGTTAAAAACTTTTGGTTTCAGATAGGCAATTTTTCAAGACCCCTTCCAAACGTAATATTCTCTGATTCTACAATAACAACTAGGATGTAAGCATGGCCTGGCAGTTTTTAAAACTCCATAGATTTATAAAGATCCCATGATGGATGTTTGCTCTCCCACAGTTTCTAGATGAGAATTTGATATTTCTCTTTGTCTTGGGTGAGGATCCAAATAAAAGTCAGATTTTTCTGTTCTTCCAGATGCCTTTGTAAGGTACAAAAGAACAACAGGAGGCAATTCTGGTACCATGGAAAGAGAATTAGCACTGGAGAAAGAAAAGTCAAGTTCAAATCTAGCCTCTGATACTTTCTGTGTGAGTTGAAGAATTCACATGATTCCTAGTTTCCTTATCTCTAAAATGAAGAACTCTGAAGTCTCTTCTAGCTCAAGATCAAGATCTATTTTCTGCTTTGCATTGTGGGAAATTTGTATAGAATAAGAAGGTTAAGCATCTGGGAATATGCAAAACCTTTACATTAATAATAGACTTTTCCCTTTTCATACAATTTCTAGACACTTACCTCATAGTAAGCCCAGAAGCCAGATTGCCTGGTGTAGGGCCCAGCAGGACCAGGGCCAGAAGTAGGGGCACCAATGCCAGTTTCAGAGGGATTGCTCAAGATGAAGGTGTGTCCATAAGATGGGAATCCAACAATGAGCTTCTCAGCTGGGGCGCCATTGTTTTTCCAATAGTTCATGGCGTAATCCTGTAATGGAAGCACATTTAACCTTGACCCGTCTTTCTAGGTTCAGTTCAAACACTTCTTTCTTGAAGTATTCCCTGGTTACTTCCAGTTAATAACTATTAGGATATAAGTTTTGGCCAGGCAGTTTTTAGGACTCAATAGATTTATAAAGTTTCCATGATGAATGCTTGCTCTCTTATAATTTCTAGAGGAGAACTTCAGACATTCTCTGTGGCCAGAGTAAGGGTCTGATATCATCAAGAGCAGTTTGTACTTTTCTTAAGCATATCAAGTCATATTTTTATAATAGCTAATTTTATTTTGTTATGCTTAATTGACTATAACCAATTATAGTTAATTGTGTTGTAATGAATAAAAAATTGTCTTTTATATGAGCTTTCAGAATACATCCTCAAAGAGATTTTTAAAATTTTACTATTCTGTCTTTCTCAGCATTCAAGATAATACCTCATGTATAAATAGATGTTTAACAAGTGATTGATGAATAAATGAATTGATGAATAAACACATTTCATCCAGGAGGCAGATTCATAATTATTAGTTTTCTACCTGGCACAGTCAAATTATCAAAGTAGACATTTAAAATGCTTTGAAGATCTCAAAACTGTATATAAACATGTAAGTAGTAGCAGTAGTATTATTATTTGAAATTTTATTTGTAGAGCACTTATTGCCTGGAACATTATAGACATTGTATAAATTCTTATTCTCTTCTCTTTCCCTAGTTCAGAGAAAGGAGGCATTTATTGAGCACCTACTATGTGCTAGGCATTGAGCTAAGAGCTTTACAAATATCATCTCATTGTACTTTAACATGTTTAACATGTATTGGACTACCTGCCATCTAGGGGAGGGAGTGGAGAGAAGAAAGAGAAAATTTGGAACAAAAGTGTTTGCAAGGGTCAATGTTGAAAAATTATCTAAACATATGTTCTGCCAATAAACATCTATAATAAAAACAAAAATCATCTCATTTGATTCTTATAATCCCTATTTCCCAGTAGAGAAAATTGAGGCAAACTGAGGTTAAGTGACTTGCCTAGGATCTCACACTGTTCCAGAGTCTTAGGCTGGATTTCATCTCTGATCCAGTGTCCAGTGCTTTACCTATTGGGTCACCTAGCTGCCTCCAGGATGAGGAGAACTCATGGTGCTGGTCATGGTAGTAGTAAGCTTGACATTGCATAGTTAATTACTAATGAATTGATCTGTTTCCCCATTCCCCAGGTATGTTTTAGAAATGATCAGTTGATTAAATTGATCAGGAAGCTGGACTGACAATGTATTTTTGCCCTGAATTGGTGATCTTCTTCACCTCCAACCCTCCAGTCTTTGCAGGAGTCACTCACCACATTGAGGTAAGCATTGCTGCCAGTATCACTGGGGTTTTTGTACAGGGGGCTGTTCTCTCCAGTGTAACCCTCCCAGGAGCCATGGAGGTCGTAGGTCATGACATGGATGAAGTCCAGATACCTGGTGTGGAGAACAGAATTAATGGTGATTTCTGGTGTTTGTTTATTTCCTGTACCTCTGCCTGGAACAGCCTCCCATCGAATTCAGTTCTGTTAAATAAGTGCTATCACTATGTACTGGGGAAATCAGTTGAACTCTGAAGGAAGAAAATTATTTCAACAGATAAGAGATATAAAGGCATTCCAGGTACTCAGGTAGGACTGTGCACATGCATAAAAACAGGAAAGTGGGGAATAGCTGTTTGGTTATGTAGTTTGGCTAGAATGCAGGGTGGATAAAGAGAAATAGTGTGAAATTAGCCTGAGTTGGACCCAGTTTCTGGAGGACTTTAAACCACAGACATAGAGTTTCTTTTTATTTAATTTTTAAGGAATGCCATGACAATATTATAATTGATTTTTTCTTTTTAAAAAATATTTTATTTTCCCAAATTATATGTAAAAACATTTTTTAATATTTGTTTTTAAAAATGTTAATTTCCAAATTCTTTCCTTCTTTCCCCCCCTTTCCTCTCCCTGGGACAGTAAGCAATTTGATATAGATTATACATATGCAATCATGCAAAACATATTTCCATATTATTCATGTTGTGAAAGAAGACCCAGAAAAAAACGATGAAAATATAAAGTTGTCATTCACAATTAATTAGTATTTTGTTACTTTCTAACTATTAGGAATCCAGATATAATAATGAGCCTTTCTCTTTTCAGCTCTCCAACAGATGAATAAATATTGGAAGAGGGAGTAGTGAGGGGCTAACTGTCAGGCTTGAGGAAGGAGTGTTCCATTCATGGAGTTTAACTTTTTTGGCCCCTAGTAAATCAGGATTCCTTCAAGCTGCCAGAGCTGTGATATGGTCAGAATATAGAAGGTGCTCTGTGAATTCTATCATGATTGGAAGACAAGGAATGGTCAGAGAGATAAAAAGATATTTTATGCAGATATTTCATTCTTTATCTTTTGCTTTTCTCTACCCTTTGGCAGATATTAGAGAGCATGAAACCTCAGAAGTGAGAATGGCCAGGGGATTCAAAAGCAACTACTCTCTGTTCCATCTGGGAGGTTGGGTAGTGTCTAACAAGCAGTCCAACATTCTGTAGTTTTTACAAGAATAAGTGTCTGTGTCTTTAGAGGTATGGCTAGTAATTATATTTTCAATTTGTGAGTTATTTTGTATTCTAAAATCTATATTAAACTAAGAATTTTACTAAAACCTCATGTGTTTGCAAGTCCTTATGAAATACCATTTTCCCCCCCTCTCTCTAGAGCAGATAACATTGCTTACTGACTAGTGTTCAACTAAGTAATTTTTTGGGGGAAAAGTTCCAAGGCTTGCTCATCAGAAAAGAGAACCAGTTGCACTCCCCACTCTCTTCCAGGAGTATTATTTATAACAAGTTATTGAGCAAAAGAATGGCATATAGATATGATGTGAGAAAGAAATATAATGAATGAATTGGAGGCAGAGAGGTCCTTTAGGAGACTATTATCATAGTCTAGAAAAGTGATGTTTATATAAAAAGTCTAGCAAAGTGGTAAAGACATGAACTAAATGAATAGAAAGATGAGGATACAGAAAGTTTGATGAGATTAAGTGGGAAGTGATTAGATATAAGCGATGAGGAAAGGAGAGAAAAGTCAGAGGTGATTCCCAAGATTTATGGAGTTGAGTGACTTGGAAGGTAGTGATGTTATAGATAGAGAGAGGGAAGTTGGAAAGATATGCAGGTTTAGGGGAAAAGATTATGTGTTTAGTCTTAGTGGTGAAGGAGTATCCAGGTGGTATTTTGACAGGAAGTACTAAATATCAAAGGAAATAGTGGAGTTGAATAGAAAATTGGAGGATTATGTGTTCAAAGGTAATAATTCAATATAAATATTAGGGTTGGATAAATTGGAGAATTATGAGTTCAGAGATAATAATTCAACCTTGGGGATTGGATGAGATGGGGAAAAAGGAAGAAAAAAGAGTCATGGACTGATATCCTTAGAGAGCATGTTTACTTAAGGGGTAGAAAGATGAGGGTAAACTAGCAAATAAGTCAGAGAAGGTGAAGAGGTAGCAAGAGAAGTAGGAGAGTGAAAAGAACAAAGCAGGGGGAAAGAATAGGAAGGAGGGAGTAGTCAGCATCAGCAAATACTGAAAATCAATCAAAAAGCATCTATTAAAGAGCTTCTCCATGCTAAGCACAGTATTAGGTATGGGGTAGGGCAAGAGAGGACATTAAGGATTATAAAAAGTCTATTGGAGTTAACAATCAAGAGGTTATTGTTTATTTTGAAGACAAATTTCACTGGAGTAACAGAAGCAAGGAGTTGTGGAATACGTAGGAGATTGGAAACCTTTCCTGAAGCCTTCTGTGGGAACACGGACCTGACAATTGGCTGTCCCAACACAAGTGACAGCCAACCCCAGAGGGACGCTTGGGGGACAAGCCGCGGTACTCACTGAGAGAGCTGGGGGATGTCGTAGCCAGACTCGATGTTGGAGATGCCGGCGGCCACGGCAGCAGTGACCATCAGCCTGGGTTTGTTGATCTGCTTGGCTTCCTGCTCAAAGGCTTCACGCATTTCCTGTGGGTGAGCAGGAGAGAGCAAGTGGACAACAGCCCCCCAAAATGAGCTTCTCTTTGGATTCAAACATGCTTTTCCATAGACGGTTCATCTCTAAAATCAGCAATTCACTTCAGTTCGTAGGACCATGGGGAAAAGGATGTCTCCTTGGTTTCTGGTGTATAGCAATTACTTCATAAATACTGGTTGCTTACTTGGTTGCAAGGGACCACAGAGATAGTCAAGCATTTATGAAATCTGGGGCACCAAGAATAAAAAAATAGTCCCTGACTTCAAGAAGCTTACTTTCTATTGTGGGGAGGGAAGGATGATAGTGGAGGGAAGAATCTGCAAAGGGAGAGGGGGAAAGTTAATAGATTGTGATCAAATAAAAGCATTGGTAAGTAATGGCAAGATCAAGGGTGTAATGACCTTTCCTTGTGGCTGAGCTGGGATGAAAGAGTAGTTCATGGGAAATGAGCAATTTGAAGAACTGGGATGTTGGATATTTGGGGGAGTTGAAGGGTGTATATTGAAGTCCTCTAGAATGAGGGCCAAAGTTGGGGAGCAGAGAAAGATTGTGAGCCAGGCATTTAATTCATGGAGAAAAAGGAAGTGTCCTGTAAGTTGGCAGCCAACAGATAAATATAGATTGAATGACCCTCAAAGGAGAAAAGATTCCTGGAGGCTGGTGGTGGAGAGGGAACCTACAAGTGGCAATGGGATTGGAATGGGGGAAGGATTAAGGTGCAGCTGGTGCTGGAAAGGCTACCAGAGAGGCTGTCTCATCCAGCTAGAGCTGGGGCTCAATGTGATACAGATGATGGAGGAAGGAGATAGGGAAATCACAGTAAGATGTGTCCAGCTCACCTTGACCAGCACAGTGAAGAGGTTCTTGTCCTGAGGAGGGCTGCCACGAGACCCAGGGTATTCCCAGTCAAAGTCCAGCCCATCAAACTCATACTGGCGCAGAAATTTGATGACGGATTTGATGAAGGTCTGGCGGTTCTCAGGAGTGGAAACCATGGTAGTGAATCTGAAGGAGATGGAAAAAAGATGGAGTAAGGAAACCCACATGCAGATTGCACCCCTAGATGTACTTCTCTTTACCTTTCTGAGTAACCTGAAAAGCTCTCTTAATAAGACATCTCACATTATATCCATTTCTAGCTCACACTTTGAAACCAGAGAGCATGGTCCTATCTTTAGTCATCCTAGTAAAAGAAAAACTCTGTGACTACCCCTTGAGCTGGAAATTTCCACAAAAGTTTGATAATTGACATTTCTTCAATGTTCTTCACTCTTTTTATCTTCTCTATTCCCCAAACCTCTTGTTTTTAATCTCCCCAATATTTCTTGAAGTCAACTCCTTTTAGTTTTTAAATCTCTATATCATTTTAAATTACTCTTTAATCTAGTCTCTGATTTCTCTGGGTTCATTATTGAACAGTCTTTGGTTGAACAGATTTTATTTGCTTCAAAACTCTTAAATGCATCCAAGCCCTCACCAGTTTTCCCTTCTCTTTTTTCCTACCCTTATTTTAGCTCTATTTACTCATATAAAATCCCTTTATATACTCTACCCCTTTCCCCACTCCTTCTTTGATATATTTAATGTTAATAACTCTATCCTGTCTCATTCATCATTCTCTACTATTCAAGCAGTTTCAGAATTCCTTTAGCTTCCCCAACTAATTAGAGATAAAATGGTACCTTTTCAAATATGAAGCCTCTATAATTACGTTGTCATTCGTTCCCCTATCCAATACACTGATTCTACTAGGTAAATACAATTACAGCAGATCCTCAATGTTCATGCAATGGAATCATCATAACCATATTCTTAGAAATCCGAGTCTCATAATTGGAAATTGTGTTATCTAAGTCCCTCTTGCTTAAACAATAATCTTTTCTGGAAGTGATCATTTATCCTCCATGAAATACCTCCAGTGACAGTGCCTCGTTACCTTTTGGGAGAACCCATTTTCTGCTCTGCTTTTTAAGGCAGTTTTTCTTTCTAGTAGGTCAAAAATCTACCTTTCTGCAACTTCTACCCATTATTCTTTCTTCTGACATCGAAAACCAAGTGGAATATATGTATTCCCTTCACACAATAACCCTCCCAGATGGTCAACATGACTCCCCTAAGTAGCTACTTGTTCAGGATCAATTTCTTTAATAGATCATTGTATGTCATGGTGTTCAAACCCCTTCTTTATCCTGGTTTTGAATATGCTCCATCCTGCAACGTGATCACCTAGAGCTAAATGCAGTGTCCCAGCTTCGGTCTAAACCATAAATCGTTCCTTTTACGTTTCATAGTTATACAATGTCAGATCTGGAAGAGATCTTAGAGATCAAAGTATCCAACGCGCTCATTTTTCAGAAGAAACGTGAGCGTTAGAAAGGGTGAGTTTTTGCAGGTTATATTCTGGTTAGTGTCAGAGCTGAGCACAGGACCCAGGTTCCCACTCCTAGGTCAGTGAAAATCTCCCAGCATGAAGCTCAAGGAAGAACGTCCTTGGTCCAGATGATTCCCGTTCTATTTAATGTTTATGTTTTTAAATCTTGGGGTTTTTTTGTATCTCAGTTATGGTATCAGTCTTACACTGGAAGAAACCCGTGGCAAGGAAAACTTGTCCTGCCCTCTCTGCAAGGCACCTCAGTGCTTAAAAAGCAGCTCTGTCCTTTTGCTGTCATTCTGACCCTAGACTTACGGGGCAGTTCCGAAGTTCCAGCCTCCGATGGCCAGGAGAGTCTTCAGTTCACTGTTCCTGAGAGAGGACAAAGAGGGAACGTTAGAACCCCCTTATACTGAGCACTTTCTCAGAGGGAGGGATGGGGAACGGGGTGTCCCTGGAATGGGGCTGAGGGGCCAGAGGCCCTGGGGGGGGGTCTCCTCCACGTATTTCTGCGTTCCTTGTGGGACAACTACGGCAGTGAGCGTCCTTTTGGGACCAAGTGGGCAGGGCGTTCGTTCTTGCAAATAGAAGGTCCCATTGGTGGCTTGGTGCTTGTCTGCCATGGGCCTAAGGGGAGGCGGCGGCTTCTGCTCCATTGGAGCAAGTTGCACATCCTAGGCAGGAGTAGGGGAGCAGTGGGGGATGGAGGGGGGAGGGAGCCCTCACATAAGTACTTTCTGCAGGCCGGGGGCTCTGAGCTCACGGGGCCCTGTCACCTTCACAGCGGGTGCTGGGTCAGTGCCCTCGGTTATGGGCCCAAGCGTGCAGCTGCCGAGCCCGAGCTCAGCCCCCACCCCGGGGCCCAGCCAACGGCCCCCGCCTTACTGGTTTTTCAGACCGTTGAAGGATTTGTAGAGGGTGACGTCGTTCCACTCGATTGTGGTGATCTCATTGTTTCTCATCCCCGCAAATGCGTAGATCAGGTGAGTGCAGAGGCAGGGGTCGATGTTCTCTGGCTTGAAGCGCCCCAGGCCTGGCCGGTACTGGGCCCAGTTGGTGAAGTAGCATGTCAGGTGGTAAGCAGAGCCTGTGGCAGCAAGGAGCAAAGGTCACGGCGAGGGACCGCCGGGGAGTCTGCTAGTCCATCACTCGCTCATTCACTCATTCATTCTCTCACTAATTCACTCCCTCATTCATTCTCTCTCACTCACTCATTCATTCACTCATTTACTTATTCAATCATTCACTCATTCATTCACTTATTCATTCACTTATTCATTCATCAAATATTTATTAAATATCTACTATGTGCCAGACACTGACAGTACAACTCAAGAACCTTACATTCTACTGGGGAAAACAACATGCACACAGATAAATATAAGTATATATATATACTAGATATAAAGTAATCTTTGGGGTGGAGGAGGGCACCAATAAGTGGGGTAAGAGAGTAGAAGGTTAGTCTTCTATCTTATAGGAGATGGCACTTAAGAGGTGTTTATAATAATCGTAGTAGTAGTAACTAGCATTTATAAAACACCTTAAGGTGTGTAAAGCATTTTTTATATACATTATTTCATTTGACTCTCACAACAACTCGGTGAAGTTGATCCAGTTTTGATCCCTATTTGCAGATGGGAAAAGTGAGTTAAAGGGATTTCTCCCGGATCATACAGTTGGGAAGTGTCTCAGGTAGATATTTACCTCCGTCATTTCTGACTCAAAAGCTGAATGTTCAGTGGGATTAAGGACACTCAGTATTCTGGTAGAAGGCAGTGATTGGGGGAGAATCCCAAGCGGCGTTTTATCCACCAATCACTTCTCCCTGACTGTGGGGTTTGATGGTAGAATGATTACTCTGAATTAGGTTAGTTCCAGCTACTGAACTAAGTCGGGTTTCTCTGAGCTCACTGAACAACCTGTATAATGTAGAGATTATCTGCATTTAACAATAGTGTTAATAATAATAATGTCTGCACTTAATTTAATAATAATACTAGTGCATAGAATTCTGGCCTCAGACACTTCCTAGCCGTGTGATCCTGGGCAAGTCACTTAACCCAAGTTGCCTCAGTTTTCTCATCTGTAAAATGAGCTGGAGAAGGAGGTGACAAAGCTCAAGGAGCCCTAAATAGTGCAGGAGTAAGAGGGGCCACAAAGAATGAAATGGGAGAATAACAACAATAATAGCTACCAATTAAAAACTGCTTATTTGGTGCCGTGCATTTTATGAATATTATCACATTTGCGTCTTACAATTACCCTGGGAGACAGGTGACATTATTATAGCTTATATTTTATAATGGAATAAACCGAGACAGATTTTGTGACTTGCTCAGGATCACACAGATGATAAATGTCCGCCGTGTTCGCTAGCTGCCCTTTGTGTACGTGAGAACTGGCTGGGTCTATGAGGATCTTGTGAAAACAAGTGTGAGTGTAAGATAGGAAGTGGGGAGGTGGGAGCCTGTAACTTACCCAGCTGAGCTAGCAGCACAAGGGCCAGACCTAGAGAAAAAGAAAAAATCAATCAATACATTTTTATTAAGTACCTAACACAGACCAGACACTCTACTAGGTCCTGAGGATATAATAGAAGTGAAAATAGAAATAGTCTCTGTTATGAGGAACTCATATTCTATCAATCAAAGAATGCTCTATTTGGTTCCAATAGTTTTCAAAGCTCCCCTCTTGTGATTACTTAGGATCCAACTTTTCTCAATCATAGTGTTTTAAATGAGTTTTCAGGGAAGCTCAGAATATTGTGTGCTAAAGGGCGGAACTGAAATTAATACCTCCAAAGTCAAGGTGGTGAGCTCCCACTTAAATAGACATTCCCAATTTGTGGGCTGCTCTTCCATAATCACAGAATTCCAAACCTCAGAGGAAGGAACCTCAGAGAGTATCAGACCCAGTTAGTCTACACAGGAATTCTCCTTTTAAGATTCCTGACAAATGGTCAGCCAGCTTCTACTGGGAGTCTCCCAGGGATGGAGAGCCTACTCCTTCATCTCGATGGATCAGTGGACAGCGGGTTGGACTGGAGGTAAAGAAAGCTTGAGTTCAAATTCTGCTTCAGATATATATGAACTCTGTGACTCTAGGCTAGTCACTTGTTCTCTTATACTCATCTATAAAATGGATAATGGCTAAGCAAGCTGTAGCTTATAATTGTGATGAAATATTATTGCACTAGAAGAAATGAGCAGTTTGCTTTCATAAGAACCTGGAAAGACGTATACGAACTGATGCAAAGTTAAATGAACAGAACCAGGAGAATATTGCTTACAATCAGCAATTTTGTACTAAGATCAACTGTGAATGATTTAACTATTATTATTATTATTATTATTATTATTATTATTATTGGAGGCAATTAGGACTAAGTGACTTGCCCAGGGTCACTCAGCCAGGAAATGTTAAGTGTCTGAAACCAGATTTGAACTCAGGTCCTCCTGACTTCAGGGCTGGTGCTCTAGCCACAGCACTACGTTGCTGCCCGACTTAGCTATTCTTAACGATATATGATCCAAGATAGAGTATGAGGATTAAAGAAGATAACATATATATTATATTAAATATATATCATAATATACATAATATACATATAATACATGATCCAAGATAGAGTATGAGGATTAAAGAAGATAATATATATTATATTAAATATACATAATATAATATATATTAAAGTTTCATATATGTACATATATATATATATATATAACTTTAAAAACTCTAAAGCACTATATAAATGCTTTGTTATTGTTACTTTTCTAAGACAGCCCTTTCCACTTTTGACAATGTTAAATGTAAAGAAGACTTTTTTTTTTTTAGATTGAGCCAAAAATCTACCTTTCTGACATTTCCACCCATGACTCCTTGTTGTGTGCTCTGAAACCAACTGGAATAAGTTAAACCCCCTTGCACAAAACATTTACATAGCTGATGACTGGTCTTATGTCTCATTCCTTGGGCAGATGATAGCAGAGATATCTCCCATAAGCTTCTGGATTCTAAGCCTTCCTTAATGAAACTTAAGATCCTACGACTTTTTAGGAGCCTAGAGGTCAGACTAGGGGCCAGACGAGGAAAGAGTCTTTGTCCAGGATATTGTCCAGGGTTCCCAGAAGACACAGAAACTTTCTCTGCAGAACCCTGCCTTCCCTCTACCCTTCATTTATCTTGGGACTAATCACTCAGCTGATTGACATCAGATCCTATTTCTCTGAGGAAAATGTGCTGAGGAGAATTTTTAAGTGATTACTGAACAGTGCAAGTTCCATGGAGCATGTAACTAAATGGGTTAGAATAGAATGTCAAAGAGAAATCAAATAGAAAAAAGTAAAAGGGGTATATATGTATATGTGTGTGTATGGACATATTTGACTTATCTCTATCCTGCTCTCACCTCCATAAAGAGCTGAATAAATGCACCATCCTGGACCCCTCATTACTCAGCCTTTTATTTTTCAACTTTCCTTTTCTTCTCCTGGCTGTTGTGATTGATTTGGTAAATAAAACTAACAGAAATTAAGAAGTAATACCAAGGGTGGTCACTGGAAAAATAGGAAAAACCTAACAGGAGGTAAAAGGGAAGCGGCAGGTGGGGCCATATCACCTTCAAAAGTAAAGAGAGGAGGGGTCTTGAGACCAAGACAGGAGTCAGTCCCGGGAGCAGGACATTTCAGGATCTTAGGTGTCTTTGAATTTATCTGAATATGACAAGCATTTATTAACCGTGTGCAATAACTCCCCCAGGTCATTCATTTTTGTCTCTGTCTCATTGCCTAACCCAGCGTTTGCCACAACGTAGGTGCTTAAGAAATGCTTACTGGTAGATTGGCGGCAAGACGCCTGTCTAGACAGTGGAGACGCAGACAAAAATTGCAATGGATAACTTAGGTCTTAAGCTTCTTGCTTCACGAACCCCTTTGGAAGTTTGGTGATACTCATGGCTCCTTTCACCAAATAATTTTTAATTATTTATAATTCATAAGATTACAAAAGAAATAAATTATATTGAAATATGGTTGTAATGAGAAAGTATAACATATAATAGTACACATCTGTATATATGGATATATGTCAATTATCAGTTAATATTAAAACCAATTGATCATATTGATATAGTTATGACATATATAACATAACAGAATATATATTAATTATCAATATATTGAAATAGAGTTATAAGACATATAACACATATGTATGTATACATATATAAATTAACAATGATATTGAGATCAATAAATTATATTGTAATAGTTTTATGTCTGATCTAAAACATGATATGTAAGTTTATATGTGTATGTATGAGTATATACACATATATCACAAGTTTATGGACTGTAGCTTTATGGATTCTACCCCCTACATTTTACAGATGAAGAAATTGAGGTCCAGGGCAGATTGTGAAAGTATCCAAGATGGAATGGAAGAAACTAAAGGTTAAAATAAATAGGAATGGAGCAACCTGAACTCAGATACAAGAAAACTTGAGTTCAGATTCCACTATGAATGATTACTAGGTGTCTTACTCTTGGGCAAGTCACTTAACCAAACTGTCTTTCAGTTTCCTCATTTGTAAAAATAAAATATTGGACTTAATAGTTTTTTTCCTAGCTCTAAATCTCTGAACTTATTATCATACCTAATGATTCTTTGCAAAGGACCTAGAAAGAAAAGGGAAAGAAGAAAGTCTTCAAGGATTGACTTTCTCTTTAGAGCATTGACTCACCAGTGAGGAGGATGGATTTTGCCATGACTGCTGTCTGTACTGATCTAGCAGGGGTTGGTCTCCAACTTTTATACCCCCTGATCCAAGTCTTATCAGGAAGGTTCTAAGTGTAGGGGACGGATAACCCAGCAGTTCATGTGGCTAATCAGTAAATCAACAGACCTCCCTTCCACACCAAATAATAAAAGGAATATGATGAAGTGGTCCCTTCAAAGGGTAGTGATGATGGTACCATGGGAGGACCAGCTTAATGGCTCTTTGGGCAATTTCCAGAGCTGATAAGCCTTTACAGAAGGAGGCTAGCTGGGTTTGGGGCTGTGGACATTTCGTGCCTGGAATAAAAGCATGTTTGCCTCAGATGGAATCAACCACCACTTTGGAAAGTAGTCAGATTAACAAATAATTTCTTTACGTGTAATTTTTTAGCCTCCGTTTATCTGATTTAAGGGTCAATGGAGTCCTCTCTCCTCTGGAGGCTGATTCCATTAATTTTTAAGCACATGTATTCTTTGGAACAGCTTCAAGTCATAATTTTGTGATAAAGCTATCTAGAGATCTCTGGTCCTCAATATGGAGGTCATAAGGGTCCCCAAGTGTTCTACAGTTTCATACAGAATGCACTTTCAATAAATGATGGTTGATAATGATGGAAAAACCCCTTATTTTGTTAATATTTACACTATCATGACATTTCTTTAATGTTTGGTAAGAATTTTAGCCTAATTCTCTCCAACTTGATCTCTTGTTACTTCCCTCTGCTGAGACCATAATTATGGACGGGAGGCCAGGACTTTGTCTCAAGGCACCAAAACTTAGAGAGTTTATTGAAAGTGCTTTCTGTGCGAAACTATATAACACTTAAAGACCCTTATAGTCCCCATTTTAAATAGATAGAAATGCCTGATTATATTGAAATACAATTTTATAGATGATATATATAAACCGCGTAACACACATATAACACACTTAGCAAAAATAATGAGTTAAACCAGGAAGCGAATAGTTGGTGCTACTTCTTCCCTTCTTCTAAAGCTATATCCTAAGTATGTCCTTTTCAATAACATGATGATTGGTATTGTTTATTGGGTTCCTTGCCCCAAGTCCCTTTTGTGGTCTTTACCCTAGATGCCAGAATTGCTGTTTAAAAATCTGTCCTTTGCTCTGGTAAAAATGGTTCCCCAAATCCATTTTGCACTCTCCCACCTCCACACTTTTGCTCATGCTTTCCCCCTTGCCTCAAATGCTCTCTCTCATTTCTCTCTACCTGTTTAACTATTACCTATCCTTCAAGGCTCTTTCCTAGCACTTACTCTTTAGTGCTCATTTGGAATTGCCTGGTGATATAATGTCCTATTTGCCATCATGGAATGTATAGTCTGGCCAAATGATTCAAACTAAGTGGAGTCCCCATGGTATAGCCTGTGGGCTATCGTCCAGTGGACTTCGGGTATAATCCATAAGGATTCTGATCCTTGCAGGCACAGAGTGTTTTTATTTTTTAATTCCCACTTTCCTTACAGTGCCTGGAACATAGTAAATACTTAATAAATGTCCATTGACTGTCTTGCTTTCTAGGGTTTGGGAATTTGGTCATAATCATGATCAATTTCACAAGAGTAGATCTATAAGCTGATTTATTAACAATGAGGAGATAACCCTGGCAGTGTAGTGCTCCAATTATTTGCATTGATCGATTTAAAGAATCTTGCAACTTCTTGCAGCCTGGGATCCTATAAAGCCAGGGGAGACTGTCCCTCCGGGAACAGAATTTTTCAGAAGACTCAGGTTTCTTGTTAAAGAGCAATCCTTCATAGGAATACTCCACAGGAAACATTTTCCTCCTTAAATATCTATCAGTTCCATTTACCTTCCTTCAGCCTCCAAGCTCAAGGTTTTACTAGCACAGTTGGGTCAGGAGGGGACATGAAGGACCTAATCCATATCTGTGGGGCCAGGAAGTAGCCGGGAACATACATTATGTCCTAAAATTCTTAGTATAGCTTTAAGCTTAAGATGCCCCCTAAGACTTTTGGAACACCCTGTGTCTTTCTTTGAGGAGATAGATTGAGTTTAACAAAGAGTCAACTTTCCAATATGAACTATTATCTCTTTTTTAGGATCTGAGCTTCTGGCCTGTATTTCTTCTTCTGAGAATAGTTTCCAATTTTCATCTCAATTCCTTGGATTTTGTTGCTCTAAAGAAAAGCTGGAATTGGCCCAGTTTGGTTTTGGTTGACATTTAGTTGAATTCTGATTTGAACACAGTCTTCCTCCCTTCAATAACACTCTCAAGAGCTACAGCCCTCTCCAATGGAGAAATATTGCAGATTATCTGACACATGACTGATAAAGCCTGAATTGCTTCTGGTATAGACAGCTGCCTGATGGAGGATTTTAGAAGCTGAGGACCACAGGGCCAGCTAGAATAAACCTGTGAATTATGTTTCCTATGCTGAGGGAAGAAGACTGGAGGCCATTGAGGGCCCCTGAAATCTTCTACATTTTTTCTCCAAGCCTTCCAGACTCTTGGAACTCATCTGTAACTCTATTTCTCCCTGAAAATTCACCACAAACCAAACCAAGCTAAGGTGATCTTTATACCAGATGTCCACTGGTCTACCACTTATCTTCCAGTCATATTCCCCTACTGAACAATATGGAAGGACTCTTGTGAGAATTCAACATGATTAAAGATGTGTACTTATCCCATTATTACATGAGTTATTAGTTTTCAAGAATTTAAAAAATTGCTATCTGTATTTCAATATATTTAGTTCCCTGAGAAGCCTTTCCTCATGCCCCTTAATGTTGGGGTCTTCCCCCTGATGTTATCTCCAATTTATTTTTTAGTAGCTTGTTTATACATTGTCACTTGCATCTTGTCTCCTCCAACAAACTAAACTCCTTGAGGGCAGGGGCCATCTTTTGCCTTTCTTTGTAACTCCAGTGCTGATCTCAGTAGCAGGAATGTAGAAGACAATAAATGCTTATTAACTGACTGAGAAGAGGGCTATAACCTTCACCAGGGCATCTGTGACACACAAAAAAATTAAGAACCATGAATTACAATTATTATAAAATAGTCAAGTCAAAGAGTACTTTGTCCATGAATATTGATTATATGGAGTTTAGATTGCTCTTATAATTACAAAGTTACTGCCCATCACTTAGAATCTATTTTTAGGGTATGCTGGAGAAAAAGTTGAACCAAGAGCAAGAAACATGGCATGGTGCCCTATGAATTGTACCAGCCAAAACAATTTATGACTCATGGTTATAGATTTAGTTTAGTTAAAATGTGATAAGAAATCTGTACTCTGTAAACATTTATTTTTGTGGTTTTGTATTTGCTTTCTATAACATTTGAAGCTCATTTTTTAAAAGTTTGAAAGGTGATTCTTGTTCAATTATTTTAGTCGTGTCTGAGTCTTTGTGACTTTGTTTGGATTTGTTTGTTTTGGAGGGGTTAAAGATTGTGTCATTTCCTTCTCCATCTCATTTTACAGATGAAGAAACTGAGGCAAATGGAGTGAAGTAACTTGCTCAGATTCACAGTGGATGAGATCAGATCTTCCTGACTCCAGACTCAGCATTCTATCCACTGCACTACCTAGCTCAAAGAGTCTAATCTTGTCTAATTCAAACTAAAGGAAAAAGAATTTTTTCCCTACATCTAAGTTCATTGATTCCTTTGCCTATCCCAAGAATGAAGACACCTGAAGATGAGATTGCTAATTAGCTGATTTTCTAATTTATCAGGGGCTGTTGACCATGGTAGGACGTGTTACCTCCTTCTAGATCCCAAGTCAGACTGTGATTTGGAGCATCCTTTCAGGGAACCAGGTCTTCAATGTACCATGTTGCCTGTATCATAACCATCATCCTCATTTCTCACGGCTTCCCTCATCACTGGTCTCTGCCCAAGTGACTAGCTCTGGTAGATGAGCTTCTGCTTTCTCTTGCTTACAATCGGAGCTCCAAGTCACTTTGCAGCTGAACCCCCACCATGCCTTTAACACATATTCCCCTTCTTTAAACTAGTTCTTTGGCTGCTTTTATTAGAGTATTAAGGTAAAGACCATCCTGCTCACTTGTATTTTATGCCCAACCCTTACACAGAGGGTGACAATATTAAGTACTTAATAAATGCTAAAGGTTCTATCTTTGTCTGTCTGTTTCTCTCTTAATTTGATTTATTTCAATTTGTATATTTATCTCCATTGTTTATAAATCTCACTCCATTATCTCACTCCATTTTTTAGCATCTTTCTACCAATCATATCACTATCTCCTTATATAGCAATCTATTAATCTTGTTCGATACTTTGTTGTCTCACTATATAGCACTCTATCCATCTACTTATCTAGCAATCTATTACTCTATCTACTTTATATCTATATATATCTAGATATAGTTATATCTATCTATTTATCTATTAGCCAATTGTATTATTTCATTATCTCATTATTTATATAGCTTTTAATATCTCTCTACTTGTCTCACTGTCTGTCTACTTACCAAGTTGTTTTGCACTCTTAAGTCAGACCTCAGTCCTGGTATATACATTTTTGTCGGACTTCACTTTGCTGATCCAATCCAATTTCAGTTCAATCCCCTGAACATTTATTAAAACATAGAGCTGTGTTTCAGGAATATAAAGACAAAAATGAAACTATCTCTATGCTCAGGGAATTTACACTTTGCCAGGGGGATACAGCATACACGTACACGAGAGAAAGCAAAGTAAATATGAGGAAACAGTTTCAAGAGGGAGCAAGAGCTATGAATTATCCCATACGACAAGGCTTATCTACTTGTTTGTGCTCATCTGGTGATGTATTCATGTTAGGTTCTGTTTTCTTTCACAGCTAAAGTTGTGACAGACCCTCCATCATCTGCTTAGTCTGTGTGCTGACAGTCTGGTGCAAGAATGGAAGGAAGGGGGTCAGTGTATCCTGGAGGATACGCTCCTCAGGGAGGAAGACAGTCAGAAGACTTTACCCCCTCCCACTTTCCAAGAATGCTCAAACATATTCCCAGGACTTGCCAGGATACAAGACTCACACTCTCTCTCTCTCTCTCTCTCTCTCTCTCTCTCTCTCTCTTTTCTCTCTTCTTTTCCTTTTCTTCCTCCTTTCCTTCTTTTCCCCTTCCTCTATTCCTCCACGTCTAGATCTCTGTGTCTGTCTCTCTGTCTCCCTCTCTTCCTTTTCCTCTCTCTCTATTCTGTCTCTCTTTCTCTCTCTCTCCTTTTCCTTTTCTTATTCCTTCCCTCCATTCCACCATGCCTATGTTTCTGTCCATCTTTTTCTATCTCTATCTTGGTGTCTGTCTTTGTCTCCCTCCCTTCATTTTCTTCTCTTTCTTTTTTCTATTCTTCCCTTCTTTCATCTCTCCATGTCTGTCTTCCTCTGTCTCTGTCTTTCCATGTGTCTCTGTTTTTCCATCTTTCTCATCTTTGTTGAAAAGACAGCTGAGCTCTACTAAACTTAGTTAGAATCAGAACTGGTTGATTTATTGTCCCTCCCTAGATCAGTGATTAGTGGTTAGATATCATTCTGAAAGGATAACATAAATCATGGATATTGAGCTGATTTTAGACCAGCTGGCTCATTTTAAAGATGAAGAAATTGAAATCTAGCAAGATCCAATAGCTTGCTCAAGATCAGATAGTTCAATAAAGGAGACTAGATTTGACTTGAGTTTTTTGCTTCTATCTCATGCTGTCTTTGCACAGTATTGGGGTAGTCTCTCAGGGAACTTGGTCTGTATTTGGTCTCATTCTATAAAAACTTTTTAAAGACATACTATCATCAAAGATGTAACTGATAAATGTTTAACTACAGACTCTCCAAAACTACAGAACACTCTTTTAAGTTTAAATTGTGTTAGTAATATTTTTCTGTCACTTTTAACCAACAAAACAAGTCAAGTTCTGAGTTATAGCCTTTCTGGATTTTTTGAAGTGTAAATGCTGACACTGAAAATTTAACAATCATCACCAATTTGAGCTGGTTGTGGCTAGTTTATTAAATTGATATTTTACAGAAAGTTGTGGGACGAATCAAAAGACAAGGTGTTAGAACTGGGATAGAAAAAGAGCTCAGCACTATGAGCTGATAGGGATGGATATAATCTAGAAAAACGAACTTCAATAGGGTGTTTGATGAAGGTGAGTCAGTCAGGGAAATAACATATCCACCAGCCTACACCAAAATGTCAGAACAAAATGAGAACATGTAGGTACAAGAAATATGAATCTTCAAGTCAGCAGATTAAGTCAGAAAAATAGGTCTGCTGAGGCCTGCCATTATCACCCAAGTGCAACAGATCTTTCCTGTTGACCTTTTAAGTTTTCTTTAGCTGGAAAATTATTTCACTCCATCCTTTTGTGGGTTCTGCTGTTCCAGAAATTGTTTTATGACATTATTTAAAGGTGTCTAGAGAGATTTGGGAGAGACCTCAGTACCTCATTTTCCATTTGACCAATTCTACTTTTTAATGAATTTTTTTTTCTTCAATGAATTTTTGTACCTTTTTCCCCACATGGTCAATTCTATTTTTTTCAGAAATTTATCTCTTCACTAGATTTTTGTGTTTCTTTTACCATTTGACAGACTCTGTTTTTTAAGGATTTTTTTTTTTAGCAATTTTTGTGTCAACTTTATTAAGCTGTTGACTTTTTTTCAATAATTTTTTTTTGCATCACTTATTTCTTTTCCTAGTTTACCCTATACCTGTCTTATTTCAGTTTTACATTTTTTAATTCCAAGAATTCTTTTTGGACATGAGACCAATTTACATTTTTCTTTGATGCTTTGGATGTAGCATTTAGTTTCTTTGTTATTTTCCTCTGAGTTTGTGTTTTGATCTTCTCTTTTTGTGTTTTGATCTTCCTTGTCATCCCAGTAACTTTCTATGGTCAGATTCTTTTTGTTGTTATTGATTTTTCATTTTCTAGGTTACTTCTTGACTTTTAACTTTATGTTAAAGTTGGGCTCTGCTTCCAGGGTTGGGAGGGCATGGTACTAAGATTCAGGTTTTTGTACAGCTGTTTTCAGAGCTAATCTGGGGCTCTTTTTTAGTTCTTCCACAGTAGTATGTTCTACAGCGAGGTGTGTTTACTACTTTCCTGGCCTGGGCTTTTATTTATGAGTAACCACAAATACTCTTTTTGCTCTGGAACCATGACCAGGGACCCCACTTCCCTAGATCTGCAAGCTTCAGTGTTCTAGTCGCCTCCTTACTCTGGGACTGTGACCCAGATCCCCCTAGTGCCAGCAAAAGGATCTCTATAATTGATTTTTTCTGATCAGTTGTTCAATTCTTTTCCTATCTGTGGGTTGAGAGCTATAAAAGCCATTGATTCTGATTCAATCACCCTCAAGACCTTTTCCATCTCTGTCTTTTGGTTCAGCCTTAAACCTCTGGATTTGATATTTTGAGCATTGAGTTAGTTTTAGACCCCAATTTGAAGCCCTTCTTTTCTGAGGTGAGAACCTTTCTTTCAAGCATGATATTTGTCCTATTTATTATCATTTTGGCCTGCTGAGATTGTTCTGACATAGGGATAAATGTGAATTCCTTTATCTAGGTTTTTTGGGGAAAAATCTTCTGCATGATTGTCCAAGATGAGGTAAAATCATGGCTAGACAACAGTTCTCTGAAAAAGCTCAGGAAAAATTTAGTGGGCTTATTATGAGTCAATAGTATCATTTGACTACTAGAAAAGCTGACTCAATCTTTAGCTACATTAGTATGCAGAAGAAGAAAGCTATTAATCCTGCCTTTGTCTCATGTGCTTGTGTCTACTTTTGTCTACTAAATTATACTGTCCACTCCCCAACCCCACTAAACACACATCTCTACTGGAGATATAATTAAACAAAATCTATGAAGATCTTCAAGAATGAGGGAAAGATCTAATGAGATTTTTATTTTTAGAATCATATTCTATCACTTGTATTTATGTTTTACACAAATTAAACCTAAGCTTCTTTTCTTCTTTCCCATCCTTCCCAATAGGAATAGACTCCTTATTCCAGGAGTCAAGGAAGTATAAGGAGGAATCTGGAAGCCAGAGACGAGCAGAAGCAAGGCAAGTGGATTTCACTGTAAACTTATTTTTCTGTTTGTGCATAGATTTCTTTTTTTTCTTTTTTTTCTTTTTATTTTTTATCTTTATTTAATAATTACTTTATATTGACATTCATTTCTGTTCCGATTTTTTTTCTCTCCCTCCCTCCACCCCCTCCCCTAGATGGCAAGCAGTCCTTTATATGTTGGATATGTTGCAGTATATCCTAGATACAGTATATGTTTGCAGAATCGAACAGTTCTCTTGTTGCATAGGGACAATTGGATTCAGAAGGTATAAATAACCCGGGAAGAAAAACAAAAATGCAGATAGTTCACATTCGTTTCCCAGTGTTCTTTCTTTGGGTGTAGCTGCTTTTGTCTGTCATTTATCAATTGAAACTCAGGTCTTTTTGTCAAAGAAATCCACTTCCATCAAAATATGTCCTCATACAATATCGTTGTCGAAGTGTAAAGTGATCTCCTGGTTCTGCTCATTTCACTTAGCATCAGTTCATGTAAGTCTCGCCAGTCCTCTCTGTATTCATCCTGCTGGTCATTTCTTACAGAACAATAATATTCCATAACATTCATATACCACAATTTACCTAGCCATTCTCCAATTGATGGGCATCCACTCAGTTTCCAGTTTCTGGCCACTACAAACAGGGCTGCTACAAACATTTTGGCACATACAGGTCCCTTTCCCTTCTTTAGTATTTCTTTGGGATATAAGCCCAATAGAAACACTGCTGGATCAAAGGGTATGTGCATAGATTTCTAAAGGGTTCCATGTTCCAAAATTACTTCTCTTCTTCCACTTTCCCATCCCCCACCATATTCTTAAGTGAGCAGAATTAGGAAAACAATTTTATTAAATTTCAGGAGACAATCTCAGAAGTTGCATAGAATATTGGAGTTGAAAGGACACTTAAAAATTCTCTAGTCCAGTGCTCTTGTTTCTCAGCTGAGAAAGCAGAGACTCAGAGGGTTCCATGCAAAGTCATGAAGCAAGCACTGAAACCTAGCTATCCCTCATCCTAACCCCCTGCAGTGTTTTCTTGTGTTGAGCAAATGATAATTAAGCCTTGAGATTCTCTCATCTATGAAATCTAGGCCTTGGAAGCTGATGAGGAAGGGAGAAGATGAGCTCCTTCCAAGCCTACCTTTTTGTAACTCAGGGAGTGGAACACTCAGGGAGAGTTAGTCATAGTAATTATAGAAATTTTGGTGTTCCTCATACTAATTACCATGAATAACAAACAAATTAATTGCTATAACTAGATCTGTATCAGAATTACTTTACTATAGGCTTCATTTTGATATTTACCCTTTTGTGTATGTTCAAGATTAATAACTTTCTTTTTGTGTGTCTTCAGTTTACTGTTCACAAGCATGGAATTCTCAGGATCATAGACTGATAGAATCACTGAGTGGCAATCTGCTCTAGTGAATAGACAATTGATCTTGAAGCTGGGTATGTGATCCCAGACAAGTTATTTAAGCTTTCTGTGCTTTCAGAAATTCTCGAGAAGATTAGACAAAAATACTGGAAATATTTAATCTGGAAAGAAGATAAAGGGAAAATAGGATATTAGATTCAAGTATTTTAAAAGTGATAATGAGGCAGGTGACATAAACTTGTTGCCCTGATCCTTGATGGAAAAAAAGGAGCAGTATGTGGAAGTTGTAGAAAGGCAGGTTTAGGTTTGCTGTCAGGAAAAACTTCCTAACCATTAGAGCTGTCACCAAAAGGAGGGATAGGTTGTCTTAACAGACAGGGGAATCCTCCTCATGAGAGGTTCTTAAGTAAAGCACCTACTATGTGCGAGATAATATACAAATATTATCTCATTTGATCATCACAAAAACCCTGTGAGGTAGGAGTTTGGTTATCCCCATTTTATAGTTGAGGAAACAAAGACAAACAGGTTAACTGAGTTATCTTATTCAGGTCTTCCTGAATCCAAGCCCAGTATTCTATCCACTGTGTCACCCTGGATAAAGGAATTGGGGATGTGTAGTATATGGCTTTGGGGAAAGGGGCCCAGAGGCCAGAACTTCAAGCAAATAGGATTTTAGAAAGGAAAATTTTCGTTTGATGTAAGGAAAAACTTTCTTTTAATTAGAATGACACAAAAATGAAATAAGATTTCTTCCAGGTATAGTGGTGAAATACAATTCTTTCAAGAGCAGGTAGGTGGTACAGTAGATAAAGTACCAGGCATGAAGTCAGGAAGACTCCTCGTCTTGAGTCCAAATCTGATTGTAAACACCAGCTATGTTGGATGTGGCTCTCTTCAACAATGAGATGATTCAAACCAGTTCCACTTGTTCAGTGATGAAGAGAGCCATCTACATCCAGAGAGAACCGTGGGAACTGAGTGTGGAACACAACATGGCATTCTCACTCTCTCTGTGTTATTTGCTTGCATTTTGTTTTTTTTCTCAATTCTTTTCTTCCTTCTTGATCTGATTTTTCTTGTGCAACAAGATAACTGTGTAAATATGTATACATATATTACATCTAACTTGTACTTCAACATATTTAACATGTATTGGACTACCTGCCAGCTAGGGGAGAGGGTGGGGGAAAGGAGGGGAAAATTTGGGAAAAAAAATTTGCAGGGGTAATTTTGGAAAAATTACTCCTACATATGCTTTGTAAATAAAAAGCTTTAATAAAAGTCAAAAACAAAAACAAAGTAAAAAAAACCCACCAGCTATGTGATTCTGGGCAAGCTACCCAATTTGTTTCAGTTTCTTCATCTGTAAAATGAACTGGAGAAGCAATGGCAAACTTATCTAGTAATTTTTGCCAAAGAAATCCCAAATGAAGTCACAAAAAGTCAGATACAATTGAAAAATGACAAAACAACAAGACTAAACAACAAAAACAAGGGGGAAATGAGTTTCCCCTCACTGGAGGTCTTTAAGTACTGAATAACTTCTTTTCAGAAGTAAGATTTTTATTGTTATTTTTTAGATATAAATTAGACTAAATAACTCTAACAATTCCTAACTTGGCAATTCTATGAAAAATATAATGTTTGGTTCTATTTGTGGACAGGGATCAGGAACCAGGGAACAGGTCTGGGCCTATTAGGCTTCTGGGAGTGTTGGCTGCTGATGAGAATTAGTTTCAGACTGAGCTACCGTGGCTTTTGCCCATGCATATGGCTTTGAAATTCTTCCTTTCTTTAACACTAGTCACAGAAAATCAGAACAGAAACCTTTTCCTTTCAAAGAGTGTCTAGTGGAAAGGGGGTTTTGAGATCCAGAGTCATAGAAGGTGAAGAAAAGAAGCAGAGATCACAGTACATTGATGTTCACCACTTTATTGCATATTTCTGGGGATATTTCTTGGGTGACTTTGAACTCTGAATTCATGGCCAGTTGCAACAGGAGCAAGAAGCATCAAAGACAAGGCCTGCCTGGCAGTGTTGCTGGAAGGTCTCTCCATTCACACAGTTGTAGTAGGCATTCTTGTTGGTGGGATCGGGATATAAGCCACTGGCCCTGCTGGCACAGAATCCACTGCCACTGGAACTGCTCCCAGAGCTGCTGCCACTGTCACCACTGCCACCACTACCTTGGCTAGGAGCCTCAGTGATGGGAGCAATGGGCTCAGCAGGAGCCTTGCAACCTGGGAGGGAGAGAAAGCAGGTTATTAAATTGTTCATGATCTGAGAACTGAATAAAGACTTGGAAGACCCTAATTTGGCCAGATTCCACAAACGTGACTCTGGGGATTAAAGGGCCCGTTTCTCATGTGCAGAGCAAGCAAATATTAAGAGTGTTCAGGTTCCTTTCTCTCCCTTCATTTTCAAATTCCAGGAAATGGGAAAAACAATACCTTTCAAGTACAGAGGACGGGAAGGGGAAGAGGAAAGGGTACATCTGCAGCTCCCACTTACTTGCACTCTCCAGACCCAGGGCTTTCTTCAGGGTGCTGATCAGGGGGTATTTTCCTTGGTTACAGAAAGTCCCGGTGAAGTCATCCAGATCAATGGCCCAGACCATAGCTCCTCCAAAGTTATTCTTCTTCAGCCACTCAGCCTGTAGGAGTAGGATGAATGTTTGCTCCAGGCCCAAGCTTGGGTTCTCCCAAGACTTTGGGCTACAAATAGGGATGAATTGACTCAGGGAATCTGGATAAATACTTTACCTTGATTTGGAAGCTTCTGGGGTTGTCATAACCAACCCACTCATTTCCTTTGTAAGCATAGGGCACATCCTCAGAAGCCTCCCACACCTCAGTAGCACCGTCTTTCAGGAAGGGGCAGATCTGAGAAATGAGAATAATGAGGGTGAATGGTTGACAAAAGTTTTCAGGAAAGGGATTGAATATAAACTTAAATGTTTTTAAGCTTAAAAATTATAATGAATGGCACAAACACAAACATGAGCATTTTCATTTATATAATAAAACAAAAAGGAGTCATTTAGTCAGTCAACAATCATTGTGTATTCATTTTATGTCAGGACAATGCTAAGAACTGAGGATAAAAGAATATAAGCTAATTTTTGCTTTCAAGAAGCTCAACCACTAAAGGGGAGACATAATGCAAATTACTACATACAAATAGAACATATACAAGAACAACTGGAGATAATCTTTGGGGAAGACACTAAAGTGAAGGGCTTGCACCAGGGTTAGTTGCAATGTCTGAGGAGAGAAAGGAACATATAGGAGAGAGGTTAGAAAGATCCTAACTGAGAAACTGATTGAATATGGAAAATGAGAAAAAAGTAAGGAGTAGAGGAAGACACTGGATTGAAGGCTTTGGTATTTGTAGAGATATCCTCCATGGTAACAAAGAGTTTCAGAAGAAGAAGGCTTTTGGGAAAAGGACAATGAGTTCAGTTTTTAGCACATTAAGTTTAAGAGGACATAACATTTTCATCTTTGTTGTTGCTGTTATTGTTTGCTTGCTTTTTTTTCTTTCTCATTTTTTTTTCTTTTTGATCTGATTTTTCTTGTGTAGCTTAATAAATATGAAAATATATTTAGAAGAATTCCACATGTTTAACCTATACTGGATTTCTTGCTCTCTAGGGGAGGAGGAAAGGAGAAAAAATTGGAATACAAGGTTTTTAAGGGGTGAATGTTGAAAACTATCTTTGCATGAATTTTGAAAAATAAAAAGTTATTTAAAAAGTCAGAGATTAGAGACTGCACATCAGGAGAAAAATGAGGGCTCGACAAATAGGGTTGAGAATTTCCTGCATAGAATTCATTGGAACCTATGTGACCATCAAGTGAAATAGTACAGAGGGACTGATAAAAGAAGTTTGTATATTAAACTGTGAATTAATGTAACTGCTTTCAGAGGGAAAGCACATAAATCCGTGAATTTAATTAACATAGGGATTCTGCATTCTTGCCCTTTTTAGGTATTTATTTTCAATAATTAAAAGGATGGTGAGAGGTTTAAAGTGAGAGTCTGGATAATTACCAGATCTCTTTAAAATATAATATTATTGTATGACTCAGCAGTTTTGGAAGAAAGGGATGCCCTTCTCTAGAGGTAGGAAAGCCCTTTGCTGAATACGGTGACTGTCAGTTCTGGATCTCCCAGTATGGTCTGCACAAAATCCAAGTGAGATTAGATAGGCAAACACTCACAGATTTTTTACCTTCAACCTGAAACATTACTTATTTATTCCAAGAACCCCTCATTTTACTTGTGTGAATACCACTGCTTCTGATCTTTTTGTGCTTTAAATAGAGTTTCATCAAATGTCGTGGCCGAAAACCATTATTGATCGCTGATAACCTTTTTCTCAAAATTTCAACCCACTGCTCCTGAGCCAACAGAATATTATTGGACCCAAATTGAAAATCTTTCTAGATTAACAGAACCTTCCAAAGTTTGTTGTCTATGTACTGCCTTGGTTTGGAGAACCCAGTATTGGGGGGTGACCTTTGTATTTTTATCTATAATTAGAGAGTCACAAATAACCTTTTATCATCTTTAGGCAACTCTCCAGCTACAAACCTCATAGTAAGCCCAGAATCCGGCCTGCCTGGTGTAGGGTCCAGCTGGGCCGGGACCAGTAGTGGGTGCGCCAATGCCATTGTTGGAGGGGTTGCTCAGCATGAAAGTATGTCCGTAGGATGGGAATCCAACGATGAGCTTCTCAGAGGGGGCTCCATGGTTCTTCCAGAAGTTCATGGCGTAATCCTGGAACAGAAGCACATAAGGTAAATGTGGGCTCTTTTCTTCTCCATCTCTGCCTCCTCCCCAGTATGTAAGGGATCTTGCCTTCCCTGGTTTTATGATATGCATTTCTGTACGCACTTATTACTTTCTACTTGTATTCTTATTATTGGTGTTTATGGGCATCCAGGGGGCACAGTGGATGGAGCATTGAGTTCAAGTCCAGTCTCAGGCACTTACTTTCTACTTGACCCCAAGAAAGTAATTTAACCCTGTTTGCTTCAGTTACCTCATCTGTAAAATGAATTGGAGGAGAAATGGCAAACTGCTGCAGTATTTTGGGTCAAGAAAACCCCAAAGGGGGTCAAGAAAAGTTGGGCCCAATTGAAACAACTGGGCAGATGCCATACCTTTTGGGTTAAATTGTTAGCCTAACCATGGTGACCACTAAACATGACTTATTTAACTTTGTATCATCCTTAGTACTTATTACAGTGTATTGTTTCTAAATGGTTGAACCCCAATTGTTAAAAATAGAATGATAAACATGGCTATGTACTAGTTAGCTCCACTCAAAAATTAAACTGTTCTGAAAGTCTGAGTCTCTCATTCTTGTTGATAAGGCTGTCAGAACACTCTTAATGATTTATCAACTAATTCATTTCTATTAGAGGCAGTGAATCAAGCATTAAATCTGGAGTCAAATTTGACATCGATACTTTCTTATTGTATCTTTCTGGTAAATCATTTAATCTCTGTCTCTGTTTCCTCATCTATAAAATGGGGTCAAAATAATAGCATGTGCCTTCAAGAGTTGTTGTGAACATCAAATAAAATAATATTTGTAAGACACTTAGCACAGTGCCTGGACATAGTAGGTCCTTAATAAATACTTATTTCTTTTTCGTCTTATCACAGAGACTTAATCATGATAATAAATATAATATAAATAAATATAAGTCAATTTAACAACTTCACTATTTCTGTTGAGGGGACCACCATTTTCCCAAATACTCTTGACTGAAATCTTAGTGTAGACATTTAAAAAATGTTTTTCATTCATCTAATGTATTTCCGACTTCAGTCCTCTGGTGTGTGTGGGACTCACCACATTGAGGTAAGCATTGCTGCCAGTATCACTGGGGTTTTTGTACAGGGGGCTGTTCTCTCCTGTGTAACTCTCCCAGGAGCCGTGGAGGTCGTAGGTCATGACATGGATGAAGTCCAGATACCTGGGAAGGAAAATAGGATTGAAATAGATCTCTAGCCATTGTTTTCTGCCCATTCTGGGCAGTTGGATGGACTGAGGATCGGCTTTCCCAGCACAAATGACAAATGGAGAAACTGGGGGACTACACTCACTGAGAGAGCTGGGGGATGTCGTAGCCAGACTCAATGTTGGAGATGCCGGCGGCCACGGCAGCAGTGACCATTAGCCTGGGTCTGTTGATCTGCTTGGCTTCCTGCTCAAAGGCTTCACGCATTTCCTGTGGGCAAGCAAGAGAGAGCAAGTGGACAGCAGCCCCTCAAAAAATGAGCTTCTCGCTGATTCACCCAGGATCTTCCCTTAATGGCTCTTCAATATCCATATCATCAATTTAATTCTGTTTATCTGATCATGGCAGCACAGGTCTTTTCTTAGTATCTAGAATGATGACTGAAACATGGTATCATTTCATAAATAATTTTTGCTCGATTGATGACAAGGGGTCTCAGAGAACTTTAAACTTTTGTTAAGTTTCAGACATCAAAGATAAAAACAAAAATAAAACAAAAACACACTAAAACCAAAACAAACAAAAATAAAGTGAAATAGTCCCTAACCTAGGTATTGTGTGTCTGTACAGTGGTAGGAGAACATGTCACAGTTAAGTAAATATAAAAATTCATATGCGATATATACAAAACAATGTAAGAAGTATGAAAACCATTAAGAAAATCGGGAAAGATCTCTTGGAAGTATTGGTACTTAAGCCAAACCTTTGAGAGAACCAGTGATTTCAAGATATGGAGGTGAGGAAGGAGACTGTTCCAAGCATGGGGACTACATAAGGGCACAAAGGTGAAAAATGGACTATCATGCATGAAAGCAAGTTTAACTAGAATTTTAAGTGTGAGGAAGAAGTTATGTGTAAACTGCCTGGAAAAAAATAGGTTGGAGTCAGATTGTGAAGGAATTTAAATGCCAAACAGAAAAGCTGATGTTTTTCCTATAGGTAAATGGTAACCACTGAAGTTTATTGAGGAGTGATAAGGCAAGACTCACCCTCTAGAAATACCAGTTTGACAGATGTGAGGATGTTGGATTGGAAAAAGGAGAGACTGGAGGTGGGGATGTTAATTAAAAATGTATTGCAATAGTCTAAGCAAGAGATTTTAAAAGCCTGAATAAGGATGTTTGTGATGTTGAATTGAGTAAAGGGTAGAGATGCAAGAGATGTTATGGAGGTGAAATCAATAATACTTGGAAGTTGGATGTTTGGATAAGGGGACTGTGGGAGAGTCAGAACTAGTGTAAAAGTTCTCTCGAGGGACCCATATTATCTACATTGTTTGGTGACATTGGCTACATGACTCCCAGTACGTTAAGAGGTGTCCAGCTCACCTTGACCAGCACAGTGAAGAGGTTCTTGTCCTGAGGAGGGCTGCCACGAGACCCAGGGTACTCCCAGTCAAAGTCCAGCCCATCAAACTCATACTGGCGCAGAAATTTGATGACGGATTTGATGAAGGTCTGGCGGTTCTCAGGAGTGGAAACCATGGTAGTGAATCTGAAGGAGATGGAAAAAAGATGGAGTAAGGAAACCCACATGCAGATTGCAGCCCTAGATGTACTTCTCTTTACCTTTCTGAGCGACCTGTAAAGCTCTGTTAATAAGATTGTGTCCATCTCTAGCTCACACTTTGAAACCAGAGAGCATGGTCCTTTCTTTGGTCATCCTAATAAAACTCTGTGACTATCTCTGATTCTTGAGCTGGAAATTTCCACAAAAGTTTGATGATTGACATTTCTTCAATGTTCATGTGCAGATTGCACCAATCTGTATACTTCTTTCCAGCCCTAAATGTGGTACCTAAAACTGAATATAGCACTCCATAGATGATCTGGGCTGCGCAGATTTGTGTCTTTTTTACTTCTATTTATTATAGACTGCTGAAGCTGACCTTAGAGATTATCTCTGAGAGATTCTTAACTTGGGGGGAAAGAGGGTCATGAACTTGCTTTTAAAAATATATTAATAATTGTATATAAATTGGCATCCTTGATAAACTTATGTACTTTATACATTCAAAAGAATTCTTTTGAAAAGAGTCCATAGGCTTCCTTAGTCTTCCAAAGGAATAACTGGCACAAAAATGGTGAAGAATCATTAACCTGTCCCATTTACAGCAAGAGAATCCAAGTCACAGAAAGGCTGAGAGATTTTTTTTTTAGAAGGTTACATTGCTAGAATTAATAGTCTCCCGTCTCCCACGTCAGTAAAAACATCTTTGGATGAAGCCCAAGGAAAAACCTCTATATGTTGAATTCTTCTGCAGAGCAAAAATTCTAGCAATATTACTTTAAAGAAAAAAAAAAGAGTGGGTCTCCCCATCTTACCCTGGCTAGAAGTATTCATGAACCCCATTCCCTCTGAGCTACACAGGAGCTTTGAACTGTTCCATTTCCCTTGTGGGTAGGTTTGCCTTTAATTAGCCAATATAGTGGGAGCTTGCTATCTGGCCATCAGACTGACTTCTGATCGGCTATCTGGACATGATGATGACTGACCCCTGATTGGCTATCTGGACATCAGATGACCCCTGATCAGCTATCTGGACATCAGACTGACCCCTGATCAGCTATCTGGACTTCAGACTGATTCCTGGTTGGCTATCTGGACATCAGACTGACCCCTAATCGGCTATCTGAAATCAGACTGACCCCTGATCAGCTAGCTGGACATCAGACTGACCCCTGATCGGCTATCTGGATATCAGACTGACTCCTGATTAGCTATCTGGACATGATGATGACTGACCCCTGATTGGCTATCTGGACATCAGACTGACCCCTGATCGGCTATCTGGATATCAGACTGACTCCTGATTAGCTATCTGGACATGATGATGACTGACCCCTGATTGGCTATCTGGACATCAGACTGACCCCTGATCGGCTATCTGGACATGATGATGACTGACCCCTGATTGGCTATCTGGACATCAGACTGATCCCTGATCGGCTTAATACACTATACTTTAGGAATCTCCAGCAAAAGAGGGGCTAACCCTAGGCTTCTAAAGAGAGTGACTTCCATGATTCCCTGACATAATTATTTTATACATGTGTCCATTTTATCTCAGCCTTTGCCCTCTGTCATGGTATCAAGCTTACACTGTAAGATTCTTTGAGGCAAAGGAAAATTAGACTTAATGTCCTTTTGCTTTGTGTTGAAACTTACAAAGAAGATCGTAAATCCTTACAAATCAATTATGACAACTAATGTTAAAAAGACTTACGGGGCAGTTCCAAAGTTCCAGCCTCCAATTGCCAGCAGAGTCTTCAGGTTGCTGTTCCTATAGAGACAGAATAAAGTGGGAATATCACAACCTGCATGCACTTATTGGTTTGCAATGACTTCTCATGGTGAGAGAGATTGCCTGGGTAGCACAGCAGGAAGGTCTTTGGAACAGACCTGATGAGGTGACAAAGGATTTTTTTTGTTGGATTGTCATACAACATGTATGACAATTAATGTGGTCAGTGTCCTTGGACCTTTTGGAACTAAGACTACAATGTTCCTTCTCTAAAATAAAAGGTATTGACAGCATCTTTTGGATACCTTCCAGGCTCCTAATTTACAAAATTAGCTATTTTACCAGTGAGTATGGCTTCTAAATTTTTATCTTTTTGTATCTCCAGCACTTAGCTGGTACTATTGTTGGTACTATATACCACGCACTGAATTGGTATATAGTAGGTGCATAATAAATGTTTGTTAATCAATTATTGATTGATTTTCATTTGATTAATGTGGGGGATTCTAGCCCAGCCACTGCGCCCTCTTCTTACTTGTTTTTCAGACCATTGAAGGATTTGTAAAGGGTGACGTCGTTCCACTCGATTGTGGTGATCTCATTGTTTCTCATCCCGGCAAATGCGTAGATCAGGTGAGTGCAGAGGCAAGGGTCGATGTTCTCTGGCTTGAAGCGCCCCAGGCCTGGCCGGTATTGGGCCCAGTTGGTGAAGTAGCATGTCAGGTGGTAAGCAGAGCCTGTGGCAGCAAGGAGCAAAGGTCAGTGTGAAGATCTCTTTGGTTCTTATCTTCCTTTGGAAAAGACTGAGAGAGCAAGGTTCCCTGTTGATGCTCGGTGGGAATGTGGGCAATAGCTTTGGATAATCTGACAGAGGGCAGCTGTGGAGGGGAAAATCCCCAGAGTCATTTCCATCTGACCTTGGAGAGGGACTGCTCTGAGCAAATCCAGGTACCAAAACAAGCTGGTCTTCTCTGAACTCTTGCTAATGTGCAAAAATGTTTCTTTGCAAAGAAATCATCTGTCCTTGGATGTTTGAGAAAATAAAAACTATGAGAATATTATAAAAGTCATGAGTGGGGGGGTAAAGCAGAAATCTATTACTTACCCAGCTGGGCAAGCAGCACCAGGGCCAGACCTAGAGAAGGAAAAACAAAACAATTAGAAGGGCTTACACTAATACTTCTTATCAAAAAAAATGAACCCTCAAAGAAGAAAGAACTCCACCATTGAAACATATTATGGGGATAGGGAAGACTAGGGTTCATCTTCAGAGGAGGATACTTTAGTAAAAAAAAAAAAAGCATCATGTGAGATGGCTCCCTGCCCAGAGAGAATTTTATTATAGAAGAATTTTAAAAAATTAAAAATCAAATGAGAGACATTGAGAAAAAACTAAAAAACAACAAAACACACACACACACACACACACACACACAAACCCAAAGCAAAAAAAAAAAATCCAAGAACATGAAAGGAAAGTAGAAATAGAAAAATTCCACTGATCACTACCTCAAAGAGATCCTTTGTAGAAAATACATTGGAATATTATTGCCAAATTTCAAAAGCCCCAGATCAAAGAGAAAATTTTGTAAGAAACAAGAAATAAAACAATTCAAATATGTTGGAGCTACAATTAGAATTGTACAAGACTAATCAGCAGCTATAATAAAAGACTGCAGATCCTGGAATCATATCTACAGACAATCAAAAGAACTAGACCTGTGGCCAAAAAAAATCATCTCCAGCAAAATTATCTATTATTTTGAATGGGAAAAAATGGACATTCAGGAAGATCTGAGTTCAAATGAGAGTCAGACTCTTACTGGTTGTGTGATACCAGGTAAATCACTTAACCCTGATTGCCTCAGTTTCTTCATCTATAGAATGAGCTTAGAGAAAGAAATAGTAAACTGCTTCAGTACCTTTGCCAGGAAAATGGAGTCATGAAAAGGCAAGCATGACTTAAATGAATGATTAGCAACAATACCAAAGAAACTAAATCCTCACTGCCCTAGGGTAGCTTATAGTCTTACTATTTTATTTAGTCCTCGACAGACTTCTGAGTGCCTGGTCTTATGACAAGCTCACAAGCTTATTTCAGCTCACAGTGTTTTAAGTGGATTTTCAGGGAAACTGAAGATATTTTGTGGCAAAGAGTAAACTCTGAAGTTAATGCACATGAAAAACAAGATGGTGAGCTCTTACTCACACAGACATTCCCACTTCCAAAGATGAAAGAGACCTTACAGAGCATTATGTTTAATCTATAAAGAAATTCCCTCTGTAAGATCTCTGACAAGTGGTCATCCAGCTTTTGCTGGGAGGCTCCCAGGAAAGAGGAGCCTACTATTTAGTCTAGATGGAGTAATGGATAGAAAGTAGAACTTGGGATCAGGAAGACCTGAATGGTCTTGTCAACATCAGGAGCAAAGAGAGAAGAGGTCTTGAGACAAGTTCAGAAGTCAGTGATGGGATCAGGACATTTCAGGACCTCAGACATCATTGAATTCATTTAAACACAGCAAACATTTATTAATCACCTACAAGAATTCCCTGGACTAGTAATAAGAGTTAGTATTTATGTAGCATTGTAAGGTTTGCAAAGCACTTTACAAATATTATCTTATGTTGTTCTCAAATAACTCTTTTTATTCCCATTTTATAGATGAGGAAACTGAGGCACAGAAAAGTTAAGAGACTTGAACAATTTCATACAATAAGTAAATTTTGAGGTTGGACTTGAATTCAGGGCTTCCTGACTCCATGCCTAGTGCTTTATCCATTGTGCCCCTCAGCTGCAGAGACTTTTACTTTTCTCTCTATTCCCTTTAGCAAACAGAATAGTTCTCAACATGTTTTGTTCTTTAAACAAAGCCTTTCAACAACAAATACGATGTTGTTAATACCCAGAGTTAACATAATATATTACTTATAATATTCTTTGTAATTATTTGCTATTCAAACACCATTAAATAATTTTAATTTTTAGCACAAATCCCTTGGACTGTCTCCACAAACTACTTAGCACAACCCCTAGCACAACAGTATTTGCTTGATGAGAGGACACCTAAATGGCTCAGTGGATAGAGAATTGGCCCTGAAGTCAGGAGGACCTGAGTTCAAAACCTCAGATACTTAATAGTTATTAGCTGTGTGACTCTGGGCAAGTCATTTGACCCCAATTGCCTCAGCAAAAATAAATAAATAAAACTTAATGATTGATTGATTCAAGATATTGTACTAGATGCTGAAGATATAGACAGAAATGAAAGAGATGCTGTTATTGGTGAATTGACATTCTAGAACAGAGGTCCTAACCTTCTTGGATTATGAGTCCCTTTGACAAGCTAATGATTTATATGGACCTTTTTGTATATTTTTAAACTAAAAATTCTAAGGGGCAGCTAGATGGCACAGCCCTGAAGTCAGGAGGACCTGAGTTCAAATCTGGCTTCAGACACTTAAAACTTCCTAGTTGTGTGACCCTGAGCAAGTCACTTAACCCCAATTGCCTCAAGAAAAAAACAAAACTAAACTAAAAATTCTAAAAATTAACAAAAGAAAAAAAAACCACATGTCTCTCAAGTTAAGAACCCCTAGTCTACAAGGCTGAGGTCATAGAATCATGGACCTATTTATTTTTCTTGCAACATGATAAATAGGGAAATATGTTTAAAAGGAATTTTCATGTTTAACCTATATGATATTGCTTGCTTTCTTAGAGAGGAGGGAGTTAAGGAAAGGGGGGAGAAAAAAAGGAACACGAAATCTTACAAAAATGAATGTTGGAAACTATCTTTACATGTATTCAGAAAAACAGAATAATATTGAAGAAAAAAAAATCATAGACTTCACAAGTCATTTAGTGCCCTTTCTCCCATTTTACAGATCGTAAACTCAATCCAGGGAACATTAGTCCTATATGTAGTAAAATCATCAAAAAATTCAGTAGGAAAAAAAAGAAAACATGAGGAGATTAAAAAAGGAAGAAATGGAGGTGTGGATGGACACTACATTTGGAGAGAGGAAGACCCAAGTTCAAATCCCACCTCAGGCATTTAGTAACTGTGTGAATGTGAATTCACTTAATTTTCCTGTGCCTCTCTTTCCTCATCTGTAAAAATAAAATATTGGATTTCATGTGCTCTAATATCTCTTTTTAGCTCTAAATCTATGAGCTTATTATCATACCTAGTGATTCTTTGCAAAAGACTTATAAATAAAAGAGAAGCACTGCGGACTGACTTTTTCCTTAGAACACTGATTCTCCAGTAAGGAGGATGGACTTTGCCATGACTTCAGTATGTGCTGGTAAAGCAAGGGTCGGTCTCTGATTTTTATACCCCTTGACCCAAGTCTTATAAGAAAGCCTCCTAAATATGGAGGTGGGGGCATCTAACCTGGAAATTCATGTGGCGAATCAATAAATCAACAAATCTCCCTTCAGTCTCACATAATAAAGGGAATAGAATGGAGTGTCCCCTTCAAAAGAGAATGATGTCTTGGAAGGGCCAATTTAATAGCTGTTTGGGCAGTTTCCAGAGCTGTTAAGTCTTTGGAAAAGGAGTCTAGTTGGGTCTGTGCTGTGGACATTACAAGCCTGGAATCAAAGCATTTTGCCTTAGCATATAAGCAACTGAGCCTTTGAAAAGTAGTCATCAGATTAACAGATTTCTCTAGATGCAATTATTTAGCCTCAATTGATCTAATTAAAACCCTCTTTCTTCCCCAGGCTGGCTATCTTGATTTCTAAGCACTATACACACACCTGTTCTTTGGAATAACTTCAAATCATGATTTTTGTGATAAAGCTATCTAGAGATCTCTGGTCCTTGAAATGTGGGTCACAAAGGGTTTAGTCTAGCATACAATCTACCTATATTTTTAGTAAATATTGGTTGATAACAATGAAAGTTATGGTCTCTTTTATTATTTATAATATGATGAAATCACCTTTTGGGTGACAATGCATTCCTGCTTGCCTTTTGTAACTTCTTGTAACTCCTTTCATCCAGGACCATAATTATGGCAAGGAAACCAGGGCTTTGTCTCAAGATACTAAAATTTAGAAGGCTAATGTGCTTCTTGGTAGGGAGAAACACCTGATATTAGCATTTATTTATCTAGTAAAAATAATGACCCGAAATAAGAAGCTAATAGATAATATTACCTTTTTTCTTCTCCCAAAGATACATCCTGGGTAAGTCTTTATTGATAATATGGAGACAAGTATTTCCTTTTGTTTTTACCCCAAGTTGATCTTGTGATCTTTTTTCTAGTAGCTAGAATTGTTAATGAAGATTCTTCTCTTTACTCTCCAGTAAAAATTGTTCTTTAAACCTGTTTTGTACTTCCCATCTCCTTATCTTTGTCTGAAATGCCTCTTCTGACTTCTCTCTACGTGTTCAAATACCACACATCCTTCCAGGCTTAATTTAGGTCCATTTTTCCCTGGGAAACCTTTGAACACTGTAACACCTGGCAATTCCTTCTTGATTCTTATTACTTAGTATTATTACTATTTATTTGGCATTGCCTAGTAGCATAACCTCCTATTTATCAAGTATTATATAGGCTGACTGAGTGATTCAAACAAGAATTCACAAAGTGACTGTATCTAGGTAGAGTCCTATGAATGTAATGAATGTCATGAAGCCCAATAATACAATCTTGAGGGAAAGAACTATATTTTTGTTTTCCTTTGCATCTCCAGTTCTTGCCACACATTTAAAATATATTAAGCATTTTGTAAAGGCTTATAGAATGATTGGCTGACCATCTAGGTTAACTAATCTCACAAGGGATAGGTCTATAAACCAGAGTGGCAATTTATTCATTGATAATGGGAAACATCCCTGATAGCATAATTAATGCTAATCACTTTTCATAATGGACTTATCTACTTAGGAGCCAAAGTTATTAATGAGAAAGTTTTTTGGTTGAGTAAAAAATCAGAAAAAAGGACATTGAATGGTGTTAAAAATAATTAGATTTGTTATCTATTCCAGAAATATTGATCTAGATTAATTGTATTGATCAAATGATCAGAGCCTCCTTAGTCTTGAAGTATGCTGGAGAATTTTAGTTTTGTGCCTCTTTGAAACAATGGACTCAAGGGACAGGATGGGATTTTTTTTTTAGACATGGCTAGTATAGAAATGTATTTTGCTTGACTAATTTTTTTTCTTTTTTTTTTCAGTGGGAGTGGGAGTGACAAGAAAGAGGAAAATAAATTTTTTTTTGGTTAACTTAAAAAATATGTAATATTTTTTTAAGAGTCAATATTAGGGTTGTAGCCCAAAATAGGTTAAAAACCTTTCTGCCTTGTGGGGAGAGGATTAAGCAGATATCAAGGACCTCAGAGACTTATTCTTTAAATACTATTGAGCAATCTATATTCCTGGAAGACATAGCCCTAACTCAAATGACAAGATTTTTGAGATGAAGATGTTGAAGATAGTATATTGGAACCTTACCCCCACTTCGGAGTCTGGATTTTTTTGACACCAGGGGAGATTACCCCTGCAGGAGTATGCTTTCCCAAAAGGCCAAAGTTACTTGTTAAAGAGCAGTCCTTCACAGGAATACCTCATGGGAAAACATTTTCCTACTTGAAAAGTACCTAGTTTTTTTTTTCAAACTTAGTAAACTGCTTGATTTACAACTTTTCTCTGCCCAGGTCCAGGACCTTACTGGAAATGATGGGTCAGGAGAATACCTAGAAGACCTGTTCTGTAACTATGTCAACCTATCAGTGCCAAGTGGGAGCAGGGAATATTCATAGTTTGGGGAAAAGAGATTGAATCTGACTAAGAGTCAGCTTCCCAATATTTCCTATATCTTGGAAGCTACAAAAAGCAAAGTTAAGATAGTTAAAATTGTAAGACTGTCCTTCACTTACAACTTTGGAATGAAAACTATGCTGTTTCTTGATTCCTTCAGGCTGTTTTCCCTGAATATAATAACCCCATGGGTTTCAGGTCCAGCTATAATGTAGGAAGTTAATTAAAGGGATAAGTTAACAGCAAAGTCAGACGAACAGGAGGTATAAAGTGTGAAATTCTGAATGGTCACTTACCAGTGAGAAGAGTGAACTTCGCCATCTTTGTCTCCGTGGAGGACGAATGCTAATTTCACCCGCCTTTTATACCTTCTCCTTTCTCCTCAGTGACCTTCTTTAGTTCTCTTTTGTCCAAGGTAAATGTTGATTTTTGTGATTATTACAATGCTCAGCTCTGTTTAAGAATTCATTATTGACAAGGAAACACCACATAATAGCATAGTTTTTGATTTTCATGAAGAAAGGCTGTGCTCAAAGAATGATGATAACACCGATAAGGATAGTTATTATATAATAGTTTATGTAACTCTATAATTTTTGGTATTGAGCGGGGATCATATATATCTGTGTTTGGGTGGGGGTAGTTCTGCTAACTCAACCTTATCCTTCTTGTTCACCCTTTGGGATATTCAAAGATATTGATCTAATAAGTCTTCACTATGATTGTACATTCTGGATAGAAATGGAACTCCAGAGGCTTAGGATAACTCTTGAGTAATCACAGACTCACTTTCTAAAGAATCACAAAATCTTAGAAAAATCATTAAGGATTGTTATCTTGATTGATGGATGTAGTATCCTCCTTGAGAAATTATGGGTCTGGTAAAGTGTTGAGAGTCTTAGAGTTGGAAATTGATGACTTTAGAGCAATGATCCTCAAAGAGTGGTCTTGGGAAATCTATGGATCCCTGAAACTCTTTCAGAGGGTCTATGAAGTCAAGACAATTTTTCTAATAATAAGCTATTTTAACTTCAGTGTAGTAAATATTTATAGATATCACCTATATAAAACAAAAGCTCTTCAGGGGAATTCAATACTATCTAAAAAAGGAAAAGAGTCCTGGGACCAATGAGTTTGAGAACTGTAGCTTTAGAAGATTAAAGGATCTTAAGAATCACTTGTACAAAAAGAGATCAATTATTCTCAATTTTAAGACCACCAGTAATGATAAGGAGAAGATAGCCCAATTCACTATTAAAAACAGTTTTAATTGTTAAGAAGTTGTTTATTAAATGGAGCCAAAACTTGTCTCTTCTGTAATCCTCCCCTTTAGCTTTTATCCCTGAGGTCAACTGACCAATCCTGATCTCTCTCCATGTGACAACCCTTCAAATATCTGAATATCAAATATCAAATATCTGAAGGCAGCTCTTACTTGCTTTCTAAATCTTCCCTTCTCCAGGGATATAGGTCCTTCTTTAGCCAGTCCTCATCTGGTCCATTTCCCAGACACATCTCACTGTTTTGACTGTTATAGATATGTTCCAGCTTCTCAATGACTCTTCTAAAATATGGCATTTGGAACTGATTACTGTATTCCACATGGGACCTAACTGAAATGGGGACAATCGTATCACTCTTATAAATATGATGGGGGAAGGCTGGGAGATGGGGAGATGATGTACAGATGTTGCTTTCTATTTGTGTTCAAAGAAGGAATGAATAAAATGCCATTTATTAAGTTCTTTACAACATGCTGGGGAGACATAAAAAGAGAGATGGTCCTTGTCTTTGAAGAGCTTACATGCTAATAGGGGAAGCCAAAATTGTGGCCAAGGAGGAATGTATCAGTCTGGGAAGTCATGGGGATATAGTGCAAATTACTGAGCAATGGGAAGGAGGGAATAAATATTTGTATAATACCTACTATGTGCCAGGTCCAGTGCTAAGTACTTTAAAATATCTCATTTGATCATCAGAATAAATTTGTGAGGGTAGGTACTGTTATTATTCCCACTTCATAGTTGAGGAAACTGGGGCACACAAAGATTTGTGATTTGTTCAGAGTCACATAGCTAGTAAGTATCTAAGGCTGGATTTGAACTCAGGTCTTTCCAACTTAATGTCCATTCTGAGTTTGATTTTACTTTGAGATATCCAGGAGGAAATGCTCAACAGTTGGGAAGTTGGAGGTGTGGGATTATCTCACAGGACAGAGACATGGGATGGTTATGCTTGGGAATCATTTGCATGGAGATAATAGTTAAATGCATAGGAGTTGATGAGGTCACCAAGACAAAGCATATAGAGAAAAAAGAATGAACTCTAGGATAGAGTCCTTGGGTACAATCCAATCATATGGGACTGGACATGAATGATAATCTTTCAAAGAAGTTGAGAAAAATTGGTTAGACAGCTAGGAAAAGAGAGATGAGTATCATGAAAATTCAAGGAAGAGAGAGAACTCAAGGTCAGCATTGTTGAAAACTGCAAAGGAGTCAGAATGATTTTTGAAAAGATCAATCGATTTCTATCAGTAAAGAAATCATTAATGACTTGGAAAGTTTCACTTAAATGATATGACCAGAAATCAAGTTGTAAGGTGCAAGTGAGTGGAAGTAAGGAAGCCTAAGGAATGACTTTTTTCTAGAAGTATAACTGTGGAAGGAAAAAGAAATGTGGGATGGTAGCTTGAAGGGATGGCAAGATAAAATAAAAGTGTTCTTGATCAGTGGGATCTGAGAATGTCAGTGGCAAGCAAAAAACTAGTTGAAGAAAGAAAGGTTGAAAAATAGGGAGAAAGAATGATCAAAGAGTAAATCTGCCTGGAACACAACCTTACATTAGGAAATGAGAGGGGTGGGATGCAGGATGGAGGAATTGATCAGCAAGATCAGCAAGTGCTACCTCATCCACCAAGACCAGAATAAAGGAAGAGAAAAGGGGGATGATGTTGAGTAATTAAAAAAGTGGAATTAGTGAAGAGAGGAAGCTTGGAACAAATGGACTCATTTTTTCAGTGAGCCATGAAGAAGGTCCTCTACTGAGGAGGGGGAATGGGTTGATACAGTTCTCCTGAATAGAGAAGAGTTTGAAAATAGTCACTTTGGAGATTGAGAATAAAGAGAATAAGGTTTGCTGGACAGTGGTGAAGACCCAGGTGATTTTGGATAGCACAAACATGTAGAGCAAGGGTCCTCAAACTATGGCCCGCGGGCCAGATGCAGCAGCTGAGGATGATTATCCCCCAGGACTATGAAGTTTCTTTATATAAAGGCCCACAAAATAAAGTTTTTGTTTTTACTATAGTCCGGCTCTCCAATAGTCTGAGGGACAGTGAACTGGCCCCCTATTTAAAAAGTTTGAGGACCCTTGATGTAGAGGAACTCTATAGCATGGTTGTGGGGCTAGGAACCTTAAATCCAGGTCTTCTAAAGACCTCCATTATTCTTTTCACTGTACTATATTGTTAACTAAGCCTTCTTCATTTGTGGTTAAGTGTAACTTAGAAGAAACACGGATTTCTCTTAATAACTTCAATAACTCCAGCTAGCATCTATAAAGAACATATTTACTCTGCAAACAGATTAAATTTAATTTCCATTCTGAATAGAAATGTTTGTACATGCTAAATCACATCCCTTCCCATGGACATACAAAAGCACCGATCCTTTCTTGCTCCTTCTTAATTATCACTGAAATAAAAGTCCCTTATGCTATTGTTTAAATTCCTCATAAGACCAGTGGCATTTAGGATATTTCTGAATATATTCAGTCGGAGCTTTTGCTTGAGGTTTCCTTTGTTGCTCTGCTTTCTAGTTGTTTTATTTTCTGAGTAGCCTGGCTTAGTATCTTCTGAATCTTCCTTCCCTTTTGTGGTTTTCTGTAACCGCTATTCCTTCTTTTCCTGTCTACTGAACCTTATTGAGAGACTTCCAAGTTTAAAGGATCTCTGTTCCTCTCTTCTACTCCATTTCTTCCTTTTCTGTGAGGTCACAGTCTTGGAATGACATAGTCTTATAAAGCCAATAAGATGATGATTGAACATTGAGAAGACCTCTCCTTTTGAGTTCACAATAACAAATTAGGAAATAATAGGCAGCAGTTTCAAAACATCTGGGAGATTTAATGAATCTCAAAATGAGTTAGAATTATCATGTGACTGACAAAAATTTTTTAATTCAGTCTTGGGCTGCATTAAAAGCATCATATATAGCTTTCAGGAATAAATGAGAAAATGGTCCATCCATGTATATCCAGTCTTGGACTGACTACTTTTATTTTATTTTATTTTATTTTATTTTATTTTTTAAATAACTTTTTATTGACAGAACCCATGCCAGGGTAATTTTTTACAACATTATCCCTTGCACTCACTTCTGTTCCGATTTTTCCCCTCCCTTTCTCCACCCCCTTCCCCAGATGGCAAGCAGTCCTTTACATGTTGAATAGGTTACAGTATATCTTAGATACAATATATGTGTGTGGAACCTAACAGTTTTCTTGTTGCACAGGGAGAATTGGATTCAGAAGGTATAAATAACCTGGGAAGAAAAACAAAAATGCAAGCAGTTTATATTCATTTCCCGGACTGACTACTTTTATAATAATATTGTGTCCAATTAAGGGTGCCACAGATTAGGAAGCACATCAACAATCTGGAAAGTATACAGAGGATGGGAAATGGACTTAAGTTCATGCAATTAAGGATCATTTGAGCTCCTCAGCACTGGAGATGTTTAAGATAAAAAGGCTAAGGAGAGGGGACAGATATGATGGAAATTTTAATGCACTTAAAGGACATTCATGTGGAGAATAAGTTTGATTTTTCCTGTTTGATTCTAAGAAGCCAGAGTAAGGAAGAAAAAGTAGAAGTTGTAAAAAAGACACTTCAGGCTTGATGACAGGAAACATTCCTAATAAGGGCTCTTGTGCCTGCTTCCAGAAGTGGTGAATTCTTCCTCCTTGAGAGTCTGCAAGCAGAAGCTAGTAACCACTTGTCAGAGATTTGCAGTCAAAAGTTCTTTGGGGGCATAGGTCTGAATTCTGTTCAACTAGAACTCTCCATGGTTCTGGGAGCTTTTCTTGTTCAATGACAAGAACCTTTGCTGGAGCCTCCTGGGCTATAGTTCATAATCGGCTTCTTCCATTATATCATCATCCTATAGATGCTGATGTGGATCACAGCTCTTCTTAGTCAAGTGGAAGAACAGGGAGTTTGGCTCATGGGGCCAAATGTCATTTAATTTCCCTGAGTCTCAGTCTCATCTCTGTAAAACTAGTGAAGAAGGAAAGGTTGAAAAATAGGGAGAAAGAATGATCAGAGAGAAAATGGGAGGAGGATGGTCTTGATGATCTCTACAATTCTTTTTTAGTTCTAGGTTTTATGATTCTTTGAGCTGCAAAATTTGTTGGTTGGATTGTCAGAGTTTTTAACCTAGAGTAAAAAAAAAAAAAACCTAGATAGATTTCAGAGGAGCTATGAACTTGAATGGGAAAAAATTACATATTTATTTCAATATAATTATCATTCTGTATCATCTTACCTCTGTTTTATTTTATACATTTAAAAACATTGTTCTGAGAAGGGGGCCCATAGACTCATATTACTGACGGCATCCATGACACAGGAAACGTAAAGAAACCTTGAACTAGATGCTCCTTAGACTCTTTAGAGATCTAAATGCCATGCATATAACCCTTTCTATACTTCCTCTTCTTTTTCAAAGAAGGTTGAGGTAAAGTTCCTAATGATGGAAGCTTTGAAGGAAGCTTCTCTTCTTGCTTAATACAATGCATCTGCTGGGAAAGTAAAAAGGAGCCCGTTCCCCTTGGCTGGCTAAGCTGGGCAGCTTTGTATACCCCAACTCTTCCCATCCACTTACTGCTCAATCCATCCATCAAACAATCAACAAGCCTACTTAATAAAGAGAGGCTGCACAGTGTTGTGGATAGAAGCTAGTCTTGGAGCCAGGATGATCTGTGTTTGAATCTTCCCCTTGAAATACTGGCTGTACGGTCCTTTCCTAGTCACTTCTCTAAGGCTATAAATTGAGGAGAAAGTTGTTATGTCTGATTCTTCATGATTGCATTTGGGTTTTTTTGGTAAAGATACTGGAGGGGTTTGCCATTTCATTCTCCAGCTCAATTTACAGATGAGGAAACTGAGGCAAAAAGGGTTAAGTGACTTGCCTAAGGTCTCAAAGCTGGTTAGTGTCTGAGGCCAGATTTGATCTCAGGAAGATAAGTGTTCATGTTTCCAGGACCAGCATTCTATCCATTAATGCCATTTAGCTGTTGTTCCTTTGATATATTAGATAGTTGTCAACTCTTTCCCACTTGCCACCTCCCATTCTCTTCTCCAGGGAATTAAACTAGAGGATTCAGGAAATACCTAGAACCTAGAGCTATGCCTTTGATTCTTGGGACCCTTTCCTATCACTGTCTCCCTCTAGTTCCCTCAATGAAATATGGCACTAGGGTTTCCCCTTCTTCCCTCAACTAGAGGAATCAGGAAGGAGAGCTCTGGGGAATTGTTAGTTCAACATCAGAGATTGATATGGTTATTTTGAAAATTTCTGAGTCCCATTGCCTGAGGCCCCAAGAAACCACGGATGGCTGATCCTGCCTAATCGGTGTTTTGTTTGTTCCAGAGGAATCCTTCAGGGGCAGTGAGGAGGAAGGACATTTGTCCTCCACCGTGGGATAGAGCCAGATGGCCCCAGCAGTGGAAAAATACAGGTTCAAGTCATACTTCTGCGTCTGCACTTAGTAGAGGGGGAAAGAGCCCCAACTTTAGAGTTAGGAAGTCTGAATTCTAGTTCCAGCTGTTTTACAAACTCATCTGTGTTAGTAACTAGGAAAATGTACTTTTATTCTCAGAGCTATTCCAAGGAAGCTAATTGGTTTCCTCCATCTAAAGTCATAGGCAGGAAAGCAGTCAAAAGTAAATGCTTTCAGATTTGGGGGTTTAGAATGGAGGGGCAGAACAGACAGAAGGGCATAGGTGAGAAGTAGAAGTCTATTGGACAGAACAGCAAACCCAGAATGTTCCCCTCTCCATCCCACCCTCTCCACCCCAGCAACACCAGGGAGGTTACTGTTTTGTCAGAACTCAAGATGGAGATAATAAGGGGCAGAAAGCTTTCTATGCATGATCTGTGTATTCTTTAGACTGGCCAGTGTCCAATAGCATTGAAAGATTTCATGAATGATGGCTTTGTAGGCCTGCTGGATGAGTGCAATGTTGCTTACTTGGATGACATATTAATATTTTCATACTGTAAATTATGAGTATCTCATAATCCTATTGTGACACTATGCTTAATGCATGGGGGACAAAAATAGATGCCTTTTATCACCTTCAAGTTTTGGAGGATTTGTCTTAGGGACGATGGACTGCACATGGCTCCATAATATCCACAGCTAACTGGATGACACAAGGAGAAATTCCCTGCATCATTTGGGAAAATTTTGGTACCTTCTGTCTCCTTTACACCTCCACATATATTACTTGAGGAGGTTAGCGGTAGTCTTATGTTACTGAGTTTCAACCAGGCCCTCACTGCAGAAAAATAATCCTTTTATTCTTTTCTAGAGAGAGCCAGGTGGCATAGCATATGCAACATTTAGGAAATCCTGCTTCCAAATCTTGTCTCAGTTATTTACTAGATGGTTGATCCTGCGCCCACATCACTTAACCTGTCTCATCTTCTGTCCCTTATGTGTAAAAATGGTGGTGATAGTAATACCTATTTCACCAGGCTGTTATAAGGATTGAATGAGATAATCTATGTGAAACAATTTATTAAACTTTAAAGTGTTAAATAAGTACTTCTCCTCCTCCCTCTTCCTCCTCATCCTCTTTCTTCTCCCCCCTCCTTCTCCTCTTCCTCTTCCTCCTTCTCCTCCTCTTCCTCTTTCTCCTTTTTCTTTCTGTCAACTAGGTGGAACCATAATGTACAGAGAGCTGGGCTTGGAGTTAGAAAGACTCATTCTTTCTGAGTTCAAATCCATCTTCAGACATTTACCAGCTGTATGACTCTGGGCAAGTCACTTAATCCTGTTTGCCTTGGTTTCCTTATCTGTAAAATGAACTGGAGAAGGAAATGTCAAACCCTTTAAGTGTTCTTGCCCCGAAAAAACCCAAATGGGGTCATGAAGAGTAGGACACAACTGAAATAGCAAAAAAAAATTATTATTAATGACAATTAATTGATTATTAATAATTAATCACTACCTTCAAAACTGTTCCAAGCTTTTCTCTCAAGTGCTCCACACAATTCCTACCACCTACTCTCTCACTGAAGATTTCACTTTATATTTCAGTAAGAAAATAGAGGCTATTAGCCACATTTCCTCTTTTGCCCGTTGTTTATCCTTCGTTTTTGGAAAGGGTCAATGACATCACAAGGTGCTGTCTTGACTGGCACAAAAATTAACTTATGTGAGGCAGAGTTGTGCAAAGTCATCACCTCATTCTCGCTGTCCTCCTACTCTCTTAGTCATTGAAATCCAAGATAAAGTCAAGATGACTGGAAATGAACTGGTTGTAGTGGTCTTTAATGGCTGACCAGTTCTACATGCTCCCCAGCTCCGTGGTCCATTGAAACAAAATTCATTTTCACCTATTTTGCCAGAGAAATCTTCACCTTCCTGGGGGAGACATCGCCCAACTCAGTGAAAGATTTGCGGCTTCTCTGTTAAGCTTAATTTAGTTTAGCCCATCTGCCAAGATGGTTTTTACCCGATTGTGGCCACCATACACGTTATAGCTTCTTGGATCTACAGCCATCCTTCTCCCCTACTCTAGATGTCAAAGCCTTTTGACATCATTCCCTATACTTTTTTCCTTTGCTCTAATCTCTGACAAAAAGTAAAGGGAGTATCTCCGTGAAGCACAAGAAGGCTTTTCCTACAGAATGGGCCAATGGGAACAGACGTTAAGACATCAATGGTATCTACTGCATCCTACGTCCAACTTTTGTCCTGCTGGAAGAAAGAGAGAGAGTCTGAGGACCTTGGGCAACTAAGCCTTGTTTCAATCCCATTCATGTGTCAGTTAAAATATCACCCATTGCTATCACTGATTCCCTTTGACAACAAAGGACAAACAACAACAATTATAAAATACAAACTAAGTGCCTACAAGACAAATGTGAAATCCAAGGAAGACCTTTCTAGCCAAGCGACTATAAATAACAGGAATCAATTAATATCAGTAAATGAAGAAATTAAGATTTAACCTGGACTTTAAAGAATCAGCAAGACTTTGCATTGCCTTCCCTTCTGAGATTGCTTTCCACCTATTTTCTACGTATTTTAGGTTCTTTAAATATTTTCCTCTTTAGAATGTGAGTATTTTGAGGGCAGATATGTTTCTAATTATCCCCAGTGCTTAACATAGTTCCTAGGACAGAGAAAACAATTAATAAATACCACATTACTGACTCACGATTTGTTCAGATTTACCTTTTGAGCCTTATTTACAACTATTTCCCTTAAAAGTAGTTAGGTAATGCAGTGGATAGAGCACTAAACCTGTAGTAAAACCTGAATTCAGATTTAAGCTCAGAGACAAACTACCTATGTGACTGGAAAAGTCACTTAATCTTTGCCTGCCTTAATTTCCTCAATTAATAATGAAACCTATCTCCCAGCCCTTCTCATTGTTATATTGCAACCATGAGAGAGAGAGATAGAGAACTTGGCACTTCCCAGAGAACTTCAACTCCTCTGAGGTGGAGAGACATACCCATCAGTGTGATCGTGGGACAGCCTGTCTTTGCTTCTTCTTGTTGTTCAGTCATTTCAATCATGTATGACTCTTCACGATTCTCTTTTTGGGTTTTCAGAGACACTGAAGTGATTTGCCTTTTCTTCTCCAGCTCATTTTAGAGAATAGATCTGCTTAGGTTATATGGCTTGCATAGAGTCACACAGCTAGTAATTGTCTGAGGCTAAATTTGAATTCAGATCTTTCTGACTCTAGACCTAGTGCTCCAGCCACTGTGCCACTTAGATGCCCAAACCCTTATTAAGTTTCTACTATATGCTGCTTATTGCACTAAATGCTATATGAAAGACAGATCAAAGGAGTTCAAAATGAGTGCAGCTGAGTGGAAATGAGCTATCCAAAATGTTAGTTCTGTTCTCTCTCCTTACGTGGAGGAGTTTATGGCTTCACCCTCCATTCAAGGGGCAGAAGAAATCGAGGGGAGAGTAATTGGACTAATTGAATTCTGCAAGATGATGAGATTTGCCAATGATGAGTTTACTGGAGCCACGTGGAGATGGCAAAGAAGTCTGAATGCTGCTGGAGAGTTAATCTAATGGGTTGGTAGTTAGCTGTGGTAGTTGGCAGTTAAATGTCTCTAGTAACTTCCCTTGTACATAGTAGGCTCTTGATCAATATAAGTTGAATTAAATGAGTTAGTTCTATTAAGTTAAAATAGAGAGTACATGAAAAAGAGGGCTGTAAAAATAGGGTGCTGCCAGATTGTGGAAAAATCTTAAATGCTAAACCAAGGAGTTTGAACTTTGCTCTATAGACATAGAGAACCATTATGTAAGAAGCTGAATCAAGAGGGAGTTTACCCTCCAATAAGTATGTACTTTATGCTTTATCAGAGTTGTGGGTAAACAGTCCTAAACTCTGCCAGAGCACCTAGAAATAAAGGCATTTTATTTCAATGCAAAAAGTCCATAGTGTTGATATTTATTTGGGCAAGAAATCTCAATAGCATTGATGAACTCTCATTCCTTTTCAGTTTTTATCTAGCTTTCTTTATGTCTCTTGACTAGGTAGTTAGACTTTCTAAGTTTACTTATTTCCTTTTATTACTCTCAGCTCACATGACCATATCCTATCCCTTCCATTACAATTAATGTGACTTAGTCAGGAATAGCTGAGTTAAAATCTTGCCTACAAACAGTTCTAATTATTTGATCTTGCATAAGTAATTTAACCATTGGGGAAGAGGTACATAGAGCCTTAAATCTAAGGGAGAAAGCCTAATTTGGGTACAAGGAGATAAACTAACAGTGAAGCTCATAAAGATGAAAAAGAAAGGAATAAAAAAAATAAAGGACATAACATTGAAGGATATATAATTTATGTCTTATGTTAATGGGCATAACACATTAAATTATGATTATACTTTTAGATCATAGATATCCTAGAACATGATACATTTTAAAGTCAGAACACCATACTTTAGAAAGTAACTTCCAAAAAGTTTAGATAATCAACACAGAAAAACAAGTATTAATTTAGAAAACCCACCCAATGTTATTAAAGGAAGAAAATTCATTCTTAAATTTCCAAGATATGAAGCATTTTAATTTTAAAATTTCAATACCAAACAAATTTTGCAAATAACAAAATGATCTTCAGCTTTGAAGAACATTGATTTGAGTAACTCAGGATTATGTCACAAGCATGAGAAATCATAGGAAATAATGGAATAGGATATGCCCCAAAGTAAAGTAACTCAAGTTGCAACCTCCAAAAAAATTTCCAAAAGCTGTGGCAAATCATTAATGAAAAATAGATGAATTATAAATCAGAGAGATTTGAGGTGTCACATAGGTGAGCAGAAGATGACTTACAAACATTCTAAATAAGAGAAACATAAGAAAGTAAACAAACAAAAGCACAAGTACCAATTAAAAGCCAAGCAATGAAATAAATTCTTTCATGTTTATAGATTATTGTTTCTTGAAAAGAGAAATTAAAATTTAGGGCAAAGAAAAATGACAAAAAGTGTCATTTAGGGATAAAAAGATTCTAAGGCCCTAAAGATTTAAGATGACGTGATGCTTAAAAAGCTCTTGGTGGCAGGCTCACAGTTTATATGCCTTTGGAAAATGTACCTGAAGATGGCAATCAGCTCTGATTGGTTAACAATTCATGAGAAAATGAACATTACAATGAGAAGTAGGCTCACTCCAGTGAAAAGCTGAGGGAGAGATATCATGTTGTTCTTGAATAAAGAGACTATCTCTACATCCAGATTACCTCCGATTTTGGGCAATCTAATGAATGGATATATCCCCACTAAAACCTGAGTAGAAAACAATGAAATTAAATTATTTATAAAGTTAAGTAGGGACCAAGACTGAGGAGAATTAATTCAATCTCATAATCAATAATATTCTTCAAGAGACTGAACTTTGAAATGAGAACTATGGATCTCTCCAAGTTATTGGTTATTAATAATCATTTCTCTCAATCATAAAGAATCATGAGATGGGAAGGAAGAAGAACTGAATTAGTATTATATGCCCAAAATGACAGGCTCTCTCTCTATGAACATATGCACATATATATGTATATATGTGTACATACATACATAAATATATATATAGAGAGAAAACATATAGCAATAGTCACATATCTATATCTTTTGTTTGTGCACGGCACATAACACACACTGTACACACGTGCACATATATACATATGTGTATATGTATGTATAATACATATGTGTGTATGGTGTGCATATTATAGGTATCATTTTGTTTTTGCTTTTGTAGCCTATTCCTAGCATTGTGCCTTTACATGTAGGCACTTAATATTGTGGGATTCAGCTGAATCTGATATTTTGGTGGTCCAAGATGACTTATAGAGGGATGCCACAAATATTTTCTCACTTGATCATGCAATGATGTGAAATATAAGGCAAGTATTGACCTCTTTCCCAATGCAAGACTTTGGGATGTTAGAAAACTAAGACTAAAACATTTTTCCAAGGCCACATAGCTAGTAAAAGGCAATGGTGATTTGATTTCTAGCCACTTACTCTTAAGTTTAATGTTCTGCCATTATTGATGCTAACTTCCAGCAAAGAATGAGCCTCTCTGTAATGATATAGAGTTCATCTTTCTCTTCATTCCCCATTTAATATCCTAAAAAAAAGCATGATTTAATCAAATGGCAAAGCTATAGAGTGGTGGCGTTAGTGGGTGAGTATTACTGAAAGGGGATGCATTATGTGTCTTGACAGAAAATTATCTAGAAAGAATTGCTTTTAGGAGATAAACTGCCAGGATACTTCTGCTCTTGGGGAGTCATCTGGAAGGTAAAAGATAGAATACATTAACCACAGTATGACCTCAGAGTCTGACTGGGAAATCCTTCAACTACAACTAGTGACTGTGCCCATATATAAGTCTCTATGGTCAACATGATGTCCAGTTTTATTCTGATTAAATCCTAAGCAATATTTTCCCCATGAAATTATGGGATGACTAAGCAGAAAAAAAGGTAGCTAAAACTACTATTGTGGGATAATGACTTGAGGTTAAAAAAGGGCCAAAGGAAAAATGGTTCACAAAGTGGTAAAGACCTCAAGGTAATAAAAAGTTCCTTGAGACCATTATTTAGAGAAATCCCAATTATTATGCCATGGTATCTGCTTCTATCATTTGTATTAGGCCAAATGGGCAAAAGGCTCTATCCTGGGCTCTCTTTCTCTTTTTATTTTTCCTTTTCTTGTCTTTGCCTCTATTCTCTTTCTTCCTTTCCCTTCCTTTCACTTTGTCCCCTTCCCTTCCCTTCTCTTTTTTTGTTTCCTTCTTTTCTCATCTTCTGTTACCTTCTCTTGTCTTTTTCCTCCATCCATTATGATTTCATCATTTCCTAGGGATTCAGTTATTATCTTTTAAGCAGATGACACCAAGATTTATTCACAGAATTTTCATCTTTTTTTCTAGAGTCCAGTCCCACATCACCAACTACTTGATGGGAAGCTGCTCTTGGATATGCATCAACATACCATTATTTTCCTTCCAAAACTCATCCTTCTTCTGGACTATGCAATTTCTGTTGATAGTGCTATCATTCTTTCAGTTACTCTATATTTGCAATCAAGGACTTAATCTTGACCATCTTGTCTTCCTCATTCCCAATATCAATCAACTTACCAAGTTTTATAATTTCTTCCAGGTAACCTTCTCATTTCACATTTGAAGAAATTAAAACACAGAGGTTAAATAATTCAACCAGGCTCATACATTGTAATGTTGAGACATAAGCACAGGTGTCCTAATTTCTATTACTAAATAGATGCTGTCTAGTGACATATTCAAAGTCAAATGGAAATGGGTTTTTAGCATAACTTGTTATTTAAATTGTTCATGTCAAGGCTCATCTAAAAAAGGAGAGTTCCTATAAATGGACTTTCTTAACCTATGAGGGAACAGAACTTATTCAGAGAGAGCTTGAAGGTGTCTGTTTCATTCTTCTGATCATCATGAGAGCACCTGGTATGAGTTCTCCATAAAATAATCTTTTAGAAGCATATATTTGGCATTCAAACAATGTGGACAGTCTGTTGGAATTGTGATCTCTGCAGTCGAGCCGGAATGCTTGGCAGTTCAGCTCAAAAAAGGACCTCAATATCCAGCACCTTATCTTGTTATGATCTTCAGAATCTTCCTAAGACAATTAAAATAAAAGTGTAGAATAGGGAAGATTTTTTATTTCTGGAGCAGCATGCTCTTAGAATCTAGCATTCTGGCTTCTTGTGTAAATCTCATTTTGGAGGATGCTTTGTGGGTGACCAACTCAAGGTCCTTCAACCAGGTGGGACAAATTGTTAGGGCTTTGGATAGAGATGTCAGAGGCTCAGTCCATTGCAATTACTTTGGAAAAAGGACAAAATATAGACTCCAATCTACCCCCTGTTGCTCAGATCACTGAATTAGTGACTAAGTACTATAAGAAGCCCAACCCATTAGAGGCATAACTAGGGATCAAATTCTCTCTAACAATGCAGCAAGATGGCTCCGTGGATAAAGAATTGGTTTTGGCTTCAGGAAGACTTTGGTTCAAATTCAGTCTCAGTTATTAGCTCTGTGAACCAGGACAAATCCTTTTTAATCTCTATCTGCCTCAGTTTCTTCATCTGTAAAATCTCTCAGGGCTACTAAAATAAGATAATATTTTTAAAGTACTTTGAAAATCTTAACATTGCTAGTTATTATTAAAGAGAGAAGATCTCCTTTCCAACATGCTCATTGGAGAAAAGGAGGATCATTCACATGGTTCTGATTGCTTAAGGCTTAAAGCTGTAATGTGGGAGAAGAGGACTAGAAAAGACTGTGATCGTACCATTATTATGGTGACTTATATAGACATCATAGTTTTGATAGGGAATTAATCACTTTTTCCAATAACTTCCAAATATGCTTCTATTCTATGGGGGAGGAACTTTAAACTACAGGTGGCACTAAAAGTATGGGAGATTATTATATAAGTCAGAATATTGCTCCTAGGGAAAAACCAAGATTCGTTGCTTCCAAAAAGAACCAATATGAATGTTTTATACGTTTTGCTGTTGCTGTTGTTGTTGGTGATGATGATGATGGTGATGGTGGGCTGCTATAAATTCTTTGCCCCTTCTATATTTTCTGTGGGTGAACAAAATCTGCCTTCTATTGATATGTTTGCTATTTTAAACATTTTTGTAAGAACTGAGGCCTTAAAAAAACCAAATCTGTGGAAACTTAGACATGAAATATGTTTGCATGTTTTCCCAGAGTAAATCCCACATTCCAAGATAATGAACCAAAGGAAAAATGACTTTTCTGGGTCATTTCCAGGATTAGAATGAGTCCATGTGAACCTAGAGTCTGAGGAGGGCTGTAGGGAATGGATTTATATTTTGCACATATTTTGTATTTACTTCTCTATTCAAAACTGGTTCCCCTCTAGTAGAATGTAAACTCTTAGTAGGCAAATAGTATTTTTATTTTTGTTTCAGTGCTTGGTACGTAGCAACAAATGTAAAGTGGTAAGTAGCAGACCCAGAATTCAACTTTAAAAAATATTGAATCATTCTCAAAGAACTTGGAGAGTATCTATTAAAATGCCTTTCATATTAAAAACTTTTGTAAAAATCAAAATCATCCCCTAATTGATTATTTTTGTACCTCCCAGATAGTTTCATCGGTGTAAAATATGGGTGTACCTGTAATGTTAAAACACACACAAATACACACACATACACACACACAAAACCACTCCTTTTATACTTCTTTATACTTTTATACTTTTTAAATACTATGAAAGAACTGGAGTCCCATTTCTGTGGTCCAGTAGCCATCACTGTTAGCTGTGTTGATGCTTCTCCTCCCCACATTCACCTAATGAAGATTGCTAAAGTAATAGACAGATATTTCTTCACAACATTCCCATATTTTTTTCTTTCTCTAACCACCACACCAGTTTGGGAGGAGGACCACTAATAGAGACCACTAATAGGAACATGCGATCCCTCCTATTCCATGCATCATTCAATAGGGGAGGAAGAGACAATCTCCTTCACTCCAGATCACTGGGCAGAGTCTTCAGAAAGTTGGGGCAAAGGATAAGTTCCCATCCACTCCCTGCTGCCAATGGTATCACATAGCTGACAATTTGTTATGGTGGGAGTTAGGGGGAGACAGGAAAGAAGTCAGACCATTAGAGAGATACCTGGGAATTTTGTCACATAGGACAAAAATAGTTTCTCTTGAAGAATGGGATCACCAAGTGCGGGGCAGCTACACAAAGGACTTTGCAAAAATGACACCGGTATATCTGAACTGAGACAGAAGGAAATTTGGCCCTTACCTTTGTAAGGGTTAGAAGGAAAGATATGACAACCCAGAGAAAAACTGAAAGGTGAGGGGTAGGGATAGAGGTTAGCATAGAAAGGAAGTCACCCAGCCCCAGAAAATTCATCCTCTGCTCCCCACTTCAAAAATCAGTGTCTGAGGACAGAGCCCTATTTGGTCCGTGCTAGTTGCAGCTCTGTGATGTACCCAGGGTCTATTGCAATCCCTTGATCATTGTAAGTCACAATACTAGGAACCTAATTCAGCAAGACAGACAAATTGGGGTTTAGTTGCAAAGTGTATCTTTAATGGGTATTCATGAAAGCTCAGGACCAGTTGCAACATGAGCAGCTGGTATCGAAGACTAGGCCAGCCTGGCAAGCCTCTTCATAGGTCTGCCCATTCACACAGTTGTAGAAGGCGTTCTTGCTCTTGGGATTTGGATAGAGGCCATTGGACTTGCCGGCACAGAACCCACTGCCTCCTGAACCACCGCCAGGGGCTGCTGTGACGATGGGAGCAATGCTAGTGCCTAGGGTAGAGGTTGGTACTCGGCAACCTAAGGAGATAAGTATTTATCAAGTGTCTACTAAGAGATTAAGCACTTTGCAAACAGCTTGTTTAACCCTCACAGCAGCCCCGCCAGATAGGTGCTGGTGTTTCCCCATTTTAGTCAAGAGCCACCCAGCTGGGAAAAGTCTGATTCTGGATTTGAAAGATTTTCTTGAACCCAAGACCACTGCTCTGTGCATTAAGAGTCTCCTTAACTTCCCAAAAAGGGCATTTGAGTCAATTCAGCTAAATTCCTTAGTGGGCTCCTGACCAAGGATCAGCAAATCCCCCAAAGCTTAGCCCACACCCAGGGAGCTGTCCAACAGAAGCAAGGTGCTGCCTTCTAGATATTATTTGGGAAGCAGTTTTCTCCCATAGCTTTCTGATACTCGTTACTGCCATCTTACTTAGTCTGGAAACTGATTCAAACCAGCTTAATTCTGTTTCCTTACTTCCTAGAAGGCTTCAAACTGATCTAAAAGGCCCGTCTTGTTCCCTCCACCCACCCACACCAAACTTCTCCTCTTCATTCTAGTCTTATCTTCTCTCCATCTATTTCTTCCCAACTTTTCTTATCTCCTCATCAATTCCAGCGGCCGATGGCAGGGTTTGAAGGAATTAAAGTATAAAGGGCAAGATTTTCCCTTCCCCTCAAATCTTCTATCTGCTCAACCCATTTAATTGAAACCTATTTATAGCCTTCTGCTAAAGGATTAAATTTTCATCAGCAACATTCATTCAATAAGCTATGATCTTATAGGACTTCCCTGGTCTTCCCTTGCCAGTTCCAGTTTGGACATGCTAGAGCAAGTAGAAAAATAGATTTTAAAGTGTTTAAAATAGAATCAAGATGGGAAGACTTCCAGATTGATGCTCTTCTTCAGCAATCTTTCTGCTTTGAGGATCCCTGGATATGGAGGTGGAGTGACCACTACTTACTTGGAGTGGAGACACCCAAGGCAGATTTGATGGCATTCATAAGTGGGTATTTGCCCTGTCCACAGAAAGTACCAGTGAAGTCATCTAAGTCAATCGCCCAGACCATGGCTCCTCCAAAATTGTTCTTCAGCAACCAGTCTGCCTATTGGGGGAATCAAAGGCATGCAGAGCTCATGGTCAGTGGGGACCTCCAGATTATCAGAACCCTATCTATAATAGATTGTTTGACATCTTGGGGAGATGGAAGAAGGAGGGAAGAAGAAAAAAATTTGGAACTCAAAATCCTATAACAGTGGATATTGAAAATTATAGTTACATATAATTGGGAGAAAGTATTATTAAGTGGCAGAAAAAAATAAAATTATGAACTTTGAAAAAAAGCACAGAACCCCCAAATTCCAATCAAAGGAATCTATGGGACAAAAAATAAAATTGTGAACTTTGAATTCCAAACTCCAATCTAATGAATCTATGATACAAAAAGATTAAGAATCCCTGATTTGGAACTACATGCCAGGGAGGGCTTTTGGGATAACAGAAGATGCAGGGGGATACCCAGCTATTCTATGAATCATTGGATCAGACCCAGGTCACTCAATATTCAGTTTCTTTAGTTTTAAGGATACCAGCAAAGATAGCCAATAACAGTGAATCACTAAAATCAAAGAAAAAGGCAGAGAGAAAAGAATGACTTGAAACACTTGAGAAAGGAATAGAAGAATGTAGCATAGTTGGAGGGATGGTAGAATACCACTACTGTGGCATTAGATTTGGGGTCCCCTGCCCCTACTTCAAACTATTTGAGAAAGAAGCAGGACCCACCTTGATAGTGAAACTCTTGGGATTGTCATAACCAATCCATTGGTTTCCTTTGTAGGCATAGGGAACCTCTTGAGGGGCATTCCACACCTCAGTGGCACCTTTCAGGAAGCCACAGACCTAGGACAGGAAATAACAAAAACTGAAAGTCAGGAGAACTGGCTTCTAGACTTGATTCTGCCACTGTACAGTTGGTAACCTTTTGAGCAAGTCACCTCTATAGACCTCAGTTTCCTCCTCTGTTTAATGATAGATCTAGACTTGATGACCTTAGTCCCCTTTAGTTGTTGTGTTCTGGGACAACACATTCTATATCCCAGAACATTTTTTTCTGCTCTGGCCATTTCTTCCATCAAACTTGGCTACCATTTTCTTCTCCTGGGAGAAGGTATTGCCCTCTAACTTCCTAGAATATCAGTGGGAATGAAGGGTAGTTGAAGTTTCAGGATCAACTAAGTCCTCTTTTGGTTCCAAACTGAATGCCTTATGGCTCTGATAAGCTCATTAAATTCATATCTGCAGATCCATGCCTTTGATGAGCTGTATTAGGCAAATCACTTAATTTCATTGGACCTCATTTTTTTTTTTTTTGCTGAGGTAATTGGGGTTAAGTGACTTGCCCAGATCACACAGGTAGGAAGTAATAAGTATCTGAAGCCAGATTTGAATTCAATTCCTCCAGGCTTCAGAGCCAGCACTCTATCCATTGTACCATCTGGCTGCCCCGGACCTCAATTTATTTGTGTAAATAATACACATTGCCTTGTGCTCATGGAGAGTAAGGAGACTGACATGGGAGCATAAATATGACAGGGCTTGGAAAAGTTAAAATGGAAGGTACTGATCGTTGTATCCCTCAGGAGACTGTAAGCTCTCTGAGAATAGCGATTCTTTCAATCATTTTTGTCTTTACATTCTTATCAGTGCCTTGTGCACACATTTTTTGGTACCTACTAAATTTGGTACTTAAGATTGTAAATTGAATTGAAAAGTCCCATCCCCACCCCCTCTTCCCATGTGCCTACATCCACATAAAGCAACAATGGGGTACTCTAGAAAACAGAATGGAACTCTCACTCTGTGTTTTTCCAGATATCGTAGAGATCCCCACGGGCCCACTGAGCCTCCTGTGGACTTTACCTCAAAGTAGGCAAGGGTTCCAGCCTCCTGGGTGTAGGGTCCAGCCGCCCCAGGGCCAGAGGTGGGAGCGTCCAAGCCATGATTGGAGGGATTGGTGAGGGTGAAGGTCCTGGCGTAGGCGCCAAACCCAACCATCAGCTTTTCAGCAGGGGCCCCATGGTTCTTCCAGTAGTTCATGGCATAGTCCTCAGGGATAAAGGAGGGAAAACAGTTAGAAAGACACCAAGCTGAGAGACAGCGATAATTATGCATCCTACAGTTTGTGGGGTAACCTGTCCTGTCTGTACTTAGCCACATCAACTCTGCTATATCTGGGTGCAGTCCTGGCCAGCCCACAGACACAAGATGGCCTAGCAAAAAAAGAAAGAGGAAAGCAAGAAGCTTCTCTTTGGAGCAGGGGGATAAGCTTCCTAAGTAAAGAGGACTGGCCATCCAATATTATATAGTCGGTTAATGAATGAACACTTATTTAGTGCTATGTGCCAGAGCTAGGGATACAGAGAAAGGCAAGACAGTTCTAGCTCTTGAGAAATTCACAATCTAATGAAAGAGCTCACAATTTTCACTGGAAATTTCCCTGAGAGCAAGAGGACATTTCTTCTTTATTCCTAGCACCTTGTACTGAAGAGGTATGTATGAGGTACTTAATAGAAATACTAGGAGAATGACTTTGGAAAACATATTTTCAATGTCTTGTTCTCTCTCTAAAATGGACAGTTGAAGTACAATTGAGACCCAAAATGGAGTTGTTTCTTTTCTTGGGATGTCTAATAGAAAATACAAATCATTCTCCGTCATCTATATGGAGTTTATCCCCCTTTCAGATTTTTATCCAATTCAAAATTTTAAACTGGCTTCTATGGACAATTGGCATATTTCTGACTGGCCCCAGAAGTTTAAAAGGTTTTTCTTATTAAGGATAATGGTGGGGTTGGCAGATAATCATAAAATAGAGTCCTGAAATTATAGAAAAAAAAATTTGGATTGTCTGTTGTTGTAGATAATTCACTTCCCTGTTTCCTCTTTTAAGCACAGAGTGGAGAGTTGAGGGCAGTTAATTTTGAATTTGAGGACAAAAATAAGAAGTTAGAAAATGGTGAAAGGGAAAGATGGTATGATTCAGTGACACTAGATTTAAAAGGACTCTGCTTTTTATTACTTATTGAGCAAATTATTGTGCTTATTATTATAGAGCAAATCATTTCAAATCTCTGAACCTGTTTCCCCTTTCAAATGAACATTTGCTGCCAGCTCTACATTTGTGAGATGAGACCTATGACCTGCAGCCTTTTTCAGCCTCCCTGAGAACTGAGTCACCTGGATACCCAGGGGTACATTTCTCTGTTCGAAGGATCAAAGGCGACTATTGTGTTTGAACCTTCACAACAGAGTTTTCCTTACCACATTAAAGTAGATGTAGTCACCCTGGTCATTGGGTCCAGCAAATAGAGGACTGTCCTCTCCAGTAAAGCCCTCCCAGGAGCCTCTCAGGTCATAAGTCATCACGTTGATAAGATCCATATACCTTAAGGTGAGGAAGAAGAGATAAGTAACCCAAGACAGATCAGGCTCATTGTTTTCATTCTGCTCCCTCTGTGGAGTGTACTTTCCCTCCTTGTAAGGTCTTATTTCCTACATCTTGACCATCATGAGGTCTTTTCTTCTCTATACTCTTCATTCGAGGCCCTCTTGATCATCTCTGATCCCTCCCATTGGGTTGCTTTGTAATTTGTCTCAAGTTTGTTTCATATATGTTGACTTCTAAAAATGATGTACAGTGACTACAAGGTAAAGGGGGGAAAACATACAAAACCATCAAAAATGAAGATGGCAAAATGAAGAAGAGCTTTGGAGCTTAGTTCTGAAAAGATATCCCTACTCCAGCTCTTTGCAGAGGAGATCAATGGGAATGGTAGATTGCACATTTTCATTTTCAATCAATTTTCATTTTCAATAGTTAGGTCAGTTTTTCTAATTTTTCCTCCTGTTTTTCTTCCCCTCACTCCTTTAAAAATAGTATTTGTTATATGAGATAGGGCAGCTTTATGATACAGTGAATTAGAGTATAATCCCTAGAGTCCAGAGGATCTGAGTTCAAATTCAGCCACAGAATGTTACTAGCTATGTGACCCTGAGCAAGTCACTTAATTTTGCCTTAGTTTCCTCATCTGTAACATGAACTGGAGAAGGAAATAGCAAACCAGTCCAGTATTTTTGTCAAGAAAACCCCAAATGGGTTCTAGAGTGGCAACTGAAAATGATTAAACACATAGGAGATATTCCCTGGGAGTAGGGAGGAGGGAAAATATTACGGGAAATATACTGATGTTATACCAAAAAGATTTCAATAAAATTTTATTAAAAATTTAAAAACCCCATAAAGACCTTAAGAGTGGGAACTAATTTTTTTTTGTATGGAATTTATGTGCCACCAGAGAGTACTTTGGAGATTATAGGTAGTCAGAGCTTGATGTCTCCCATATTCCTATTTAGGGCTTGAAGTTTGCTTTCAAGGGCTTTCAGATTGCTTTCCTAGGAGCAGGAAAATAAGTAAATAATTTCTATGCTCAGGATATAGGGGAAATTTGGGACAGTAGTGATATAGAACATGTTCAGACAATCTTGCAAATATCTCCAAAGATAAAACTAAAGTCTTAACTCTCAAATTAGTTCCCTAAAGGAAGCCCTTTCCAGGTTGGCAGTCTCCCAAGGCTCCTGGCTTGCTTTCTTCTTGGTGGGGCTGACATGAGGACTCCCATGGGCTGACCCACTTACTTGGACATCTCCGGGATCTGGTAGGCTGTCTCAATGGTACTTTTGCCGGCAGACACAGCAGCAGAAATCAGGAGTCGGGGCTTGTTGCTCTGGCTAGCCTCTTGCTCAAAAGCCTCATACATTTCCTGGGATACAAAGGGCACAGATCTCATATTGTAAAGTTGTGTTTGTATGTGTGTGACAGAACTCAGAGCCATTCAATATTCCTTATAATTATACACACTCTTATAATATTTGACTGTTATCATGGTTCTGAAATTGGAGGGGGAGGAGAAGAATAGAGAAGAAAGGAACAGAAGAGAGAGGAGTAGAACAAGGAGCTCTGGACTTTGAGTTAGAAGTTCTGAGTTCAGGTTCTGGTAACAATGTGACATTAGACAAGTCATAATCTTTCTGGACTTTTTTTTCATTGTACACTAAGTAATCCCCGAGATCCTTTGAAACATTAATAGTCTCCCTCTCTATGTGACTAAAGACAAGCATTGGGTATCCCAAGTTCCTCTGACTTTGTGGGACCTGTCAGAATTTGTTCTCTCTTTGATATAGCCTTTGAAAACTTGACTTGGTTAAAATTTGACTGTATGTTATTAGATCAATTGAAATATACTCAATAACTCCTGGCAGCAAAGAATTAAGAACTATAAATGGATGAATACATGAGTGAATATGCAAATGGTGATTGTCTTGGAATGTATCAATAAACTTTCGTGATAGATAATGCTTTGGAATATCACAATTTTGTTTCTATTACTGTGGGGCTGTAGGAGGACAGCTGGTCTGGAGGATCTGTTTGTGCATCTCACTTGTGCCGCTTAATAACTGAGAGATTCTGGGGAAATCACATAATCTCTCTTTACATTAATTTCCTCATCTAAGGAGAGTAGAATTGGATGATTTCTTTCTAGGCCTTATGGTCTTACATGAGCTATCTTTCATTTCTCCTCATTTATTCATCTCTTTCCTTCTAACATTTAATTTAACCCCACCCTTGGACAGTTGTTTCTTTTTAGTGATAATATCTCCCTGAGAATTATTTCCTTGTATATCAGTCCCCACTATGGGCTCTCTCTCTTTCTCTCAGAATTCTACTTCAGAAAAAGCATCAATTCAAGGAGTTCCTCTTTGGAGAGGCAATCTTGGGTCAGAGCTGGAGTCGTCCTGTCTCTCAGCTTACCTTCAATAGGACGGTGAAGAGCTGCTGGGTGTCTGCTGGGCTGCCACGATTCCCAGGGTACTCCCAGTCAATGTCCAGTCCATCAAAGTTATACTTCCTCAGAAATTGGATAGCCGACTGGATGAAGGTCTGGCGGTTTGCAGCAGAGGCAACCATATCGGAGAATCTAGAACCAGCAAACAAACAAAAAAACAAAGAAAAATTGACAACAGGATTAAGCTCTCCCAGGAGCTGATCCCCTTGTGAACTACTTTTCATTTACTTTCGAAGGATCAGAGCCTCCAGAATGTTCAGGGATATGGGATTTGTCGGTTCTTTTCTAAGGATATTGCCCAGCCTTGTCCTGGATGCCTGATGAGCTGATGAGGAAATGTCTATAAGCTTAACTGATAACAGGTTCAGGAAGCAGCACCAGGGGACAATTGCTCTGGGAAGACTCAGAGATATTTTCTGTAGGTTTGGGCTAGGAAGGAGTAGGGAACTGGGAAGAAAAAAAAAAGTAGTTCTGATTTAGCTGCTGCTATCAGAGTTCTTATACTTTACCCCTGAGTTCCAAAATTCCAGCCTCCGACAGACAGCAGGGTTTTCAGTTCAGTGTTGCTGTTGATAGAAAGATACCAGTTAATAGAATTGCCACGGACAAAGAAAATCAGCCATCCCATAGCAAAACAATACTTTGTATTTGAGTTATTCTCCGCATGTTCAAGCAAACAACCTCATGATGCATCCTAGAGTCACCGCTTCTCCCCAGTTATTGGAAGTCATCAACTTTTCCTTTATCCAGGAGGGAATAGATTGTACACTGGTCCAGGAGTCAAAAGATCTGGGTTTGGATTTCATCTCAGATTTTTCCGAGCTGTGTGACTTGAGAAAGTTGTCTTGCCTTTCCAAAATTGTTTTACTATGTTCCTCTCAAAAGAGTTATTCAGTCAATTAATTAATGAGCATTTATTTATTAAGCTATTTGCCAGATACTGTTATGTTCTGGGGATACTGATGTGAAAAAGAAAACAATCCCTCCCTTAAGGAGCTTATATTCTAACACAGAAGACAAGAAGTGCATAAAGAAGTATATGAAGAATAAATATAAAGGGAATAAAAAAGTAATTATATATAAGATTTTGTTTCAGTTGCTGTTTGATTCTTCATGATCCCATCTGTAGTATTCTTGGCAAAGATACTAGAGTGATTTGCCATTTATTTTCCCTGGTCATTTTAGATAAGGAAACTGAGGCAGACAGAAATTTTTAAGTCTAGTGTTCTATTCACTGTGCCATTTAGCAGCCTACTTAAGGTAAAATCTTGGAAGAGCTAAATGTTGGGTGGATGTAAATTGAATCTAGATCTCTTTGGGACTCTCCAGTTTCCTTGTTTGAAACTTCCTGCCATGGGCAAAGAACCCACTCTAGCACTTACTAGGTCTTGAGATTGTTGATACCAGCATAGAGAGCCTCATCATTCCACTCGATGGTCTTGATCTGGTTGTTGGCCATGCCAGCAAAGGCATAGATGATATGGGTACAGAGGCAGGGGTCCACATTCTCGGGCATATAGCGAGCAATCCCAGGGCGGTACTGGCTCCAGTTGGTGAAGTAGCAGACGATGTTGACAGCTGAGCCTGGATGTGCCAAAAAAAGAAAACAGGAATAACGTGAGCTGGCTCACTTCCCTCCCGGATTCCCCACCTTTCCAGCCTGGAGCAAACATACTTACCCAGCTGCAGCTGCAGCAAGAGGGCCAGCCCTGAAGAAGAAAAGGGAGTCTCATCAGAGGATGCCAGTCATACCCTTTTCCTAGCTGAAGGCAATAGGTTTAAAATCCAAATGGGTGGTAAAGAGGAAAGGACAAAGAGAAGCAAGGATCTTACTATTTGCTCTACTGTTCTGCTGGATGTCTCAATTAATCTCTTCAATTTTATTCAATGTGAATGGGAAGTAAGCCCAATGATCACATCTGCAGTTCTCTGAAATAATTAGGAATGTTTTCTGGGCATAATAAGGCTTAAAGGAAGGTATTTTGCCCTAGCATCCAATTCTTATAGGATCATAGAAAAGACCTTAAAGAGTTTCTACTCCCGTCCCAACCTGAACAAGCATCCCATGATTTTACAACATTCCTGACTAGTGGTTTCTTTGTATCTCCAGAACTTAGCTCAGTGCCTTGACTATAGCAAGAGCTTACTAAATGGTTGTTGACTGAATAACTTCTCTCCAATGACAGGGAACCCAGTATCTCCTGAGATAGCCTGTATCCCATTTTGGAATGGCTTTAATTGTTTAAAAAAAATCTTTGCTTAAAGCCCAAGTCTATTATTATTTTTAATTCTTCCTTTTGGGGTCCAAAATCACAAGGTTAATCCATTTTCCAGTGGAAATGCTTCAGGAAGTTCACAGCGGTGATAGCTAAATATTCTTTTTTTCAGTCTTCTCTGCTAGCTCCATTCCTATTTCTCTGAGATGTTAGTATCTTGTCTCTCTCAGAAATCAGCCATTTCTAGATTCCCCCCTTTCCATTTCCTTTCACTTTCTCCCCCATCTTTCTCCAAACCTAATCCACACAGTCAACTCTACTTGTTTGACTCATCAACTGAATCTCAGTGAGTTTTCTTCTTCTAAGAGTCCAAGTGTGTCTCTTCAAAGTACCAAATCAAATACTCGGGATGCTGTCCTTTTAGCTCTGCTTCTCCTCTTTTTCCTATATGGAGCAAACTTTAGTATAGCTCCATATTTCTCTGCTATTTATTCCATTTGGTAGACTAGCTTAGTTTCATCAACCAGTGGGACTACATTGGTCCCACCAATCACTAATTGATTCAATAAATCAATAAAATTTAAAATAACTGGCACCAATTCTGGCACTTCAAGAAATCCAAAGTGAAAACAACCCTGCCCTCAGTATGGTGCCATTCTCTGATATATGCTCAACTCAAAGATCTTTCTTTCCAAGAAGCCAAAATATATGAGCTATAAGCAATGCAGTACTGGGCAGTGGCAGAGACAATATGGGAGAGTAATGGTTGGATGAATGGATGGATAGATAGATGGGAAAGAAAAGTTTGAGAAGATAATTCCCATAGTAGGAGAAAGAGCAGCTCTCAGAGGAGGAACTGGCTCATTCACTCAGATGCAAACTTACCAGTGAGGATCAGCAATTTGCCCATTTTAATGCTGGGTTGTCACTGCAAGGTCCTGGCCCAAATGAGCTCTTGACTCACTTTTGTAAGGAGTTACAGTGGCCCGCCTCCTGCCCCCACCCACATCCTGGAATGAAGCTCAGTGGTATACATGGTGGAGTGATGGAGCTGTGAGCTTACACGTGGCTCCCCTTCATCTCCTTTGAATCTTATCTCTGTGTTCCATCTTGTGTAATTAGCCCAAAGTGTAGGGAACACTAAAATGGAAACTTTTGAAGCAACTTTGGCTGTTGACTGAAGTTACCGACCATTGTGGGGAAAAGTAGTCACATGCACAAGGCCAACTCAAAGAGCCAAAGTCATTGAATGAGAAGAAAGGCCCCCCTCCAGGGCATCTGGGAGCTGGTGACAGGTTATGAAATGGGGAGGGACACTTCTCTCTTTAGCTGCTGGGGAAATGCTTTCTGGTTCTACCCTTTAACAAAATTAAAAAGTAAGAGAAATTAGGGCTCTTCCTCCTCCTTCGGTATACTCCTGTAGATGAAGTTAAGAAGGTAAATGTCAGATCACATAAGGCATCTATATGCCAGATTAAGCAGTTTGAACTTTTGGTAACAATGGAGAGCCAAGGAAGAGTTTTGAGTAAAAGGTAGTATGACAAGATCTGTGCCCAAACAAGACTACTCTGGTAGCAGTTTGAGGACAGAGGGAAAGGAGAGCTTGGAGACATAGAGACAAGTTAAGGGACTATTACAGTACTCTGAGGAATAGGTAATGAGGTCTCAACTCAAGTGGGGACCGTGGGAATGAGGTGGGCAAATACTGTAGCAGTCATAATTCCATGGCCAGCTAACAGGACTCTAACAGGTCAAAGGGAGACATATTGAATTAGAGATGGTCCCATATATCCACCTACAACTGTCTTTTTTTTTTTTTAAATAATAACTTTATATTGACAGAATCCATGCCAGGGTAATTTTTTTTTACAACATTATCCCTTTCACTCGCTTCTGTTCCGATTTTTCCCCTCCCTCCCTCCATCCTCTCCCCTAGATGGCAAGCAGTCCTTTACATGTTAAATAGGTTACAGTATATCCTAGATAGAATATTTGTGTGCAGAACTGAACAATTCTCTTGTTGCACAGGGAGAATTGGATTCAGAAGGTAAAAATAACCTGGGAAGAAAAACAAAAATGCAAAAATACATTCATTTTCCAGTGTTCTTTCTTTGGATGTAGCTGCTTCTGTCCATCATTGATCAATTGAAACTGAGTTAGATCTCTTTGTCAAAGAAATCCACTTCCATCAGAATACATCCTCATACAGTATCGTTGTTGAAGTATAGAATGATCTCTTGGTTCTGCTTATTTCACTTAGCATCAGTTCATGTAAGTCTCTCCAAGCCTCTCTGTATTCATCCTGCTGGTCATTTCTTACAGAACAATAATATTCCATAACATTCATATACCACAATTTACTCAACCATTCAACCATTCTCCAATTGATGGGCATCCATTCAATTTCCAGTTTCTAGCCACTACAAACAGGGCTGCCACAAACATTTTGGCACATATAGGTCCCTTTCCTTTCTTTAGTATTTCTTTGGGGTATAAGCCCAGTAGTAGCACTGTTGGATCAAAGGGTATGCACAGTTTGATAACTTTTTGGGCATAGTTCCAAACTGCTCTCCAGAATGGTTGGATTCATTCACAACTCCACCAACAATGCATCAGTGTCCCAGTTTTCCCTCATCTCCTCCAACATTCATCATTATTTTTCCTGTCATCTTACAACTGTCTTTTTAAAAAACTCTGCATGCTTAGTGACTCCTCACCAGTCTATTCTTATCAAAGGCAAGTCCTTTGTTAAACTTGCTCCATCTGGTTGGTAAAGGATTTACTGTGACTTCAAGGACCATAGGACAAAACTAGGACTCTAGAAGCACATCCATGAGTCATTGGTTTTTCAGCATGTCAACTAGCATTTATTTGGCACCTACTATGTGCCAGGCACTGTGCTAAGTACTGAAGATACAAAGAAAGGAGAGAGGGAGGCAGGGAAGGAGGGAAAGAAGGAGGGAAGGAGAGAGAGAGACAGAGAGAGAGAGAGAGAGAGAGAGAGAGAGAGAGAGAGAGAACGAACAGTTTCTAATGTTGGGAGCTCTCACTCTAATTGGCAGAGACAACACATAAAAATAAATCCTGGTTCAGGTGGATAGAAAAGTCAGGGAGTCCTAAATATGTAGCAACAATGGAGGAGTGGGAATGGGAAAGGAGAGAGATTCTATTGAAGTATATGAGATGACAGTGCCATGGGGACTGTAGGACATATACATGACTTCTCTACTTCTACTTCTCAGTGTCATTATATACAAAAGAAAGGGTTTGAATTGGATGAGCTCTACTTTCTTTCACTCTAAATCTTTTATATTGTCTGATTGCATTCATAGGACATGATCCATTGACCTCTTGCCCTGGTTTGACTGAAACATGGTGCTTCTTCCATTTGTCACTTCTGCTTCTGGTTGTAAGCTTTTCCCTCATTATCTCTATCTGGTTCCCATCTGCCAAACTCATACCCTAATCACTTTCAAAGCCTCATCCAACCAGCTTCTGAACCAGTTGCTGCTTCCATAGCCTCCACCCCATTTTGTCCCCAAATTTGATAGACTTCTCAGGAGGGATAGAAGCCAATAGTGACCAATTTAGAATTTACCAAGTTTTAGGATGTCTTGGTTTGAGCTTTCTGGCTTAGGTCCATCAAATAGCAATCAAAGTCCTTGAAGGAGATTGCATTTTGACGTTATTTCCAGGGTCTTAGGGATCTTTGATGATTCAGAACCAATTGATAACACTAAGGTTATTTTTTTTTACTCATGGCCTCTACCCCCAAATACCAGCTCCTTCTTAATTTCCCTTAACTAGGATCCCTTCATCAGACTGGGTTCAATTTGAACTTAATGGGGATCAGTCAGAATAGGATCCAGTCCCCCAAGTTGGTAGTACCTCCCCTTTGAGATTAGTCAATCTACTTTCTATGTATTTTGTTACTTATATGTCATCACCTCCATTGGAATGAGAATTCCTTATGGTTGTTTTTTATTTTCTTTGTATCCTAAACCTGATAAATAGTAAGCCTTAATAAATACTTGTTGACTGGCTGATCAGTCTTGTGAATGCTTCAAGTCAAGTAGCTCTTCTACTTTTTGCCCCATCACTGATTATCATCACCTCCCTGCCTCTAAGAATCAGGTTTGTCACCCTTTGGAAAGACCCCCTATCCCCAGGATCTCCTCAGGGCAGTGAGCCTGGAAGAAAATATCAGGTCAGAATCCTCTCTAAATCAAATAATCGCCTCCCTCCCTTCTAGTTTCCTTATCTGCTCCAGGATGTTTGCAAGGTAAATATCTCCTCCTTCCCTTTAAAAGCAGGCGTGAGAGAGGGACAATTCTATAGAGTTCAGATTCTAAGGGTCAAGGAACAGAACCCAGTGAATTCTTGAGGTCCATAGAATTGATCACTGATCTCTCTATGGTTGTTAGAATGCAAAATTAAAATGTTGGTTCTTTCTTTCTTGAATCCACTTCCAATCCTTGGATGAAAGAAAGCAAAACATTTTCCAAAGTCACTGATGGATACACCACGGAAATGTCTCCTTCCTGCAGGGTGATGCTTCAGAAAGCAGGAGTGGAAGGGGAACATTGAGTGGGGTAATGAGAAAAGTACTGTTTGATTTCAAATGAGGAGGATGAATGACTTGAGCCCAAATAGGTTTGACCCTGTGTGAATATGAAGACAGAATGCTATTATAAAGGTAAATTTTCTTAGGTAAAAACATTATATTTTATTCTTTTCAGCAGCTGGAGAATGAAGTAAAGTTGTCACTGGTGGGATGGGCAGGAAGGCAAGGATGCCATAGATTATCCATCTGTGAGCATTGCCAAAATGGATGAATGTCCCGACATTCAATTTCTAGTTTAAACTGTAAATAAAAAGAGAAGAGAACAATCAAAACCAAGACTCTCTGCTCATGAAGCAAGGATACAAACCTATTACAACTCTTCCAGTTCATCAAGCCCTTCTATTAGAGGGATCTGTTTTTGCTTTTGTCTAGTTTTTGTTTGTTTTTGTCTGTTTGTTTATTTGCTTGCCAAGCCTGGGAGAATCAGAAATCAGAATCAGGGTCTAGAAGAAATTCTTTGGGCCAAAAATGAGAAACAAGGGAATGAATTCTATATAGCAATACAAATGTTGTTGTTGTTGGAGTTTTCTTGGCAAAGATACTGGGATGGTTTGCTATTTAATCTTCCCATTTAACAGATGAAAAAACTGAAGCAAACAGGATTAAGTGACTTCCTAGGTCAAACAGTTAGGAAGTATTTGAATCCAGTTTTGAATTCATGAAGATAAGTCTTTCTGACTCTGGGTCTGACACTCTGCACTATGGAGTCATTTAATAATCCAATAATGCAAATACCCATGTATATTTGTATATTATTTCTTCAAGATTCTATCATCATAAGTTACAGAACTCAAAAGGATCTATGAGGGTATCAAATATAACTCCCTCATTTTAGACAAAGAAACTTGTTTTGAGAGGGATGTGACTTGGCAAAAAATCACACAGCTAGTATTCAACAAAATTGGAATTTGAATTCAGATCTTCTGACTTAAAGTCTGGAGCTTTTTCCATTTCACATAACTATCCCTGAAGGACAAGTATTCCTTCCCACTTCCAGTACCTGTTTTGCCAGAGTTCAGTGTCATCCTGATTGCCTGAAGGAGTGGGAATGCACCTTGTTTGCAGGATTTACCAGTATGGTCATCCAGGTCAATGGCCCAAATCATGGCTCCTCCTAACCCTGACTTTTTCAAATACTGGACCTGAAAGAAATACATAGAGATGTGGGCCGGGACAATGAAAAAAAGCATCTCATGATCCTCCTAGGTCTCTGGGAATGTCTCAAAATTAGGTGCTAGTCCACATGAGGGAATGGATTAATAATTTAGCAGCAAACATTAAGATTAGACAGAGAAAAAGACTTCCTGGTAGGAAGGGGCAGCTAAGGGAGCTCACAGACCCTACATCCCCAGAGGGCAGGGTAGACACTTTCATTTCTTTTCCTCACTTACTCCCCTATACAACAAAGCTCCGAGGAATAATGGGCAGACACTGACACCAGGATTCCCAGGGATCTGAAAGTGTTTAGCACTTTAGGATCATGGACCATAGAAAGGGAGCTGCTTCAGTTACAGTGGCCTTGAGATGGCCAGATAGATGACGCTGGATGTGAGGAACAAAAGTAGAACAGAAAGCTATGGAAACAAGAGAGCTGCCCCCTGCCCAAAACAAGGGCAAGTAATTGGAACTATTAGTAGTGCTCCAGAGAAGTCCCTGAGATCAAGAGGGAGGTAACTTCAGTACTCACTGCCACCATCAACGCTTCTCTCTCCTTTCTTTCTCTTTTCCTTCTTTCCCCCCTTTCTTTCCTTTCTACTTTCCTTCATTCCCTTTTTCTTTTTTCTTTATTCCTTTCTGTTTCCTTCCTTCTTTGTTTCATTTATCTTTTCCTCCCTTCCTTCCGTTTTCTTCTTCTTTCCTTCCTTCCTTTTTTCCTTTCTTCCTTCTCCTTCATTCCTTTTTTCCTTCCTTCCTTGTATATATCCTCTCTTTTTTCTTTCCCTCTTTCTTTTCTGTTTTCTTTCTCCCTTGTTCTGCTCTTCTTTTTCTTCTTCTTCTTTTCCCCCTTTCAAACTCCTATGGCTCCGGTCCTTAGAAACCTATTTTGCTCTCACTATTGACTTTAGCCTAAAGAATCCACTGGAACTTCATCCTAGAGCCACCTTAGGGACGTCTCTGCCTCTTTTCTTTGTCTTCTAAGTTTGACCAGGATTTTCTCATTGTCTCCATTCCCTTGGTTACACTTACCTTGGCCTTCACACTCTCCACATCATCAAAACCAACCCACTGGTTCCCCTTAACTGCATAGGGCACTTGCTGTTCTGGGATTTTTTTGACTGTGGCACCTTCTAAGAACTGGCATACCTAATAGAATAGGAAAAAGGTAGGGAGAGAGGTAGAAAGAGCATTTAGCCCTGGATTCTTCTATGGCAGGATTCTTAGCACAATATCCACAAACAATTCCTGGATAGATCTCAAGAGTATTTATGGATTTGCTTTGTTTTGCTATTTTGATCATTGGTTTCTTTTGTAATCTGATATATTTCATTTTATGCATTTATAGTATTGTTTTGAGGAGGAACCTCAAAATTTTAGCAGACTTCCAAAGATCCCATGATACAAAAAAGACTAAGTCACTCTTCTATGTAATACTGTCCTATGCCTAAGCAAGAACATCTGGCTATAAAATTCCTAATAAGTCATCACCTGAAGTTTACTACTAGTAAAGGAGATTCCTTCCAAGATCCCGCCATTCATTCTATTTTTTAATGGATTCTGACTGTTAAATTTTTCCTTGTTGCCACTGAAATCTGAATCAATCATTTCTACAAATTGTTCCTACTTTGGCCCTCTGAGTCTGAAAAGATTCACTCATCTTCTGTCTTTCCAGCTGTACCATAAGGCCGGAGAGGGCAGGAGTATTTTACTCATCCTTGGGACACCCATCATGCCTTAGATGTAGTATGTTCTCGACGTTTGTTGAATGACTTGTTGACTTTCAGAGTCCTTTGTACTTTTTGGCACATATTCTAGGGGAGACTGAAAGGTAGCTAGGGACTCTCTCTCCCTCCTCCTATCCACGACCAATACGGACCTGAATCTTGGAGCCCTCTACGTGGACTGGCTTCCTGGGAATTTATCTTTTACTCATGGCCCCTGCCCCCAAATACCAACTTCTTCTTAATTTTCCTTACCTAAGACTGCTGCATCAGAGAGGGCTCAATTTGAACTTAACGGGGATCAGCCAGAATAGGATCCCAGTCCCCCAATTTGGTAGTAGCTGCCCTTTGAGATTAGTCAGTCTACTTTCTATGTACTTATCTCCCCTGTCTTAGTCTAAGCTGGGCATCCTGTATGTGGCAGGAAGTGTAATATAGGGGAAAATTCTTGGTACCTCATAGTAGGCTAAAAAGCCGTTTTCTGCAGTGAATTGGCCAGGGGTGCCGGCGCCATTGGCAGGGGCTCCCACACCTGAGTTAGATGCAGGTGTAGAGAGGGTGAAGGAGCGGCCATACATAGGGATACCCATGATGATCTTCTCCCCTGGCATTCCCCGATTCTTCCAGTAGTTCACAGCATATTCCTGGGAAGGGAAGACAAACTGAGCCTCGAATGGAGAGAAATAGAGCATGCAAGGGCTTTGTCATTACAATCTATCCCTTACTGTTCTAAACTTTTGGCTTTTCCATCACTGGGTCATGGAGACAGTTTTATTTGGGGAGGGCAAAAAGTGTACTTTTATTCTTGGCAATAAGTTGCTAATTGGTCTTCCTATGTGATTCACTGGCCCTAAAGAAACTAAGATGTTATTTTTAAAATAAAGGAATGAATACCTGAATTTTAAAAAATTAAAAAAATGTCAGGGAATTTAAGAAGATATTAGAAAACTAGCCATCAAGGTCTTTGTCATCAAAGCTGCTAATTTCATCCTCTCCTTGTGTTGACTGCTAATGGAAATAGGGATAAAATTCCTCCTTCCATGAGGTCCCACATTCCCATAGTTCCATGAAGTAGAACTCGTTATTCTCCAATATTCAAAAAGACTCACTCATCTAACAGATGACAGTAGAAGAGAGGTTAATTTGGAACTTTTTTTCTTTCTATGGGTTACTGTGAAGGCCAGAAAGGAATTGTGAAATGGGCTCCATCCTCCTTATTTCCAGTTCCTTATACATGGTGAGTGCTCATGAAATTTCTATAGAATGAATTATGGGAATGGATGAGAAATGGAAAAGTAAGATATCTGATTTGAGGAGTCCCTACAGTGGAAAACGTCCTGAATTATAAAACTCAGAATTGGCAAAGGCCCTTGGAGATCACCTATTTCAATGATTTTTTTTCAGATGTAGATTTCATTATAAAGAATTGAACACAGAGAGCTAAAGTAGCCTTTTCAGAGTCACACAGGGAGTAAAACCCAGAGTCATGATTTGAATCCAGATCCCATAACCACAAATCAAGTCCTTATACTGCATTAAACTGAGATCTGAGAGAAACACAGTGGGAGCAGCGAAGAAATTAATTAATTATGGCACAAGTGTAAGGGATAATGTTGTAAAAAAAAATTACCCTGGCATGGATTCTGTCAATATAAAGTTATTATTAAATAAAATAAAATAAAATATTTTTTAAAAAATTAATTATAGCACCATTTTTCAAGCTGACAAGTCAAATGAAAAAATGAAGGCCTGCAAAATTTTTCAGAAACCCCCCCAAAATATTTCCAGAAAAAAATTTCCAGGATCATCATTTGGATAAAATCAAAGAAAGGATGCTCACTTCTTTTGTCAATATGATGGAAAACTTGGTGTTGGGGTTAAGGGAATGGGGTTAGGAATGATTGTTAGTAGAATAGGTCAGGATGGGATGTTTAATTTGGGGAATGAAGAATATGCCAACACATATTTTTCCAATTGGTAAGGATAGTAGTTGCTTTTGCCATAGGCACAATTGTGAAACGAGAGGTAAAGCAGTAGATGGAGCACTGGGCCTGGAGTCAAGAAGATCTGAGTTCAAATCCTATTTAGTGACCATTTGCCTCAGTTTTCTCCTTTGTAAAATGAGGATAATAATGGCGACTATATCCCAGGGTGGTTGAAAGGGGGAAATGAAGTAATATTTTAAAATATTTTTATTTTATCTTATTTATTTATCCATTTTACTACCTAGCTGCCTTATATATTGATATATTTACAAATCATGTTTCTCACTTATAGAGGAAATTAAGAGGAAGATTGTGAACTTTTACATATGAGATATAACTGATATATTTATAAATCATAATTCTGTACTAGAGCTCATAATATATATTGCATAATGATTAATAAAGATTATACTTTTTTAAAAGTCCCTCTCCTTTGACCATTCCTTTCAGCATTTCAGTCCTACCACATTATAGTAACCGCTGTTCCTCTGGTCCTGGTTTCCTTTCTTCAGAGGGCTGTTATGGCCAGTAACTAGGGGATTCTCCCAGGATCCATGGAAGTCAAAGGTTAGGAGGTTGATGAAATCCACATCACTAGAGAATCCAGAAAGCAAAGGAAGTAGAAAAAAATTATTTTCTTCTGAAAATCCTTAAAAACATATAAGGGATCATGAATGTAAAGCTTAAGGTACAGTAAAAGGGATTGTGAGCTGTGAAAGAAGTATGAAAGGTTTGGAGTCTGGACAGGTGATTAAAAAGGCTTTCTAGAGAAATCTTTTAAAACAAAGTATTCTCCTCTTTATCACATCCCATACTTGCCCAGATCATTTGTCCAAACTGGGAAAAGGCAGAGGAGTAGCATTGGATGACTCCAGTTTTCCTCACCTTGCCAGGTCCTTGATCTCATAGCTGTTATCAATTATCTGCCTTCCTGCAGCCACCCCTGCAGACAGGAGAAGCTTCTCCTTCCTGGAATTTTTGGCTTCTTTGTGAAAGGCAACAGCTAACTCCTATGGATCATAAGAAAGAAGATGCCTGAGTGTCAGATTTGAGAACAAGACTTTAGCTTGGGGCTTGGGAAATGTGACAAAGCAAATAGCCTCCTTTCCTAGGAAATCCTGAGGAATCCAGGAATCTTATTGGTTAGGAAAGGACAATCCTCCAGGGGTCAGGACCACCCATCACTATCATCCTGAAACTCCTCAAGAGTTAGAACAGAGTGTACCCCAAAGGTACAGTAGGAAAGGGCTAAGAGGGCTACTTTCCATTCATCCCTCCCTGATCCATAACATCCTTCTCCTTTGCCATTGAGGTCTCCCTCTTGCTCTGGGAGCTGACCAAAGAGAGGATCTGGTCTGCTCTGTCATAAGAAGAATGGACCAATGATTCCACGAGACTTAGCCTTACGTGAATCAGAGAAGTGAAAAAGGGCTTTTCATTTAGTTCAGGGTAGATCCAGTCTATGTCCAGCCCATCAAAGCCGTAATTCCTCAGGAATGGGATCACAGAGCTGATAAATGTTGATCGTGATTCAGAAGTCTCCACCATGGGATGGAACCTGGTAGAAACAAGTCTGATGTCTTTGGGGAAAAATTGGTAAGGAGGTCAGCATGATATATTACTCCAGAGTCTAGGGAAGTTTCCAATGCAGTTTCATTTCTAGTCTGAATAGGATTTCCAAAAACCATGCCTCAAGTGCAAAAAACACTAAGGTCTGAACCCCAGGGGTCCCTGGATCATCATCTTCACTCCAATTGTTTTCTTTTCTTTTTTTTTAAAACATCACTTCAGTTTATTTCAGATGTAATAATATCATGTTAAAATTTCAGGTTTAATCCTTAACTGCACCAAGTACATTTAGCCACTTTAGTATTTTTAAAAAGTTATTCCTTCTCCCCAAATGAGGGAGCTTTTCTTTTCCACTGCTCTGCAGCAGTTTCCTGGTATTTGTATGTAGGGACAACATATTCTTCATTGTTTCAACTACTCCAAGTATTTTCTGTGACTCTTCTTCCACCTCTTCCTCCAAGAAGTATAATTAAATCAATATCTCCATTACCTCTATAAAAGGCACATCAAGAGACTGACTATTATATCCCTATGATTTCCTGGAGTCTAGATCAAGATAGGTTTCCCTGAACATTACTTTCCCTCTATGTGTGATTTCTATCGTTAACTCCTTGAGGATAGGGATGATTAACTACTAGGATTATATCCTAGCAGATTCTTGGTACAAATGTATATGTCAGATGCAGGACTTGAATCCTTAACTTCTGGTGTTAAGACTGATTTTCTATATGTGATGATATTCTTATAAATTCAAAAAGACTTAGATTCAAATCTTCCCTCTCACACATCCTAACTGGGTAATAATAAAAATTTATTTATTCCTCTTTTTATTTCCTTTAAACCTCCTCTAGCCTCTATGTCTTCATTTGTAAAATGCAGATAATATCTTCTTCACATGGTTGTTATGAAAGAATGTATGTAAATGCTTTATAAACATATTATGATATAATTATATAATATTATTAATTATAATACTATTATTTTATATGATTAAATTTATTTATAATATAAATATCATCTACTCTTCAGAAAACCCCAAGGACACAGAATTGAATTGGCTGAGAGAAGATCTACCCGTGGCCAGGGGAATTAATATATTTTTAAAATTTATTTATTTTTAATTTTTTATATTTTTCCAAATACATGCAAAGATAGTTTTCAACATTTACCTTTGCAAAACCTTTTGTTTCATATTTTTCTCCCTCTCTTTCCTTTCCCACTTCCTTCTTTCCCAAGATAGCAAGCAATAGGATATAGGTTAAACATGTGTAGAAATTAATATATTTAATGTAGTAGAATATAATCTCCCTGAGGACAGTCACTGTTTTTTACTTTTTCCTTATATCCCCAGAGATTAGCACAATGTTTGACATATAGTACTGACTTAATTAACATTAGTTAATGACTGAAATAAATACTAGGAGCTATAGCTTACCCTTTGGAACCAAATTTGGATCCTCCAATGGACAGGAGAGTTTTCAGGCTGGGATTTCTGCAGTGGAAAGATAATGAATTTATTTCACTGAGGGCTTCATTAACATCCTGTCATGGGGCCCTGAATGTCCCCCTTAGAAATATTTCTTTGAATTCAAATATTGTGTTTCTAGAAGATCCTCATTAACATACAATTTTCTAATTAATATTGACTCTTGGAAGATCCATTGAATCTTTCTGCATTTGGAACATCCAAGTAACTCTTTCTTAGCTCCAGAATTGAAAATTACTCCTTACTGAGCTGGGGCTAGTTTATCTGCAGCTCAAACTGTCATGACCACAATAGCCAAATTTCTTTAGGGCTCCATGTCTTTTTCAGTAATCTCTTTAATAGATTCTTTTCATAATGACTTAGGAGAAGAAGCATTAACTCATCACCACCCACTGTCATATTAGCAAAAATTAGACACCCAACTATGGTTTTGAGAGACAAAGGACAAGCAGATTTTGATGGAGAAATAGGGAAAAGCACATGAGGTACCAAATGGGGGAGGAAAGTTTTGGCTAGAATTAGAGTTGTGGAGTGTCCTGAGAAGCCAGGCTCGGTATAAGGAAAGCAAGTATGAGACTTAAGAAGACAGATGAAAGAAAAGCAGAAAGGATGAATATAACTTCATTCATTATATAATTTTGCCAAAGTTTTGTCCTACCTGTAGGTAACCAGGTTACCAAAGAGAAATGAGAGAGGGGTGTTCCTTTCTCATCTTTTCTGCTTTATTCCCCTATATAACATGGGAATCCCAATATCAAGGCTCTTCCATCTTCCACAACAGTCAAGGATCTAGATCAACTCAAGAGGGGTTTGCCTAACTCACCCTCCATCCCATCCATCGTCATTCTCATCCCACTGACCTCTTCTTGAGATCATTGAAGGTGTGATACAGAGTAATATCATTCCACTCCTCAGGGGTGATCTTGTTTTTGCTGATAGTGGCAAAGGAGTAAATAAGATGGGTACATAATTGTGGGTCAATGGCATCAGGGATGAAATATCCCAGCCCAGCTCGGTACTGAGCCCAGTTGGTGAAGTAGCAAACTAATTTATAGGCAGAACCTGTAAAGGAGAACAAGTCAGACTGGTCAGTTGCCAGATTCTTTCTTAGATAAATGACAAAATCATCAAATTGAAAGGAACCTCAAAGCCTAGTTAGTTCAACCCATATTTTAATAGGAACTCCTTTACAACATACAAATGATGAATCAGCCTCTGTTGGAAGAGTATCAATAAAGTGAGGAAGTTTAGTTCACTTTCTGATATCTTCAAGTGTTAGAAAGTATTTATATCAAGTCAAAATCAGCTTTCCAGTCATACCTCCCTCCTCCCGTATTGTTCTTAGTTCTTTGGCACCAAACAGAAGAAGCACAATACCATTTTTAATGGTCAGATCTTCAAATGCTAGAAGACAGCCATCATATCCCCATTGTCTTCAGTTTTCCAGGCTAAACATCTCCAATTATTTCAAACATCCCTCTTATTGGAATGATTTCTAGTTTCTCCATCTCCTCCAACCTACTCACTCTCCTCTGAAGTAGCTCTATCCTGTCTAAATTTTTCCTCTGCACAGTAATATGGCACCAAGAAGGGAGCACAACACTTCAGATTTTGCCTAAGTAGGGAAGAATATAGCAGGATTATAATAACCTTGATCCTGGACACTGTTCCTCTATTTATTCGGCCTAAATTACCATTAGATTTTTGCCAATTTAGATCATGGTGTTGAGAATTACTGTTCCATAATGGCTAAAGAGAAAGCTTCAAAGCCAGGAAGAACTAGGTTTGAGTCTTGGTCCTGACACATAGGACTTTGCTTCTCTAGATAGTGGAAGATCTAGAGATAGAGAGGCTCTTCAAAACAAAGAAACACATTGAATTGCACATTGTAAATGCTCCAAGAATGTTTGCTGTGACAACCAGTAGAGAAATAGACATTGATGAAAATATTTAGCCATAGAGAGATTAAAGCACAGGAGTAGAGATATATAGAAAGAAAGAGAGAAGTACAGAGAGGTCAGGGGGCACAGGCAAAAAACCAGATATCATTATATCACCACTACCACCATCATCATCATCACCTCCACAATCATCATCACCATCATCAACATCACCATCACCAACACCATCACCATCACCATACCATCATCACCATCATCACTATCATCACCATCATCACCATCATCACCATCACCATCACCATCACCATCATCATTATCATCATCACCATCATCACCATCACCATCACCATCATCACCATCATCACCATCATCACCATCACCATCACCATCATCACCATCACCATACCATCATCACCAGCACCATCAGCACCATCATCACCATCATCACTATCATCACCATCACCATCACCAACACCATCACCATCATCACCATCATCACCATCACTATCATCATCATCAATAGTATTTAGATAATGCTTTGAAGTTTGTGAAGTGATTTAGAAATTTCTCATTTTACCCTTTAAACAATTCATTGAGGTAGGTGCTATCATAATCCTTATGGTATAGAAGAGGAAACTCAGGTTAGACGAACTTAAAATAGCTAGCAGGATTTGAATTTTGGTCTTCCTCAGTCCAAATTCAACCCTCTACCCATTATACCAGACCCAGAAAGCTAGAGAAAGATAATGTAACAAAATCACTACTTACCACCTTGAAGTAGCATCAAGGCCAAAAAACCTGCAGAAATAAAGACCAAAAAAGGGATGTTTATAAGTCCAGAAATGAACATTCATGGACAAGAACTCCCAACATATTCAACTCGAGTTATTTTTTTTTTCCTCTGAAGACTTTCTGACCTTAGCAAAGGACACACAGATGTAAGATACTCTCAAATGCTTTGCCCACTGCAAGCTTGGGAGTATTCATTGAACCCTAAGTCAGGGCAGTTTTCTCATTAGTAGCAAATGGATCATTTTCTCCCCGAAATGGACTATGAAATCACCTCTATTTGCTTTATATTTCTGGAAGGTTGATAGAGCAGCAGAAGTCTGAGTATCTCATAATGTCTATTCCAGAGTCTAATCTTTTGCAAATTAGTTGAGACTGCTTGTGGAGGTGGGGAAGGAATTATCTAGCTGGAAACGCCCATTGGCATATGAAGAAATAAAAGCAGGCCCAGGGAGAGGGAAGAAACAACTTTTTCTTTCTAATTACTGGAGAAGCAATACCTGTACTTGAACTTGTGCCTGGGAACTTTGTACCTGGGAAAATAGTGGGAAGAGGGAACTAGTACCATTTATTGTTTAGTTAATAGATGCTATTTATCTTTTCTAGCCTGACTAACACCCAATCAGGCTGGGAAAGAATAATTCCCATGCTCAGGGAACTGGCCATGGGAATCCTCCCACTCACAGGGAAAGGTTTGGCTTCCATTCCCATTATTGGAGTATCCTGAGCAGTTTTTGCAAAATGCAGAAAGCATTAAATACTTGCTTCATGTTAGCATAAAGGTAGTATCTGAACTTGTGGAAAAGGGTGAGATTAAAAAAGTAGAGAATAGAGAAAAACAATTGAAGAAGACCAGAGACAAATCCCGGGAGTTTCTTAAAGAGTTGAAAAAAGGCCAAAAAATTGGCCAATGTCATAGAGGAGAGGCTAGACAGGTAGGAGGTAAATGAGGAGAATGTGGTATTTCTAAAGCCAAGGGTGAAGAGAATATTTAAAAGAAGAGGATAGTAAATGGCTACCAAAAAATGGCTGAAGCAAGATAAGGATTAAAGGAAAAAACCTATTAAGTTTGATGATTAGGATATCACTGATGATCTTTGAAAGAATGGTTTCAGTAGAGTAGTGACAATATAAATTAGATTACAGAGGGTTGAGATAAGAGTTTATTAGATGGATGATTAAATGACGTAGAAGTATTGGGTATAGACAATTTCCCCAAGCATTTTAGAAGTAAAAGGAAAAATAAAGATGGCATAATAGTAGAAAAGTAGTTTTCAAGGGAAAAGGGAGAGGTCATTCCCCAAATGGCCACCTCCATAGCTTCTACTTTGCTTGGATGCTTTAGAAGATATAGAGATACTAAGTGCCTTTGTGGACATGAAGATAGTTACATAATTAGAAATTATAAGGGAAAAGGGAATATAAGTCAGGGATTTGCAGTCCTGCCTCTGCCAAGCTGACTTTCTCTCTCATTTCCTTTACCTTTACCATTAAACAATTTTTCCAGTTCTTATTGTCAATGAAGAGAGAAGAGAGAAATGCAGAGATTCCTTTGTTCCTTATTTCTCAGGACCAATTTCATAGAATGTTAGAACTGGATAGGACTTTTGACTTCAATTGGTTCGATTCTCTCATTCTAAAGATAAGGAAACTGAGACCGCAGACTCTGTGTTTCTCTTGTCCTATTTCTCACGTGTAATCTCTATGCATAGCCTGTATCTTGTGGCCCCCAACCCAAATAGGCCCCAATCTTTTCTTGACATCTTTCTAAGAGACCAAGTCACTGGTCATGACTTACAGAAAGAAAGAAATAAAAAACTATGTTCTCACAATGAACTTTTCAGACATTGCTCCATTACTTCCTAAAGAAAGCCCATCTTTATGATCCTATGACCACATTTCTTCCTATTTAATTTCATATTATTAGATTTGTCTCAGTACTCTAACCTAATTTTTTGGAATCCTGACTCTCTCCCCTCTAAACTACCTATTAATTATCCTTTCTGATTTTGTGTCATTTGCAAATTTGATAAATATGCTACCTATACACTCATTTAAGTCCATGATTCTAAGAATATCCAACACACATGGCCAAAGATATATACATGAAATACTGTATGATTACAACATCAAATCACTATGGATCAAGTCTCAATTCTGAATCTATGAAATTCCTGTAGTCTAGTCCACATCTCTCCATTTTATCCTCAAAAAGGCTTTAATTCCTTGGGCTTAATTTTTCTTATTCATAGTAAGGAAGGGACTAAACTAGATGATATGAAATGAAACATCTGGTTCAATTATTCCACTAGTCTCTCCAGGGATAGAACATGATGTTCATTTAATTTTTTTTTCCATAGAGTGTCCTCTCTCCCTTCCATCTAGTTCCTATCCAATCCAAATCCTCCACCTGATGAGTCTACTGGATCCATACTCACCCCACCAGAGGAACTTCTGGCCCATGATGGCAACTCCCAGTTCACAACTTGTTCTGTTTTTTTCATGTTCTTGGGTCCTTTTATAATCCAAGATTTTTTAAAAGCCTGTCTTGCAGGAAGGAAGCTGTAGCATCCACCCACTCATTCCATTGTCCCTCCCTGGCTTTATTTACCTTGTGAAATTTTCTGGAAGTCACTTAAGCAATATTTTTTTCAACATGTCACAAAGCATCTTCTCACACTCGTATGTCACAAGGATTTAGAAGGACAGCCCCATAGGCTGAGATAGTCTTGCAATTCTGACCTTCCTCTGAAGTCAAGGTCCTGGGTCTTTCTCACATGTGTTAAAGGGGACCCTTTGCAAATAGATTTTTTTTTAAAGCAATAGGTAGTCTCCTAAAGAGACTTTTTTCTCTAGAAAAGTGCCAAGGAAGATGACACACTCAGCTCTGTCTCTTCATCATTTATTTACATAATTTATTTTCCTGGGCCCTCAACTGGCCCATGCAAGCTCTATGGATTCTATTCTTCTTCAAACAACTTTCTCTTGAAATCCATCTTGCATTTCCTATTTCTTCTATCGTTCTTTCCCAACTATTCATCCATTAATCAAATTGTAACCAGTTCTTCCAACTGCTTTACACAAGTATCTCCTTTTCTTCTATTCCCTGATTTCCCTATGCCCAACTGGAGCAATAGTAACAACAGGAGGAGAAGAGATACCAGACATATCTCCAGAGAACTGAAGTATGAAAATCAGAAACATTCCACATATGGATTCTTTAGTAGCACAGAAGCCATGGCAGAGTAGATGAGAGTGATGGGCTGGATGTTGAAATGTTTGAACTCAAATTCAGACTAAGATACTTACCAACTGTGTAAACCTGGGCAAGTCATTTAACCTCTGTCTGCTTCAGTTACTTCAACTGTAAAGTGGGGACAATAATAGCTCACAGGATTATTATGAGGATCAAATGAGATATTTTTTAATTTAATTTTTGATTTTTTATAAAACTTTTTATTTTCCAAACATATGCATGGATAGTTTGCAATATTCATCCTTAGAAAACCTTGTGATCCGAATTTTTTTTCTCCTCCCTTCCCTCCACCCTTTCCCCTAGGCAGCAAGTAATCCAATATATATTAAACATATGCAATTCTCCTATACATATTTCCACAATTATCATGCTGCACAAGAAAAATCAGATCAAAAAAGGAAAAAAAATGGGAAAAAAAACAAAAAGCAAGCAAACAATAACAAAAAGTGAAAATGCTATGTTGTGATCCACACTCAAGCCCTATAACTCTCTCTCTGAGTGCAGATGGCTCTCTTCATCACAAATCTATTGGTACTGATCTGAATCGCCTCACTCTTGAAAAGAGCCATGTCCATCAGAATTGATCATTGTATAATCTTGCTGTTGCTGCATTCAATGATCTCCTGGTTCTTCTCATTTCACTCAGTATCAGTTCCTATAAGTCTCTCCAGGCCTCTAAAATACTCCTGCTGATAATTTCTTATAGAACAATAATATTCCATAACATTCATACACCATAACTTATTCGTCATTCCCCAATTGATGGGCATCCACTCAGTTTCCAGTTTCTTGCCACTACAAAGAGGGCTGCCACAAAATTTTTGCACATGGGGGTCCCTTTCCCTTTTTTATGATCAAATGAGAATTTGTAAAAAGCATTTAGCATGGTGCATGAAACATAGGAGTTACTTATTATTTTTACATCATGATTTACAAAGCTGATTTGAGGGAATCCTTTGTACTACTTACCATCTCTTTCCTCCATCACCTCCTACACAAAATTCCTTTCCCCCTCAACTTCCTGATGATCTAGTCAAAGAAAGCTTCATGGACATGAAGACTTGAGCTGCATTTTGAGGGAAGGACATGATGCAAATGGACCAAGAAAAAAAAAAAAGGGAGACATTCCAGGCAAGGGAAGTACAATGGGAAGATTTGTACAGTAAGAAATTCTAGAGAAATGTTTCAGGGAATTCTGATTTCCCTGGATAGTTGGAAAGATGGGTGGGCTCTTGTGAGGGAGCCATGTGAAATTAGTTGGAAGAGATATATGAAGATTGCTTTGTAAAGTAATAGGGTCAAACTCAAATAGAAAATGATCCTTGAAGGCAGTGTTGACTTAGAAAATCACAAACAAAAATCTATATTGTATTTTTATTTTGTTAAACATTTCCTAATTGGATTTTAATTTGGTTTGGGGGCATTTAAGAGCATTGCAATGAGTTTGCCACCTTGTCTTCAAGAATTCTAGTGTCAAAATATTTTTTTAAAAATGTGGGCCATGGAAAATCATGTGGCAACTAAGTGGCACAGTTCCCAGCCTGCAATCAGGAAAATTTTCCTAAGTTAAGTCACTTAAACCTCTTACCTTGGTTTCCTCATCTGTGAAATGAGCTGGAGAAGTAAATGATAAACCACTCCTGTATCTTCACCAAGAAAATCTCAGATGGGGTCATGAAGAATTGAATATAACTGAAGCAAGTGGACAACAATTGGATGTTTTGAGCCATTTAAAAATAAAAGTGAAATTATATTTTAGGACAAGATCCATAAGATTGATTACCAGATACCAGAGGATGGAGAAAGAACTGGAAACCAAGCTAAGAAACGATTGCAAAGAAAGATTCTATAATTCCCCAAATATTAGTTGCAATTTGTCATAGTACAGGTCTGGAAGGCCTGGAAGGAAAGTAAGTATGCACCAACTGGGGAATAGCTAAACAAATTTTGATACATGAAGTAACAGAACATTACTATTCAATACGAAATGAAGACTAGATTAGACAAATAAATGAAACAGTTGCATATAGTAGTATAATGATTGATAAGCTCAGGAAATGACTCCCTGTTTAGAAAAAAAACTTCCATCTTGATAAAAATTACTGGGAAAAGTGAAAAGTAAACTGGGAGAAACTAGAGTAACACCAGCACTCTTTGTACTATATACTATAATTAACTACAAAGAAATAAATTGCATAAATTAAAAAGATCGTATCTTTTAAAACTTAGTGGAAAAAAGGAAGGATATATTTTTCACAAATATGGCAAGATGGAGAATTCTTATCAAACAAGAGTTAAAGGTTAATTAAAAAATAAAACAAAACCATTTAAATTATATGAACTGAAAAGCTTCTGTTAAAAACAATAATTACAATTAAGAGTCAAAGAGGAAACAATTATTTTGGAAAATTTCCCAACCAATTTCTCTGATAAATACTAACATCCAAGATATTAAAAAACATAGACAAATAATTGATACAAATATGTAAGAATAAGATCCAATCTTCACAATATGTTGTTTTTTTTTTCAAAAAAGTATGAATAGGCAGTTCTCAAATGAAGAAATGCAAGCTGTCAGCAAGCTCTATTTTAAAAAAAGTTTCAAGTTACCAATAATAAGAGAAATAAAAATAAAAATGACTGTGGTTCTACCTCACTGTCAGCAGATTAGCAAAAATAATAAAAGAGGAAAACAGGGATTTTTGGAAAAGTTATAGGAAGGTAGGCACATTAATGGGCTCTTGGTGGATCTCTGAATTAATTCGACCATTCTGGAAAACAATTTGGAACTATATGCCAAAATTCACTAAATTGCATATACTCTTTAATGTAGTCGTAGGCAATTAAGTATTTATTCTAAGTAAGTTAGGGTCAGAAGGAAAGGGTTTATGTATAATAATATGTATAGCAGCAGTTTATATTGTGATAAAACACCAAGACCAAAATAGATGTCCACTGATTGGCAAATAGTTGCACAAATGATGATATATGAATGCAATAAAATTTTATTAAACCATAAGCAATAATGTGTATGATGGATTCAGGGAAACATAGAAAAATTTGTATGAACTAATACAAAGTGAATTGAGCAAAATCAGGAGAGAATTTATCACTGACCCTCATGATATAAGGAGGGACAACACTGAAAGACCACAGAACTTAGACTAAAGCAGAGTCATAATTTTAAATATTAATAATGAAGCATGTCTTCCATCTCTTGATAGAACAGTAATAGACCATGGCATATAAATATATACACAGATAAACATAATTTAACTAAATAAGATAAATAAAGGCATAAAAGAAGAGCCAATGATGTGTAACAGAGGTTGGAAAAACCCCTCAGGGAAGGTTTCCTAAAATTAGGCATTATTTCAAAAAGTATAAATTGATAGTGGAGGAAACTATTCCATGTCTGAGCAAAGGAATGGAGAATGAGTTTGTTAAACTTGGTGAATAGCATAGTTTTGTAAAACATCAGGTATTTGATACAGAGTGTTTAGTGTGATATGAGAATGGAATGACTAGTTAGAAATAGCAAAAAAAAAAGGCTAAGATGTTTGTATTTTATTCAGTAAGTAATGAGCTTTTGAACATGATCATTGCTGAGCATTAGAAAGATTGCACTGGCAATTTCTATGAAAGATTGGAGCAGAAATATAGGAATAGCCAGGAATATAGATGAGGAGATTAATACAGTAATTTAGGTCAGACATAATAAAAATCTGAATTAAAGTATTGGCAACGGTAAGAATAAAGAGAGAGATTTTAAGTCAACAAGCATTTATTAAACATCTATTTGTGGATGATACTGGACAAAGCACCAAGGATACTGGGAAAATTGAACAAACCCTCTCCTCTTTCTCCTCCTTTTTGAATCCCTATGATTCAAAGGTTTAAAATGCCTAAATGGAAATTCCCCTCCCTTGCTATAATTTTCTACTCCCTTATCTCCACCTCAGCTCTACCCATGCAATTATAATCCCACTTTGTCTTCTACTTCCATTATGCCTTTTATAATTCCCTTCAAATTTCCTTTATACAAAACCTCTTCTTTTCACAACACCTTAAACTATTGCAAGAAGAGAAATTTGGCTTCTTCCAGGCCTTCCAGGAGACAACTCTTGTCTACTCTCTACAATAGTGATGTTAAACTCAGAAAGAAGAACCATTAATCCATTTATAAGGATTCCTAGGAACTGCATCAATATGCATGCAATATGACAGGTTTAAAATGTAATATTATCTATGTTTTGTTGTATTTTTTATTTATTTTGTTAAATTTTCCTAATTACATATTAATTTGCTTCAGGCTGCCCTCTACTCTAAAGTACTTATTCCTCACATTTCTCCCAACATACCAGAATAGGAGGAACAATGGTTCATTCATTAGTCCTCCCTGATTTTTGTTGAGGGTTTGTCTATAACCATTTTGACATTGTTATTTTCATCTGAGTTTGTGTTTTGATCTTCCCTATCACCACAATAACCTTTTTTTAGTTTTTTTTTTTTTTTTTTTTTTTTGTTGTTGTTGTTGTTGTTCTTTTTCTAGCCTATTTCATGACTTTTAACTTTGTGTTAAAAGGAGAAGGCACTGTCCCAAGCTTCATGTTTTTCATGATGTTCTTTTCAGAGCTAATTCTGGGGGTTTGGAAATTTCAGTTCTTCCAAGGTGGTATGATCTGAGGACAGGTGAATTCACTCCTCTCCTGCCTGTGTTCTGATCTGTGAGGGCTGCCCTGGAATTGGTGTGTTAGTGTTCCTCTTTTACTCTGGAACTGTATCCCAGAACCGTGTTTGGGCAATGGAACAGATTCCTGCACCCAGCACGGGCTAAGTGTCCACTGTAATCTCTTTCTGACTAGTTGTCTGACTTTGCTTTCTGTGGGCTGGCTGAGTGCTCTAGAAATCACTGTTGTTGACCTTTAAAAACTGCACTGATTTTCTGGGGAAATCTTTTTCTGGCTTTCTAGTTATACTAAATTGTGCTATACTCAGTCCAGTGAAACAGACTTTTCCTGTAGAACCTCTAAGTGGTCCTGGGCTACAAAATTGTTTCATCACCTCCTTTTGTTCATTCTGTTGCACTAAAATTCAAGTTGAGGTATTATTTAAAGTTGTTTGGAGGGGAATTTAGGAGAGCTCAGGCAAATTCCTGCCATCACTTCACTTGACTCTGTCCATTAAGACACTTCTATTTTACACCTCTAACTAACCAAGATCTGTCTTTAACTCCCTCCAAAGAAGGGGGAAATCTAAACAAAAAGCCATTTTCTGTTTTTGTGGTCAGAGGTACCTGGTGTTGGCCATTGTGGATCATAAACTGAGCACAATTCCTTCCATCTTGGTAAATTGAGCCAAGTCCCTTTATCTTGTGTCAAGCATTAACTCAACATTTTTGCCACATTTCTCACCACAGTGATTCCTCCACAAGAACATTCTGTGTAATAATTTCTATTTAGGGAGACTTCAAAAATTCCCTGATCATTCAGGTCAACATTTCTAATTGCAACATCCTTTCCCAATTTCCTTTGCCTGAAGTGATCCCGCTCCTTTGTTATTTAAGCATATATAAGGCCCATGTAAACACACTTTGGGGAGTCTCTGCCCTTTGGATAAGATGCCTTTGCTGGAAAACTTAATGATCCCCAAGACAAGTTTGGTTCTTTGGGTTCTCATTAATACCGAATTACCCAAACTTGGTGAAAACAATGGGATTCAAGGTAAATGAAACAACTAGATTATCTCAGAATCATGAACCAGGACTGTGGCAGAATCTATCCACTTGAAATGGCCTACTTCCGTATCAGGAATAAGGAAATAATTAAGTAGAATTTATTTCGAGTCCATTTTCTTTAAGTGGATAGGATCACTGTTCAGGCAGTCAGAATTGGACAAGATTCATTGGTCTATTATTGACAACCCCTTTGACCTAATCAGCTGAGGAAGAGACTTAGTCTATGTTTAGAAAATACTTTTGGTTTGATTTTAACTTCCCTAGCAAGTATCCATTTATCTGTCTGCTTTGGATATTATTTCAGTTTCCTCAGATTACCTGAGGGTGTTGGAATTGGTCTCTAGTGGAAGAATTCCCTGCTCTTGAACTGTGGCTCCCTTACCATCCTATTAACATTTCTCAGTCATAAATCAGATGTCCATCCCAACACTACAATTGATGACAATCATCCCGAGGCTGTCTTGAACATAACTCTGTAACAGCAATCTCAATTGCAAGGGTGCTAATTAGAATGTCATAGACCACCAGGAGAGACTCCACCTTCGTGTTCCCTGGGTTTCCTTTAGATTCACAAATTGAACATAGGATATGTGATGAGTGTCCCAAAGGTGACTGTCCCACAGCATGCACAATCCCTCTTTAAGAATTTCTTTAATGAAATGCCCCCCCCAATTGGTTTATGTTTCTTACTCTCTGATCTATGTACCCAGAGAGCCGATTCCCCCCCAAATCATAGAGAATCCAGGGGAACTCATTGATCAGTTGCAAATGTTTGAAGCTTAGTGATTTACCTGGGTAGACACAAACCAACTAATGAGAGTAGTTGTGGGAAGGGCTCTCTGGTTTGGAGCTAAGCCAGGAGAAGTCTGATTAACCTAGGATAACATGGAGATGACTCACAGGGCTGTTTTGGAAGGCATCAGGAAGTTCTTTCCCCATAAAATAGATTGGGAAAAAATAAATTGGTGTGTACAGAAAGAGGATGAAATCCAAGGGGCATTTTGGATGTTTCCATCACTGTTGCCACAACTATAGCCGATTGAAGGATCCTTCAGAAGGAAAGGAAGTCTTCCAATTTCAGTATGTTAAAGATCTCAGGAAACTTCTGTAATCAGACTGCTAGAAATGCTTTTTGAGTCTGGCAAAGACAATCCTGGAGGAAGTTACCTGGATGACCTCAGGCCATTTCTCCTAGGAGAAAACAAAAAGAAGGAGGGATAATTGTATTACAATCCAGTCATTGGAAGAGAATTGAGGTGGCACCTTGCCCCCAGTTCTGAGGGTCCCTGTCTGTCTTCATATCAAAAGTGGATAATTCACTCTACTGACAAGAAGACCCTCTTCCCCCAGAATGTTTGTGCCTATTGTCAATGAGGGGTTATTAGAAAAACAAATGCTCCAATCATTAGCCTGAGAATCCTAGTACAGACTTGCCAAGGTATCCTAAGGGACTCCAACTAAATAACTAGATAGAGATCACAATTTCTCCCTTTTTCTTACTTTAAGCAACCCATTTGTCTCCCTAGAAATTGCAGGGAAAGGGCAGCTAGTTGGTGCAGTGGGTAGAACACTAGCCCTGAATCCAGGAGGACCTGAATTCAAATCTGATCTCAGACACTTAACACTTCCTAGCTGTGTGACCCTAGGCAAGTCACTTAACCTCAATTGCCTCAGCAAAAAAAAAAAAAGAAAAAAGAAAAAAAAGAAAGAAAGAAAGAAAGAAAGAAAGAAAAAAGAAATTTCAGGGAAGAAGGTCCCTAATCTCCTGGATATAAGGGCTTCTTTTTCTGTTTTAGCCATGGATACCTCCCTCATGTTCCTGCTCTAACTGTCTTGGTTGAGGGAGGAGAGTTATCTTGTCTCTGAATCCCTTTTCTAAAAAAAAAAAAGTCTTCACTCATTCCTTCTAAGTCCTTGGTCCCCATTAGCCATCTGGACCAGGATCTTTTAGGTCTCAGGGAGTATACTCTACTCCAATGATACCCTCCATTTGCAGATTCCTGATCTGCCAGTTCCATTGTTGGTTCTGTTGTTGGAATTCCCACTTCAAAATGAGTCCAATGATTCGTGGTTGGTTCCTTTGGGTCTCCAGTGAGATTGATGTTGGCCAGTTCAGGGTAACCTCATCTTTATTTCCTTCAAGCCAAAATTGTCCTTTCCATCCTGAAAACAATATCTGTTGTCCCAAAAGACAGAGGAAGGTGTGGTGCCCATTATTAATGACTTCATTTCCCAGAAGTTAATGGATTCCACCAGATATCCTTGAAACACCCCTTGTAACTTACCATACCCAAGGTGGAGAAATTTTCTACTGATGGGAAACTAATAAACAGATTTGTTTAAAATTTGCATAAGATTTGCATCCTATTAATAACTGTGTGGTCTCCTTTGATCTTGTTGTTCCTAACCCATTTTATATTAACCTGCAGTTAGGGAAAGTGGATTGGTCTTCAGGTGTGGCTGATCATGGCCTCTCTAACAAAAAAAAAAAAAGAAAGAAAGAAAGAAAGAAAGAAAGAAAGAAAGAAAGAAAGAAAGAAAGGAAGAAAGAAAGAAAGAAAGAAAGAAAGAAAGAAAGAAAGAAAGAAAGAAAGGAAGGAAGGAAGAAGGAAGGAAGGAAGGAAGGAAGGAAGGAAGGAAGGAAGGAAGGAAGAAGGAAGGAAGGAAGGAAGGAAGGAAGGAAGGAAGGAAGGAAGGAAGGAAGAAGGAAGGAAGGAAGGAAGGAAGGAAGGAAGGAAGGAAGGAAGGAAGAAGGAAGGAAGGAAGGAAGAAGGAAGGAAGGAAGGAAGGAAGGAAGGAAGAAAGAGGAAGGAAGGAAGGAAGGAAGGAAGAAGGAAGGAAGAAAAGAAAGAAAGAAAGAAAGAAAGAAGAAAAGAAAAAAGAAAGAAAGGAAAAAAGAAAGAAAGAAAAAAAAGAAAGAAAAAAGAATTAATTGCTTTATAGGTCTCAGCTGCCTCAAGTAATCTTGGCCTGAAAGTCAGAACCATCTCAATCAGGTTTCCCCTCCCCTTTTTTGGCCCCCTCCTTGAAAACCAAATCTCCCCTAATTTTGATATGAAGACAAAAAGACAAAAGAGTTGTCCCTTGGAGAGGTTCTAACTCAAGCTGGTTTTCTGCTTATCTGTAAATAGAAACAAGGGTCCTCCTTAAAGTGGTTAGTAAATTCTTTGGGGCAAAGAGTGATCACCTTATTCACCCATATCTTTTAAGCTACAGAGAAATGGGGAATGACAAAATGAGGTAAAGGGTATGTTATAGAGTAATATTATTAAATGATACAACATAATGTTAATTTTCATCATTAACAATACTAGATAAATTTTTTGGGGTTACCAATCTCTTTTTCAGACAATTTGGGATGCAATAACAAAAAACAAAACAAAAAACCTTCATTCTTGTAGTCTCCCTTTCCTCCTTCCCCAATTATTTTGTCTTGTTACTTCTATTGGTCATTTTCAGTCTTGTCCGACTCTTTGTGACCCCTTTTGGGGTGTTTTTGGCAGAGACACTGGAGTGATTTACCATTTCCTTCTCCAGCTCGTTTTACAGGTTAGGAAACTGAGGCAGACAGGATGAAGTACCTTGTCCAGGATCACACAATTAGTACTTTTCTGCCTGATTTGAAATTAGAAAGATGAGTCTTCTTCCTAACTGGTGTTCGATCCACTGTGTCACTTAGGTAACCCACACCTAGGACAAAAGAAAACCTCAGAAATAGCCTCAGGTTATAGTTTATGATAAAAATATCCACTGCTGAACACAGGTTCTCCAAAGGATAAAATACGGAGTTCTGAAAAGAAATCCTGCATACTTTCCTTTTTTTTTCTTCTTTCTCTCACATGGTCTGCTTGAAAACCCCTTGCAAACTGAGTTCTGGGCTGGCCTGTCTGAAGGCAAGGAAGAACTAGACTAAATACTTTGTAATTGTAGACGGTGTTCCTAATGTTCTGGTCTGAAGCATAGTCTCAGGCAACGTCTCCTGTACCTTGTCTTTAAGCACTCTCTGCTTCTTTCCTTAATTATGGACTGCTGTTGAGATTTTTTTTTTTCCTCTGAAGACTAACAAGAATAGGATATATTTATCCTCCACCCACTCCCATGTCCAATCTTTGTGACCATTATCCTTCAATTTTTATTTAGCCCATTGCTAGGAATTGATTATAAAAGCAAAGGAAATAAGAAACTATCTTTATAAAAACAAAATAAAAACATTGCTGTCTGCTCTATTTGTACCAGCAAGAAGATCAGAAGCAACCTATATGGCCAATAATGAGAGAATGGTTGGACAAATTACATGTGGTTAACATTGGAGAGGCAGAGTAATAAGGGGCTGACCTCAGAGTTTGATAGGACACATGCAGGTCACTTCATTGCTCAGTTTTTCAAGCTATGAATTTCAGAACAGTCGCTGCTCAGAATTAGTAGAGACCCATTAATCTTCATCAATGAAATCACATATCCCCAAAAGTGGGGAGCAAGATTTTAACATAATGAAGTATTATTTTGTGATTAAAAAGTAATAAACATGAAATAAAAATAAAAAGAATAAATATAAAATATGGAAAAACTTAATCAGATGGTAGAGAGTACAAGAAGAACCACAAATACATATATATATATAAAACATATACATATATACACACATTTATATCTATATCTAATGTATACATACAGAATCTAATTACACATTTATATCTATATCAATTAGACACATACATATACACACATACACACATTTATATCTATATCTATCTAATCTACATATTTGATTATATAAATTTTAGAAATATTGCATAAACAAAACCAATGCAGCTAAAATTAGAAAGAAAACAAAGAACTGGAGGGAAAATTCTTTGAGAAATATTTCCCTAAAAAAAGGTTATTTCTAAGATATATAGGGAACTGATTCAGATTTATGAAAATAAGAAATATTCCCCAATTGATAAATCATCAAATTGATACATTTTTCAGGGAGGAGGAGGAGGAAAAGAGAAAAAAGAAAAAAGAAGAAAAGAAAAATTCTAAGTACTCTGCCCTAGGAGTACCAAGCAATCAATCTTGTTTGTGTTAGAGGCTCAGCAAGTGCCAGGCTTAATGAATTGAGGATAATACCTGCAAAAGGAAATCCGGGCCACTCAAGTAGCATTAAATCTTTTACAGGAACAGGGAAGGCAACAAAGGGATCAGCAAAGAACAAAGACTCAGTTAATGAACTCAGAGCCCGGGTCAGCCTAGATCACCCCCTCTTTACATAGCATCTTTTGTTCTGTATAGGATGATAGACATTTCAATTTGTCATGTATATGTATAGGACTGCTTGCTATCTGGGGGAGGGGGTGGAGGGAGGGAGGGGAAAAGTCGGAACAAAAGTGAGTGCAAGGGATAATGCTGTAAAAAATTATCCAGGCATGGGTTCTGTCAATAAAAATTTATAATTATTAAAAAAAAAATTTACCCAGCCTAAAAAATAAATAAATAAATTTGTCATGTACATATATTTGTGTATGTGTGTGTATATATATGTATACATATACATACACAAATGCATATGTGTACAAGTACATATACATACATATAAAAGGGGCAGTGTATCAGAGTGGATGGGAAGCCAGTTCTCGAGGAGGACATCCTTGGATTAAAGTCCTTCTTCTGACCTCCTGGGCAAGCCGTTTAACCCCTTATCCAAGAGAATTAACTCTGTGAAGATAAATCTCTATTGGTAGAGAATTCTCTACATCAATAAAGTCACAGGCTCATTAAAAAAAAAAAAAAAAAACTCTGCACAAACCCATCGTCATGTTTTAGTGATTGAACTCTGTGATCTGTGAGTGACAGCTACCACGACCGTGTAATCCTTGCTGTCAGAGGAGATTGAACCAGTTGAATTGTTTGAATCTGGAAATTCTGAGCTTGCACTGTGACTAAAGGTGACTGGGAATCCAATCTGAGTCTGGCACAAACACGGTGAGCTCCTGAGGGAACGAGGGCTAAGAGGGGAGAACCAGTCCAAACAGGAAATTCTGGGCAAGTAAAATCAATATTGGGGTCAGTTCTGAGGAAAAGGAAAAGTGTTGCTATTATTGCTCAGTCATCTCAGTCAAGTCCAGCTCCTCTTGACCCCAGTTGAGGTTTTCTTGGCAAAGATACTGGAATGATTTGTCTTTGCCTTCTTCAGTTCATTTTAAAGATGAAGTATGGAGACAAAAGACTAAGTGATGTTCCCGGATCACCCAGCTATTAAGTATATAAAATCAGATTTAAACTTAGGAAGATGCTTCTAAGTCCCGTGCACTGTCTGCTACAGCACCTCGTTACAACGTACTTTCACACTAGTGATACAGGGAGACTCATCTCAGAACAAACAAGTCACCACAATTCTGGAGAACTCATCCGTGTCTTATGTTTCCAATGAGTAGGTTTGCCTACATTTCCACAGCAACAATCCTAACAGCCTATGGCGGAGATCTAAACAAGAAAAAAATATGAGGTTCTGGAGAATTTAATAGCTGGAGAAGAAAATAAGGAAGTTCTAGAGAACATAATAGAGAAGAATATAAGGTACAGGCTATTTTAGATTTGTGATAGAAGTGGGCCTAGTGGTAATATCTTACTCTAAACTTATTTATATTAGAATGTGGAATTCCTGGTATAGAAATTGCCTCTAAGACTCCACTGCAGATTGTCAACTCCTCTTACATATATCGTTTTAGAGGGTTGGCTGGAATACTGAGAAATTAAGTCACCTGCCCATTCTCACAGAATCAGTGTTTATTAGAAATACTATTAAAAACTGGTTGGACATGTATACTTACTTTGTATTTAATTTATACTTTAACATATTTAACATGTATTGGTCAACCTGACTTTTGGGGGAAGGGATGAAGGGAGGGAGGGGAAAAGTTGGAACAAAAGGTTTTGCAATTGTCAATGCTGAAAAATTATCCATGCATATAACTTGTAAATAAAAAGCTATAAAAAAAGAAATAGTATTAAAATCCAGGTCTTCCTGATTCTAAGACCAATTTTCTATTTACTCGCTTATATTGTGTCTCTCAATAAAAATAATAACTTGACACTAATATAGGAGTTTGCAAAACTAGTGTGATCTATATAAAGAAGGATGCCAATAGATAATATTCATGCTAAAGACATATTACTTAATAAAAGGAAATCTCCCTGATAATTGGGTGCCCTGGGAATCCCCTTCCACTTTTTTCTGGAGGAATATTGTTAGTAAAATAAATAGGAAAATCAATATCTCTAAGAAGCAAAATACTACAGAGCTAGTAAATGTACAGATCATATAGGCATTTGGCGTCACATTTAGACCCAGATGTCTTAAAATGTCACCTTTAGCTGGACTATTTATGGGAGGAAAAAAAAGGAGATGCATGGAATCAGTAGATTATTAGACTTGCGACAGCCCTGCTCTTCAGCCTATTCAGTTATTTGGGGAGGATAGGATTCGGTAATCTCTGGGTCTTAGGAAGGATATCAATTCATCGTCACAATCTCTGCTCAATGGATATCTTGCTGCTTATTTTCCCAGTTCAACTATTGTTAAAGGCAGTTGAGTAAGCAAATTAATTATAAATTTATTTTCCTTGTCCAGGTGTAGTATTGCTGTAGTAAAATTTGACACCTCCTCCAATGGTAGGAGGCCAACTTTCCAGTAAGAGTGGGTACCATGGCCCAATTTGTATATCTGTTTCATTTATTCTTTGTAGGAGGTCAACTTTCCAGTATGGGCGGTGGTAAGGCTGTTAAGATGTGGCCCAGTTTGTATATCTGTTTCTGTTATTCTTCTGGGACTTCTCCCTGTATCTTTTAGGATGAGTGTGAAAGCATCGTAAATAGGAAGGGGGAAAAAGGAACCAAGAAGGGAAATTACTTTCCTAGGTCTGATTCTGATTAATAAGGAAGAACTGATTGATTAAGTCAAATGATGGGAACCTGGCAAGAAAATGACCATATTGGTCAATACCTAAAGAAAATTATGATATGGCTAGGATTGTTTTTTAGTAAATGAATATACTAGAATTGTATTGTAAAATAATAGAAAGATAAATAAATATATATAAATATTTTAAAAATTAATAAATAAATAAATGTATTTATATAGTGTTGTAAAAAATTATCCAGGTATGGGTTCTGTCATATATAAATATAAAAAAATTTTTTTAATAAATAAAAAAATAAAATGATATAATACATATATATTAAATATATATTTATATATAAAAATGATAGAAATTATGTTTGATTCATATGATTCAGAGAAATTTGAGGAGACTTATGTGAACTAATGAAAAACTAGGAAAGGAATTTACATGACAACAGTTATAAATATTGAAAGAAAAGAATGTCAAGTCTAATTAAACATATCTTGACCACCAGGTGGCACAGTGGATAGAATATTGTTGTAGGACTCTGGAACCCTTGAGATAAAAGTTTCAAACACTTAGGAGTTGCATGATTTTGGGCAAGTCAGTTAACCTCTATCAGTCTCAATTTCCTCATTTGTAAAATATGAATTATAATAACACCTACTTTGCAGAGCTGGTACGAGATAACATATGTAAAGTGTTTTGTAAATCTTAAAATGAGATATTAATGTTTGCCAGTAGGAGAACCAAGACCTTAGTGAGGTAATGGTAAGAATTTAATTGCAATAGATTCATAAATCCCTATGGACAACAAACACAGTCATTTTAATCTGAATTATGTAGACTGAATAAGCAATGTATAGACACACATACACTATTAATTTTTTAAAGTATATAGAGAAGTTATTGTGATGGATAAAATAGAAATTAGTTTTAAAGTATTGTTGAACTCATAATTGTCTGTTTTCATTTATTTTCTCAGTCAATAGATGAAAATGATGATCATATAGAGGTCCTTGATATTTTTTGATGTTAAATTATAGCTTTGACTTCTGGTGAAAGGTGACACCATAAAAATTCCCATTGAAATCCATTTAAAACCTTCTAAAATTTCCTCAATAATTAGAAGAAACTTATTAACAAGAATTAGAAGAAATAAAAGATCAGCACATAAAAAAGAAAATACTGCAAGGTAATCTGTAGCCAAACAAAAGACAAAAGTTCCATGTTTTTGGTACCTCTGCTCCAGCCCTGGTGCTACCCTATTTTGGGTCCTGGAGGGAAATGTAAAGGTTAGATCAGATGAGTTTCCTACTTTGGTCTCTACCCAGCTGGCACTGACTTGAAGAAATGTTTTGTTAAATTTTAATTGTGGGCATTTTCATCTCAGAATTGAGGAAATTCCAGAAAATGAAGGTTTGATTTATTGTTTGGCTAATTTTTTAGACTTAAGAAAATGTAAGAGAAAAATGTAAATATAGTAGATTAAACTTTAAAGTTTAAACTTAAAAAAGAAGATGATAATGATGAAAAAGAAAATGATGATGAAGATGATGAAGAAAAAGACAAAGGAGAAGAGAGAGAACAAAAAGAACAAGAATTCCCTAGAGAAGGAATGGAAAGAGCTTATATTTGGAGTCAGAAAATTTAGATTTTCTGCCTATGTAGCTTTGGGAAAATTTATCTCTTTAAATATTACCTTGCCCATTTGCAAAATAAAGGGATTGAACCAGAAGACTTATAAAATCTTCAGATTTGTAAACAAAACAAAACAAAAAACAAAAACCCCAACAAACACAAAAAACCTTAGAAAAACATCAAATGAATAATCCCAATTAAACACAACCATATTAACTAGGAAAAATCCAAGAGAGATAAATCAGTGGTAAAATAAAATAAGTGCTAGATTTGAAGTCAGAAGACCTGAGTTATATCCCATTTCTGCCTCTTAGTTTTTATATGTCCTTATAGCTATAAATAGCTATAAGTTCATGTCCCATCCCTGCCCTTTAGTAACTATAAGTCACTTAACTTGCTTATGTTTCAGTTTTCTTATCTGTTAAATGAGGGAGTTGGACTAGTTGACCTTTTCTAAATCTATGATCCTAAAATTCAAAACAAAACTAAAACTATTGATGTAATCAAACTAAGAGCTACTTTTAAAAAGACTAATAAAGAAACCATTAGCTACTTTGATTTTTTAAAGAAATAAATAAATTTGTCAAAATTAAAAAAAAAGAAAATGGAGAAGTTGCAACAAATGAAGGGGAAATAAAGAAAAAATTTAGAAGCTATTAGTTTCCAAAAAGAAATGGGCTTATTAGAAATCTACAAATTCCTTAAGTAAAATGATTTATGTAATGTTGAACTTAAAACCATCTACTTAGATATGAAGATGAGTTGTGAACTTTCTAGGATGAATCTCTTATTATTATCACTGTAAGATTATAGTCAATACCTATTTAGGATAAGTGGTCCCTGAGAACTAACTGAAACTTTGATTAATGAGAATTGCTATTTAAGATAAAATTTCTTGGAACTGTAGCTGATCTTATTTGGAGTTTTGAATTCAAGAAGACAACTTTAGCTTCCACTTATGGTGAGGTCCTTCTGACTCAGTTTCCCAGGGGTATTCCTTTGAATAAGAACCCACCTGATTATTCCTGAGTCTGGCTATAAGATGGAATTGTTACTTCATGATTGATTGAAAATTAGCAATTACTTAAAGTTACATAAAGGATATTTTATCCTATTATGTAAGTGCTCTCAGGCTGAGGTCTGAAGGATCAGTTTTGATGCTATTATATGGGCATCTTTATTTGTGAAGGGTTATCTACTCCAATGACTGAGGATGCACATGATTGGGGTGATAGATGGTCCCTATAGGGGAGTTAGGGGTACAGAACCCCAATTTATAAGCTGAATGGGTTCATTAGACTCCAGATCATGGTCAAAATAATTAAGGCATTGGATTTGTTAGCAGACTAGGCCCAGAAGGATTGGAGACTGGTTGAGGAAATGTATCAAGAAGGGTGTGAGGGTCTTCAATAAATAATAATAAATTATTGATATTAAATTAAATTATTAATATTATTGATAATAATAAATTAATAAATAAGAGAAGGGACTGAATGAAGACCTCTCATAAGAATATGACCTCAACCTATATGCTAATTATAACTTGAAACTTTGCACTAACAAATTGTGCTATAGCCAAAAGCCACAGGTGTTTGATTATCTTAGATAAACTTACTTTCATCTCCTGTACCCCCCTACTTTTCATTCATATTATTCTTTATTTATGGGGTAGATTTCCACATTCAAAATGGATATTCTGATTCTCAGTCAATGAGAAGAAGGGCCAGGAAAGGGATGGAGTTTCCGCATTAGGGTCTATATAATTCTATATTTTGCAGCTTGCACTTTACACTCCTATACAGACATTGCTGTTGTTGGGAACTGCCCTTTCTCAGGAGATCATAATAAATCCTTTTTACTTTTGACCTTGAAAGTCTCTGATTTTAATTTGGGTAAAAGTCACTGTCCCACACACCACAAAAGTTGGTAGTTGTTTTCTTGGTTGCCTTTTTCAGTATTAATAATAAAAGAAATAAAAGTAAGAGGCTTATATAAAAAAATTATTATATCAACAGATACAACAGATTCAACGTCCTTTTATAATAAAGCATTAAAATGCATAGAAATAACTCAACTTTTCTTTAGTAAAATCGACTCTAAAGTCAAGAGCTAGCATTATTTGTTATGAAACAATAAAAGAAGTTTAGAGCAAACAAGGATGTGCATCATCAGGGTTATTGTTTAATGTAGCTCTAAAAATGCTAAATAGAGCAATAGGACAGGAAAAAGAAATTGATGAACTTTTACATAGAACATCTCAAAGAACCAACAAAACTCAGTAAGATAGCAGATAGAGAATAAACCCACATAACCATCACATTTCTCTATTTTACTAACACAACTCAAGAAGAGGAGGAAATAAAAAATTCCATTCCAGAGTTAACTGCAAAATGTGTAAAATATCAGGGAATTAACCTATAAAGACATACTCAGCCTTATATGAATCCAACTACAAAACATTACTTGCAGAAAAAAAAGTGTTATGGTTGGAGTTAGATTTCATCAATATATTTTTTAAAAGATACTATCTAAATTAATTTTCATGAATGTATAATTAACATAATGTATATATCATAATATATCATACATATTAAAAATAAGTGTACATTTAGTATCATATTGATCAAATTGCCATACATGTAATATATCATACATATTATAAAGTAAATGTATAGAATTAGTACCATATCAAATTGCCAAAGGGTTTCTTTAAAGAACTAAAATTAATAACAAAATTCATCTGCAGAGACTAAAAGTAAAAAATCTCTAAGGAAATAATGAAAAAAGTCAAATTGAAGGGACCATAGCATTACCAAAACTCAAATTATAAGATAGTAATTATTAAAATCTTTGATATGGTTAAAAATAGATAATTTTATCAATAAAATAGATTATGTAAGCAAGACTCAGAAGAATAGAACATAGCAGCTTAATGTTTAACAAACCCAGCCTATCAGAAGTTGAATTAGTGTCCACCAGGGTCAGGGACTGTGCACATAAGGCTCCCCTAGAAATTTCTGGGGATTCCAGGAATATGGTGACTCAGTGATTGGGTCTCTTGAGGATGATGAACTTAATGGCTACCTCTGGACATGTGGTGGCTCAAGGCCTCGTGAAAATGAAAGTAGGGAAGGGTCCATGTGAGTTGAAAAGAGAGACAGCTTCTGGAGATCACACTCTTTTCTTTTCCTTTTATTCTCCAGGTGTCATCATGTAACTCCAAAACGTCCAATGGAAGTTAAGAGATGAGCTGTCCCTTTTCTCTCACAGGACCATCACACTATTGAATGCTAACTGCTTTTATGCTAGAGTAGGGAGGTCCCCTCGAAGAGTCCGAGCTGCCTCCTTAGATGCATCTTCTGCTTTGTGTTTCTTTCCCTAAATAAGTAACTGAGCATCAGCCTTGAAATGGATATGCCCAGGGTTGGAAACAACCTTGTGAGTGGGAGAAGTCTTGAAGTCCTGGGTCCATAGAGTGACGCTCACTGCTGGCAACAGGGAGTTTCTTTGTTGGCTGTCATCACCATCAACAGAAGGATTCCAAATTCCTGGGCTTAATTGCCAGAAGACATGGACTTTGAGGAAGATTGTACAGAACCAAAGTGCACAGTGTACTCGGGAATATGATAAACTGCTTTTCTATTCTGATGAGTTTTACATATCAGCCTCCCAGCAGATTGAAATAATAGTAATTAAGTTGCTAACTCTTGTTCTGAGTTGTTTTTTTTCCCTATGGAAATAAAAAGCAGATAGACTTTTAAAATTATGAATTGTATGATAATATAAAATATAAATTATATAATAATATAATTTATTCATATTGTACATTAATATTGTACATTTTACTAGATCAAATTAAAATGTTTTTGTATGAAGTAAATAGCTTCATGTGTCTAAAGTAAGAAAAGAATTGACTGGAAAAATTCATTTTAATAGAAAGTATGACTGCTAAATGTCTGATAACCAAGATGTAAAAATAATCGAAATAATAAGTGTCATTACCTGATAGACAAGTAGAAAAAAGATATTAACAGATTTCTTTGCTCCATTTTCCCTCCTATCCCTCCCTCTCACCTTCCTTCCTTCTTTCTTTCCTTCCTTCTTTCCTTCCTTTTTTCTTTCCTTCCTTCCTTCCTTCCTTCCTTTTTTCTTTCCTTCCTTCCTTCCTTCCTTCCTTCCTTCCTTCTTTCCTTCCTTCCTTCCTTCCTATTTCCCTTCTCCTATTTACCATTATTATCAACCTAATAATAATCAACAAATACAGTTAGTTATACAAAGAAGAGAAAAGAGGATTGTATATGAAACCATGAACTGTTAAATAATTTATTTTTTAAATTATTTATAAAACTTAACAAAGCAATAAATTGACTCATATTATATACCTTTCTGAATTTTTCGTTTTCTTTTATGTATTTTTTTGGTTTTATTAATACTTTTTTCCTTTCTTTCCTTTGTTTTGCATCTTTATCACTATATACTAATTTGCTCTCTACTAATAGATCCCTCACTTGGAACAAATTCAAATAGTTAAGAAAAGAAATCAACATATTAGCCAAGTCTGAAAATGAATGTCTCTTTCTGCGCCTCTCCTCAGTGTGGTTTTTCACTGTTCTAGTAACTATGGGGTGATCAGACACAGAATTTTAGACAGAGCTGGCTAGGAATAAGGGTCTGGGCCAGGGCCAGGACATGGAGTTCTCTGACATAAAATTCCCACAGAGGCCTGTGCCTTCCAAGGTTCTGCCCAGTATGAGTGAGGGGAATTGTTTGGGGTGAGGGAAGGAAACAAATTTCTCCTTTTTGTAACAGAGGAAGGTGGCACCCTCTGGTGGTTTGTGGGAGGCTCAGCATCTGGAATATGTCATTGGTGATCCAACCCTAAATAAGGATGAAGATGTAGTGAAGGGACAGGCTATGTGACTTTAAGAAACTCTTTGAGCCTCAGCTTCCTCATCCGGAAAATGAATTGTATTAGATGAGATAATCCTTCATCTCCTTCCTGATCCAAAATTGATTTCTACAGAAAGAGGAACAGGATTTTAGGTACTGGAAGGAGGAGAAAATATCTGAAGTGAGGTTGATGAAAAAAAAAAAATTTTTTAAGTAATAAAAAAAGGTGGAGTCAAGCTAGTCAAGAGTAGATAGCACTTTGAGTTCTTCCTGTTTTCCCTCAGAATCAACATCAGATCAAGTCTCTGAACAGATTTTGGAGTGACAGAACCAGGTAAAATAGGGTAAATTACACCAAACAAAGAGGCAAAAAAGACCTATTATTACAGCTGAAGGAAAGAAGGGAAGGGAATGAGCATTATTTGAACCTTAATATCATCAAATTTGGCTCAAAGAGGAATATTATATATATTTAGTTTGATATAGAAACTTGTCTCATGCTTATAACGAAGGAGGAGGGGGAAAGGAAAAGCAAAGAGAACAAAAGGAGAAGGGAAAAGGGTTAAGAAAGGGCAAGGGGTTGAAAAAAAGGAGGTCAGATTGAGGGAAATAATGGTCACTAGCAAAACAATGAGGAGGTGGGAAGGGGGAAAGGAAAGAGAAAAGTATAACTTGGAGGAAATAAGATACAGAGTTAGTCATTTTAACTGTGAATGTGAATGGAATGAACTCTCCCACAAAACAGAATTGCACTGGATTAAAAGCCAGAATTCTACAATATGTTGTTTACAAGAAACACATTTGAAGCAGAGAGATATAGACAAAGTAAAGGTAAAAGATTGGAGCAGGATCTATTATGCTTTAGCTGAAGTAAAAAAAAAAAATAAGGCAAGGGTAGTGATCCTTATCTCAGATCAAGCAAAAGGAAAAATAGATCTAATTATTTTTTGTTTGTTTGTTTGTTTCATAATTATAACTTTTTATTGACAGTACATATGCCAGGGTAATTTTTTACAGCATTATCCCTTGCACTCGCTTCTGTTCTGACTTTTCCTCTCCCTCCCTCCACCCCCTCTCCCAGATGGCAAGCAATCCTATACATGTTAAATATGTCACAGTATATCCTAGATACAATATATGTGTACAGAACCAAACAGTTCTCTTGTTGCACAGGAAGAATTGGATTCAGAAGGTAAAAATAACCCGGGAAGAAAAACAAAAATGCAAACAGTGAGTGTAAACTCATTTCTCAGTGTTCCTTCTCTGGGTGTAGCTGATTCTGTCCATCCTTGATCATTTGAAACTGAGTTAGGTCTCTTTGTCGAAGAAATCCACTTCCATCAGAATACATACTCATACAGTATCATTGTTGAAGTGTATAATGATCTCCTGCTTCTGCTCATCTCACTTAGCATCAGTTCATGTAAGTCTCTTCAAGCCTCTATGTATTCATCCTGCTGGTCATTTCTTACAGAACAATAGTATTCCATAACATTCATATAACGTTCATATACCACAATTTACCCCAACCATTCTCCAATCGATGGGCATCCATTCAGTTTCCAGTTTCTAGCCACTACAAAAAGGGCTGCCACAAACATTTTGGCACATACAGATCCCTTTCCCTTCTTTAGTATTTCTTTGGGGTATAAGCCCAGTAGAGACACTGCTGGATCAAAGGGTATGCACAGCTTGTTAACTTTTTGAGCATAGTTCCAAATTGCTCTCCAGAATGGCTGGATGTTTTCACAATTCCACCAACAATGTATCAGTGTCCCTGTTTTCCCACATCCCCTCCAACATTCCGCATTATCTTTCCCTGGCATTCTAGGCAATCTGACAGGTGGGTAGTAGTATCTCAGAGTTGTCTTAATTTGCATTTCTCTGATTAATAATGACTTGGAGCATCTTTTCATATGACTAGAAATAGTTTCAATTTCTTCATCTGAGAATTGTCTGTTCATATCTTTTGACCATTTATCAATTGGAGAATGGTTGGGGTATATTTGATTTCTTATATATTAGAGTCAGTTCTCTATATATTTTGGAAATGAGGCTTTATCAGAACATTTAACTGTAAACATGTTTTCCCAGTTTATTGTTTCCCTTCTAATCTTATCTGCATTAGTTTTGTTTGTACAAAAACTTTTCAATTTGATATAATCAAAATTTTCTAAAATAAATCTAATTAAAAGAGATAAGGAAGGAAACTACATCTTGCTAAAGGATACATAGATAATGAAGTTATATCAATACTAACCATATATGCACCAAGTGGTACAACATCCATTCCTAGAGGAGATGTTAAGAGAGTTGTAAGAAGAAATAGACAGCAAAACTATAATAGTGGGGGATCTCAACCACCCTCTGTCAGAACTAGATAAATTGGACCACAAAATAAACAAGAAAGAAGTTAAGGAGGTAAATTGAACTTTAGAAAAGTTAGGTATGATAAACTTTTGGATAAAATTGAATGGGGACAAAAAGGAATATACTTTTTTCTTGGCAGTGTATGGAACCTACACAAAAACTGACCATGTAATTAGGACATAAAGCCCACAAAATCAAATGCAGTAAGGCAAAAATAGCAAATGAATCCTTTTCAGATCATAATGCAATAAAAATTACATGTAATAAAAGACTAGGGGAAAATAGACCAAAAATTAAGTGGAAACTAAATAATCTAATCCCAAAGAATGAATGGATAAAACATCAAACCATAGAAACCATTGATAATTTCATCCAAATGAATGACAATAATGCGACAACATACCAAAATTTATGGGATAAAGCCAAAGTAGTTCTTAGGGCAAATTTTATGTCTCTAGATGCTTACTTAAATAGAGAAAGAGAAGATCAATAAATTAGACATGCAACTTAAAAATCTAGAAAAAAAAACAAATAAAAATCTCCAATTAAATATCGAATTTGGAATTCTTTTTGTCTAAGGGGGTGGAATGGGGAGAAGGGAGGGAGAAAAATTTGGAAGACAAAGTTTTGCAAGGATGAATGTTAACTATTTTTGCATGTATTTTGAAAATTAAAAACTATTACTAAATTTTTAAAGTAATAACAAAAATATCATTTTGAAAAAGGAAAAAGTACCAATGACCTTCTTCAGCAGTGAATAATCCAAGGTATTTCTCTTCTACTTTGGTAAATAATAATTTAATAATAATTTTTCCCAATGAGACTTGCCTTCCTACATATGCTTTACTAAGGATCATTTTAAAATAAACTCACACATCCTAAAAATGGGCAGCAACGAGAAATTGGGCTGAGATTCAGTATCTACCAGAAAAGTCACAAATTCAAAGCAAACTAAATCAAAATCTTTTTTGGATGGCTTAACCTAGAACATTAGTAGTAGAAGAATCATTTCTGTTTCTCTAGTTCAATCCCCTTCATTTTACTGATGAGAAAGTTGAATCCAAAGTGCCCCAGATGATGTACTCAAAGCCATCCAGTTAACTAATAGCAACACTGACTTGCTTCATGGTGGGGAGCTTGCCCATATGACCTATTGAGGTTAATGATTCAGTGGTTCTAAGCAGGCTGTGAATAAGAAGCCTGTTGTATAAGAAGGTTATTAGGTGAAAACCCAACGTGGGAACCTAACACACTCAGACAGGATGTGGGATGCTATCTGGGGGCCTCTCACCTTACCTAGAAACCTGCAAGTACCTTTGTTTCAACAATCATTCTATCTAGGCTTGTATTCAGTCACTAATGTCTGCTGTGACCACAGAGCCCAAGAGAAACACCTGAGTTAGGACCACAGCCACTTCCAGGTCATTGTTGCTGGGGACCAGGTGGCAAGTCAGATCCCAGGGAGGGATCCCAGACACACATATAAGCCCTTAACCTTTTCTCTACCTTACAGTTACACAAAGCTGAGGCTTCTCTGGAAGGATTATATCTTTACCCATATCACCTTAGGATACCATATTATTGCTCTTTTTCCTCTCCAAGGTTGTCTTGAAAAAAAATTTGCCTTCAAATATAGGTAAATGACTTCAGTTATAACCCACTTATCACCCACTTCTTTAGGGATGTCCATCCCCTCCCTTACCCCAGCCTAAGATACCAAAATAAGAAGTAAGGATGTGTTTGGAGGACTATGATAAGGAGATTCAACTCCATATCATGGAACGGTTATCCATGTAATGATGAAATATTAAAATAAGAAATAAGGATGTGTTTGGAAGATGATTCATGTTTGTAGGACTATGATAGAGAGATTCAACTCCATATCATAAAACTGCTATCCATATAATGATGAAATACTAAAATAAGAAATAAAGATGTGTTTGGAGGATGATTCATGTTTGTAGGACTATGATAAGGAGATTCAACTCCATATCATGGAACTGCTTATCTATATTATGATGAAATACCAAAATAAGAAATAAGAATGTGTTTGAAGGATGATTCATGTCTGAAGGACTGTGATAAGGAAATTCAACTCCCTATCATGGAACTGTTATCCATATAATGATGAAATGCCAAAATAAGATTGTTTAACATACAAGAAAAGGAAAATGACAAATATGGAATTTAGAAAAGGGATGTGGAAAAATTGGGACACTAATGCACTATTGGGGAAGTTTTGGAGAGCCCTTTGGAACTATACCAAAGGGCAATAAAATTGTGCATATCCTTTGACCCAGTAATAACATAACTAGATCCTGATACTACTAAATTTTGATGACCATTACTACTCATCCCTCAAGATAAAAATGGATGGCCAAATTATTTCATGAGTAGTGATTGGAGTTAAATGGCATTTAAAATGGTTATAGACTTACCCTTGAGGAAGATTATTTTGACAGTTGAATGAAATATGGACTAGAGAGGGCAGAAACTCGTGACAAGAAGCTCACCAGATGACTCTTGTTCATAGAAGAGTTCATGTGCTGGGCTGAAACACTTGTGCTGTGGGGTCAACAAGGAACTAGAAAACAAGGCGTAGCTGGGAGAGAGGAAGTGCAGTTTAAAACTTGAAAGTAATTTTTATTTTTTACAATCTTTGGATTAAAGAAGAAACAAATTTCTTTCCTTGATTTCTGTTTAATTTGGGAAAGTCATTTTTTCCATGTTATATGTGCTACCAAAAGTGCCATAATTTATGTGGAAAAATGTGTTTTCCTTCCACATAAATGATCAGCTGCTATGATTTTTTGGGGAAAAAAACAAACTTGAATTGATGGTCTGGGGGCCCAGAATACCTGGGTTCTCAGTCTGGCTCTATGTCCTCTAGTATTTAAATAACTTCTCCTTTTTCTGTCTCAGTTTCTTTACTCTTAACGCAACTGAATCCCTTCCTGTAAGTTGTTACTTATCTCTAAGTCATCAGAGACGTCAGCTTTCCTGGCAGCAAAGTGATGGCCTAGGTGTCTTTAGATATTTTCAGAACCAAAATTTGGGGACGTACAGTTTGACAAAGGATATACTTTTTGGAAAGTCTTGTTCAGAGCTAGATATGTACCACTTCTCACAATGCATACCGTATAGGTCTTTGTGAGGAAAAGATTTTGAAAATTGTGAAGGACTAAAGAAATAGAATCTATTATTATTAATTATTATTAGTCAAAACAATAAACTAATTTGGCTTTTTGGGTTTAATTCTATAAGTACTGATATGAATAGCATAGTGTTATATTACATATAAAAGACTATATAACAGATGCACAATTATACAGAATGGCCCAAAAATCTTAGTAACATGTTAAGCACTGATACCCTGGATACTTTTAAAATTGAATAAAAATTAAGAAGATGTTAGAACAACTGGAACTTGGTGTAGGAAAACAGATAGGGAAACTCTTCATGGAGAAATTAAACTTTGAATAGAATTTTGAAGGAGAGGGCAGATTTGTTTGATGTAGAGATGTGAAGAGGGTAATGTGTTAGGGAAAACACTAGTTTTAGAATCAGAAATACTGGGAGTTTTTCTGGGCAAGTGGCAGAATTACAGAATTTAGAGTTCAAAGAGTGTCATCTAGTAGTAGAGTTCTAGTCCATGTTATTAAAAAAAAAAAAAAAAAAAAAAAAAAAAAGGAACAACGCTAAAATATTCCTGACAAGTAGTTCTTTCGAGTGCTGTTTGAACTCCTTCAATGAGCCCAACTCTCCAGGCAGCTCATTCACTTTTGGACAGCTCTAATTTTTTTCTTTTTTTTTTTTTTAAATAGCTTTTTCTTTTTTCAAATACATGCAAAGATAGTTTTCAACATGAAGTGGCTTGTTCCTTTTTTGAGAAAAACATAAGTTTTATTTTATAACACCAACATGCTAATATTTCTATTTTCTCTCACATTTATAACTTTGTATTTTGTTTTCATCTTCCAATGTTTCTGATTCAGTTCTTTATGTATTTTAATGATGGCTTCCCTTATTTTGCTGCTATTGCTCATATGAAGTCCTCTGCATAATCCATAATCCATTTCACATTTATTTTTGCCATTTCAAACCTTAGTCTGCCACTTTCACTAGAACTGCTAATACATAACACTCTTTGCCTAAGTTACAATATCTCCTCTATTTACCATTTCGTATTTTAAAGAGAATGAATGGGGTCTTTAAATTGAGCTTGATTAATGGAATCCCATAAAGGTTTTTTCTTTTTTTAATAATAGGTTTTCATCTTCAACAAACACATACAATACAACATAGCAAAATCCTGTGCTTCAATTTTTTTCCTTCCCCTCTCCTCTCCCTTCTCCCCTAGACAGCAAGCAATCCAATATATGTTAAACATGTGCAATCCCCACATCCATCATGCTGTACAAGAAAAATCAGATCAAAAAGGGGAAAAAAAAGAGAAAGAAAAAAAACAAGCAGACAACAGGAAAAAAGGTGAAAATGCTATGTTGTGATACACATTCAATCTCCCCCATCTCTGGATATAGATGGCTCTCTCCATAATAAGTCTTTTGGAACTGACCTGAATAGTTTCATTGTTTTTTTGTTTTGTTTTGTTTTTAATAACTTTTTATTGATAGAACCCATGCCAGGGTAATTTTTTTACAGCATTATCCCTTGCACTCACTTCTGTTCCGATTTTTCCCCTCCTCCCTCCACCCCCTCCTCCAGATGGCAAGCAGTCCTTTACATGTTAAATAGGTTACAGTATATCCTAGATACAATATGTGTGTGCAGAACAGAACAGTTCTCTTGTTGCACAGGGAGAATTGGATTCAGAAGATATAAATAACCCGGGAAGAAAAACAAAAATGCAAGCAGTTTATATTCATTTCCCAGTGTTCTTTCTTTGGGTGTAGCTGTTCTGTCCATCCTTGATCAATTGAAACTGAATTAGCTCTCTTTATTGAAGAGATCCACTTCCATCAGAATACATCCTCATTCAGTATCGTTGTTGAGGTATATAAATAGTTTCATTGTTAAAAAAAAAAAGCCACATCCATCAGAATTAATTATTTATAATCTTATTGTTGCTGTGTACAATGATCTCCTGGTCCTGCTCATTTCACTCAGCATCAGTGTAAGTCTCTCCAGGCCTTTCTGAAACCATCCTATGGGTCATTTCTTACAGAATAATAATATTCCATAATATTCATATAGCACAGTTTATTCAGCCATTCTCCAACTGATGGGCATCCACTCAGTTTCCAGTTTCTGGCCACTACAAACAGGGCTGCCACAAACATTTTTGTGGGTCCCTTTCCCTTCTTTAGTATCTCTTTGGAATATAAGCCCAGTAGAGACACTGCTGCATCAAAGGGTAAGCACAGTTTGAGAAACCTTTAAATAGAGTTCCAAATTGCTCTCCAGAATGATTGGATCATCCCACAATTCCACCAACGATGTATCAGTGTCCCAGTTTTCCCACATCCCCTCCAGTATTCATCATTATCTTTTCCTGTCACCTTAGCCAATCTGAGAGGTGAGTAATGGTACCACTTTGAGGTACCACCAGCTCTAATTGTTAGGTAATCTATCCTGAGATCAAGCCTAAAATTGACTCTCTACCACTTCTATCCACTGCTCCTGGTGTGTCTGCTGGCATCAAATGGAACAAGTGTAATCCTTCCATATGATAGCTCTTTGATGACTTACTGAGATTTATTTTCCAAGTCTGAAAAATGTGGATAATAACATTTGCAGTGCCCATCTCACTGAAGAAAAGGGTTCTGAAAACCTTATGGTGCCGTAGTCAGGTTGTGATCATTGTCCTTGTTATTGTTAAAGTTGAGGGAGAATGGTCTATGGAAGGCTGTGAAGGTCTGGTCATTAGATGAGTATGTGTAAACCTGTGGCAGGGATTGGGGGCAGCAACAGAGAGCTCGGTCCAGCTCATGAGAAGACAGGAAAGTTAGGGATGGAAGGAGTCGGTGGTTAGAACAAAGGGGGAAGGCAGTGGAAATAACAGCTGTGCTGTTGGGTGCTTTGGCAGGAAATACAACCACTGGTAAGGCCCAGGGAGCAGAGCACTTCCTTTGGTTTGTGCTGCAGGTATACGTTTCATTTATTTTTATACTAGGGTAAGGTTGTAAACAACCCTCACCCCACCTCTCATTTTCTCAAAGAAAATGTTGCTGGGGCAAAATCAACCTTTCACTTCCTGATCTCAATACCTAGTGATATCTCACATTTATAGATGGCAACAGATTTGTAATCAGTTTAGTTTGTTAAAAAAAAAAAAGAAAGAAAGAAAGAAAAGAAAGAAGAGGAGAAAAATTTTCCTAGTCTTTTATAATTTTAATATCTTCTCTCTGAGATTATCTCCAATTTACCCCAGATATGTCTTGGTTATATATGCATAATTCATTCCATTGTGCTTCAGATAATTGTGTTTTTTACAAAGTGAAGGCTTGTGGCAACTCTGTGTTGAATCAGCTCACATTTCCAACAGCACATGCTGTTACATTTGGGTCATTCTTATGATAGTTCAAATTGTTGATCTATATATGATCTATGATCTATGATCAGTGTACTATTATTATAGTCATGGGGCACCATAAACTGCAGCCATATAAGACAGCGAACTTAATCAATAAATGTTATATGTCTTTTCACTGCTTTATTGGCTGATCATTCCCTCGTCTCTCTCCCTGTCCTTGAGTTCCCCTATCTCTCTCTTGAGACACAATAATATTGAAGAATATCACATGAGCTTAGCTGATAAAGCAGTGACAGGGTTTGAGAGCATTGACTCCAATTCTGGAAGAGGTTCTACTGTAGGTAAAATATTATCAAACAGCATCACATGCTTCAGAGAAATCTTTTGTGGAATGAAGGGTCAATCAATGTAGCAAACTTCATTGTTTTATTTTAAGAAATTGTTACAGCCATCCCAACTTTCAGCAAAGACCACCCTGATCAGTCAGCAGCCTTTAACCTAGAGGCAAGACCCTCCAAGAGTGAAAAGATTATGATTCACTAAATATTTAATGACAGCATTTTTAAGCAAGAAAGTATTTTTAATTACTATATGTACATTGTTTTTTAGACATAATACTATTGTATACTTTACTTAACAGACTATGTTATAGTACAAACATAACTTTTGTATGCACTGGGGATCCAAAAAATTAATTTGATCCATTTTGTTGCTATATCCTCTTTATTGCAATAATCTGGAACCAAACCAACAATATCTCCAAGGTACGTCATTGTCTATATGTAGTCTCCTTTATCTGTCAGACTTCTTGAGAAAATAGTCTAGTTTTTTGTGCCTTACTTTGTATTCTCAGCACTTAGCATGAAGCCTGACATATAGACTTAATGCTCAATAAATGTTCGTTGACTTGATGTGATGTGGTTCATACAATTCCAGTCTGAGAGAGTCAAGGAGTCCCAATTTCAAACAAAACAAAACAAAAAAGTGCATATTTTTATATTATATATTAAGCTACGCCAAGTTATCAGGACTAAGTTGAGATCTACAAATAAGTAGAGTAGACTGTTATCTGAACAACAAAGGCTCCCTTCTGAGGACCTTGGTCATTAGGCTATTGATTGATCTCCCCAAGAAAATTATGGGGCCTCTGAAGAAATAAGCCATCAACATTGTAATGAAGATGGACAACCATAGAGAAAGAATATCTAAGAACTGATGCTCGAGTGAATCTGAGGAATGGTGGCAAAGGAACATTTCTAAGTGATACGATAATGAGAAAAAAGATGGATCTATTCCATCCTGATATGGCTTGATGAATATACTATTGATGTCACAAGTAGAAAATGAAGAAGACACAGATAACAAGTGGCTGAAAAAGATCTCAAGATCAGTGGTGTGATATTGTAATCAGAAATGCAATCTTGTGTTGTAATTAAGAAGCATAGTTTCTAAGAATAAGGAGATAATTATATTCTGTGCCCCACCCTACTCTATCCTAGTTGGACCATATCTGGAGCCTTGTACTCAGTTTTGGGGGCCATGTCTTAGAAAGGATGTTTATAAACTGGAGAGCATGCAGAGAATAATCAGAATGCTGAAGGAGTGCCACTTTATACCAGATGATATTCAATCAAAAGAAATGGGAATATTTTACTCTGAAGAAAAAAAAAAGCCAATCAGGGACATTGCTATCTTCAGGTACTAGAAAGACTGTAATATGAAAGAGGGATTTATTGTATTTTACTTGTCTCTAGAAGGCAGATCCAGGAATAATGAAATAAGTGGATATTGCAAAGAGGGAAATTTGGATTTGATGTAAGAAAATATTTCCTAGGGCGGGGCTACTTTCTAAGGTAGTGTGCACCCCTTGATTGGAATTCTTCAAGCAAATGCTGATTGACCATTTGCTGAGTGTGGGAATTCTTTTTGCAGGTATGGGTTGACCAGATGGCCCTTCCAACTGAAATTCTGTATGTGTGTGATTCTCTTTAGAGAAGAATTAAAAGGGCACAGAAAGTCCATTCCCTGTAACCTTTAGCTGATCTTACATAGCCTTTTCAAAGTATTTGGATGAAACTAATTTTTATTTATATTACTCAGAATTCAGAAGATCTGGATGGAGGAAGAGTTTCAAAAAGCAACATGGTTGAGAAAAAGAGAGCACAAGGGAAGGAGGGAGAGAGAAAAGGAGGGAAGGAGGAAGAAAAAGAAAAGAAGGAAGGGAGAGGGAAAGGGAGAATGATTAAAAAAACATAAAATTTATCTTTTGTAGGGGATTTTATGTTTTTCTCCTATGTAATTGTAAAAAAGTGAAGGCAAGAAAAGGATTATGTTTACAAAGAAAGGTAGTAAACTTGGGTTTTGGCATTTTTGAGGTGCCAGTGGAGAAAAACCCTGGTGTAGTGGAAAGAACACTAGATATAGAAGTAAAAAGGATCAGTTTTAAAACTTGGCTCTTCTATTTGCTACTTGTTTGATGTTGAACAAGATGGGAAATAAAGGAGAAACAAGTTCCTAATAATGTACACTTTACAAATATCTCACTACATGACTAAGTAAATTCTTAAGTTCCCTTAGATTTGAAATCTTTTGTCCCCCTGGCAATTGGAGATAAGCATCAGGTGATTGAGAGATGAAGTCTTTAAAGATCTTCTAGTTCAATCCCATTACCTTAGAGATAAAATGATTTTTCTAAGTTCATATGGGTAGCACAGCCAATAGTAGATTCAGGATCTGAATATGGAAATCTTCATTATAAATCTACTCCTCTCTTCACTGTACCAAATTTGGAGCTTGCAAGAGCTCATGGCTGGAGATATAGATCTGAGAGTGATCCTTATAAAAGTTAACTCTCTATCACACACTTTCAGTTTCAGCCCCTTTAGATCCCTAAGTGTCTCCCCAATATAACATTGCCTCCCACTTCTGTGTAATTGTACAAGCTTTAAGTGCCCTTTTTTCTCATCTATATTTTTCACAATTTTCATCTTTCTTTAGGGTTCTTCTGACAGGTGGAACAGTGGAAAGAGCCCTGAGGTTGAAGTTCAAATTTGGCCTCAGAGACTTAATATCTGTGTGATCCTGGGCAAGTCATTTAATCTCTGTCTACCTCAATTTCCCCAACAGTAACAGGGTTGCTATAAGGATCAATGATATAATATTTATAAAGTGCTTGGCACATGATAGGTGCTTAATAAATGTGTTTTCCTTCATTTCAAGTGCTAGCTCCTTCATGAATCCTTCCCTGAATCCCCCTTCTCCAGTTGTTAGTGTCCTTTCCATCCTTAGATTTAACAAAATGATTTCATTGGTCTCCTCCCACCCCCAATTTTATTAAGCTCTCCTTTAATTTTCAGAATTTTTACTTAGTTGGAGATTTAAAATTTGTTTTTGTTTGTTTTTTAGTTGTATGCCTAGTTTATTGTTCTTTTGTTGAAGACTTTGATGTTTTCCATTGCTTTCTTCACTCTTTACTTGATGATCTGTGTACTTGATGAATCTCCCTGTATACTTGAGGATAGAAATTGCCTCATTTTCATATTGCAGCACCCAGGATAATATGTTATACATAGCAGATATGAAACAAATACCATTCTATAAATGTTTGTGGAATAAAATAGTTAAAGCCAGGGAGCAAAAGATATTGTCAAGGAAGAATATATAAAGAGAAAAAAGTCACTAAGAATATATTCTTGGAGAATACTGATCTTTTTAAAAATTAATTTTTAATTTTAATAGTATTTTATCTTTCCAAACACATGCAAAGATAATTTTCAATATTCACTTTTGCAAAACCTTGTGTTTCAAATTTTTCTCCCTCTTATTCCCCCTCCCCAAGATAGCAAGTAATCCAATATAGGTTAAACATGTTCAGTTCTTCTAAATGTATTTCCATATGCATCATACTGTGCAAATAAAATCAGATCAAAGCATGAAAAAGGAAAGAAGGAAAAAAAAAACCAAGAAATCAAACAATAAAAAGGTGAAAATACTATGCTTTAATTCACTGTTCATTGTTCTCTCTCTGGCACTTTCTGTCACAAGTCTATTGGAATTGCCTTGATTCACCTCATTGAAAAGAGCCATATCCATCACAGTTGACCATCACATAATCTTGTTACTGTGTACAATGTTCTCTTAGTTCTGCTCAGTTCACTCAGCATCAGTTCATGTCTTTCCAGGCTTTTCATCAGCTTGTTCATTATTTTTTATAGAACCATGATATTCCATTACATTCATATACCATAACTTATTCAGACATTCCCAACTGAGGAGCCTCCACTCAATATCCAGTTCCTTATCACCATAAAAAAGGCTGCTACAAACATATTTGCACATGTGATTCTTTTTCCCTCTTTTAAAATCTCTTTGGATATGTTGAGGTCTAGATATGGGGTACCTAAATGAAATTAGGGTTTAGTTGAGATCTAGTGGCAGATTTGGGGTACAGGGAGTCAAGCAAAGATCCCCTGGAACCCCCTCGGATTCGGTGCAAGGATACGGAGGTAAATGGGTCTAGTAGCGGTGCGAGTTCCCAGTAAAAGCATTTATTGTCCCGGAGAGCTAGATTGATAAAAGAGGTTTATTATTGGATAAGCAAAGTTAAAGTATAGGTGAAGGTAGAGATAAGGAAAGCACTGGACAGAGTGTCCTCACATGGTAGCCATGTTTGGAATCTCTGCAAAGAGGGGTTCCCAGCGTGGTCTTTTTATAATAGGAGACTTAGCTCAAGGGGCTTTTAGGTGTAGCCCCAAAGTTGTGAGGCTGGGACAGGTCCGGATATTCTATTGGAATTCAAAGGGACCAGGATTTGTGAGTTAAAGGGCAATTTACATTATTAACTAGGAGAGGGTGGGAATCTAGAAAGGAATCTTTCCCACATCAGATACAGACTCAGTAGAAACACTGTTGGATCAAAGTGTGTGCACAGTTTGATAACCTGTTGAGCACAGTTTCAAATTACCCTTCAGAATGGTTGGATCATTTCACAACTCCACCAAAAATGTATTAGTGTCCCAGTTTTCCCACATGCCCTCCAATATTCATCATTATTTTTTCCTGCCATTTTAGCCAATCTCAGAGGTATGAAGTGGTACTTCAGAACTGTCTTAATGTGCATTTCTCTAATCAAGAGTGATTTAGAGCATTTTTTTCATATGACTAGAAATGGCTTTTAATTTCTTCATCTGAAAATTGTCTACTCAAATCCTTTGACCATTTATTATTTGGGGAATGGCTTGTATTCTTATAAAGTTGAGTCAATTCTCTATATATTTTAGAAATGAAGCCTTTATCAAAAACATTAGCTATAAATTTCCCTCCCAACCAAGCTTTCTGTTTCCGTTCTAATTATGGCTGCATTAGTTTTGTTTATGCAAAATCTTTTTAATCTAATGTAATCAAAATTATTCATTTTTCATTTCATTATGTTCTTTAGTTTTTCTTTGGCCATAAATTTCTACTTTCTCCACAGATCTGAAATAGACTGTCCCTTGGAGAACACTGATCTTTAGGTGTTAAGTTGCCATCAAAGGAGGCAGAGAAGGATGGTTTGAAAGGTGGAAAGATAAAGGAGACAAACAACAATGAGTGAGAGACGATACAATTTGACCATCAGAGGCTGATTTGGAGGAAACTATATCACTAATGTGAGAAAGATAGAAGCCAGATAACAAGATGAATAAATGGAAACATTTAGTATAGATAGCTTTAAAAAAAAAAAATGCTTGCCAGTGAAGAAAAAAAGAGTGTGGAACAGTAGTTGGATAGGATAGAAGTATCAAGTAAAGGCTGTTTTTTAGAATTGAGGATATCTGATCTTAAAACAATGGAGCAATAAACAAATTAATGAATGAAAAGCATTTATTAAGTCCTTATTGTGTTCCAGATACTGTGTTAAGCACTAAAGATCCAAACAAAAAAGTGAGGATGTCCTTGTTCTTAAGGAGGTTATATTACAATAGAGGGAGAAAACATCCAGGAAGTTGTGTTTTGGGTTGAGACATCATAAAGAGTGGGGCCAATGGGGATTTTATTTTCATGTACTTTCCAGGTGGTATTGATTTGATAAAAATTCTCAGAAGTTGTCAAAAGTATTTGTGTAGGAGAGGATGTTGATAGGAATGGATATCACTAAATGAATTGTGTCCCAAGGAGGTAAAGAAAAGAGAAAAGAGACCTAAGTATACAAAAAATACATAGCAATTCTTTTCGTTATAGCAAAAAACTAGAAACTCCCATCAGCTGGGAGAATGGCTGAACAAATTGTGGTCTGTGAATATAAAGTGATATTACTAGGTCACAAGAAATGATGAAAAGGAGAGTTTCAGAGAAATCTGGGGAGATTTGTATGAATGGGTCCAGATTAAAATGAAAAGAACCACAACAATTCATACAATCATAACAAAACTATAAAGGCAAATTTTTTGAAAGACTTAAGAATATTGATCACTGCAATGACCACTCATGGTTTCAGAAGATTAACGATAAACATGTTCCCACCTGACTCCCACTCAAGACAGATTGGTGATACACTCAAGATGCAGAATAAGAAAGAGATTTTGGACATGCCAGTGTATGAATATTTTCCTTGTTTTTTTCAATTTTGTTACAAGGGTTTTTTGTCTCTTTTTCTTTAAAATGAAGAGAACAAAGGAAAGACCAAAAATAAATAATGGCTAATCAAGTCAGCTTTCAAGATAGCATGCTGATGAAAAGAGCTCATGCTGATTTAGTGCTAACATTCTAATAGGGAGAGAAGAGGCAAATGTCTCTCCAGAACCTACAAATCTTCAAAGAATAATAAAAGAGTTAAAAAAAGAAAGAACAGAGTATCCTAAGGGAGATTGGTTATGTTCTGAGGTTTTTAAAGGAGAAATCAAGGGAAAGGTAAAAGAAGAAAGAAGGAAGAAGGGGGCAGAACTTGCTATTTCTCTTAATTGGGATATATGAGAAATAGGAAATAGCAAGGGAATGAAAATCCAGTGAACTACACACAGAAAAAGCCACTATTTAGATTCATTCTGCTTGAATATGCTTATATGGTACAGGGATTTTTTTCTTTATTTCTTCTCAATTTTAAATTCAGGAATAAGGCAAGAACAAATCATTTAAAAATTAGAAAAAAGTTATATGCTGAATTGGACAATATAAACTTAGTAACTTTTATGAGGACATCTGCATTGTAAAGACAAACAGCAACTTTGAACCATGTCTGTAGAGAAACTCTGAAAAGGTTGTTAACTAACTTCTAACGAAGAGATGATGAACAGAGCAAAACTCTTATATTTTTGGGCCACTAATTTAGATTCATTCTGCTTGAATATGCTTGTATGGTACAGGACATTTTTTTTCTTTATTTCTTCTAAATTCAGGAATGAAGCAAGAGCAAATCATAAAAAAAGTAGAAAAAAATTACATACTGAATTTATTACATGCTTCAAAAGAAAAGCAAGCTCTGTACAATAGAGGTTCACAATGAAAATGGAAATGTTAATCTTATTTGGCACTTGTTTAGTTCAGAATAAAAAAAAAAAAAAAACTAAAATACCCCTTATGCCCATATAAAAAAGGGAATAAAAACATTCTTGAGATTTAACTAGTCCAAGTAATACAGCTTCCCGGTCACTTAAAGTTTTTTTTTTTTTTTTTAAGCCAACACATGAATAGTTGGATCTCCTTACGCTTCACATATTTCTCATGACCATTTTGGGTATCATGCATCTGACTGGGTAAGCTGCAATGGTTTGTGTGCAGGGGAGGGGAGTTGTTACCAATTGAACCAATACTGCAGCTTTGCTGAATATCCTTTTCATTCTATTATTAAGTAAACTTCCTTTTGTTAAAAGTAGTTTAAAAAAAAAAAAAGGAAATTAGTTGGGGTGGAATGTGATGATACGGCTATTTGTTGTTGATTAGTTTCAAGTTATGTCTGACTCTTCCTGACCCCATTTGGGGTTTTCTTAGCAAAGATACTGAAGTGGATTGCCATTTCCTTCTCTAGATCATGCTACAGCTGAAGAATCTGAGGCAAATAGGGTTAAGGGACTTACCCAGGGTTACATAGATAGTAAATATCTGAAGTCAAATTTGAATTCAGATTCCTGACTACAGGTCCATCACTTTATCCACAAGGTGCTACCTTGCTGCTATGACTTGCTACAACTGTAGTCCATCTAAACATATGTCTTTGAGTTCCCACAGTCATCAATTAAAACAGCATGGACCCTTGGAGTTCCAGAGTTTAATGGGTTAAATCCCCCATGTTATGACTCAAGATATCTAGTGATCCAGACGATGCATTAATTAACAAAACATATGATAAGAAGATGGCTGAAGGGGGTGATTGAGGAAGAAAGAATATTAAGAAGGAAGAGCTGAGTCAAATGCTATTAAAGATGATAAAAAATGAAAAAAAGTCTTCAGAGAGGGTGTTTGGGAGGTTATTAGCAGTCTTTGAAAGAACAATTTTAATAGATGATAAGGAAGGAAGCCAGATTGCAATGGGTTGAGGAAAGAGTGGGTGGAAGGAAATAGAAGAACTGAATGTAGAAGACTTTTTTCAAGAAGTTTGTAATGGAAGGGAAGCAAAGAAAGAGATGGGTCAAATTTGGAACTCAAAATCCTGTAAAAATGAATGCTAAAAATTTTTTTGACATGTAATGGGAAAAATAAAATCATATTTTTAAAAAAGAAAGAGATGGGATCAATAATTAGATAATATAGAGCAGATATTCTTAAAATTGGGGCTTACAGACACCAAAAAATCCTTAGATAGATTTCAAGGAGTTTGTTAACTTGGAGGAGAAAAATTCATTCTCTCCCTCCAAATTATTGGTTTCTTTGTAATCCTATGTATTTTGTTTTATGCATTTAAAAACATTATTCTGAAAAGGGGTCTTGGGTTTTCACCAGAGTGACAAAAGGGTTTCATGAAACACACACACACACACACACACACCACACACACACACACAGAGAGAGAGAGAGAGAGAGAGAGAGAGAGAGAGAGAGAGAGAGAGAGAGAGAAAGAGAGAAAGAGAGAGAGAGAGAGAGAGAGAGAGAGAGAGAGAGAGAGAAATAATATTTGGTGTAGAAGAACTGGGGACAAGTATTTTAAGTTTGAAGAGACTTGAGCATTTTTTTAAGGCAGAAGGAAAATGCCATTGGAGACAGAGATATTGATGCACATAGAGAAGGGATGAATCCTAGAATAAAATCCTAGAAATAGTGAGACAATGAAAAGGGAGATCAGTGGTCAATATAGAGAAATTAGACTTAGTAGGGACTCATCTTTTTGTCACTGAGAAACATGAATTGTAGAGGAAAGAAATCTTTTCAGTGTGATAGAAAACTAAATTAATCATTATAGTGTTGGGGTAGGATTAAATTTCCTTAATGAGAAAGGAAAAGGTTTGGAATGATCATTGTGGGCAATAGAGTAGAATAAATTGAGTGGGACTGCTGAGCACCATTTGTGTCCCAATAAAGATAAATTTTTATTTCCCCTAACCTTAGTGAGATGTCAGTCTAGTGAGGACAAGAAAACATGCATATATTTAATATTTCATTTAAATAAGCTTTGAAACAGATTTTAAGACCCTATCTCAAACATTTACTAAGTCTGTGCTCCTAGGACAGAATACTTCACTGTGCCTTAGTTTCCTCATCTGTTAAATGAAAGAACAGATGATTAAATGAAAGAGTCATATTCACAAGCCTCTAGGATCTCTTCTAGTTTGAAATTTTTATCCTTATGACTTAATAAGTGTCTAGGGATTGCAGAGAATTCTGCTGAGCACAGGATGGAAAAGATAAAAACTTTAGAAAAGATATGATCTGTGCCCTTGTGAAGCTATTGCAAGGATTTGTGATTTTATAAGAGTCCATCTCGACTAAAGCAGATATACTAAACCCATTGAGTCATAGTAACTAGCTTTGGGGAGCTATTGTAACTGAAAAATTCACTCCTCCCTAGACCCCTCAGTGATGTGCTTCTATAGGACACAACTTTACATCAAGTGCATTATAAAGAAATATGACATGCTGTGATGGCACAAGGAAGAGATCTTTATTATACAATATCCACAGAAAGTAAAGTAATTCCTTGGGGAACAAATTCAATAACAGTCAATGTTCTAGTACTCAAGAACTCGCTGTCTTTTACAGAGATAGGACAGATAGGACATGTAGTCAATTTAAAATACATGCAATATAGTTAAAGGTCCTCCACTGAGATGCTACTCTAGTATCTTGGAATATATGGGGTGTGTGAGGACTTTCTGAGCCCTTTACATGGCTGCTGTGACACTTAAAAACTTTGAAAGACATGCTTTCTGTTTAATTAATCATTTTATCAATAATGCTAGCATAATAAAATGAATTAGTGACATTCTTAAATGCCAAAGATGAATCGTGGCAATGGACTCATGGTTTATATGCCCTTGGAAGAGTGGGTATTCCTGAGGATGACAATCAACTCTAATTGCTTAACAATTAATGAGAGAGAATGAATATTGCAGTCAGAGGTAGACCTATTCTAATGAGGGACAGAGGGAATGTAACTTTGATTATGTCATTTCCTTCTAAATTATCCAGCTTTGGGCATTTCAATCAAAGAATTTATTTCACCACCACCACCACTCCATGCCTGTGTAAAGCACAATGGACTTCTCCACCTTAGATTAAATTCCTTGTGAGGTGGATGAGATCTGAACAAGAGTGAGCAGGAATTGAATTCACTCATTATCAGCAATGTCCTTCTAAGACTAAACTTTAGGTTTCTGAAAAAAAAATCCTGGTCCTAATAAATAATTGATTATTAATGAGAGAACTTTGTTCATCTACCTTTGATGTCCATCTATCACCCAACACTCACCTGTGACTCCAAGAAGCCAGTGGCAACATTTCAGTCAATAGTCTCTAAAGATGGACTGAACCAGGTTGGAGGTAATCCACAGACCTCAAACCTGTCACTGAATTAAGAGGATGAATACCCCAAGCATGTGAAGACTCCACCAGCAGAATGGGCAGATAAGAACAATTTGTTCTAAGGGTCATTTAGTCAGCTAAAGCAAACGTTGTAGAGCGCTTAGAGCTTGGTAAGACATCAAGGTCATCCATTGCATCCTGCGCCATCACCAGTCATCCCAACTTTGTCTTTCCACCATACATCAATGACTCTGGAAGAGAGAATGAGACTGATGACTTTGGGCAACTCTGCCCCAATTCACACACAAATCAAGGCTTCACCCCATGACGTCATTGGTCCTCTTGGAAAATGAAGGATGAATGACAACAATAATTCTAATGTCTCATCGCCATGTGGAGAGGACTTTGAGTTCTTGAAAACTGTGCCAGGAGAATATTTAACCTGGTAGCTTGTAAACTGAAAATGTTTCAGGTACATGCTTGGCTGTTTTCCCAGGGACTGTGTAGTTGAGAGGCTCCTCACAGGTTGATGAAATTTTTGATCACAGAAATTCTCAAAGACCATCTATTAAGTCAACCAATCCATAGACATTTATTTATTAAGGACTCACTGTATGTCAGGCATCAGAACACAAAGAAGAAAATAAAATTATTCCTGCTCTCAGTGAGCTTACATTCTGAGGGGAGGGACTACATGTGCTCCTGGAAGAAGGCACAAAATAGATTCAAAATAAAGGCACAGTAATGTTGAGGGTGAAGTATTAGCAGAACAGGAGAAAGGAAGAGGGTCAGGAAAGACTTCATAGAGGAGGGGACCTTGATCTGAGCTGTGAAGATGAGGAACAAGTGCATTTTTCAATGCAGACCACAGTTTGAGCAGATACAAAGAAATGAAAGATGAAAAGTCATGTGTGAGAAGGCAGGAAAGCCAGTTTGGATGATGCTACAATGTGAGAGGGGAATAATATATATCATAAACCTATATATGTAGGTTAGAACCAAATAAAGAAAAGATTTAAAATTCCATACAGGGGAAATTATTGATTGATCCTACAAGCAATAGAGAATCAATAGACTCTATTAAGGATAGGAATGATATGGTCAGAACAGTACCTACAGAAAAATTATTTGAACAGCCATGGAAGAAGCTTGATAGACTTACAGTAGGTAGGCCAATCAAGAAGTTATTGTACTGACCGGATGAGATGGGATGAGATGGCTCTGTGAATAGATTGAAAGAAACAGATGGATGAAATGTTAGAATTGTCAAGGCTTGTCACCAAATGGGTGTGAGAAGTGGGTGAGAGGGAACAAACAGGTGAGTACTACTGGTGGCTGAAAAAATAGTAGTATCCTCAACAGATGAGAGAAAAATCGGTTTGGAAGAGAAAGATTATGAATTTTGGCTTGGATATGTTGAGTCTGAGATGTTTATGGGACATCCAATTTAATTGTTCATATGGGACTAGAGTTCAAGAAAGAGAGTAGACCTGGAAATTAATACCTGTGTGTGTGTGTGTGTGTGTGTGTGTGTGTGTGTGTATGTATAGGGGTCTAGAAGCAATCTTTGTAGTGATGATAATTGAAATTGTAGTCACTGGTGAGATTACTCAGAGAATATATAGAGAAAAAGCCCAGAATAGAACCTTAGGACACACTCATAGTTAGAAGGCAGAATATTGATTATATTCCAGTAGCAGAATGAAGAGTAATCAGGTAGGAAAAGATCCAAGAAAGAAGTAGATCATGAAAACCAAAAGAAGAAAGAATAGCCAGGAGAAGAGGGTGGGCACTGGTACTAACTACTGCAAAGAGTTCAAGAAGGACAAGAAATGAGAAACAGCCAGCACATTTGCTAATTAAGCTACCACTGGTAACTTGAGTGAATGATTTGAGTTGATTGATGAAGTTTTGGAAGGGTTGCTTTCTGCATAGGTAGAAAGAATACTTTTACCAGTGAAATTATGTGTCCCTGACATATTAAAACATAAAGAGAGATTGATTGCTGAAGAGTAATTGAAGAAGAGTGACTGGAGAAAGAAATTTGAGTTTTGATTCAAGAGAAAGATGTGGAATGAAGGTGGAAAATTTGGGCAAAAGTTGAGACTCCCCTCCCCCCGCCCCCACCTTTACCTGCTGCCAAGCCTTGTCAATTCTACCTCTACAAAATGTCATTCATTTATTCCCTTCTATCTACTCACACAGCCATTTTCACCATATCTCATCTGGTCTAATGTAATAGATAAGTAATAATCAAGTAATCCATCTTTCATTGAGTCTCTAGTATGTGCCCTGAAATCTATGTGGGGGGAGGCACAAAAATTATATGGTAAAATCCCTTCCTTTAAGAAGCTTATGAGTTACTTGAGGGTGGGTGGATTTTGGAGGGAGACATACATGCATGGACCAGAAAACAATACAAGTCAGTATATAATTAAACCTAAATTGCATATTACAGACTTAAAATGCCGTCAGACTCTTTTGAACTGAGACTAGACTATTTAATGTTAGGGTTGGAATTTCTACCTTCAATCTTCCATCTCCCCACCCAAAGTTGGATTATCTGTACTCAAAATGTTTCTTGGAAGAGGTTTCAAGATAGGGTAGAGAGGATTTGCATTTTAACTCTATTTCTATGGAGTCTCATCTAATTTCTGTAACCAAAATGAAATAGGGTGTTATAACCTTCAGTTACCAGCAATTTTGGGGACAGAACGGTGACAGAAGATCTATCAACAGAAAGCCTTGGAGATTGAGGTGAGCCATTCTAGGGGGTAGAAGGTTGGATTTGTCAAAAGAGTAGAATTCTGCAAATTTTGAGGTTCTTCTCCAATTAATTGAGGTTTAAGAGTCTGAGAAGATTTGGGGATGAGGGAAAGGAGCCAAAGAATGGAGTGAGATGAAAAAGGGAGAACAGGGAACCAAGGAAGAGGAAGATCTTGTGGGGAGTAAGATGGTTGAAAATATAGCAGACTAGGGACATTGGTGGAGATGGGTTAGGATAATAAATTCAGAATTGAAGAAGAGTTTCAGAAGTCATCTAATCTGATTTCTTTATTTGCAGATGAGGTCCCTGCGACTGGGGAGATCACTTGCCCAAGACCACAAAGGTAGTAAACTTCAGAGAAGGGAACTTAAGTCCTCTAATTGAGAACTCTTTTTACTCTATCACATGACCTCATTCCAGCAGTCCCCCCAAAAAAGAAAAAACAGTAGGAATTGGGAAATGAACAAGAGCTAAGGAGTGTTGGGAAAAGAAGGGCATGATCGTTTGGTTCTGATCTAGATACTATGGAATACCGTGGCAAATTTCTGGATCTATGGGAGAGAGGATATTTTTCCTCCTGAAAGAATCATAAAGTGAGAAGGAACCCCAAAAGTATTCCAACCAATACTTAGAAAGTCATTCTAAGAATCCCTGCAAGTCTTCATCCAGCCTCTCCTGGTGATGGTGCAATGTTCTGAGAATCAAAGGATCTCAATTTGTTGTTTATTTTTAATAAAGCAATCAGGGTTAAGTGACTTGTTCGGTAATGTCCTGAGCTCTCTTTTGAAGTCAGGATCTCATGATTCCAGGGTCGGTGCTCTGTTCACTGAAACATTGGACTCAGTTTAAACCCTGTCTTTGCCCTATCTGTGTGACCTGGTGCAAACCGTCACTGAACTTTTGGGGGGCCCATTTCTTCATCTATGAAATCAAAGATTTGATTAGACAGTTTCTAAAGTTCTTCCCTCCCCCGCCTCCCGCCCCGAATGTGTGATTCTCTGAACATCTCCAGTGAAGGAAAAATTACTGCCTCTAGGGACAGACATCTCACTTCTGGACAGCTCTCATTTCCAGGAAGTGTTCCTGTCTAGTGGACCCATTGGTCTTTGAGCCTTTAGCCTTGATGACTCTATCAGTGTGTTCTTGTCCTCCTCCCCATCTCTATTCCCTGCCCTCAACTTTTTCTAGGCTACAGAGTCAGTTCCTCTGGGCTCTCCTTGTATGGAGCGGTATCCAGTGCTCCCAACGTACTGGTCATTCTCCGCTGGATAGTTTCCAGATCGTCAGAGTTTTCCCCAAGGCCGGGATTGACAGGATTGAGTCCGACCCAGGCAGGGAGATAAGAACGCTCACTATCTCGATCTCCGCTCCACCTCTCCTTTTGAGGGGCGGGGAGAGGAGGAGATCCGATAGTCAAATTCTCCTTCTGAGGGTCGGGTGAGCCCAGCCCCCGGGATTCAGCACCGCCCCGTTCCCGGAGAGCCGGGCGCGGACGGGCAGTCAGCCGGCCGGGCTGCAGCCCGGGAGTCGGAGCTAAGTCCTCGGGCAGGTGAGGAGAGGGCGGCTCCGGGGCCCGGAAGGTGAGCCGCCCCGCCCCGGGCCCGCCCTCTTCTCTCCTTCCCTCCGTGAAAGTGAAAGTGCCGGGGCTGCAGTGGGGGGTGGGGGTGGAGTGGAGTAGGGGGGCGGGGAAGGTGGGAACCCGCAGCCCGCGGAGTCCCGCAGCCTGCGGGGCCATGGACGGGCTCAGCCGCCGCCTCCGAGCCAGCCTGAGACTGAAGCGCCGCAGCTGGGGTCAGTGCGGGGCACCGGGGCAGGGCGGGGATGAGGGAAGCTAGTGGGGAGGTCAGCGCGAAAGGTCTTCGGGGCACCCGAAGCTGGGATGAGCGGGGTCAGGGTACCCCGGACAGGAGCTAAGCGGGCTGGGGGTTTCGTGGAGTGACGGCAATGGGGACTCGGAAGTTTGGGGTCAAGGAGGGACTAGCGGGGAGGGGTAGAAAAAAGGAGGGGGGGATCTGGTAGAACGAGAGGAAGGCGGGGCCGGCGAACTCGGTAATCGGGTGGTTGGCGGGGGGTGGGGTCCTACCGAGGCTCAGATCCGGGAGGAGCTGGGTGGCGAAACCCACCGTTTGCTAAGGAAGCTGTCGTGGGGCCCAGGGCCACGTGTGCCTCTGGCAGGAAGCTGGTGGTGCAACCACTGACAATACATAGTAGCACTGCGTGCCCTCGGGGGATGTCTTTGGTCTCCAGCCCGGCCCGAGCTAGTCCTGAATTTCCCGAGCCCGGGAGTCCAGATCCCCCTTACCTTTCACAACTCGGCGGGGACTCCAAGTACTTCGGTGTCAGCGATACCGTTCTCAGTCCCGCGTGGCCCCTGGCCGCGTTCGGGACCCAGAACCAGGCCCTTGGGCCCCTTTCTCCCCGGCACTGGGGGGTCTGCAGGTCTCGCTTCCAGATTCCCCGTACTTAGAGTTCTCCGGTAGCGCCCCTCCCTTCCCCACCAGGAGCAGGTATAATTTTAGGAATGGGGGAGTGTATCCGTGACCCGAGTGAAGGTACAATGCGCAGCAGCCTGGCACTCTGGGATAGGAAGTGGCCTGGCATCCTGCAGGTTGGCCGTGGTAACAGGGAGATAGCTCGGCAGGATACTCTTGGTTATCTCTGGGGCAGAAAAACTGCCTTGCTTTCCTCTCTAGTTATGACAAGTCAGAGAGTCTAAATGAATCAGCACCTTCTCAACTTAATTTCCCCTCCTCCCACGGCATCCCTTCAAAAGGAGGAAGATTGGTGTCCCTTCCTACTCCTCTCTGTTTCAATATTGCACTCATTTTGTTCATGATTCTCCTCCCTCCCCACTTCTGCGCCCTCCCCCCCACCCATAACTCTTTATCTTCCTGCCCCAGTGGTTTGGCCATTCCCCATGTTTTGTAGAGTCTCCTAAGCAGATGTATGGGTGGGGAAGGGGAGGAATAGGATATTCCATGATTGTTCTTTTACTGGATCATAAAACCCCTTTTAAAGAAAGGAAAGGGAGTAGGTTGGCTGGGGGTGTTCTAGACAGGTCTGAGTCAGGACCCTTACAGATCTTTCCCAATTTTATGGGAATCTGTTTAATGAGCCCCCAGTTTCCCAAACCTGATTGCCAGATTTAGAAGACCAGTCTCTGTTCACAATGCCCTCTCCCCGGCCGTGTCAGGCCATGTTTGGTGGTGGTTGTGAGGAAGTCTAGGGAGAATTCTGGAGAATTCAGGTGTTTCTTGTCCTCAGCAGCTATTCCTGGTAGCAGAGAGAGGGAACACTGAAATATTGGAAGTGGTAGAGCAGCCAGTCTTACCTGTATTGGGGTTTGGCATCCTGCCCAGGCAAGAGGGTGTGCCTGTGCCTTCCCACTCCTTCCCTCCTTCTCTTCTCCTTAGGGGACTCCTGGACTTAAGCTCCCTCCTTTGTGCCTCTTGGGTTTAGTTCAGTTCGGTGGAGAAGGGCAGAAAGGAGAGTGGTTTTTATTTCAGGGGGAGGGACACCCCGAGATAGTCCTCAGGTGGAGAGCAGCTGAACAGAAAGGAGGAGAAAGGCTTGAGCTATTATATTTCTAATAGTCACCCGATCATCCACTTTAATGCTGGAAACAATTGGAGTGATCCTCCAATCCAACCGCCTGATTTTACAGATGAGGAAACTGAATTGTCCAAGTTAAATGAAGCCAGTTGGGAAGTGGCGGAATTAGTATTTGAATTAAGGTCTTCTGATTTCAGATCAATTCTTTTTTCACACTTTATCCTGATGCTCCCTTTTCAGTGAAGTGAGCTCTTTGGGGGATGGGAAAGCATACAACCATTGTCGTCTTAGTTGTTTCTTGATTAAATGGTTCATTTTGTTGCCTGGCTCCTCAGAAAGGGTTCTATGGGAAGACAATCTTCATCTAGTCCATTTCAACCCAGAGTTGATTAAGTGGGATTTAGTGATTTGCCAGATACTCTTCTAGGTGCTGAAGATTGAAAGTATCACCACTATATTCAAGGAGGGAAGGAAAAAAAGCATTTATTAAATACCTATTGTGTACCAGGAATGTTATTAAACGTGATGATGATGATAATAGCTAACATGTATATATTCATTACTATGTGTCAGGAGCTGTATTGAGGACTTTACAATTATTTGCATTATTTGATCCTTACAACAACCCTGGTAGTTTGTTATTGTTCAGTCATTTCAATTCTGTCCAGTTCTTCCTGATCCCATTGGGGTTTTCTTGGCAAAACTACTAGAATGATTTGCCATTTGCTTCTCCAACTCATTTTCCAAATGAGGAAACTGAGGCAAAAAGGTTAAAGTGACTTGCCCAGGTTAAAGTGAGGTCAGATTTAAACTCAGAGAGATGAGTCTTCTTGATTCCAGGTTCAGTACCTGCCTATCCTGTTTTACAGAAGAGGAAACTGAGGCACACAGAAGTTAATTGACCAGAGTCATATAGCTAGGAGGGATCAGAGACTGGTATGAATTCAAGTCTTCCTGATGTGGTTTGAGTGGTCTAGATTCCTGGTGGTCTAGAGGTTAGTGGCTATAAGAGAATTGTTAAGAATCCCCTTTAAATTGCTGCAGGTTTTAGGATGAAAGAATTCACTAATATCGAATTATTAGATACAAAATGAAAATTTATTGTTGGATAGAAATCAGTTTACCCAGAGACTGACGTCTATAGTGGCAGATCTATGGAAAATGGAGTTTTGCACTGAGAATGCAGTTCTCAGTGGACAGAAGGGGCCTGACAGCTGAGTGAGCTACCGAGGTCCATCTGTAAAAGAACTTCGTTGAAGGAAGCTGTTATATTGGGTGTCTGGTGGGGGCTGGGACGGCCCAAACAGGTCAGACCCAGTCGGGGCTGAAACAGCCCTGATCTCTCCTATTGGAACTAACAATACTTCAAAGGGTGCTTTTTGACCAGGATTTCTAATTGAATGCAAGGCCTTGGCATCCTGGAAAGATAACTTATCTAGGGAGATATGCCCAGGAAGAATCTGAAGGGGATCACAGATCAAAAGGAAATACAGTTTCTTAAAGGGACCACAACCTGCTTCTGTTCCAGGCCCTATGTGGTGTATAACCTGAATGCTTCTAGGGGTTTCTGCTTCCCTATATCATTGATCTCCAACTCCCAGCTGCCCAGCTCATCAGTTATTCTATATTATTCCTTTGGTCTCCCCTAAAATAAAAAGGAAAGAAAGAGCATTCCCTTCTGGGCCTGATGTATAATATAACTAGAGCCAGCCCCCACCCCTACCCCCAGCTCCTAACACTTTTGCCATAAGATGTACTGCCCTTATGACTCTGGTGAGAATAAAACAAGAGGAAATGGATTAGAAATGCATCATAAGGTATTTATGAAGGAGAAGGATTTCCTGAAGGTTGTTGAACACTGAAAAATGTTATCTGAAGTGATGTAAAGTTTTTACAAACAGGAGTTATTCTGACATGTTCAGGACAGTTAAATTGTATTTCTTTATTTTTTGAGTGTTTTTTTTTCTTTTCTTTTTTGGTAGTATCTTGCCCAAGGTCACTTGGCTAGTAAATGCTAAATTGTGTTTCAATTCAAAGACCTGGATGACCTCTCAAGATCCCCTCAAGATTTCTCATTCTTATTTTTTTCACTTGTTCTCACCTCAATTTCTCTATTTGTAGTAGTTGTTGATTGTTTCAGTGGTGTCTCTTTTCATGACCCCATTTGGGATTTTCTTTGCAAAGATATTGCAGTAGTCTGCCATTCCTTTCTTCAGCTCACTTTGCAGATGAGGAAACTGAGGCACACAGTTAAGTGACTTGTCTAGGGTCACACAACTAATAAGTTTCTGAGGCTGGATTTGAACTCAAGATGAGGCTTCCTGACTGCAGGCTTGAAATTCTATCCACTGTACTACCTAACTACCCTATTTGTAATCAGGAGATGAAATTTCTCAGATGAGGAAGTGGTTTTGAAATGAGATATTATTCATGAAACCTTTGGGAGAAAGGTGTGGTGGATATTTTAGCTGTCATGGTCGTTAACCATCCCTCTAATTACCAGTATTAGCCCAGGTTGTTTTTGCCTAGAATTTGGGCCATCCTCCAAACTGGGGAACCTCCCAGAGAACTTGATCCCTTGGAGAGAGGCTCAGTCCTCCTTTTCCCTGTCCATTTTTCCTGCTGTCTTCCTGAAAGGCAGAAGCCATGGCTGTGAGTGAACCTGGCAAGCAAAAGCAAAAGCAAAAACTCCCTCTGAGTTGTGTCTCTGACCCTGGGTTCAGGTAGTTTTCTCAAACAGGTTTTGTTCATCATTGAGTATACATGAGAGGGATGTATCATAAAGGCATGAGAGCTGGATTCAAATCCTTGTCACATACTAGCTATGTAACTTTAGGCAAATCAGGTAATTTCTCTTTTATAAAAAGAGGAAGTTGGATTCAGTTAGCAGTTTGCAACTTTGGGTCCATCAACTTTTTTTTTTTTTGCAAGACAATCTGGATTAAGTGACTTGCCAGGTTCAAGCATCTGACCTCAGATTTTAATTCAGTTCCTCTTGACTTGAGAGCTGGTGCTCCATCTACTAAACAACTTAGCTGTTCCCCATCAACTTTTTTTTTTTTTTTTTTTGGCTGAGGCAATTGGGATTAAGTGACTTGCCCAGGGTCTTACAGCTAAAAAGTGTTAAGTGTCTGAGATCAAATTTGAACTCAGATCCTCCTGACTCAGGGCTGGTGCTCTAACCACTACACCACCTAACTCCCTCATCCTATCAACTTTTTAAAAAAATATTTTGATAACTATATTTTTATGTAATTAGTTTTCTTTATATTCCTATTGTATATTTATGCATTTGAAAATATTTTTCTGAAAAAGGTTCCTTAAACTTCACCAGATTGTCTAAGGGGACTAAAACATAAAAATAGTTAAGAAATGCTGTACTAGATTATGTCCAAAGTCCTTCCCAGCTTGAATATTATCTTATCTTTGTGACTCCATTTCCTGGAAAATTTCAGTTGTTAGTGCTTGACTTTGCTACTAGTCTTGAGGCTTTTTCTTTCCACTATCTTCTAAGCACCCTTCACCGAGCCCCAATTCCTCAGCCTCTTGATTTCCGAGCAGCTTGGTTCCTTCTGTTAGATAGTTGCAGGACCCAATCCCAAATTAAATCTTCCCCTTCCATTGCTGCCATCATCACAATGGATATATAATTCTCCCTTGTCCTGATTGGCCGTAGAAGGGGAGATTAAAAGAAGTTGCAGAACAAGAAAACTGTTCCGTTGTGCACACATATATTGTATCTAGGATATACTATGACATATTCAACATGTAAAGGATTGCTTGCCATCTGGGGGAGGGGGTGGAGGGAGGGAGGGGAAAAATCGGAACAGAAGTGAGTGCAAGGGATAATGCTGTAAAAAATTACCCTGGCATGGGTTCTGTCAATAAAAAGTTATTAAAAAAAAAAAAAGTTGCAGAAAAACAGACTTGAGGAAACATTCTCAAATAATTAGAACTATCCAAAAGTCAAATCAGATCTGATTCCCTAGAGTCTAGGGTTAAATTTTCAATGTGAGCATTGACAAAAGTTATCAATCAGACCTTAATTTGTTATTCTATTGATAGAGAAAATGAGAATAATACAGATTAAACTAATATATATATATATATATATATGTTAATTGTTAAACATTTAATTTATTCCCCTGGTCTTCTTCCATCCCAAGATCTCCTTTCACTGCTACGTGGCCCATTTTTTTGGGCCTATCCAAGTAAAGATCCTCCCAACTCAGACTTTCTGTGATTCTAAATTTGTGATTCTCTTACATCTGAGTCATTTTATGTTTGAACCTTCCTCTTGACATCAACTTGATTTTCACATAAATTTTGTGATGTTGTGATTGCCTGTTTGACAAAAATCATTTTATTTAGAAGGAGAAAAAGCCAGTTTTTCTGAGTAACTCTTGTTGACTGAGTCCCAGGGCACAGCAGCTGTTCAGTTCTTCATGAAGAACTGAAGAAGCCAGGCAGGGATCACCCTTGGGACTCAGCCATGGGGCTGCTGCCAGCCCTGGCTCGAACAGGAAATTTTGGCCTGTCTTTTCATCAGAGCCCCCAGAAGAACAACAGGAGCTCCCACTGAGGGAATCCTACTGGAGCTGTGGATGGATTCTCCTTTGATAGGGTCATGTAGCCAAGTCTCGGGCACCCCGGTGCCATCACAGCACCCACACATCCATAAATGTTTACTGAATGAATGAATCTGTGGCTTCCTAAATTGAACTGCTAGAAAGTTCAATGAAGCCTTGGAACAAGTCCCACTATTTTGGCTGGTAATCCCCATATGTCAATATAGGAAGTACTAGGGTGGGAATGAGAGGACTGCAAATAATTGGCTACTTCTCTGGCCAGCGTGGCAGGGGCTCCTGATGTCATTTCCTTGTTGGAACAGCTGAGGACTGGCGGGAACAGGGCCCAGAGTTGGACTCTGATCTGTGTTTCATTATCAAAAGATGCACACTTAAAGCTCTCTGTAATTGCCAAAGCTGTTCCTGGTCAGAATCATTAATTGATTTAGGTAATTATTGAGCTATAATTATTCTATTAGGAAGTTTGGCAACTGCTAAATGGAGTAAATACCCAGTGCCTGAGCCCTTGGTTCAAACTTGAAATCCCGGAAAACCCAAAGTTCATTGAACTTTTAGGGGTTTTTTATTTGTTTGTTTTGCTTTTGTTGAGTTGAATAAGTGAAAGGCCAAGAATGAAGATGCCCAAACTTGAGATGACTCTCCCCAAGCTGATCAGGTTCTCCTACATGAAATTAGATGGCTATCAGTATTTCTCAGTCATTCATCAGCAAATAACCCCATTGCACAATCTGCAAACTGCATGAGGTCCTGGGCCTGGGAGCAGCTGGGTCTTGGAGGTGTTTGCTCATAACCTTTCTCTCACCACACCCGGAGGCTCTTGGGAGGAGCTGGTGTTTGAACTGCTCTGCCAGGATGCTCTCTTTGTCAGGACTGGGCTGTTGCTGCCTTCCTGGTCCTGCCACATCCTTCTCACACAGCTCGTGGGTACGCAGGGAGGGAAATGGATCTCCCTTGCCGGGGCCATGGTGTGTAGGACTTCAGGGGGAGACGTGGACCTCTCACAGAGGTGTGGATGTTTGTGTCCTGCCTTGGTGGAATGTAGGACCTTGCTGCTGATGTCTCAGGCTCTGGGAAGATGGATAGACCGGGGGTTGGCAGAGTATTCAGACTCCTGGGTCCTTGGATGCCCCGGAGATCAAGATGGACAGGTCTGTTCTGTTTACAGGATGATAGCATCCCTCTTCCCCTTTTCATTTGACTGATTTCTCTGTTTCTGTCTGGTTTCTCCCCCTGTGTTTTGCCCTCCTCATCTCCTGCATGAGTGAGCTTCCCTCTCCCCACCCCGACCTGTTGCTATTAGCTGGTTATGTGACTTTCAGGAAGTCACTTCCTCCCCTCTGAGTCTCAGTCACACGAAGGGAGAAGAACGAATATTGAATTTCTGATGCTTTCTATCTATGTAATTTGGGGCTCCCTCCTATGTAATTCTCCTCAATGATCCTGTGTCTTTAAAGAGGGAGATGGACTAAGAAATCTCTGAGGTCCTTGTTAGGGACTTACATCCAGGAACCCTGAAACTCTTCAAAAAGCTCAGATAGAATTAGAATCTAGGCAGATGTTGAAGTGGGACTTGGCTGGTCTTGGTTTTCTTAGGCTTCTTGGGGCTGCTTCAGATCTGAAATGGGCAGGGGGATGGAGTGGTCCAGAGGAACCTCTGGGCTTTCTTTGTTCCTGTGGATAATTTTCTCTTTTCAGCTCCTTACCTGGCTCTCCTAAGCTGGCTGATGGCTCCTATGCCAGAGTCCTGCTTTATGGCCATCTTTCTTAGTTTGGTGGGAGGGTACAGATGGGGTCTCCTGGTTGCTTAGGGCCCCCACTCAGTAGGCCTCTGGAACTCTGTGTGAGTGAGCTCTGGTATCTCTGTTTCAGTTCCTGCTGAGGAAGCCCGAGGAGAAAGCAGGAAGGAAACATTAGAGAGTATCAGAGAGCCCTCTCTGTCCAGCTATACGGGAGGACCACACTTTTTTGAATATCTCTTTGTGGTTTCTTTGAAAAGAACCCATTCGGGGGATGATTATGAACCTACAATAACCTACCAGTTCCCAAAGGTAAGGAGCATCTTGGTTTATTATACAGGGTTTCTTGGGGAATGGGAGGAGAAGTTTTGCCTTTCCTTATTGACCTTGTTCCCTTGATAATTCTTCCTAAAAAATTATATAAAGCTAATTTCTGCCACCATCAGCAGCCCATGCGCAGGAACTTCCCTTCGCTGACTGAACTGAGTCCCCAGGAAGTGCCTTGGACCTTCCCTAACAGACATCCTAGGTCCCATGCCCCCTCCTCTCTCACGGTGGTACCCTGCGTGTTCCCCAAACCCCACAGACTATTCTTCAGATAATCTCCCAATTTAGCCACCTTTTTCCCTGTGGCCATTGAGGGCTGATGCTTTACAATGTGGGTCTGTTTCCTGTGTCGGGTCCCTAGAACTGCCTTTCCTGTTAACCCTGCTAACCCTTCTTCTTGTCCTGCTCTTTGCTGTGGTTGTCAGTGGTGTGAAGGGGAAAGGTAACACTCAGAGAGAGAGCAAGACAGAGATTATGGGGATGTTGGGCTTGAGAACACCATGGGGGAACGTGTGCTCCGGGACACTCCTGAGAAAACTGGCCCCCTTAGGGGTGTTTTCTCTGTGTGGGGGGATGCAAGATTCAGCAGAAAGAGCCTTAACTGTAGAGTCAGAGGGACAGGATTCAGATCCCACTCCTGTGGGACTTTGAATTAAGTCACTTTATCTCACTGGGAGTCAGGTTCCTCATCTGTAAAAGGGGTTGTAAAAGGATCCCTTCTGGGTTTATAGCTATTACCCTCAGACTCCCACATGATATAGATGTTTCTGGCCCTCGGGATGGCCCTGGTCTTTGTCTTGAATGGACAAGAGGGACATCAGCAAAATGGAAGTGAAACTTTGGTCCCCCCAGTGAAACTGGGCCAGATTGGGGAGGCTCAGTCTGGAAGAATCCATAGCCAGGCCTTAGTCCAGGTTGGAGCAGAGAAGGGTCAGCAAGGCGGCTGACCTAGTGTCCCCGAGACCCCAGAAGTTAGCCTTCCTGGTCATACGCTTTTGACCATCTTTCTCTTACAGCGAGAGAATCTGCTCCGGGGCCAGCAGGAGGAAGAGGAACGATTGCACGGGGCCATTCCTCTGTTCTGTTTCCCTGATGGCAACGAGTGGGCACCCCTCACAGATTACCCCAGGTATGGCCCTGCCTTGAGGCAAGGGAGAAGTAGGAGCTGGAGAGAGAGTCCCAGAGTCCCAGGGACCTTAGATAATTTGTAAGAAGTAGCTCTCCCTCCTCCTTTGGGGAGGCTTCTTGTGGGCCTGTTTTATATTTATTTGGTAAACATACAGAATTTTGATTGTTAGAGCTTAATGTGCCACTAAAACTTTTGGGATACCCTGTATTTGGATAGATAGATGATAAATCTGATTGTATACATACATATACATATATTTGTAAGCATAGATGTATGTCTATATATATACATGTGTTTATGCATATGTAGTTATATACACATATTTATTTGTTTGTTTATTTATTCATTTGTTCATTTATTTGTTTGTTTTAAACCAAATTTATGGTTTCATTGATTTAGGGAGATTTTGTGAGAAACATCCTCCTCCAACACAGAGGAGCACCTTCTCTGAACCTATCATTTTAGCGAGTAGCCTGGGGGCACTGAGAGGGTCCCATAGTCACTGTGCATCAGAGGAGCACTTGGAACGAGATCTTCCTGATTTTGAGGTCTACTTTCTAACCATTATACCATACTGCCTATCTCTCCCTCTCTGTTTCTCCCTCTCCCTTATCTTTCTATATCTCTTTTACTGTTTAGCTCATTTTCTATGTTGTCTCTACTGCCTCTCTGTCTCTTTCTTTCTCCCTCCCCCTCTCCACCCCATTTCTCTTTCTCTTTTTCCCCTCTGTGTGTTTCCCTTTCTCTTATCTTTCTATATCTCTTTTACTGTTTAGCTCATTTTCTATGTTGTCTCTACTGCCTCTCTGTCTCTTTCTTTCTCCCTCCCCCTCTCTGCCCCATTTCTCTTTCTCTTTTTCCCTTGTGTGTGTGTTTCCCTCTCTCTTATCTTTCTATATCTCTTTTACTATTTTGCTCATTGTTTTTCTATACTGTCTCTACTCTTCTCTGTCTCTGTCTCTGTCTTTGAATCCCTGTCTCTCTGTCTCTTTCTTTCTCCCTCCCCCTCTCCACCCCATTTCTCTTTCTCTTTTTCCCCTCTGTGTGTTTCCCTTTCTCTTATCTTTCTATATCTCTTTTACTGTTTGGCTCATTGTTTTTCTATGTTGTCTCTACTGCCTCTCTGTCTCTTTCTTTCTCCCTCCCCCTCTCTGCCCCATTTCTCTTTCTCTTTTTCCTTGTGTGTGTGTTTCCCTCTCTCTTATCTTTCTATATCTCTTTTACTATTTTGCTCATTGTTTTTCTATACTGTCTCTGCTCTTCTCTGTCTCTGTCTCTGTCTTTGAATCCCTGTCTCTCTGTTTCTTTCTCCCTCCCCATCTCCCCCTTGCCCTCTCCCTCTCCCTCTCTTTCTCCCTTTTTCCTCCACCTCTTTCTCTCATCTCTTCTCATATTTCTCTGTCTCTCTCTCTCTCTATCCCTGTCTCTCTGTTTCTTTCTCCCTCCCCACCTCCCCTATCTTTCTTTCACATTTCTCCTCCTATTTCTCTATCTCTGTCTCTCTATTCCTGTCTCTGTTTCTTTCTTCTTTCCTACCTCCCCTTCTCCTCCTCTCTCTCTCCCTTCCTTCTCCCGTCCCTTTTTCTCTCACATTTCTCTTCCTATTTCTGTGTCTGTCTCTATCCCTGTCTGTTTCTTTCTTTTTCCCTCCCTCCCCTGTCTTTTTCTCACATCTCTCTTCCTACTTCTCTGTCTCTGTCTCTCTATCCCTGTCTCCCTTTCTCCCTCCCCATCTCCCCCTCTTCTTCTTTCCCTCCCTGCCCGCCTCTCTGTCTTTCTCTCACATCTCTCCTCCTATTTCTCTATCTCTGTCTCTATCCCTGTTTCTCTTTCTTTCTTTCTCCCTATTTCCCCTGTCTTTCTCTCACATCTCTCCTCCTACTTCTCTGTCTCTGTCTCTCTATCCCTTTCTCCCTCCCCATCTCCCCCTCTTCTTCTTTCCCTCCCTGCCCGCCTCCCTGTCTTTCTCTCACATCTCTCCTCCTATTTCTCTATCTCTGTCTCTATCCCTGTTTCTCTTTCTTTCTTTCTCCCTATTTCCCCTGTCTTCCTCTCACATCTCTCCTCCTATTTCTCTAATCTTGTCTCTGTTTCTTTCTTTCTCCCTCACTTCTTCCTTTTCTCCCTTTTTCCCTCCCCTCCCTCCATCTCTTTCTCTCATATCTCTCCTCCCATCTTTCTGTATCTCTTTCTTTCTCTCTCACACATATACATGTGTGTGTGATATGATATATACCATTTTTATCTTCTTTTTGGAATACTTTGCCCTGAGTTTAGACACATATTCTCTGATACAGGATACTACTATTCATGTCATAGAATCTGAGATTTGGGAGGAATTTTACCTGTCATTTAGTTAGTTCATGTCCAATGAAGCTAAGTTCACAGGCTCCCCCAAGGGAAGCAACCAGAGTCTGCCAATTATAGTCCAACAAGTTTGACTTTGTTTTCTGGCAAAATTCTAGAACATGTTATTAGAGAGATCGTTAGTGAACATCTAGAAAAGGAAACAGTAATAACAAAGGGCCAAGATAGCTTCATTAAGAACAGGTCATGACGAATGGAGTTCATTTTTATTGAAAGGGTTACTGGACTGGTACATCAGAGGGAATGTTACAGTACAATTTAAAGAGATTTTTTAAAAAAGTATTTGACAAAGTCTCTCATGCTATAGAGATGTGAGATAGATAAATAAATAAGAATCTCTCTATCAGATATAAAGCATTTAAAAGCCTCTGCTAGAAGCTTGCTGTGAATGAGAAGCCACTAACTACTTTTTGAAAAAGCCCAATATTTTCCCCTTACATGAAGCTGAAATTTGTCTCTCCAATTTCTTTGTTTTTTAGTTCTGCCCTCAGGAGATAATGCAGAACTATTTTCTATGACAAACATTTATAGGTGAAGACAGATATTATGTTCTTTCCCAGGCTTCCCTTCTCCACATTAAGTAGGGCAGATGTCTTCAATGAACTCTCATATGGTATGATCTCAAGGCCCTTATTGATCCTGGTTGGCTTCCTTTGGATACTCTCCATTTATAAATGTCCACTCCAAAATGTGGCTCTCAGAATTGAAAATAAAATGCCACATGTGGAATCTCTTTCAGTTTTAACATTGAGATTTACTAGTCTTGGACACAAAACCTCTCTTAATGGGGCCCAGGATCACAGTTGTTTTATCTGCCATGTCTAATTGTTGATGCATTTTAAAATTTGTAATTCATGAAAACACATTGTTCTTGTTCAGATGAACCATTCCTCCCTGATTTTTTTTTCTTGTAAAGATTTTCATACCCACGTGTTTATCTACATTAAATATCATCTTTTTAGATTTAGCTCCAAATTCTAACTTATTTAGCTTTTTTTGGTGATCACAATTCTTTTAATCCAGGGAGTTAGCTACCCCTAACAGTTTGATTATCTTAAAAGTTGATAAGCTTTTTGCTGAGTCACTGATAAAATACACAGAGACCAGCCCAAATCCCTTGGGCATTCACTGGAAACCTCTTTTCAAGCTGACATGGATCCATTAATAATTACTTTTCAGGCCTGGCTGTTCAACCAGCTCAGCTTCCACCTAAATATACTGCCATCTATCCCATATTTCTATAGCATGAGAGATTTTGTCAAATGGTTTCTTAAAACCTGGATAAATTATCCTATAACATTACTCCTGATGCACCAGTCTAGTAACATTTGTAATAAAGGAAGTAAACTTCATATAGCATAATTTGTTCTTAATGAAGTTGTGTTTGCTCTTTACGATTTCTGTTTGCTTTTCTAGATGTTCACTAATCATCCCTCTAGTAACATTCAGAATTTTTCCAGCAAAGTTAAGCTCATTGGACTATAGTTGGCAGACTGTAGACGCTCTCCTTTGGGGGAGGATATGAATTCTTCTTTGGGCATGAAACACTAAAAAGCGAAACTTTTTTCGAAACACTAGAGAGAGTGCATCCCATCCCCTTCCACAGGCTACTCCCCAAGCTGTAATCGTCCCCTTATCTCATCTCGGCGTTTGCCCCAGACCCCAGAATCTGCTTCAGTAACAGGCACTGTGAGTGAGCTTTGAAAGACGGGTCTAGGTAGGCAGGAACTCGAGTGATTTGGCCATTAGCTGTTCTCCTGTCTCAGAGTCTAGTCTGAAAACGTCACTCTCTCTCCCTCCCTTTCTCAATTTTAGGGAGACATTTTCTTTCGTTCTAACCAACGTGGATGGGACCAGGAAGATTGGCTACTGCAGGCGACTCTTGGTACTGCTCACCGTTCTGCTGCCCAGATTTTCTATTTCCTTTACCTGGGGACCCCTCAAAGTTCCCTTAAGTCTAGACTGTGGAAGGGAGCGGGACCACCCCACCCATGGCACTCCCCACTGAGGTCTGCAGGGGAATTCAGGGCCAGACATCCTTCTCCCTGATTTTATACCACATCCCTTGCTGGAGCTGGGGTTGTAGATCCCCTTGGGGGTCATCCTTATTATTGGATACCCTTACTGTTTTGGTTTTATCCTTCTCATTGTATCATCTTTATCATTCTGGGCTCAGTTCCTGGTTTAGGAATTACCTTCGGTTCTTTCCCCCATTTATCCATCCAGTCCTTTCCTCCTTTCCTGTTTCCCCATCAGTAAATAACCTTTACTGCTTCCCTGTCTTACGTGCATGAATAAGTCAGTTACTAAATAGTGACTGTTATCCTTGAGCCTTCCCCGGTCAGCCCCTTTTCCTTTTGGCCTATTTTGGGAGCCAAGACCCCTGACTCCTTTACCCTCAGTTAGGGAGGTTCCCAGGAGAAGTTCCCAAGCTGAGAAATGGCCTCCGTGTCTTTGTCTGCAGCCCGCTGGCCCCGGCCCCCGGCTCCCGATCGTGTACTGTATCATCAGCTGCATCGGCTGCTTCGGCTTGTTCTCCAAGGTAGGGGTGGGGCAGGGATTCCCCAGCTGCCCAGCTGGGCCTGTTAATCCGGCTTGACAGCCCTTCTCGGCCTTGTGCCCTCCCTGTCTAGCCTCAGCTCCCTCTTTGGGGTTTGAGGTTAAAAATGCAATTAAGGTGTCAAGAGGAACTGCCTTCCATCCTGCTCACTGACAAAACAAAAAACAAAGCACAGCAGATGGGGCGGGATCAGAGTTAGAGTCCAAGAGAGCAGCGACGGGGTCCATGTGGTTGCAACAGTGGGGCAGGAGTCAAATCCATAATTAGCTCACTTCAAATTCACTGCTCCATCCATTATTGTGAAAAAAACCCAGTTTGCTCTTTGTCTGTCATTGGGAGGTTGAGAAGGTCCAACAAGATTTAGGGCTGAGGGACCCCTTAGAGATCTAGTATAACCCCTTCCTTTTAGAGAGGAGTACAGTACAACCCAGAAAAGTTGTGATTTTTGCCCTATTCACATGGATCTTAACTGGATTTGAATCCAGATCCTCCAATTCCAACAAAAATGGCTTTTTAACATAGCCTGATAACTCTTTACATAATTATTATTTTTGAGCTATGGAAATAGCCTAGGAAAAGGCGTTGATCCTGAAGCAAAGTCTGAAAATTCCACCTTCTTATTTCTCCTGATGGAAGTGAGCTTTTGATGACAAAGTTTGACTTGACTCCCTGGAGAATAAATACCTACGTGGCAGGGGGAGCAGAACTTTCTGACATGAAAAAAAAGTACATTTGTAAAAAACAATGTTCAAAAGCATTGAACTTAGTCCTCTGAACTCTAAATTTCTATTATATCATACAGAAGCCCAGTTAATTTAGTTCAGAGGTTCTTAACCATTTCTGTTTTATTTATACCCCTTTGCCAATTTAGTGAAGCCTATGGAATCTTTGTCAGAATAGTGTTTAAAGTAAGTAAAGGAAATGCTCAGTTTTAGTCAGAGGCTTAGTGAAAAGAAAGATAATACAATTATATCTAATTTAAATATGTATATTTTATATATATATATATATCAAATACATTTATAAATATATATTCTGATTTAAATATACAGACCCCCCTGAAATCTATAGATGTACCCTTTAGGAATCGATGGGCCCCATGTTCAGAACTCTTGGTTTTATTTGGAATGGAGGGCCTAGGCAGGGGAGGGAGGACCTTGAAGACTTCAGAGCAATTGATTCAATTGGTAGGGGCCATTATTATCTTCATTTTACAGATCAGGGTCACACAACTTGTGACTTCTGACCAGGGTCCCCAGCTGCCTCTTGACAGCAGATCAAGGAGGGATTAAGTGACTTGCCTTGTTCCAGATCGATGCGTGGGGGCGCAGGTTTTGCCTTCTTTCTCTGGATTTTCTCTTCCCTGAATGTTCCTACAGATCCTGGATGAGGTGGAAAAGCGGCACCAGATCTCCATGGCCGTGATCTATCCATTCATGCAGGGTCTCCGGGAGTCTGCCTTCCCCGCTCCTGGGAAGACGGTCACCCTCAAGAGCTTCATCCCTGACTCTGGCACGGAGGTAGGCCGGGTGGGCTCGGTGGAGGCTCTGAGAGTGGCGTGTCCCCACACCCTTGCTGATGGGTGGGCCCCTCCTCCTTTTTCTGCTGATCCTTTCTCGGGTCATTCAGATGCTCCCACTCGGCGGATGGAAATTTGAGGAGGAGCCAGTGGTGGGTTAGGTTGGGAATATCCGTTGTGATTCGGTCATTTTCTTGGCAAAGCCATTGCCGTTTCTTTCTCCGCTCCATTTTGCGGATGAGGAACTGAGGCAAACAGGAGTAAGTGGCTTGCTTGGGCCACATTTGAACTCAGACCCGGGAAGATGAGTCTTTCTGATTTCTGGCCTGCTCTATCCCCTGGAGCATCAGTCACAAATAGAATCAGGCCCACGAGGACTCCGGCTTTCAGAAGTGTGATATGTAATGGGGCGGAAGCTAATTTCCTTAGCCTGTGTGGGCCACAAAACGCTGGTCGCTTTCCCTCACGGATGCTCTTGTCTTTTGGGCCCGTGTCCTCCTTGCTGGCCTCCTGCCTTCCTGTCACAGCGTCTTTCTCACCAGCCTCTGGGCTCACCAGGGCGGTACCCACCTGGGCCCCCAAAGGCCCGCTCCTTGGTGACCCTCCATGTCCCCTTGCAGTTCATCTCCCTGACGCGACCCTTGGACTCCCGCCTGGAGCATGTGGATCTCCGATCCCTGTTGGGATGCCTTAACCACGAGCAGATCCTACACATCTTCGCCTCTGCGGTCCTCGAGAGACGGATCATCTTCCTGGCCGAGGACCTCAGGTAGGCTCATCTAGATCCAGCTTCCCTGGGATTCAGGGACCAGATAGGGGTTTCCCAAAAGGAAACATGCATTCTCCTAAGGGTTCCTGCTCCCAACTCTCCATTCCTCTAGACCTGCAGTTTGGCACTTTAATCCTGGGGGCAAAAGTTATCAAACTTGGATTTCCTAATGAGTTCTCTGTAATCCTCTCATCTTCTGCAAGAGGTTTCTCACTTCCCTCCCGAGCCAGTGTTGAGAAAGGCATCCAGTCATTAGGGAGGGGTCATGAATCACTGTGGGGGCAGATATACTTGTATTTTGGGGGCAGTTGGAAGTAGGCAATTAAGAGAGGATGTAGTTAGGAAAAGATCGTGGAGCGCTGTGGGGTTTGAGCCTGCAGTCCTTGCTGGTGGCTCTGAATTCTCCAGCCAGGGATGCAGACTAAAAAAACATAGATAAGACTTCTGCTTTTTGGAGGGCAACAAGTCGATAGACCTAGAATTCGTGTCAGAGAAAAGAGAGAGAAAGTTGGGCATTGAGGGGTTAGGTCGAGAGCGCTGTTCTTGTATCAGGAGAGGAATCAAGATTTTGGGTCAAAAATTATTCAGCTCAATCTTTTCTTAAGTATCTATCCATACAAAACATTGTTCTGGGCTCTGGAAGGTAAAGATGAAAAATAAAATAGCCTGTGCCATCCCAGAGCTGCCGTTCCTCCAGAGGGAGGGGATGCTGGTGATGGGATATAACACATATAAAACAGCATAAAACCAGGTTAATTGAGGAGAGAGAGCACCATCAACTGGAAGTAGCAAAGAAAGGTGAATGAAGAGAGTTTGGGGCGAAAGTTCTAAAAACTAAGGGGGATTCTTGAAAATTCGGAGACGCTCTCTGGAAGCAGCCTCCCTGCCCCTCTCCCCCAGTACAGGAACAAGGAGGAAGGATTCCTGGCAGTGGCGGGAGCCCGGACCCTCTGCCTTTTCCTGTGCTCAGGAAGTGAAAGTAATTTCAGACGCGTGTCTGGCAGCTCCTCTGTGCGGTCCGGCCTCTGCTCTGGGATTTGAACAGAACACAGAAAGTGGGGGCTAACAAATATTTCCCCATTTCCTGTGTTTCCTTTCTCCTCCCCCTCAGCTCTCCACTAGACTTAGGAAGAAGGGGGAGCTTCCTGGCAGCCTCCCGTCGGCCTTAAAATTCTGTGGAAAGAACCCACTATTTCCCATCTTCCTTCCCATTCCAGGCTTTGGGATCTTCCCAGTTGAATCAGGGAGGGGACTTCCCAGTCAGGCTGGACTTTGGCCAGGTGCTGAGTATGTCATGACTTCGCTCTCAGGAAGCCTGGAAATGAGAATGACTTTTCTACCTGCTTGCTATTGACCTTCACTTTGGGGAACAACTGACAGCTGTGACCTAGAGATCTGTGAAGGCTGGGGGGGGAGCAAGGATAGGGGCACGGAGGCTGCTGTGGGTGAGGGAGCGAGGGCTCGGGAGAAGGCTTCAGGGGGAAGGGAGAAGCTCCATCTCTGGGGGACTTTCCATCTAGGAAGGGTTGGGTGGAGTATTCCTGGAGCTTAGGAGTTTCCCGGAGACATCTAGGTGCCAGCCCGAGCTTCCTGACCCTGGATCGTAGTGTTGAGGGCAAAGAGAGAGGGAAGGGGGAATAAGGAGAGGGGGAGAGGGAGCAGAAAGCACTCGGGCAGAGAGCAGAAACAGATACTGCTCTGGTAAGAAGATGGAGTGGGTATACTTCATGACCCCACAGTCTACTCCTGACTTTGGTTGATGACTAACTGGTCCCTCACCTAGCTCAGGTGAGTGCTCACACTCAGGCCTTATGGAGGCATTCCAAGTATGTCACCATCTTGCTCTTCTTCCAACCCCATTCAGTTGTGACCCCCAATAGTTAGGCCTGTTAAACCACTGGCACAAGGACTTGAGGACATGGGATTTAGAAATGGAAAGGACCTTAAGAGGTTGCTTAGTCCGAAGTTATGAATATTTTTGTTAATATTTTGATAATTGTATTTCTTTTTTTTTTTCCTATTTTATTTTATAATAACTTTATATTGACAGAACCCATGCCAGGGTAATTTTTTTACAACATTATCCCTTGCACTCGCTTCTGTTCCGATTTTTCCCCTCTCTCCCTCCACCCCCTCCCCTAGATGGCAAGTAGTCCTATATATGTTAGATATGTTGCAGTATTTGATAACTATATTTCAACATAATGGGTTCTTTGTAATGCTGTTATTTGATTTTATGCATCTAAAAGCATAAATTATTCTGATTTGGGGCCCATCGGCTTCACCAGACCCTCTCCAGAGGGAAAAAATTAAGAACTTTGATCTAATCTGCCTCATTTTACAGATAAGGTCAAAGAAAATAGATGAAACTTGCAGCAGGGGACACAAAGAGGCAGTAGTAGAGCCAGAATTTGGCCCTGAAACCAGTGCCCTTTGCCCTCTATCCTGTATGTTTCCTCATATTAGCAAAGATAAAGAAGTGGCCGGAGGCTGCTTCTGACTGGCTGGGGGGTGGCCTTTGCCTGCCAGGCTGGACCGCGCCTGGATCCCCATCTGTCTTCTCCCATGTTGTCGTCCCCAGCACCCTGTCCCAGTGCATCCACGCTGCCGCCGCGCTGCTCTACCCCTTCAGCTGGGCCCACACCTACATCCCTGTGGTCCCCGAGAGCCTTCTGGCCACTGTCTGCTCTCCCACTCCCTTCATGGTCGGAGTTCAAAAGCGATTTATTCAGGAGGTTCTGGACAGCCCTATGGAAGAGGTACGGTCTCCTTACAGAGCACCCCCACTTTTCTTTGTGATGGAGTGGAAGGACACCACCAAGGGGCACTACACCCTGTTCCTTGTCCTGACCCAGGGAAAAGGGATGGCACTCCCAGCTGACCCTACAACTGCTGGCCAGTGCCTAATGGCCAAGTCCACACAGTAGAAACCCTATCAGAAATTTTACCTTGAAAGTATATTGATTGCCATTATCACCTGCATTAAAAATCTGAGAACTTGAGTGGCCATCCACTGGATGGGCTAAATAAGTTACTTTAGAATACAAACTAAGGAGGACGTGGGTTTGAGTCTTTTGTGAGCTAATTAGACACTTTTCTCCATCACCAGAGAAGGAAACTCTGTTAGCCAGCTCTCTTACACATGTCTCCCCTTCACTATCCATACCCCTCTAAAAAGACTTTTCCTAGAGGGTGGATGAGAATTCTCCTCTCTAGAAAATATTATTATACCTTAAACCAGTGTTGTTCTTTGCTTGTGTGTACACTGGCTAACAATGGACACACCCCATGTCGACAGAAGTTCCAATAAAGTAGCTCTAGTTTCCTACAAGTAGGTTATTGGTATAGATAGAGATCCAGCCTGGTTCCCCATTTTACAAATGAGAAAACTGAGGCACATTTCATAGCTGAAGAAACTTACCCAGCCAATGTTCGAGGCAAAGGAAGACCCCAAGTCCTGCTGAAACTTAGCTTGTTCTTGCATTTTAGTTACTAGAGAGCATAAAACTGGAAGGCTGGTCTTTTAGTCACTCATTTCTCTTCCTTTTCTCTCCCCACGCAAATTTCCGTTCTACTTACTTGGATGCCAATATTCTCATTTGCAGAACAGCCTTGACCTCATGACTTGGGGGTGGAAGTTGGAGAGAACTCCTTGTGTGTTGGGCAATAAGTTAAAATGTTCTAATTTCTGAGGTTTTGAAATTTCCTGACTTCAGTTCCAAGGTGTCCGGGAACTGTGGCTTTTCTGGATGCTAGAGAGGAAGCAACACCCCTTCCTCCCTTAATTCTCTTTCTCCTTACTCTCTCCCCTACTCCCTGCCCCTGTGCCACATACACAGATACACAGATTCTCACCCACCCTGCCAAGTCTCTTGGCAACTTTGCAGAATCTGTCAGTCAAACAAGCCAGTGGAGGGAAGAGTTCCTCCATCCTCATGGATTTTAATTTTGGGGGAGCTGCATATTAAAAAATATCAGAATGTTAGAAAGTTAAGACAATAAGCATTTAGTAAATGATTACGATGTGTCCTTAGGCACTGTGCTAAGCAATGGGGATACAAAGAAAGGAAAAAGACACTGAGGAGCAGACACTACTGGGAGAAATGACATACAGACAAAATGATGTCCAAATAAAATCTAGTAAATGTATGTATTCTTGGGGGGAGTTACAAGGATTGTTCCCCAAAACTAAGTCAACCTCCCCTGTAGAAAGGTCTTCAAGACCACTAAAATCTAACCTAGTGACTATATATTTCTTAAACTGAGATGTTTGTTCATTCTGCCTTTCTACAAAGCACTATATAAATGGTAATTGGTTTATTTTTAGTCTGGACATATGATCTTATGGATGTGCAGTATTCTCAAGGTGGATGCTCTTCCCACCAAGGCAGATTGTTAACTCTAACTTAAACGTTTTGGATAGTTGTCTGAGTCACCCAGCTGGATGTGTCAAAGTTAGGATTTGAACTTAGATCTTCCTCTGCTCACCACATCTCCTTGCTTTTCATCAGGTGTCGTCATCATCACCCCAATCCCGGTCAACATTTGAGTCCTTTTCCCTAGAATGTGTCTCTTTCTCCCTCTCTCACCCCCTCCTCCACTTCTCTGCTATGGGGTGAGTCACAGAAACCAGGCTTGAAGTCTGCTTTTCTGTGCCCGTTCCAAGATTGACAGAATCATGGAGACTGGGAGAGTGCTGCGAAGCGGGGCTGTTCCTAGGAGAGGGCGAAGGAGACTTTGCCCCAGGGCAAAAATTTATAGCATGTTCAGTCATTCACTGGCACAGAAACAACTGAGATTAGTATCTGGTTAGCTGGAAGCTACTAGATGTCAGCTTTCCAACTCTTTTCCCACTGTTCCCCCTTTATCTCAGTGGTGCTACTCCAGGTGAGCCCCTTCAGGACTCATTCCCCCCTTTCCCCTATTATCTACCTGTATTTCTCATGGAGACTGGGATTCAGAATAAATGGATTGAGGTGATGATGAACTGACTCTGCTTTTGCAATGGTTTTGAAGAACGTCCTTATAATTCAATTAAACAAAAACATTTGTTAAGAATCTACTATATGTATATACAAAGCTCTGGAGATAGAGACAAAAGCTTCCTTTTGCTCTCAGCTCACCCTAATCTGCTTGGTTGCAGTCAGGAAGAGTGCGGAGGTTCCCCTGGGACTAAGGTGGGAACACAGCCACAAGGGTGGGAGGGGAAGGGAAGAAGCATTTTTATGGCACTTACTATGCGCCAGCCTTTGTGCTAAGCATTGACAAATGTGATCTCCCCTGAGAATTTGGAAGTGGTTAAATCCCTTGGAGCTTCATTTCCTATTTGTTTCAGGTTCTTCTGGTGGATCTGTGTGAAGGCACCTTCTTAAAATCGGTAAGTCAGACCCTCTCGTCCCACCGTCTCCCTCTTTATCACTCCTGCACCTTTCATTTGACTGTTCAATACATCTACATTGGGCACCAGTTATAGGGAAGGCAGCCTGCTAGATGTTGAGGGCAGGAAGACATCTCCAGACACAGTTCTTGTTCTCTGGAACTTTTTAGCCTAGCTGAGCATTGAGATGTACATACAGGTAACTTCTAAAACATAAAGGCAAGAAAAGAATAAATGGCACATAAGTAATATAAACAAAAGAATTATAGGAGAGTTTTGTTAGGTGTTTTTTGGACTTCTTTCCTTCCTTCCTTCCTTCCTTCCTTCCTTCCTTCCTTTCTTCCTTCCTTTCTTCCTTCCTTTCTTCCTTCCTTCCTTCCTTCCTTTCTTCCTTCCTTCCTTCCTTCCTTCCCTCCTTCCTTCCTCTTTCTTTCCTTCCTTCCTTCCCTCCTTCCTTTCTCTTCCCTTCTTTCCTTTCTTCCTTCCTTCTTCCTTTTTTTTACTTCCCTCCCTACATGTCTTACTTCCCTCCCTTCATCTTACTTTTTTCCTTATCTTCCTTCTTTCTTTTTCCTTCCTCCATCTCTCCCTCCTTCTCTCCCCTTCCTTCCTTTTCTTTCTCTTTTTTGGAAAGATTTGTTTTTTTAGGGGGAGTGGCAATGGGTCTAGATCTGTGATTTCACCAGGATGAGGAACTTTTCTATATTGCACAGAGGCTATATTTAGAGTTCTTTAAAGCCAATAAAAGGTTGTAATTTGCCCATAGTCACACAGCTAATATGTTTTTAGGACATGATTTGATTTCCCACTCTTGTCAGTCTTCTACTGGCCCCTTCTCTTCCCCACTTTCCTCCCCTCTACTTTCCCATTTGTCCCATGAGCTAATTCTTAATTCTCTCCTAGGTTGGAGATGAAGGGGATGTCTTACCCCCCAAGCTGCAGAATGATATTTTGTCTTCTCTTGCCCAGGGGAATAATGACCTGAAGAGTAAGTCCAAGAATCCCACCTCCTTCCTCCAATTCACTTTTTTGCTTTCTCTACTCAGCACTCTAGGATTGAGAGTATTCGAGAGAACTGGGGCCCTCCATCATAAGATAGATTCTTTTAGGGGGAAACATTAGTCCACTTTACATTTTCATCAGGCATTTTGGTCCCAAATCCATAAAACTTGTGGACCAGATGTCTTTGCTTCCACATTGTCACATGGCCAAAGTACCACTCTCCAATCTCTCACTTAAATTTGCAATTCTGAGACACTCAAGGAATCCTTAGTAAAGATTGCACTTGGTGCAAATTGTGTACAGCCTCACTTCTTCCTTCTGGGTATGAGGGACAGTGAAAGACCCTATTTTGAAAGAATCTCTGCATCCTTGCAGCTTTGGAGCAGGTCAATGAGCACGTCTCGGGACCCTTTGTGCAGTTCTTCATCCGGACAGTGGGCCACTATGCCTCTTACCTCAAGCGGGGGCCAGATGGGCAAGGCAGCTTCCAGGAGAGACCCTTCTGTAAGGCCCTGCCTTCTAAAACAAGCCGCCGGTTTGTGAAGAAATTTGTAAAGACGCAACTGTTCTCCCTTTTCATCCAGGAAGCCGAGAAGAGCAGGACATCTCACGCAGGTGAGCACTTGCAGGTTCACACCAGTGTAGGTTTGGATATACTTGTCTTGTTCTACAATGAAAGGGGGGGGGGGGAGAGAGAGAGAGAGAGACAGACAGACAGACAGACAGACAGAGAGGTAGAGACAGAGACAGAGACAAAGAGAGGGAGAGAGAGAGAGACAGAGAGACACACAGAGAGAGATAGAGAGATAGAAAGAGAAAGAGAGGGAGAGAGAGAGAGAAGGAAGGAGGAATGGAAGTAGCAAGGGGGCAGGGAGGGAAAAAGGAAGGAAAGGAAGAAGACAGAGAAAGAGGCATAGAGACACAAAAGGGGGGGGAAGAGAGGGAGGGAGGAAAGGAGGGAAGGAGTGAGAGATAGAGTATGTGTGCATGAGACAGTGTGTCTCTGATGGGGAGAGAAAGTGGAATTATTGGAGAAGGGGACAGCAACCTCAACTGTTCTAGAAAAAGACATCTGGAAAGGGCTCTGTGCTTCTATATCCTGTCAGGAAGCAGAGGGTCTCCTTTCTCACCACAATTTAGGGCGAGGGGAGCAATCCTCATCTCGATGGCCCCTTCTCCCATTGGTGGTTCCCTCCACTTTGGAGAGTGGAGGTCAGCCATTTCTTTTTGGCTCTGCTTCTAATTCCAGGACTTCAACACCATGGCCCACAGTGGGTTCCTTCTCTCCCCTCCCTCCCTTCTCAGCTCTCTCCATTAGGAGAAGCTCCTTGAGCCTGGGGCTGCCTGTTTGTTTATTCACTACTGCTTTGCCAAGTGCCCATCACATAGTGTGTTTCCTAAGTGCTTGTCGCAGCCTGCCCAAAGGGAGCATGCCCCTTGAATCCTTCCTCTCCTCACCCTCACGAGTTACCTGAGGGTCTGCAGAGACCCTCTTCGTCCTCCCTTGTACCCCGGCTGCTCCCCCCGGCACCTACCAGGCACGTGGTGGGGGGGAGGGGGCTGTTGTCCTCCGTTTTTGGAGAGAGCCAAATGACCTTAGGGTCAGGTGTGATCGGACCAAGTCGAGCTGGGACACGGATAGTCCCTTGGACCATTTTCTCTGCACATCTCATGCTTCTTTTGGGCTTGTTCACTCCTGCTTTGCTCACAGAGCGAAATGCTTGTGGATGCATTGGTCCCTGGGCAGAATCTTCAGAACCCCCAGGATGCAATTGCACAAAGGCTCAGGTCTGTTTACATCAGATCTCAGGGCTCTGAGTGTTCTGTAGATCCATTCTCTCAGCCTTGGAGAAAGGCTAAGTAACCCTGGGAAGATTTAAGGGGCCGGAGCCCAGGGTGGGCAGTTGGAGGTGGTGATTATTTTCTTCTCATGTGGCACAAGTGCATTATCTGACAGGTGTGTCTGGGTTTACAGGATACTTCCGACAGAAAATCACTGAATATGAGGAACAGAAGAAACAGAAGAAACCAAAGGAAAAGACTGTGAAATAAGTGGTGTGGGAGGCAGGAGTGCCTCAGCCTGCAGCCCAGCTCTGTCTGGAGTGGACTTGGAGTTTGTCCTGGGCCAGAACTGGCGTGGTCTCAGGACCCCAGCACTGTTAGGTTCAAGGATGGTTACCTTTGGCATCCGAGCCCTGTTTCAAGCTGGTACTTGGAGGATTTTTCTGGGGCCCAGCTTCTTCCTTCCCAAGAAAAAACCCCAGGGCTCTCACTCCTTGTTTTCTGGAAGAGGGTGCCAAACTGGGCAATGATTAGGTAATAGCAGCTGTGACTCCCCTGGACATTCTCTGTCCTAGAAATTCTGAACCTGGTGCCTTGCTTCTTTCTTAGGGACTAGTATTCTCAGTATCCAGGACCAGAAGCACAGAGAACAGCTTTCACCCAGAGGGCCAGACCCTTAATAAACCAAACCTGTGAGAATGTGAATAAAGGTGGAAACTGCTCCTGTGATCAGGTATCTCTCTCGAGTATCCCAGCAGAGATGCACAGTTGGAGTGCATGGTTTTCTTTCAGAAAGACTCATTTGATGTTCAACACTTCCCTTTATACCATCAGGCAGACTTTTGGTCGTCTGTGCTGATGAACAACGTCAGGTCACCATATGTCCCCCGCATTGTTGGCCTTTTTACCCATTTGCATCATCTGGGCTTTGGTAGAGAGCGGGACCCATGAATGCCGACACTATGGCTGCCGCTTCCTTGGGGATGGCACTGTCTTGGCTGTGATTTTGGCCAGAGTATGACGGGGAAGTCCAAGGAAGATTTGTTTGTGGGAAATGGTCTCAACCATTGGTGATAAAGGGAAAAGAGGCTTGGATTTGAGGACATTGGTTCAATCCTTAGTTACTTTGTGTGACCATCAGCAAGTCATTTTTCTAACTGGTAAATGGAGAGAAAGAAGGGCAGAGAGAAAGGGATGTTAGACTAAATGAACTCTAGTACTTTCCACCTTTACATGGATGCTCTTAGGAACAGAGCCAGTTCAGGTCTGCGGCACTTGAACTTTAGGCTGATGTTCCCCAAGAGCTCTAGTATAGGCCATGGGAGAATGGCAGTGAGGGGACTGTTTAGGGTACTCTCCCACCACTAAGGGTAGCCTAAAGTCCATGAGAATACCAAACATGAAACACTGCTCTACCCCTGTGCTTTCCAGTTTGGTGAGACAAGTGAATGAAGCTAAAGAAAGCCAGGGGTCAGTACCATCAAGTATTACAGAAACAATTAACTTTCAGGGAAAACAAGAAGTAAGGGAAAAGAGATAAGGCTATACTCATTTTCCCTGGGCTGGGGTGGGGGTGCTAATAGCCCATTTCCCCATCAATTTAGCCAGGCTCCATGTTTGAATATTCTCTCATGATTGACCTGAAACAAGCTCCGTTCAGCTATTAAATTTCTTCTAAGAGAAAGGATCATAGAAAACTAAGAGTTGTAAATGATTTTAGAGCACAATTCATGCAACCTCTCACCTCTATAACTGATAGGATGTCCATTCTCTGCCCAGATGGTTCCTGGGTATGAGATTGCAAATCACGACCCTAGACAGAACCTCATGGGACAGCTACTTATTGGGCATAACACACATGAAGATCCAGCAAAGGAGCATCAGACAGAACTGGGAGACAAAAACCTACAGAGTATCAAGAAGTGGGTTACTGCTAATGTCAAAGGCTGCAGAGGTGGCAAGGATGAGGACTGCCATTGGATTTGGCAAGAAATGATTCGTAACATAGAAAGATCAGCTTGGCTTGAATGACATCAGAAGCCAGTCTGTAATTAGTGAGAGGAATGGAAAAGGAGATAGCTATTTGTAGTGGGTCTATTTTCATCTCCAATGCCGGGAAGAATAAGGTGATCAGGTTGGTTGCGCACTCTGGGGATACTTTCTCAGGTTTTGAAAGGATCATAGAAAACTAAGAGTCGTAAATGATTTTAGAGCACAATTCATGCAACCTCTCACCTCTATAACTGATAGGATGTCCATTCTCTGCCCAGATGGTTCCTGGGTATGAGATTGCAAATCTCAGGTTTTGCCACAAGAAGGAAGAAAGGTTTGTGATGATAATTGGCAGGGATGGATGCACCAAGTGCTTTTGTTTCTTTAAGGCTAGTGAAAATAAGGTCCTATTTGGGATAGTAGGGAGACTGGAATGAGGTGGCCATCTGCTGGAGAGAATGGGATGGAATGGGGTTACTTGTGCCTACAGAGAAGCTGCCTTTGGCAAAGAGAAGGCTCATCGATTCATCTCTTCAGTGAAATAGGAATGGAGGCGGACACAGTGACAGAAGGCATCTGGGAAGGGTTGAATTGAGAAGAGAAAAAATTTTCAGTGAATGACCTCAGTTTTGTCTGTGAAAGAGCAAGGTTCCCAGACGGCAGGGTGGGTGAACTATGGGCGGTTTAAAGAGGAATGAAAAGATGTGGAAGAGTTGCTGTGGTGAAGGAGACAGCAAGTCAACTTTGGAGTGTAAAAAAAGACTGTGTTGATGCACTGAAAACGGTTGAGAAAACATAACAAATTTGTTGTGATAATGAAGAGGGAACCCTGAAACTCTAAAAATCCTCAAAGGAGAAAATCTTCAACCTCTTCATTTCCATTAGCATATTTTTGTGATTTTTCACTAGCTTTGTTTGGAAGCATACTAAAAGCAAAGGCAGCAAGTGGGAATAATATAAGAATAATAAGGATTGGCAGGGCAAGATTAGCAACAACATAAGACAAGAAAAATTCAAAAGAATAAAAGTGTACAATTAGACTGATTCACTGTACTCAGTGCTGGGATAGTGGCTAGGAAAGAACAGATGGATAAAGAGATAGGAGAAAGTAGTTAGGCAACAAGGTAGACTGACAGCAGGTTGTAATTGGATAAGAGAATTTCAGGGTTCATGAACATGCAAGTGGAGTGACGGTAGGATCAAGGGTGTCACCATTTGTGTATATGAGGTGGGTGGAAGAGTAGGTCATGGCAAATAAGCAAGTTAGAGACTTGGGGAGGGAGATGTGTGTAAAGGTATTTCAGGGAGTGTCATTAAGTATGTAGAAGTCCCTTGGTATCAGGGCAAGAGTTGGGAAGGAAAATCGGTTAGCCAGTCATTGAATATAGTCTCTCAGACTGACAGTATGAACTGGCATGTCTTAGAAAAGATTCTGCACTAGGGTTTGGGGAACCTGTTATCCTGGCACTACAACTTTAACTGGCACTGAACTTTGGGCCATAACCTTTCTGAGTCTCAGTTTTCTTCTCTATAAGAGAAACATAATAGTATCTCACCGAAGTACCTTACTCACAACAACTTTGATTATTATCTCCATTTAACAGAGGAACTAAAGATCTTGCTTAACTCACATGGACTTTGAAAAGCAAATACAGCTATTGACAATGCCGGGTAATGAATAATGCAGATCTCAACTAAAATTCAGATAAGGGAAATAAAAAATGCAGTTTAGTCACAATGGTTTAAACCTTTTCTGTTAAAAGAGCTTGTATTAGTCTCTCTTCCCCACAATGAAAGCAGTAAAAACTCTTCTTGTAAGACCATTGGAACAGGGATACAAAGCATCACATTTCTAACAGTATCTTAGTTATTCTAAGTAAAGAGCAAAAAAAGCAACCCCACTGATTATTCTATTTGTATAGGGATTTGGTATCTCTATACCACCAGTTCTTGAAAGGTTAACACAGATGTTTTTTAAAACCCACGCTAAAAGCTTCAATTTCTCTTTCCACAAGCCAGCAAAATGTTTACACAATACAGAAGGGTCACAGTACAGATGAAGACAACACAACTCATAGAATTTCCTTATTTATTAAAGAGCAGAAATAAATTTTGCTTAAATTTCATACAAAAAAAACCCAAACATTAAAACTTAGTTTTTAAAGTTTTTCCACTGGAATAAAATTGAGAAATAAGTTGGCTTTTAGATAATATATTTATTTAAAAAAATAAAAGTAATTGACAAAAGATACCACATTATACTTCATGCTGAGAGGCTCTCCCCTAGGCCCAGAAGGCCATCACTCGTTCTTCAGTAACACTCGGCCTTCCCCAGTAATGTAAACACAGGAACCCTTTCAACCCAGTCTCACAGTCCCCAGCACTAGCACAGCCACAGGAACTAGAGTGCCATGAGCTGAGCTCCTTAGTAAAGAAAATCTGAGTGAACACTAAACAAGTATTTCACTAAAAGATGATGATTTATTAAAATTATAAAGTAGCAATCTTGTGGTCTGTAAATAGTTTACATTAGAAATTTTCCATTGCTGCAGCTCTGCTCCCCAGGACAAGTTTATTCAGTATTCAAAGGTAATGACAAAGACAAGGCATTATTTCCTGCATGCTTTCTTGGGCCAAAACCAGGACTACATGTATGTTTTACAGGATAGGACTTGGAATTCCCCTTTCTCACAGAGGCTAGTTAAGGAGTGTTACCAAGAACGAAGACTAGAAGTTATACAACATTGATTATTATAAATTAGATTTGTTCTTATCCACCCCCATTCTTCTCAATGTTTTCTGATTCTTTCCTGCAGAAATATCTGCTTCCTATTTCTTATTACAATAACAATTAAGTCACTAATGATGATTAGAATGTACTGTGGAGGCCTTGATTCTGAAGACATGTATGCGCAGGTGGGAAGCAATCTGATTGCAGACACTGACACAGTAGCGAATTAAATCAAATAAGGAGAAGACCTGCAAAGAAAACAGCTTTTTAGAATTTTACAAAGTGTTTAGACCTTTTTAAGAGATTTATCTCTTTTCCAGAATCCCACTTAATCCATGAAAAGCCCAAATGAGCACAATTTCTGCAGATTCCCTTTCTTTAACCATAATATTTGCAAGAGGCTGACTAGCTTACAAGCCATTACTAGTTATGGTTTGTAGCTACTGAAAGTAGGAATCAACTATGACTATTAAATAGACAGGATAATTAAACCAAGAAATGGTATTCTACAAGGCCCTAGAGGCATTATTGTGTTCTGATGGTTCCAAATTAAGTCATGTTCATTACAAATTCTATCAAAACAAGCCTGTGTGCATCATTATTAGATAAACCAGGTTTCCGTTAGAAATTACAGGCTAGCTCCTCAAAGTGAAGTTACTTTTACTACTTAATGAGGTAAACAAAGCATACCACTTACCAGAGCAATCCAAAGTACAATATATTCATCAATAAAGCTGTTAAAATACTGGTCCAGAAACAAAAGGGCAGGACCTATGAAGGCTGTGTCGTGTAGACTCATTTCACTCTTGGTCATGTGTGCCACCTATGAGTAAAAGAGAATTTAGCAGTGTACCTTCACACTGGCTAACAGTGTGGTGCCAGATTTTGTTTTCAGACATTATTCAGCTGCATAAACAAAAACAAAAACTTATTACATAGGAAATAAATTTCACTATCTCAATAATCTGCTATTTTCCACAACTCTTCCATGACTTCGTAAATCTTTGAGATTTGCTGGGCACTTCAAAATTACAGCATATGGGAAGGAGCCTCTCAAATGCTGGGCTATTTCTCTGACCACAGACCCTCAACCAGAACTACCTTCAAAACCTTTCTAGCTTGAAAGAATGTGCCATAGTTTGGTCCCTTGGCTATTACTTCAATAAGTCTGGAGTCACATCTAAACTGTGATGAGGCATCAATCCCAAAGCCTTCCAAACCCCTAATAATTAAGAGCTATGCAAAAGCAGGGACCAGCAATCTAAGGAGACAATGAATTCTGCCTCCTGAGAGTTTTCAAAGACTAAATAAGAAGGGATTCTCCTTTTAGGTATCAAGTTTTTTCTATGTAAAGGCTCCCTATTACTTATAGGATCGAATATAAAGGATCAGATCGCCAACCTTACCCTCTCTCACCTCACCTTGTCTCTCACTAATTCCACAAGCAGGCCTTGAAAACAGCGCCGTGCGCCCCACTTGCCGGCCTCTCAGGTTTCCCTGGCCCCTTTTGAGGCTCAATGGACACCCCCTTCCTGTGGAGGCTCCCTGGGGCAGGGCTGTGCGTGGTCCCAGTGCTTTGCACCAAGAACTGCATAACCAACATGATGAGAAAACTCTTGTTTTGTGAGCAGTTCCCAAGGGAGGCAGTGGTAACCCAGGCTGACACCAATGCAGGGGTTTACATGTACAGACTGACTTCCCCATCTTTAACAATCCTAAGGTAGGTAATACACGAGTGACTGTCCCATCAGACATATGCATCAGTTGATATTCATGGAAATACAATGATTCATCTGAAATCACAAATCAAATAGCTGAACTGAAGCTCAAATTCAAGTCAAGGTACAGAGTGAACTTGGGAAAAGAGAGGCAAGTCCCTCAACCTTCTATCAGGAGAGAAAAATGACCTTTGTACAAGTGAATCTTTGGCCACAGTGACAAGCAGGACTGGCCGCCCAGAGGGGCAGAGTCTTCCAAGGTCACTGAATGAAGCTGTGATTTTACGGATTCCAGCTTGGCTCATGGCTACTTAATCTTGGGCTGCTTTGGACAGGAAGAAAGAATCAGAGGCTGGAGACAAAGGTCAGAATGCAAGGGCACACAGAGGGACTAAGGTCAAAGGACAGACATATGCGAGGAGGGAAAGAAACAAAGACCCTCACTCTTACATACAGAAAAGGTGGAAAGGGAAACAGGTTCTTTTCTGAGAATTCAGCTGCCTGCCAATGGCATCAGGACAAACAGGGATGGCGACTCAGGTCCAGGCTTACTACAGCTCTGAGACTGTCTAAGGGTGGTATTCCCTCTAAGCAAAATGTGGTATTGTCCAAATCCTTAAACTGAGGGATGCAGTGACTTCCAGCAACTGAAATGTAAAGCTGTAGCTGCAGGATAGAGGTAACATATCAAACTATAACATCAAAAGTGAATCTGGCTCCTATTGGACCTTCTTCATCAATAAGCACTTATTAATCGTCTACAGTGCTCCTGGTATTACTCTAAGTGCTGGGGATACAAAGGATGGCAAAAGGACAGGGGCTGTCCTCAAGGAGCCCACAGTCTAATGAATGGGGACTACCTTTAAGATACACTTTGAGAATTTGGAGGAAAGGGAAAACGAGCCTGAAGGAGGTCCCAGAGAACTGCAAGATAACAAAGCTCAGCAACTACAGGCTTGGTACACAAGCAAAATCTAAACAAACAAAAATGAGGAGTTTTAATTTAGTGCTTACCACAAGTTTGTTAGTGATTTTAGCAGCTACAAAACCAAAAGTCAGTATATAAAGACAGGGATGTTTTTCAAAGAGCTGAACAGCTGACTTCTTGTAGATCATTGCAGCTAAGGTAATCACTGATCCAATATGGAGAAATGGAGAAAGGACACTTGTTCCCTATATAGAAATCAAGAGAAGAGAAGAGTTAACACACTGTACCCCAACAACACCGAATGGATTTGTTGAGAAATCTGAGCAGACTCGGTTCTCCTCAAATTCTAAATCTGAAATTTGTGGAAGTCGTGCTTGACAGCTGTTTCTTCAGTTGAACAAAGGAACAGCTGACTAAAGCAATGGCAAAATGGATTAAGTATTAAAAAAAAAAAAACCCACCCCAAAAACAAAATCAGGAATTTTCCTGTGAATTCAAACTTACTAAGCCATGTACCCCTAAAGTTGTTTGTTTGTTACTAAGTCTAAGGGTGAAAACTGTAAATTAATATAACTATGATTATATTTTTTATATAAGAAAAAGTTTCAAATGAAAAAATGAAAGTGCAGCTCTTCTAAATCTTAACTCAAATCAGAACCAGAAACAGCAAGTGAAAGTATACTTACTGCTATGGTTGATCCGTTTTTGCCAACACCACCTGTGAAGATTACACGGAAATAATTTGTACAGGAGAATATGGTCCCTGCTACAGTACAAAGTGCTGGAAAAATTTTCATTTGAATATTCAGCACTGGAATCTTTAATGGGAGAAAGAGAACAAAATTAAAACATGTATAACATGAAATAAGCTTATTTATATTTGTTCAGTGAATTTAAATACTTTAAAACCAAATTTCTAAATTTATAAGCATCATCCTCTCCTATATCCTTTTCTGTGGCCCCATTTCAGGAAGAATAGCTCTCATTTGAAACAACAATAACCAAGTATCTTTTCCCGTTTTTTCCTATCAAGAGACAATGCTGCCACACTTCAGAGAATGAGAATGAACAGCATCAAGTCACATTTGTTTTGACATCCTTTTTTTGGCAAAATAAGACAATAGTAGAAGCTCTTTCGTGAGTGAGCAACACAACTAAGTTCCAGTGTAAGGCAAAAGTAGCCTGGAGTGAATCACACAATGAATTCTCTTCAGGCCTTTATGATACATACCCTGTTCCTTTTGACCTCTATTCGCCAATCACTGGTTATTTAAGAGCAGTGGAAGAAAACATTTCAAACACGAGAGAACAAAGTCTTGGGCTGGATTTAAAACATAATGGCTCCCAGAGAAGAATCCTAACCCCACAGAATTGAAGTTGTTAGTATAAGCCAAAGGCCACTGAGGAGGAAACTAAAAGAAAAGCAGGCAAGAAGGCCCTCAACAAATTCACCCAACTATACCTCACTTTACTATGAGCCTAAAAAGAAAAATGCTAACATAACATGTTTTATAAAGTGGGAGATTATTCACTTTATTCAAGGATTTACTAAATAGTTCCTTTAATCAGCAGATTGTTTCCAATTAAGATTTAGTTACTGTTAAAAAAAAAAAAAAAACAACAACAAAAAACTTCATCAGTAACTGAAGGAAATATGCTGACAAGTCCAACCCTAGCATAGTTCATAGAACTGGGGATTATAACACAAATAGCAGTTGAAGAAAGTGGAGGCATTTAGCTTGGAGAAAATTTGGGGAGAACCTGATAGCAATCTTAACATGGGAAAGGCTGTTATGTAGAAGAGGACTTGTTCTCCCAGGCCTCTGAAGGCAAACTCGAAGAAATGGAGAGCAGACAGGGAGGCATGTTTTAGTAAGTTATAAAGAATTTCCTAATAACTAGGGCTAGACCAAGGTAGAATGGGCTGCCTCCCCTGGCATCATTAAAGCTCTTTGAGCAAAGCCTAGATGGAAGACCAGTTGTCATGAATGTTATAGCAGAATCCACTGCTAAGGAGATGGAGGCTAGTCTGCAGGGACTTTGAAGTCCTTTAAACTCTTGAGACTTTGTGCTCCTAACTGATAATCCATCAGACATGTAACTATCATATAAAGTGAGGTATACTTGCGATGAGTTTTAAAAGTCCGTATTTCATTAAAAAGTCCTCTCCAAAATTTCTATCCCTTCCCCCCAATTTAGCTTTTCCATGTATAGTTTTTTGATATTACATCCAATTTTAAAACATGGTGATAGTAAAATGGAATAGAAACATTCTAGTAGTTAATTGCATTCACAGAAGAATATAGATGCAAGATGAAAAGATCACCAATGACTTATTTACCCTGTTTTCTTACAGTATAAAGCAAGTAAGAGTATGAGTGAGAATACGAAATGTAGCCATTAAGATCTGATTTCATTATCAATCCCAATTCAAAAGGGAATAGAGTGTAGACAAAAGCCAAATTAAACCTAGGGAACTGTCATTATTCCACAAATGTCTCATTTTACTTCATTCCTTCAAAACACTGAAGAACTCCATTTATTTATAGAACTCTATGACCTCTTGCAAAATTGTACTGCTAAGTTGTTTTTTTCAAAGCATCTGTTGATGTTCTGTTGCACTGTGGAAGATTTTAATTTCATGAATTCCACATGCTGGTCCAGTTTAAAAAATGACAACATTTTCTCGAATTCTATCTGGCACAACACTGAACTGCTCCCTTTACATTCCCCTCTCCCAATTCATAATTCATTTTCAATTTAGGGGGAACAGTACTGCTGCTTTGAGCTCCAAAAATTAACTCTGTTCCAGCTCAGAAAAATCATAAGATCATATCAAGTCAGTGAAATCTGGCTGAAATTCAATTCACCTCTCACCATATATATATATATATATATATTTTATCACTGTGTTTTCCTCCACAGGGACAAAGAAAACCTTTGGCAAAGACAAAAATGCCATCTTCCCCCATTTTGCAATGAGCACTAAATACAGGGAAACCCCTACACCACATTGGTGCTAATACCCATGGTATAGGCTAACCTTGATATAACAGGCTTTTACTGTACGTAGTTTTTATGTTTTGGGGGACACGATTTGACCCATGGTATACATCCAAATCTGTGTAATAAAGATCTGTGCCATAACAGAGTTCTACTGTATTTAAAATTTGATGAAATCACTTTAGGGTCATGGAAGCTCATATTGGTGCCCTATGAAAGAAGAAAAAAGAATATAGAGCATTAGTACAGCCAGGCAAATTAGTACATGGCCTGGGCCACAAAGCAGAGAAAAGGGCAGCAGGCCTAGAGGGAAAAATATAAGCTGTTCTCCTCCTTTCTCTTACCTTCTCTGTAGAAGAACCATTATACAGGAGCCCAGGCACCCTGCCCTTGCATGAGGGAGGCAAGAAGTCAGCTTCAGAGTCGCAGAGGAGGAAGGACTAGGGTCAGGAGAACTTTCAGCCTCAAGAGTATCTCCCCTAAGGCCTACACTGAGATACAATATTTAGGCGCCACTACTTAACCCACATTTTCTTTTCCCCTTACAACTGGGGGCATAATGACAGTAGCAGACACCTGCAACTTTCCTTTGCCTTAATTTCTCTAGCAATGTCCTTTTGCATCTCAGAAACAAAAAGAGCCACTGGGCTGTCATCTCTGAAAATGTGCTGACAGTGAGAGCTAGACTGACCACACATTACCTCTAGCCTTGAGGACCTCAGTCTCTTTCATGTGGAAAGAGGTGTCCTTTAAGATTGGAGAGCACAAGTTAGGTTCCTTATATCAAAAGAGAACTCCTTTGACCACATTTAAGTTGTAATGTGGCTGATGATGCCCACTCAATTTGACATTGGAAATGGAGTTATGATAGACCAGTTGGTCTTGTGTCTTTGAAGAGGAAAACTGATTTGCTACATGTTACCAATGGTGTTTACAATGGTGTACTGTATTTTACTAATACAACAGCAATGTAATGTGATGGCTGAAAAAGCACTATGTACTTAATAAATTCAAACATAAATAGATATCATCACCATATTGGGCTCAGCTACCATCCCTCTTTCAAAGAATTTGGGAATCACATATTTTAAGGTGGCACCAAGCCTTATCATGTATTGAATGATAACCAACATTGTTTTCAAATTGTTGAAATAGTAAGAGTATTTTTAAAACAACCTTAATTTTACCTCTTTATTTCATCAATAGAATTGATGAAATTGAGGCACACTAGGCTCTAGAAACTTGAGCCTAATCCTACTGTTAAAAGAATTTTATCAGAGAAATATTCATTTATACACAATTACTTCTGAAACACGTCAAAGAATAAGAGTTTAATTTGCAGAAAGCGCTCTTAAACCTTAAAATACTACACATTATCATAAATCAAAATAGCAATTTGACTTAAAAAGAGAAATGGATCTGAAATCCAATGGAGGAAATATGACTGCAATTCTATATAGACTTATCCCAGTATTATGAAGGCCCTGAATTTGTTTTTCATCAAACTGGAATGATTGAAGGTGGTTCTGAGGAGTGCCAATAAAATGTGCCTTTCAGTAACAATATAAAAGTCCTTCTTCCATACTATAAAAATCACAATTTTCTCAGTTGCTGGAGGTTCCCTCCTTGAATGCATATATGGCAACTCCTTAACAATTTTGTCGATAGTTTTCAAAAATTATAGTGACTGAAAAATTCATCATTCTAGGCCAATCTGCAGAAGAACACCTCCACTAATGGCTAAGCCAATCTTGGGGTAAGACAGGAATAATCAATCCCCAGATCCACATTCAAATTCTTTCCAGTTTGGCTGGATCTATTAGAGCTAGTGCTCCCCTGGTCCAGCCTTCCAAGAATTCTCAGCATCACCATTATGCCTTGAGGTGGCACTGGAGTAGAACTTTAGTGAAAGATAACAAAATCCAAAATCTTTTATCGTCTATAACTTGGCAACTGAATACAAATGCAGCTGTTCAAGAAAAAGTTTCTTATATTTGAAAACAAAAGCCGGCAATATAAGGACATTGTGGTCATTCTATTTATCTTGATGAAAATCTGTTTTCTACCAAACAAACAAACAAACAAACAAAAGAGCCAGAAATTAAGTCTCAAATTCAGAAGGACAGATATAATTTTTTAAAAATATAAAACAAAACAAAAACTAGCTAATTCTCTGAAAACAGCTTAGTAATGGACTGCTTGCCTGGGGAAATATCTTAAGTATAGATTTCCTGTGTTTAAAATTTAGGTTCTGCTCTTTATATTATTAATCTACTTTCTTTAATACTACAGTAAAAGGATCCACTTAAAATAAATTTAATTTCACCTGGATTTAGACAACAGCACATGAAGAATTTGTATTCCCCAAATTTGTCTTTGATTCTGGGGTAGCCAAATCATTTATCAGTTGTAGCCAACTACCAAAATCTACAAGAAAATTATATTCCTGAGTCCTATCATATTACCTTCCACTTTCATCATATATAAATGTCTGCAGTGCCAGAAGGAACATAATGTCAAGCTCTGAAGTAATATCTTTGCTATTATTCGATAATGAAACCACATGCTCCAAAATGTGGCAGTTTTATGTTAATTACAGAAAGCTGTGCTGGGCACTGAATCAAAGAGGGGTCAAATATTCCCAAGTCCCTCCAGAATTTAAAATTTAACTGGGAAATATTTAACAAATATTAAAAAAAAAAAGTTCAGATGTTAATATGTGGATATCTAAATCAATATAATGCCTGCAAAGATCTATCCTTATGTACAGTTTAGTGACCCATTTCTATTTGACTTTTGAATTGGTCCATATTTTTAATGCACTTTACTTTAAAATCTCAGGACAGAAATCCATGCCAATATGCTAATACCATGAGGACACTGAGGGAAATTATTTCCTAGAATTCAGTTTTCAAATTTAAATTAAAAACAAAGTGTTAGAATCTATTTGAGGGCTTAAAGTAATAAAAATCAAGTTCTTACAGACATTATTTGGGTATTATATAAACAATATGGTAAAAAGGAATATGGTAAAAATAGAATTTACTCAGATAATATATTGGTTGTAGTTTTATTATGTTCTCCCTAATGCTCTGGTAGTAAATGCTTAGGGGAAGTGTAGTAGGGGCAAATTAATTGATTTTTTCCCCCTCCATTTTGCTTTTAAATTAAACAGAATTTTTTTTGGGGAAAAAAAAGATTTATTTCTAGCTCAAGAGCTTCCTTAAAATAACCATTAAATTACTCGGGGGGTGGGGAGGGAGGGGAAGGGTAGAAGTAACAATACAGTTACAGATCCAATGATAATGGGCAGAAATTGTTTTGCCTAAATCTTTGTACAATATACTGCCAGCAATTTGTGAAGAAGAAGTATACTATGTTATAGAGACTATCTAGATTTTGGATAAGGTGGAAAAACCAAAGGTCTAACAAAAAAAAAAAAAGTCCTTTAGCACTGCTTTCAAGGAAATGTTAATTCTATTCTGGGGGGAAAGCATACTCTGTCCATTATACTGTCTGTAGTTTTTAAATGTATAAAAGGAGAGTTTAATGGATTCCACTCGTTCAGAAAAGGAAATAAAAAATTTGAATCATCCTCACTTTTGAGACATCTTGATGTACTACCTGCAGCCCACTTTTTTTTGCAAAAAATGAGACAACTACCAGCTCTGAGAAAGGTCATAAATTCTCAAAGGCCTTCAGGACTGTTATCTTGGAATCGAACCAAATGCTCTATTGATTGTTAAAAAGGTGACTGACATTCATCATGTCTTAAAGAAAAATACCTGTGTCTTATTGTTATTGATGTTTTTGGTAACAAGGAGGATGAAATAATTTTACATGTTACTGTTTAATTGGATTATACGGCATTTGAAAACACAAGCAGGATACATAACATGCATTACATGGGATATACAATGTGAACAAAATTACCATAGATTGCCAAAAAGGTGGTCCTCCAATCACTGCCAGCAAATGCATGATTATTATGAAGATTTGCACTTCAGTCACATCAATTCTAATTAGGTACAAAAAGCCAAAAAAGCAGAATTACTCAAAACAATTTCAAGTTAATCACCTGCAAGCTTAGCAGCTCTCCTCTCTCATGCACAATTGAAAATTCTCCAAAATACTGGGGAAGTAATAGAACAAATTGGAGAACATAGCAACAATTTGTTGAGGAAAATTCAAGTAAAAACCCATAAAAATTCTTTAATTTAATTTGATAAATTTCACAGAGCAATAAAAACTTCACCTTTTGTGAAAGGGATTTTTGGACTCATTTTGTGTGAAACAGAAGCAAAACAAATCCAACTGAATGAACAAAAAAGTCCTATCAAAGCTCAACCTTTCTCACCAAAAAAGAGAACAATTTTGAGTGTTAACTGCCCAAAAAGGAGGTATTTGTCATAAATAAATTTATGAAATACTTTGCAATATCAGAGAGCAAAGTAGTTAGAAAAATTAGGCACTTCAATTAAAATGCAATAAATAAAACACTATGTATGACTTTGCATGAACTTGTTGCCTTTTAAAGAATGAAATTGTCCACCATAATAAAAGTGAGGAAAAACAAGCCTTCACACATTATTTTATTTCTTGTTCTCATTAATCATCTACCTAATCACTGAGAAATTCACTTAAGACTTCTTCAAAGTTTTCTTTGAAATTGGGAATACTGCAAATGCTGTCACAGCCAAGCAGAAATGATCTTATCAGAAAAATGAGGGCTGTAAAACTTAAAAGCCAGAAAAGTGTTAAGGGAACAGGGATAAAAAAAATTTAGAGAGAGAGAATGCAAAATCTATCATTCATTTCTTCCTGAAGGTGTGTTAGAGTAAACTCTTGATCTCACTCAAAGTTTGTAGGAAGAACTGGGAAAGAAAGAGGTTTGAGAAAAGCGGAAAGCAAGAGCAGCAAAGGCCCTCAAAGTTATGAGTTTGTGAGATTAACACAATTAAAATTCTCCACTTCCCTGTAACTGTCTCTGGATCCAAACAAATCCTCCACAATTCTCAGTTCAAAATCACTACTGCTTGAAAATTGATTCTAGGCAGGGAAGGAGTAACTTTGGTACACATACATGAATTAGACTAACTAGAATCTGAATGACTGATGTGGTGCATAGAGTCACCAAGAGACTGAGTAGTAGGCTGGAAGATAAGCAGGGATCAAAGATGAGTTGCTCAACCTTGGAAGAGTTAGTGGAGGGGTACACATTTTATAGCTTTTTACTGGATAGACATTTGAAGTAGCCATTTGGAAGAGAAAGGGCCAAATGTATACAAAACAAAAATGTATGAAAATGACACATAACCCTTTTGCCCCAGTTGAATTTACAACATGAATGCAACGTACAAAATGGTTATTGGTATGATCTATAATGTGGTTTTGGGCACCAAAAGTTGCAGTTCGGTCTTTTGAAGAATTCACAATGGCCATTCTCTTTGGCAAAAGATAGATTTATTGAGGGGGAATAGGTTACAGATAAAATGAAGGGATTTAATAGACACCTGGAATGGTAAATATGAAATCGAATGGGAGACCATATATATGAAAGTCAAGTTCCTCACTGGAAATCACAAGCACCCCCTTGAGGTTGGGGCATGCCCTTAGTTGTTAGGCTAAATTGTTAAAGGGACTTAGCACCCTAAAAGATTGTTAGCTGAAAGGAGAAGAACCCCGTGGGGTTGAGAAGCACAGTGTAGTTAGGGAAGATACCATGTGGCACGGTGGGGGGATGGAGAGGAGGAGTGCAGAGAGAGAGGGGAAAAGACACCACAAGGCAGAATGCTGTGTCAGGATGACCCAAAGAAAGGCAGCAGCATGAACTAGAAGTTGTTTTATAGGGGAAATTTAGCCTCAGGCTTTTGATGTAACTTGGATTTCTGAGTGGATTATCTTTAGAGAGTGAGACCAAGGAACTAAATTGATCTCCATTAGCAGAGTCTTCTTGGTTGCCTGAAAGATTTTTATCAATTCTTCTGCTAATCACACGTAACACTGAAGACCTCATTAATTATCACTGCAAAGTGCCAAAGAGAAATTAAAAAAAAAATTTTTTTCTGGACTGTCCCATTTAAAAATGTTCACATACAAAATCTTTTAAAAAGTATTTTGGCTGTTGTCCTTGCATTTAGACCACCAATATCCTAAAGGGGAGAAGCAGAGCCATCTTGTATACTAGGTAGTTATGGACTGCTTTTTTAGCTTTTTAATTTAAAATACCTTACTTGAGGTTGACTGTTCACTGCTGTCAGAGACAGCATCTTTGGGACTTGCTGTTTAATTCCTGAAGATGTGGCACCAACCTTGACTAACAGTGAAAAGACTTCTTGAACTAATCCCCAAGGATATGAACTAAAGCAAGTTTAAGAGAACAAAACTATGTTTTGTATGCAGATATAATCATGAAACAGTCAATATCTATCCCTTTTTTCCTTTTTCCCAGAATAAAAATCTCTGGATTGATTCATTAGAGCTGCTATAAAGAAGTAGGTCACTTTAATCTCCTTTGAGTCACAAAGAAAAGGAATTGTATTCTAGAAGGAAGAAAACAAGTCAGGAGTTTAGCTTGCTGGATTCGATTTCATTGAATTCATGGATTCAATGGATAGCTTTAAATAAGTTCTGACACAACTACTTATTATTAAAATGAGAACTGTAGGTTGAAATGTGCCAGTATTTTAAGGCACTGAAGCTAGTTCTCACAAACTACACCTTGTAAAAAAAGAAGTAAGCAAAGCACCTAAAAATTGGAGTTCTCTTCTAAAGAGAACTTTATAAACAGTACTCATACCTTTCACAATTTCAAAATGTCTAAATGAAAACTTTCTGGGCAAAAATTAAGTGTAAAGTTTTAATCTGACTGTAGCTATTGAGATAGAAAGAAATCTGAAATTAGAAAAAAACTGATCATTTGTGGCCATTGGCATTTCTCTTTTAATATAATCTGAATTCTAAACAGGCTGCAAAGTAATAAAAGAGAACTTCATCTAAAAATTCTAGATATCCTGTTCTGATGTAGGTACAATTATTCTTGTATTAAAAAGGAAAAGCCAACCAAACTTTTTATTGGTTGCCAGAGAAAAAAGAAGGTAAGAAAAAATGAGTCATGAAATTTCAACTTCTGTTTGGGAATATCCACATGATACTTTTTTGTTGTTTTAAATCAATAAGTCTTTGAAAGTGCCTACTATGTGCCAGGCACAGTGTGAAAGTTGGGATAAGAAGTTTACATTCTTACTGGGAGAAAGAGGATACAACTTATATATAGATAAAAGAAATACAAAGTGACAGGTAAAGATGAAGCAGTAGAGTTCCCTTGGAGAAGGCAGCAGCACTGAGCGGCTTGGGGAACCAAGACAAAGGCCCAGAACCAGGTAAAAGGGAAGTCACATACAAATCACAGCAAGGAGTTTGCTTGGACTGCAATCAGCATACAGAGACAGTTGGAGCTTGGGAGTCACATTGTGGAGAGTAACAGCCCAGCACTCCGGCTTCCTCAACAAGGTAGTAAGCAGCAACACACACTTGTGCTTTAGGAATATCAATCTGACATTTGTGTGGAGTTCTTCCAACGAAAAGTTGAAATAATATTTTACTGTCAATGTCAAAATATCTAAAGCCAAATCCTCCTTGATTGGAGGGGAAAAGAAAGAAGTCTGCTAAATGACCAGAGTATTTTTCCTCCATGAAATGGGTCCCTCAGATTGAAAGTTAGGGGGGAACTATGGCCTTCTATCAATCATGGGAAGAAACTACGGATAAAGTCACCAAATGTGAGGCAGCTACCTAACTTGAAGCACACTAAATGAGCACTTTGAAGGAGAATAAAGAAAGGTAAAAATTCAACAAGACTGTGGTCCAAAGGAATGATTTCATCAGGACTCCAACTACAAATAAACTGGCAACTCACTTGCAATTTAAAGCCTTAGAGAATGCCTAGAGTCCAAGGAAATAAAATGACCAGCCAGGAAATGTCAGAGGTAGGAAACTCATATTTTCAGACTCCAATTATAGTTCTCTAACCAGTATGATCCTCTGCCTCTCTTGACAAGTCACAGACATCAAAAATGACTGAGAGAAGATTTCAGATCACTGTAAGTAGGGATAAAAATAATGTGAAACAATAATCTTAGTGAAAGGGTAACTTGTACAAGTGGCAACTAAACTAGTATATTGGGCTGAGTCCCAACAAAGCTGGAATAAACTGACAAGTCTCAGACTTAATAAGATTTACCATAAGCAAGTTTGTCCATTTGAATATATTTTCTTGATTATTAAAGCATTAATCAATAAGGATTATTAATTAATTAATAAGGATTATCAATGTTGCTGAGGCATTTCAATTGTGTCTAACTATACTTGGGGCTTTCATGGCAAAGATACTGGAGGGATTTGACATTTTTTTCTTCAGCTCATTTTATAGTTGAAGAAACCGAAGCAAACAGGGTAAGGTGACTTGTCTAAGATCGCAAAGCTGATAAGAGTCTGAAACCAGATTGTGAACTCTGGAAAATGGAGTCTTCTTTAGACCCAGTTCTCTATCTACTTCATCACCCACCTAATAAAAAGTTCTTTTCTAGAATCTTTAGGCATACTGTGTATCTTGTTCCATATTTTATGAAAAATATTTCTCAAAACAATCAAGAAATTGTGCCACTTAATTTTTCTACTACATAAAATACAAGGGTTTCAAAGATTTTTTAAAAAATAATAACAGCTTAGTATTTAAATACTGCTTTAAGGTTTACATTATACAAATTTTATAATCACAAGAATCCTGTAAGATGGGTGCTACTATTATCCCCATTTTACAGGTGAGAAAACTGAGGAAGAGATGTTACCTGATTTGCCCAGAGCCACACAGTATTAAGTGTCTAAGACAGTATTAGAAATCAGGGATCTTCCACATTCCAAATCCTGAGCACTAGCTACTGTATCACCTCTATGTATATGAGATACATGCATGTATAGGCAGATATACATACATTATGTGCTTATTTAAAATAATTTAAAGTGACAAAGGCAGACACACTATAATTTGAACAAGTGATCAGCCTTGTTAAGAATGAGCTCATATTATGAAGGACACTGATTAAAGCTCCTTGAGAACAAAACTGGCTTTTGCCTTTCTTTATATCCTTGACTCTTAGCAAAACTGCTAGTAAATGCTTAACAAATGCATACTGAATGAGAAAGAAAAATGCCAGTCTGCAGCCTGATTTCTAAAGTTAACTAAGTTTGTCCATTTGAAGGTACTGACTTAACTATTAAGGCACCAATTAATCAAATGACTGGTTGATCAATAATCACTAATAAAAAGTTCTCAAGGACTAGAAAAGTAATAAAAGACTTGCAAAAAGCAATTGTTATCCTTATTAACAAGAAGAGGATGAAACCTATAAATTCATCTTATCTTTTCATCATCAATCTACTTTGTTTTTCTGAAAGCTATGGAGTTGAAACACTAAATGGCTAAGAGGCAGAATAGATGGAGTGCCAGCCCTAGAGTCAAGAATTCTCCTCTTCCTGTGTTCAAATCTAGCCTCCGATACTTACTAGCTTTGTGACCCTGACCAACAGTTTGCCCTTTGTTTTCTCACTTAAATGAGCTTAGAAACGCAAACTAGTATCTTTGCCAAGACAATCCACATGGGGTATAATGAAGTGTCAGACACAACAACAAAAGCTTCAGAATAAGTTAGGTAATTCTATAATTGACTGGATGATATATATGTATGAATACAGAATTTCAACTCAAATGTTCTACCCATAAAAAAATCTTTAAGATGCACTGACTGATTTCCAATAACAGAAAGAAGCCTCATCTGTGTATTTGAAGAAAGGCTTTCCTAGAAGTTACTCCTGAATGATGCTAAATATGGGCGCTTGAGGTAAATTTTAAAATTTCTCTTCATATGATAATGATGATACCAGCATAAATTTAAAAATGTAAGTTTGTGTGAGCAGTAAGCATTCATTCAAACATAGGGGAAAATGGAAACAATTTTAAAATGGCATTTTGTCATTTAAAATGCATTTGCTGCTAAAAAATATTTCAAAGACAGTACTCCATAAAAGTAAAGTATGTAGAGAGCTTTGAAAAGGAAAAAGTATACCAGTAAAATGCTTCATCAATCATTCATTCATTATCTACTCATTGTGAATAGTGATATAGAAAATAAAAAAACGTAGGGGCTAAAATTATCCTTCTATTTCTAGAAGATTTAAGCTGAAAGTATAAGGAGAAGCTACCAAAAGAAAGGCAAGAACATTTAAGACTGGGGTGATAACTGGCAACCTAAGATAGATTTGTACCAGTTGACCATAACAAATACATGTGCAAAATGACCTCTGTGTTCTTAAAGAGCCTTAATTAGCTGCGTTCCAATTACTATTGACATTTTAAGTTTAGATTAAGAGAAGATCATTACTTAGTCATTTTTCAGTCCAAAGTCTATGCTACTACTATTTAATTACTGGAATCATAATTCTCAAATGACACGAGACATCACTGTTCCTAGTGAATATCGAAAGCTTTATATTTCCAATTCCATTTTACTTATGTGAGAAAACTAATAAAAGCCCCTAGATGGGCAACTGACTCACCTAGCTATATAGAGCCAACTATCAGATTTCATTCAGAAGATTTTTCCTATTGTTAAATTATAAAAATGAAGTACTGCTATTCCTGTGACCAAAAAAAAAGAAAAGAGAGAAAGGAGGGGGAATGAAGATTAAGGCACTACCACTTTGGAAAATGAATTTTTCTACTAACAATATATTTTTACTGTCTAGAACTACTGTTAATTCTGAGTTTGGGGGCAATGGACATACTAATTCCTTATATAACATTATCAGAAAGATGTAATGGTCGCTTAAAAAAAAATCCCAACAAAAGGAGAGTGCTCAAAGGACAACTAACATGATCTCAAAGGTTGATAATACTGAGTTTAGTTTAAAGCACTAATTAAAGAGGAAAAATATCATCATGACTTTTTTATAGAAAAAGACACAGATAAAAATTGTCGTATTGGAATGCAGTGAACAGCAAATGAAATAAAGGTGGAAAATAAAGATGCACTTTCTTTTTGATAAAATATTCAAAACAAACTTCTTTGGACAGGCTTCAAATAAGAAAAACTTAAAAGGCGACTGAGGAGGGGGAAGAGGTGGGGAGAAAGCAGAATATTCCCTGAATTAACTTCAGCCATAATCATATCCTACTGGCAATCTTCCTATTTCCCAAAACATAAAAACACCCAAATGATCCTATTTAATGGTGGAAAGGTTTTGCTTAAAATAGTTTTAGACCAAAAATAACCAACATTTAAACAAAGATTTTGTCTATCAGAGAAGCTTCTGTCTAATCATTTTTCTACTGAAAAAGACTAATTTTATATTCAGGTATTCACCAAAAGGATGATTTAAAAAATCTGTTTCCAATAGGATGGATTTTTATTGCCCTATTATGCTTTTAGATTGCTTTTTTTTTTCCTTTCCTTTTCTTTTTTTCCCTGGTGAGACAATTTGTTTTGAAACTGATTTTCAGAGTTGCTCTGTGCATGACAAAGGGGCTGCCTTTTGCAGAGTCCATGCCATTCTTCATTGGGCGCATTAATACTAGCACAGTTACCGTGAAGTTCCAGAACCAGGGCCCCAGGGTTCCTGTGAGAAGCTGGGATGTTATAATTAGGATCTGGGACTCTGTAACATCGAATCTATGTGTGAGGGAAAAAACATTTTGAAATAACTTTATTTAGAGCATCAACCAAACAACCTATGAAGTTCCAGAACCAGGGCCCCAGGGTTTCTGTGAGAAGCTGGTGTGTTATAATTATGGTCTGGGACTGTGTAACACTGAAACTATGTGAAACTGAAATAACTTTTTTTGGAACTTCTACCAAACAGCCCCACCAAAACAAGTAACACCAAAATTTCATTTAAAAGGAACACCCTTTAAGATGATAGTTAGAGATTAGGTGATATGCTTTATATGGTAATATTTTTATTGCCTTAAAGTACAAAAGTATATTTATTAGCTAAACTGAAGACTAATTTTTAAAAAAGTGATTTGGAAATACAACCAGATTAGCCACACTTTATCCGCTTCTCAATTACCTGTGGAAGAACCATCCAGTTAGCAAATAACCACAATCTGTATGCTTTATAGAGTCCTTTAGAGCAGGGGTCCTCAAACTTTTTAACTAAGGGGCCAGTTCACTGTCCCTCAGACTGTTGGAGGACCGGACTATAGTAAAAAGAAAAAGTTTGTTTTGTGGGCCTTTAAATAAAGAAACTTCATAGTCCTGGGTGAGGGCGATAATCATCCTCAGCTGCCGCATCTGGCCCGCGGGCTGTAGTTTGAGGACCCCTGCTTTAGAGTGTACACTAACATCTAACTACGTATCTCTTTGATGTGTTATTTCTAGAGTAGCACCAGGACAAAAATACCTATATAATGCTTAAAGAGTCTCTTCTCTTCCATCCCAACATATTCCTACTATTTTCCCATGGAGAGAAATGACAACAGGCATGCAAAAGGGAAGGGACAGAAATGAGAGCTATTAAAAAACGATGAGGGGAAGAAATTTTAAATATTAAAAGTATACATTCATCTCTGGATATGATCGCAACAAAAGCTAAATTGATTGTGCCTTGATCCTAAGACTTATTTCCTTATGAATTCTAACTCAAATTCTTTTCTTTCTAACTAACATTTCTATTTTTTTTGCTGTCTTTGTTTCAGAGTAGTAAAATGATCTTAGTGTCCTAAAATTTTATGGATGGGAAAAGGGAAGTGGTATGGGATAAACTATACAAGTCCTGTTTCTACCACTTACTAAGAGTGACCTTGGATAAGTCTTTTTAATTCCATTTTTTATCTGTAAAATAGGTATAGTAATATTTCCACTATCTGCACCATGTGGTTTGTTGTGAGGAAAACATTTTACAAGCTTTAAATTGCTATATAAATGTAAGTAAATATTATCTTTAATCAAAAGAGGTATGAGAGAGAAAAGAAGGCTGTAGGCTTGAAATCAAGAAGAACTGAGTTGGGATCTGGTCTATGACACACTGGGTAAATCATTTAATCTCTTCTCAATTTCTTTCCTTATCTGTTAAATGGGGATGATAACAATCATGCTTATTTCACAGGGTAAGTAAAGGAGGTGAGACAGACATAGACTTTTGCAAATTTAAAAGCAATATATAATTGTTAACTAGATTATTGTTATTACAACAAATTGAGAAATATGGGCCTGAAAGGGCCTAATGCTTTGTTTGAGTTCAAAGAGTACTTTGGCAGTACAGATGGCCGTAGAATCCAAGTCTTCTAACTTTTGCTCCAGTAACTATTCATTGGCTCAGTAGTTTTGGAGGATATAGGATAATAGTTAGCTAGTCAAAAATGATCAGATTAGCAGAGGCTGCCAACTACAAAGCACAATTCTAAAAAGAAGAGGGCAAGATTTTACTTAATGTTTTAAGAATATGTTTTCACTTGGGTTAGTGCACTCTATTATTATTTCAAATAATTCACAGTGGGCTGTTGGGGACATTATCTATAGCAAATCAAATTAATTTAAGAGGTCTAAATTATGATACTTGGGCAGTGTTAAAGTTTGCTGGAACTGCTGAAGAGAAAAATGCATGAATAAATTGGAAAAAAAAATACCTTTAGTGGATAATGACTTCAAATAAGGATTTTTACATTTTTATATATATTAAAAACTTTATATGTATTCAAAATCAACACTTTTCTATTTGTTTTTGGTCTAGATCTGTGATTTTAACAGATACAGGTGAGAAAATGCTTTCTACCAAAACAGATCAGCAATTGTTATACAATTTACTTATAATGACATGACTAATTTTTGTTAATATGATTTTTAATTAATGTCCATTTTATGCAACAAACTGTACAAATCAAAACCAATGTGAAAATTTCCTTCTATAAGAGATATACATAGGAAATACCTCAAACAATAACAATTTTGAGTAACTATTAACTTTACAATCCAATTTTAAAAACAGAATTACTTGACTTTTAGAGTAAGAAGGGACCTTTAAGGTCAATAGTCCAACCCCTTCATTTTATAGCTGAGTAAACTGGTTTAGAGAGACAACAATTTATTTCAGGTCACACCGCAAATATATAGTGAGTCATAATTATGGGCAGTAAAATTTGGAGAAAAATCAATAAACATGAGGGACAGGACATTGTTGATGTGATTTCAACTCAACAATGTTTGAGATTTTTTTTTTTTTGTGGGGGGAGGGTTCTTTTTACTGAATAAATGACCTTAATTAACCCAGCTCTCTCTTTTAGCCAGAAAATAAACTACTATTTACAAGCTTTGTGATCTTTGGCAAATTTATTAATGAATCTTACTTTCCTCTTCTTAAAATTATTTAAAACTATTACTAACTTTCCCAGAATTCTAGGCTTATGCTATAATGCAAGAATTATAGTTACTAGCAAACGTTATCACTGCTGTGTTCCTCTGAACTTACGGCAAAACCAGCAAAATATTAAAAAAGCAATTTTTAAATGGAGGTAGCAAATCTTAATTTCACAAATACTCTATTTTTAAAATTTTTAAATGATAAAAAATCCCCACAAATGAAAACTACACACACACACACACACACACACACACACACACACACACACACACGTACAAAAGAAAATACTACCACTTGATAAAACAAAATAAATGTAATTTGAAAAAAAAAATTAAACAGAGAGTTTAGACGAAACCCCCAAGAATTTGTATGAAAAAGAGGGAATTTCTAAATTCTTATTCTTTATTTTTTTAAGTTATAGACATCCCCTTGTTATTGACATTATATTTCAGTGCTTACCTCTTCTCCCCTACTTATGGAAAACAGAAACTGAACTTTCTCCTTCTTACCATAAACATATGCTGAAGTCAACAATTAACTATGTGTCTCTTTATCTGCCTGGGCTGCAATCTCGCCCCTGGAAATTCTATAGGAAGAGATCCTTTAAGTGGCATCTTTAAGTATTATTTTAGAGTATTTGAATGAGGTATTATCTGAAATGTTCTCTTGGCAATAAATAAAGTAAAAGGAGAAAAGCTTTCAGCAAAGTTAAAACACTAATCTGTGTATTTTCATTGTCACTGGACTCTCTAAAATGGTAATTATAAAAAAAAAAAACTCAGTCATTACCTCACTGAACCTAAAAAACCTTACATTATTTTTATTATGAATATCATAGCTTCATATTTGACATTTCAATATTAAAAGGCTTTTTTTTTTAACATTTCAGAATATTTTATGGCAAAATTTTTCTGAAATTGTATTCTTTGCAATGCCAAATTTGATATCTAAGTTCTAAGCTTTAAATCTATACTAATATTTTGAGACTGTTATGGTTTATTCATTCTACGTAAAGATTATTTTCTTCTACCATATGAGTTGCTTTCCTTTTCATTTTTGATATTAACTTATCTAACTCTTTTTTGGGTTATCTTGTGCAATCCTTTTCAGAAATCATCCTTTTTCCTACTTGAATATCTTCTTTTTCACTCCACTCCATAGTAGAGCTCTGTGGCAAAGACTATTCTTAATCATACCAGTTCATAGCTTTTTAAATTTTTATTCCCATTCTTTAACTATTTGAGATTTTTATAGGACACATTTTCTCACTCCCAACTGACTTTGTTTTTTTATTTCTAACAACTTTCCAATAGTCCAGCCAATCTTGCTACCCAGCAAATATTGAAGGCTCAAAACAACATTACACATCCCTGCCACCTATTTTCATTCAAATGTGTTCCATAACAAAAAATCAGATATCCACAAGAGAAGTATGACAAGATCAAAAAAATAACCTGAGAAATTAAAAACTGATAAGCAGGAAACTATGACACTTCCTTCAAAACACTAAGCATATAGTTGGTCCAATATTCTCTTTCTTCTTCCGATGTTCCACTTTTCTATGAGTGGTGGCTCTTTACCAAGAAGAGAGAAAATAAACAGAAAATAGATGATGATCAATACTTTTGCCACCATATTGATTTCTTTTGGAAAAGGGATGGAAAAAAAAATCTGTGGAATGAAATCAACCACAAAAATGAGTATGAGTTGCTATGGATTTCAGGTAATACAAAATCTAAATTGTAACAACTGACTCATAACCTCCAAATTATATAGGAAAATAATAAAAAAAATGGACCAAGAAAAGCATGTGGTCTCAAAGGGGCCTACTATTATAATAGTTTTGGTTCTCATGGTTTATTAAAAAAAAATACTGTCTTTGTGTATTCTGTAAGTTACATCCCCCCCAATTGTTAGAAATTTTGAATATTTTCTGGTTTAACAGTTAGTTAGATTTTAATACTATCCAGATAAATAAATTACTAATGAATGTGCAACACAAATGACCGTAACTTCCTTCATCTACATGTCTTGTCCCCTTTGATAATTACTTATTTGAAATGCTCATGATTATTGTCACTGCTATTAAGTTTAGCAATAAAATTTCTAAATTAAAATTAATGTAAACTAATAATTTGGGGGGGGGCATTAGATTTTATCTAATGCCTTGAGAAGAGAATGCTTATTTGGGATTCTAAATTAAAAAGACTTCTTTGCTGAAAATTATTTGACTTATTTCCCTGTCAAATGTCATTAATATTATTTTGAGGTCTTTAATTTTTTTTTTTGGGACGAGGCAATTGGGATTAAGTGACTTGCCCAGGGTCACACAGCTAGGAAGTGGTAAGTGTTTGAGGCCACATTTGAACTCAGGTCCTCCTGACTTCAGGGCTGGTGCTCTATTCACTGCGCCACCTAGCTGCCCCAAAGGTCTTTAATTTTTTTAAAGTTTGCAAAAGTATACAAGGTTTTCTTCTGGAATCTTACAAAGATAGAATATAACAAGCATACACATGTGGACCTATTATACAATAACAAAAATTGGAGTATTGATCTAATTGTTTTTAATACTTATTAAAAATCCTGTTAAATACTAATAAAACCACATGATTTTCTTCTCATGTCTACAAAATTCTTGGAAGTTTCCTTAGCAATAATCATCAACATAGCATGCTCATAATTCACAAGAAACTCATGGATCTGGTTATTGTATTCTGGTAAATATATGTAAGAAATAAATTACTATAAGCCCTGGTGTTTAGAGAAATAAATTGCCCTTTATCGTTTGAAAAGAACCTTTTCTATTCTGGAGAACCACTCATAATTATGAGAATCATTCTTAGTTATCATTTATTGAACACTCAATGATCATCAAATCCCAAAGTAGAATGGATGAGGGTTTTTTTTGGTTTGTTTATGTAGAAGGAGTACGTTTTTTTCTTCTTGTAGATGAAATGTTTTAATATTTATTTTTCTAAAAACGGATGCTAAAAAAGAGATGACAGGTAAAAGTTAAAAGAGTGACAGTCTAGAGATGCTTTATTTAATGAATTTAGTAATGTTACACAGCTTGCTAAAAACTCACAAATCCAAACCACTCATAGCACTTCAGAGTGTTTTTTAAATGTCATTTTTGTACTTACATTCCAAATCGCAACGTTCCAGAAACATACGTTTGCCAGTGTGCACAGTAAAACATGAAAGTCCCAGCAAAACAACAGAAAAACATCCAGTCAGGGTTGGTTCCTAGCTGCACTGCAATGCAGGTTCCAAGAACTACAAAGACTGCAGGAGAAACAGGTCACAATTAACTGAACATTTTAACTCTTACTAATATCAAGAAAAAAGTTAAATAAGAGAAATCTGAGAAAATTCTATTGTTATTTTGTCAGCAGCTTTCAGTTTTCCACAGTAAAGGAAAAGGGGATAACTAAACAAATCCACAGATAATCTCAACTTTAACTTTAGTTCATAACTTAAAATTTCCTACAAAATTCTGATCAAAATCAATCTTACAAAGAATTGGATAAGTTTTCTTTCCTAATTTAAGATTTTTACTATCCACTGATCAATAACAGTACTAGTAATTAATGTAAGGAATAAAGGAAGCAAGTATTTATTAATTGCCTATTACATGTCAGGCACTATGCTAAGTACTTTAGTTATACTATTTCATTTGACCACAACCCTGAGAGGTAGATGCTTTGTTATTTCCATTTCATAGTTGAGGGAACTGAAGCAAATAGAAATTACATGACTTGCCCAGGAAAACACAGTTAGCTAGTGTCTGAGGCCGTATCTGAACTTCAGTCATTCTAACTCCAAGTCCAGCCCTCTATCCATTGAGTCAGCTAACTGGCACAAAGGCAAAAAATAACAAAGAAAATCAAATTATTTGGATAATCTTCAAATTTACTCCTAAGTGACAAAGAGCTGGTTGTTATCCTATAACAGATATTACTTCAGTCACACAGACATGCTAGGAAATTGCCAGTAAAGTCTCAAACAATGTAACGACAGCGCAAATATTTCATCTCCCAGGGACAAAAATAGAATCACATACTAGCATTCAGTAAGTTACACTGTGGTTAAGTTGCAAGCTTTTAGAAACATTCAGTCAATATTTATCTATTCAGATTTTTAGCTTTTCTTGGTTTGTTTTATATTTATTTCTAAGGGCTCCGTTATCTATAAGAATTTTGAATTTTTCTGTAGACAAAGTCATTTAACTGTGAACATATAGCTACCAGTACATATAAATAAGTATACACAATTTGGCTCTAAAGTGATGAGATCTGAATGACTCATTATTTTACAATAGGAGAGACAGTATAGCATTAAAAAGAGTTGGACATGGAGCCAGATGAACTGGGGGTTCAAATACTGTTTTTATCATGTATTGGCTGGGTGACCAAGGTTAAACCATGCCACACTAATGAGACCACAGATCTGACTTTACCACCCTAACTTAGATGACAGAAAACTTGTTTAAAACTTAGTAGTGTTACAAGGAAAAAAGAGGAACCAAGTACTTATTAGGAGGCCTGATCAGATAAAGACTGTAATTTTAGGCTACCTATTTAATCTTAAGAACTTTAAAAACCAGTAATTGAAAAACATTCTGAATTAAAATCATTTCTAAAATAATTAAAGTCATTTTATATTGCATTTCTAAATTTAGTAAAAGTCCTAATGACAAACAATTCAATTCACACTCAAAGATACTAAAGTTGAATATAAAACTACTTGATCTAGCATGTATTACAATACTTAAGTTGAACTCTACTCCTCATATGCCTTTAACCTGTTATACATACAACATGATTGGAAGTAAGAATGAATATTATGCAGTACCTGTAGAAAGTGAATCACAGCCATGGTCAAAAAGTTCTCCCAAAGGAGAGCTACTGTTGGTTCTTCTTGCTTGTTTCCCATCTATAGCATCCAAAGACTGATAAATGAAAAGGCCACATGCACAGGCAATATATGCCCACAGAGGTGCCTAGGAGAGAAAATAAAGAAAGGTAATAAATGAGTTTATTAAAAACATGAATCAATAGTTAGATGCTACATAAAGATATCATATTCCACTATCTTAATTGTTAATAAATATCCTAGAAAGAATGGAACACTAATATTTAAGTATTTACAGTGTCTTAAGAAACAGCTTCTTTGTTCTCAAAGCACAAATGATAGTGAGAGAGAGAGAGAGAGAGGAAGAGAGAGAGAGAGAGAGAAAGAGAGAGAAAGGAGGAGGGAGGGAGGGGATGGAGAGGAAGAGAGAGAGAAACAGGGTGCTGACAGATACTTTAAGGCTTTTTTAGATGACAAGTTTTTCATGCTCTTGAAACTGATTTTTTTTTTAAATCATCAAATCTGTTCAATAAATATTTGTTAAGAGGCAAGACACCAATACTTGATATTTTCTCAGATGTCATCAAATCAAATGATTTTACTATTGGGTTTTCCTATTCATAGTTACAAATTTCCTTAGATTATAAACAATGACAAGCCTTTGTGAGGGATAAATATGATACATATGAATATACCAGTGTTGACAACTAAGCTGTATAACTGTGATTCTTGTCATCACTCTCATAAAAACTATGGATCAGGATGGTAGAAGTTCTTTTTTTGCCACATTCCTTATATCTCGAGCAATTCCCCAAGAAGGTAGGAAGCTTAGAATCTCAATATTCAAAATAATACAAGTCTTTTTGTATTTCTTCCTTCCCTACCTACCCCACCCTCAGAGGTGCCTCATGAAGAATCTCTTGGATGTGAAGATGGGAGTATGAGTCACTGCGGGATAAGATCTTGAGAAGGCCATATGTACGAATGAACTCACATTGGGAATGCTGATGTGCTTATAGAACTGCTAAATGATGGAACATCTATTATCTTAACTAACTTGAAAAACCTTACACAGACAGGTTCTTATGTAGGTCAAGCACAATAAAAATTTTAAGTAATGATTTGGTCTCATTACATTTCTTAAAAAAGGATTGTGAAAAAAATATTTTAAAAAATTCATAATTTCAGTGAAAATTTCAATAAGCAATCTTTTACATTCCAAATGGTGTCACTTATGAATTTTAATATTTTGTCAAGCATAAAACTGTGACTATCAATTTAACCATTTGCAAGACACAAAACTCTAGTTATTAACGCAGAAAAAACATAAATTGATGAAATGATTTTCTCTCAAAAGTTTCTTTTTAGGGGCAGCTAGGTGATGCAATGGATCCAGCAGCAGCCCTGGAGTTAGGAGGATCTGAGTTCAAATCAGCTTTCAGACACTTAACATTTCCTAGCTGTATGACTCTGGGCAAGTCCCCAGAGTCACTTAACCCCAACTGCCTTAGCAAAAAAAAAAAAAAAGTTCTTTGTATCAATCTTCATAGTGCCATTTATTTTTGTTTATATATTCCTTTTAATTACTGCTTGATATCACATTCCCTCAGGTCACTAGGTTAATATTTTTCTCTCAAACCATCTACCATCAATTAAGATTTTTTAGATTTATTATTAAAAAACAAACCTAATAAGAAATGACACCCAGAACAATTTTTTATTATTTTGTGAATTACTTGATGATCTCCTTCATGATAAAAATTTAAGGTAGCTCTATATTAAAAAATAATGGTAGAATTAACCAAAATCATTTTGATGCTAATTAACACTCCTTTATGCACCTAAGAATATGTTGTCTTAATAGCCTTTAGTAAATTTTTCATAATTTTCCAAAATGTTAATTTAATTAGCACTGCATTATTAAAAGTTATGGACCTGGAGTAGATTTTGCCCCTAATTTTGTATGTTTATCAGATTCTTTTTGTTGATAGGAATTAAAATTTATAAAATTTAAACATTTAATGTTAATTAACAAGCATAACTACATAGCTACATTCTGGGAGTGTCATTTCAGTATTATTCACATTTAATGATAAATAATAATATCTGCTGGCTATACATAGTGGAAACAATTCAGGAGAATAATATTAATCATGCTACTTTTAAACAGACATTATTATAAGATTAGAATTACTATTCTAAATTTGATTATCTTTCATCTTGTAAAATTTAGCTTTCAATAACTCTATTTCTAAACAACAAACTGATATGCTATTTTGACATGCTAATCTCCCCCTCCCCTCCCAGTTTCATATACAAGCTAAAGTTTGTATAAAAACATCTAGTGCCATTGAGGACTTCAAGTTACTATTTCCTTAGTAAGAACAGAATTGGCAGAAAAGCATGCTGAGAGCCACTGTCAGTTATCTTTGGAAAATATTTAAGAATGAAGGACTAGTGGAAAAAAATCAAATATAGTCCTAATTTTCAAAGGACAATGAAATAGTTTATAAAGTATAATAGCACAATGAACATAATACTTTTTTCTTGCAAAATTCTAGAACTGTATAGAGTACCTAAAAAAGCAAGCATTAATCTCAGGAAGGTCTCTGCAAGAACAAATTATGCCTTAGGACTTTCATTTTTACCTTTTTTGATAGCATCAATCAATTGGTAGATTTGAAGATTTACTTTATTCAAATTTTAGCAGAATAGCTAATAAAAATCTAAATGACAGAGTGAGATCTTCCTTATCTAAGGAAGTAAATTGGGCCTTATAATCTAAGGCTTGAAACCTGCCAACCTTCCTAACTTCCTAATTCCTCTCTTTCTAGTCTCCCAGGCTCACTCTCAGATTTCTCCTCGCCTTCCATATATCTAAGCAGCTGCCAAGTCTCACCAATTCTACTAGTCCTAAAACCATCATGTTCCCTCTGCTCTCACAGCTGTCATTCTAGTTCTGCGTTATTCTAGTTATTCCTCTGTATAACAAGTTTTGTTTTTTTTTTTTCCTCAGTAAAATAAAAGCATCTCAAGACCAGGGATTCTTTCATCTTTGTCTTTGCATACTCAGCACTTAGCATAATACGGCACATAGTCAAAATTTCAATGTTTGCTGAATTGAACTGGAATTTGGCTCTGGGAATCTGAATCTTATTCAAAAGTAATAGGACAGGTAAAAAGGCAAGATGTAGCATTGTATACCAGGAAACTATATTCATGTGAAAGGCAATCCAGGAACTAAAAGAGAGGAAAGAACAGATGGAATTTAGGTAAAGATCAAGGAAAACAGAGGTAGCAGGTGGTGCAGAGAATGGAGTGTCAGGCCCAAAGTCTAGGAGACTCATCTTGCAGAGTCAAATCTGGTCTCAGATAGTTAGTTACCAGCTGTTCCACCCTGGGCAAGTCATTTAATACTGCTTGTCTCACCTTCCTCATCTGTAAAATGGGCTAGAGAAGGAAATGGCAGATCACGTCAGTATCTTTGTCAAGAAAATCCCAAAGAGGGTCACAAACAACTGAACCACAAGAAATGCAGAAAAAGAAGTGCTGTTGTCATGCTATTGAGACCACTAAAGAAAGAAGCAATTAAGATAACAAGTCCAGGTACCAGATCACAAACTTACCACAAAACAACAACAACAACAAAAAACAAAAAAAAACCATGATAGAGTGTAGGTGGAAGACTTCTACAACATGGCCATCTGTTGGGAGAAAAGCAGCTGACAATTTCTTGATTTACAATAATGATAACTATTTCTAAAATGGAAGAAGAACTATTAAAATAAAACTTCACTGAAAATCTGATTGTCATGAACAGGGTATTACTGTTTAATGGGGTAGAAATCATGAGAACCTTGGTAGGAAGTGGCCACTGATGGAGTTTCTAGATAGAGAGGTGAAGCAAAATCAGAAATATGCTGACATGCCCTAGATTTGGGGAGAAAAATTTTCAAAGATACAGAGGTAGAAACCCATAGCTTAAAATTCTGTAGGGAAAGTCAGGTGAAGAGAAAGTTCTCAAGAATAAAATTCTGAAGACACAACGAGAAACAATTTTAACAAAGAAAAAGGGAAAGCTGTATAAAGAGACAGATGTACAGGGAACTTGGCCACCCACTTAAAGAGTTTATGATCTTGGATGACCACGGTTTTGTAAGAAGCTTCAATTTTCCTCACACCAGCCTGTCTTGAAATTTCTATCTATAAAACACCTCTTGAATTAGGTCTCTCTCTACTCACACAGCCCATCTCTTGGTTCAGGCCCCTATCACCTCTCATCCAGACAACAGCAATAACTTCCTCCTTGCTTTAAGTCTTTCCCCACACCTATCCACCTTCTAAAAGATTGTCAAAATGGAGTTTCTGCAATGTACCTCCCTATTCAATAAGTTCTAATGGCTGCCAATTTGTCTGCTGGGTGGAAAGGGGGAAGAAAAGTGCACATTTGTACCAGGCACTGTCTTAAATTTTTTTTTAAACAAATATTAATCTCTTTGATTTTTACAAAGCCCTATAGATAAATATTTTATTACCCCAACTTAACAGTTGAGGAAAATGAGGCAGAGATTAAGTGACTTGCCTGGGCAAGTCACACAGCCAATAAGTATATGAGACTGGATTCAGCGTTCTGTACTCTATGCTGCCCTCTAACTGCCTTGCAGCATCAAATAAACGTTCATCTAGCACACAACTCTTCAAAACATGGATTCATAATCTTTTATTTTCCTGCCTTATCATTTCACTTCCATTCAAGGACTTGATCTAGCCAAAATGGCCTTCTTGCCTCTTGAGCTTCTGACCTGACTCTTCTCCATGTAGAAGGGACTCTCTTTTCCCTTCCAGGATTCAGCTCAAATGCCACAAAGACCCTTTAGGGTCTTCCCCTCAAAGTCACTTTGCATCCACTTTGTACTTATCTATGCATGGTGCTCATCGAAACACATGATGGGCAGGAACTGTCTCATTGTATCTCTACATCCACAGTACCTAAGCACAGTCCCTAGCACAGGTGCTTCATCACTAAGGGCTGACAGTATTTAAATAAGCAGAGGCTGGCAAGGAAATGCAGGATAATAAAGAGGGGTTGGGGGTTTGTGTGCTTGTTTTTGCTTTTTCTTTTAAAGCTTTTTCTGAAGTTCTGGGGGTGGGGAAATAGGATCACAAAAAATAGGTAGAGATGATCAATTCCCATTTTGTTTCTGAGAAGGAGTGTGACTTTTGGACTCAAAGGATAATGACACTAAAGATAATTAATGAGACAGAAAAAAATCTTGAGAGTCAAGCTTGATCAAGGAAAATCATGCATGGCCCAGATCAGGGGTCCTCAAAGCACGGCCATGATGTGGCAGCTGAGGACATTTATCCCCCTAACCCAGGGCTATGAAGTTTCTTTATTTAAAGGCCCACAAAACAAAGTTTTTGTTTTTACTATAGTATTAAAAAAAAAAAAAAAAAAAAGGCCCTCCAACAGTCTGAGGGACAGTGAACTGGCCCCCTATTTAAAAAGTTTGAGGACCCCTGGCCCAAATGAACTCTAACTTCAGGTCCCTCAAGTACTGGATGAAGTGATTGCTGAGTCCATTAGTGATCTTTAAATAGGCAGGCCAGCTAGATAGTGTAGTAGATATATAGGGCCAGTCATGGAATTAGGGAGAAAGACTTGAGTTCAAATCCAGCTTCAGACTCTAAAAACCGGTTTGACACTGGGCAAGTCATTGAACCCTGTTTGCCTCAGTTTTTTTTTAACTGTAAAATGAGTTGGAAAAGGAAATGGAAAACCTTTCCAGTATCTTTGCCAAGAAATGAGGTCATAAGGACTAGGAAACAACTGAACAACAATAATAAACACAAAAGGTAACAGAAAAGGTACCAACAGATTGAGGAACGTGAACAGTGACCTAATTTATCATTGCAAGGAGATGAAGACAACCTGTACAATAGGTCAATGAGCTTGACTTTGATTTTTCACAAAAATATAGAATATAGAACAGGAAGTTAGAGAAAATCCAGACAAGAAAATGGTGAACACAAAACTAGATGGTTTTATCAAGAACAGGTCATATTGGCCAAACCTTATTTCCTTTTCTAAAAATATGAATGTTTACTGGACTACAAATCAGGGGTTTACCATGACTGTTCTTGTGGAAAAGATGGAGAGATGTGCGCTAGCTCATAGTACAATTTGATGCCTCTGGAATGGTTAAACTGTCAGAATTCAAAAGTAGTCATTATGATTCAGTAATTACATGTGATAGTTGTAGGCAAATGCTATTACCATAGTGAGCAAGGGCAGCACTCAGAACAATATTTTTTGCTTATGTGAAGCACAATATTTCCAATTCTTTCTTCATGAAATGCAACTCTAGTTCATGTCAACTAGGAAACAATATAAACTTTGTACTACTAATAAAGTTAGAAATTTATTGTTAAAGGAGCAGGCTGGATAGTATCACTAGTATGTGAACTAGGGAGATTATAGATTATGGAGGCTGCCACATCCTACTTAACAGGAATTGTACTGATTTTTACTTGTTTCTTTTGGCCTACCAGAATCAGAGAAATAGACCAAGGGAGAGTGATTTATAAATATGGTAAGAGCAGCAGGAAGATATCCAAAGGCATTCAGATTAAAAACAAAAAACATAGTTAACAGCCACTCCTTTTCCCAACCAATATCTCAGCAGTTTCCTGTGACTTCCAGGACAAAACACAAACTTTTCTATTTAGCTTTTATTTTAGTCACCAACTGGGCTTTCTCACATTGATAGACTCTCTTTCCATGCCCTATGATTTAACCAAAATGGCCTTTTCTTTGATCCTTATAAATGTCTGGAAATACTATCCCTCCTCAACTCTACATCATAGAATCCCTTAAGAGCCAACATAAGTATTACCTTCTATGTGTGGCCTTTCCAGAACTTCACTTACTAGGGCCCTTGGTCCCAAATTGCTTTGTATTTATTCCCTTTGTATTAGACACACACACACACACACACACACACACACACACACACACACACACACGTTTTCTACCCTTTTAGAATTCTTTGTGATTATGGATTATTTCACTATTTCTATGCTTAACGAGTACCTTTTAGAGAGAAGACATTTAGTGCTTCAAATGATGCCATCACAAATATAGCCAAGTCATCCACCTCAAGATTCAAATCTCTTGCAACTTCTTCTACTGCAGATCTCTTTTATAATTCTAACAAAGTTTATCTTAGTACTTTCTTCAATCTTTATACTATAAAGTGATAATTAAAAATTTCTTTTGAGATTCTCTGACACAAAAATGTGCTTTTTGCAGATTAACTGCTTAACCAAAACAAGTAATGTTTAACCACAACTATGGTGTTTCCTATTTATCTGTAACAACTATTATATCTGATGCTATTAAGACACCCCTCTTACCTGTTCTGTAGCTGTGGGACAATAGTATATTAACAAAACAGTCGTACAGATGTTTATTGATAGTCCAATGATGGTGATGAGATTTGGGGCAATCCAGGATGGAACTCTTCCAACTAGCCATTCCCAGTAACCTTGCATTAAGGGTTCAAGCAAGGATCGTCCAGCACTTTGATATCTGTGTTCTTCTAGGCGCTTTAGCTGGTGTTTTGACAATGGTGGGGTAGGCAACTGAAGCAACTTACTTAATACACATCCTGAGGCATTCACATGCCCGAAGCCCACAGGGGCCTCCTGGTGAGGATCCCCACATCGTTTTCTTGTAGATCGATGTCCACTCATGGATCTTTATAGCTCCTGTCGTCTGTTAGCTTTTTTTTTTTTTTTTAAATCTGAAGGGGGAAAAGAAAAACAATGTCTGTATATTACCATTTTGAATCTTAAATGAAACTCCACTAAGTTTATGTTAAAAAAATAAAGATGCTACAAAAGTTCAATATATAACAAAACATTTATAGCAAAACTCTATAGGTGAAGAGAAGATGGAAACAAAATGGATGCTCATTACTTGTGGTACATGAATGCAACGGAATATGACTGTTATAAGAAATGATAAGCACGATACAGAGAAACACAGGAGGACTTTAGGCAGAAATGCAGCATTAAACAAACAGGGCCACACCACTACTTAATGAGATAAATAAAAACCTGACAAAAAAAAAAAAAAAAAAGCCCTGGATTAATTGTACCAGTATTGGTTCTGGAGTATTTGGTCCATAGTCCATAACCAGTACCCCCTTCCTTCTCTTAAAAGAGTAAAGAGTTTCTGGATGAGAAGAGCCACTGCCATGTCATTGTTTTCATTTAACTATTCTTTTTCAATAAGAGGGATGGTAGTGCAGAGGGATATGAGGACATGATATAAAATAATAATAACAACAAAACAATCCATAAACTAAAAATTTACAATAAATTCATCAGAGAACAAAAAAACTTGAGTCCCATCCCTGTTTCTCCACTAATTTGAGGTGCTAAGAGAACTAATCTAGCTCTATTTTTCAGGCAGAAAAACCAAATTGAAGAGGAGAGCCCTGAAACTCTTTCTCTTTCTCTCTCTGATTTAGGGGGTGAGCCATGAGGTAAAGCACTTGAGAAGCTCCCTAAAGAAGAAAGTCGTGTTAGGGAAATAGGTGAGGATAAAGAGAGGGAACCACTGAAAGAAAATATCATTCCAGTAGGCAGAGGGTTGAGACTATGCATAGCATGGCAATGGCCTGAGCATGGACTCAGTAAGGACTGAGTTTAAAATTGGCTCTTTTTATAATAGAAATCTTGGCTACAAGGTAGGGTTGTTGCTCTTGATGGGGGCTGGTGGGTGGAGTTTGAGCTGGAATTTGAGAATTGAATGAGTGTTTCTTGATTAATCTCCCAATTCAATGGGATTAGAATTTCCAACTCCGGAATTAACTAGCCCCACCTAGATAACAGAAAGAAGCTGTTTGTCTCGTTTCCCTTTTGGATGGGGTCTTTACAGAGGCCAGGATTCAAGGAGACTTTTTCCTACTGGGAGCTTCTCAAGTGCTTTACCTCATGGCTCACCCCCTAAATCAGCAAGAGTTTCAGGCTCCCCTTATCAAACTGATAATATTGTTAAGTTTAAAGTGTTTCCCCAGTTACATTTCCTTTAACCCTTAATTTTTGTTATTTAAAATTCTTCCCTTCTCTTTCACTCATTAATCATTTAATCAACATTGATAACATCTATAACCTGCCTCAAAACTGCATTAGGTGATAAGAAGGATATAAAATTAATTTATAAAAATAGATGGCATGGTCTTTCCCCTTGAGAAATTTACATTCCTGTTGGAGGAAAAAAATATATAAAATATGAAGGAACCAACATAGTCAAACTTGAGGCTGTGGAGCAAATCCTAAATTCTACAAGAATTAAAGAATCATGAGCTGAAGTTAATTAGGGAAGGTTAGATCTTAAAACAAGAGTTGAAGGAAAGAGAAGATTTACAGAAGTGTTGAGGGGGGAGTAAACATTCCAGATGAGGATAAGAAAAGAAAAAGTTAATCAGGAAGGTACAATGTATGAATTGAAATGAATTGAACAAAAGAAAATGGGAGAAAGCTAAACAGGTGGGAGTCTGTGAGTGAAAGCCTTAATACAAGGAAGAAACAGTAAATAACAAATTATAGTATCTGCAAGGTGAAATTAAATAAGGGGAAAAAAAAACTTCAAGATTATCAACCTGAGAGATAGATGGTAGGTAGTATTGAAAGAAATGGGAATATGCTGATAAGAAAAATATTAAAATAATATCCTACTTTCTCAACTAGGGTACAAAACCAGAATTACTTCCTTGCTCCAAGCTTTAGTCTGGCTCAAATATTCCAGCATACATAATTGGCATAAATTGGACTAAATCACAACTCACTTTAGGCAATGTTTGTAACTGGTAGCTGATGGTCACTTTAGATTAAATTGCTAATCTAGTAATGGAGTTGACACATTCTTCAACTCAACAAAGAATTCTTAAGCACATTTTGTGTAAGGCACTTGGTAAACAGCTATCTCCTCCCCCTCCTCCCCCAATAAACCACAAAACAACCCAGTCCTCATCCATAAGAAGCTTGCTTACATTCTATTGGGATTGTGGAACAAAGTAATCCAAGCAGGCAGAAAGCATTTAAATTACAAGATCAAAGAGTGAAAAATTAATAGAAAATGTCACTAGTCAGATTAATTAATTAATATAATGGGTGGGGGCATGGTAGCAACTTTTAAAATTAATTTAAAATTAGAGTGAAAACCTAGTTAGATAAATCGACTTCATATTTTATTATTATTCCATTTCTATTACTGCTGAAAGCAGCTGGTCTGTTTTTTGGCCCTGAGACAGCTACGAGAGCAACTGATCCGAATGGCTTTAAGTTTGTGCATTTGGCAGGACAATCTGATAAACTGATACTTTCCTTCTGTGTTTTTTCTCTGACCTAGATTTTTATCGGTTAGAAATTGTGTTTTTAGAAACTTTTCCTGTATAAGTGCAACCTGTAATCACATAATTTATAATAAATTAGGTGCAATTAGTTTTTAAGGTTTTCATTACCAATGTGTTTGGCAAAACTATTTTCTTGAGCAATTAAGCAATTAATAAAAACAAAATTATCCATATAAGTCCAGGATTTATGTCATTATATTAAAGAACTGAATACTTTTAAACTGAGTCCCAAATTCCATGTCACCTACAAATTCAGGTGAAGACAATAAATGACAGTTGGGAATAATGGAATCTTGAATACAAGTAAACTTCAAAATTAAAAAACGTTTAAAATATCTTAAATAATCACAATCAGAAAAAAAATTTATTATATAACAAAGAAGGATAGCACAGTATGCAACCTGTAGCATGTCATTCCAGCATCCCCATCCCCCTATGTCTGATGGACTCCTCCTCCTGAATGTGGGCAAACTTCCAGCAACTGTTTTTATGAGCTGCACTGACTTAGCAGTATGGTGTACAGAATTTATAAAGGGGATTGGCTAATTAGTAGATCTCTTAAGCTTTTGAGAAATTGCTGAAAGAAATCATTAATCACCCCAGACTATCAGAGATATGATAAAAATGACAAAGACAAATAGTTAAAAAATGAATAGAAAAATTTAATTTCAGTATTACTTAGCCACACACAAAAAATAAATGGTTTTCAGCAGGCTTGCATTAAAAGTACTACAATTTAGATCCAATATAATGCAAAATGTCCCTGGGGTTTTTAAATGTCTATCTAGTGCTTGTAAATAGGTAATGCTTACTAAACGTTTAGGCAAAGTACTTAATATATACAAGAAAGCATGTAAGAATAGATAATTCGATAACATCCCCCCCCCCCAAAAAAAATTGGCAAAATAGCTGACCTAGCTTAAAGAAAAGTCAGAGACTCTTTAAAGCTTTAAGGTATTTTAATGATTAGAGGATCTAAAGCTTTCATTTGTATATATGCAGAAACTGAAGCCCAAGCCCAGAGTTATGTTGCACATAATGGCAGAATTGGGACCAGATGGCTTTATGTTGTTTAGTGCTCATTCTTCTTTATTACTACCTAAAATATATATAAATATTTAACATAGGCAGTTCATAAAAAATCAGATATGCTGATAACTGTCTTATTGGAAGGGTAAGGGAGAAAGTAAATATATTATTGATTATAATTTCACAAGAATTTAAAATTTCATAAATTATTGGAGCTGATAGGAAACTTAAAACTAGATCTTCTTACTCCTAGTCCACTATTCTTTCCATCAAGCCATTCTCCCTCCCTCTTTAAATGGGTACTATAGTGAGAAAAATAGAAATGAGTGTATGGAAGAATGTGAAGACATTTGGTCTAGAACTAAACACTAGACATGTACAAATATAATCATTTTTTAAACTTCTTCCACTTTTGGAATTTGAGCTATACCAAATGCACAACATTAAAAATGTGGCAAAAAATTTTTTTGAAATTGTACAATTTGAGGTGATTTTCCCCAACTATTATTTTTCTAGTACTTGTTACCACTGTCTAATATTCTAATTTGTGTGCTACCTGTTTTTTTGGCTTTGTTTTGTTTTTTAAATCCCAAAGGTTTAGGATGAAGTGTTAGTATTTCTTTTGATTCCCCCTTATGGCACTAAAATGACATCATAGCCAACATCTGTATAGTGCTTCTAGGTATCATTTCATTTGATCTGTACAACTACACTGAGAGGTAAGTATTATCATCCCATTTTTCAGAGGAGGAAATTAAATGTGAAGGAGTTAAAATGATGTGCCCAGGATCACAAAAGCCAAAATCTGACGGGGAATTCAGTACTTCCTAATACTACATCTAGTTCTCTACACCTTGCTACCTCTGATAAGGTAGTCTATGTAAGCACTTTTTAAACTTTAGAGCCTCTATAAATGTAAGCATTATTACAGCAAATGTCTGCTGAAATGTTATTCGACTGCCACCAAAGGTGGCTACAACGTGGATTTATTTTAAGCAATAGTTTTCAAGTAGAATCCCAGGAGATCTTAAAGTTATTAGTGGCGGAATCCATAGAGAATCTGTTGGAGGGAATCTGTGTAACTACACCAAGATGCAAAAGTCAAGCCAAGCCTAGCAGGCAAGAGGCAAATGCAAAGCCCCACTTGTCCAGGGATCCCGGGAACACGGGCCAATTCTGGCAGTTCTCTGGTCCCTTCTTTCCAAGAATAGCGCTTAAGCCTAACCGAAATGGCACCCAGCCCATCGCAATTCCCTCAAAACTGACTGAATTTCCTAATTCTCTCAGAGAAAGAGAGAGAGAGTGTAGAGAGAGTTAAGAAAAGGGAAAGAGGAAGACAGAGACAAAGAGGGAGGGAGGGAGAGACAGAGAAAGACAGAGAGGAAGAAATGGAGAGAGAAGAGAGAGGAGAGAGAAAGGAGAGAGAAGAGGCAAAAAAGAGACAAAGAGAAGAGACACTGAGAGAACAACCACAGAGAAGTCACAGAACCCAATAAGAGAGAGAGAAGACGGAGCCAGATCGAGACACGGAGCCAGCGAGAGCGGAGCCCGACCCCGGCAGCTCCCCAAGGCTCCCAGGTTGGCGGGGCCGCCTTTCTGCAGACGTGCATAGACAAGGTCGCCTCCCCACTGGCGGGCGGTGGACACGGAAGCGTGGCCCGGCAGGCCCCCGCGGGGTCCCAGCTCCCCCACGCGCGTCGGCGGCGGCCCCTACTCTTCTTCTCGATGACCCATTCCCCTTTCACCGACCCTCGCGGCCAGGGCCCTCGTGCTCCTTCCCCTCCCCCGGGGCTCGCCCCTCGGAGGAATGACCCCCGCCCCATGGCACCCATCCCCTGCCCCTCCGGCTTCCCCGCTCCGGTAGCGGCGACCCTCTCCCCGCCACCCCCTCCCCACTTCGCAGCGAAGGCCATCAGTCCCACCCCACCCTATCCCGCGCGAGACCCGGCACCCCTCACAGGTCTGCACCTTCCACTTGGGCCGTCCGGGTGACTCTGCTCGGCGGCAGCGGCGCGTTCGCGACACTTTCGCAGTTGCCGTAAAGGCAGACGCGGCCGGAGTGGGCGGGGGCGGCGGCGGCGGGGGCGCGGACGCACTCGCCGCCATGGGGGCGGTGGGAGGGGGCGGGGCGACCTCTCTGGGCGCGCTCCCGGAGGAGGAGCTGGTTTCTCTCGCAGGCGCGTGCCCCCAGCCCCGCCCCAAGCCCCATCTTGCGGGCTGGAGGAGGTGAGGAGGACGGAGCGTGGCCCGTGGCGGCGGATGCAGCTAGCACGGTAGGCCGGGACTGGGAACCGGGACGGGCGAGGAGGAGGAAGGGGAGACGACGGAGAGCAGGCCTCCGGGCACTTGGATCTCCGGGGTCGTCCGGGGCGCTGCTGCTCTCTGTTGCACACCCGCGGACTAGGGAGCGAGGCGGGTGCTCCGGGGGCGGCTCGCACACGAGCCCCAGCCCTTGGGCTTGGCCGCTTCGCGGATGGCCCCTTTCGGGAAAGGCGGCTGTCTGAGGCTCCGTCTCCTTCGGGCGTCCTTGGAGCCCTGACCTTGCCCTGGCCCCGGACTGGCGCATCTGCGGGACGCCTGGAGGCTGCGGACAGCTGGGAGGAGGAGGAGCTGCCCCAGGCCCCGCGTCTGCATCCTGTGGGAAGGCGGAGAGAGGGAACCGTCGCTTGTGGCACCTTCAGCATTCTCCGGGGGCCGAGGGGCTTTGCCTCAGGACGCGTGGGAACTAGCCTCCCGCCCCAGAAGCTCCGCTGGGCTCCGCTATCTCGCCCAGGCTCAGGTACCGAATTGGCTTCGTGATTCCACCCCCATCTCCTAAAATCTGCATTTGATCCGATCTTTTTTTAAATGTTATTTAACACCAAGCACACTGGTGTTAGTGAAAACGAGATACTTAAGGATATTTAGACTGTTTTGAAAAACTAACCGACCTGGTAAGTACCTTAGCAAACTAGTAGTTGCTATACCTTCCCAAGAACGGGAAACGTCCCTCGTTTGCTGGAGCATGTAAGCATCACACAGCCTCTTGGGGCACGAAAAGGTGGCCCTTCTTACCAAAACAACCCCCTCTATACAGCGTTGATCCTAGCCCAGCTTATCATTTTCTGCCGAGATTGCTCATCTATCGCCTCTCTTTCTCTAATATTGAACCTCACCTTCCATCCTTTAAAAAACCCTCCTTTGATCTAACCAGCTCAGTTAGCTAGCGCCTGTTTCACTTCTTTCATGACTCAGTTTCTTGAGAAATTCGTCTACAAGCTGTTTCTACTTTTCCTTCTGTCTAATAAACCCTCTGCAATCTGGCTTTGGACTTCATCAACCTAATGAAATTGTAAATGATCTCTTACCTGCCAAAACTAACGGCCTTTTCTTAATCCTGCATTTTAACCCTCCTAGTCTTTAACACTGTCAGTCACACCTTCCTCCCATACTTGTTCTCTAGCTTTTCATGACACTGTTGTCCTGGTTCTCCTCCAGACTGTCTGTCTGCTCCTCCTCAGTCTCCTTTGCTCAGTCTTCATTTAGTTCGTGTCCATTGCCCAAGGGTCAATCCTTGGATCTTTTCTCCTTTAAACTGTCTCATTTGGGCAAATCTTATCAGTTCCTATGATTTAAATTATCATTTTTATCTAGTCTCACATCATCTTGTACCTCTTGGAATCTTGAATGGGAAGTACTCTAGACATCTTATGCAACATGCCCAATATGGAACTCATCTTTTTTACCCAATCCCTTCCTCTTCTGAACTTCCTGATTTGTGTTGAGGGCATCCCCATCCTTTCCCCAATCACCAAGGTTCATGATCTTTTTCTTCCTTAAATTAATCCACATAGCCAAAGTGATATCATATCTTACCATTTCTACCTTAAAAATATCTCCACTATTTTTCCCCTTCTCTCCACTCACATAGCTACACCCTGATGCAGCCTTAGCATCCCATGGCCATACCAACAAGAGAGCTTTCTGATTGGTGTCCTTGGCCTAAGTCTTTTCCCTCTCCAGTCCATTCTCCACTCAGTTGCCAGAATGGTCTTCCTGAAGTGCTAGGCTGATTGTCCCTTCCGACCTCCCCAAATGAACCTCAGCTGCTCCTGTTATATCAGAGATCAGTTATAAAATCTTCTGTTTGGTTTATACCTTATCGCCCTTTCCTTACTCTATGTGTCAGTAACACTGAAAGTGGCTGCCCTGCTCTTCCCTGTATTATGTCTTTTTTATATGATTTTCTCATGCCTGGAATATTCTTTCCAGTCATCTCATCTGTAAGACTCAGCTCAGATCTCACCTTCTAGAGATCTTTCCTTCTTTCCTTCTTCTATCCCAACCCCACCCCTATTTCACCCTTAATGCTAGAATTTTCCCTCTGGGATTATGTCACATTTATATTGTATATGTCTTTTTATATACATAGTTTCTTACTTATTGTCTTCCTCATTAGATTGTAAACTCCTTGATAGAAGGGACCTAGTTTTTGTCTTTCAGTGAATCTCTTGTACCCTTAACTTAGTGCTTGGCACAATTGATAAAACACTTAATGTTTGTTGATTATGATTGTAATGCTTCTTAATAGACGACTCAGAGACCTGACAAGATAAAAAATTCTTATTATTTACAATTTTATTTATGAGTTTTAGAAAACATAATTGGACTTTAGGCTCATAGTAAAGCTAGAACATGGAGCAATGATCTACAAAACATTATTTCCCTGCTGTATTTGCCTTGTACCAACCAGATCATTCTCTTGGATTATAGTAGACTTGTAAAATTTTATTTTTTCTGTTTGCTTACTGGTCATATGTCAGCCAAATTTCCAATTTACTATATGAAAATAACTGGGAAACAGTTTTCCTCATCCAATTGCTGAGCCAAATTTGCAGTCATTAGTGATTACTTGGTTACCTTAATTTATTCTACTTTATTTTTCATTTAAGGAAATATTTCACAGAATCTATTTTCTAGGGACTTATTGTGGTGTGGAAGTGACCCTTTAATGTCTGAAGTTATGATAGCGAAGTATACATATGTCTTGGGCAAAAAGCCAACTTTTTTTTCTGAGGACCAACCTAAGTATGGAGAGGTACAATGCCAGCAAGTGGATCACTTGGCAGTTTTTGGCTGTTGTAACAAAGAATAGTACATTATGACCTTCAGTCATACATCTCAATTCTCCTACAGTGTTGGCAACCAAGTGAGAAAGGGAGCAGCAAGTGCTAAGTACAACACAGTTATTGGAGTTTTTAAAAATTTTACATTGACTGTTGGCTCTATAAATATTCTATAAATAAATATTCTGTGACCACAGAATATGATATTGTTGGAAAAGCCAAATCATATCAATCTTGACATTCTTGCTATAAATGAAAGCAGAAGGAAAAATCAATATCTACTCCATGGAAAAAGGTATTCATAAAGGTCATGAACATAATGAATAAAAAAGGAGATGACAGATTGTGTTTTATTAAATTCCTAAAGGCAACAAGAAGCATTTCGTGAGATTCTTTAATCATTATATATTGCAGTACCAGTGATAAGTGTTTGCAAAAAGACCATTGCAAGAAATTGCAAGTCATACACCAAGATCAGCTACTAAGGATGAGGAGAAAAAGAAATTCTATGAAGAACTTCTGATAAGGCTTTCCAAATTAAATCGACATATACTCCAATACTTGAGTTCAGTGCAAAGGCAGAAAAAGATGAGTACAAGATAAAGCATGATCCAGGAAGCAGGACTGAGAGTCAAAAACTGGCCAATTAGACTGAAGCTTTGTGCCTTTTCATTATGAACACTTCCTTTGAAAAAAGAATTTGTAGATGCTAGACATCATGATTGCCAAATTATGTAGCAAAAAAATAAAAGGTTATATTTTAACATCTAGGAAAAGATTTGATATTGATGAGATTTATTCTTGAATCAGCTGTCAGTATACAGACACCAACTTGTCAGAGTTATGATCAGAATTAGTACAATATAAAAGAATGAAATGAGGAAAAGTTTGGTGGATAATTGAAACAATTCAATTCTGAATTATGTAAACAATTGACAAGAATTTAAGAAGAAGGGAAAATATTTTTTAAAATTACGATGACAAATTGTTTTCTCCATCTAGGGCAGTGAAACCACCACAATTGGAGACTTTATGCTAAAGACTTGGATGTGCTTATTAAGGGAAGTAATAACACTAAAGAGAACAAAGATGGGGAGAATCATCAGATTGGACTAAGAAAAGATCTATGCTTGAGGTGACGTAATTATAAGAGCCTTGGAGGAGTGAAATGCATGATGTCTGAATACCAGAAGTTTAGAATGAAATCTCAATTAAGATAACAAATAATCAACAACCTACTTTCCCCACTCTACCATTTATCCAAAATATGAGAATTATTTATTAAAAAGGAGAGACCATCTTTGATGAGTGTGTACATAAGAAACAAGCTTTCCCAAGCCATATTCACCAAGGGATAACATCTTTACTATTTCACAATTGAGTGAAAGATGCAGAAAATAGAAGCTCTGAAGTGTGCTTATTTCTTATTGATTATGAAAACATAATTGATTTGGTGGAGCAAAATATTTGTTACCAGCTGTTTTTCAACAAGGTATCTTTCACTGATCTTTTAAAATCAATCAAGAATCTCCAAGTAATATAACAATCAAAACAATCCTTTTCAATCCTCATTAATTTCTGCTGTGATGAATGAGATAAAGAGCTCAGCTCAGATAGAAGTACACTTGCCCATGGGTGTTGAAGTGCTCCATATGCTCCTGTTAACAGAGGATATATTGTGCTGCTTGTATCAAAATCTACATAGCTCTGCAGAGTCAGTCCTGGAAGAGAACTTTACTCAAGAATTTGTCCTGCTCATACCAAAGAGGAAAAAGTATCTATTGGCCAGATTATAGTGTGCATTGGATGGACCATCTAGGCTATTTTAATTTGGGAGAAGCAATGTAGATTAACAGTGAATTGGAGTCCTTCAGAAGTGAACAGGAGGAACAGAGCTGGTTGGAAATGACCATGAGCTTTCCATGAAAGCAAAGGCCCAATATTCAACTGGGATTGCTGTAGAACGATAAAATATGGAATACAAATCCCCAAAGAATTAAAAATGAATATCACACAGAAGGCAATGTAAGAGCTTATGGTGAAGCTGTAACTTCAAAGAAGGACAAGAGTCAAAGATATTTTTGAGGAATTATATGATAAGAGAAGATGAGCTGATCAACTAGAGAGGGTGAAGGGTGAAGTAAGGATGGTTAGAGGATTCCATTGGTATCACTGTAATATAAGGAGAAAGTGAAATCTTCAGTATTTTGGATAAACCTCTTGAGTGAATGTATGGAAAGACAAAGATAAGAGTTGCATCTGATGATTATATGTGAATGAGGTATGATATGTATGTTAGAAAACACTTCCATAGCAGTAAGATCACAGATCCATTTTAGTGTTTGAAAGCATATGGATATCTTACTGCATAAATTCTAGTGGGATTTATGAATGTAGTATATCTGATTCTTGGGTTCACATAAAGATTAAGTGCCTACCTTGGGCTGAACATAGCTGTACTAATTTAATAGAATAGACTAGTTAGGTTCTTGTATCTCAGGACCCAGATCTACATCTCTATAACTTTCATATGTTGATTCTAATTTTTTTTCTGAAAATAACATGAAATAAGCTTATTTCTTCTTATAGATGATCATTCTCTAAATATTTGAAAATTGCTATTATAAACTTTTTTTTTTTTTCAGGCTAAATATTCCTGGAGCCCTTAATTATTCTTCATATGGTATTTCTTAAAAGTATTGTACTCAGAGGTAAATAAAATAAGTAATATATTTTCTATACTAGATAAGATAAACATTTTAATTAATCATATTTATGCTTTTTTCTCTGACCCTGGAAAACTGACAGCTGAATTTTATGTATGTTTAATTTTTTTTTTTTTTTTTTTTTACAGATCATCTACCATTACTACTCAGTCAGGCACTTTGGCAAGTATCTTATTTCATTATTCCTTTTAAAGAAGAAACTATTTTTTGGAAGGTTGTGGCTTTGAAGAATGGTAAATGAATAGCCACATTGTGGTCTTCATTTGAGAGAAAGATATTTAAATGAGCTATAACAGTATAGATACTCTAGATATGGGCTGAAGTTTGAGAGAAAGGAGTACATGATGAATAGTAGTTCTAGGGTATGGTGAATAGAAAGTGATAAAGGTAGTCCTAAGAGAAAAGTGAGAAGGACCCTTTAGTAGTTTGTAATGTGTAGGTAAGATCTCTCCTGCTCAAAGTCTGATTTACCATTGTTCCTCATCACTAAATTCTTGTCCCTGGGAACCACCTAATTTTTTTCTACATTAAAAAATAGATATTTGAATTAGACATTAGAAATTTGTAATTTGGAGGTGTGTGAACATTAGTGTATCTTGAAATTCCAATACACTATTGGTTCCTTATTGCCTGTGACAAATCAGAGTTTATCATTTAACACATTTAATAGCGGATATCCTTATCTCTTTGAGAGATTATTTTAAGATAAGATAATAGTGATTTTTGTGCCTGAATTTCTATTTCATGAGATAATATGTTTCAGACCAGTGGGACAATCTAATGGAAAGCGAGGTGTTCTCTCCTATACTTACTTATACCACTTTTTCTTATGTGTATGTTGGATATTTTTCTCCCGCCTTTTCCCGTTTTGCTTCAGAACTCCTATTGAGATGTGGTGGTTTCAGCAAGGACTCAGCTTTCTCCCTTCAGCCCTTGTTATATGGACAGCTGCTGCTTTCATCTTTTCATACATTACTGCGATAACTCTTCACCATGTGGACCCTGCATTGCCCTATATCAGGTCAGTAAAGTATATGCAGTTATTATGGTAACAGACACTAGATGTAACTGTTCTTTAGCTGATGCTGTTTCCTGTAATCACTTTTAAATTGAAAACTAAGTTAAAAACAGATTTATAGATGGAAATTCCTTACTGGCTAGATGAGAGAGTGACAGAGAGAGAGAGAGAAAGAGACACAGAGACAAAGAAAACTGTTCAGTTCGGTTCACTAAGCATTTATGAAGTTCCTCTTTTGTGTGCAGCTGTTTGCCAGGTGTTGGGGTTGCAGAGACAAACACCAGAGAGTTCCTGCTATCACAAACTGAGATTCTCCTAAAAGCTAAAACATGTATGTAGTCAAGGAGGAAGGTGAGATAATTTGAGAAGGAAGAGAACAGTAAACAGGGAATCAAGAAAGGTTTCTATAGGTGTGATTAGCTCATTTGGCTAAAAATCAGTAGACTGATTATATAAGTGTCACTTCTGGTCAAAATTTCTCCTAGGATATTTGAAGGCCAGCAAAAGGTGAGGAAATTTCTTGGAGATGATGAGCTATAAAGGAATCTCTTCATAAAATTTTGTTTGAAAGATTAGAACTTATATTTATATTTTCCAGAAGTCCCAAAGCTTCCTAGCATTTTAAGTTATTTTTTCTAGACTCATTCTAATTGTGTGGTCATATTAATCCTAAATGATAATTTCTCTTCTTTCTTCCACCAAGTCCACAAAAAGAATTCTGACACATAATACTAAATATAAATACCAAAATAAACTATTCCCCCAGGTTGATGCTAATTTTTATTAATTCAAATCAGGAGATCTCCAAAAACTTAACTTTCACAAGATGAACTGTAGTGGATTGGGATCATATAAAGCAATTTTATTTGGTGTCTGTGGCCAGTAACTAGAGGGTAAAAGATTGAAGATCAGCATTTTAAGGTTCTTGGACCACACTTCCAATAATATCTCACGTTAAAGTTTATCCACATAGAGATTTTATAACTTTCTAATACCTGTATGAAATTGAAAATGGTTATACATTTGGAAAACAAACTAGAGTCCATCCTTTAGATAATAAAACTATATCTTTAAGGATTAAAAGACTTTATAAAATTCAAATAATAAATTAATTGACAAAAAGGACAGAAAATATGCATGATAAGCATATGCATGTCTAAGGTTTTGAATATGATTAATTTTATTTTTATGTTAAAACCAAGAAGGCTATGAATCTTTACCTAGATTATGTACTTACATTCTTTCTTAAGAACATGCTAAAAAGATATGTGCTGGTCTCAAATTATCCTTCTCAAGAAAGAAGTTTCACATATAGGAATTCTTTTTTTCAGCCAATTTTCATGAAGTTGAATCAGTTCTTTGTACATGATAGTCGAGTAGTGCTGGGATATCCTTAAAATTTAGAATTAAAATTATTTATTTTCTTTTGCATTCAATTCTTAGAAGGCTCTGAACTTTCTGGCAGCAAATGTAACTTAGTCACAAGTATAAGGCCTGTAACCCATTATATGGTATTATTCTGCTGCTCTTAAAGCTCATATGGAGGTTGAGAATTGATATAATTACAGGATGCCTATCTGTTGCTCCTATTACCATTACTATGCCCTTGACTACTTCTGGGTTTATGGATTGCTTGTTATTATCCTAACTCACAGACATCATTGTACTTCCTTCCAGCTACTGCCATGGGCTTTCCCTTTCCCCATGTTTTACCGAAAGTATTAAGGGACAGTGGAAAGAGCCCTGCATTTGAAGTTAGTGGACCTGGTTTCAGATCCCAACACATGGTACCTGAGAGAGATAATTTGTTTAACTTTTGTCCCTCAGATTCTTCAGCTGTAAAATGATGGGGTTAAACTAGATGATTTCTAAAGTCTCTTCCAGATATAGATCCTCAGTCTTCATTCCCGCTCTGAGTGTCCTCGGTTTTGTGGGATGGAGGAGAGAGCCTTTGAGCCCCTGCGGGGATGGCCCTCTTTGACCATGGTACTTGCCATACCTGCCCTACAACTTGGTACATGCCATAGAGGAATTAGGTATTCAGTACCTTGGTCTCTGCAATCAAAACCCTACAGGAGACATTGAAGAGTGTGGCTTAACCACAGGCTTACAAAGTATGTGCAAACAGAAATCAAGCCTGTACTTAGTTCTTATATAATTATGTTTGTTATTTCCAGGTTTATAGGCATCAGAATTAAGTCTGCTGCCTTTCCTGAGGGAGGCAGAAGAGGTGCTAGTTCTGGCATCAGAGGACTTAGATCTATCCCCATCCCTGATGCATGCCCTCATTCTTTCCCTGGTCTCTTTCCCCCAAGAGACATTGGACAAGTCACTTAACCTCTCGGACTTCAAGTTTCCCCATTTATAAAATGGGGTTGAGGTAGATAGCCATTTAATCCTACATTCATGAACCATGATTTGGAATAGTTATATGTGTGGTTTTTTTTTTTGGACAATTTTGTTTATGTGGTAAAAAATCTGGTTTTCTCACTTTGCCTTGTCTTGTATGCCAAATTGGTGGGAACAATCAGTGCTACCAGTAGCATCCTTTTCTGTGCCTGAGAGAGAAGGAAAGAATTAGCAATAATAATAATAATGTCATTTCTAGTTTCCATCATGCCATTAATTTTATAATCCAATCTAGCATTGCATGCAGAGCTAGAGGCGGTGCTTAATATAGTCACTAGTCCTTCCCCGCCCAGAGCTTACAGACTAGAAGAGGGATGTAATGTACATATCCAATTTCATGATAAGTGCATTAGAGAGGTGCATGAGTGCTATATAAAGTCTGGGGGAAAGGGCATTATTTTCCCATTTAGATAGTATGATGTTGGAGGCATTTGGTTCTCTATAATAATGAGGAAGCAATGATAGTGTCATTGTTTTTTGCAAGTGATATTTGGGAGCTAGACTCTTGGATTGGTAAATGCTGATGCAAGTGCTATAATAATGATTGGAAAAAGAAGAGGACAGCTTAAGTTAGCCAGCCAGACAAATACCCAAACATGGGTGGAGTTTGACAAGAAAAGAAACTCATAACAGAATCTTTCAGTTTCCTTCTTTATAGAACAGTGTCGTCAGAATGTCACAAGATTCATACATCAGAATTCTATTCATGGACCTTCCTTTTCCTCTGCAATAATTATTGAGTCGTTAAGATTTGTTCAGAATTAAAAATCTGAGGAGGAAGCTTAAAAAACTTTTTCATTTAAAAAAGGGGGGGGGGGGAGGGGGCAGCAAGGTGGCGCAGTTGATGGAGCACCAGCCCTGAAGTCAAGGGGACCTGAATTCAAATGTGGTCTCAGACATTTAACAAACTTCCTAGCTGTGTGACCCTGGACTATTTAACCTCAATTGCCTCAGCAAAAAAACAAACAAACAAACCAAAAACCTTTTTCATTGAAGTTCCATTATTGGATATGATTGTCTCCTTCTCCATGTTCTTAGCTGATACAGCTTTTTCTTACCCAGGAGCGCCCTCTTTTATTGACACCAGTGGATAGGAAAGAATAGAAACCGGCTTGGCTGTTACAATTAAATACCATTAAAAATACAGTGTCTTCCAAGGTGCCCATGATTCCTGCTTTTCTCCTTTTTATTTGGAAAAATAAAACTTAATCTCTTGGAAAGGAAGAAACTTTTAAGAGTTTTTATAAACCACTTGGTTTAACTTATATAACTCATAAAGTCATTGAAAAACTTGAGTTAGACTTATGACAGATACAGAAATACCGTATATACTCGAGTATAAGCCGAGTTTTTCTGCCCAATTTTTGGGCAGAAAATCCCCTCCTCAGCTTATACTCGAGTCACTAGATAAAACATGTGTAAATATCCCTTTGAATGCCCCCCTGCTGTGTAGTATACAGCTCGAGTGGCGGCTGTGATACTATAGGGCTGGCTGTTGCTACGGTGATGCTGCTGTTCCTGTAGTATCACAGTCAGTAACTGGACTGTATACTAATGCTGGCAACAGCTCTACATACATGTACCGGCACCCGCTCTCCTCTGCGGGCACCGGTGCGCTACCTAAACCTACTGATATAATAAGTTTTCCCAGATTTTTGGGTTAAAATTAGGGGCCTCGGCTTATATTCGGGTTGGCTTATACTTGAGTAGGCTTATACTTGAATATATACGGTAGATACGGAAATAAAGTGAGGACAGCAGATTGGAAGTAGGGTGAGCTGAAACTTAATTGAATCCCTAAGGAGTTAGGCATTCACTGCCCCAACTACAAGATTTTAATTAACTAAAATCACTACTTTTGTAAGCTCTAAGCAAGATGTAATTAAATCACTTGGTCAGTTTTTCTCAGGGCTTAATGGGAAGATTGATAAGGAGCATCCATAACATTTTTTTAGTGGTTTCACTTCCTTGTCTGAGGACTCTGCTGGTTCTGTTTTAAATTTCTCTTATCACTTAAATTCTCATGATCCATTTAATAGGGTGTTGCTGCCTTTTCTTACATTCATTTCAGTTTCTAGCATGTTTTCCTGATAACCTAGCACTCCAATCACCATCCTTTTGCTCTTTTTTTTTTTGATTTTTGTTTCTATATTTTGGCAAATGAACAAAGCAATTCCCTAGAACAACAAAGAACAACAAAGACATCTAGAGTCCTATCTGTGGGAATGTAGATATTGTCATAACAGAGGGATTTTGTTATTTGCTATTTCACTTTTAGAACAGTTAGCCCACCTAGTAGACAATTATTTCAGTTGGTTAGGGTACTGTGTTAGTGAATCTAAGTTTATCCATCCTCACTGCGTTTCACTTCATTACTGCCATACAGTAGTCCAGATTGTATAGGGCTCTGCACAGTGGTGATAAACCAGGAGGGTAGGATAAAAAATTGTGGTTGACATCGCAGATCCATGTTATAGATTTACTATTAAGTAAATTTAGAAGTTTACCTCATATATCTTATTTCTAATCTTTCTAGTCTTATTCATTTTTCTTTCTACTCAGCCTTGATACTTCAGTTATGTCCTTGGCCATTTGATAATATCCCTTCTTTCCACATGAATCTTTAACCCCTTTCAACTGCTATCTCCATCCTGCTAATTTTCAACTGTGTTTAATCCCTAACTCCTTTGCTCCTACTACTGACCTGCTGAATACTTTCAGAGAAAGTAATATAATCACTAAATAGGTTTTCCTACATAATTATGCTTTCTTGCCTCAACTGAGCCCTCATGGCCACACAGTAATCCTTTGTTCAGTCATTTGTTGGCTCTTTCCTTCTATCCATAGTAGGTATTTTTAAACTTTTTCTCTTCTCCAGACCCCAATATTGCTCTTCCCACTTGATTCTTACCATTTGACTTTGCCTACTACTTTGCTAACAATATTGAATTCATTGTTGGTGATTTCCTTCATCTCCTGTATTCTCACTGAAACCCAGACTTTCCTCTGTTCTTTTAGCAAGAGGGAATGAGAGAAAAAGAATTTATTAAATATTTATGCTTTGGAGATCCAGACACAAAAGAGATAGTCCATATCCTCAAGGAATTTAGATTCTAATGAGACAATCCAATACATGATGATATTTAAATCATTTACATGATAGTTATCTTTATATGTTGCTTTAGAGTTTTCAAAGTGCATTACAAAAATCTCATTTTATATTCACAACCCCAGGTGGTAAGCACTATTATTATCTTCATTTTTCAGATGAAGAAACTGTGGGAGACAGAAGTTAATTGACTTGTCCAGGGTCGAATAACTAATTAGTGTCTGAATTTGAATTTGAATTCAGGTCTTCCTCACTCCAGTGTTAGGATTGATCTTCCTCAATCTATTGTGCCATTTATAAGAGAATAGTGGCTGAGATGAGATAGTGCATGTCAGTGCAAACAAACATTAAGTAACTACTGTGTGCCAGGCACTGTGCTAAGTGTTGTGATACAAAGAAAGGCATAAAATATCCCTTTAGGAAGCTCCCAGCCTATAGGGAAAACAATAGATAGAACAAAGCTGAAAAGTAGTGGAAGAGGAGGGAGATTATCCATGTCGACCATGATGAGGTCATGTAGTCAGTGTGGGAAATGATCTGAGGAGGTGTGTTTCCAAGTTGATTTCATCTTGCAGAATGATGAATTTTGGAGATGATGAAGTCCTGGGAAGTAGTCAGGTGAGAAATGATGAGAATTCCTTTTGTGTCATTATTAAGTGGAGGAGAATCAGAGGAGCTCCCAGCTGTTCACTGCAAAATTCCAATGAAGCCAAACAGTCAGTTGACATTCTCTTTTCAGAGTCCAAGGCAGTGTTGCTTTGATTACTATTTCCAGAGTTAGATAGAGAAGCCGGGAACAAAGACTTCTCTACAGTGCCATTATTAGGATCTGGGGCTAGCTAGACATAATGGTCTCAGTGAATCAGCACCCTGGAGTTGAGGTGTGGATGCCCAATAGTTTAGCTTTTCTAAGGTATGATATCTGGAAGTCCACTTCAGAGGGTGGTTTATCATGGCAGGAAGAGAACTGGGATGAAGCATCAGAGCTATTAGTGTCACAGGAAGGTTGTGGAAGCTAATGCCTTGAATGATATACTCCCTTCCCTTAAACCATCATTGTTTCCTCCTACTAGGTTTCCTACCTAAGTTTACAAATATGTTCCTTTTTCCCCTAACCTGAAAAAAGACTTTTCTTTTACCCTGATCACTTTCCAGGCTTAGTCTTTTTACTTCCCTTTGTCTCCAGATTCTTGGTCAACACATCCTGCCTTCTTTTTTCTCCACTTATTTACCCCTAAGTCCTTTGCAATCCAACTTCTATGACTACCTCTTGTCTCCAAGGTCCCTCATGATCACCTTATTACTAAATCCATTATCATTTTATGATTTTCCTTGCTCTTGACCTCCTCTGGTGTTTGACACTAGGTTATCTCTCTCTTGATACACTCCTCAGCCTTGTCTTCTGTAATATTACACTTAAAAGTTCACTCTCCTTTTAACCTACTTCAGCTTCCTGATGTTCTTCCCAATCCTTAAATGGAAGTGTTTCCTAAGATTCTGGTATAAACCCTTTTCTATCTTCAGTCTTGCAGTTTTGGCTTCAAAAATGATTTTTATACAGATGATTTCTTAATTTAAATCTAATGTTCCTCATTTCCTCAGTTTCAGTTCCATATTTTTAATTGCTAATATATACTTCCTCTGAATGGTTTGCTGATATTTCAAACTCAGAATTTCTAAAACTGACCTTTTCCTCTTCTCTAGCTAAATCTGCTTTCCCCCCAGTTTTTTTGTTTTTGTTAAAAGCACCATGACCTCCATATTTACTAAGGCTTTAATTTTGCAATTATTTTTATTTCTTCCCCATCCTGTCAAATCTATTGATTTCTATTTTAGCAGTTTCTGTTGCCCCTTGGCCCTTCTCTGAAGCCCCACTGCTGTCATCCTCATTCAGAGCCTCATCTCTTCTCACACCATTGCAGTATCCTTCTCCACAGTTTTCCTGCCTCTAGTCTTTCCATTGTCCACATTGCTTTCCAACTCTTTCTTAATATCATTATGGTTATCTTGCTCTTCCAGTCAAAAATCTCTTTCTCATTCAATAAAACATAAGCTCCAGACTCTGTTATTTGAGGTCTTCTACATTCTGATTTCAGCTTAGCTGTCAGGCTTGGCTTATGCAATTCTTCTTCATTGAGTCCACATTCAGTTCAAATTGGACAGCAGCCTTTTCATTCTTGTCCTGCTCTTACCACAGACTGCTGTTTGTGCTTTAATACAAACATTTATCTCCATCTGTTAATCCTTTTTTTTTCAGTGTCCAATTCAGATGATACTTTCTTTGTAAAAATGTCCTCAAGGGACTCCTCTGACCAAGTTAAAGTGATCTTTTCTTTCTTAAATTGCTCACATTATTATGCCAGAACATTTCCTTTGCCACTTATTCCATTGTTCCTTATATCATTGTCAAAGGGTATTCTCTTCATTCTTCTATTACCTTCTTTGAGAACAGGCTTATATTTAGGCTAGTTAAGTCAATTATAAAATATTGATTAAGCACCTACTGTACCAGATCCTGCAAGTCATTGGGGATACAAATGTAACAGATGAAATCATCCTTACTTTCAGAAATGTTATTGTGACTTGCCCACATTAGATTTTTATTAAATATTTGTGCAATGAATACTTTTTGTTATAAAATATTTTTATTAGTTTCTCACTGTAGATAATGACTGAGATATCTTTATAGGAATGTTTAATAATTCCTATAATTCTTACATGCATCTTGGTGCATTAATTAGAATACTCTGAACTTGTCCTTGTGAAGTTCAGTGTTGTAGATATATGTTAGTGAGATATTTCTTTTGTTTGTTTTTTGGAGACAGGATGTTTCTAATTCATTCTGGCTGAAACTGCAGCAGCCACTCACAGACCTTGTCTTAATATCGATTGATATGGAAGCTTCATCCTGTTCAGGTTTTCTGACCTAGATTGATTTGACCTTCCTGCAGTCTGGTGATTATCCTCAGGAGTTCACCATATTTATTTGGATTCAGGGACGACACCTGCTCAATTTTAGCCTATTGCAGCTTCACAACTCCCAAATTCATGTGATCCATTAACTTTAGCCTTCCTTTTGCACTATTATCCAGATGCATACCATATTAGAATAATAGAACATCAGATTCATTATAATGACGGAACCTGAAGAAAATTGGAAATTTTAAGTGGATTTTTTTTCCTTAAAAGGCAGAAAATTTTGGAAATCAGTGATGATATTTGTGAGTTGAGTGTCAGTGGATAGAATCTACAGTAAAATGAGGCTGTTTTTAAAGTTAGTCTCTCAAGTTATTGTAATCATAGAGTAAAGCTCTGTTTTCTGGCATAGAAAGCTCTCCTAATCCTGGGTATTCAGTTTATATATCCATAATACCTGACATGTAAGCATAATGAATTAAGAGTAGTATGTCACTATTATTGGTTCCCATGCCCCAGTAATGATGATGGATAAATAACATAGTCTTTACTTATCAGAAATAATATTTTAAAATTATTTGTTTATATGTATATAAATTAAGCACAGTCTTCACAATACTAGTAATGTCAAACTTAAGTAGAAACTGAGGTCATGAACCATAAATAAGAATAATGAATAATAATAATAATAGCCAACATTTATATGACGCTTTCAATGTGCTTAGTACTGTGTGCTAATTAAGATTTTACAGTCATTATTTCTTTTGATCCTCACAACCACCATGTAGGATAACTGCTACTATTGTCTTCATTTTACAAATAAGGAAACTGAGGCAAATACAGGTTAAGTGACTAGGATGATAGAGCTTGTAAGTGCCTGAGTAATATGACCTTAGTTTTTCCCTTCTTCAGGCCAAGGAGCTTGATCCACTCTGATGTATCTTGCCTGAGAGAAAATACATTAATATTATATGTATTGTATTACATTTTAATTTGTTTGACTCCTCTGCTCTCCACTTGAGTTGCTTAACAGATACTGAATTAGGCATACTTAATAAGCCAGGGATGATAATCATCATATTAATAATTCCTTTCTTCTCCATGAAGGTTTTCTTTCTGGCATTTGGATAAAAAATGATCGTAAGTAAGGTCACATAGATTTAAATAAAAAGAATAGAAAACCAATCATATTATATTCTCTTTAAGAAAACATGGTAGTGAGGGGGTGAAGAGAATCAGATAGATAGCGTAGTGGATAGAGCATTGGTCCTGAAGTCAAGAGTACCTGAGTTCAGACCTGGCTTCAGATACTTAACACTTACTAGCTGTGTAACCCTGAGCAAGTTACTTTGTCCCAATTGCCTCAGCAAAAAGAAAAAAAAAAAAGAAAGCCATGAGAAACATGCTCAATAGGAGTATAGAAATCTATTTTATCCTGCAGGAAAGTAGGAGAGGAATGGGAATATGAGAAAAGGGGAAGGTAATAGAAAAGAGGGCATATTGAGGGAGAGGATGGTCAGAACCAAAACACTTTTGAGGAGATACAGGGTGAAAGGAAAGAGAAAATAGAATAAACACGAGGAAAATATATTTAGCAATGGTAATTATGAAAAGTATTTTGAACCAAGTTAATGTGATCAAGTCATTTCTTAAATCTTTAGGGAACCGAGTTATAAAAAAAATAAGATCCATTCTCCAATTGATAAATGACCAAAAGATATGAAATATACCTAAAGGACTATAAAATCATGCATATCCTTTGACCCAACAATACTAGTAGATATGAATCCCAAAAGAGGTTTTTTAAAAGGGGAAAGGACCTATATGTGCAAAAATGTTTATAACAATTCTTTTTAGGGCAAAGAATTGGAAGGAATGATTGAATAAATTGTGATATATGGTTATGATGGAATATTATTATTCAATGGGAGAAGTGATGAGCAGAATGCTCTCAGAAAAACCTGGAAAGTCCTGCATGAACTCAAAGTGAAATGTAATGTTTATAGAGTAATAGCAATGTTGTGGGATGATAAACTGTAAATGACTTTGCAATTTTCAGGAAGAGAGTGATCCACAACTACTCTGAAGAATTAATTAAAACTACTATACATATCCAGAGAAAGAACTGATTTTGTCTGAGTATAGATTGAAGCATACTCTTTTTAAAACTTTATTTTTCTTGAGGATATTTTTTTTTTGGGTGGGGAGATCTGTTTTCTTTCATTACAAGACTTTTATGGAAATGTTTTGCATAATTTCACATGTCTCCTTAAAAGAGGTTGGAGGTGAGGAGGAAGGGAGAGAATCTGGAAATTGTTCTACATGTAACTGAGAAAATAAAAATTTTAAATATTTTTTAAAAAGGAAAATCAATAGAAAAATTATACCAAAACGAATTTCTCTATAAAATAAAAGATTCTGACATACCTTTCTTCCTCCCTGTGAATAATGGGCAGTGTTTTTGTTGCAAGTATCCACATACTGATATTTTTCTTTCAGTGACACTGGAACAGTGGCTCCAGAAAAATGCTTGTTTGGGGTAATGTTAAATATCGCTGCAGTCTTATGTAAGTAATATCAGTGGTCTTAATTTCTTCTATGTTAAGTAGCAAGTAACTGCACAGAGAATTTTAACAATAGTTAATTGAAATAAATAGTTAAAAATAGTAGTAACTAAGCCTGTTCTTTATGTTTTAAAATTTTATTTATTTTTCTCAATTTTAAGAAAATACAATTTCATCAACTCCCACATTAAACCAGATCTCTGAGCCCCTTCAGCAACTTGCTAATAAAGCATCTTCAAAAATTGCTTTGGCTGAAAAATTTACTTGCAGCCCAGTTAGTAATAAGCCTCTTCCAATTTAACTGGTCTAGGCCCTTGCCCCCAGACATTTAAACTATCTGTTACCAGACCTGTGTTTGATAAAGTGGGTGAAAAAGTACTTCAAATTTCATCCAGATTGTTTTTCAATTGAATTATTGAAGTTGTAAATAAATATACATTGATTCTTTTTTTATTTACATTTGCAAAATGTTACAGTAGCTATATTGCTAGGGCTTATCTAAAGTAGTAGATGTGGGTCCCAGGGTTGCAGAATAATAGAGGTTCATAGTCACTAAGCAATCTATTTTTCTCCTCAGCCCTTCTAGACCCAAGGAGAAATTATGTCAGCCATACGCAGTTTAGCTGAATAGATATGTCTTCCTATTTTACCCAACAATCAGTGATGAACAATGAGAAAGAGAAATAAGAAACCCTATCGGTCCCACCCAGTAACATAATGAGAGGTCCTCTGCTGTAGTAGATCAGGGTGGAGGGCCCTAGTTGTGCCCATGTAAGTGGTTTAGGGTCACCCACCAATGGAGAAACCTCCCTTTATGTTGGTGCCCTTCCCCTGCTTCCGGCTGGGGGGGGGGGGAAGGGGAGGAGTTGTGCGTACATTTCTACACACATATGAAAGTGTGTGTATATTTATACATACAAAGCCGTACACAGTTATTTACGACGTCTCAGCTTGAAGGTGTTCACAGCCAAAGTCACCTTTAACTGTCATTTTGACCACTGACAACCCTGATTTTTGGAAAAATCTCAACATTCAGTTCTCTCGCAATACCAAGTTCTCTTTCCTTTTTTTCCCCTCTTAACAATAATTTGAATAGTAGTTGATGTAACTGCCAGTTCTCCTTACAGGTTCCTCATAAAACCACAGTTAAACTGTTACTTCCAGATTCTCTGGCCTGTTAAAAATAGAGCAGTCATATCTGTTGGGGCCACTAGATGGGGCTGTTGTGCACCGAGCACCAGGCCTGGAGTCGAGAAGACTTGTTTTCCCCAATTCAGAGACACTTCATAGCAAAGACACTGGGCAAGTCATTTAACCTTGTTTGCCTGTAAAGTGAGCTGGAGAAGGAAGGGCAAAACACTCTAAATCTGCCAAGGTAATTCAGGTGGAGTCACAGAGTTGGACAGCACTGAAATGACTGGACAACAAAGATTTGTGTCTGTGGACTTATAAGAAGGCTGTTGAAGTTGGTATCCCACCACTGTTTTAATGTATCAGTCTGTTTCCATGTTAGTCCGTCATATAGTCTTTTGTCATCACTATCTCCATTCCCTTCATGTCTCAGTTCTAAACCCAGGCCATCACCCCTGCCATAGCTGTATTCTCTCTTCCCTAACTCATCTCTCAGTGAAGCAACTGAATTTTATACCTTCTTCATTCTTAAATCTCTTGACCCTCCTTCACTTATCATTGATTACCCCTTTCCAAATGCCATTCCCATCATCCACCTCTTTCATTCATATTCGTGTGCTCCTTAAAGAAAATTATGAAATTGCATTGTGATTGGGTGCACTACAAATGCACAAGATATAATCTCAACTGAGCCTCACTGTAATAAGACAAAGGTTCTCCTTCTTCTCAGTTTGCTATTCTGCTCTCTAAGGAGACTATTTCATAGCTTGTCATCTCTTCTCAAGTTCATACTTAACCATTCCCTCATTCTCGAATAGCCTCAAGCTTCACCAAAAAGTATTGGGACCATTCGCTGAGAACTTCCTCTTCTCCCCTCTTCCTCAAACTCCTCTCATTCAGACATCTTTCTTCATTCTCTCCTCCTTCACTGTGGTCTTGGATGAAGAGGTAGCTCTTCTCTTGGCCAAATCCAGTCTTTCAGTATGAAATTTTCCATCTCTTCCTGATTTTTCTACCTTATCTGTATTCAGATCTCCCTACACACAGCACTTTTCTTGCTGCCTATTAACATAACCATCTCTCTTATCCTTTAAAAACCCTCAACTTGATCTCTGTTGTCCTAGCTCCCTTCTTGTTCCTTCTGGAGAAAAGCCTTTTGTTTATTAGGTGCCTCCATTTCTTCCTTTTTCCTCCTTCAAAATCTTCTGCAACCTAACTTCTAACTCCTATCATTTGAAAGTCCCTTCTTGGAACACTGGGAAATGAGTGTAAATTGTTTGCATTTTTGTTTTTCTTCCCAGGTTATTTTTACCTTCTGAATCCAATTCTTCCTGTGCAACAAGAGAACTGTTCGGTTCTGCACACATATATTGTATCTAGGATATACTGTAACATATTTAACATGTATAAGACTGCTTGCCATCTAGGGGAGGGGATGGAGGGAGGGAAGGGAAAAATTGGAACCGAAGTGAGTGCAAAGGATAATGTAAAAAATTACCCATGCATATTTGCTGTCAATAAAAAGTTATAATTATTTAAAAACAACAACAACAACAACAACAACAACAAACAATGAGATGATTCAGAGGACAGTTCCAATGGTCTTGTGATAAAGAGAGCCATCTGCACCCAGAGAGTGAACTGTGGGAACTGAGTGTGGATTACAACGTAGTATTTTCACTCTTTTTGTTGTTGTTTGCTTTTTCGCTTTTTTTTTTCCTTTATGATCTGATTTTTCTTGTGCAGCATGTTAATTGTGGAAATATATACAGAAAAATTGTACATGTTTAACATATATTGGATGACTTGCCATGTAGGGAAGGGGATGGGGAAAAGGGAAGGAAAAATTTGGAATACAGGTTTTTCAAGAGTGAATGTTGAAAATTATCCATGTTTATGTTTTGAAAATAAAAAGCTTTAATAAAAAAAATACCAAAACAAAAAAGTCCCTTCTCTAGAATTAACTAGTGATCTCTTAATTGCTCAATAAAATTATATTTTCTCAGTCCCAATCCTCCTTGATTTCTCTATAGCATTTGATATTGTTGATTACCTTTTCTTTTCTGGATCCTCTGCTCTCACTGCTCCTAAGGGCTCCTTCCTTGCCCACCTTCCTTTTGTTCATCTAGTCCATCTCAGTCCCCTGTGCTGATTCTTTGTCATGCTCATGATCATTATTTACCTAGGATCTTGCTGATAAGTAAGAAATGATAAGTTCTCATCCCCTTTTTTCTTTCTATTGTCTTGTTTGCTAATCCTATTAATTCCCATGAATTAAATTACCAGCTCTGTAGAGATGATTCCCAGATATCAGTATCTATCCCCATTCTTCCTGAGCATTATCCCATATCACTAATTGCCTTATGGATATCTCAAGGTGACTGTCATCTAGGCATCTTATTACTTATTCTTATTACTGTCAAGGTAACTGCCATTCTCCTAGTCATCCAGAAGTGCAACTTTTAGAGTCCCCTTTGATTTCTCATTTTCTTTTTCTCACTCTGACACTAGTCAGACTTGTGCTGTAGGACTGTCACAGATGGGAAAACTGACAGCCAAATGGCTAACTAGGGCACAGTTGTAAAGAACCAGGCAAGAGGTGATGAGGACCTGAACTAGGATGGTAATGATAATAGCATTCTTCCTTTATTGCCACAGTTTTCTAATTGCTCTCCCTGTATCAAAATTTCAAAGTAATTTTCCTCAAATACATGTTGACCATGTGTCTCTTCTGCTCAACCAATTCCAATGGCTTCCTTTTGCTTCTAGGATAAAACAAATTATTTAATTTAGTTTTCAAAGCACTGCCACAACTGTTTGCAGCTTGCATTTCAGGTTGCCCCATTCGCTGATCTATGTAAACTCCCCTTCTATCTGCTCCTCACACATGCTCCTCCCATCATTGAGCATTTGTACTGGCTGCCCCACATGTATTGAATGCACTACTGCTTGTAACCTCCCCTTTCTTTCTTTAAAGTATAGCTCCAGTATCATCCTCTGCATCAGGCCTTTACTGATTTTCCCCAACCACCAATGATCTCTCTTCCATACTACCTTGTATTTAACTACTTTGTAAATATTTGCATTAATTTATTCTTTATGGTATGGATGTGTATATACACACACCTATTTGTATATGTACATGTATTTACTTGTTATCTCCCATATTAGAATGTAGATTCCACTTAATAGTTTTTTATTTTTTCCAGTACATTGTAAAGATCGTTTTCAACATTCATTTTTATAAAATTTTGAGTTCCATATTTTTCTTCCTCCTTTCCCCCTCCTGAAGACAGCAGGCAATCTGATATGCTATACATGAATAATCATTTTAAACATTTCCATATTAGAATGTAAGCACCTTGGGAGGAAGAATTGTTTCATTCTTTGTACTTGAATCCCCAGCACCTAGAACAAGTGCCTGTCATTGTCATAATAAATACTGTTGATGGAGTGGGGGAAAAACAAAACAAAACGGAGAAACATAGGCTAGACAATCATCTATTGTGGTGGATTCAGAATGTACTGGATGTTAAGATTCTCTGTGAAAGAATATGTGTTTGGCCTTGTGTTCAGAAACATTTTTATTAGTGATTTAAATAAAAGTGACTTAGATAAAGATAGAGTTGGCATATTTAGCTGTTATATGGAAATTACACAATTGGGAAACATTGGGTGAGAGTATCAGGAGCCAAAAAGATCTTGACAAATTATGACTGAATATAGCAAGATGAATTACGTTAAACAAACGTGAGCATTTTAGTTCAAAAATACCAGTTTTGTTGGTATGGGATCCAGCAGCCCATAATAAAGGGAGTCATGACTGTGGATATATTGACAAGCTCACTAAAATTAATTACCTCTAGGCATGTACATGATGGATAAAGAGTGCATAGAAGAGAATCTGTGAGGGAAGGCACTAAGCAAGAAAACTTGGGAAAGGAAGTGAGGTAGCCAGAGATACAAATTGTGGAAAGATGCAGGTGTGAGAGATGGCCAAAGCAAAAGCTTGGAGGTAGGAAGTGGCATATCATATTGAGGAATAGTAGGTATTGCTGAGTCAGCATGAGTGAAGAAGAGTAAAGTATAAGTATACTGGAAAGATGGGAAAGGGTCGGGTTATGAAGACCTTTTGATGCGAACAAAGGAAGTTTATGTTTGATTTTGGAAGTAATAGAAGCCATTGAAATTCATTGAGCTGGGGATCAGGGCATCAGGTAGGTAGGAGGTTAGATCTTTGTTTTATTTTTAATTTTCAATAGTATTTTCTTTTCAAATGTACGTAAAACTGGTTTTCACCATTCGTTTTTGTAAAATTTTTTGTTCCAAATTTTTCTCTCCCTTCTGTATTTCCTCTCTCCCTAAGACTGCAAGCAATCTGATATAGGTTAAACATGTGCAGTCCTTTTAAACGTATTTCAATATTTGTCATGTTGTTCAAGAAAAACATACCAAAAGGGAAAAAATCATGAGAAAGGAAAAAAAACAAACAAAAAGTGAAAATTATGCTTTGATCCATATTCAGTCTCCATAGATCTCTCTCTGGATTTGGTTGGCTTTTTCCAGCCCAAGTCTATTGAAATTGCCTTGAATCACTGCATTGTTAAGAAAAACCAAGTTTATCACAGTTTAAATCTGTGTTTTAGGGAAAAAATGACATCATTGGGGCAGATGGGTAGCACAGTGGATAGAGCAGTAGCCATGAAGTCAGGTACATCTGACTTAAAATCTGACCTCGGCCATTAGCTGTATGACCCTGACCAAGTCACTTAACCCCAATTGCCTCAAAAAAAAAAAAAAAGGAAGAAAAGAAAGCAAAAAAAGTCCCCTCTGCAGCTGAGTGGAGAATAGATTGCAGGCTGAAAATTAAGGGAAAGGGATCATGAAGAAAGGTAGGTAAGAGGCAAGGAAGGCCCAAATTAATTTTGTGGCTGTATATATGAATGAAAGAAACATATCCAAGACTTCTTATGAATGTAGAAAAGAGAAATAGTAAGACCAAGAATGATGCTAAGATAGTGAGTCTGGGTTTGGGGAAAATGATGGTGCTCTCCTCATTAATTGGGAAAATCACAACCCAAGAGAGAGAGACTAAGACAGGATATAGAGGTCTGGGAATCATCTTAGGAGCTTATATTACCTTGCAAAATAGTTAATGTGACCTTGGGCTTCACTAAGAGAAACTTCATGTCCAGATTAAAAAGGTAATAGTACATGATAGTATGGTTATAGTATGATGTCCTGATGTCATGCCTATTGTATTGGGTTCACTTCTGTATACTATATTTTGAAAAATGCCAATGAACCAAACCAAACCCCCAGAGGAAGGAAACCAGGATTTTTCAGGACCATAAGATGAGGACTGTCCAAAGGAACTGAAGATGTTTAGCCAAAAGAAGACTTAGGGGTGGCAGGTAGAGGGAGGGCAGATAGTCTTTAAGCATTCATATGGTTATTCTGGAGAAAGCATATTTAATTTATATTATGTTTTGGGAGTTGGAGAACCTCAAGTTAGTCATTCAGTCAACAAACATTAAGCACCTATTCTGCCTCAGATATTTTACTAGAGTCTGGGGATACAGATTCAATCCTGAAACAAATTCTGCCCTCAGAGAGAGAGCTTACCTTTTTCTAGGAAGAACAATGCACCTGTGAATAGGTACTTGTATGTATGCCCACATCTGTAAGTGTATGAAAACTCACATGAAGCAGACATAAAGAATTGGCTCTTAAAAGAGGTGGTGAAGGTGAGAGGAGAAAACTTCAGTAGGGACAAGCCAGGGAGCTGATAAAGCCATCAAGTGAGTGTACAGAGAGAAAAGAAAGGGTGTCCCATTCAAAGTCCAGGCCAGAACTGCGCATCGTGGCGTGATGTGGAAATGAGGGAGAAGAAGAAGCTCCCCACGGTCCAATGGAGGCCCCTGGAGACTGCATAAATGGCAGCTTTGGCGCAGTTATGGCTTCCTCTGTTCTTGTTCAGCAGCACTTAGGCAGAGGAAGTAGATGGTAAGAATAATCCAGATTGAAGTCTGGGGAGAGGCGAACAGAAACAGCATATACATTGCCAGGAAGTCAAGACAGATGTGGCCAGAGCTGCCAGGACATGGTAGAAAAGGTGGCACTGGCCAGGGGGACACTCCGTCCCTTCCAGCTCTGGTCGTCTTTGGTTTTCGTCTCTCTTTCTTTGAGATTATCTTTAAATGGGTCATTCGTGTTACCAGAGGGTAATGAACGTTGTGATTTTTTTCCCTTTGTTCAAAGCTTTATTACTTCTGAATTCTCTTTCTAGGTGTTGCCACCATATATGTTCGTTATAAGCAAGTTCATGCTCTCAATCCTGAGGAGCCTCGGATCATCAAATTAAACAAGGCTGGCCTTGCACTTGGATTATTTAGTTGCTTAGGACTTTCTATCGTGGCAAACTTCCAGGTTTGTGTGATAGTTCATAATTTTCTAAGAATCCTAATGAAATTCACTACTGGAAGTCCAGCTTGTATATTTCCCTATGGTAGAGAAAGTTTGAGATCAACCCTATTACAGTCTGACTTTTCTTTTTCTTTGGTCACAAAAGACTCTTGCTTGACCTAGATTCTTTGATTTCTATTGACGTAGGCAAAAAGTATAGGCTGCATTTAATGACGGGAAAAACTGATCATAGGCAAGTCACTTAGCCTTTGAGATTCAGCTTCCTTGTTTGCAAAAAAATGGTTCACAGTGCTTGGAGTATTTGCTTTTCAGAATTTATTATGAAGAACAAGTGAAAGACTATATTGAAAGCATTTCACAAACCTTTAAAGCACTGTACTATGTAAATTCCATCTGTTATTATTTTAAAATGTGAATCCCACCTAGAAATAAAGCCCTATTCATATTTCTCACCTCTTTTCCCACCAAGAATCTCATAAATTGTATTTCAGGATACTTGAGTGAATTAGATTTATATTTTCACTGTTAGGACTACTCATTATGACCATATAATGTGGTACACAGATTAGGACTTACTTAATCTTATCCTGGGCAAATCTTGTTCTTTCTACAAATCCTACATGGAGAATATATCCAATGTGCTAAAGGCTTTCCTCTGATTACTTGAGTATTCAGTGGATACTAATACCTCTACTAAAGTTCTTTTTTCATCATTATGGAATGGAGGGGACTCTGGGTTCTTGAAACTTAATGATAATTCTCTAATTTATGAACAGCTTGGTCTGGTAGATCCTACGAAGGTAGGGATACTATGAGGATGAGCCTAGAGATGGACTTTATCTTTTGTCTAAGGACCAACCTAGCTAAGTTTGTAAAATATCACCAAGTTGACCCCCAGTTATAAATTTTCCAGCCATAATTTATGAAGACTATTTACTAAGAAGTGGAAGAAGTTGCATCCCACATCACTGGTAGACATAAGCACCCCAGTAGAATTTGTTAAAAAAAAAGGATGTGCAAACATTTAGGCTAGCCATCCCTCATTACATCAATGGCCTAGCTCCCACTTGAGCATTTATAAGGACATGTGTTAGGCCATTTCCTACTTGCAAGTCATCTTTAATGAAGACCTGCCCTTTTCAGCTGCCAATTGGTCCCTTGTGAAGACTCATCAATCCTTTTCATTAACAAAGACTAAGTATACTATCTCTTTGTAGGAGCAAAAAGGTTAGTTTCCTGTAGTGATCTTCTTCCTTTCTAAGAATATTAATATATCCATGGAGTGATTTATATTATGCAGATCCCAATTTTTTCACTGTTCATATAAGAATCAGCATTGCTTTAAATAATTCTTCAAACTTGCTTGCTAATGACAAGTTTTTTATAGAGTGGGGGAAAAGTAAGGGAACAAAGTTGAAATGTGTTTCTTCTGCAACAACATTAGTAACTAGAAATGATTTCTACTTTTGTTTTATAAATAATCTGAGGCTTAGGACAATGAAGATTTTTTTTTTTTGCCAAATTTAATTAAATTTACTAAACCTTACAATTGTCATCTAAAAATCTTGTGACTTAGGAAAATTGAAATTAAATTTATGTGAATACAAGTGAATATGATATTTCTAGAAAAGTAGCATTATACTTAATGAGAGGTAAGACTTCATTTCTGCCTTCTTTGAAAATTCCTAAGCAAATAGACCTTTGAAGGGAAAAATAAGTTTTTATGTTAAAGGAAGATAAATTTTATCATCACCATTTTTATTTAATTTGGTTTTATGTCATTCATACATGTTTCTAAATTTCTGTTTTGTGTCATCTAATTGACAAAGTGAAATGTGATATTTGGAAACATTTCTTGTTAAAGCTGCTGTTTTGTGCTTTATGTTTCTGTTAAATGGAGCATTACAGTGATAAGATGTTTTGTCACTTCATGCAGTATAACCACAAGAGGACAATTCTAAGGATGTTTTTGTTTTGTTTTGTTTTGTTCCTTATTACTAAAATCTTGGATAACTTCTTTTGCTGAGAGTAATTGATAGTAGTAACAGATGCCAAACATTGCTATACAAATAATTTCAACGTATGGTTTTATTTGTCTAACTCCAGACATTCTCTTTACGCTACACAGCTACATTTGCAAAAATTGCCAAAGTACCCAATAATTGGCTTCAAGTTGAAAGGTATTAGAACTACTTTGAACCAATAAAATCAGATTGAGGCATGTCAGCATTTTTTTAAAAGTTAAATTCCCATAAGCATCTTTTGTTTTTACATTGATTGGGTTTCTTCCTATATCCACAAAATAGAACAAGAAGGGTCTAAGAGAATTTAAAATGGAATAGACACTTCACAGTTTGTCAAGGAGTAGATAAACCTTGCTAATTTGGAACACTGTGAAGGAAAGTTAATTGGACTGTATGACAAAGTCAGATTGTAGAATAAAAGACAAGATTGTACATGTTATCTATTATAAACTAAGATATATATATATATATAAATGCTGATAAGTAAATGAGATGAATTTGTTTTGAAAATGACAATTGTGAAAGATTCATTATGCAAGATATATCATAAATACCAAAAAATTCCTAATATGCAGTAATTAGTTAGGGGACCAGGATCTAGGACTGAGTAGGTAGACTAGAAAATTACCAAGGTCCTTTCCAGCTCCCAAATTCTGAAAGTGAATTCAGATTAAAGGTGTCAAATAGGAATCTTAATTTTTGGTCTCTAGGAGCTCTTGATTTTTAAGCTGGATTCCTTTTCTGTAGGAGTTAAGCCTTGAAAATATCATAGGGGAAGAAATTTTTCAAACATTTTACTTGGCTGGGAATAAAGTTTTCCACATTTGAACTATCAAATTCCTAATATTTAACAAGGTTTGACTTTAATCTTTAAGTATACTCATGATTAGCTTTTTGAGAAAATTTGTACACAGGCTTTCCAAAGGTTTTTGAAACAATGAATGCCTAATTGAAAATCTGTGAAAAGATCAAAAATATTTTGGATTGTACTCTTAAGATATCCATCTTCCTTTTTCATTCCTCAGAAAACAACCATTTTTGCTGCACACATATGTGGAGCTGTGCTCACTTTTGGCTTGGGTTCCATTTATATGTTTGTTCAGACAATCCTCTCCTACAAAATGCAGCCTAAAATTCATAGCAAACAAGTCTTCTGGATCCGGCTTTTGGTGGTTATCTGGTGTGGAGTGAGTGCATTTAGCAGTATCCTTTGCAGCAAACTGATTATAAGGAGAAGTAAACCAAGCAATAAAGTGAAGTGAATGCTGTTGGTTCCTGGGAGAGGCTCTGCTCCCCTTGGGGGAAGAATAATGGTGGTGAAAGCAGGATCTTTTTGGATTGGGTATCCCTGTGCACACAGGATGCAAAATGTGAAGCGCAGCTTCTATAACTGGACCAGAAACGAGGGACAGCAGGCTCACACCTCACGGGGGTGGGAGGAAGGGTGGCCAGAGAAAGAGGAAATAACTCCCCGCTTCATCCACAGGATGTCTAGCAAAGCTTAGCATAAGTAGGGCTCTTTACCTCCTTTTCTTCCTTCAGGAGACTTAATCTCATCTTGTCCTGTTGTGTTTTTCTAAATTTTTATTCACTGACTGCTGGTGTGCATCATCATCCATAACCTAACCCCCAGTTTATCCAATGAAAATTTTCAGTTTGAATTTTTTACCAATCAATTAAACCCCGTCTTTGGACCCTGTACATTAATCTCATTTTGAACTTAATTCAGTGTAGGTGATTCTTCCTTGACTTGTTTGTTTATAGTGCTGACTTGCTCCTCCCTTTTGTACAGTGGCCATTTTGGTTCTGATATAGTACAGAAACTCCACTGGAACCCCGAGGACAAAGTAAGTGATTGCTTTGGCTAAAGTGCTAAGAATGAATGTGACCGCTGCCCTTTGCATGGGTGCACATTGTGGAAATCCAAACAGTGCAAGAAGGAGGGTTTATTGTTTGAGATAAGCTGTGGTTTTTTCTAAAACTCTGACCCCCTTTGCTGAGTTGTCCTTCATCTTGCTCTTTGAGGCAGGACATGAAGGCTCAAGAGATGAGATAGCTTGGCAATAATTACGCTGTTAGTACATTTTAGTGGCAGGGTTTGAACTTGGGTCTCTATGGTCTCCAAGTCCAGCACCCTCTCCAATATACCATACTGATTAGTGCCACACATTTACAAAACAGCTGAACACATTTGAAGTTTGAGTTTGTGATATCAGGAGGTTTTTTTCCTGATATAAGACTGAATAGGATCAAACCTTGGGCCTGATGTCACTATGTGCATAAAAAAAAATCCTCTTATTTGCAAAAGATGTATTTTTATCCTTGAATTGAGGTTGGTTTCTGCTGTTAGCAATCTAGAAGAATTAATCATTTTGCAATTTGGTCTCTAAGAAAGAGCTAATTTTTTAGGGGAAAGGGAAGCACAGGGTGTTTGGAAGAAGAAAACTCCTTAGCATTGTTGGATCCTACTGAAGAAGGATAGACATAAAAGCTAAAAATGCTGCTTCTTTGTAAAGCACTGAATAGAATTGATTCTATTTTCAACCATCTTCTGAGAATAAACGCTGGACATCAATCTTCACATTTGAACTAATATACTTTTAAAGATGAAAGGAATAGTGACTTTCATTTTTCCATGTCTATTTTTGGAAAGCTTTTTGAGTTTTATGAACAAAATCTTAGTCTTATCTTCACTGCAAGTAACTTTCCACATAATTAAATTGCATCCTAATTATCTAATTGGGAAAGTTCTTTTGCTTTCTTAACATCTTAAGAATGAATTCAGAGAAGCTTTTGGATGTTTTCCCTCACTTTTCTCTTCCATTTAATAGTATTAGTTATTGCCTGTATATAATGATTACCCTTTCTTCCATCTGAACAGAAAATTGAGAAATTTAGGTCATTCTATAAAAGATAAAATATGGACCATTTGAAATCTAAGTATTTCAATTCACTTTTTTCCCTTTTTTCAAGGGATATGTACTTCATATGATCACCACTGCAGCAGAATGGTCCATGTCTTTTTCTTTCTTTGGTTTTTTCCTGACTTATATTCGTGATTTTCAGGTAAGAATTCCTGTGACAAAACATAATAGAATTAGATTTTTACAGAATGACTTTTAATTTGAAGTAGAGATAACTTAAATTATTGAATTATTAAAAATAGTTTTCTAAAATAATTGTCCTTATCTTGTTCCACAATGGCATCAGCCCCATTAAAACTTTAAAAATTACATATCACCATCACTTTTTACTAGATATTTGGGGGGGGGGAAAGCATCTTCCAATATCTGAGAAGTTCATAGTGCCTATTTATCGCTTAGAGACGATATCTTTAGAAGTAGAACAAGTATTTCAGTCACATTATCCATTTGTATTCCTCGTGAATCCATGATGTTCAAGACTATGTCAAAGACACAAGCCATCCTCAAAATCCTAACAGCTGTTTGTAATTCTTTTTGTATTACAGAAAATTTCCTTACGTGTAGAAGCTAATATACAAGGACTGACTCTTTATGATACTGCCCCTGGCCTTATTAACAGTGAAAGAACCCATCTACTTTCAAAGGATTCATGACAAAGGGAGAAGCTGTATCTGTGATGATCATGATCTCAGGGATTGGCATATTGTTCCTGAAAATTTCTTACTATGCTCTCAGATTTCTAACCACTTAATCAAGGCAAAGACACTGCTTAATAATGTTACTCAAATGATGTGTAATAAGCCATTTGATAAGTGATTTTTAGGGATATTATCTAGAGAGGCATTTTAAAGCATATTCCTTTTTTTTTTAATTTTGGAAAATAAAACCAAAGGAACACACACACACACACACACACACACCTATCCATTGCAATTTTTTTTTCCTTAAATGGAAGCAGCTGGAAGTGCACAGGACTGCAAAAAATTTTCCACAGGACACTGCAGAAAAAAAGTTTTCACAGCTTGCAAATTATTACAGTGTATGTTTTATCTGGAGCACCATATATCTAGTATATGTGTGAGAGTGTTATATTCTAGCATTTTCTATACTCTCTATACTCAAGGAACTTCTAGATTTTCGTCATTATTTCCTTTAGAGCCAAAATTAGACATAGGGAATGACATGTTAATTAAGCTTTTTTTTTTTTTTTTAAATCACAGACTATAATTGTACATGGCCTCAGGAACATTGGTAGTATAAAGTTAAAGAAGCCAAGTTCTTTGAGTCTCTGATGCCTCTACTTGTTTCACAATGTAATCAATCTAGATCCAGATAAAAGATAACTAGTCACAGGCCTTAAGTTCCCAGTGTCAAAGCATTGCATGAAGATGGATACTGCCTTGGTTTTGCCATGAAACATTAGACACTTTCTCAGGATCAATATTGTCTCCTTTACATATTTACAGCAGTTTGGGAGAATTTTGTCTCATGTTTGAAGTACATCATCTAACAAAGATAAGTGATAGGTTTACTACAAGTAAAGAGCTTCCCTACATTTTTTTTCCCCACTGGAATATGCTGTATCTATTATAGAACATCTCTTGAAGCTAGGAAATTTAAGTAACCAATAATTAATCATGTAAAAGAATCTTTTTTTAAAAAAAAAATCATGATTTGAATCTGTTTAAAGAACTGTGAATGATTTTTAAAAAGACAAGTCCAACAGAAAAGAAAATTAGATGGAAAATAGTTGAAATGCATCAAGTTTTGTGAACCTTTCCTCTCCTATCTTTTCATTTCATACCTGAGACCAGAGTGCTGAATTTTCAAGACCTTTGCTTAAGGTCTTGTCTCAACAAGCAAATCATATACTATTAAGGGCCTTAATCATTTACAAAAGATGAAGGTTCTGAAAAGAATCTAGAGTAGAAAAGAATTAGCTGTTTTGAAAGTTGCCTTTGGGTAGATGATGTTGCAAGAGAAATTGATTAAATTCTCAGGCACAAGTACATAGAAATTGTACAGAGCCAGAGAAATTATAGAGATAAAGTTGCCTTTTATTTTTTACATGAATATATATGGTCATCTTTCAATAAAACTAACATTCATAACAGGAAGGAATCCATACCTATTTTACTTCCACTTTCAAAAGGCAGTCCTTTAAAGTGATAGGTTCTGCTTATAAGACCTTTGGTGACTATCAATGCAAAATCATAGGGTTTTTGATTTGAAAGGGACTTTAGAATTTTACCTGCTGTGTCAGAGCCCCTCTGAAATTTCATGCTAGATTAGGGTTAGAGTTAGCCATTCAATTTATGCTTGAATGATTGCATTTGCCAAGCTGCCTTATCACTTTATTTCATTTTTTTGAAAAGCTGTAATTGTTAGAAAGTTCCTCATTTTGAACCAAAATCTGTTCCCCATTTGACTTTAAGCAAAATAATGTTGCCATTGAAATTCATACCAGGTACCTAGAATCAGCCACCATTTTCTTGTAAGAACCTAGACTCAAAAACTTTTGCCTGACTTCCATTTTTTAAAAGTCATTTAGACAGATAAAGATTTATTTACTTAAAAAATTCAGTAGGGAATTAGCATTTGTCACTGAAAAGAAACTGGTTTAAAAAGCAGAAAAGATAAGAAATCTTTTATCAAGAAATTTACATGGTAAGAGTTTTTCAGGAATCAGTACATCTAACATTTGAGGGAAGTTCACAGGGAAATCTCTAAGTTTTAAATGACACTAAGGTTTTCTTAGCACTAAACCAGATGGAACAGAAGAAACTAAAAGAATATCTTACAGGCTTCATGTTCATGAATGGTCCAAAAGGTGGCATTTAAACCATTAGCCCAATGGGCAAGAGAGTCAAGTAAAGCAGTTGAGAAACATATTTCCTGCTCTGCTCCGAAGATCTGAGCTGTTGATTGTGAACCAGATAAAGGACCTAGAAATCCCTAGAGCCTGTGGCCTAAAAACATTTCCAGTAATATGTCAAAAGAAAATAAAATGCTTACATCAAAAGGAAAACATACTGGAAATAGAAGAATCTATACATTAAAAATCTAAATCTACATCTGGAATACACAATGTGATTCTAAATTTTACCTCAAGAAAATTGCAAGTGAGCTACAGAAAGCCCATGGAAGAGCAGCTGAAATGATGTATGAATGGAAAAGCTACTGTATGAAGAAAATCTAAAAAAAATCCTTAGGACTCTGACCTGAAAAGAATGAAGGCTGAGAGGGCAAGTGTAATTAGTTTATGAAATTCTGAATGCTGTTGATGGACAGCAGACACCTGAATGTGTTCTCATGAAATATTGAAGCTCTACTTCTTGATGTTTGAAAGAGATAGCTCTTGGACCAACAAAAATGTTCAATACATTTATGGAATCTATTATTCCTAGGAATAATAAAGGCTAAAGAAAATATGTTCAAGAAGAAAATTTAAATAAATGCCATGGTAGATTAAAATGAATTATTGAGAAATGTCAGATGAGCACTGCAAATTGTCTTTCCTTGAAAGCATTTTCTTAATGCATATTTTAAGAGAGAAAAAATAATCTGGAATGGACAATAGGTTAATCTATTGAAACTTCACTTAAGACATTTATTCCCATACAGTGTTTTTATATACTGCATTCAGAACAAGGCCTTTAACTTTAATTAATGAAGATGGCAGCAAAAACATAGTCTTAATGAATTCTCAACTTTTTTCCTGTTACAAACATCAATCATATTTACTTCTTAACATTTATTTCAAGCACCAAGATACAAGTGGAAGTGATGACAAAGATTACTGGATTAAGTTTGAGGGAAGAAAAAGGGTTATATAGCTGTCTCATTAACTCAGCAATGAGCAGTTAACAAGAATGAAGCACAGAGACAGCACCTATGTATGGAAATAGCTCATGGACCATATGGAAGCAAACATCGTTGACCAAATATGACCACTCGAGCCTCTTCACTGTGTGATTGATCCTTATGTTTGGATCTCTTGGTTCTGTTCCTTCAGTACAGCTTTCTAAATAATCCTTGTTGAAAAGGCATCGCATTTTTCTAGATGGACCTCTTGGCTGCTTAACTTTCGGTTAACCCTATCCTCAGTGGTATGAATATACTGATTTTCCTTAAGAAGAAAGCCTTAGCCCCTTTCCCACTGATTCACAATCATTTGGATAATGTTTCCAATCCAAGAATAGTTGACAAAGTCCCAAGAAATAATTGCTGATTTAAAAAAAAGTTTGTCTAAGCAATTTGATGATGATGTATTTTTTTCTGGATTTTAGTAAAGAGATGTCTTTAAAAATATCAAGAACAGGAAAGGAAGAATTAAGACATCCATGCCATGTAATGAGAGGTCTGTATAAGAATGAGCATCTGGTGATCTAGGTAATTAGCTACAGACTATTTGTAGATAAGCTTATCAGAAACTAGTATGAAAGTACTAGCTTTTGTCTATAAAATTTTAAGGGTGATCTCAGGCATACACAAACTAAGTTGAGTCTTGCAAAAAGGGAAACAAAAGGCAGAGGTGACAGAGCAGACCATTCCATCCAAAACCCATAGTGAGTGTGATGCAGATAAAGAACCAACAAAGGAAACTTAAGGAGCTGTTGGACAGATAAGAGGGGAGCCAGGAGGACAGTGTCATAAAAGCTTAGTGAAGAGAAGATCCAGAAGTGAAAGCATTATGATACTATAGAGGGGATGAGGAACTGAGAAACAACCATTAGATCTGGCAACTAATACATCTTTACAGAGACGGTAGCATTCTCAATGAGTTAGCCACAAAAGGGAGAAGAGATCTAGGGACAGTAGCTAGCAAACATGATAGCATCCAATGAGGATTTTTTTTTTAAAGGATGGGGCAGATAAGTGGTAAAAAATTATGTAAAGTTTGGCTTAAAAAAGATTTAGACCATCAAAAGCTAAGAAAAAGTGGTTGATGGATCAACCATGCTAGTGAAGATCCTAGGGGCAGATAAGGGATGAGTTATATAAAAGTTTGGTTTTTTAAAAAAGTTTACATCATCTGATGCTTAGAAAAATTGGTTCATGAATTAGCACTGCTAGTGAAGATATCAATTGGAACCTGTTACTAGATGTGATTTATAGAAGTTTCTCCACTGTTGTCTAGAAGGAGGAAGTATTTTTTACATTTTAACACACATGCTTTATGAATCATGTTGGAAGAGAAAAATCTGAGCAAAAGGGAAAAACTATAGGAAAGATTAAAAAGAAAAAAGTGAACAGCAGTGTATTGTTTTACATTCAGTCTCAGATCTGGATGGAGATGGCATTTCTATCCAAAGTCTATTGGGATTGCTCTGAACCACTGAGAAGAACCAAGTCTTTCCTAGTTGATCATCTCACATTCTTGCTGCTATTGTGTACAATGTATTCCTGCCTCTGCTTGTTTCACTCAGTATCAGTTCATGTAAATCTTTCCAGGCTTTTCTAACATCCCCTTGTTCACCATTTTTTATAGAACAATAATATTCCAATATCTTCACATACCACAATTTGTTCAGCCATTCCTCAAGCCATTCATTCCTTTTCCAATCATTGCTATCACAAAAAGAGCTGCTACAAACATTTTTGCATATGTGAGTCCTTTTCCCTGAAGGAGGGATATTTCAGTGAGATTTGTGTTGCATCTGGGATTTGAGACAGTTTTCAAACTGTTAATATTTTTTTTTTCTTAAAAAGGTTCATAATGTAGGAGTTAAAAGCCATTGCTGGGAAATTTGTTACTGTTTAGCTTTTTTGTTTCAATGTTTCTTTTGTAATACCTCTGATTTTTTTGACCTTGGCTACACACCTTTTAGGGAAGACAGTTTGGGGACAGAGATAACAATATTAACGTTTATATAACAGTTTAGGTTTGCAAAGTGCTTTGCATTTATTTACTCATTTGATTGTAGATGTCATTTCCAGCATATCTGTGTTGTGACTTGGATCCATATTACAAATTCAGGATGTGGAGTACATCACCTAGAGTTAAGAAAGGTGGCTAAGTGCTACAATGGGGAGGGGGAGAGTTAGAAAAGCTAAATTTAAATCCTACCTTAAAAACTTAAAAGCTATAAGACTTAATGACAGGGCAAATCATTTAACTTTCCTTAGCTGTGCAATGAGGGTGTTGGATTCCATGGTCTTAAAGAGAATATGTGGTCATTAAGAATAGGTATATTGAGAACAATCTAACTTTTTTTTTTCTAACAAGATTGCTGGATTAGTGTGCTGGAAATATTATGGACACAGTTTACTTTTCAGTAATATTAAAATATTTTAATGAGTCTTAATTGATGTTTTATTTTTGTATCACAGTAATGAAGAACAATCCAGCAACATCAACCAAGGCAATAATCATATCTGAATAATGCAACATTCTCTATTTATATTCCTCCACCTGTATTAAAAACATTTACAAAGTCTCATTCTTTCCTTGTGGATAAGATATTTAGTAGATAATAGTATAGCTGTGGTCAATCTGGTTGAATAAAATTATCATTATTAATGTCAGCTTGAAGACTTGTAGAGTGCCTTAAGAATTTTAATGACCCTGTGGTATGCAGTAACTTAAAGACATGTTACATATATCAAGTTTACAGAAGACACAAATTTGAAAGTAATAGCTAATACATTGATGGGAAAGTTAAGATCTTTATATCCAGTGGGTTAAATCAAGTTAGATAAAATTTAATAGCAATATAAAGAAGTTCTATTTGAAGATTTAAAAACAAATTCATAACTACTAGATAGGTGACCCATGGCAAAGTAACAGTAAATGTGTAGAAATATCTGGGTTTTAATGGATTACAGATTGAATATGAATCATACACTACTGTGATATATTAAGCTAAAGGATAGTGTCCTGAGTGACAGAGATAATAAGATAGGGAAAGGGACTAGACCTCCAATTTACTTGATGTAAGGAACTCCCAGAGAAGGAAACTGCTTATGGAGCTCTATCTCTCCCATGTCATGCTGGGTCTTCAAGAGCTATCCAGAGTCCGAGAGCAGCTCTGCATCAAGGGATTTGAACCAGAGGCTAGCTCACCTGGATGGCACATCTTGATCACAAAGTAATGCTGCCTTTGTCTAGGAGAAATCACAGCATCATTGGCTCAGAGCAGGAAGCTTAGAGCTCATTGAGTGTAATCCCTTCATTGTGCAATTGAGGAAATTGTATTTGGAGTCATGCAACTAGTAAGTATCCAGAAAAGGATTTGAAAACAGGTCTTCTTACCTTGAAGATGAGCATCTTTACTATCATACCATAGCCACTCTCCACTCTGCTCTTCTCCCCTGTACTTGTGTTGAATTCTGAGAATGATTTGGAACAGTAGGAAGTGACCAGGACTAAGACCTCAGTTATGCTGACTAGAAACCCAATCAGGTCCAAAGACTGATGCAGTGGATTTTCTTATAATTTTACATCCCAGCCAACCCAGATGATTTATCTAAAAGCTGGTCCCATTCTGATCACTCAGTTATTGTTCCCATGTTCCTTTGATACTTGATAGACATGAAGGGATAGTGGGATATTTCTTTTTGTAATGTCAGGGGATTTTACCTGTTCATTCTCCTTCTACAATATTGAGTCACTAATCTTTCAATTAGAAATCATATTACTTAATATAATATTCTGTTTGTTTGCTTTCAATTGATCTCATTTGTTTTTAATGTATAAAAATATGTCTTACCTTGTACTTGGGGGTCCAGCCCTAAACTGAGGAAGGGATCTTGATTTGTTGGGAAATTGGCATAAGTCAAAGTCAAAGCTCAGAAGCTCAAATTTTGTTTCCTCAATCATTTCATCTTTCATCCTCCATAGATTCTGGTAAAGCCAGCCAGGTCAAATTAGAACTCTGACCCTTGGGCAAAAAGACTTCCAGAAAAACTTTCTAGAATACTCAGGTTAATCCTTCACTAGGGACTTTTTCATGGAAGACTTTCTTTAGTGCTTTAGTACTCAGTACTGCTGTTGATCTCTATTTTTTTAGTTAGTTCCTATTCTAAGTTTTAGTTTTAGATTATGTTTGCTTCAGAGCAGATGGTTTAAGTTAGTTTAAATTTCCACCTGGAGTGGGGTGGCTTAGAATTAGAATAGTTTTATTTTTATTTTTAAGTTTTCTCCCAGAGAAGTAAAGGAAGTTGTGTTTCAGAAGTAGTAAAATACTAGTGGATTTTCTCTTTAATAATCAGACTTTTGATAATGTGGGACCAGAATGTGCTTCTGATAGTTATCAAAATAATTAACAATACATTATTGAATTATGTAATATCTGGCATAAATCTGCAAAAAGTTAATGATTTGTTTTGACCCCTCCAATTTGGCTATTATTGGCCTATGTGTATATATATATATATATATATGTATATGGAAAATTAAGGAAATTAAGACTAGTCTTTGAAATATCTCGTGCAGATCAAATTAACTTTTGATTTTGCTGATCAGCTTGAAGTGATAGTTTCTGCACACCTCCTCCTAAAACTGATTTCTTTTTTGTAACCTATGTATTTGTCTTAAGAGTTTTGTCTGTGTTTCTGTTTCTTTGCAAAATGTCGGCAAATCTTTCTCTTGTGTCATGTTTAGTATTGTAGGTAGATTCTGTTGCCTTGAAAGATTTTTAAAGGGAAAAATCACCCAGCCAGAAAAACTGAAAAAAAAAAAAAAAACTGCTTAAAAAGCTGCAACCCAAGAGTTTAGAATGCTGGGTATGATTAATGGAGTTTCATTCTTGAAGTAGTTGTCTTAGTAAGCAAGACTAATTTCACTTTAAGCTATTGCAGGAGATTTATGAGAAATACAAAAGCAAACAAACCAAAAAACCAATCCTACAAGATATTGTCTCTCTGTCATTTGCGTTCCAGCCACAATGAAATTATAAAGTCAGTTAATCGAAGAGAAGAAATTTTCTCCTTTTAAAATTTTTTTTAAATTTACAGTTTTTAAAATTACTGAAAACATCCTATTAGATTTTGGAAGTTTGAAAACTAAGGAGACTGGAGATTAATCATGAAAAAGCTTGGCAAGTAATAATTTTTACTTAGTAATGTATGGTGAAATATCTTAATGAGTTTTGAGTTACCACTCTATAGAATGTGTTTTAAGGAATAATAAAAAATGAAAATTTGTAAAACATTTAAAGAGGGAGCAAGATGGCAGAGAGAATCCAGGAAATTGCTTAAACTCTCTTCAGGTTGCCTAGGAAACAACATGAAATCAAGTCTCTGAACAGATTCTGGAATAACAGAACTCTCAAAGAGATGGAATAAAACAATTTTCCAGCTCAAAGTAGCTTAGAAGGAGTTTGGGAAAAGTCAGTCTCATTTGGGTGAAGAGGTAGCCCAAAGCAGAAAGGTGTCTGGGAAAGTCAGTAGAAGGTTCTTAGCAAAAGCAGATTATCAACTGAGATTCCCGAGTATTGGCTCATTATGGCCCAATAGAACTATAGCACAGCAGAGCAATTGTTGAGCCTCCAGTTCCCATGCAAAAGGCAAAAGCTACATGAGTAGCTTAGGAAGACATCCACTTTTTCCTAGGAGCAGAGCTTGACTTTAAAAGCCAGAAAATATGTGAAAGAAAAAGAAAGAAGAGAAACAGGGAGAGGGAGAGAAAAAAAGAAGAGGGAAAGAGAAGGGAAGAGGAGGGGGAGAGAAAAAGGGAGAGGAAGAAATGATGAATAGATTTCAGAGATGAACTGATTTTAAAGAAGCCTAGAAAAACTTACATGAACTGATGCTGAGTGAAGTTAGAAGAACCAGAAAAACATGTATACCAAGAGCTAGATTGTGTGATGATCAACTATGATAGATTTAATTCTGTACAATAGAGTGATCCAAGACAATTCCAATAGACTTGGGATGGAAAATGCCATTTACATTCAGAAAAAGAACTATGGAGACTAAATGTGTATTGAAGCATACTATTTTCGTCTTTGTTGTCTCTTGTTTTCTTGCGTTTTTTACTTTTGCTCTTTTTTTTCTTTCCCAACATGACCTATAAGAAATAAATTAATAATTGATTGTACATGTATACAATATATATCAGTTTGCATAACTGTTTTGGGATGGAAGAAGAGAGAGAGAAAAAATGGCAACTCAAAATTTTACAAAAATGAATGTTGAAAACCATCTTTACTTGTAATTGGAAAAATAACATCATTAAAATAAAAAAAAAAAAATTTAAAGACTAAATAGCACTTAAACCACTTCCCACCTTCCAAACAAATAGAGCTATTGTTTTAGTGTAATGAAGAAAGATAGCTAATTTAAAAACAATTCCAGAGACACTGATACATTGTTGATGGAACTGTGAACAGATCCACCTATTCTGGAGAGCTGTTTGGAACTATGCTCAAAAAGTTATCAAATTGTTCATACCCTTTGACCCAATAGTGTTTCTACTGGACTTATATCCCAAAGAGATCTTAAAGGAAGGAAAGGGACCCACATTTGCAAAAATATTTGTGGCAGCCCTTTTTGTAGTGGCAAGAAACTGAAAACTGAGTGGATGCCCATCAATTGAAGAATGGCTGAATAAATTAAGGTACGTGAATGTTATTGTTCTGTAAGAAATGATTTCAAAAAGGTCTGGAGACTCTTGCATGAACTGATGCTAAGTGAAATTAACAGAACCAGGAGATCATTACACATGGAAACTACAAGACTATACGATGATCAGTTCTGATGGACATAACTCATTTCAACAATGAAATGATTCAAACCAGTTCCAATTGTTTAATGATGAAGAGACCATGTACACCCAGAAGAGGGCCAATGGGAACTGAGTGTGGTTCACAACAGCATTTTCACTCTTTTTTTGTTGTTTGCTTGCATTTTGTTTTGCTTCTCTTTTTTCTTGTGTGGCATGATAGTTATATAAATATGTATACATATATTGGATTTAACATATTTCAACCATGTTTAACATATATTGGATTACTTGCCATCTAGGAGAGGGCATGGGGAAAGGGGGAAATTGGAACACAGGGTTTTGCAAGAGCTAATGAAGAATTGTACATGCATATGTTTTGAAAAATAAAAAGCTTGGGGGTGGAGCCAAGATGGTGGAGAGGACACAAGCTTCTTTCTAATCTCCTCCTGGGACCCATAACTAATTACTAAATTCAGCCTCTGTATTAGTTCTTGATTGTCAGAATTTAAGAATATTGGGAGTGCAGCAAATTACCAGCAGAAGATAATTTTGAAGATCACCGGAAAAGGTTAATTTTGGTTGGGCGCAGGGAGGTGGCCAGGCACAGGACACATGCTGTGCAGACTTTGGGTGGGGTGCGGTCTCTGTGGGGTGGTGCAAACTCCCTGTCGTGAAGAATCTAAGGGGAGAATTCTACCACAGTGTTTGGCTACTCTGCCCTGGTTGCAAGCTAGTAGATCAGAAGAGAAGTTATAATATCCAACATAAACACAAAAGATAAAGAGTGAACCCCGAAGTGCCAAAGTCTCATAGGATCTGGCCATGCCCACTCAGCACTGGCAGTGAGTCAGCACTGATCCAGCACAGCTACTGCCTGTAGAGGAAGCTTGGTAAACTTCCTTTGTCCTAAAAGCAGATCCTAATGTTTTTAAGAAAAGGAGCAAAAAGGCAAAGAGGACTTTAACTATAGATAATTTCTATGGTGAAAGAGAACAGATTTCAAACCCTGAGGAGATTAAAAGCAGATTGTCTCCAGATGAAACTCCAAAAGGTGATATAACCTGGTACCCATTACAAGGCTCTCCTAGAAGAAATTAAGAAGGATCTCAAAAGAGAGCTAGAAGAAAAATAGGTAAAGGAAAAGAAAACTTTGCAAAAGGATTTGGAAAAGGCATGTAACTCATTAAAAGATAGATTTGATAAAGTGGAAAAAGAAAAGAACTCCATGAAAAACAGAATTTGTGAAATGGAAAAGGAAAATAATTTCTTAAAAAACAGAATTTGTGAAATGGAAGAAAATTCCATAGAACAAAACAACTCATTTAAAAACTCAATTGGACAAATACGAAAAGAAGTAAAATAATTCACTAAAAATCAGAATTGAACAAATGGAAATGAATGACTCGAAACAGTAAGAATCAGTCAAGCAAAACCAAAAAAAATGAAAAATGTGAAATACCCACTTGGGAAAACAACTGACCTGGAAAATAGATCTAGGAGAGACAATCTAAGGATTATTGGACTCTCTCAAAACCATGTTGAAAAAAAGAGCCTAGACACTATTTTTCAGGAAACCATCAAAGAGTACTGCCCTGATGTCATAGAATCAGAAGGTAAAATAGCCATAGAAAGAACTCACTGAACACCTCCTGAAAGAGACCCCAAAATTTAAACTCCAAGGAATATAGTGGCTAAATTTCAGAACTACTGTACCAAGGAAAAAATATTACAAGCAGCCAGAAAAAAAAATTAAAATACCAAGGAGCCACAGTTAAGGATCACCCAGGATCTAGCTGCTTCCACCTTAAAGGATCGAAGGGCCTGGAATCTAATATTCTAAAAGGCAAAGAAACTTGAAATGCAGCCAAGAATAAACTACCCTGCTAAACAGAGCATTTTCTTCTAGGGAAGAAGATGGGTATTCAATGAAACAGGTAAATTCCATTTATTTCTGATGAAAAGACCAGAGCTAAACAAAAAATTTGACCTCCAAATAAAGGACTCAAGAGAAGCATAAAAAAAAAAAAAAAACTCTTGAGAACTGTATTTCTGTCATGGATACATATAGAGTGCATGTAGAATTTGATTTTTACTGTTATAATATAAAAAAGAAATGAAGTGGAAAGGGGATTGTACCAGAAAAAAGGGAAAAATGGAGGTAAAATGAGGGAAATTATATCTCATGAAGAGACAAAGGAAACCTATTACATTTGAGGGAAAAAAGGGAGGGAGATGAATATTGTGTGAATCTTACTCTCATCAGATTTGGCTCAAAGAGAAAATATTAGACATATTTGGTTTACAGAAAAACTCCTCTTACCTTATTACAAAGTGGGAGGAGAAAGGTGAAAAGAGATGTGATAAATTAAATAGAAAGGAAAACAGAAATAGTAGGGGGAAAGTATAAGAAAGGGGAAAGGACTCTAAAGGGAGAGGAATTCTCAAGGGGGAGGGCTGCATGAGGCAAGTGATGCTCATAAGTTAAATCCTGGGGAATAGGGAGAGGAGAAAAGGAAAGAGAAAGGTATAATGTAGAAATAATGAGATAGCAGGAAATACAGAATTAGTAGTTTTAACTGTAAATATGAATGGGGTGAACTCTCCCATAAAGCAGAAGAAGATAGCAGAATGGATTAAAAGTTAGAATCCTACAATATGTTGTTTACAGAAACACGTTTAAAGCAGAGTGATACATACAGAATAAAGGTAAAAGGCTGGAACAGAATCTATTATGGTTCAGATGAAGTTAAAAAAAAAAAAACAGACTTAGCCATCCTAATCCCAGATCAAGTAAAAGCAAAAATTGATCTAATTAAAAGAGATAAAGAAGGAAACTATATCTTGCTAAAGAGTATCATAGATAATGAAGCAATATCAATACTAAATATATACGCACTGAAGTAGTATAGTATCTAACTTCCTAAAAGAGAGTTAAGAGAGCTGCAAGAAGAAACAGACAGCAAAATTACAATAGTGGGAGATCTCAACCTTGCTTTCTTAGAACTAGATAAATCAAACCACAAAATAAATAAGAAAGAAGTTAAAGAGGTAAATACTGGTAGAATACTAGAAAAGTTAGGTATGATAGATCTTTGGAAAAATTGAATGGAAACACAAAGGAGTACACTTTCTTCTCAACAATTCATGGAACTTATACAAAAATTGACCATATATTAGGATATAAAGACCTCAAAATCAAATGCAGAAAGGCAGAAATAGTAAATACATCTTTTTTCAGATCACAATGCAATAAAAATTACATTCAATAAAAAGCCAGGGGAAAATAGACCAAAAAATAATTGGAAACTAAACAATCTCATCTAAAGAATGAATGATTGAAACAGCAAATCATGGACACAATAACTTCATCCAAGAGAATGACAATAATGAGACAACATACCAAAATTTGTGGGATGCAGCCAAAATGGTGATAAGGGGAAATTTTATATCTCTAGATGGTTACTTGCATAAAATAGAAAAGGAGAGGCTCAATGAATTGGGCTTACAACTAAAAAAGCTAGAAAAAGAGTAAATTTAAAACCCCCAATCAAATACTAAACTTGAAATTCTAAAAATAAAAGGAGAGATTAATAAAATTGAAAGTTGTTGGAATACACAGGAGCCACCCAACAGTGACTGGTGGAGATCTAACCCAGACCTGTAGAATGGATCTCCTCATGTGAGAGGATGATACAAAGAGCCTGAAAGGCAGTTATTGTTCTCTGACGTCTCTGACTGAGAGGCCTTTGCATTGTCTGATCTCTTATTTCATAAATTAAGTAGTCACAATTTTGAGAGGTTCCAAATGGATCTTATATATATATTCCCTATTAACATGATTTGTATTGTTCTTTATTCTAGTTGATCTGTCAACAGGATCTTTGCCTTGCAAACAAGCAATAGGTGCTTTTACCAGGACTCATGACAATCAGAATGGCTGAGTTAGGAAAAAATAACAGCTTTAAACAAACAAACAAACAAAAAACACCCCAAAACAGGGAATTGTTAAGGGTTAGATCAATTCTTCAAGAGCTTCCACAGCTGCGGATCATAGCATCTGAAGGAGCTTCAGGGCATCCTTTGCTAATACAGGTGTGGTAGATAGAGAATGAGATATATTGAAAGCAGAGGGAAGAAGAGAGAGGTCAGAGAGCAGTGTTATTACAGAGCTTATATCTCAAAAAGATCTTAAAAGAGGGAAAGGGACTTACATTTGCAAAAATGTTTGTGGCAGCTCTTTTCAGATTGGCTAGAAACTGAAAACTGAATGCATGCCTATCAATTGGAGAATGGCTGAATAAATTATGGTGTATCAATATTATGAAATATTATTGTTCTGTAAGAAATGACCAGCAGGATGATTTCATAAAGGCCTGGAGAGACTTACATGAACTGATGCTAAGTGAAATGAATAGAACCAGGAGATCATTATACATGGCAATAACAAGACTATACGATGATCAAATCTGATGGACGTGGCTCTCTTTGATAATGAGTTGATTCGGGACTTCCGGTTAAGATGGCGGAGAGGAGGCATACAGCTATGTAGCTCCGCGTTTTCTCTCACTATCTATTTCATTACAAGCCTCTGAATTAATGCTTGACTGAAAAAAAAACCCCACAAATAGTTACCAAGAGAAGCCATCCTTGAGATTCGCCAAGAAAAGTCTGTTTTTACTGGAGGGCTGGGACCGTTTTAGATCGGGCGCAGGCGGTGGGCAGCGGCAGTGAGAGCACGGGAGCAGACTGGAGAGGGGGTGGGGAGTGATCGCAGCCTTCTCTGCGGGGAGAACTTCGCTACAGGACTGGATACTTTGCCCTGGCAGCAAGTCAGCAGCCCAGCAGAGAAGCTAAAAACACCGGGGGTGAAGAATACAACCCCAAACAGCTGGAGTCTCTCGGGACCTGGCCACCCCTCCCCCACAGTGACTCAGCACGCTCTGGGATTTCAGAGGGCAGGCGCAGCACAGTCAGGCTAGTGCCTCACTGCTGCCCCCCGCAGTCTGTAGAGGAAGCTTGGTAACACCACCCAGCCCCTCCCCCAAAGAAAGACTCCAGTTTTTTCTTCTTTTCTTTGCTAGTTTGTCTTTGATTATTAGACAGAATGAGCAAGAAACTGAAGAGGACTTTAACCCTTGACAGCTTCTATACAGATAGAGAGGAGACTCTAAATCCTGAGGAGACTAAAAACAGACAGTCCCCAGGTGAATCCCCACAGGAGGAGATCATCTGTTCCTCAACACAGATGAATCTCATGGAGGAAATTAAAAAGGCTCTCACAAGGGAGCTAGAAGAAAAATGGGAAAAGGAGAGGGAGGCTTGGCAAAAGAGCCTAGAGAAGTCAGTTAAAGAGAGAGTGGATAAAGAAATAAAATCCTTGAAAAATAGGATTGTGAACTGGAAACAGAAAATAGCTCTCTAAAAAACAAAATTGGCAAAATGGAAAAAAATTCCACAGAATAAAAGAACTCAATGGGACAATTAGAAAAAGATTTTAAAAGAGTGAGTGAAGAAAATACTTCACTGAAAATCAGAATTGAACAATTGGAATTGAATGACTCGAGGAGACAAGAAGAATCAGTCAAGCAAATCCAAAAAAAAATCAAATAATGGAAAAGAATGTGAAGTACCTTCTGGGGAAGACAACAGACCTGGAAAACAGATCCAGGAGAGACAATCTGAGAATCATTGGACTCCCAGAAAAGCATGATGAAAAAAAGAGCCTGGACACTATTTTCCAGGAAATTATCAAAGAAAACTGCCCAGAGGTCATAGGAACAGAGGATAAAATAGACATTGAAAGAATTCATCGATCACCCACTGAAAGAGATCCTAAAATCAAAACACCAAGGAATATAGTGGCCAAATGCCAGAACCCTCAGACGAAGGAAAAAATATTGCAAGTGGCTAGAAAAACCCAATTCAAGTATCAAGGAGCCACAATAAGGATCACCCAGGATCTAGCAGCATCCACACTAAAAGATCGAAGGGCCTGGAATATGATATTCCGAAAGGCTAAGGAACTTGGTATGCAACCAAAAATAACTTACCCAGCTAGAATGAGATCTTTTTCCAGGGAAGAAGATGGACATTCAACGAAGTAAGCGAATTTCACCTGTTTTTGATGAAAAAGCCAGAACTTAACAAAAAATTTGATCTACAAATATAGATCTCAAGAGAAACCTAAAAAGGTAAAGATTAATCTTGGGAACTATATTTCGGCTATAAAGATGTATAAAGAATACATGTATACCTTGTTCTAGAAACTGATGTGGAAAGGACGTTGTACCAGAAAAAGGGTAAAGTGAGAGTAGTACATCTCATGAAGAGGCATAGGAAACCTATTATATCTGAGAGAAAGAATGGAGGGGGATGAATATAGTGGGTATCTTACTGCCTTCAGAATTGACTTTAAGAGAAAAATTTTAGACATATTCAATCTATGGTGAAACTTCTCCCACCTCATTGAAAAGTGAGAAGGGAAAAGTGAAAAGGGAAGGAATAAGCTAAACGGAAGGGAATACGGAAACTGGGAGGGAAAGGGCTAAGATAGGGGGAGGAACTCTAAGGCGGGGGGGAGGGATACTAAAAAGGGAGGGCTGTGAGAAGCAAGTGGTGCTCACAAGCTTAATACTGGGAAGGGGGGTAAAGGGGAAAGAAGGGAGAAAAGCATAAACCGGGGTTAACAAGATGGCAAGTAATACAGAATTGGTCATTCTAACTATAAATGTGAACGGGGTAAACTCCCCCATAAAGAGGAAGCGGTTAGCAGAATGGATTAAAAGCCAGAATCCTACAATATGTTGTTTACAGGAAACACACCTGAAGTGGGGAGATACATGCAGGTTAAAGGTAAAAGGTTGGAGCAAAATCTACTATGCTTCAGGTGAAGTAAAAAAAGCAGGGGTAGCCATCCTGATCTCAGATCAAGCTAAAGCAAAAATTGATCTAATTAAAAGAGATAAGGAAGGGCACTATATCTTACTAAAGGGAGCATGGATAATGAAGCACTATCTATATTAAACATATATGCACCAAGTGGTATAGCATCTAAATCCTTAAAAGAGAAATTAAGAGAGCTGCAAGAAGAAATAGACAGTAAAAGTATAATAGTGGGAGATCTTAACCTTGCACTCTCAGAATTAGATAAATCAAACCACAAAATAAATAAGAAAGAAGTCAAAGAGGTAAATAGAATACTAGAAAAGTTAGATATGATAGATCTCTGGAGAAAATGTAATGGAGACAGAAAGGAATACACTTTCTTTTCAGCAGTTCATGGAACCTATACAAAAATTGACCATATATTAGGACATAAAAACCTCAAACTCAAATGCAGTAAGGCAGAAATAGTAAATGCATCCCTTTCAGACCACGATGCAATGAAAATTACATTCAACAAAAAGCCAGGGGGAAGTAGACCAAAAAATAATTGGAAACTAAATAATCTCATACTAAAGAATGATTGGGTGAAACAGCAAATCATAGACATAATTAATAACTTCACCCAAGAAAACGATAATAATGAGACATCATACCAAAATGTATGGGATGCAGCCAAAGCGGTAATAAGGGGAAATTTCATATCTCTAGAGGCCTATTTGTATAAAATAGAGAAAGAGAAGGTCAATGAATTGGGCTTGCAACTAAAAATGCTAGAAAAGGAACAAATTAAAAACCCCCAGTCAAACACTAAACTTTAAATTCTAAAAATAAAAGGAGAGATCAATAAAATTGAAAGTAAAAAAACTATTGAATTAATTAATAAAACTAAGAGTTGGTTCTATGAAAAAACCAACAAAATAGACAAACCCTTAGTAAATCTGATTAAAAAAAGGAAAGAGGAAAATCAAATTGTTAGTCTTAAAAATGAAAAGGGAGAACTCGCCACTAACAAAGAAGAAATTAGAGCAATAATTAGGAGTTACTTTGCCCAACTTTATGCCAATAAATTCGACAACTTAAATGAAATAGAAAAATACCTCCAAAAATATAGCTTGCCCAAACTAACAGAGGAAGAAGTAAATATCCTAAACAGTCCCATCTCAGAAAAAGAAATAGAACAAACTATCAATCAACTCCCTAAGAAAAAATCCCCAGGACCAGATGGATTTTCATGTGAATTCTACTAAACATTTAAAGAACAATTAACTCCAATGCTAAATAAACTATTTGAAAAAATAGGGATTGAAGGAGTCCTACCAAACTCCTTTTATGACACAGACATGGTACTGATACCTAAACCAGGTAGGCTGAAAACAGAGAAAGAAAATTATAGACCAATCTCCCTAATGAATATTGATGCTAAAATCTTAAATAAAATATTAACAAAAAGATTACAGAAAATCATCCCCAGGATAATACACTATGACCAAGTAGGATTTATACCAGGAATGCAGGGCTGGTTCAATATTAGGAACACTATTAGCATAATTGACTATATCAATAACCAAACAAACAAAAACCATATGATCATCTCAATAGATGCAGAAAAAGCATTTGATAAAATCCAACATCCATTCCTAATAAAAACACTTGAGAGCATAGGAATAAATGGACTTTTCCTTAAAATAGTCAGGAGCATATATTTAAAACCATCAGTAAGCATCATATGCAATGGGAAAAATTGGAACCTTTCCCAGTAAGATCTGGAGTGAAGCAAGGTTGCCCACTATCACCATTATTATTCAATATTGTATTAGAAACACTAGCCTCTGCAATAAGAGTCGAGAAAGAGATTAAAGGAATTAGAGTAGGCAATGAGGAAACCAAATTATCACTCTTTGCAGATGATATGATGGTATACCTAGAGAACCCCAGAGATTCTACTAAAAAGCTATTAGAAATAATTCATAATTTTAGCAAAGTAGCTGGCTACAAAATAAATCCCCATAAATCCTCAGCATTTTTATACATCACCAACAAAATCCAACAGCAAGAAATACAAAGAGAAATTCCATTCAGAATAACTGTTGATACCATAAAATATTTGGGAATCTATCTACCAAAGGAAAGTCAGGAATTATATGAGCAAAATTATAAAAAAGTCTCCACACAAATAAAGTCAGACTTAAATAATTGGAAAAATATTAAGTGCTCTTGGATCGGCCGAGCGAACATAATAAAGATGACAATACTCCTTAAACTAATCTATTTATTTTGTGCTATACCAATCAGACTTCCAAGAAAATATTTTAATGATCTAGAAAAAATAACAACAAAATTCATATGGAACAATAAAAAGTCGAGAATCTCAAGGGAATTAATGAAAAAAAAAATCAAATGAAGGTGGCCTAGCTGTACCTGATCTAAAATTATACTATAAAGCAGCAGTCACCAAAACCATTTGGTATTGGCTAAGAAATAGATTAGTGGATCAGTGGAAAAGGTTAGGTTCACAAGACAGAATAGTCAACTATAGCAATCTAGTGTTTGACAAACCCAAAGACCCTAACTTCTGGGATAAGAATTCATTATTTGATAAAAACTGCTGGGATAATTGGAAATTAGTATGGCAGAAATTAGGCATGGACCCACACTTAACACCATATACCAAGATAAGATCAAAATGGGTCCATGACCTAGGCATAAAGAACGAGATTATAAATAAATTAGAGGAACATAGGATAATGAGTTGATTCAAACCAGTTCCAATTGTCCAGTAATGAAGAGAGCCATCTACACCCAGAGAGAGGACTATGGGAATTGAGTGTGGACTACAATATAGCATTTTCACTCTTTCTGTTATTGTTTACTTGCATTTTTGTTTTTCTTCTCAGGTTTTTTTTTCTTTCTAGATCTAATTTTTCTTGTGCAGCAAAATAACTGTATGAATATGTATACATATATTGGATTTAACATGTAATTTAACATATTTAACATGTATTGAACTACCTGCCATCTATGAGAGGGGATGGGGGTAAGTAGGGGAAAATTTGGAAAAAAAGGTTTTGTTAGGGTCAGTGTTGAAAAAATTACCCATGCATACGTTTTGTAAATAAAAAGATATAATAATAAAAAAGAAAGAAAAATAAAAACCTTTAATCAAAAAAATAATATTTGGGGAAAAAAATCCCAGAAAGAAGAGGTGGGAGATCAGAAATGGTATTCAGCTTGAAGTTTAAATTTACCTGGTACTTAATCCTTCCTTATCTGTGGAAAGATAAAAGATTGTTTAAATTAGGGAACAAATTAAAAATAACCAAAATTTAATTAAGCAATGGAAAGGATGATTTAAACTGAAAAAGGAGCAGCTCCTTTCAACATCTAACTCAATTGCAAAATCCACCTTCTGACTTTCATCCTAAATCAAGGACCCCCAATCTCAGCTCAAAGATTCTTCACTAACTCCCACTCCAGTTCAGCAATCCTTTGTGACTTCCTCAACTCAGAGACCTTCTCCTTCTGACCCTGTCAACACGTTTTATCTCAGCAGGTACAAATAAATATTAGAAAAATGCTGGAAAATTGCATGGAGTAGGGAAACAAGTTATACTTCAGCCTCTTATGTTGTGAAATACTTTGGGAAGTTATTACATCAGGAACATTGTTAGACAAATAACTTTTTTTGGATAGTGTTAGATTATGAATTGAACTGTTATTTATTTATTTATTTTAATTTTTTAATGGCTTTTTATTTACAAGTTATATGTATGGGTAATTTTACAGCATTGACAATTGCCAAACCTTTTGTTCAATTTTTCCCTTCCTTCCCCCCACCCCCTCCCCTAGGTGGCAGGATGACCAGTAGATGTTAAATATATTAAAGTATAAATTAGACACACAATAAGTATACATGATCAAACTGTTATTTTGCTGTACAAAAAGAATCGGACTCTGAAATAGTGTACAATTAGCCTGTGAAGGAAATTCAAAATGCAAGCAAGCAAAAATATAGGGACTGGGAATTCAACGTAATGGTTCTTAGTCATCTCCCAGAGTTCTTTCGCTGGGCGTAGCTGGTTCAGTTCATTACTGCTCCATTGGAACTGATTTGGTTCATCTCATTGCTGAAGATGGCCAAGTCCATCAGAATTGATCATCACATAGTATTGTTGTTGAAGTATATAATAATCTCCTGGCCCTTCTCGTTGCACTCAGCATCAGTTCATGTAAGTCTCTCCAGGCCTTTCTGAAATCATCCTGTTCGTTATTTCTTAATGAACAATAATATTCCATAATATTTATATACCACAATTTATTCAGCCATTCTCCAATTGATGGGCATCTACTCGGTTTCCAATTTCTGGCCACTACAAAGAGGGCTGCCACAAACATTCGTGCACATACAGATCTCTTTCCCTTCTTTCTGATCTCTTTGGGATATAAGCCCACTGCTGGATCAAAGGGTATGCACAGTTTGATAACTTTTTGAGCATAGTTCCTATTGCTCTCCAGAATAGTTGGATGTATGAATTGAATGGTTAAAATAATGTAATAAAATAGATATTTGAAAAGTGCTAAACATTTAATGGGTATATTTTGTTTTAAAATAGTCACAAATAAGTTTACTATAATAAAAAGTGAATTTTTAATTAGAAAATTTTTAGGTATCAGCCACAAAAATTATGAAAACATATGGAATGGTTTCAAGACATAATATCAGTAAATTTATATGAATCAATTACTGGGTATTTGCTCTATGTCTGAAACTCCATAATATGTTTAGGTTCAATCTGTGAGTAAAGAATAAATTAAATGTTTATTTAACAAATAACAAAAACAAAAACAAACAAAACTCTATTTTTTAAGTTTGGATTATAGTGATGGCTTTCTTAATTATCATGAAATCAGTATTTGTCCAAAGATCCCAGCTTTTGCAATAAGAATTCACTATCTAACAAAAACTGCTGGGAAAATTGGAAACAAGTATGGCAGAAACTAGGCATTGACTCACACATAATACTGTACACCAAGGTAAGACTGAAGTGGGTTCATGATCTAGACATAAAGAATGACATTATATATAATTTAGAAGAACATACGATAGTTTGCCTCTCAGATCTGTGGAGTAGGAAGGAATTTGTGGCCAAAGAAGAGCTGGAGATTATTACTGATCATAAAATAGTTAATTTTGACTATATTAAGTATATTGGGTATAAGCACCATATCTGTGTCTTAAAAGGAATTTGGTAGGATTCCTTCTTTCCCTATTTTCCCAAATAATTTGCATAGCATTGGAATTACTTGTTCTTTAAATATTTGATAGAATTCACATATAAATCCATCTAGCTCTGGAGACTTTTTCTTAGGGAGCTGATTAAATAGCTTGTTCAATTTCTTTTTCTAAAATGGGACAATTTAAGTAACTTATTTCCTTGTCTGTTAATCTGAGCAATTCATATTTTTGTAGGTATTCTTCCATTTCACTTAGCTTGTCAGGTTTATTAACAAATAGTTGGGCAAAATAACTCTTAATTATTGCTCTAATTTTCTCTTCATTGATGGAAAGTTCTCACTTTTCATTTTTGACTGAATGTAAATGAAACAAACTCTCCCATAAAACAGGAGTGGATAGTAGACTGGATTAAAAGCCAGAACCCTACAATATGCTGCTTACAAGAAACACATTTAAAGCAGAATAATACATTCAGAGTAAAGGTAAAAGGCTGGAGCAGAATCTATTATGCTTCAGCTAAAGTTAAAAAAAAAAAAAACAGGGGTAGTAATCCTGATCTCAGATCAAGCAAAAGAAAAAATAGATCTAATCAAAGAGATAGGAAAGAAATTACATCTTGCTAAAAGATCCCATAGATAATGAAGTAATATCAATACTAAACATATATGCACCAAATGGTATAGCTTCCAAATTCCTAGAGAAGTTAAGAGAGGTGCAAGAAGAATTAGACAGCAAAACTATACTAGTGAGGGATCTCAACCTTGCTCTCTCAGAACCAGATAAACAGAACCACAAAATAAATAATAAAAAAGTTAAGGAAGTAAGTAGAATTCTAGAAAAGTTAGGTATGATAGATCTTTAGAGAAAATTGAATGAAACAGAAAGGAATATGCTTTTTTCTCAGCAGTACTTGAAATCTATACAAAAATTGACCATGTATTAAAAAAACCTCAAAATCAAATAAAAAAGGTATAAATAGTAAATGCATTTTTTTTTCAGATCATGATGCAATAAAAATTACATTATTAATAAAAGGCCAGGAGAAAACAGAACAAAAATTAATTGGAAACTATATGATCTAATCCTAAAAAATGAGTGGGTGAAACAACAAATCATAGACACAATTGATAATTTACTCCAAGAAAATTACAATAATGAGACAACATACCAAAATTATGGAATGCAGCCAAAGCAGTACTTAAGGGAAGTTTCATATCTCTAGATGCTAGCTTGCATAAAATAGAAAAAGAGAAGATCAATGAATTGGGCTTGCAGTTGCAAGCTAGAAAAAAAAGCTAGAAAAAACAATAAATTAAAACCCCCCCAATTAAATAAAAAATTTGAAACTCTAAAAATAAAAGGGGAGTTAATAAATTAACTTTTAAAAGAAAGTTTTTTTTCTGTCCTTTTTATCTTTTTATGTTTCTCTTGAGTTCTGTATTTGAAAATCAAATTTTCTGTTCAGCTCTGGTCTTTTCATCAGAAATAAATGAAATCCATCTGTTTCACTGAATGTTTATCTTCTCCCCTGAGAGATGATGCTTGATTTTGCTGGATAGTAATTCTTGACTGTAATCCAAGTTCCCTTTGCCTTTTGAGATATCAGATTCCAGATCCTTCCATCCTTTAAAGTGGAAGCTGCTAGGTCCTGAGTAATCCTGATTGTGACTCCTTGATATTTCAATAGTTTCTTTCTGGCTGCTTGCAATATTTTCTCCTTATCGGATAATTCTGAAATTTAGTTTTGATATTCCTTAGTTTTTATTTTGGGGTCTCTTCCAGGAGGTGATCAATGAATTCTTTTAATGACTATTTTATACTCTGCTTCTAAAACATCAAGGCAATTATCTTTGATGATTTTATGAAAGATGATGTCAAGGCTCTTTTTTTCATCATGTTTTTCAATAACTCATTTCAATAACTCTTTTAAGATTGTCTCTCTTGGATCTATTTTCCAGATCAGTTGTTTTTCCATTTAGGTATTTTATATTTCCTTCTACCTTTTTATTTTTTTGGTTTAGTTTGACTGATTCTTTATGCTCCATTGAGTCGTTCACTTCTATTTGTTCAATTCTAATTTTTAGTGAATTATTTTCTTCAGTTACCTTTTTTATCTTCTATTGCATTTAGGCAATTGGACTTTTTGGAAATGAGGCCTTTATCAGAACCTTTAACTGTGAAGATGTTTTCCCAGTTTGTTGCTTCCCTTCTAATCTTGTTTGTATTAGTTTTGTTTGTACAAAGGCTTTTTAATTTAATATAACCAAAATTTTCTATTTTGTGATCAATAATGGTCTCTAGTTCATCTTTGGTCAAATTTCTTCCTTCTCCACAAGTCTGAAAGATAAACTATCCTATGTTCCTCTAATTTATTTATAATCTCATTCTTTATGCCTAAATCATGGACCCATTTTGATCTTATCTTGGTATACGGGGTTAAGTGTGGTTCTGTGCCTAATTTCTGCCATACTAATTTCCAGTATCCCAGCAGTTTTTGTCAAATAATGAATTCTTATCCCAAAAGTTAGGATCTTTGGGTTTGTCAAACACTAGATTGCTATAGTTAATTATTTTGTCTTGTGAACCTAACATTTTCCCCTGATCAACTAATCTATTTCTTAGCCAATACCAAATGGTTTTGGTGACTGCTGCTTTATAGTATAATTTTAGATCAGGTACAGCTAGGCCACCTTCATTTGATTTTTTTTTTTCATTAATTCCCTTGAGATTCTCGACTTTTTATTGTTCCATATGAATTTTGTTGTTATTTTTTCTAGATCATTAAAATATTTTTTTGGAAGTCTGATTGGTATAGCACTAAATAAATAGATTAGTTTAGGGAGTATTGTCATCTTTATTATATTTGCTTGGCCTATCCAAGAGCACCTAATATTTTTCCAATTATTTAAATCTGACTTTATTTGTGTGGAATCCTGACTTTCCCTTTGGTAGATAGATTCCCAAATATTTTATGGTATCAACAGTTATTCTGAATGGAATTTCTCTTTGTATCTCTTGCTGTTGGATTTTGTTGGTGATGTATAAAAATGCTGAGGATTTATGGGGATTTATTTTGTATCCTTCAACTTTGCTAAAGTTATGAATTATTTCTAATAGCTTTTTAGTAGAATATCTGAGGTTCTCTAAGTATACCATCATATCATCTGGAAAGAGTGATAGTTTGGTTTCCTCATTTCCTACTCTAATTCCTTTAATCTCTTTCTCGACTCTTATTGCTGAGGTTAGCGTTTCTAATACAATATTGAATAATAATGGTGAGAGTGGGCAACCTTGCTTCACTCCAGATCTTACTGGGAAAGGTTCAGTTTTTCCCCATTGCATATGATGCTTACTGATGGTTTTAAATATATGCTCCTGACTATTTTAAGGAAAAGTCTATTTATTCCTATACTCTCAAGTGTTTTTATGAGGAATGGATGTTGAATTTTATCAAATGCTTTTTTTGCATCTATTGAGATAATCATATGGTTTTTGTTAATTTGATTATTGATATAGTCAATTATGCTAATAGTTTTCCTAATATTGAACCATCCCTGAATTCCTGGTATAAATCCTAAGATTTATTGTATTCATAGTGTCATAGTATATTATCCTGGGGATGATTTTCTGTAATCTTTTTGCTAATATTTTATTTAAGATTTTGGCATCAATATTCATTAGGGAGATTGGTCTATAATTTTCTTTCTCTGTTTTCAACCTACCTGGTTTAGGTATCAGTACCATGTCTATGTCATAAAAGGAATTTGGTAGGACTCCTTCAATCCCTATTTTTTCAAATAGTTTATTTAGCATTGGAGTTAATTGTTCTTTAAATGTTTAGTAGAATTCACATGTACATCTATCTGGTCCTGGGGATTTTTTCTTAAGGAGTTGGTTAATAGATTGTTCTATTTCTTTTTCTAAAATGGGACTGTTTAGGATATTTACTTCTTCCTCTGTAAGGCAAGCTATATTTTTGAAGGTATTCTTCCATTTCATTTAAGTTGTTGAATTTATTGGCATAAAGTTGGGCAAAGTAACCCCTAATTATTGCTCTAATTTCCTCTTCGTTAGTGGCGAGTTCTCCCTTTTTATTTTTAAGACTAACAATTTGATTTTCCTCTTTCCTTTTTTTAATCAGATTTACTAAGGGTTTGCCTATTTTGTTGTTTTTTTCATAGAACCTAACTCTTAGTTTTATTAATTAATTCAATCATTGTTTTACTTTCAATTTTATTGATCTCTCCTTTTATTTTTAGAATTTCAAGTTTAGTGTTTAACTGGGGGTTTTTAATTTGTTCCTTTTCTAGCATTTTTAGTTGCAAGCCCAGTTCATTGACCTTCTCTTTCTCTATTTTATACAAGTAGGCCTTTAGAGATATGAAATTCCTCCTTATTCTTGCTTTGGCTGCATCCCACATATTTTGATATGACGTCTCATTATTGTCATTTTCTTGGGTGAAGTTATTAATTATGTCTATGATTTGCTGTTTCACCCAATCATTCTTTAGTATGAGATTATTTAGTTTCCAATTATATTTTGGTCTATTTTCCCCTGGCTTTTTGTTGAATGTAATTTTCATTGCATCGTGGTCTGAAAAGGATGCATTTACTATTTCTGCATTTGTTTGAGGTTTTTATGTCCTAATATATGGTAAATTTTTGTACAGGTTCCATGAACTGCTGAAAAGAAAGTGTATATCTTTCTGTCTCCATTTAGTTTTCTCCAGAGATCTATCATATCTAACTTTTCTAGTATGCTATTTACCTCTTTGGCTTCTTATTTTGTGGTTTGGTTTATCTAATTCTGAGAGTGCAAGGTTGAGATCTCCCATTATTATAGTTTTGCTGTCTATTTTTTCTTGCAGCTCTCCTAATTTCTCTTTTAAGAATTTAGATGCTACACCACTTGGTGCATATATGTTTAATATTGATATTGCTGGCAATTGGACTTTTAAATGAAGTGTCTTGTTCGTTGGATTTTTTTTTCCATTTCACAAATTCTGTTTTTCAATGAACTGGTTTCTTTTACAAATAGATTTTGTAAGGAGTTATATGGTTTTTCATTTCATCAAATCTATTTTAAGGACTTTTCTTCAGATAATTTCTGTGTTTCTTTTTCCAAACTCTGCTGTAACGTTCTCTTTTCCTTTCCCTAATTTTCTTCTCTCTTTTAAGATCCTTTTTTAATTCTTCCAAGGGAGCCTTGTGAGATGGGGACCAACTCATATCACCCTTTGGGGCCTCATCTGGAAATGATTTTTCATTAATATTCTCAGTGTTTGAGGTCTGTTCTCTATCTCCACAAGAGCTGTCTATGGTCAGAGTTCTTTTTGCTTTTTTGCTCATTTTTTAAAGGTTGAGGTATTCTCTTAAAGTAAAGGGGATATTGTTCCAAGGTGACAGTGATAGCAGCTTTACTATGCTCTAGGTCAGTGCTGCTGACTTCCTTCTTGGTGTTGGGTGGGCATGGCCAAGTTTTGCTTTATTCTGTGGTTCAGAGGCTCACTATTTGTCTTTTGTATTTGTGTTGGTTGTCTCACAGCTAATCTGCTTCTGCTAATTCTGCTAATCACTGGCTTCTGAACTAGGGCATAGTAGCCAATGCTGTTGTATTTTGGCTAAGCACCTCCCAGTAGATTCTTTGGCTTGCAGATACAGCACTGTTCTGGGTCCCTGCACTGCACCTGCATTAGGCCACCTCCCCCCCATGCCCTATTGAAACAGATCTTTTCTGAAATTCTTCCAAAATACCTTCTGCTGGAAATTTGTCACACTTTAAACATTTATGGCTTTTGTCACTCTAAAACCAGCTCAGCAGCTTGATATGGTGTTGATCTGAGGGACACTGAGAGCAGCTCAGATAAAGACCTGTATACTCTTCACCATCTTGGCTATACCAAGCAATAGATATTTGTCTAATTATTTACAGCTAGTTTTATTTGTGTGAAGTATTTTGTGATTTTCTTCATATAGTTCCTGGCTTTGTCTTGGTAGATAGATTTGGGTTTTTTTGGTTTTTTTGTTTTTTTAAAATTTTACCTATAGTTATTTTAAATGGAATTTCTCTATTTCTTGCTGCTGGGCTTTCTTAATAATTAATAGAAATGCTGATAATTTATGTAGGTTTCTTTTATATGGTACAAATTTGCTTTAAATTGTTAATTGTTTCAAGTAGTTTTTAAAGTGATTCTCTCGGATTCTCTAAGTATATCATTATATCATCTGCAAAGAGCAAGTTTTATTGCTTTATTGCCTGGTCTAATCCTTTCATTTTCTTTTTCTTCTCTTATTGCTAAAACTAGTATTTCTAGTACAATATTGAATAATAGTGATGATAATGGGCAACCTTGTTTTACCCCTGATATTACTAGGAATGTTTCTACCTTATCTCAATTAAATATAATGATTATAGATAGATGTTGCTTACATTTTAAGGAAAACTCTATTTAATTCTGTATTTTGTAATGTTTTTAATAAAAGTGGGCACTATATTTTGTCAAAGGCTTTTCCAGCATCTATTGCAATATTCATATGATTTTTGTTAGTTTTGTTATTAATATGGTCCATTATGCTGATGGTTTTCCTAATATTTCCTAATATTGAACTAGTCCTATATTCCTGGCATAAATCCCAAATGATAAAAGAGTATTATACTGGTGATTATTTGCTATAATCTCTTTGCCATTATTTAATTTAAATTTTTTGTATCAATATTCATTCAGGAAATTGGTCTGAAATTTTCTTTTTCTGTTTTGGCTATTTCTGGTTTAAGTATCAGTCATATTTGTGTCATAAAATAAATTTGGTGGGAATCCTTCTTTACCTCTTTGCTTAACAAATAAATCATATAATTCATATAGAATTCATATTGTTCTTTAAATATTTGGTAGAATTTACTTATGAATTCTGGTCCTACATATTTTTCTTTTAATTTTTTTTCCATAATAACCTTTTATTTTCAAAATATATACAAAGTTACTTTTCAACATTTACTCTTGCAAAACCTTGTATTATAATTTTTTTTCTTTTTCCTTCTCCTCCTCTCCTCTCCTAGACAGTAAGTATTCCATTACATGTTAAAGAATATGTGCATATTCCCACAATTACCATGCCACAAAAGAAAAATCAAATCAAAAAGGAAAAAACTGACCATTCCCTCTCTGTCTGTCCTCCCTTCTATCTAGTCCCTTCCTTCTCTTACCCTCTTCTCCTCCTACTTTTGTAGAAGATCAGATAAATTTCCATACCAACTTGAGTGTGTATGTTACTCCTTCTTTGAGCCAAATATTATGAGATTAAAATTCATACAATGTTGTTGGTGGAATTGTGAACACATCCAGCCATTCTGGAGAGCAATTTGGAACTATGCTCAAAAAGTTCTCAAACTATGCATACCCTTTGATCCAGAAGTGTTTCTATTGGGCTTATACCCCAAAGAGATACTAAAGAAGGGAAAGGGACCTGTATGTGCCAAAATGTTTGTGGCAGCCCTGTTTGTAGTGGCTAGAAACTGGAAAATGAATGGATGCCCATCAATTGGAGAATGGTTGAGTAAATTGTGGCATATGAATGTTATGGAATATTATTGTTCTGTAAGAAATAACCAGCAGGATGAATACAGAGAGGATTGGGGAAACTTACATGAATTGATGCTAAGCAAAATGAGCAGAACCAGGAGATCACTTTATACCTCAACAACAATACTGTATGAGGATGTATTCTGATGGAAGGGGATTTCTTCGACAAAGAGATCAACTCAGTTTCAATTGATCAAGGATGGATAGAAGCAGCTACATCCAAAGAAACAACACTGGGAAATGAATGTAAACTGCTTGCATTTTTGTTTTTCTTCCCAGGTTATTTTTTTACCTTCTGAATCTAATTCTTCCTGTGCACCAAGAGAACTGTTTGGTTCTGCACACATATATTGTATCTAGGATACACTATAACATATTTAACTTGTATAGGACTGCTTGCCATCTTGGGGAGAGGGTGAAGAGAGGGAGGGGAAAAGTTGGAAAAGAAGTGAGTGCAAGAGATAATGTAAAAAAATTACCCAGGCATGGGCTCTGTCAATAAAAAGTTATAATTAATAAAAAAAAGAAAAAAAATTTCTTCCTACAATATTATATTCAGTTTTGATAAACTAGTATTGGCTTTAATCTTTTATCTGTTTGAATATTGCATTTTATTTTTATAAATTATAGTATTTTCACCAAGTACCATGTGATTATAATAATGATTCCATATTAATTAAATTCTTTATTTTTTACTGCTTGCATCACAGGCTGTAGCAGCAACAGCAGCAGTGTTTTCTTGAATGATCTGTATTTGGTTATGATGTTTCTGAAAATTTTCATTTGATAGTTTCTTTTAGCAGATGATCAAAAATATAATCATTATAACAAGTTATGTAAAAGAAAGCTGTTTTATAATAACATTTAAAAAATTAAGTATACTGTGCCATAACTTAGTGTTAGGGTTAAAAACAAAATACAGATTATAAATTAATTTAGGGTTAGGGTATTAGGAAAGACACAATGCAGAAGATGATGATTAAGCTTCATTTTTAAAAATAGAGTTTTTTTTAGGTAAAGAGGGAATGTGCTCTAGACATAAAGGACAACCAATGTAAAGGAATAGAAGTGGGAGTTGGAATGTCATGTATGAAAAAGAGAAAGTGAATTTGGCTGGATCATAGAGTACAGGAGAAAGAAGAATGACCAATGAATTTGGAAAGACATTTGGGGGACAAGATGTGTATGGTTGTAGAATCTGAACAGAGGAATTTATATTTTATTTTTAGAGGAAATAGAAATCCACCACAGAGTAGGAATATAACATTGTATGATGAGCAGGCTAATTTTAGAAAAGCCTGGAAAGACCTACATGAACTGATGCTAAATCAAGTGTACAGAATTAGGAGATCATGGTATACAGCAACAACAACATTATGTGATGATCAATTGTGATGGACTTAGCTCTTTTCTCAATGATGTGACAATTCAGGGCAAGTCCAACAGACTTGAAATGGAAAATGCCATCTGCATCCAGAGAGAGAATTATGGAGATTGAATGTGGATCTAAGTGTAGTATTTTTACATTTTTATTGTGATGCAGGAGCCACCTGCCAATGGCTTCTGGTTATCTAACTCAGACTTAGAATGGATCTTCTTCATGTGAGATGATGATGATGATACAAGGAAACTGAGAGGCAGTTGTGTTTTCTGACCTCTCTCCTCTTCCCTCTTGCTTCCAATTTATTTCATTCCCAGTCCACAAGGAACATCTGTGTTAGCAAAGGCTGCTTAGCAACTCCTTCAGGGATATTATGATTCACAGCTGTGGAAACTCTCAGAGAATTGACCTGCTCCCTCACGTAGGCACGGTCCTTAATAATGAGGTTTCTGTCTAATGTAGATTTTCTCATGTTTACCAAGACTGTTGTGCTGTGTGAAAGCTTTTCCACATTCATTATATTCATAAGGCTTCTCTCCAGTGTGCATTCTCTGATGGATAGCAAAATGGGAGTGATATATGAAAGTCTTTCCACATTCACCACCTTTATAAGGCAATTCTCCAGTGTGCATTCTCTTATGTGAATCAAGATAGGAGTGCTTTGTGAAAGCCTTTCCACATTCATCACATTTATAAGGCTTCTCTCCAGTGTGGATTCTCTGATTCCATGAAGACTGAAACTCTGTATGAAAGTCTTCCCACATTCATTACATTCATAACCACCAGTATGAATTCTCTCATGTATGTCAAAGCCTTTCTTACAACTAATGGCTTTTCCACATTCAGTACATTTATAAGATTTTTCTCCAGTATGATTTCTCTTATGGGAATTAAGGTTTCCTTTAAGGATAAAGACTTTCCCACATTCATTACATTTATAAGGTTTCTCTAAAGTTGGTATTCTCTTATATTGAGCAAGATATCCACTCTGGCAAAAAAGCTTTCCTATCTTTTTTATTTTGTTTAAAAGGCTTTTCTTCCTGAAGATTTTTCAAATGAATAGTATGATACGGATTATAGCTGGAAATCTTACCATATTCCCCAACTTTGTAGTATTTACCTCCAGTATGAATTTCTCCATGTTCAGTAAGGCATGCATTGATTGATATGGACACTTTTGAGACATTCACTGACTCTATGAGATTCTCCTAGAGAATGTACTCTGTGGTAATGATTAAGTTTTGAGTAGTAACTAAAAGAATTGAGTTTCTTCACCATGGAAATTCTCTTACATTTAATTGTGTATACCATTTGAATCACTTTCCAATTCTAAAATGATTATGAAAACATTTTTTCTGTAGAAACTCTCCATTTTGGAAGAGGAACTGAACTGAAACTGAGTTTTTTCCAAATTGACAAAAATATGGAACACTGAACTTGTAAGACTTTTTTAATGCTTTACTATTAGCTGTCTTTCCAGGTTGTTTATCTTTCTAATCCTTTCTTGTCCAATTCTCCATGCTTTTCAGCTGCTTTGTAAGTACCACCCCCTTCCTTCTGCTCTTTCTCCTCACACTTCCTTGTCTGGCTGTCCACTTTAAACTTTTCCTTTTTTAGAACTTGTGGGATTCTTTAAAGTATTACACTGTACATAAGGAATGTTTCCTCAGGAATTGAATCAGGACCCATAGCTTCATAACATTCAATTAATTGCTCTCCCACTATTTCCTACATATTCGGCTCTAATTTTTCTTCCTTAGAGATCCAAGGAGATGTACGCTCTAATATATTTAAGAGTCCAGTGATCTGCTTCCACGTTATCAACAAATCTTGCTTTTTTATTAACTTAACTATGAATTCTACACACTTCCCTTGGGGTGGGGAAGGCTCTTTTCTTAGTATTTGCCACATTTCAGCTGAAAAATGAAAGTGACTAGTTTAGTTCTTACAAAAGTTTCCTGCTTGACTATTTTTATACTCACCCTATTTGTGGGTCACAGAGACTTCTCCACTGAATTTGGCCGATCGAATCAGTCAAACTGATTTGTGCCCTGCTTTGCAAGGCTCTGCGTTTCTAGGGCCCCACGTTTGGATGCCACATTTTTATTTTTTTCTAATAGCTTTTTCCCCCTTTTTGTCTGATTTTTCTTGCCCAACTTGACAAATATGGAAATATGTTTAAAAGGAATGTACATGTTTAAACTATATCAAATAGCTTGCTGTCTTGGGGAAGGAGATAAGGAAGGACAAAAATTTAGAATACAAAGTTTTATAAAAATGTATATTGAAAATGATATTTACATATATTTGGCAAAGTAAAATACTATTGAAAAATAACTAATATTTCTTTTACTATAAAAACAATTTTAACATTGTAAATCATGCTTAATGACTCTTAGATTCTCTCTTGAAATATTTTTCAGATGAATTTGATAGCAAGAAGTCTACATTCTCTTCTTTTTAAAAAAAAACTTTTGATCTCTTTTAATATTTCTTGTTGTCACATCAATTCATTCACTTAATTTTTGGTCTAATCTAATTTTAAGTGAATAAGATTTTGTAATTCCAGTTCTAAACTATTCTCCTTCCAATTATTTTTCCTAAACTTCTCATTTCCTTTCCACTAACACTCATCATTAATATATTTAAAACTTTAACTTCTTACCAACAAAATCCAACAGCAAGAGATATAAAGAAGAATTCCATTTAAAATAACTGTAGATAATATAAAATATTTGGAACTCTTCCTGCCAAGGCAAAGTCAGAAACTATATGAACACAATTACAAAACACTTTCCACTCCAAGTCAGATCTAAATAATTGGAAGAATACTAAGTGTTCATGGACGCCCATCATTTGGAGAATGGCTAAATAAGTTATGGTATAGGAATGTTATGGAATATTATTGTTCTATAAGAAACTATCAGCAGGATGATTTCAAAAAGGTCTGCAAAGACTTGCATGAACTGATGCTAAATGAAGTGAGTAGAATCAAGAAAACATCATACACAGCAACAACAAGATTATGTGATAATCAATTCTGATGGATGTGTCACTTTTCAAGAAATTGATTCAGTCCAATTCCAAAAAACTTGTAATGGAAAGAGCCATCTCCATCCAGAAAGAGGACTGTGGGAACTGAAAGTGTATCACAACATAGTATTTTCACCTCTTTTTGTTGGTGTTTTGCTTGATTTTTGTCTTCTCTTTTTTTGCCTTTTTGATCTGATTTTTCTTGTGCAGCAAGAAAATCTTATGCCACATGGCTATCTCAAAACAACAAAAAAAGAAAATTAAAGCTGTCTTTTTCAAAAGACTAATACATTTAATAAATCATTAGCCACCCTGGTTTTAAAAAGAGAGAAGAAAATTAAATCAAATATCAAATAATAAAATGAACTGATAAAAAAACAGAACTAATAAAAATAGGCAAACAGAATCTATTATGCATAATTATGTACTACCAAGACTGGGAGCTGAAAAGAAATCAAATAATAACTTGAAAAATATAATCTCATTATACAAAAAGAAGCCCAAAAAAAGATCTTAATACAAACTTTTGTATTTAAAGAAACCACCTAATGGGAAAAGAATCTCTTGATCCTAGTGAATTCACAGGAAAATTCTATCAAACTTTTACAGAAAAAATAATACCAAAATTACACAAATTATTTTTAAAAGTGGAGAAAAAAGTACATTATCACACTTTTTCTTTGAGATCATTAAATTCCTAATACAATGGAAGAAAGGTGTAAATCAATATTATTACTAAATATCAATTTATAAATTAAAAAAACTGTCAAACAGACCACAGAAATTCATCCACATAATCATAAGTTGAATTTATCCTAAGGAGGCAATGATAAAGTATCAATATTCAATAAACAATTTAGATAATTAATCAATTAAACACAAAATCATCTACACTCACATGATAATTTCAATAGATGAGCAAAAACATACACTACTGATTTATGCTTTAAAACTCTACAAAGTATAGGCATAGTGGGACCATTTTGTAATATCATAAAATATATCTATTTAAAACCAAAAGATATGTTAGAAGTTTTCCCAGGAAGTACAAGAGTAAAGCAAGGGTGTCTACTTTCCTCTCTATTCTTTAAAATAGATGTATAAATGCTACCAACAAGAATAAGACAAAAGCAAACAACTAATGGCATAAATATAGAAAAAGAGGAGATAAAACTATCCCTATTTTCTGATAACATGATGGTTTCTTTAGAAAATCCTTAAGGATCAAGAAAATACTATTTGAAACAATAGATAAAACAAAATTTTGCCTTTATCATCAAGGCAATAAATATTGCCTTTATTAAGCAGCAACAATACCGTGTTTCCCCGATAATAAGACCTAACCCGAAAATAAGCCCTCCCCTTACTGTGTAAGATTCCTCTAAAATAAGCCTTCCCCCAAAAATAAGCCCTATTGAGATTGCTACTGTAGTGAAGGTGATCCCCTGCACTACATGCTACATTACGGTTCCCTCTGTATGCACCGTCCCTTCCCTGCCCCGGGTGAAACGCACGCTGTGCTCCGAGCTGCATCCAATCAGAGCCGCAACAGTGAGCGCGTCATCCTGTTCTTCCCCAATGATTTGCTCGCTGGTGCCATTGAGAGCAGTGCCGTGGAGGAGAGCTGAGGCAGGACAACATAAAAACCCGGTATGTAAGCGGGAGTGAGGGGGCATGATGGAGGATAAAAGGGGCATGATGGAGGATAAAAGAAGAACTCAGGGGGCATGATGGAGGATAAAAGAAGAACTCAGCCAACACTCACTGCGCTAAAGAAATGAAGAACTTCCTTGCAGAGAGAAGAATAGATCAAGTAATGATTCCTGCAGGAATGACGGCCTATTTCCAGACCCTTGATATTGCAATAAACAAGCCATTCAAGGATCATTTGCGCATGGAAATCAATGACTACATTGAAAATAGAATGGAAAGAAATCAGCGTGGAAACTTTGTGAAGCCCTGTCTGCAAGAAGTCGTGACTTGGGTGAAGAAGTCATGGGATAAAATTACTAACAGCTGTGTCGCCAAGGCACTACGAGCAGGTTACCTGGACAAGACATGTTCATTTAAAGAGAGCTATATTGCTGGACATGACAGATTGGGTCCACTTCTTCTGAAGGAAATAGAGGCGGCGCAAGACATCCAGGACAGAATTCAGGGTATGGACACTTATGACGATGTTGTTGAAGAAGATGACATGATCATTATTGAATAAAGATACTTTTTTTTGTTCACATTTAACTGTTTATTAAAATTGCTGTCAATGTTCATTAAAATAAGCCCTCCCCTGAAAATAAGCCCTTTGGTGTTTTTCTGTCCAAAAAAAATAATAAGATAGTGTCTTATTATCGGGGAAACACAGTAGAAAGGGAAACCTATTCAAAATAACTATTAAATGTTTGAAATATTGATACTTTACAGAATTTAAAAAATGTCCATTTGGAGGAACAAAATATCAAGGAAAATAATGACATAGTAATTAATGGTGAATACAACTTCCAAAGTACATACTACCATCTGGTTTTTGTTTTGTTTTAAAGAAAGTAGAGTGTAATGGAATAACTAGACAAGGAAGAATAAGACAAAATGGATTTTAATAACCTGGTGTTTGATAAGCCTGAAAACATAAATTACTTAGGAAAGCGTTTTTTTTTTTTTTTTTTTTTTTAATTTACTGATTTGAAAAATTCTGAAAATATTGGAAAGTAGTCTGTTAGAAATGTGGCTTAAACAAAATCTTGCCAAGTTCTACAAAAATTAATTTGGATACATAATATATACATACACACAAGATTATAATATTAAAAATTAGAAGAGAAATAGATCATATACCTTTCACAGCTATCAACAGAAGACAAGTTCTTAATCATATTAAGCGATAGAGGTAATTACAAAAGATAAAATAGATACTTTTGATTACATTAAACTGAAAAGCTTTTTCACAAGTAAAATTAATATACCTAGGATAAAAAGATGTGGTAGGATGGGGAAGAGAGTAGAAATCAAATATGTATGTATATATATATATATATATACATACACACACTACTTTCTCTTTCTTCCTTCCTTAGAAAATCCTTCCTCTCCCCTTTCTGTATCTCTCTTTCTTTCTCTCCATCCCCCCTCCCCTACAGAGTAACCCTTTAGTATATTGTTTAAAAAATCCCCTTGTTTGATTGATATATCATAAAAACTATAAATTATCCTTGATAGTACTGCCATTTCTATTACATTGTCAAAGCCAAATCATTAGTGCTGAAATCTCCTATCTATAGCAATCTATCTAACTATGTAGAAAGATAGACTTATGTAGATAAATGACAGATAGATGTATATATATATATATATACATATATATATGTATACACATAAATATATATGTATGCATATATTACAAGCCTTTTTCCTAAAAGATACATGTTCAAATAATGTAAACAGTTACCAAAGAAAGAATTGTAAACAATTTAAAGAATGGTTTGAGTCACCGAGAAGAGAAATGAAAATCAAAGCTACATGAAGTTTTACTATATTATCAGAAAATTAGCAAAGATGATATTTGAGGGCTCATAGAAAGATAATCGGACTAGTAGGGCATCGTTAGTTTAGATGTGAATCAATAAAAACTATTTTTGGAAGTAATTTCAAATTATTAAAAAAAATTAGTCAAACTGTTCATATCCTTTAACTCGGAAGTTATATTACTAAGATTATACTCCAAGGAAGCCACTGGTAATTACAAAGTCCCTATATACAGCTAAATATTTATATTGACAATTTTTGTTAGTAAAGTATTGCACTCATTGTAGCTGGCCATCAATTGGATGATGGCTAAACAAATCGTGGTATGTGAATATAATAATATCTGGGGCATAAGAAACAATGGATCTGATTCTTATATTTATAGAGAATGCTTCTATTTTCCTTCTTTTAATAATATGCTAGTTTTGGGTTTGGGATATGGACCAACTATTTAAAATAGGTTTTCTTTTTCTTTTTTCTTTTCTTTTCTTTTTTTTTTTTTTAGCGTAAATGAGTATTTTATCAAAAGTTCCCTTCCTCACTCCATAATGTATTCATAGAATCATGATGTTTAGTGCTTTTTTTCTTGTTCCTAACATAATTAGGCTAATTTTTTCCCTAATATTGAATGATGTTTGGATATATATTCAATTTGGTAATAGTGAACTTTTAAAATATATTGCTACATTTTTGTTTTGTTGACTAATTTTCATTATTATTCATTGGTAATGTTGGTTCACAACTCTTTATCTTTGCTGCATACCTCCCTACTCTAAAAACTAGAAATATATTTGCCTCACAAAGGGATTTGGCAAAATGATTTATTAATTTTTGAGAATCTTCAGTATTACTTTCTCTTTAAATTTGATAGAATTGTCTTCTAAATTCATCCCATGCAACAATTTCTTCTCCCCCTTCCCCATTTTTGGTAGTTGCTTTGCAGTTAGAGTTAATTTTTTGAGATTTGAGTTAAATTCTTTAGATTAGGTTCTTTCATTTCTATACATTGTATTTTTGTAGGTAATTCCCCATTTCTTTTAAATTGTCAATCTTGGTAATATATAATTGTGTTAAATAGGTTTTGAATATTCTTTTTCTTTTCTGTGATTGTACCTTGTTCACTTTTTATTTTGGCGATTTGATTTTTATCCCCTTTGTTTTTCATCAGTTTAGGTAGAGTACTATCAATTTTATTAGCTGCCAGCTTTTAGTTTTATCCATCTGCATTATTTTTATTTTGATTTTCTTTTAAAGATTTTCCATTTGTGCTTATTTTGGGTATGTTTCTTGATTTTCTAATTTTTAAATTGCATATTCAGTTCATAAATCATTTTTGTGTCAATGCATATTTTCATAAGTATAAATTTTTTCTTTGAGGATACTTTTAGGCGCATCACATAAATTTTGGTATTTTACTTCATCATTATCATTCTCTTTCACAGATATTTTCCATGATTTGTTCTTTGATCTGATGACTATTCAGGATGATTTTTTAAAATATCCACTTAGGTCTCTATCTTTGGGGCTCCTTATATTTACTATTTTTATATGTTCTATAAAAGATGATTATTTCCAATATTGTGTTTGTGACAACATGCATAGCACATAATCTATTTTTTTTGTAAAAGTATCATATAAAACTGAGAATTATGTATAGTTTTTAAAAGTTCCAATTCACAACAAACCTTACATCTTTCACCTGTAACTTCTCCAAAAGCTCTAAGTTCTACAGTTTCCATCTTGTTTCCACTTAATAGATTTGTATAGTTGTAATAAAGATTAAAGTCTTCTGCAATTATTATGTATCTATGCCATTTTGCAAATCAGTTTACTTTTCCTTCATACATTTAGATACTGTGCTATTTGGTGAACATATTTTTTGTACTGATATTATCTATGGTTCCTTTCAGCACAGTTTCTCTGTTTCTCTTTTAACATTGTTTTGATTTTTATTTTGTTTGGTTGCATATGATTATAACCCATTTAAACATAATTTTATGTATAGTTTTTTTTCAGATTCTCATTTCCATTTTTTCAAAGGTTTTTAAAAAATAAGCAGCAGATTGTTGGGTTTTCTTTTTGTCCATTTTGCTGCTTCCCTTTCATTTTAGTGCATTGGTTAATTTATCTTATTTTTTTATGCCTGTATTTTTCATTAGTTTTATTATTGGTCTTCATCATCCCTTTTCTCTCATCTTTATATTTGTGATTATGTTTATGATACTGATGCTCTTCTATTCACTTGTGTTTTTCCAAACCATTGCTCACCAGCCTTTCCCAAAATTGACTTAACTCAAGCTATTAATTTTTCCTTGATTCCTTTTTCTTCATGTATATAAGCCATTCAAAATCTTTCCTCCATCTCATTTCTAATCTTATTTTAATTTACTTTTGCCATACTCTTTAACACATTTCCTTATTGTTTGTCCCCCTCCATATTTCTCTTTCTATCTTAAGATAAAAATTTTAAATTTAATTTCTGGTTCATAGATTATACCTTTGTTCTTTACAATTCTACACAAGGGTCAAAATTTCAAAATTCTAGATCAATGTTCTCTCTTTTACATTTATGTGTTATTGCTTTTTTCATTCTTACTCCATTCTCCCTACTTTCTGATGTGATGCACTATAATATGTTCAAGGAGGAAATAATGTAGAATTGAGGCATTGCTAGCTATGATGGTCACTCCTTTCTTCAATTGTCTAATCAGACTCCATACCTAAGGACATGATTCCTGTTATTGGATCTATTGTCTTCTCTACAGTATCTTTGTCAGGAAGATTCTGTTAAAAATGGGATCATGAAGTTGGACAGAACTGAAAAAAAAATTAAATGTTAATGGAAAATCATTCATGATGGGCTCTAATGCAGGAATTATTTGGGGTTTAATTTCAGATCCTTTGCTTTTTGAAATATATTATTGCAACCTTAGCACTAAATTTCTTATGAATGTTATAATAATTTTGGCAACTTGAATGCCTCTTCACATTTAAAGGTATTTTTCTTGGCTGCTTGTAAAATTCATTATTACTTAAAACTATAAAATTTAATCACTATATACTTTAGAATCTGATGCACATTTTTTCTATCTTTCTTTTCAGTGGTGATCTATAGATTCTATTGGTCAAGCTTCACTGTATTCACTTGTGAATGGTTTTCTTGCATTAGTTCAGTAAATGTATATATTTGTTATGTTTTTCTGAGAGCTCTCTGATTCTTAACTCTTGAACTCAGATGTCAAGATGAATTGCATTGTTTTATGAAGAATCCACACATTGCCTTTTCCTTCTTCTAATATTTTTTCACTTCAATATTTTTGTTATATCTTTATTCTCTGTTTATCCCTCCCCCTTTCTTTCCCCTTCTAATTTCTATGTATTTGGAAAGATTTCCCCATGTTTGATTTTTTTTTTCTCTGTTTTAAATTCTGTGCTGAATTTTTTTTCCTGTCCTAACTTCATTACTAAGGTTTTCTCTAGTTTCTCTTTTGAACTATTCGGGATTTTTTAGCAGTGATTTTTATTTATCTGATATAAATCCTAGAGCAGACAGTCTAGAGAATTTGCTCTAGCCTTTTTTATCAGATTATTTTGATTCATTTTCCTTTATAGTATATTTGTTTAGGGTGTTTTAAGATAGTTTGTAAAAACTTAATCTTAAAAACGTTAATCTCTTTGTTTGCTTATGTACTTTTAACCTATGCTTTCTCTCTTAAATCTTTGGTCTTATAAATTCCTTCTCCTTTCCCACTTTTATACATAGCTACAAGGCTGGGCTTTTATCCTCAGCTGCTTAAAATTGGAAGATGGGGTTTGCCTGACTCAGTTCCCCATTTTGAATAAACTTATTAGGGGACAGGATAGACTTCAACTAGGTTTCTAACCTCCTATAGTTCAGGTTTAAGGTTCTTTTCTCTCTAGCCTGTGATTCTGAGATCAGGTCTTCCTCTTTTTACCTCACAATCCCTTTCCTTTGTGTGACTGGGAAGAATCAATGTCAAACATCATGTTTGCTTTGATCAGGCTAAGTCATTGAAATGAGGTAGTCAGGGTTCTCTGAAAATAAAACTTGAATCATCAGTCTTTAGTTTGACTCCATTCCCTGTTTTTGACACCAGATTGGCTTAGATATGAGAATGGTAAGTAGGAGCTATTAAAGTATTAAAATTCTTTGATGTTATATTAGTAAGTATGTAACCTTAGGGGTTGGTGTTATCTTCCATGTTGTGGACTCAGTTGTTATTATTCTATATTTGGTGCACAATTGCTTATTTTGAAGTTTTAAAATTTGCTATTATATGAAAATAGTAATAACTCTGCCATATTTCTGGTTATATCATTTCTCTCCATGTTTTATATGAGTTGCTCCTGCAATTTAATGTTTTCTTTGACTGCTATAGCTCTATATTTTATAAAGAGATGAGATATCTTCCATGTGTGGTTGTTCAGGGGTTCTTCTATCTCCTTAATGTGGCAATAGTTTTATCTTGGATAATCTCTGGTAAGAAATTGCAGTAAAGTTATTATCTTTATTAATTATACATTTGTTGCTCAAAAAAAAAAAAGGGCAAGCTTAAAAGCTTGCTTAAAGAGGTCACATTGGAACCATTGTGATTACATGCAATGTCTTCTCATTTTTATTTAATTCAATCAATCATATGATCAAGACAACATTTTAGGTGTTGGAAATGTGAAAACAAAAGATCCTTTCATTCAAGAAATTACAGATCAGTATAATTCCAATTTGAGATTTTTAACAATTAAGGAAAAGAATTCCCCAAGAAAGTGGTACAAAGTGGTATGAGATGCATTTTAAAGGAAAAAAGGGACTCTTAAGAAGTCAAGGTGAGAGCAAATAAGGGCATGGGTGAGAATCAGAAATATGAAATGCCAACTTCAGTAAATACCAGGTAGCTCAGTTTGGTTAGGATGGAGAGTAAATAAAGAGAAAGAAAGTAGTAGGGAAAAGAAAAACAGTTACTTGGTGAAGGGGCATAATGGAAAAATACAGAAGAGTGCTGCCTGGGAAAGAGATGTATGACTTAGAATATTTTAAAAGGAGGTTCTGTGAGGAGCCATGCAACCAGAGGAAGTCCTCAGAAGTAAAATGTCCTTCTGAGGTGAGTTCTAGAGATGAAATGAGAGTCCTGGCTGAAAAGGTTTCTGGGACATGGTGAAGAAGTTCAATCAGAAATAGAGAGGCAGGTATCTTAATCTTTTGTGACATCATTTGCTATATCCTGTATGTTCTTCAGGAGTGACTTACTTGTTCTCCAGTGGAGGTGGGAAGAGTATAGAAGTATGTACATCAGGAAGGAAGAAGAGAGAAGAAAACATTACTATCTTCTGCTTGTTCTCCATGAGAGTGTTGCTTGGTCCCTAGCCTCCAATGGGATAGGAAGAGGAAATAAAGATAGCTTACTAAAATGTCTGGCATTTATTGCCTGATTTCTAGGCAGTCAATAAACATACATTAAGCATCTGCCATGTACCAGGCACTGCTAAGTACTAGGGATACAGAAAGTGGCAAAAAACAATCTTTGCCCTCAAAGGACTCTCAATCTATTGAGGGAGTCAACAAACAAATCTATACAAAACATGTTAGGATAAATAGGAAATAATAAAGGGGGAAGTACTACAATTAAGTTAGTTGGGGTTGGGAAAAGCTTCCTAAAGATGTTGTTTCACTTGGGACTCTAAGGAAGACAGGTGAGGCAATAGGTAGAGAACTAGAATAATGTTCTTAAAACCTAGAAAGAAAAGATTATCAAGGAGGGAAAGTGATCAGTAATATCAAAGGTAGGTCAAGGTGAATGAAGATTGAGAAATGTCCATTAGATATGACAACAAAAAGATCATGGCTAAGTTTGAAGAGAGTAATTTCAGTGGAATGTCAGAAACCCGATTGTAAGGGATTGGAAAGAGAAAATAAAAATTAAAGGCACTATAATAGTCTTTTTAAAAAGGTTAGCAAAAATAGGCAAATGCTATGATAGTTTGTGGGAATAAAAAGAACACGTTAGGGTTTATTCAGGATGGAGAAGATGTGGTCATATTTGGGGACAGCAAGAAATGAGTGGCGAATGATGGGATCGATCCAAGGCTGAGACTCAGCACAACACGATTAGCACAATGTTATGGGGATTAGGGACTCAAAAGAGGACAGCACAGAATTGAATTACTTCATCAAGAGATTAAGATGGGGAAAAGAGGAGTGTCTAGTGCAAGATAATGATAACAAAGTAATAATAATTACCTTTACACAGTGTTTGCTATGTGCCAAGCACTGTGCTAAGCCCTTTAAAATGAACTCATTTGATCTTTGCAACAACCTTGGGAGGTAGGTGCTACTTTCTCCATTTTATAAATGAGGAAACAGAGGCAAACAGCAGTTAATTGACTTACCTAGAATCACACATCTAGTAAATATGAGACCAGATTTGAACTCAGGTCTTCTTGAATTCAGATCAGTGCTCTCTTTACTAATATACTGAAGTGCCCTAATATGAGAGTAGGATTTGGGGAGAAGACAAAAATTACCAGCCACATATTAACTGAGGAAGGGTTTTGACTTGGGGGTCTACAGAGAACAACTGCTAGAATGTTGATGGTAGATTCTAACATAAAGCTTAAAGGAGGAGAGATTACCGAGTGATGGAGGAAGACCCTAGTAATGGGAACAAGGAATATTCCAAGTCCCTTATGTTGACCACTAAGCTAAAGAGAATGAATGAAGGTAAGGACAATACTGGAAAGGATGTTTAGAGTTTGTGTTCATCAAGGAGAAGTTAGATTTTAATAAAAGCAAATAGATTGGAGAGAAAAAGATTTAGAAAGAAGGAAAGTTTGTTGCCATGGAACAAGCATTACAGAGGGCACAGTGGAAGGGATGGGTGATGTTTGACCAAAACTTTGGGGGAGTAGGTTGAGGGGAATGGGAAAAAGAAATTTGTTGGTAGGGGCAGAGAACTGGATTTGAATGAAGACCTGTAGGGATTTAGATTGTTCTATGTAGGGTGTAACTAGATATGAGAAGGATCTTACTGAATGGAAGGCATCATTTTTCTTCCCAAAGGAGATAGACTGGAGGCAAAGCCAGTATGAGGTGGGAAGCACAATCAGGTAAAAGAACCTGTTTCAATATTCCTTTTCCTTTTAAAGACTGGAGGTTAGATAAGGGAGCAACCAACCAACAGTTGGATACAAATCCAACCTACATAATAGAAGAAAGTACCATTCCCCATAAAATTTTCTTTTTTTTTTCCCTCTGGAGGGAAGAGGAGGAGGAAAAAGGACAAGGACATATCTTATCATCTCACCTCACCATCTCTGACCTTCCTTGGAATAGAAAAAAAAACATTCTAGTTCCCTGTTGCTATGGTGAAGAGAAAGGCATCCTTTTATCTTAACCACTCACATCTCCTGATTGTTCAGATTCATTTGGTAAGTGTGTTGGTCCATCACATTAGAAAAAAATTGAGGTCATTCACAAAGAGCTCCTTATTCTCTTCTCCTTATGTAACATTAGTCAGGTGATTTTGCTAGTATCTCTTCCTTCTCCCTCTTCCTCCTCTGTTTCACATGATGAAGTGGCCATTCTCTTTGTCAATGTCAACACCTGTAGGAGCACAAATGATCCTATTTCATCCTGTTTCAAGTAGGTTCCTTTAAAAAAAAAAAAACCCTACTGTTATATTTTCCCATCTTACTCATTCTGAACTTCCACTAGATCATTCAAACCCTATTCTCCATCTACTACTGCCCAATTCCTTATTCCCTTTTTCTTTAACCCATCTTTTCCCAATGTTCCATCTTTCCTCTTCTGGAATGCCTCCTCCATGGTCAACACACTTGTTTTCATCTTAAATCTGTTTATTTCTCATTCCTTCCAACTTCTGGCTCCCAATGAGTCCTAGGTTCTCTATGACCAGGTTTTCCAGATCTTGTTGCCCTTTCATGGATGCCCCCAATTCATTGTTCTAGGTGGCATGTAGAGGGCTGAAACTCTTGAGTCGTTGCACTAAGGTCAGTTCAAGCACTTAGGGCTAATTACTGATTGGACAATACTCTATGGGCATATGCTTGGAAGGTGGTCCTTATTGGACAATACTCTATGGACATATGCTTGGAAAGTGGTCCTTCCCACTATCCTGTGCTGGCTCAATGATTGGTGTAAACAGAGGATTGTAGGAGGGACTAGGGGGTGGAGTAAGAAGAGCCAGAGTCACTTTTTGTGGTGGAAGAGGAGGAAGGTTACAGAGATTCTCTTCCATGCCCTTTACTTCTACCCCTAAAGACCAAGAATAAAGACTAAGGACTTTTGCTTATCCTGACTCCGGCTGATTCTGGGGATGTCTGGGGTGCTAGCGCGGTCGTCACAGTGGAAGAGTTAGAAAACTCCTTACTCTCTCCCTGCTACTTCTAAATTTTCCTGCCCCTATATCATTCAATTCCTCTTTGAGGTTCACAAAATACACATCTATGATCCAATCAAAATATTGGCAGCCATAGCCTCAACCTCTAGGAACAATACAGTTCCTTAGTAATTGAATTTAGTATCTAGCTCATAGAGAGTTTTGACTCAAACTTCCAACTAAAGAGGTTTTGAGGTTTCTTTCACAGAGCAAATCTGGTGTTGAACCTATTTCAACTGATATTTACAAGACAGGGGTTCCACTGCTCATACAAAAACTTACAATGTTTTCAAGTTATATAGCAAGAGGAGGTTATCTCCTAGAAGTTCAAGAATACCTCCACCATACATCTCTCTAAAGGAAAAGAAAATAGATTGTCCTGTGACAATCACAAGGGAATTTCTCTTTTAGTTACTGCCAACAAGACTCTTACTAAAGTCCTCCTTAATAGGCTGGTCCTTCACATGGAAGATAGTCATCTACCTGAGAGCCAGAGTTGCTTCAGAAAGGGCCAAGGAATGATCAATATAGTGCTTGCTGCTCAATGACTCCAGGAGAAATGCTAGAAACAGAACAGAGGTTTAATGCAAAATTTTTATCAATTTGACCAAGGCCTTTGATATTGTCATTTGTGAGGACTTGTGGACACTCATGGCAAAATTTCCTTAGTATTGCATGAGTTTCATTATGGCATGCTTGCACAGATTCTGGATAGATGATATTCTTATACTTTCTCAGTCACCAAGGGTGACTGAGCAGCACTGTATGTGCTTGCTCCCATGTTTTTTGGCATGATGTTTTCAGCAACGTTGTAAAGACACCTTCAATGAGGACAAAAAAATGGCACTAAGGCCAGTTTCTTACACTGATGGTAAATTATTTAACTTGAGAAGGCTTCAAACCAAGGCTAAAGTAGAGGTAGATTGATGTGTGACCTTTTGTTCACACATGACTGTGCACTCAACACAACCTCTGCGGCTAAGATGCAACAATGTATGGATCCATTTTCTGTTGTTTGTACTATTTTTGACCTCATAATAAACACCATGAAAAAACAGGTTCCATACCTGCCACACTATACCACACCATGTATGTGTGGAATCACTGGTTACAGCAAATGGAGAAATTTTGGATGCCATAAATAAGTTCACTTACCTTGACAGTATACTTCCTAGGGATGTGTACATAGATCATGAGACTGATATGTGCACTGCCAGAGCTAGGCTCTGAATAAAAGCATGAGAGAAAAGAGTAATTAGGCTGTCTACCAAACTGAAGGTTTTCAGAGCTGTTGTCCTTCTCTTGTATACCTGGAAAAACTGGACTGATCACACAATAATGACTGATGGATGATTTAGGAGTTATTCCTATGTTAGCAAAAGGATATCCCACTTTACATAAGCAAATATTTCACAGGCTTCTATGTAAAGTGATTTTTACATAATGTGAATTTTCTCTCTGGTGTGGGGAAATGAGGGAGGAAGGGAAGCAGGACAGAGATACACCTACGGAGGAAGAAGACCAGCACATGTTTCAAGGATATGTGAAGGAACAAAACAGTAAGAGATGGAAGAGGAACCATGTTGGGGCTTGGCTAGAACTAAAAGTAAGGACAAATGGAGGTAGATGTGTGGGGACTAGACATGAATACAAATAGGAGAGGATGCTCTACAGAAAAAAGACAAGACATGTAGGTAAAAGAATGGGGCAAAGCTCTTCTATCTCAGTGCTAGAGTTCTCAAGCCAAGTCCACAATCCTTCTATACAGCAGCAGTGGTGTAGAGCTGATCTCTCCATGGCTCTGTTTTTCTGCTTTCACTTTGAGGTTTTTATTATTATTTGTAGGGTGGGTAGAAGGCAGTGGAGAATGGAGCTGAGGGGCAGAAACAGAATGTGTAGTACTTCACAGTAAAGTTAACATAAGTTTTTTTTTTTTTTTTGGGGGGGGGAAGTGAACTGCTTTCAAGATTCTTTACTAAAGTCAAATTTGCATAATGTAAATTTACATTGTGAGAACTGTAAATAATTTCATTTTTTAAAAAATGCCTTATTTTTAACATCATATTTAACTTCTCTCCTTCCCAGAAATTCTTATAAGAGCAAGAAAATAAAAAATTGTTCAGCAAAACCAACCATATTTGATAATATATCCAATATTATATACCTATGCTCTTCCCACATTTGTAATGAAGAGACAGTGGAGGAAAGTGCAGGACCAAACTTGCTTATCACAATTATACACTATTCAGTTTTATATCACTTTTTTTTTTAAAATCATTGACATTATCATAGCATGCAGCCAGGTGACAGAATGGAAGAGAGTAGGACTTGTAATCTTGGAAAATTGAATTCAAATCCTGCCTCATACTCTTATAAGCCATGTGAAAGGGGGCAAGTCCCTTCACCTCTTTATGCCTCAATTTCCTCATCTTTAAAATGGGGATAATAGCACCCACATCACAAGATCATGAGTTAACATATGTAAAGTGCTCTGCAAATCTTAAAAAATATTATATAAATGCTGTTATTATTCAATCATTGTACATCATTACCTGGTTCTATTTTCTTCCTTTTAGGCAAGTTCCCATATAATTCTTTCCACATTTCTTCAAATTTGTCATATCTTGTGGCACAGCAATATTCTATAACACTCAATCACTTTGATTCTTCTGGCTATTTTTCAATCATTGGGTACCAAATTGGTTTCTAGTTCTCTAAAAATGGTGAAGTATTTTGTTATACATGAAACCTTTTCTTTCCTTTAGTCAGCTTAATTTTTTTTTTGCATTGTTGTTCAGTTTATATTCAGCATCTTATTTCTTTGAAAACAGTGTTACTGATATTGATTTGTCTTAATTTTTGCCTTTTGCTTTTATTCCATAGTAATTTCCCATTGCACCTTTCTTAAAGTTGAGCAAAACCAAGTGGCATAGTGAAATTATATATACACACCCCACTCACAATATTCCATCACTTAACTTCCCATTTCTCTATTGAGAAAAACTTTTTTCCCTTTTGTTCATCAGGATCAAGATCATTGGAGTTAATTTGAGTTCAGCTACTTTTTAGTTTTGCTGCAGTGTAAATTTTATTTGTACCAATGATTATGAGGACAGATGATGCAGATGGTGTGCAGTGCTTAAGAGTTCAGTCAGAGATGAAAGATGCCAATGTCATCTGGAGTCTGACTTTTGTTGTAATTGGACTTTGATGACTCTGGAAGAGAAAATGAGGCTGACAACTTTGTGTAAACTCTGCCTCACTTAAATCAACTCAAGATATCATCTCATGATGTCATTGGTTCTCACTGAAAATCAAAGATAAGCAACTTTATTGTATTATTGTAGTCATGCTATATATTGTTGTGCTTTGCTCTACTACTTAAGCAATACATACACATTTTCCCACGTTTCTCTGAATTCTATTCAATTCATATACAATTATCTATTCAGCTATTTTCTAATATGTAAAAATCCACTTTATTCCCAGTTTTTGTTTTTCTGTCACAAAATAACTTTTGGGGCAAATATGTTCTTTATATCTTTTAAAAGATTATATTGAGTGGCCTGAACTATATCCTTCATTTTTCTTGCCAATTTTTTTTTTTTTTGAGCAGATTCAAATTAATTCTGTGACCTTAAAGTTGTATTCAAGGTAGGGATTCGTTTTCTCTAAAATGGCTTTTACTGTATTTAAGTTTTCAGTAGAGGCTTTAATCATGATGCTTTGGAATGAAGTCTACTTTGAATCTGGTATTTTTTCCTTTTTTCTCCTCTGAATAATAAATTTAAAAGAGAAAATAAGTAGTCTGAATGCAGATAAAAGAGGCAGCTACACACTGCTTTTGTGACGGTGGGGATATATATGGTTAAACATTACTGGATCTAAGATACTTTAAGAATTACAATGGATTTAGAATTCAAACTTCTCTGGGGATTGTGCAGACCATTGAAATTTGCAATGAGGATTTTATCATGATGACTTATTAAGTGTTAATAAATCTGAAGGTTGCAATGGGGCAAAGGCTTTGTGATGGAAGACTCTTGTGTGAACATTTTATCAAGGTGATTGGTAGTGAAGAGGAAGTTGAAACAATTGTCTTAAAAAAGAATTTTTTTTTTTTTTTAAGGTTGGGAAGACATGTTTGTAGAATAAGAAAATGTTGGAAAAAGAGAAACTAAAGATATGTAAGATAGACGTGATTACTGATGGATTAAGAATCCTGTCAGATACTATAAGTGGATTTAGAGATTTTAGATTCAGTTTATGAAAAACTAAAACATAGAAATGGGCTATTGAGGAAAGTAGTGGATTTTTCATCAATAAAGTTTTGATGAAATAGAGAATGACTACTAATTGGAGATTCTTAGATAAAGCATGGGTTGAATTGTCTGAGTTTTCTTACATTTCTGCTTAATCATACTTGTGTATAGGTTTTGCCTTCAACATATTCCAGGACAAGGACATTTTCTTATCATTTAGCACATATGTGTATGTATGTATATGTGTCTCTTTTTTTTTTTTTTTAAGGATTAAGTGACTTGCCCAAGATCACACAGGTAGTAAGCATTAAGTGTCTTACTTAACAACTTAAAAGTTAGATATGAACTCAGGTCTTCTAGATTCCAGGGCCGGCGCTCTATCCACTGCGCCATCTAGCTGCCCCTCACTTTTCCTTTGAACTTTGTTATCCCACGAGGCTATCATAGCTTTTGGCACACAATAAAACCTTTTTTACTGAATAGGATTTTTAAAAAGAAGAGTATCTTCTGTCTTATGAGAAATAAACGATCTTTTCATTTGTAGTAGGTGACTTGAGACCCTATGTCCTTTGAAGGCTGACTCCTTAGGCTCTTTAAAAACTGTTGAAGAGGTAGCCTGCTGTAAGGCAGAAGGTGGCGCTGTCCAGTGGGAAACAGAAGGGGGAATAAGTAAAATCCAAGAAATGGCTGGGTGGGTGTTCTGGCTTACCAGAGCTCCAACAACACTACAGTCTGTGGGTGGGTGAGGTGGAGAGACTGAAAGGTCAAAATCAGCCATTTTGAGAGATGGAAACCTATTACAGAAACAGGGATATCACCCCCTAGTGTAAGTCAAAGTACTACTCAAAGAGAAAGAGGTAGAAACCAGAGCGGAAACGGTTTGTAGACCCGGAACCGTTTTTAACTTACAATCCCTCTCTGAGAATTTTCTTTTGTGATTGTCGATTGATCCGGAAGGACAGGGAACGGAAATGATCAGCAATTGGCTGAACGCGGAAGGGCGGAGCTCAATTCAGCAAGTGGCTATCGAAGCCGGATATGACGATTCCGGAAATAGCTAGCCAAAGTTCGTTCTGGCTTGTTCTTTCAGTGGGCGGGGTCGAGAGGGCTGGATTCACCCAGTCACCACCTTCTCCACTACTCCAAAAGCCCAGCTCCTCCCTTCCGGCCACAATCAACTGGTCGCCCCCTGCCGCCCCTACAGTGTGACACACACTAGAGCGGCCTGTGCGTGGAAGCTCCACCCCGCTACTTCCCCAGCCAACTCCGACATCCGGGGCTTACGCCACGGCCCCTCCCTCCTGGCGCTTTCATCCTTCTCAGTGCGGCCTTGGGCGGGGTTTCGTACGCTCACGTCCACTTCCCCCGGGCACAGACCGAGGTCGCCCTTGGGGGTCCCTCGCTCTAGGACACGGAAACTGGCACCCCCACCAGCGCTGCGACGGCTCCCGCCCTTGATCTCAGCCCCTGTGCCGAAACCTCGGGAGCTCGCGCTCCGTTTTGTCTCTGCACCCCCTCACCGCGTCCCCGCTTTTCACCCCTTCCCTATCCCTAGCATGTCCAACCTGCCGAGGGTCGTCCTGAAACCCCCCGAGGACGTTTCAGGCAGCGCCGCCCCGCCATGGTAAGTACCCGGCTCCTCGCCTCCCCGCCTGTCCTCGGGCTTGGGCCACGGCCCTTCCCGAGAGCGTCCTGTCCTCCCCGCGCCGAGGTTCCTCCCCCTCCCCCATCGACTCGCTGCCCCCCCCGCCCTCGCAGGACCGTCGCCTCCGAAGAGCTTCTAGAGGACTGCCATCATGGCCGATGGCGCTGCGTGGCGGCGCGCGTGTCCTGCGCAGGCTTCTCGAAGATCCGGCAGCCACAATGGTGGGAGCCCAGCGGAGGGCGGGCCCGGTTTGGAGAGCGCGGCAAAAATCGTAGCTTTTGTGAGCCTGCGGCAGGCGAGGGCTTGGGGCTCAAAGCGGCGCGGCCCTCGCGGGACAGGAAGCGAGCGCCGAGGGCGGGCCTTCCGTGATGAGCAGCGTATTTGCTGCGTCTGGGGAAAAGGAGAAAGATGAAGGTTTGGGCCCGAGCCGGAAAGGGCACCTGGAGGTTTCCCCAATGAGAGCCAGACCCCACAGGGAAGCTAATGCGGTGGGAGGGCTCGCGCGGCAGTCAGTGTGACTGGGGAAGCTGAGTTTGGAGAACACTTCCTCCAGGTCAGTTGTTAGACCAATCAGGAGGCAGGTATATCCAGCTGCTGAAATTGACATTGAAGTTCGCTCCCGGGCCGGTGGTGCCGAGTGGTGCAGGCAGTAGGCTTTTGGTTGCCTGGAGAAAGAAGACCGGAAGAAGAGAAAGCAAGTGGTGATGTCTGAAGCAGTGCTCACTAAACTTAATGGAGCGCCCTTTGGTTGACCCAGTGGAGAAGAGAAGGCCACTATTATCTCAGTTGTAGAGACGTGAAAATCGGCTCTTAGGGCTTCATACTTCATCAAGCCAGGATTAGACCCCATCTATTACTCTTGCTTTCTGACACCAAATCCATTGTACTTTTTAAAAAGCATTTGTATGAAGAAACATTTTCCCCCCAAAATGGTCTGATTAACCAGTTCTACCATTTGCTTAGCATGTAGGGTAAGTTGTCACCTGATCTAAAGAAACAATCTGATTGTCAGCAAGGAATTATTAGTGGATATTCCTAAAAATTTATGTAGGTGCTGACAGCAATTAATGATGGAAGAGGAAGAAAGGAAAAGTATTAAAACTGTAGATGCTTTCCAATATTTTATTTGGTCCTTACAACAACCCTGGGCGGTTACGATCCTTTTTTACAGTTGAGGAAACTGAGGGAGACAGGTCATGAAACTCACCCAGAGTCACCCAGTTAGTAAGTGACCAAGGACAGATTTGAACTCCAGTCTTGTGGACACCTGGCCCAGGATTTTGTCCACCGTACTAACTAGCTCCATCAGCTGAGAAAATTATTGAAGATGCTTCAATCACTCCAGAAAGATGACACAGAAGTGATTCAGATCAAAAAAGGCAAGCTGCCCAGAGTCTTGGAATGGTAGAAGATGATTCATATTTCATAGGAAATTTGAAAAGGAAGATCCAACCATTGGCATCTCTTGAAAGTTCCTTTCAAGGATAGAGTAATGAAGGAAAAAAGGATGCTGGTGATCATTTTCTTGTTCTTAGGCTCTTTCCCTGTCATGCTATGGTTAAAGGAAGAACATCTTCATCTGGATATAATTAAGAGGATAGCCAGGAGTTGAATAAGTATTTGTGATCTTGGGAGAAAGGATATCACAATAGAGAATTTTACATTTTCTGCTCTTAGAGGGTAGGGGAGAGAATTAGCATTTACATACTACTTACTATGTGCCCAATATTATCCCTCTTTTGCAAATGAGAAAACCGAGAGGATAAAAAGAACAAACTGAAGTGACTTGTTCAGGTTCACCAGTGTCTGAGGCCCAATTCCAGGGCTAGCGCTCTGGCGCCCCCTAGCGATCTTAGATTGTAAGAGCAGAAAACAGGTTTTGGTTTATAATCTGCTTTAGTATTCCCTTCAGAGCCTAACATAGTGCTTTTCATATGCATTTTTCCTTAATGAATGTGTTTATATGTATAAATTTTAAGCATAATGAAAGAACAGGAAATGAGAAATGCCGAATAAGTGGCATACTAAAGAGAAAACAGATTTTTTAAAAATGTTGAATAAGAATTACATTTTTCTGTCTGCCCAAGGCAGTATTCTTTTAAAAACAGACTATGTTCCTTTACTTTCATTTTTCTCGTATTACATAATAGATGTTTTAAACTCTATGCTTTGTGTTAATGACATGAGAGAAGAAACGATTTTAATTTGTTGACCTATTTTAAGTGTTTCAATTTTTTCTTTTTGTCAAATATTTAGAATTTATAAGGAAAATTCAGCATTTTGCCTAATTAAATCAGGTTTTCTTATATATATTTATCTGTTTATGACTTCCATTTTACTCTTCTACCCACTCAATATTTTCATTGTCATGAGGATTTTATTATTTGTTTCTTATTAGTTTTTCTTTTCCTCATCCAGATGACTGTCATGCTAGGTTAAGATGTTAGCCTAGCCCAGGCTTTGAGTACACTATCTGACGTTTTGGAGCCATTTCTTTTTAATTTTAGTAACTTTGTGACATTAGTAACTTATTTTTAGTAACTTTGTTAAATTCTTATTGAGTAATTCAGTTTTTAAAAAATTAAGAAAAGAAAGGGAGATACATTACATATCCAAATAAAATTTATCAAGTTACTTGTCTTTATGTATTTATATTTGTTAGCCTTTTTATGTATTAAAATCCCATTTTTCTACTTAAATTCTAGTTAAAATTTTTTTTAAATGACAGATTAATCGTTTGACCTTATAAATCTGGACTTAATGAGACTGTCCATATTCTCTTAATATTATATTTAGGCTGAAATGAGTTGCTGCCAATGTTAGCTAGGTTTGCTTAGCTGATGCATAATTTTCAAAATTATTAGGAGAAATTAAATTTAAAGTTTTGAAGTATATTTGAACTTTGAACGACCATACAAATCAATACCAGCTCATCTTGAAATAAATTAAGTATAGCTTTTTTTTAAAGTGAAAACTTTTATTAAAAAGTGGAAAGCCTTGGGATTCATACTGAGTGAATTTCAACTATTGATGCTCCTGGCTGTTGGTAGTGTAAGACACCATCTGAGACAAACAGATGTTAATTTTGAAATCAGTTAGTCTTTGTATTTTAAAATGTGTTTTGTAAATGTCCTTCTTTGGGTTTCAGAGTCCTATGTAAAATTAGGAAAGATAGGGATAAATGTTCTGTGTAGGTTCCATTCTGCCTCTATGATTTTGAGATTTTTCTATTTATTTGAGGAAATATATATTTGATCCCATTTATTGTATATCTTAGTATTCTGTGTTTCATTTTCATTTTCAAGATTTTTCTCAGCCCATTGTCTGGAAATCAAATTTCATTTTTTATTCTAGCTGGTTGAGTAAGTATATGTTTACATGCTGAGTGGCAGAATCACTTTGTACTTCTGCAGGAAACACTGAAATGGAGAGGAAAGTGAACATTGGCTTAAAACTAGAAACTATCAAAATTAAGGAGAATCGTGACTTTTAGAAGGTACATTGCATGACATATTCGGAGCTCCAAAAATCTCTACAACTTTGAATTTCAGCATTGTTATTTAAAACAAATAATTGTTAAGAAATTGTAGATAATATTATTAACCTCTGTACAAATTATAACAAATTTGGTTTCTGTTTTGAATGGGGCTTCGAGTTTTATGGATATTAGCTACAGACACTTATTTAGACAAATGAATAAAACCTTTAATATATATATTTTTTATATGTAATGTATATAATATATATATACATATTTAAATTTTAGAGTCACCAGTAATGACATTATGAAAATCCTCAAATTAATAATACTAATAATATAATCCTAATGGTTCTTTGGAGATCTGCTGTTGTGGCAATATTCAGTTGAACCAACCTTAGTGACTTTCCACTGTTAGGTCCTGGGGGACCCACTACAAAAGAATTACAATGTTTAATTTCTGCCATTAAGGGCTTTATTTTTGGACTCACAAGAGATCACAATGGAACAAGTGGAAAATAGTCAAACTGAGTAACATCTAGCTAATATGTGACCTGTGACATTCTTTTCAATTTTAAGAATTATTTTCTTTGAATTGGACAAACAAGAGTCTTAAGAGAGTAAAAATAAAAACTGATGTACCCTGGGATGGTTGGGAATGGTACCTCAAAGATAAAACAAGCTCTTTTATGAATATATCTTTTAGAGCTTGAAGGAACTCTGGTCATTTAATCTAACTTATTTGTGTTATAGAAAAGGAAGTTGAGGCACAGAGAGGTCACATTAATTTGATTTTAGTTTATCTTTCCAGGCTTATTTTACATAATTTTCTTTCTATTCTAGCTAACCTGGCTCACTTGTTCTTAAAATGTCACTTAAAATAGTGCCCTACTTAAGAGTTCTTGTATTTGGTTCTTGCCTCGGTGTGCCTTCCTCATTTCTGCCTCTTAGATATTTTAGAGTTTCCTTCAAGTCTGATCTCAGATATTATCTCTGAGAAGCCTTTCCTGATTTTTCCTGTTCTGTTTCCCTTTTCAAATTGTCTTCTATTTGTTTATAAGTTCTTCTGGGATAGAAAATGTTACTTTGCTCTAGTGTCTCCAACAACCAGCACAGTGCCTTACACCTGAACGAACAAACAAACAAAAAAAATAACGTTGAAACACTGAATATTGTCATAAGATCTCTGGGATCTTATGGCCTACAATAATACTGCATAAAGAATAATTCCACTTTTGGTATAAAGGAAAGATTACTGGATTAGGAAAAAGGAAAGTTGGGTTCTAATCTTGCCTATGTAGTGAACTGTGTGACCTTCTTTCCTTATTTGAAATTCCTAGTACTGGACTTGGTGATTTGTAAGGTATCCTCCTTTAGTAAATTAATCAGTCTGAGAATTAAGACCTAGGGGTATTTAGAACCGTTGGCAGAAATAGAATGTATGCTAAGGTAGGAGAACCAGGATTCTGTAATGTATTTGAAACATGGAAAATTTCAAGTGGGTAGAAGTGGTTACTAACATCAAAGTCTAGTAAATTCCAGGAAAAATAATAGAGAAAAGACTTTGGATGTAATCAGTGTGTTGTTGCCGTCCCTTTGAGAGTAGCACATCAGAAGACTTGCTAGGAAAGTAGGAGGGAATAAAAAAGCAATGAAAGTATCAGATAGAAATCATTCTTTCTAGAAGTCAGTTTTCCTTAATGTCAGTCTTTGTGGTGTTTCCTTTTCATTGTTGACTATGCTCCCAAAGTGTAGAGTACTGCTGAGAGAAGACAGTATAAACCTTCTGATTTATGAAAGTTTTGGAGATACAAAATGGGATAAAATAGAATTCTTCCTCTCAAGGGGCTTACTGTCTAATGGGAGAGTGAGAATATAAATATAAAAAAGACAGATAAGATGTATTTTAAATTATTTTCAAAAAAATTCATTTCTTTCTTTCCCTTTTCTCCCCACTTTGAGAGGACAAGAAAAATAAACTTTTAGTCTGTCATTTTTCTATCATGAGGTGGGCATATCATGATTGATCCAGACTCTCATTGTTGATTATGCTGTCGATTGATGTTCTTTAACACTTACTTGCTCTCTGGCCTTGGACAAGGCATTTAACCTCAGTTTTCTCACCTGAAAAATGGGATATTATCTATTTCCCAGAGTTTTGAGGATAGTTCTTAATGAAATAGACACTTAAATGTTTCCATTATTTTTTCCTTTCAAAAAATGAGTCCTTGTTGCAATAGCTGGGTTCTTTGAGTTTATCAACACTCGGCTATTTTGCTTGTCTTATCATATGCCTAATCATTTCTGAGCGGTACCAAAGTATTTCTTTGTAGTCTAGTTTGATACCTGGTTCTATTAAGAAAAGAGATAAAATATTGGACTATGGCGTATTCTTTTTTTTTTTTTTAATAACTTTATTGACAGAACCCATGCCTGGGTAATTTTTTTTTTTACAACATTATCCCTTGCACTCACTTCTGTTCTGACTTTAACCTTCCCTCCTTTCACCCCCTCCCTTAGATGGCAAGCAGTCCTATACATGTTGAATATGTCATAGTGTATCCTAGATACAATATATGTGGCAGAACTGAAGTTCTCTTGTTGCACAAGAAGAATTGGATTCAGACAGTAAAAAATAACCTGGGAAGAAAAACAATCATGCAAACAGTTTATATTCATTTCCCAGTGTTCTTTCTTTGGGTGTAGCTGCTTCTGTCCATCCTTGATCAATTGAAACTGAGTTAGATCTTCTCTTTGTTGAAGAAATCCCCTTCCATCAGAATACATCCTCATACAGTATCATTGTGGAGGTATATAATGAGCTCCTGGTTCTGCTCATTTCACTTAACATCAGTTCATATAAGTCTCTCCAAGCCTCTCTGTATTCATCCTGCTGGTCATTTCTTACAGAACAATAATATTCTATAACATTCATATATCACAATTTACCCAACCATTCTCCAATTGATGGGCATCCATTCATTTTCCAGTTTCTAGCCGCTACAAACAGGGCTACCACAAACTTTTTGGCACATACAGGACCCTTTCCCTTCTTTAGTATCTCTTTGAGGTATAAGCCCAGTAGAAACATTGCTGGATCAAAGGGTATGCACAGTTTGATAACTTTTTGAGCATAGTTCCAAATTGCTCTCCAGAATGGCCGGATGTAGTCAAAATTCCACCAACAATGTATCAGTGTCCCTGTTTTCCCACATCCCCTCCAACATTCCGCATTACCTTTCCCTGTCATTCTAGCCAATCTAACAGGTTTGTAGTGGTATCTCAGAGTTGTCTTAATTTGCATTACTCTGATTAATAATGACTTGGAGCATATTTTCATATGGCTAAAAATAGTTTCAATTTCTTCGGCTGAGAATTGTCTGTTCATATCCTTTGACCATTTATCAATTGGAGAATGGCTTGATTTTGATTTCTTATAAATTAGAGTCAATTCTCTATATATTTTGGAAATGAGGCCTTTATCAGAACTTTTGACTATAAAAATGTTTTCCCAGTTTATTGTTTCCCTTTTAATCTTGTCTGCATTAGTTTTATTTGTACAAACACTTTTCAATTTTATATAATCAAAATTTTTCTATTTTGTAATCAATAATGATCTCTAGTTCTTCTTTGGCCATAAATTCCTTCCTTTTCCACAGGTCTGAGAGGTAAACTATCCTATGTTCTTCCAATTTATTTACAATCTCATTCTTTATGCCTAGGTCACGAGCCCATTTTGACCTTATCTTGGTATACGGTGTTAAGTGTAGGTCAATGCCTAGTTTCTGCCATATTAATTTCCAATTTTCCCAGCAATTTTTGTCAAATAATGAGTTTTTATCCCCAAATTGGGATCTTTGGGTTGTCAAACACTAGATTATTAAAGTTATTGGCTGTTTTGTCCTTTGAACCTAACCTATTGAGTGATCAACTAGTCTATTTCTTAGCCAATATCAGATGGTTTTGGTAACTGCTGCTTTATAATATAATTTTAGATCTGGTACAGCTAGGCCACCTTCATTTGATTTTTTTTTTTCCATTAATTTCCTTGAAATTCTTGACCTTTTGTTTTTCCATATGAACTTTGTTGTTATTTTTTCTAGGTCATTAAAATAGTTTTTTGGGAGTCTGATTGGTATAACGCTAAACAAATAGATTAGTTTAGGTAGTATTGTCATCTTTATTATATTTGCTCACCCAATCCAAGAGCATTTAATATTTTTCCAGTTGCTTAGATCAGACTTAATTTGTGTGGGAAGTGTTTTGTAGTTTTGCTCATAAAGTTTCTGATTTTTCCCTTGGCAGATAGATTCCTAAATATTTTATACAATTAGTAGTTACTTTAAATGGAATTTCTCTTTGTAACTCTAACTGTTGGGTTTTGTTAGTGATATATAAGAATGCTGATGACTTATGTGGTTTATTTTGTATCCTGCAACTTTGCTAAAGATGTGGATTGTTTCTAATAACTTTTTAGTAGAATCTCTGGGGTTCTCTAAGTATACCATCATATCATCAGCAAAGAATGATGATTTGGTTTCCTCATTGCCTATTCTTATTCCTTTAATCTCTTTCTCAACTCTTAATTGCCAAAGCTAGTATTTCTAATACAATATTAAATAGTAATGGTGATAGTGAGCAACCTTGTTTCACTCCTGATCTTATTGGGAATGGTTGCAGTTTGTCCCCATTACATATGATGCTTACTGATGGTTTTAAATAGATGCTACTGATTATTTTAAGGAAAAGTCCATTTATTCCTATACTTACAAGTGTTTTTATGAGGAATGGATGTTGAATTTTATCAAATGCTTTTTCTGCATCTATTGAGATAATCATATGGTTTTTGTTAATTTGGTTATTAACATGGCCAATTATACTGATAGTTTTCCTAATATTGAACCGGCCCTGCAGAATATGGCATATTCTAAGAATCACATTCTTTGATCAGCCAATAAATTTTGTAGGAGTTGAGGAGGGATTGATCATTGAAAACTGGGGTGATCATCAGTCTCCTCTCTTTGAGGAGAAGAAGCTGAAAGTGGGCTGTTGAAGGAAGGTAAGTGGAGAGTAAGATGGGGAGTGGAAGTATTGTAGATAAGCAGAACTGATCACACTATGTGTTTGGAACAAGTTTGGCCAGAATAGGTGATTGCTCTAGAGAAATAATAAAGAGATGAGTTTGGAAAGGAAGTTAACTACCAGATTACAGAAGGTGTTAAATGTTAAAATAAAAACTTTAAAATGATGTTTAAAACAGATTCATCTATCAGTAGTATATTAGATGATTTGGTGGGCTTGAGGGAGAGTTCTGGAGACTCAAATCCATTGAGATTATTATAATAGCACTCTTACAGGAGTGCTTTCTGTGGGATGAAGACGGTATAGATGCTGTCCACCTTATTAGGGCCTTTGCAACTTTCAAGTCATTTTTTGTTTTGTTTAATAGCTTGTTACTTTCAAAATACATGCAAAAATAGTTAACATTCACCCTTACAAAACCTTATGTTCTAAATTTTTCTGCTTCCTGCCACACCCTCCACTAGATAACAAGTAGTGCAATATAGGTTAAAATATGCAATTCTTCTAAACATATTTCCATATTTTCATGGCATTTTTTGTTTTTTAAAGGAACTCTATATGTCCTGACTGTTCTTTTGATCAAACAACATTTGTTAAGAGACTATTAACATTTATTAAGAGCCTACTATATACTAAACATGTTTAAGTGCTGGGGATACAAAAAGGGGCAAAAAATAGTCCCTACCCCTGGGGAGCTTATAATATAATGAGGGAATTAACATGCAAAAAATACAAAACACATTATGTACTGGATAAAGAGGAAATAATAACAAGGGGAAAAAGTGGAATCAAGGGAAAGCTTCTGATAGAGGGTAGGATTTTAGTTGGTAAGTCAGTCACAGCAGGGAAAGGGAGTGATCTAGCTATGGGAGACTGCCAGAGAAAATTCCTGGAGCCAGAAGATGGAAATTTTTGTTTGTGGAATAACCGGGAGACCATGTCACTGGATCCAAGAATGTGTGTCGAGGTAAGGTATAAGAGAACAAGATAAGTAGGAGGAGGATAAATTATCAAAGATTTTAAATGCCAAATAAAGCATTTGGTATTTACTCCTATAAGCAATATGAAGCCACTGGAGTGTATTGAGTGACAGGATTGGACCTGTGCCTTTGTAAAATCATTTTAGTGACTCAGTGGAGGGTAGATTGGAGTGAGAGCCACTTTAGGGAGGCAGACAACATATTGAAATAGTGCAGGTGTGAGATGATGAGGGCACTAGGATGGGACACTGTCAGAGGAGAGAAAGGCTTGAATTCTAGGTAAAATTAATAATCCTTGACAACAGCTTAGACTTGGGGAGTGAAAGTGAGAACTCCAAGGTAACTCCTCCTGTAGCAGGCACTATATTAAGCTTATAAGCAAAAATTAAACAATTCTAATTCTTAAGTAGTTTATATTCTATTGTGAAAAAGAACATAAGGATATATATTTATTTGTATATGTGTATATAGTCATAGATAGATTTACAAAAAAAAGTACAAGATGATTTTGGGAGAGGAAAGGCACTACTTGGGTGAATGCTGAAAGATATATGGAAAGTTGTATTCGAATAGCTTTAATATCATTATTAATAGTTGGAAATTTTCCTTGAGAACTGTCTCTTCATGTATGTATGTACTTTGTTAGAGAATGGCTCTTGTTCTTGTAAATTTGCATCTGATCCCTGTATATATTGGATATTAGGTTCCTCTAAGAAATTTGCACATTTTTCCTTTGGGTAACTTTTCCTTTTAGTTTTAGCTACATCAGTTTTATTTGTGAAAAATTTTAAAGTTTTATGCTATCAGAGTTGTCCATTTTCCTTCTTTGATTCTATCCATCCCATATTTGATCGATACTTACTGTTGCAAAAAGTTTTACTCCTTAATCTTCTAATTTATTTATAACATATTTACTTGGAACTTATCTTTGTATATATCTAAAACATCATTACCAAATGGATTTCCCCTTTTTCTCAGCAATTTTTGTATAGTAATGAAGCCTTATCCAAGTATTTGAGGTCTTTATGTTTATTGAATACTAAGCTACCATGATCTTTTGTTTCTTTACATTTTTTTATCTCTTTTGGTCAATATCAAATACTTAATTTAATTATGATTTTTTAGTGTAATTTCAAATCTAATACATCTAAGGCTTCTGACTTAAAAAAAAAAAAGTAAAGATAGAATTATTATTTCTCTTTACCATCACTTGGTATTAAGGTCTGAAGTTTTCCCCTTCCCCCCGTGGTATTTTCCCTTCTATAAGATACTTTGTGAATTAAATCCTCAATGTCCTCTTCTTTCAAGATCCTATGTTTATAGGATTAGCTCTCTAGGTATTCTATAATAACTATATTAAATACAGAATAATTCCATCAAATGACATGTGCTATATAAGCTAAGCTAAGCAAAATATTATGTCAGCAGGGTCACAAGTTGAATGAAATAGTCACGTGCTCCTGTTGGATAAGAAAGAATAGTTTGGATGTACAAAAGTATACTGGTAAGGGGGTTTCCATGTAGATCAATCACTTTCACCATACTAGGCTTAGTCACAACAAAGAAACCTGAGGGTGGAGGGCTTCTAGTTAACTTCCTATAATTAGAAGAATCTGTAGCTCACAGCTCCTAATAAGGCTCACAGCCTAATGAGATATGATTATATAAATTTATTAATACTTATTGGAATAGAATAAGAGTTCAAATAAATTATTTCTCACATTCCCCCCCTTCAATCCACAGAAATTTGCTGTTCTTTCTTTGTATTGTTTCAATCTAAATGCATGGAGAGGCATTTCTCCGTGGATGATACAAAACCAGAAGGGGGCAATCTCCTTACTGAGGCACAAAAATGACATTAGAAAAGAGAGAAAATGGGTACAACTTATAATGATTATGCTCCATTTGACTAAGTATTAACTCATAATATATTTAAATATACAAGAAATGTCTGAGGTGACTGTCAAGAACCACAAGAGAAAGATAATTGTAAAACATGCCTTACATGATAAAATGAAAATTGAGGAACCGTAGACCATATATTTCAGTATGGCAGCTCAAGCATTGTTTGCCCTGTATACAAGTTCTGGGAATCTTTTAAGTTTATGAAAATAATAAAAGCAATTTTGACAAATAGCTATCCTATCATGGCTATGAGAGGCAGCATTCCTGTAGATTACACAAACAGATCTAGATGACTGTAGTATAGGAAGTGAAGGAAAATAAGGAATAAGTTGAGTTCTTTGAACAAAGGACTCTTTGTATTATCATTTTTAATCATTTGTATGGGTGGTGGAGCAAAACCAAAGCAGAAGACTGAAAAGGAGGATTCAAAATTCCAGTTACTCTAGACTCAGGAACAGATAGATTAGGAATGATTTATGGAGAGGATGATGATGGTCTTGTACTTGCTCACTATTTGCATCACATGCAGTTGTTCGAATCTTTGAAAAATCTTCTGATTCAGTGCTGTGGTCCTTTGCGGAGCTTTCCTCTTAGGAATATTGGAATGAATGGGGCTTCAGAGCATCTTCTAGTAGATTTGCTTTTCCATTTGATGTCACTTGCAGAGATATCTCCTTCTCTATTAAAAACCTCTGACAAAATAGATCTAGTTTGCTGTGACAAAAATCAGGTCAGCTAGGAAGAGCCAACTCAAATTTTAATAGCACTAATATGAATCTCACTAGACAAGAGAATTTGTTTTTTAGATTGGAAAATTGAAAAAACTGAAAAATTAAACAATTCCAGACCCAAATTTTATATTTGGCATTTATAATTATCTAATCTTCCAACTGTTTACTAAAGGCAACTTGAAAAATTATCACAATTTACTTTCCTTTCTATTTTCTTTTAGCTGCTCATCCCTCCTCTAGGAGGATGAGATTTTGTTAGGAAATAATAGAACACTTTTTTTAAAAAAAGCATGATGACCCTAATACACAACTAAATTGATTTAAAAGTTACCAAAATAATTGCAGTTGTTGGAAAAAGCTCTGGGGTGAGATGTGTAAATATATTTAATAGTCATGTTCAAGACAGTTATTTGTTATTCAAAATAAAGCATGTTTGTCTTTTAAGACATGCTCAGTATCTAGGTTGTAATAATAAACCCAAATAAAATTGTCTTTTCCCACTTATGTAATACAAGATATTCTATTATTCTGTCTTTTAAACCAAAATTAAAGATGTTTGTGCTAAATAATAAAATAGCAATTTAGTTCCATAAACTATTCCTTCAATATCGATTTATCCTCACATTAATTTTAGGAAGTACTAAAATTTAGGCTAAATAGTTCAAACCTTATGCCTGTATCTCATTGTAATAATTGAAATGTGCCCCAATATTAACCTATGAAGTAAAGATTTAATATTTATATTGATAATCTGCCATGATTATAGACATTTTCCAGAGAAAGAAAATAGAGACATTATACAGTAGGGGAAAATTGCTTCCCTAAGTTCAGGCTAGAGTCTGGTGTGTGTGTGTGTGTGTGCGTGTGCACATGTGTGTAAGTGTGCCTTGTGCATGCTCATATTCATACATACATAGCCAAATAAGTCTGGCTTAACAGTTGGTAGAATATTTTCTGTTTTGAGAGGAAATGTCATAGTGGGTAAATCAAGTCAGGAGAAGCAGCTTATGTTCAAGCAGCCTTTCCTTTGAGACTCCACATGTAGTGTATAGATGTCAACCTCATAGGTTTATTGGCATCATGGATCGTTGCCCTGATAGGATTCCTTGATAGTCAGACTCCAAATCAGATTCCAAATAACATCAGTTACAATACCATGAAAGCTAATAACAGGTTCTAGTTATCATAGCTTCATAGGTTTAGGTGGATTTAATCATTAAGGATCACATCCTTGATGTAAATGAAAAGAGTTCGAAAGTATTTAATTTTATATTTTCTAAAACAAGTCATGTTCTCAGGTCAATTCTGACAGGCTTCTTTCTTTTAGATCTATGTTTCAGATACCAAGACTTAAGAAAAATTTAATATGTAAAAAAGAAGAATCATTATATTAATAATACACAATTCACCTAAAACTTCAGAGAAATTTAATTGTTGCATCATAAGTAACTGATTTGGAAAATAAATCTTTGTCTCAATATTATTAGATAGATGGTTCAAACATTTTTTTACATGTTAAATTCTTAATCCAATTTTGGAAATTGTGTCATATCTACTACTAATATTATGCTGAAAGAATGGTACAGGGTAGTCTCTTAATAAACCTAAATAATCCACCAATTTTAAGACTTCGTGGTCTCTATTATCTGTGATTCAAATGACAATTCAAAATGATCTCTCACTGGAATGATATATATTTCTTAATGTTCATCTTCTTTCTTCTCTTCTTCTTCCTCATTAGTTCTGTTTAATTTCAGGTATGAATCAGAGATAATCAATTGTATGACAGGATGTCATGGTCAGGTTCAGAATTAGCTAGGGAAGAAAATTTCTTAATTTACAAAGATGAGAATGGATTGAGAGAATCCTATCTTCATTCACTTTTGCAAGGTGGTTCTCTTAATTATTCCCAGAGACCACATCCATCTGTGGCAGTTCTCAGACTGCAGGGGCATATGACATTTCCTTTGAAAACTAACAGCCTTATGCAGGATTGTACCTGGATTTAAGATTTGGCATAGCAGAAAATTGATGTCCTAAGAGAATCTTCTTTGAATAGCAAAATTTCACTAATCATAGTTTAGGTCTAGATAATTGTTATTTTTCTTATATATTAGCCTTAAAATTTCATTTAGAATTTTTTTAAACATTCACCAATTTCATTTACAACCATCATTCAAATTGTCATTCTACCATCTTGGTCTACAGATAATCCCAAAGGGAATACATCAGACTTTTTCTAGAATATGATAGGATGAGAGTGAGATGTGATTTCCCAGTAGAAAAGTGCCCATATAGGCAAATGGGTAATATCTGGGCATAATTTACATGTTGAAAGCTATGGTATGAGAGGGAGCTGTGGCTTTAGAACTAGGGAATAATTCAACCTTGGTCAAGGATTAACTTGTGTTCAGTGATATTTTTTTTAAATGCTCAAAGGCAGTGTAAACTAATAGATGGCTTTTGTGACCTCTGAAATATAAGCTGATTAAAAGCTACACAAGTTGACAAATCGCTTTCATGTAATTTGCCACTAGAGTCGTATCTAGAGTAACTCATCCTTGCTTAATTGAATTTATTTAATACTGCCTTCTACTATTCTATTATCCCTACACTGATCCCTGCCTTGTGAACTAAAAATAAACACATATATATGTATGTGTGTATATATATATATATATGTATATATGTGTACATGCATACATACCTGGGGAAAAGTGGCTTACCTATCTCATTTACCCAGACCCAAAAGACCTATTTAGCCTTTTATTTCTATTGCTACGTCAAGATCACAAGTTCATACATAGTGAATAGTTGATTCAAAATTGTAGCACTAAAAGATACAATTACATAAGTTTACAAATGATCCCAAATGATAACCCATTTATTATTCAAAAGTTTTGTTTCTCCACTTTGGGTGAGAGAGGCTCTAGTTCCTCAAATGATAGTATTGTAGAATTTCACAAAACCCTGTCAATAGGGCTCATCCCAAGGAACTTCACAGACAAAGTTTTTCCAAGAGGATTTACCATGCTTTTCTCCTAACAGTAAGTCCTTTATTATTATTTTCTAGTGTTTTTGAAAATATATACTGTAATAATCATATAATGGATATATTTATAATGTAACAATATTCAGATTGAAAAGAGGAAGAAACTTGTCTTAACAACTTCTCTTAGCCTTATTGGCTTTAAAACATCACCAGTTATGTGATAGTAGTTCCATTAAATACCTTTGAGATCAATTCACAGAAAGTCATTTATCTTAATTACTTCTGGCATTATCATGCTAATCATAGTAGTTGATATATTGCCAACCATATGCCAAGTTTTTTTTTCTATGTTTTGAAAGTTATTTAAGCCTGTTTAAAGTATTCAGTCTATAATTTGCCAATTTTTAACATTCTATGCCATTTAGAAAAAGTACCTATAAATGGGATAGCACTTATTCAGTTGTATTCCTATAAGGTTTGAATACTATAGTGCTCATCCTTTACACAAGCCAGGCACTGTGTTAGTTCACAACTATCTCCCAATAGCCTGGGGAGATAAGTGTAAATATTTTGTTATTCTCTTTGTACATAAAAGTATTGATTAGATTCTTTCATTTACTATCATAACAATATTTTCAACCCAATAAATTTTGATTTACAATGATCAGTGGCAAACAATTCATAGTGATTCTCCCAACTACCCATTATTGCTCCTTTGAGTTACAAAGAAACAAACCAATTCCTTTAAATTTTCTAAATTACTAATTCTTTAGTAGTTACAATTACACAGTTTATATCAATTTCTTTAAAGGCTTTTAAGCAAGTAGAATTAGTTACAATCACAGATTTTTTTGGGTAAACTACAGGCAAATTGACTCAAAAATAACTCAGTACAAGTTCCTCATTTTAGGGTGTCACAGATTTTAGCTAGCAAGATAACTTTAGAGAAGAAATAATCTATCACTTCAAAATTAACCTCTTTTGTGCTGGAAAATCGTTCATTCAACTATTTTGGCAATGCCCAAAGGGATTGGTGAAAGCCCAACTATGGCACAGGAATATAATGAATTGTACCACTAGACTATCTGCTAGAGATTTTAGTTTTCTGAAGGGCTCAGGGTATCACTTTTTCTCTTATTTCCTTTCAAATAACTCAAAATTAAATCCATTTATTTTGTTTTTTTAATCCATTTATTTTGTTTTTTTAAATAATTTTTTTCTATTCATATTATTTAATTCTATCTTCAATAATTCTTTCCCTAACTTATTCTAGCCTTATTATAGTCTTATTTTAAAATTTAAACTTATTTTCACTAATCAGTTGATTTCAATACTTGTGTTTTCATGCTTTACTTAAACAATTGATTTAAACTGCAATAGTATCATTTAACTTTTCTTACCTTAGGTTTCTTTGATTTCAAAACACAATTTCTTTTTCTGCACTATGGGAATTATCTTCCACCTGGGATCCCTTATTAGGACATGCTTGGTGTCCTCAGGTGGGTTGTATAAAAGCAGTAAAGAACTCCTATTCTACCAACTTTTTTTTTTGAAATTAATTTAAATTTTACTTACTCTACTACTAATAAAAATTCCTCCCTATAATAAACTTATCTCAACTTGATTCTACACAAAAATTAAGATTTGTTTCATAGATTGATACTCTGAAACATCAGACTTAGATATTAGCTAACAGAAACTTTTTTAGACTTAGAAAATCCTTTTAAAATTCTGAGTTGTTAAATTATTTACGCTCACAAGATTTTAAATCTAATTTCCTATTTCCTAAGTTTTTTTCTTACTTTAACACTAACCTGAATTTCTATTTCAAGAGTCTCTCCTGAGCATATTTAATGATTAATAGGTAAGTTCTTAAAATTCAGGTTTCAGCTTTAACTCAATCCCTACTCATTTAAAAGGTCCCTTTTAAGGAATAATCTTGTTTTCATTAAATGTAGTAGTTTTGCTAGTACCCCATAAGCTCATCAAATTGTTTAATAAAGACATCCAAATTATAATTTAGAAACCAGAGAAATTTGGTTATTCCTTTTTTTTTTTTTTTTTTGTAACTTTTGCTTCCAATTTTATATATATATATATATATTGTATCTCAGTTTTCAATTGATTTCTCCATCTGTCTTTCATCTCAGCAAATTCTATTTGGCCAGTTTTAGAAATAGAAAGAAAAAGCATTTTGTTCTCTTTTAAGCCTTTTTTAGAAATTTGTTTTTTTAAATAGCTTGTTGATTACACCAGAAGAAAAGGCCTAGATAAAACACCCGTTTTCTCTTGGTTAGCGCAAAGCATGAATAACATAGACAAACCAGGCACATATTTCCCATTTTCTTAAAGATTTTTCTGATTGCATAAGATCCCTTTCTGACTGAAATAAAGAATCCACTATTCCTAAATTTAATTTCATCATTTACAAAACAGCCATATACAGAACACATAAGACAAAACATTAAATCAGGCATGAACTTTTAATTTTTTTCATAGGAGATTTTGAAGTCAAGATCTGTTTGCTCTATTAAGGATGCAATTTATGACCATCTTGTGGCTGGGATCCTGCTTTCAGCCTAAGCTAATTCGTCTTGTTTCCTAACTATATTAATACTTTTAGAATCTTATAAAACAATAGTAGCAATGCAAAGTTGCTTTAATTTGTCAATTGCAGTCACCCACTTAAAGGTGCACTTAGTATTTATTCCCTAATTGATAGAAGAGCTGGTTAAAATTCCATTCCTCTTATGTAGAGGAATGCCAATTTAGAATCACAGGAATAAAAACTAAGAACGATGAATTGAACAATATCAGTAGCTCATTTGTCCTAAGCTGATTTGGGGAGATAGTTAAGCAAAATTCCATTAACTTTTTAAATAATCAAAAATTCCATGCTTTGGCAATTCATTTAAACCCTTTGTGTTATCAAGCCAAACTTGACATTGCTTAATAGTTTTTTCTTTAGTCATCCCCTGACAGGGAGCACATTACTGTCCCAGTGGGGATCTTGTGGTATGCATTTCTCCTCCTAGGCCTGACCCCATCTTTCTTGCGTATATCCCCAAACAGGAGCACCTCTTTTTCAGAGGAACATTCCCTAAAAGATTTAGACTAGATTCTTGAAGATCCACCTTAATGGCTGTTCCTTCTGAGAAGTTCCCTAACTGAAAATACTGGAGATTACTTCCCTAGAAAGTGAAGCAAGGGTGATAATTTCCTATCTGCCTGAAACCTTCCTATATGGGTATATTTCCTATAGCTAACATTGTAATACTCAAGGATTTGTTTTGGCAAATTCTTCAATACTTCCAATTCTTAATTTCTAAGCTTAACCTCTCAGGTCCTAAGGCTGGTGAACTAGGGCCTAAAGGTCCTTTATAAGTGGATAATTTGTAATATTTATACCTACTTTAAAACTTACTGAAAATTTAGCTCTGGTTGTCAATAACTGACTTAACTCCTAAGCAAACATAAGTGAAACTAACCTTTTCCTTTATCTCTAAAACCATGATCCTTTTAATGCAGAAGAAGATGGGGTTGTTTCCAAAGTGATAATAGGCCTTGCATCTTACCATTAAATGGAGAATCTTGGTTCTAAGACTATAGAGTCTGGTTTAATTAATTGCTCTCTCAAGTTGGTGTTATAGCACTTGAGGGAATCTCTTCCCCGAGCCCTATCCATCAAGAAATTAGATTAGATGGATCCCTTGGCCTACTATGAGCCACTGAAAATTCCTCCCCAACCAATCTGAGAGATTTCTTTACTGATGACAAAAATGATGTAATTACTCCTTGTTAAAAGAATTTAAAGGCAAAAAAAAGAATCTATTTTAACCTAGGCAGTAGGAAGTTTTAAAATTAGCTAAGTTCCACTGCTGAATCTCCCTGATCTTACCAAATGAAAGTTAGAAAAATGGAAGGAAAAAACCCAACAATAGTTATGCTTAAAAATTTTAAATTATAACTACATAGTTTTTATAAAAATAGAATTTGAGTGCTATGCTCCAAAACTTAGACATTTAGACAAATTAGTCACAAATTCAAACAGTCCCTCTTAGCCCAATCGGGGACCCTCCTTAAAATGAAATTAGGGCAAATCAAGGCAGAGTTATCAATTGAGAAGTCCAGGCTCCCAGAGATAGTGTCCATTAGGAAGCTATTAAGGAAAATTGGACCTGGTGTGCATTTCTTTTTTGGGTTCTTTACAGGGGCTGGCCAGAAAGTCCATGAGTCACTGTTTTATCTTGTGTCTCATTAATGTGGGGATTAAAATTAATTACCTACAATAAAAGAAACTGAGGCAAAACTCTGAGCCAATCTCACTTTATTACAAGGTCCATGGTTTCTTGAGTTGCCTTCTCCTTCCAGGACCTTCTTGATATAGGGTTAGATTTTTAGACATTCCATAATGACTGTACCAAATACAGAATAATTCCATCAATTGACATGTGTTGCATCAGTTAAGCTAAGAAAAATATGTTAGCAGGGTTACAATTGGATAAATCAAGGAGTATCTCCACATAGGAGCTTCTCCTTAGGTTAGGCAAGAGGAAATGGTATACGCTATCATAGTCAGTGACTTAAGTGGTCATAAGATGGTCACCTGCTCCTACTGTACAAGAAAGAATGGTCCAGAGATAGAAAAATATATTGGGGGTGGAGGAAGAGCTCTCTATATAGTTGAGTCATCACCACACTGGGCTAAAATGAGGGTGGAAAGCCTCTAGTTAGAATCTGTAGCTATCTGGGGCCTAATAAACAGAACTTTGATATGATTCTATCAAATTGATTGAATTGAATACTGTTTGTAATATAGTAGAGGTCTATATGAATTATTTCTCATATTCAGCACTTACTATGACCTAGATGTTGTCCTAAGTGTTAGAAATATAAATACAATAAAAGGAAAAAAATCATCCCTTCTCTGAAGGAGATGCAGATGGAGGACAGATAATACATAAAAAGCTGAAAAGGGGCACAGTTTGGAGTTTGATGGATAAACTCCAGAGTTAGGAGTGGAATCAAAGACAAATGACTGCCTTGGGTGCTTTTAAGTTTAGGTTCTGGAAGGAACTAACCAATCAGAAAAAGGGACAGAGTAGACTTCTGGTGTGAGAAGTCCAGGAATAAAGGGAATTTTCAGGGTGAGGTAGCTTCTGTTGCATGGTAGAGATAGTCTTGTGAGTGCAGAGTGGACCCTGGAGAAGAATTAAGATTAGTCTGGCTTGGACATTTTCCTTATATACCATGTTTGTCTGTCTTTCTAATAAATTAGTCTTTTGACTATATCAGTAGCTAATCAAGAAATGACTTCAAACATCAGTGAGTCATTTCCTATATATTAAAATTTAGTTTCTTTTTATATGATGCTGTTTAGTACTTACCATGTCTAACTCCTGATTCTTAAAATATCACATATAACTTTTAGACTTCATTGTAGCTTATAAATCTGTCCTCATTCATTACTTCTGATTCATTTTTTCCCAAAATATTTTTTACTATCCTCAGCTATTTCTACTTTTTCTTTGAAGCCACTGAGTAACAGTATTTTTGAGTGGAGGGAATAAAGATGACTAGATTAGGCAGTAAATATTTTGTCTTTCACTTATAATATGCCAGGCACTCTGCAAATTGCTGGGCATATAGGGGGGAAAAAACAGTTTCTGCCATCAAGGAGCATGCATTCTAGTGAAGGAGACAATATACATAAATAATATGTATGTCTGATGATGGTATTTTGAAAAGACCTGGCATTAGCAATTGTAAAATGTAGCAGGAAGGGACTGAACAGGTTTCCTGTAGAAAATTTGAGCTGAATTTTGAAGAAAACTGGTTAGATTGTGTGAGAAGGTGAGTGGTAAGAGTACTCCAAATGTAGAGACTACCAATCAATAGTGCATAGTATAGCACCTAGCACATAGCAGGTACTTAATAAATACTTCTTATCTGACTGGAGATGGGAGATGGAGTGATATATTTGATGACCTACAAATAGATCATTAATTATAGTTGAATTGCAAAGTATGAGGGGAATAATGTGTAAGAAGACTGGAAAGGTAGTCAAGGACTGAGTTATGAAGAGTTTTAAATGCCAAACAGATTTTTATATGTCAATATGGTAACAGGAAGCCACTGGAGCTCATTAAGTGTGGGAGGATGTGGCCAGACCTATGCTTTCTAAAAGTCATCAAGATTCTGAATTATACCATTTTTCCTCTTTGTCTTGATTTAATTAGAAGGTTCTTCATCATTGCAATGAGAAGAGCATCACCCTTCTTATCTCTTAACTGAAGTTCTTATTTCCTACTTAAATTAAAAACAAGACAAAACCTAATGCTATCCATCAAGCACTGTCTCTTCTGCCCATTTTTATATTTCTTATGCCCTTTTCACTCTCCTCCATTGAAAGAAAAAATAGAAGTAGACTTTCTTTTTAAATATTCTGCTTGGACTTATTATTCAGTAATAGTCATATTCTCACTCATCCTAATGATTTTGAGTCCTATTCCACATTCTTGACTTGATATTCCCTCACATTTATACAACTTTACTCCCCTCAATGTCCTAAATTCTAGGTCTGCCTCTACCTTCCTTCCACCATGCTTTTGGAATACATGCTTCATAACTGACAACACTCTTTCTTCTTAAACTTCATTTTTTTTCATTCCTTTTATTTTCTAACCTTCACTGAGGAGTATGGTTCCCACCTGATTACCTTCATAAAGAAAGGCCATATCTCAATATCTCAATATGGGACTTAATCTTAATTGCTTCCCATCTTCTTCAAGAAGTTGCTTTTTCATTTGTCCACTGGTTCCATCTTTACCAATCTACACATATGACTAGATTTCTGCCATTAATGGAAAACAGAGACCAAAACTTTCATTTGACTTTTCCATTCCTTAAACTTGTGCTATATCTCTTCTATATTTTACTGCCAAACTCCTGGAAAAAGCTATTTATACTCATTCCCTCTACTTTCTGACCTTGTATTCACTTTTCAACTCATTAAATCTGATTTCTGCCCTCCATCCCTCAATTAGCATTCCTTTCTCCAAGATATTTATCTCCTTGTTTTATTTTATTTTTTTTTTTTTTAGTCCTTAACTCCCAACTTTGCTGTTTTCAAACTTGTTGATTACTATCTCCTCCTAGATATTCTTTTTCCCCAGGGTTTTTGTTGACATTATGATGTTCTGTTTCTCCCACTGATCTGATTGCTCCTTCTCATTCTCTTTTTGCTGACTCAATATCTCTTCTCCTTTGCATAGCTCTATCCTGGACTATCTTTTCTTTTCTCTTTTCACTCTTTTGGTTCTTCTACTTGATTTAATTTATCCCTCATGTTCTCCTTAACTGAATTGTTATCCATATCACCCCAAACTCATAAAAGTGGAATATACTTATCTTTTTCTTGAATATTCTTCACTTAACCCTTTGTACTCTTTTTATTTAGTGACTTTATGCCTTCCCATTAGTTTAAGAATCATGTCCCAAATTTGTATATTCAGCCTCATTTTCTCTCCTGACCACCAGGCCCAAATTATCCAATTTTTTTTTTTGGATTTTTTGAACTATTTGTTCCATACATATTTTAAAGGTAGCTTGTCCAAAATAGAATTTCTGTTTCCTTCCTTCACCTGTCCCTCAACCCCAAACCACCTATTCCCCAAATTTCCCTTTTTTTGGTGAGGATACTGTCATCTTTCTATTGACTCAGGTTTTATTAGTTCCAAGGCTAATGAATCTTGCAAGCTGATGATTTTATCCCAGTGATGAACTTCCTAGAGCATGGTGGAAAAGTCCATCAGGGAAGTTCCAAAGTAGCATAGGTAGGTGAGAATTAAGAGATGCCTGTATTGAGCTCTTTCAAGTGGAAGTTTGGAATTTCTCAATGAAATACTATGGTAGGCCTTCAAGCAAAAGCTGGATGTCAGCTTGTCATAATTTAGAGAAGACATTTTTCTTACAATAGATATCTTATGAAAGACTTTCTCTTGCTCTAAGTTCTCCTCTGTGGGGCCAACTGTAAGAATTCTCTAATTCCTTCTCCAGAATGATAGCTTGCATCTACTTGAAGCCTATTAGCTCCCCCCTAGTCTTCACTTTAAAACATCCTCAGTACTTTTGACTAGATATTCAGATAGCATGACCAATCTTCTACTAACTTGGTCACCTCCCTCTGGAAATGCTCTAGTTTGTCCATACCATGCCTAAAATGTGGCATCCAGAATGGAATATAGAACTACAGATCTGGTCTTATTAGAGAAGAGTGAAATGGGTCTATCATCTCCCTTATGACATTATTATTATTATTAAGCATGTAACTTATTATTAAGCATGTAAAAGTTGTCTAAGGAAATAAGGCTAGTCTGATGTGATGTGTTCTAATAATAGTCGTGCCAGCTGTACCATCCTCTTCCTCTCTTTCTCCAAATATTGCTAGTTGACTGATAGTTAAGGGGAATACATGAATACAATATATAGATTTCAGCAACAATTGATAAATGGAGAATGGAGAAATATGAGCCAAGATTTGTTTGGTTAGGCAGATTTAGTATTGGCTAAATGATTAGACTCAAAGAATCCACTGAAGAGTTTGGATTTGATGGCCTCTCAGGTTACTCCTAGTGCTCAGATCTGTAATTCTGGGATCTATGGATTGATTCCTCCTTTAATTTCAGGGATGCATTTAGCATCCAAGAACATCTTGACAGGCTAGAATGGTGGGGTAAATTTAATGCAATGAAATTAAATGCATATAAGTGCAAAATTGTATTCTTGAGATTTAAGAATTTTGACTTGGCTAATATTTTCCAAGACCCCAGGAATACATGTTTATTGGCCCTCATTAAGTATATTCTGTCAGTCATCGACTATCAAATATAAATGACTTAAATGGGAGTTTGGAAATCATAGCCTCATTTTTCAATCAGAGAGGCAGAGGAGAGTCCCAAGGCTAATGAAATTTTGTAAAGTGATGACTCTATCCTAGTAATGATGTTCGTGAAGTATGGTGGAGAAGTCTTTCAGGGAAGTCTCAAAGTAATATAGCCAGGTAAGAATGAGAAGATGCCTGAATTAAACTCTTTCTTTAAATAAGGAGAAGATTTGGAGCTTCTCAATGAAGAAATAAGGAAGGAAAACGATCCATCCCTGCAATCTATGCAAAGAAGTAAAGTTTTAATACGAGGAATGTTGAATAGAGGGGATGGCAAGTACACCAACTGAGTTGTAAGGCAATGTGTGTAAACCTGGAAAAGTATAAAATGAGAGGGATGAACATAATGGACTTGCAGTTTTCCTCTAGTGTTCAGATGGAAGATTATATGATCTTATGGGTTGTTGTCTTTAGTGACTTAGATGCAGATGGTATTTAGTGGAATAGGTCGAGGTGTGACTTTAAAAGTTGAGCTTTGAAATTTGTAGTAATAAGTAAAAGGGAGATTATATACTTAGTTTGTTTTTCTATTTAATTACATCCTGCTCACCTTGTTAATTTTTTAATGTGTAGATTCTGGTCTTTGTGTTCCTTTCTATGTTTAGATATAAAAATCTTTATACTTTAAGGATTTGTCATTTCATTGATATTGATATGGCCTCTACTGATGCTAATTATAATCCTTTCAGATGATCTAACGTTTCTGTAACTAAAAAAAAAAAGTGAATCACTGTGGCTTTGTTTGTGATAATGCCTTCAAACCTAACTGGACTGATTGTAAAGCAACAAACATGCAGATTTGTCTGTGGTCTCAGTGAATCCTTTCCAACTGGTTAGGAGTAACCAGGGACTATGTTCCACTGGCAGGTTTTTCAAGAAGCAAGTCACTTCCAGACAATAAAAAGGAGTCAGAAAGTGACTTCAGTGAAAGTTAACACAAAACAGGTGCTTCATCATAGAATAGCAGATTTGATAGTTGGAATAAATATCAGTTATCCCATATAGCAAAGAAATTCCTTCTGCAGCCTTACAAACGATCATCTAGCTTCCCTTCTAAGCCATTCTGGTTCTTACAGTTCTGTCAGCATTTTATAAAGCTTTCCTGACATCTAACCCAAATTTTTCTTTGCAACTTTTACCCATTGCTCCTGGATCAGGCAAACCAAATAAGACTATTCTGTTTTTCCACGTGACAGACTTTCAAATACTTAAAGAGAACTTTCATGTATCCACTGAGTCTTTACTTCCAACTAAATATGTCTAATTCCTTCAGCTAATCCTCATATGTCATATATTCAAGGCCCTTCTCTAAACATATCCTAATATGTCATCTTTAAACTGTGACATCCAGAAATGAGCACAATACTTCAGAACTATAATCTGACAAAAACAATACAAATGGATTATTGTCTATTCATGAAAACTGTGCTCCTTTTAATGTAAGCCAAAATTTTGCATTTGCTTTTTTGGCAATTCCATCATAATACTGACTCATTGAGCATATAAGATGTATGAGATGAATCATATTGTCATTTTTGAGATATAATTTCATTTATCTTTTCTTGGCAGTATTTATTTCTTAGTCTTTTAATATCTTTTCCATGCTCAGCTGGATCTAATAGCTTATTTGCAAGCAACTTTGAAATAGCCTTTAACATTATTTAAGTGACCCTTTTTTTAGCTGTATATGAGTTATTCTAACTTTAAACAGTTGTAGTACTGGATTTTTACAAACGACACAAGATGGCAGCATTTCAACATGAAAAATGTTGAATTTTTTTTTCTCCCTTAAGAACGCAACACAGCTTTCCTAGGTTTTAGCATTTTGAATCAACTAAAGGTTTTCCTGGTTAGAAGATCATGAAAAAATGGCATTTAAAAAAAAAAGTTCATCTTTATGTATTTCACTTTGCCTGAGGTATTAGTAAAGGACAGAAGAAATGACTCAAGTTTTAGAGAGATATGGGTTTAGATTTGATGTCAGAAAAAAGCTTAGAGCTGATCAGAATTTGAATGCTGTACTCTGAAATGTGGTGGGTTCCTTTTCTAGAGGTCTTCAAGAGCAGAGATTATGTTGCATTTGGGGTTCTTTTGTATATTGTTTATATTCAGAGCCTTCTGAGATTCTTTCCCACTATCAAAAATATTTGAAAGTCTGTTAACAAGGGTGGGTGCTTTTGTAGATAGGTAGATGGACAGATATAATGAAAACAGGAATAACAAGTAAGTGCATTTTATTTCTTTGAAATAGCTAATAAAATCATTTGGAATCAGGGCTTCGGGCAGTGGGAAGGGTGCCACACCTTAAGAACTTTGAGGCAATTGATAATCAAAGAAGTAGACAGAAAGGAGATGAACTGGTAGATGAGGGATCAGGAGTTGATTCCAGTGGAAAGAGAAGGTAAAGAAATCATCTAGTTCACAGCTCTGCAGTTGGCACTTAATTGTTTGTTGAATAAGTGATAAAGAAGCAGTGAGAAAAGAAGATGAGAATTACCACATATGTGAGGAGAGGAGACAAGTTTTGGAGAATTAAGAGAAAAAAATATGGGGAAGAGATAGTATAAGTGGGGAAATGGACATTTCTTCTTAATATGTGAATCTTTAAAATATTAAGAATTCATTCCTGTTTTTTAGATCACATACAAGTTTTGAATCAGCATTTTACTTTATCAACTGGTTATTGCTTCTATTTGAAGAATAAAAATTGTGTTTTTGACTAAATTTGACTTAATTTCCTCTTGCTTTATCAGCTTGAGAGCTAAAAATCACAGGGCTAACTGAAGAATTCATTGCTTTCAAAGATCATATTTGCAAATGCTTCTGGTTTCTTAAAAATAGAAACATGCACATTGTAGTGTCTTATATTCATTTATATGTAATTTTTTTTTAAGTATTGCAGGCTGCATGTACCAAGTAGTTCAGACGACTGGCCTGGATGGAAAAAATCTTCTGAAATTGCTTCCAATTCCCAATTCCCCTGGAAACCTTCTGCCACTAGTTCAATCTTCAGTCACATCTGATACTTCAAAAGGGAATATATCAAATCCAGTTCATGTTACTATTCAGACTCAACTTGCTAGCACTCCTACCACTGCATCCATTCAGTTTCCTGTTTTTCAGGCAACCAATTCTGGAAATTATTTCCTTTCAGCAACAGTTGATAAATCTGAAAATGCTAGAGTAGCCTCGGTGGGGAAAGAAAGTTTGGCTTCAGCTTCAACAGCTCAGAGTAATTCTATGAAAGTTGAAAGACTGGCCTTGCAAAAAATCGCCGTTTCTCCCTCAACTACTCAAGGTGACACAACATACATGTTAGTAAATGCTAAGAACCTACCAGTGACTGTAAAGTCTCCTGTATTACCATATGGACACCATTTACAAATTCCTGCCAATGCTGAAGTAAAATCTCTACCAGCATCATCTTTGCCACCGCCAATTCAGCAGAAGATACTTGCAGCTGCAGCGACAAACACCTCAGGAACAGCAGAAGCTTCAAAAATACCAACTGTTATTTATGTGTCTCCAGTAAATACAGTAAAATCAGTAGTTCCTAAGACCTTTAAAAATATTTGTCCCAAACCTCCAAATCCCACCGAAGCTGCAAAGCCCATGATTCTAAACACTTCACAAACACCTGTGAAAAATCCTGCCACAGATGTAGCTAATAATGAAGGCCAGCAATCTCGAGATACACCAATGAAGTGGGTTGTAAAAGAAAATCCACAATGTTCCCCTTGTCTTGTTCCTGTCAAATCTTCAAACAACATGGCTTCAAAAATCTTAAAAACATTGATGGATATGAAGAATGTTGAAACTAGTTCTTTAAATATGCCTCCATTATGTTCAGGCACCTCGGGTGGAACTCAAGCAAAAATCACACCCATTAAAGATAATGCTTTGGTTATGTTTAATGGGAAAGTCTATCTATTGGCTAAGAAGGGGTCAGAAGTTCTGCCATCTCAAACGGATCAACAGAATTCTGTTGCTTCTGATGCATCACCAAGAAAAGACATGTCACAAACACCTAATTCCAATTCGGTCACAAAAATCACTAATGAGGTTGTAAATATTGTCTTGGCAAAAAATAAGACTATCCCCCAGAAGGAGACAAAGTTGATTTCAGATACACAGCTTGCTTCTGAGCCTGTTCCAAGTTTAGAGAAGAATAATAAAGTGGAGTGTACCTCTCTTTCTGCACAAAGTCCACAGCATGTTACGCAACCCCTTTGTCTAGAGCAGTGTAAGACTGCGCACATAAAACTAAACTTACCAGATGTGGTCAGTCCAGCGCAAAATGCCAAAAAAGAAACAAGTGTCAACCACACGAACGAGAAAAGTTCTTCTGATGATACAACTGTTACATCTAAACATTGTGTTAACACAGATCAAGAACCAAAGGTAATTCTTCCAAGCCAAGCATATGTCTCATATGTTTCTTTGCATGCATATTGAATTATTTTTTTCTAAGTAGGGCAATGATTGTCATCCATGTTGCCTTTTTCTCCCTCTACAGAAACACTGGATGAAGTACTGATTTTGAAATTTATGAAATTGTATTTTGTAGCAACCACTGGGGTTGAAGCATGCAAATAACCTGAGGGAACTGGGAGAGGAGAGTGTAATTGACAAGTCCATGCAGAACCTTGCACTGGAATCACTTTTACCAAGTCCTAAAAATAAGTACAGGCACTCTGGTCTGGAAGAGCTTAGGATTGACATTGCTTATTCAAAGCATAATTAGGTACTTTATATTTTAACCGTAACTCTGATTTTAACATTAGATCTGATCAACATTGTGCTTTTAGAATGACTTTTATATTACATTTTTTTTTGAGAAAAAAAGATATTCTGTTGATTTCTTGAATTAGGAAGGAGGAGGCAGGTGTCTTCTCTTTCTCATTAACTTTTTCAGAGCCAGTTAATTCCTGAGTTCTTGATTTTCTCTTCTGAATACTTTACCTTCTCACCTAAGCTCAGTTCCTCATGAACATAACCATTCATATACATGCCATTTTTAGTACATTCTTTGGTTTTCTCTCATTCTCTTCTGTCATAGAAGTTGTTGAATGGACAAGGAAGTAGACAACTAAGTTCTGATTGTTACTTGCTAGACTGGTTAAACAGGTCAGCTTTTTTAGATATTTTAATTTCCAGAAAGTCATGAAGTAATATTTCTTAATTGTTGTGATTCATTTACTTTTGAATTTCATGTGTATTAGTAGTAGTAACAGCAGCAGTAGTAATTACCTGTTACTCTTTTGGTATAGAATCAAGTCAGACTAGTAAAAATATAATTAAATGAGAAATTGTAGGGAAGCTTTTAAGTTTCACACTGTGGAATTCAATTTTTGGAATGTGGGTGGTAGTACAAGGATTTCCTGTACCTAGCTTAGCCATTTAGGATTTTAAAACATGCTGTTCTCTTTTAAGTAAGATGAGGTAATCAGTTAATTGCAGGTCTGTTGAAACAGCTTGAGTAATTTACAGCATTGTTTATATGTTGTATTCTCTCTCTGATTTTAGAACCAGGGTGAGATGGAGTTTGTATTGGACACATATACTCACAGCAGAAGTCAGAGGGAATCATGTCGGAAGGAGTATGCTGAATTAAGAAAGAATTTTGGTATCACAAAAGATTTGAGAGTGCGCCTCACCCGAATTCCTCAATTTGACTCCACAAGTTTATGTTCCCCTACCAGTTTGACAAACAATATTTCTTCCAAAGAGTCAAAGATAATTGTGGATCTAACATCTGAGAAAGAGGAAGAAAGCCAGGAGGTAAAATAATTTTAAAATGTCTTCTGTAGGTTCCAAAAAAGGAACATAAATTTATTCATTAATATTTTTAAGATTTTTAGCTCTTTTAAGCAGAAAGTTCTTGCCTATGTTTTTAAGTACTTGCCAACAAAAATAAAAACATGAATCCCAAATTAATTTTTTGGAAGGATGTAGTACATGTGTTTTTTTAAGATATGTGATAATGTACTTAATACTTTTTCTTTTTTAATCATAAAGCCAAAAGGAACAACCAGAAGTCACCTAACATTCCTTGTTTCTAGACTGCACTATATCTAAAATCATTTATATAAATAGGTGTTCATCTTCAACTTTTTGTGGCAGCAAAAATTCAGCAGCCTCCCTCACTAAACTTTTTAGGATACAAAATGTTTTTTGATTCACTAAGGAAAAGCTTTCTAACAAACATAGATACCTATCTAAAAGCAAAATGGATTGCTTCGGGAAATACTATTTTCTTTGTAGAGGAAATGAAACTAAAAAAGTTAACTAAGTGAATGAAAGGTCCAAAAAAAGTCCTGAATTACATTAAAGATCTGAATTTTTAATTTTTATTTAATTTTTTTTATTACTCTCTTACCCTACCTTCACTCCATGGAATGGGGAGAGGAAAAACCCTTGTTAACAAATATAAAAGTTAAGCAAAACAAATTCCTGAATTTGTCATGTCCCTAAGATAATCTGGCTCCATTTTATATCCTGCATCTGTCACTTTTGGATCAGGTAATGAGCAGCCTGCTTCATCAATTGGTTCCCTGGAATTGTGGTTAATCATTGGATTAATCAGAGTTCTTATAACTTTCAAAATCATTTTTTCTTTACCATGTTATAAATGTATAATTTTTCTTCTGGTTTATTTTCTTCATTCTAATCAGTTCATGCAAATAGGAGCCAGATTTAATAAGGTAACATTTAACAGTTAAATATAATGTCTTATACTCAGATTAAAAGGAATACTCTCCACAAGTACAAGTTGGGGAAGAAGCAGCTGGACAGCATTTCATTGAAAAAACTTGAGTGGACAGTCAGATTAATAAACTGCAACCATAGGTGCCAAGGGAGATAATAGCTTGACCAGAGTCTGACCCAGTCAGACTATATAACTCAAGTAGTACATATACTTGTCGCTGCTACATTTTAAGAAGTAAATTGACCAACCAGAACACGTTCAGTGTCTGGAGGGGGAGGAGACTAGAAATTATACCAAATAAAGATTGGATGAAGGAATGAGTATGATAATTGGTTTGAAGGACTTTTATGGAAAGAGAATTGGATATCTTTTGTTTGGCTTCTGAGAGTAGAACTAAGAACAGGAGATAGGAAGGGCTAGACAGATTTTGATACAATAAGGAAAAGTTTCTAATTGTAGCCAGTAGAAAGTGCTGTCTCAGGAGATATTGTGTCAGGAGGGGGAGGAGACTAGAAATTATATCAAATAAAGATTGGATGAAGGAATGAGTATGATAATTGGTTTGAAGGACTTTTATGGAAAGAGAATTGGATATCTTTTGTTTGGCTTCTGAGAGTAGAACTAAGAACAGGAGATAGGAAGGACTAGACAGATTTTGATTCAATAAGGAAAAGTTTCTAATTGTAGCCAGTAGAAAGTGCTGTCTCAGGAGATAATGGGGGCCCAATCATTGCCAATTTTAAATAGATCCTGGATCACCATTTGTTGGGATTATATTATAGAGCAGTTTCTTAATCCCTTCAAATTTTTGAATTTCTAATCTTTGCTTTTTTCAAGTGTAAAGCACATTTATCAGATAAAATCAGAAGACATATTCAAAAAATGAAATAATTTGACCTTGGTGTCAGAGGCCTTTCAATGCTAATGTTAATGCATTTGAAGACAGATGTGCAGTATTATATTCAGTTTTCTACTTTGCCTAGGAGCAGAATATCCTGGAGTAAAACCTAGCTTTTGATGGGCCAGATATGTTCCACAGGAGTTTAGGAAAATAATCATTAGGAGTTGTCATGTTTAGTGCTTATTGAGAATGAATGAAACAATCATTCATATTCTCATTTTCATTTCTCCTCTCTATGCCTATCTTTATGTTATTCCCATCCACAGAAGAGAAGGAAATTAGGCAGATTAATTTGTAAGATTCTTTGCTAATAGTATAACTTTGGTTTAGTCATAGTCATTTGAGTTGAATATGAATTAAGTAATAATTGTCTAAAAATTATCAGTGGATTGTAGTTTATTTATTGTGTTATCATACATTAAAGTGGATAATAGTTTTCTCTATTTTTCCTCTTAAAAAAGCAAAGAGATAAAAAAGCATTATAGGAGGAGGGGTAAAATGGAGGAGGTTATGCCCTCCCCATACTATAATATGACATGGGTAAGTGAGACTAACAAAGTGAGCTTGTGACAGATTGATAAAATTCAGGTCAATTTAATGAGCATTTATTAAGTGCCTCCTATTCTAGGTGTTGTGTTAGGTATCCAAAGACAACAAAGAAATAATTCCTCTGCTGAAGGACTTTACATTCTTTTGAGCAGAAACAACAAATATTTATTTGATTAATGCAAAAAAGTTTTTTCCAACTATCAAATTGTGTTAAGCTTGTTAATATGATGTAAATAATACCTTTTTTTTTCTTCCTTTTTTCCTTTTGGGATTTAGCTTACATTACAACAGGACTTGGATAAGAAAAGAAAAGCAAAAACTGTTATGAAGATAGACAGTACCAAGAAGAAGAAATCTGGGAATGATGTGAACTCATCTATGGACACAGGAACTGATCACACCATTCCTCAAGTTCTTAACAGTATATTACCCATTTCAGCTTTATCACCACAGAGTAATAATCTCATTGGTTCCATGAAGTCTTGTCAAGAGAATTCTCCTGAACTAGAACTACATGCCCCAGGTGGCCTTGACAGAGGTACATGTAGTCCAACCTCTGTTTCTTTTGATCAAGACCCTCCAGATAGTCAAGATTGTTATATTGATGAGAGTTTCCCTACAACATTGCCAGAATTGGATGAAACTATACGAGATGAAAAAATAAAAAGACTTAAGCAGCTACTGAAAGAAAGAGAAGCAGCTCTTGAAGAAATTCGTAAAAAGATGCAACAAAGTTAAAAATGTAGCTGTTGACTTGAAAAGATCTTAATGAAGTGTTTATTTCCTCGCTTGTGGTTTTGTATAAATTATTTAAATGTACAGGTAATCTGAAAGCTTTTTTGAATCTAAAACATTGTTTTTGTCACTGAATTACTGAATGTGTTTAAAGGGGTTTAAGAGACTGAAGTAGAACTGTTTGTTCTAAGTAGTTCTAACTTGGAATATCTGAAATTTGTCTTAGATGTGATTTTTTTTTTGTAAAGGAAAATTTGATACTTTTATATAATTTTGATTTGAACTTTCGAATGCTAAGCTTGTCATGTGTCTTTTCCAACAGTTAATTTTGATAAGACTCCAGAAATCCTTTAGGAAGAAAATCTGACCTCTGTTTTTAGCTCTGCCGCAGAATTCTGTAGATAACTTTGGGAAAGTTGCTTAATGATTTTATGTGGTCTTCTTATCTGTAAAATGAAGATAATGATACCTGTTCTCCTACCTCACTCATATATTGAGGATTGGGTGATACATACACACATATATTTTTTTACTCCATGGAAGAAAGGTAGTAATAACCACAATGTTTAAATGTTACAGATTTTTTTTTTTAAGATGAGGACCTTATATTTTGTAGTTTTTACCAGATTGTATCTTGTGATCCGAAACATTTTTGAACCACGAATTAGAATGTATTGTATCTTTGAAGTGGGAATTTCCATTAGGATTTAACTACAATATTTTATTTTTATTTTTTTCTCCTAAATACACCTTTTACCTGGAGTGAAATATGAAACATAGTTTGGTTAGTAACCATTCTTTAGTACATACTCATTGCTTTGGATTGTAACAAACTAACTATGTAGTACATTTTTTAAATTAACAAGAAAACTATTTTATAGCTGCTGCTGAAGTGTAGTCATTGATTTTAGAGGAATTTCAAGCATTGGGGGTGGGAAACATTGAAAGGTGTCATTTTTTTATTTGGTTATTAACAGATTCCTAGGAGGAAGAATTGATTTTGGAGCCAAAAATAATCATTAAAAAAAAAAAAAAAAAAAGCTGAAATTAGTGCCTCCCATCAGTCACCAAAAAAAAAAGATTTCAGTAATGGTCTTAAATTTGACATTGGAAAAGCATCTTCTAGAAACATTCTTTTGCAGTTGGATGATGTCTCAAATTGACCAAGAACAATAATATTGTTAGGGGTATAATCTGTCTTCCTATATTATTTCTCCTTCCTGTATAAATGAAATGCAAGAAGGATAATTTATATCCTTACTGAAAAAACTCCAGCAACTAATAAGGACTTAGGAAGTTATCATGGGGGATATGGTGAGGGAGAGAACCCAGTAAAAGAAATGGTAAGTGTAGTAGAATGAATAATGAATTTTGCGAGGAGATCTGGGTTTAAATAAATACTCATTATAGGTCTGTAACCATGAAAAAGTCATTAAGCTTCTGAGGCCTGTTTCTCCATCTTTAAAACTAGAATTGCCTGCCATAAGGTTGTAAGGAAATTGCTGTGTAAACTTTAAGTACTATATAAATGTAAATTTAATACTGCCATCTTAATAATTAGTTTTTGTAGAAGAGAATAGGAGGAGTTGGACATTTTAATACCCAACGAATACAGGTCTTTAATTTATGTTCTATAGAGACTACAAATACCTATCCAACTCCCTCTGTGTTGTCCTACTTATATAATCCTATACTTCTTATGCAATTTTGATTAAACTTTCCAAAACTTTGCAGAGAGGGGTCTCAGTCTGAAGGATAATAATTCTCTCTTTAAGTTCAGTGTCAGTTTGGCTCTGGGATAGGATATATCAAGAGAACAAAGACATGACTCCTTTAAATTCAGTGAATGTACTTTTTCCCTGAATTAGGGGGAAGAGAAATCAAACCAAAATTGGATTAGGTATAGTTCTGGTATGATAACAACTGGATTTCTGGCATTGATCTATCTGCTACAGCAACAATGAGTAAGGCCCATTAGTGTCCATCAGTAATGAGCAGATCAGTGAATTGTACTTGTGTTTTCATTTCAGTTAACCTGATCCTTATAGCCAAGAGTTCTTAATCTGAGTATTTAAGATTTCAGGAGCCCCATGAACTTGGATAGCAAAACAAACCAAAAAAAACTCATCTTCAGTATAATTTTCATTGTAGTTCTTTGTATTTTGAAGCATTTAAAAACATTCTGAGGATCAAACTGAGACTGTGATACCAAAAAAGGGTCAAAAATCCCTGCTTTAGAAGCATTTGGAACATGGAAGTGGTATTTAAAAACAAAACAAAACACCCAGATGGTTCTATGATCTTTTATATTCAAAAATTCCCCTCAGCACTATAGATTATCACTCATGAATACCTGCTCATGCTGTGCAGTTCTTGTGTTTGCCACAGGTAGTTCATCCAGTGTTCTGAAATTCTTTGAATACTACTGACATTTAGAGAGTTACTAGTAGAGCACGCTGGTGGTCTGCCTATAATCCCTCACTTTCAACATGTGACCAGTCCATTTTCTCCTAGTAGCTTACAGTTCCTTTCTTCTCTCTTAAAGGAGTTTTTCCACCTAGTGATAAGTGGTTTTTGCCATGGTAACCCATGAAACAAACTTTAAAAAAAATAACTGATAAATTATGCTTAGCATCCTTTTGTTTTTCACCTTGCCAGGCTTTTTGCCCACCATTTTGTATTTTGAGACTATAATGAACGGAACAGAATAATGAACAGAAATTACAACACAAGCACATCCACTAATTTGCTGATTATTGGCATAATTTATGTAATTCATAGATTTATTCTAATCAGCATGTTTGTCAGTGTTCTCAGACTCAAATTTTATGTTTGTTAACTACTATTTAAATATTTGTTTCTCTTCATATACTTAATAATTCAGTTGCTGTTAAACAAATATGTAAAGGGTAGAACTGGATAATATGATTTGAGGAAGCTATAAGCATCCTTTAAGTATGGCAGATTTGAGATTCCTGCTTTAAATCATGTTGGGAAGAGTATGTTTATGTATTAATAATGTAAATTCAGAAAGATCCAAAAAAGGGTTGGAAGTAGGTTGTATTGGAGAACCCCAAATAATAAAATAAAGATTTTCCCATCTCTTGGGCAGTTTATAGAATTACCTAGATGATAAAACTCAGTTATAAGATAATCATCTGTAAAGAATTCAGACAATCACTGATGGATCAGCAGCACTGATGGAGTGCTCATTTGAACTCAGAAAATTAGTATTTCTTGTGGCATATGATCTTTTATACTCCATTTACAAAGATGGTACTCTTCTTAGGATATATTTGGTAATGTTTTTGCAGCAGTAATAGTAATAAACTTTTATTTTCATGTTTATTTGATTATTTGTAAACAGACGCATTTGGGAAATGACATGCAATGTGTTGCTGTCTGTGCCATACAAAAGATGTATGGAGTTTGCTAAAATGTTGGTGCCTCGTTGGAAAATGTTCATATTTTTCTTGTTGCATTTAAATAGAACTAGAAAGTTTATACTACTGAGAGTCCTTGTGTCCTGCAATTTCATAGTTTAAGGTTTGTTTATGCATCTGAAAATACTAAGTAATCAACATATAAGTAATCAAATTAACTTTTCCCTTGGAAAGCTTGCACATTTTCTTACTTATTTGACTTTTATTATGCAATTATCTCTAGATGAGCCCATATATCCATTTCCTGGTGAATTTGGAATTCCATATGAATTATAGGGGTTCATTAGGGGAAATTTGGGGTATCTTGGAATAGGAAACGAGGAAATTTTCCTGGACTTCTTAAGGGATCACTTCTTGAATGGAGAACAACTCTTCCATGAGAAATTTTGGTGTTCTTGTATAGAAAAGAGTATTTAGGAATTTATCCAGATCCAGTTTGTCTTATGCATAGAGATAATTATGGAAAAGTTTTTTATTCAGGACAATTGGATTCTTACCAGAGGGTGAGGGAGGAAGACATCTACCTCAGATCTCTAATCCTTGTATGGAAAGTCCCAAGGCTAAGATGACTGATTTTCTAAAGGAGTTTCTCAGTATTTGAACCCATTTTGTGAGTATGGGTCCAGAGCAGAGGAGGGGAGATGATGAGGAGGAACAGAGAGGGTGGAATCTCTCCCCAACACTTAGACTTGGTTTATAGTCACCAAGCCAAATTGATTTGGTTTGCTATTTGAGAGCGAGAATATGACTAAACCTAAATGTGCATTCCACAAGGTCCAAGAATTGCTGTGGCGATCAAATTTCGTTCCAATTTAGGAAGCCAGTTTTCCTTTTTCACCTTTGAGTGTAGAAAGCCCAATCAAGCCTGGAAAGGGGGAAGGACTGATTACTAGGAAGAAGTAATCTTTAGTAAGCTTTATGGAATGCTCCTTGTTTGTTGGGTCTACATTACCTTATTTGTGGGTACGATGGTAATAAGTCTGTACCCATGAGATTGAGACTTCCCCACTGACTGTTTTGATACTGGGGAATCAAGTAAAATGACAATGCTTATGCCTCCCCAGAGACACTAGAATACTCTTCTGAATTGGAAGTGTGGAAAATTTATTCCAGATAAACTCTTGCCTTAACTAAGGATGGTTAGTGAGGGGAGAATAGTGAAATGGATATCTGACTCCTGCAGAATACCTGGAACAATGTCTTTCTGTGGAAAAGTCAGGAGCCCTCTTCTGGGAGAAGCAGAAGAATATGCCCTGAACAAACTAGAAATTGTGGACAGTATCAATTTTGATCGCTAAATGTGTAATGAATGGGAAACTTGTGCTTTGGAGGCATTTGGAAAGCCTGGGCCAGTTTTCCCTGTGACTGTTGGGTATTCCTTCATTCTTGTTGTGAGACCTGTTCGTGGTGTCCAGTGAGAGACAGCCTTATCAGGAGAGATGGCTGTGTGATCCAGGCAACAGGCTGTGGCCTCTGCATCTCTTCCATTCTGGCTCGTGGGAGGCCGTAGAACGTTAGCTTTCCAGAGTCCAGAAGAGGCTGCTTTGGTGGCTGGTGCTGCAGGCTGGATTTGGAGCTGGCCGAGCATCATGGTTTGATGGAAGGAGGAATGACCTTTCCTGGTCCTACCCGCTAATGCTCTCCTCCCTCCTGAAATCAAGTTGTCTACGTGTGTTCTGCCACTTTTAAATCACACAAACGGCACTAACCAGGTCTGTCACAGCATCTGTTACCTAAACTTAACTGGTCTCTTATTTTTCACTATTCCCTAAAAATTGGTCCCTATAGTAAAAGGTATATTGGACTATCAGGAAAGAACATAGGACAGTAGAAGGTGAGATTAGGACTTAACCTGACAGTCGTGGCACATCTATATGAATTTGTTGAGACCAGTCTTATGTAGGATTTGAACTACATTTTGAGCCTACTCCCTCCAGAGACCTAGGTGGTATGGGGGAAAGTATGAGAATAGGGGTTTAATTGCAGCCAGGACAGGTCTTTGTGAATTCCAGAAGGTGAAATGAGAAAGAAGTGATTTTTCTCAACCCTATTAATTATGGAGCCAGACCATTACAGAAGGCATTGTAGAAGTGGCAGGTAAGTCTGGGGGGGCGGGGGGGAACAACATTGAAGTGAATAGGAGTAAAGCAATAAATACAATAAGGGTAAGAGTATGGGTTTTATATTTACTCCTTTGACTTAAGGCAGCCTCCCTGAAGAGAGGCTCTTTGGGAAATACAGTGGATTGTGAGGAAGTCATTGCTAATGATATGAGGCAGCATAGTGAAAAGGAAAAAGCGGTGGATAGAATGACTTTACTGGTCCCAACTCTAAATATATAGGAACCTGTGAACACAGGACCCATAGCCCTAGTGGAAGCTAAAGCCCACTAGAAAGCAAACCACTGTTTTGTTTTGTTTTTTAACATTTTGAAAGCACAAATTTGATGCATAAAATCTTAAAAGTACAAGGGACCTGCCAGCTTTTCACTCACTGAGGAAATCTTAGTAATGTTTCTCAATAAGTATTCAGATAGACATTGTAGTTAGAAGTTTTGATGACTGGGAACTCAACTCAAAAAAAATTCTGACTTGAATTCTCTTTTCCCACTCCCATCCCAACCCCCATTCTCATTCTTCTTATAACTTCTGCCTATAGGTGCTAATTCTGCTTTCTAAAACTAATTTTTTTTTCCATAAATCTTTAACTATTTGAAGACTTGAGATTTTTGACATCCTTCATCATCTTAGTGATTTCAACTCTATCTTAATGTATGAAGCTCAAAATTAATAACACAATCAGATATATTGTGATTGAAGATTATAGTCACTTTGGTACCATTTTTCTAGATCTTATAATTCATACATATATTTAGCCTCCGCTCTTTAAACCAGAGGTGTCAAAAGTATGTGGTCCGCAACACCTCCAAGGTCAGTCCAAACCAGATTGATGATTAACAAAATAATAAAAATATAAAACATGGATAATACACTTAAAAAGCCAATATGTGACCCATAGAAATCTTTATGTATATTTAATGACTCCCATTTCTTTTTGCATTTGACAGCTTTGCATTAGGCAAATTTTAAGTTGCAGAGGAAGTACCAGTTTACATCCATAGTGACTGTTCTTCACCTTGAGATTCTGTCCTTATAAATTTTGTTGAATACTGTGGACTTGGAAAGTTTAGTTTGCCATGGGTCATATCCTTTTAAATGTAACTATACAGAGAATATCAAACTTTGAGTTGAAAAGGACCTCAGAAATTACCTAGTTTATTCAGCATTTTGCCAGGAATCCCTTCTACAATATTGTTGATGAATGTCTGGGTTTGAAGACTTCCAGAAAAAAGTAACATGCTACTTCCTGAGTTGGTGCTTTTTAAAATGTTGAACATTGGTTCTTAGGAACCTTTTTGTTTATTGTTAAGCTGAAATACATTTTCTACAATTTCCATCTACTGGGGCCAAACAGAAGTCCTTTTCTTTCTGCAACTTGATAACTTGAAATACTTGCAGTTCATCATTTTGTCCTTGCTAAGTCTTTTCTAGGCGAAACATCCATTGACTAAACATTATTGTTGTTATTTCAGTCATATTTGACTTTCTGTAACCCCATTTGGGGTTTTCTTAGCAGTGGAATGGTTTTCGGAGAGGTTTGCCCTTTCCTTCTCCAGCTCATTTCACAAATTAGAAATTTGAGGTAAACAAAGTTAAATGATTTGCCCAGGGTCCCTTGGCTAAAAATTGAGTACTTGCATCATTCAATCTTAGGTGGCAACCAGTCCCTTTACTATTGACCTACTTTTGTCTTCCTGAACATGCTCCAGTTTGTCATTGTGATAGGATTGGCCAGTAAGTGGATGCCAGCTCTATTCTTCCCCAAAATCATGATTATAAAAAAGATTACCCTTTGACAAAAGGTCCCCTCATCTGCTCTGACAATAGTTCTTATTAAAGGAACATAGTGAAGTAGAGTGCTGGAGATAAGAGACCTATGTTCGAATCTTGTCTTAAGCCCTAGTTTTGAGAACATAAACCAGTTACAAGTGCTCAGAATTCCTTTTCTTCCCACATTGTTTACCTCACAGTAACTTTGAAGAGAATGTTTTGTGATCCTTGAGGCACTTGTCAGAAAATTTTCCATTGCTGTCACTCATTCATTTCAATGCTATGTATATGATCTTATAACTTATATATGGAAAGAAGAATCAGAATTTCTTTTAAAAAGAACCCATGGAGTCCACAATCTATTTTTTCCTCTTCTCTATGACTTCTAAACTGTCTGCCATCTCTACCTATACTCCAATTAAGTGCAGAATGTTTTCTTTCAGTGGCTTTTCAGTGAATAAGGCACGGTAATGTACCTGAACAATTTGCCTGAATATAGTAACATGCTTGGAGATGGTTAAGACTTCTTGCTAAAGCCGGCATTTTCTTAGTAAACTTGCTCTCAAAAATCTGCATTTGTTAGAATGGACGCTGGAAGAGAACTAATGAGAATTATATCTCACAACTTTAGTAGATCTGTATGCTTTCTAATTCCTGGTTGGATACAGTTTATACCTGGTGAAATGGTCAGATACTACTTAAGATATGACAGTTTTGCCCTCCTCCAGAGGAAAAAATATAGATAAGTTTTAAAGGATTAATAATTCTCTAAGAATAATTAATATTCTCTAATGACTAAAAAGTCATTAATAATGATTGAGAAGATTTTTTGAATACAATAAGCACAAGTCTCACTTTTAGATAACATCTACTACTCTCTGGACTAGTAAAATCATTATTGCTATCTTCAGGATCCTTTCAATCCAGATGAAGGATGTCCTTCAGTACTTTTGTGCATGGGATCAGTCAGTTTGGAATAACAATATGGTACAATCTAAACTCAGGCTTCTGCTTCAGCACGATTAACTTCTTTTGAAGTCTTTGAGCATTTTTGCCTTTTTTATGTCATCACAGTCCATTGTCAGCCATCTTGCTCTTGTCACCAGCCATCCACAGACAGCAGAGGCAGAAAAGGCTGATGAAACGAAATGGTGCTCTTGGCATTTTGGGGTGAAGCTCCAAACCCTCATGATTGTGACCCGGCCTCCAGTTACCTCATATATCCTGCCTGCCTTAGGTATCATTATTGCTTCAGTGTCATCTGGCTTTCAGGGACAGCCCATTTGCATTCATGTTTGCTTTCTTGGGCTGGTAATCAGGCCATAAACATTTGTTAAGTACCTGCTGTGGTAAGGCACTGTACTAAGCACTGGAGATTGGGAAAAAAAGAGGCTCTCAGGACAGTCCAGGTTGTTAAGGGGCTCACGAGCAAAAATATACAAATTAATTTATGCATCATAAATAGAAAATAATTGAGAAGGAATTTAGAAGGGTTGAGAAAGTTTTCTTTAGAAAATGGGATGTTGGGGCGGCTAGATGACACAGTGGATAGAGCACCAGCCCTAAAGTCAGGAGGACCTGGGTTCAAATCTGGCTTCAGACACTTAACACTTCCTAGCTATGTGACCCTGGGCAAGTCACTTAACCCCAATTGCCTCAGCAAAACAAATAAAATAAAATAAAATAAAAATGGGATGTTACTTAGGACTTGAAGCTATGTAAAAGAAAAGTCAAGAGACAAGGAGGGAGCTACTGCAGGCAGGGTAGATAATCTAAAAATGCATGAGTTGAGAGATGGATTGGTTTGTTCATGGAACAGCAAGAACAGTAGATGAAAGAATACATGGAGGGGAGGGACAGGGACATATAAGATATAAGAACCTTGGAGAGGTGGGAAGGGGCTACTAGGTTTTGAAAGGTTCTGCATATCAAAGGATCTGCATTTGTTCTTGGGGGTGTTAGGGTTTTATTGAAGTTCATTGAGTGAGCATGAGTGTATGTATGACAGGTCAGATCTGCCTTTTAGGAAATCACTTTGGTGGTTGAATGGAGAATGGATTTGATTGGAAAGGAACTTGAGGCAGGCAGAAACACCATTGGGCTCTCGTGGTAGCCCAGATTTGAGGTGATGAGAGTCTATACCAGAGGTGACGAGTCAAAAAAGAAAGGGAGCAGATTTGGGAGATGTTGGAAAGGTGAATCAACAGGCCTTGGCAGCAGATTGGATATAGGATAGAAGGTGAGGTGAGGAGAAAGATGAGAATATAGGATATAAAGTGAGGTGGGGCATCTAGGAGGAGTTCTAGATTGTAAGCCTGAAGATCTGGGAGGATAGTTTATTCTCTGCATCACAGGGAAGTTAAGAGGGCTTAGGGGGAAAGACGAGTTCCCATTTTGGATCTGCTGAGTTTAAGATAACCACTAGATATTCATTTTAAGGAATCTGAAAGGCCATTAGAGATGCAAGATTGGAAATTAGCAGAGTTTGGTCCAAGATAGGTAGATTTGAGAATCATTTGTACAGAGAAGGGTATTAAACTCACAGGAGGTGATAGATCGCCTAGTGAACTAATACAGAGGAAGAAGAAATGAGGGCCTAGAACAGAAGCCTAATGGATGCCTACAGTTAGGAAGTACGATCTGGTGAAGTGATAGAGGTATCTTCAAGTGTGTGAAAGCTTCTGTGATATGGTAAAGTCCAGGGAATCAGATACAGTGCTGGGAAAATAGATAAGATACTCTTGGGTTCACTGTCTAGTACACTGACATTCACTAGTTCATGATTATTTTTAATTAATTCAAATCAAATACTTCTTTGTTATTTCTTTCCAGTGTAGTCTACCCAAAGCTCAGCTTTCAGTGTCCAGAACTTTCTCCTTCCTGAGTCAATATTTGGCTCTTTGCTCTGCTGCCAGGGTTCATGCTTCTTGAAGCTGCTTCTGGCCGTTCTATATCTAGGTCTGTCTGGAATGTGTCAGTGACCTTAACTGTGCATCTCTTTATGAAACTGGCTTTCTGACTGATGCTGGGAAGTCTCCCTCTAGATAAGTGCTAGATGCCATGACCAATGTGGGAAGGCAGAAAAGAAAAATCTTTCCTCCTCAAGTGAAAAGATGGGTTCTTCTCTAACTTGTGCCTTTACCATTTTCAGTACTCAGACTTTTCTGACTTCCCTTCTCTGGACAAGACAGAGGGTTACAATGAAATTGCCCATTATGCCTGTCTGTGTGGTTTTCAGGAAACTTGGGCTCAGCTTGGATTAGTATATTATTGGGTTAAAAGGAGGTAATAGTGATCCAGGCTTGATCTATTGCCTTAGAGGTCTGGTTAGAATCTGAGAGGAAAGGATGACTGGAAGAGCCATTATGGGAGGCTTTATTAGTGGTCAATTCCTTTCTTCTAACTGTAGGTATATATAAGGATTTTAGCCTGGGCTCTCTTCACTACTCCAAATCCACTCTGTTGCCGAATTCTGTCAGTTTAACTTTTACCCTCATCACTTTACTTCTGGATTATTGCAATAACTTGCTAATGGGTCTGTCTGCCTTGAGTCTCTTCCCACTCCAATCCATCCTCCACTCAGTGAATAAAGTGCCAGTCCCACCATGGCTTTTGCCTCATTCTCTTCATCAATTAGCAAACTCCAATGGCTTCCTATTGCCTCCAGGATCAAATATAAGCTGCTTTGTTTAACATTCAATTAGCCTTTCATAACCTAACTCCTATCTTTCCATTCTTCTTACACCTTATTCCCTAACACATATTCTTTGATCCAGTGACACTGACCTCCTTGCTGTATTCCCATATTGGACATTCCATATATATATATATGTGGTCAGATATATATATATCTGCCTTATTTTATATATATATATATATGCCTTATTTTAGCCTCGAGTCTTATCAGCACTCTGGCAGGAAGTAAGAAGTAATTTTTATCATAGTTCTTCTGAAATCGTAGATTCCTATTGTTGAGAGTCCTTAAGATTTCAGATTAGGGGTAGCCACCCAGTTAAAATTTCCCAACATTCCCCTCCAAATAACTTTAAAATAATGCCTCAAATTAAATGTATTAAATTGAATCAACATAATGTCTCAAATTTAGAGCAGCAGAGTCAATAAAAGGTTGAGGTGAGAAAATTTTTCTGACCTAAGAATTTTTAAGAGGTTAGCAGGAGTTTGTGTCATTGGGGTGGAGAGCATTATGGAGCCTACATACATGGAGGCAGCCACAGTCCACAGCAACAGCTTCAGGAGCTCAGCCCAGGGAAGGTAAAGGCATCAGACAACTGCTTAGAAAAAAGATTATAGGGGACTCCTTGCTGACACTGGGGATAGCTGGCACTGATTGACAGTCCTATTACCCATATACAATTCTGGGTTGCAGTTCCAGAGAGAGGCCCTGATGGTCAATCAAAGGGATCAGGAGCCCTGGATACAGTTCCAAAGCAAAGAGAGCAGTAGTGCTTTTGGCTTCAGTGGATTGGGACACTGAAGCCAAAAGCACTACTGCTCTCTTTGCTTTGGAACTTTGGAAGGGGATTGGGACCCTTCCTGGCTAAAGACCAGCACACAGATCCGGAGAGCAGTGACTATACTTCTTCCGGAATTACCCTACCTTGAAAGTACTTAAAACTGCAAGCCTCCAGAATTAACTCTGAAAACAGAAGTACAAAAAGCCTGAAACTTAGAATAGTACCTCCCCATCCCCAAGTGAGCAAAGCCCAACTTGAACATAAAGTTCAAAGTTGAGATGAACAAACAACAAAAATCTGACCACGAAAAAGCGACTATAATGGCAGGGAAGACGATGTAAAAACTACCAAAAAAATCCTCAGAGAAAAATGCTAATTGGACTCAAACCCAATAAGAATTACCAGAAGATTTAAAGAGACAAAAGTAGTGGAGGAAAAACTGAGAAAAGCAATAAGAACAGTGCAAGAAAATTATGAAAAGAGAACTTAAAAGAGGCACACAAAAAATAAGGAAGAAAACACCATCTTAAAAATAAAATTGATTGTTGTTCATTCTCAGAGGACCAAATACATCACTATGTTGAGATCAAGGTACAGTGTGTTCTACTATAGCTAATCAGACCACTATGAGCTGGGAAGACCCTACCAGAGATCAGGCACAAATAATACTCGTGAACAATTGAAATGAAAATGGCTGTAAATTTCTACATCTCACATTTTGGTTTTGCTCATAGAGTACAGCGCTATTTTTTTGATGAGGGCATATTATGCTGGACCATCCTGTGCAAATGTCTTCCAAGTCATGCAGTCAATTCCAAAGTTATTCTGAGATACCTTGAGAATGTCATTGTACCAGTTCTTCTGACCTTTATGTGAGCCCTTATGTGACTTTTCCTTTTTTAAAAATTTTTTTTAGATAAACATATGCTTAGCATTTGAACAATGTGACTAGCCTATACAAATTGCACACTCTTTAGTAAGAGTTTGAATGCTTGGTAATTCAGCTCAAGAAAGCACTTTAATGTTGGGTACCCTGCCTTGCTATGAGATCTTCAGAATCTTCCTTAGACAATTCAAATGGAAGCAGTTCAATTTTTTGCCATGGTGCTGATAGACTTCAGATTTTACAAGCATGCAACAATGAATTCAGTACAACAGTTTTCTAGATCTTCAATTTGGTAAGTAGTCTAATGCCTCTTCTCTCCCATACTTTCCTTAGGAACCTCCCAAACACTGAGCTAGCTCTAGCAATGTGTGCACCTACCTGATCATCTATGTGAACATCCCTGGAAAGTATGTTGCCAAAGTAAGTGAACTTATCCATAACAATCAAAATTTCTTCATTTGCTATAGACAATGGTTTTATGTATGGATGCTGGTGCTGGCTGGTGGAGAACCTTTTTTTTTTTTTTTTTTCTGGTGTCGATTCTAAGGCCAAAAATAGTACAAGCAACAGAGAAAGGATCCATGCTCTGTTGCATCTCAGTCTTAGAGTTTGGATTGTGTGTGCAAAAAAAGTCACATATCAACTTCTCCCTTCACTTTTGTTTTGACTTGTAGCTTTTTCAAGTTAAAGAATTTGCCATCAGTGTGGTAGCTGATCTCAATGCCATTTTCATCCTCATTGAAGGTATCTGACAACATCACCGAAAACTTCTTGTTAAAAAGCATGGAAGTAAATTACAAAGTCCTATTTCACTCCATTGGTGTCTGGGAAAGCACGAAAGCATTGTTCATTAAGCAGAACCCAGGTAATCATGGCATCATGAAACTTGCATATATTGATGAACTTCTCCAGGCAAAATTTGCCATAATTTTCTACAATCCCTCATAACTGACAGTATCACAAGGCTTGGTCATATCAATGAATGTTGTGTACAGACCTCTATTTTGCTATAGGTATTTCTCCTAAAGTTGAAAAAGCAAAAAAACACTATACTGACTATTCTTCGACTCTTTCTGAAGCCTTACTGACTCTCAGGTAGATCGTCATCTTCCAGGTGAAGGATCAACTTATTAAGGAGGATTCTGGTAAGAATCTTGCCAGTTGTGACTAAGAGAAAGACCCCCCCCCATTTTGTCACAGAATAATCTATTTCCTTTATATTTATAGAGATGGATGTTGAAGGTATTCTTCAACTTCTAGGGGATCTCCTTCTCTTGCCGTATAAACCAGAAAATTTCCATCAGCTTTTGTATGAGCAGTGAACTCTCTTGTCTTTCAAATCTCAGCTGGAATAAAATCATTTTGCCACATTAGAGAAGCCTAATGGTGTTTAAAACTTCTTTAGTTAAAAGGTAGACCACAATTGAATCTAATATAAGGTAGAGGATCAGTGGCTCCAGCATTGATTGATGAGAGTCTATTGAGAACACAATGGAAGTATTCAGTCCATCTCTCCAGGATCATCTCCTTATCCCTAATAAATATGGCCAAATCAACTTTGAAGAGTTGAGATGCACTGTAAGTCTTTGGCCCAAAAATAGCCTTCAGGGCATCATAAAAGTGCATTGGATTGTTATTGTTGGTATAAAACTGAATTTCATCTGAGCCAAGAATCTTGATCTCTTTAAGCTTTGCTCACAGTTTATTTTTGATGGAGTTAAGCACTGACTTCTCAAAAAAACCCACAAACTATTCTGCTGGTAAATCATGTAGAGTTCTCATTTTTTGTTTATCAGCTCCTGAATTTCCCCATCATTTTCATCAAGTAAAACTTGATGTTTGCAAGTGTTTTAACCCCAGATGAGTAAGTGCAGCACTGTATACCAAATCTCTGAAAGCTGTCCACTCACTTTTTGTTCCACGGTTGCCAACTTTGTGTTGGCTCAGCTTTACCTCCAAATTAGTAATGAACACTTGGAGAAATACTCTAATCTGTTAGCATTAAGAACATTGTCTTGCCTCGGGATTGCCACTTTCCTGTTTAATTTAGAAAAGATAAATCTATCACTAGTCCAGCACTCTGTGCCACATAGCACCTTCATTATTCTCACATCCTGGTTATCTCTTCTCTTTACAGTGATATAATCTCTTAAATGCCAATATTGTTCTGTAAGGATGAATCCACAAAATTATTGCATTTAGTTAAATGGAAGATAGTGTTAGTAATTGGAATTATGGTCATGAGACTCGTAAGTCTTTAGTAGTAAGTGACCATTGCTATTGTTATCTCCAGCTCCATTACTCCCAACAACTCCCTACCATGATAGTCTCTGCCTACTTGGGTGTTAAAGTCATCCAGAATTATAAGCTTGTCATCTCTTGGTACATTGGTGATGGTGGCCTCCAGATCTTCATGAATATTTTTTTTTTTACTTCAACAGGGTTTGTTATGGTTGGAGTATACACACAGATGATGGTAGTATAATGCTTTCCTGCAAGAGGAAATCACATTGCCACAAGACTGTTGTTCATTCTTTTTGGGAAACATACAAGCTTATTGATCAGATTAATTTTGAATGAAAAATCTATGCCACTTCCTGGCTCTCCCCATCACTGTGGCCACTCGAGAAAAAATGTATATCCAATTCCACCTTTGGGAATTTGGCCGTCATGTATCAGTCTTGTTTCACTCAGACTGCAATTTGGATGGGGTAGCTACTAAATTTTCTTTCCCAAGAGCTGTTCATCTTTCAGATCTACTGGATTTTATGTTGTCCATCAATGCGCACATATTCAATGTACTGATGATGAGTAGAATTATCTTTGCAGAAGTTTTTGTACCTTTTTTTGGCATTTTCACTGCAGGTGGTATTGTCACCTGCTGCGGTAAGCAGCCCAGAGTTGGGTGAAGTAGACAATTTTTAGGGAACTTTTTCTAGCTCTTTTCTCCATGCCAGAAGTTGAGCAGTGCAGACCTTTAAAAAGGCTACTTAGACACCCAAGGGACTGCTGAATCCTACTTCTGCTTCAGCCAGTAAAAAGACAACCCTATAGTCTGAACTGTCTGGTTGTAAGGTTGTGACTACAGACCCCAGTGATCTGTACCTGCTGCTTCATCACTTGCCTGTTGCCACAGGGCTTTGAAGTGGGTAAAAATGGCATGGGTGATGACTTTTGATTCATGCATTAACTGGATTTAAGTGAGGCAGAGTTGTGCAAAGTTTGCTAGTCTAGTAATCTCTCCCAGTCATTAGAGTCCAGTGGCAAGACCCAAGAATAAAGATGACTGGCAGTAGCCTGAGATGCAAGGATGACTCGGGCTTCCTTAAGGAGCTCTGAGTGCTCCACAATGCCTGCTTCAGCTGTTTCCATGGCCAGTGGAACAAATTGTTCTCATCTGCCCATTCTCCCAGGGGAAGTCTTTACATGCTTGAGGGAGACACCCCCTTAACTCATTGATGGGTTTGAGACCTCTCAGTTATCGTTAACCTAGTTTAGCCTGTCTGCCAAAATGGTTTCCAGGTTCTCACTGCTGTGCATCCTACAGCCTCTTGGAGCCACAGATAAGAGTTGGGTGAATCAAATGAACACCAGAGGTGGAAAACAGCTCTGAAAAGGACTCCAACTGACCTCACATCTCACAAGGTGCTAGTTTTTCCTGAACACCCTACACTCCAGTCAAATGGTTTAAAAAAAAAAAAGGGGGGCTTAAAAATCCATTGAAAAGAAGAACATCTTAAAAAGTAGAATTGTTCAAATGGGAAAAGAGGTACAAAATGTCACTGAAGAAAAGAGCTCCTTGAAAAGCAAAATTGGTCAAATGGTAAAAGAGGCACAGACATCTACTGACGAGAACTTCTTGAAAAGTAGAATTGTCAAAATGGAAAAAAAAAAAGGTAAAAAGTCTTACTAAAGAAAATAATTCCTTAAAAATTAAAATTGGACAGGGGCAGCTAGGTGGCAAAATGGATAGAGCATCAGTCCTGAAGTCAGGAGGAACTGAATTCAAATCTGGTCTCAGACACTTAACATTTTCTAGCTGTGCCTGGGCAAGTCACTTAACCCCAATTGCCTCAGTTCCTCCCCCCCCGCCCCCAAAAAAATCGAATTGGGTAAGCAGAAGCTAATGACTCCATAAGACATCAGTAATCAATAAAACAAAGTCAAATGAGTGAAAAAATAAGAAAATGTGAAATATCTCATTGAAAAAACAACTAATTTGGAAAATAGATTGGGGAGAGATAATATGAGAATTCTTAGACTCCCTAAAAGTCTTTATCAAAGAAAGAAGCTAGATAACATATTTCAAAAAATTATCAAGGAAAATGATCCTGATATCTTAGCTCCAAACACTAATGCAGAAACTGAAGCTCTTGAAAGACATTTTAAATTGGGATGCTAATGAACTATTGGTGGACTAGTGAACTGATCCAACCATTCTGGAGAACCATTTAGAACTATGCCCAAAAAGTATAAAAGTGTGCAAACCCTTTGATCCAGCAATATTACTACTAGATTTGTATCTCAAAAATGAAAGAAAAAGGAAAAGGAACTGATATGTATAAAACAATATCAGTTCTTTTTGTGGGGCAAAGAATTGGAAATTGAGGGGAAGCTCATTAATTGGAAAATAGCTGAATAGGTTGTGGCATGTGATTGTGATTGAGTATTATTATTCTATAAGAAGTGACGATAGGCGTGGTCTCAGAAAAAAACATGGTAAGATCTATGTGAACTGATACAAGGTGAAGTAAGAAGAAATGAGTAAATGCAATACAATAATGATGATCAACTGTGAAATACTTGGCTATTTTGAGAATACAACAATTCAAGACAATTCCAAAATACTTTTGATGAAAAAATGCTAAAAACACCCAGAGAAAGAATTGATAACTCAGTGCAAATTTAAGTTTTTTCACTTTATTTTTCTTGCTTTTTTATATATGGCTAATATGAAAATATGTGTTGGAGGGTGGAGCCAAGATAACAGAGAGTAGATAGGTCTTTGAGCTCTTCGTGGCTTTCCTCAGAATCAACACCAGATCAAGCCTTTGAACTGGTTTTGGAGTAATAGAATCCACAAATATTTGGATTTAACAAGTTTCTAGCAGAAGGTTATTTTGGAAGAACTTTGAGAAAAGTCTGTATCAATTGGGCTACAGAAGGAGGTGCCCAGTGTAGGCACAGTACAAGGAGACCCAGAGCAGAGAAACCTCTACACACCAAGGGAATCTACTGGAAAACTCTTAGCCAAAATACAGCAGTGTTGGCTACTCTGTCCTTGTTCAGAAGCCAGTGGATAAGCACACTAGCGTGAGACCTTCAACACAATTACCAAAGGCAAATAGTGAGCCCCTGAATCCCAGCATAAGAAGTGGGACTGGCCATGCCCACCCAACTTGGGAAGGTAGCCAGCAGTACCAGCCCTCCAGGATAGTGTGAAGCCACTGTTGCCTGTAAAGGATACTTGGAACAATTTCCCCTTTGCCCTAAGAGCACACCTCAATCTTTAAAATGAGCAGAAAAACAAAAAGAGCTCTAAGGATAGATAGTTATTGTGGAAACAGGGAAGAACATATCTCAAACCCTAAGGACACTAAGGGGAAAACATCTCCAGATGAAGCCTCAAAAGATGATATATGTTGGTCTCCAACTCAAAGGATTTTTTTGGAAGAATTCAAAAAGAATCTTAAAAGAGATTTGGAAGAAAAATAGAAAAAGGAAATGAGAGCTTTGCAGGAGAGTTTGAAAAAGGAAACACAAATTATTTGAAGAAAATTTTAAAATTGCATTTGGTGAAATGGTAAAAGAAAACTACTCCTTGAAGAATAGAATTATATGAAATAGAAACACAGAACAGCTTCCTAAAAAATAGAATTGGTGAAATGGAAAAAAAAAAAAAAACAACAAAACAACTCATTTAAACTTCAGTTGGCTAAATGAAAAAGGAGATAAAAAAGCTAACTGAAGAAAATTGTCCACTGAAAATTAGAATTGAACAAATGGAAATGAATGATTCAATGAGACATCAAGAATCAGTCAAATAAAAGAAAAAAAAGAAGAAAATGTAAAAAAAAAAAAAATGAAAAAAGAAAAAACGAATTGGAAAAACAATTGAGCTGGAAAATAGATCCAGGAGATTTTTTTTCTTTTTTTTTTATCATGGTTTTCAGGTAATCCAATAATTCTTAGATTGTCTGTCCTGAATCTAAAAACATTTTTCAAGAAATCAAGGAAAATTACCCTGATATCTTAGAACCAGAGAGTAAAACAGCCATTGAAAAAAATCCAATAATCTCCTGAAAGAGACCCCAAAATAGAAACTCCAAGGAATATTGTAACTAAATTTCAGAATTATTAGATCAAGGAAAAAGTATTGCAGACAGCCAGAAAGAAACAATTCAAGTATCAAGGAGCCACAATCAGGATTAACCAGGACCTAGCAGCTTCCACTTTAAAGGATTGAAGGGCCTGAAATATGATATTCTGAAAGGTAAAGGAGCTTTGGACTACAAAAATCAATTGTTCCACAAAATTAAGCATTATCTTTTAGGTAAAATTTTAATTTATTTTTGATGAAAAGACCAGAGCTGATCAGAAAATTTGATTTTCAAATACAGAACTCAAGAGAAGGATAAAATAAAAAGGGAAGAACAAGAAAAACTAACTCTTGAGAACTGTATCTTTGTTAAGGGTATACTTAGAGGATGTAGGTATGATTTGACTTTAGTGTGATGATATAAAAGAGAAACTAGGAGTGGAAAAGGGATTGTACTGAAAGAAGAGGAAAGGAGAAGAAATAAAATGGGGTAAATTAAATCACATGAAAAGGCAAAAAAAAAAATCCCCTATTAAAATTGAGGGAAAGAAGGGAGGGGGTTGAGCATCATGTGAACCTTAATCTCATCAAATTTGGCTCAAAGAAAGAATATTAGACATATTTAATTTGGTAGAGAAACTTGTCTCACCCTATAGAGAAGTAGGAGGGGAAAGGGGAAAGGGAAGGGGGAGGCTAATAGAAGGGAGAAGAGAAATAATAAAGGAAAGGGATAAGAAAGAGAAGAGGGACTGTAAAAGGGAAGAGCAGATTGAGGAAAGTGGTGCAAAACACTGGGGAGGAGAGAATGGAGAAAGGAAAGAGAAAAGTATAACTCAGGGAAAATAAGATGGTGGAAAATATACAGAGTTAGTAATTTTAACTGTGAATGTGAATGGGATGATCTCTCTCACATAATGGAAGCAGATAGCAGACTGGATTAAATGCTAGAATCCTACAATATGTTGTTTACAAGAAACACATTCAAAGTAGAGTGATAATACTTTAAGTAAAAGTAAAAGACTGAAGCAGAATCTACTATGTTTCAGCAGATGTGTAAAAAAAAAAAAATGCAGAGATAGCGATCTTCATCTCAGATCAAGCCAAAGCAAAAATAGGTTAAATCAAAATGATATAGTGAAGGAAACTACATTTTGCTGTAGACAGGTACCATAGACAATGAAGTAATATCAATATTAAACATTTGAGTGCCAAGTAGTATAGCATCCAAATTCCTAGAGGAGAAGTTAAGAGAGCTGCAAGAAGAAATAGACAGCAAAACTATATTCGTAGGGGATATTACTTTACCAGAACTAGGTAAATTAAACCACAAATAAGATAGAAATTAAGGAAGTAAATAGAATTTTAGAAAAGTTAGGTGTGATATACCTTAAGAAAAATTGAATGGGGACAGAAAGGAATATACTTTTTTCTCAGTGGTACATGGAACCTATACAAAAACTGACCATTTAATAGGGCACAAAACCCCTCAAAATCAGTGCAGAAAGGCAGAAATAATAAATTCATCTTTTCCAGATCATGATGCAATAAAAATTACATGTAATAAAGGGCCAGGGGAAAATAGATTAAAAAAATAATTAGAAACTAAATAACCTAATCCTAAAGAATGAGTGGGTGAAACAACAAATCATAGACACAATCGATAATTTCATCCAAGAGAATGACAAAAATGAGACAACATACCAAAATTTATGGGATGCAGCTAAAGCAGTTCTTGGGGGAAATTTTATATCTCCAGATGTTTACTTGCATAAAATAGAGAAAGAGAAGATCAATGAATTTGGTGTGCAACTAAAAAAGCTAGATAAAGAACAAATTAAAAACTCTAAATTAAATACCAAATTTGAAATTCTGAAAATAAAAGGGGAAATAAATAAAATTGAAAGTAAGAAAACTATTGAACTAATAAACAAAACTTTGGTTTTATGAAAAAAACAACAAAATAGATAAACATTTAGTTAATTTGATTAGAAAAAGGAAAGAAGAAAATCAAATTGTTAGTGTCAAAAATGAAAAGGGTAAACTTTCCACCAATGAAGAAGAAATTAGAACAATAATTAGAGTTATCTTGCCCAATTGTATGCCAATAAATCTGATAATTTAAGTGAAATGGATGGATACTTACAAAAACATAAATTGCCCAGCTTAATAGAGGAGAAAATAAATTACTTAAATATCCCACTTAGAAAAAGATATTGAACAAGCTATTAATCAACTCTCTAAGAAAAAATCTCTAGGGCCAGATGGATTTACAAGTGAATTCTACCAAACATTTAAAGAACAATTAATTCCAATACTATGCAAATAATTTGGAAAAATAAGAAAAGAAGGAGTTCTACTAAATTTTTTTTATAACACAGATATGGTGCTGATACCTAAACCACTTAGGATTAAAATAGAAAGAAAATTATAGACCAATTTCCTTAATGAATATTGATGTAAAAACTTAAATAAAATATTAGCAAAGAGATTATAGCAAGTTATCACCAGGATAATACACCATGACCAAGTAGGATTTATACCAGGAATGCAGGGCTGGTTCAATATCAGGAAAACTACTAGCATAGTTGACTAAATCAATAATCAAACTGATAGAAATCATATGATTATCTCAATAGATGAAGAAAAAGCATCTGACAAAATCCAACAGTCATTTCTACTAAAATCACTATAGAGTATAGGAATAAATTGAGTTTTCCTTAAAGTAATCAGTAGCATTTATTTAAAACCATCAGCAAGCATTATGAGTAATGGGGATAAACTGGAAGCATTCACAATAAGATCAAGGGTGAAATAAGGTTGCCCATCATCATCATTATTATTCAATATTTTATTAGAAATGTTAGCTTTGGTAATAAGAAAAGAAAAGAGAAGGAATTAGAGTAGGTAATGAGGAAACCAAATTATCACACTTTGCAGATGATATGATGGTATACTTAGAACAACTACTGGGAATAATTAACAATATTAGCAAAGTTGCAGTATACAAAATAAATCCACATAAATTATGTGAAACTAATTTACAATAAACTATGTGCAACTAAAAAAGCTAGATAAAGAATAAATTTAAACTCCCAATTAAATACCAAATTTGAAATTCTGAAAATAAAAGGGGAAATAAATAAAATTGACAGTAAGAAAACTATTGAAATAATAAACAAAACTTTGGTTTTATGGAAAAAACAACAAAATAGATAAACATTTAGTTAATTTGATTAGAAAAAGCAAAGAAGAAAATCAAATTGCTAGTATCAAAAATTAAAAGGGTAAACTTTCCACCAATGAAGAAGAAATTAGAACAATAATTAGAGTTATTTTGCCCAAATGTATGCCAATAAATCTGATAATTTAAGTGAAATGGATGGATACTTACAAAAACATAAATTGCCCAGCTTAATAATTTCTATGTGCTACCAAAAAAGCCTAGCATCAAAAGATACAAAGAGAAATTCCATTTAAAATTACTGTAGATGATATAAAATATTTGGGAGTCTACCTGCCAAGATAAAGGAACTAGATGAACACACTTACAAAACAGTTTCCACACAAAATAAAATCATATATAAACAATTGGAAGAATATCACGTACTCATGAGTAGGTTGACTTAATATAATTAAAATAACAATTCTATATAAATTAATATAATTGTTCAGTGCCATACCAATCAAACTGCCAAAAAATTACTTTATGAAGCTAAAAAAAATAAAGTTCATTTGGAAGTAAAAGATCAAGGATTTCAAGGGAATTAATGGAAAAATGCAAATGAAGGTGGCCTAGCTGTACCAGACCTAAAATTATAAGGCAGCAGTTAACAAAACCATCTGGCACTGGCTAAGAAATAAGAGTAGTTGATAAGTGGAATAGATTAGGTTCACAAGACACAAAAGTCAGTCATTACAGTAATCTAGTATTTGATAAACCCAAAGACCCCCTACTGGGATAAGAACTCAGTATTTGAGAAAAATTGCTGGGAAAATTGGAAAACAGTGTGATAGAAATTAGGCATTGCCCAACATCTAACACCCTATACCAAGATAATGTCAAAATGAATTCATGATTTAGACATAAAGAGTGATACTATAAGCAAATTAGGAGAACAAAGGATAGTGGATATGTGGAGAGATATGTGGAGAAGGAAGGAATTTGTGGCCAAAGAAGAACTAGACTACATTATGAAATGCAAAATGGATAATTTTGATTATGTTAAGTTAAAAAGGTTTTGTACAAATAAAGTCAAATGCAGGCAAGATTGGAAGAGTAGCAGATAACCAGGAAAAAATTTTACCTCTAAGGTTCTGATAAAGGCCTCATTTAAAGTATGAAGAAAATCGTCTCAAATTTAAAAGAATACAAGCTTTTTTCCAACTGAGAGCTAAAAGATATGAACAGACAATTTTCAGCTAGAGAAACTGAAATCATTCCTAGTCATATGAAAAAATGTTCTAAATCACTATTGATTAGAGAAATGCAAACTGAAGTAACTCTGAAATACCACTACACACCTCCCAGATTGTCTAAGATGACAGGAAAAGATAATGATAAATGTTGGAGGTTATGTGGGAAAACTGGGACATTAATACATTATTGGTGGAATTGTGAACTGATTCAGCCATTCTGGAGAGCAATCTGGAACTATGCCCACAGGACTATCAAAATGTGCATACCTCTTGACCTGCAATGTCTCTACTGGACTTATATCCTGAAAAGATCATAGAGGGAAAAGGGACCCAGATGGGCAAAAATGTTTGTGGCAGTCTTTCTGAATGACACTGGAAATTGAGTGGATGCCCATCATTTGGAGAATGGCTGAATAAGTTATGATATGTGAATGTTATGGAATATTATTGTTTTGTAAGAAGTGATCAATACAATGATTTCAGAAAGGCTTGGAGAGACTTGCATGAACTAATGCTAAATGAAGTGAATAAAACTAAGAGATGCCATTGTACATGGCAACAACATTATGCAATGATCAATTCTGATGGATGTGGCTCTGTTCAACAATGATGTAATTCTGGCCAATTCCAATAGACTTTTGATGAAAGAGCCATCCAGAAAGAGGACTATGGAAACTCAATGTGGATCACAACATAGTGTTTTCATCTTTTTTGTTGTTGTTTGCTTGCTTGTTTTTTCTTTCTCATTTTTTTCCTTTTTGATCTGATTTTTCTTGTGCATTATGAACATGATAAATGTGGAAATATGTGTAGAAGAATTGCACATCTTTAACATATATAGGATTATTTGCCATCTAGGGGAGGGAGTTGGGGAAAGGGAGAGAGAAAAAATTTGGAAAACAAGGTTTTGAAAAAGTGAATGTTGAAAACTATCTTTGCATATATTTTGAAAATAAAAAGCTATTTTGAAAAAGAAAATATGTTTTGCATGAATTATGGATATATTGCTTGCCTTCTTTGTGGGTGTGGGAAGGATTGAGAAAGAGGGAGAGAATTTGGAATTCAAAATTTAAAAAGAAAAAAGTGCTAAAAATAAATAACAAATTAAATGTTAAAAAAGCCAAAGTTGTTTGTTTTTAATGGTGTTATTATGGTATAAATTATAGTTTCTGGCTCATAGTTCATTATATATCAGCTCATACAATAATATTCCATTACAATTTTATACCATCATTTTTTAGCCATTATCCAAAATTCTATAATCTTTTAAAAAACTTCTCTTATTATGACATACAGCAAGACAAATGGCTGAATTAATAATGTTCAAAAATTCATGTGTTATTCTGTATCTTGAGTCCATCACTTCTTTGTCGAATTGGGTAGCATTGATCTTCTTAGAAATGGCCCTCAAGAATCATGATTGTTAACTTCATTGATCAAAGTTCCTAAATCTTTCAAAGTTATTTATCTTGACAGTGTTGTTATTATATAAATTATTTTCCTACGTTCCTAGTTCACCTTTATTCAGTTCATATAAGTCTCTTCAGGATTGTCTGAAATTATACCTTTCATTTTTTTCTCATGGTACAATAGACGGCTGGGGGTGCCATAGTACACAGAGCACAGGAATAAGCAAGATCAAAGTCTTAGACACTTGCTAGCTGTATGACTCGGGGTAAGTCACCTAACCTGCCTCAGTGTTGTGATCAATAAAATGGAAATCATAAGAGCACCTACCTCCTCAGACTTCTGTGATCAAAAGATGAGATATTTGTAAAGTGCTTGCCTAGCACAATATATGAAACAGAGTAGTAGCTTATTTCTTATTTTTCTACCCATAATATTCCATTACACTCATACTCAGGACCATAATTTTTTTAGGCATTTCCCAATTGATGGTCACTCCCCTTAATTTCCAGAATTTATTTATTTATTTATTTTTGCCATCACAAAAGAAGAACTGCTAGGATTATTATTATTATTTGTAATATGGGTTCTTCTTTCTTTGATTTTATTTTTTGAAAGTATAAGTCTGATAGTGGTATCCTAGGGTCAGAGTGTATGCATGATTTAATAGCTTCATATTGCTTTCCAGGATGGCTGAGCTAATGGATCTATTAATAAGGCATTAGTGTACCTCCATTTCCTTAGTCCCTCCAATATCTGTCATTTTCCTTTGTTTCTTTGTCCATCTTGTCAATCTCAGAGGTGTAAGATGGAACCTCAAAATTACTTTGATTTGCATTTCTCAAATTATTAGTTATATATGGATCATTTTTTCATATGCTTATTGACAGATGTTCATATCCTTTAACCATTTGTCAAGTGAGGAATGTCTTTTATCCTTTTTAAAAATTTTTGATAGTATTTTATTTTTCCAAACACATGTAAATGTAGCTTTCAACATTCATTTTTGTAAGACTTACAGATTTTTCTCCCTTCCTTTCTTACCTCCATTTCCCCAAGACAGTAAGTAATTTAATATAGATTAAATGTGTGCAGTCCTTTTAAATATATTTTTATATTTATCATGTTGTGCAAATAAAAAGTCAGACCAAAAGGGAATAAAAGGAAAAGAAAAAAGAAAAAAAAATGGTGAGAATACCATGCTTCAATACACATTCCATCTCCATAGTTTTCTCTCTGAATGTGCATGGTATTTTCCATCCTAAATGTATTGAAATTGCCTTGAATCACTGCATTGTTGAGAAAAGCCAACTCCATCACAGTTGATCATCACACAATTTTGCTATTACTGTGTAGAATTCTACTTATTTCACTCAGTATCAGTTCATGTAAATCTTTCCAGGCTTTTCTAAAATCAGCTTGTCCATCATTGTTTATAGAACAATAATATTCCATTACTTTCATAACTTATTCAGTCATTCCCCAACTGATGGGCATCTATTCATTTTCCAATTCTTTGCCACTACAAAAAGAGCTGCACAGGTAGGTTCTTTTCCCTCCTTTATGGTTTCCTTAAGATACAGATCCAGTAGTAACACTGCTGGATCAAAGGATATGCAGAGTTTTATAGTCCTTTGGGCATAGTTCCAAAATGCTCTCCAAAATGGTTGGATCATTTCACAACTCCACCAACGATGCATTACAGTATCCCAGTTTTCTCACATTCCCTCTAACATCTATTATTATCTTTTCTTATCATCTTAACCATTCTGAGAGATGTGAGGTGATACCTCAGAGTTGTTTTAATTTGCATTTTTCTAATCAATAGTGATTTAAAGCCTTTTTTTCATATGATTATAGATGGCTTTAATTTCATTATCTGAAAATTGTCTTCATATCCTTTGAACATTTATCAGTTGGGGAATGACTTGTATTCTTATAAATTTGATACAGTTCTTTATATATTTTAAAATATATTTCTTTATCAGAAATACTAATTCTAAAAATTTTCCCCCAGCTTTGTCATTTATCATTATCTTTTCCTGTCATCTTAGCCAATCTCAGAGGTTAAGTGGTACATCAGAGTTGTCTTAATTTATATTTCTCTAATTTAGAGTATTTTTTTCATATGGGATGTCTTTCATTCTTATTAATATCAATCAGTTCCTTATATATTGTAAAAATGAGACACTTATCAGAAAAAAAAGTTGCTTTAAATATTTACCCCCACACTTTACTGTTTATCTTCAATTCTTAGATGCACTCGTTTTGTTTTTTGCAAACACTTTAAAATTTTATGCCATCCTAGAAACTGGAAATTGAATGAATGCCCATCAATTGGAGAATGGCTGGGTAAATTGTGGTATATGAATGTTATGAGATATTATTGTTCTGTAAGAAATGACCAGCAGGATGAATACAGAGAGGTTTGAAGAGATTTACAAAAACTGATGCTAAGTGAAATGAGCAGAACCAGGAGATCATTATACACTTCAACAACGATACTGTATGAGGATGTATTCTGATGGAATTGGATTTCTTTGACAAAGAACTCTGTTTCAATTGATCAATGATGGACAGAAGCAGCTACACCCAAAGAAAGAACACTGGGAAATGAATGTAAATGATTTGCATTTTTGTTTTTCTTCCCGGGTTATTTATACCTTCTGAATCCAATTCTCCCTGTGCAACAAGAGAATTGTTCGGTTCTACAAACATATATTGTGTCTAGGATTTTCTGCAACATATTTAACATATATAGGACTGCTTACCATCTAGGGGAGGGGATGGAGAAAGGGAGGGGAAAAATCGGAACAGAAGTGAGTGCAAGGGATAATGTTGTAAAAAAATTACCCTGGCATGGGTTCTGTCAATAAAAAGTTATTATTAAAAAAATGTATGCCATCAATTTTTTCATATTATTTTCCCTGATTCTCTGTAACATGTTTGGTTACAAACTCTACAAGAAATTTCTTCCTTACTCTTTTTAATTTTCTGATGGTTTGACCTTTTTTCCCCCTAAGTCAAGTATCCATTTATGCCAGACTTAATTCCACTTTTTCTAGAAGGTTTTTGTTAATAGTCCTTAGCCTATCTAGCATTTTAGGCTTATTGAACACAAGAGTACCAGCCCAATTTGCACATGTTTAATTGATTCAATTGAATGACCTATTTTTTAATCAGTACCAAATCATTTTGTTGATTACTGCTTTGTAGTACAGTGTGAGATTTGGTACTCTGGGGCTCTTTATTCTCAGTTTCACCCATTTTTTTTCCTTGAGATTCTTGCCTTCTTGTTTTTCCAAATAAATTTTGTCACTACTTTTTTCCCATTTCTTTAAAGTAATCCTTTTGTAGTTTTGATTGGCTCTTTATTTTAGATTCTTATTGCTTAACTTATCAAAAGTTTTTTCTTCATCTATTGACATAAACATATGAGTTTTGTTGTTCTTGTGTTCTACATTGCTATATTGATAGTTTTTTTTAGTATTTTTCTAATATTGAACCAATTTCTAGTATAATATTCTAGTAAAAATTCTAGTATTTTTAGTATTGAACCAATTTATGGTAAAAATAAAATCTAGTGATAGTGCAAAATCTTTTTTATGTTGGTAGAGCTTCTTGCAACATTTCCCTTTATTTGGGTCATTAAATTAAGTATTTGTGCCACTGTGTGAATAGGATAAGTACTGATTAATTCATTGTCTTTGTACCTTTTCAGGAAAATGTTTGTTGTTTTTGCTAGGGATTTTTGTTGTTGTTGGTACTGTTTTTGCTGTTGCCTTGTCTGAGATCATGATTGCTATCCTTGTTTTGAGTTCAACTAGAATGTAATAGAACTTGCTGTAGCCCCCTTTTAAGATACTGTGTATTTTTGTTTTATGTATGATTATTTAAAACAATGTATTGTTGTATTCCTAATGGATTTTAATCCATTATATTTTTATTTTGTTGTATGAGTGAATCTATCCTATTCACTGTTGTGATAATTAATTATGCATTTCCCTCTATCCTATTCTCTTATTCTTTTCTGCTGTTCTTCCTCTCCATCCACCTCTTGATGAGGAAAGCGTCTGTAGAGAAGAGTAGACTCAGCACCAGTGGTTTATTGTGAATGCAATCAGCTTCCAATCTTTGCCCACACAAAAATCACTCTTCCTGTTCTTCAAAACTTCTTTTCAAACCCAGGTTTGAAGCTTGTTTTGCATATGCTCAATCTCTCCCTGAATCAACCCTCCCTCTTATGCTCATTGTCTTCATTCTCTCTAAATGCCATGAAAATTTGATCATATATCTATTCCTTTGACTAGTTTACGTGAAAGTGATGTACAAGTGCCTGTTTCTTTTGCCCCTTCCTTCTTGTAAATATTATCTTCTACTTGCATACCACAGTTACGTGCAATAAGTCCTTCCACCTTTTCTTCCTCTTTCTTCTCTAGCACATTGCATTCCCTCTCTCCTTTATTCTTCTAAGATCATCAAAACATAACAAAACCCCTCCCAGCCTCTCTGTCTTATTTAACATCTTCTATGACCCCTATGGCATTAGCATTCTTAAGGTACAGGAATCATTTCCATTAGAATGTAAATATACTATCCTTGTCTAGTCCCAATTGCTCACTCATATTTATATTTTGTATTTCTCTTTACTCTTGTCTTTGCATTTCCAAGTTTCGAATTAGTTTTGGCTGTTCATCAAGAAAGCTTGTTAGTGCTCTATTTCACCAAAGATCCATTTTCCTTCCTATAAGATTACACTTAATTTTACTGGATAAGTCGTTCTTCCTTGTAAATCTATCTTTTGCTTTTTGGAATATCTTATTTCAGGATCTCTCTCCCTTTATAGTGGTATACAGCAAATCTGGAATGATAAATACACACACACACACACACATACATGTATATATTTGACCTGGAATCTCTGAATTTTGGTTATGGCATTCCCAGGAGTTTTCATTTTTCAGGAACTGAGCAGTTGATACTTTTTATTTTTACTTTGCTCTCTGATTCAAATACATCTGGGCAGTTTTCATCCCTAAAGAATGCTTCTTTTGGGGTCATTGGATCAATTTCAGTGATTGCTAAATTATCTCTCTTGACCTTTTCTGCACATCAATCATTTTTGAAATAAGATAGCTTACATTTCTCCTAATTTGTTTTAGTCTTTGACTACTGGCTATTCCACAAACTACTCCATCTCTCAACTCCTGGCATTTTCTCTGACCATCCCTCATGCCTGGAATGCTTTGCCTCCCCAATTTCATCTGCTGACCTTCCTCGCTTCCTTCAAGTCCCAACTAAAGTTCCATATTTTACAGGAAGCCTTCCCCAAATTTCTTAAGTTTAGTGGCTTCCCTCTGTTAACCATTTCCTATTTATCCTATATATAGCTTGTTTGTGGATATTTATTTGCTTTTTGTCTCTTTTCTAATAGATTGTGAGCTCTTTGAGGACAGGGATTGTCTTTTCTCTTTGTATGCCCTGGGTTAGAGTGCCTGGCATGTAGCAGACATTTAATAAATGTTTATTGGTTAATTGTTTTTATACTTATTGTCTCCTAAAGCCATTAACTTTTGTTTGGTCTATATTCTACTTTTCAGGGATTCTATTGCTTGGATAAAATTTTGTATCCATTGTATGAAACTGTTAATTCTCTTTCCAAATGTTTCCTCCAGAACTCCCCTTTCTTTTCCAATTCTTTACTCTAAAACCCTCATTTCCTATAAAATATCTCTTTAAGGTTTTTGCCTCTTTTGTCTTATCTCATTTCTTCTAAGAATTCTAGTTGACCTTGTAGACAGTGTCTTTTTCCTTTAAGCTTTGCTTATAAATGTTTTGGAATTATTCTTTTGAGTTTTTGTCTTTGATTCCACTGCCTCCACAATAGTTCTTTATTTCAAATGTCTTTTATTTGTTTGTGTATTTAATAATTTTTTCAAGTTTTACTTTCCACATTGGGACTTTGCATTAAGGACAAAATCTACACACTTCTGAAGGAAATATTGGGGATTAGAGTGGTTCTGCTACTTCTTTATGTCTTCAAAATTGTGTTGTTCAACGATCTCAGAAATGGCTTAGGTCATCAAGTTACAAGCTTTCAAGGAACCCTAAGCAGTCTAATCCAGAGCATGGTCTGATTACTAGCTTTCGGGGCTAATTGTAGCAGCTTCTGGACCTTAAAATAACTATAGTCTTGCCCAGATAGAGCACCAGTTGGCAATTGCTGGCTCTAGTTTCTGTGTACTTGTTGGGAAAGTGTAGGTTCTAAACCACAAAACTGTAGGCTCACTCCCAGAGCAAGCTCCAACTCAGATCCTTGAACTAAGTATGCATTCCTCCTCCAGGGGCCGAGCAACAGAGCTACAGGGCCCACCTTTGCTCACAATTTTATTCTCAAGTCTGAGATCCTTTCTGGGGACAGATTGACACTGCTTGAGCCTGTATCTCATCCCTGTCCCCGTTCTGTTTATTCACCTGTGGACTGAATCTGTAATTTTGACTTGGAAAAAAATGCCTTTAGATTCCTGACCACTATTCAGTCTGGTACTTTTCCTCATTCTTTGTTAGAATAATTTTGGGAGAGTATTGGATTGTATTGCTGCTTCTTTATTCCACCATATTTCTTTCCTGATCACTATTATAATTTATTCTCACAGTAAGCTTCTATAATAGTTCAAGCAAATATTACTATCCTTATTTTAAAAAGACATGTCTATTCTCTGTGCTGATCATCATTATTTGTGGTCTGGGATAGCACAGATGCAGGAGATCCAACCTCAGTGTCTGAAAATTTGGGTGGAATAAAAAAGCAAAACAAAAGAACAAAAAACTCAGACCATGGATTTCACAATGAGAGTCTGTAGTTCTCAAGTCTTTGAGCCTCCCATTCTTCAAATTTTTCACATAATTCTTTACTAGCTTCTTTACCACTGAACTCTGAACTCACTCACTGATTTAGAATTCAAATTCACAGCTTGTTGTTAAAATATTCTTGTATCTGACCTGGATCTGATTTGTAACTTTCCCTGTTATTTGTTTGCCTTCCACAGTATCACTCTCTTCCCTCCCTCAATAATTAAATCCATTTTCAACCAAGATTTTGTGATTAAAAACCCTGCCCTTAATAACTTTCAATGGCAGGAAGGTGTAAATCCCCAGAAGCCAAAATAATAGAATAAGGAAGATTTGGAGCATTTAATTTATTGCAAGTGGGAGAACACACAAAGAAATCCTTGGTTAATAGACAAAACATAGAAATATCAACAAATTATTTCTTGATGTGATATCTGATATTACTTTAGCAGAGATGAAGAGATCTGTATTCCAGGTAGGACGCTGAATTTTTCATTTTCTTCAGAGGAACAACAGGAGGACCCATTGGCTGGTTGGTGAAAGTTTAATCAAAAAAGAAATTATTCCAGAAGTATTTGGGGGAAATGGGCTTGGCCCTCTGACAAAGGGGCCTGAGCACAGCCCAAGTCTCTGCTTTCAGAGGAGGAGCACACGTCTTCCTCCTCAGCTTAGGCCCTCTAGCCAAGGGCGGAAGGCTGCCCTGCTGAGGCTCTGGAAGGTTTTGTGTTGGAACTCTACTCAGGCTCTCTTTGCCTGGGAGGGGAGGGATGCTTGCATTGGACATCTTGAGTCTTTACCCTGGATAAAGTGGGTTGAGTGTGAGGGGGCTGGAGGGAGAGGGCTTGGAGAAAGCTGGGACCTTTCAGACTCCCTCCTTTTTTTTCTGCTTAGAGGAGAGCCAGACCATTCACATCCAAAGGCCGCCATGGCGCTTTGTGCCCCAATGTCTGGCGCGCAGTCAGTGCTTATAAGGTGAAAAAATGAGTTGGCATTGGTGGGAAACGCTGAGCAAATAATTGTCAGCCTGAATTCTCAGCTCTGAGCTTCTCTTGGCCTTCAGCACCCGCCAAGTCTTCCCAGTTCCCAGGATCATGGGGGGCCCAATGAGCTTTATTCCCACTGACCCATAATCCATTCTGCACCAGTTGCTTGGGTTGGAGGAGGAGGCAGAGCAAGGCTGAGAGAAGCAGCAACGGAGAGCCAAGCAGCCATTTCTGAGCGTGGTGACTCAAGGATTTGTGTCCAGAAGGAGGATGCAGGAAGGGTTTCCAGCAGGGGAGCTTGTTCCACGGTCACGGAGTCCCTCGTCCAGCTTGGATAGTTCTGGTCATATTCCAAGAGACTGGCTGTTTTTCTCAATCTGGCAGTTGAGGGTCAGTGCAAAGGACATCCCGAGCACCTGGGAGGATAGGTCAAAGCTGAGGTCTGCCTGGGACGAACCATGTTCTGCACACAGACCATGATGAACCCGAGGAAGTCTGGGTAACCAGCTCCCCTTCATCACTGCTTCTGCCCTCAACAGACAGGGGCTCCATGGGATGGTGCATATTTTATATGCCCAGATATGGCATCTGAGCTTACAGAGACCATCCCCAAAGCAAACCCTGCCTTTGACATCTGGGGAGCCTACCTGACGCACCCCTCCAACTGCAAGACCCCAAAACCTGATCCCCCGAGAACTTCTTGAAGTGCTTTCAGCCCCCACCATCAAGCAGGGCGTGATAGGGTTGGAAAGTCGAAGTTTGGTGTCTCCCATGAGGAATAAGCTCCTGAAGCATACATTCTCCCTCATGTGTTTCCCAGAGAGAAAAACAGATAAAGGCAGTTGGGGACAGTCATTTCTGCTTTTCTCTCTCTCAAGGGTGAGAATCTCTTTCCTAAAGAGCCCACAACCACAGCTTTAGACCTGAAAAAGACCTGGGAAGTCACTGGGTCCAAACTTCTTATTTTACAGATGAAGAAGCCAAGGTCAAGTGGGACAGAGAGGGTCCCACGACTAATAAATGCCTAGGAGAAAGGGTGATTTGACTGAGCCTTCTTGACTGCCAGTCCAGTGCCCATCTGCTACACCTCTCCAGGTTCTAAAGGAGGCCTCTGGATGTGAACCAGGTTATCCCTCAGAGCAAAGCTGGAGCCAGGGCCAGCGAGCTCAGTGCAAGGGCTTTTGGCTGGACCACCCACCTGGCACAGAACACCTGGTGACCATGAAGGACAGATTACCCAGCTGGCCCCTGTGCTAAAAGAGTTTCATTTGTCAGAGACCAAATCAACCACTGGGCTTCTTGGTATCTGGCTGGTGGGACTTGCTCTGAGTTTTCCCCACCACCCAAACTGGAGTAACTTGGAGTAGGCTAAGAGATAGATGTCAGAAAGATGCACCTGTGTTTCATTTGGACTAGTCCTGGAAACAGAATTCTTACCTGGATGACACATACACCAATGATAAGGATTCCAACATACAGGAAATTTGAATGAAACCATAATTTTGCTTTCATGTAGCATCCCTAGGAAAAACAGAAGATAAAAGGACTGATGGGGATAGAGCTTGTTATTGCAAGTCCATAGGGAACTCCCATATCAGTAACTTCCTCCTACCAATACAGGTCATCAGCTTTCTCTGCAACTTAAAAGCCCTAGAGAATTGTCTAAGTCCTAAGAAATTTAATGATTCAGTCGTGCTCACAGAGCCAGATGTGTAAGCAGCAAACTTGCACCTAGATCTAAGCTCCAGAACCAGTTTCCTATTCTCTATATCACGCTTTCTTTTAAAAGTCAGGATATTCTTAAAGTATCTGGCTTTTTCAGATGATTAGAACGGTCTTCACATTTTCCCTTAGCTAGTTCCATGAAAAACAAGTGTTTTTATTCCCTATCATTTCTCACTCACACTATTACTACACATTTCTCCTTGGGCTCCTGATCTTTCCCTCTCTGGAGTCTATCCTTCATACACTTGCCAAAGTCATCTTCCTAAAGCACACAATAAGAGTATATCATCTTACTCAAGAAGTTGCACAGGCTCCAGTTTGTTTCTGGGATAAAATAAAAACTTCTCAGGTTTGTGATTCAACGCCCTGACTTTCCCAGGCTAATTCCAGCCTGCCCCCTGATGCTTTTTCCCTCACACCCTTTCACAAAACCCTGTGCTCCAGCTTCCCTTTTCACTTCCACCTCTTTGAACACCTGCCTTTCCTTCAAGATTCAGCTCACGTACTGCCTCCTTTGCTGATTCTTTCCTTATTTTGCTGAGTAAAAACTGTTATTTCACAAATAATCAGGTAAATATTTGTCTGGTTTGTTTTGTCTTTGTGTTTGCAGTGCCTTACACAGAGTAGGTGTGTTCTTTCTTGAACTGGATTAAATAGAGAAACTGAAGCCTACGGTGGAAAGGATCTCATCCTCCAGTTCCAAGGTCGGGAGAAGACTGGGGACCCTCAGATTAGCTCAGGAGTGGTAGGGCAGTTATCCTGGGAAAGTGCCCCATTCTTATATGGACAGGGAGTGTAGGGGGCAGGGAATATGCTCTTTTTAGAGGTCTGAAACAATTAGTGGGAACATACTTTGTCATGGACCCCATAATTGCTTATTGGAATCTTCAGATTTCCCCTTCATTGAGAGGTGTTTTGCAGGGGGCTTAAGGAGATACCCTACTTTGGTCTATCCCTTGGCTCCTACTTCTGAACAGGAGAGGTCATACTACAGGCTCAGAAGTGATGAGACAAAACCCTGTTCTTTTCAGGTCAATCTTTTCCTTCTATTTATTATTTTTTGTTATGTCAATACATTAAAAATCTGTGATCTTGTTGATGAGGTTGAACTGAGCTCATCTTGAACCTCTAGTTTTAAAGAACTGCCTAAAACTCAGAGAAATTAAATTACTTGTCCATGGTCACAATGCTAGTAAATGTCATAGGTGGGATATGAATTTAGGATTCCCAATCCAACATGCTACCTGCTCCCAAGCAGTCTGTCAGTGATCATCACTAATAACAATGATAACCCATATTTAGAAAGCACTTTGAGGTTCACAAAACACAATACTTATGTGATAGATAGTGACAAGTATTTAGTCAGTACCTGAAGGATACCTGGTATTTTGCTAGCTGTTGGGATGGATTGTGCAAGTAAACCAGTTTTATAAATGAAGAAGCTTAAGGAAATTGAATGACTTGCTTTTAGTGCTTCTTATTAACGTACCAGTACAGGGCCCTGGCCACATTCTGCAGGCCTTTCCCTCACTCTAGCTCCAAAATGGCATGGAAGTGTTATTAATCAGCTTCAGTGACTAACCAGTTCATCTCCTGTCACGTCTCCTTACCTAAAGTCTGCTGTCTCTATCCTGGAGAATTGTGACCTCGCAATTACTTGACAGTTTCCAAAGCAATCATGCTTTTTTCCTAAAGAACCAGAATAGGATGGTCATTACTGGAGTTACCTTTACATCCTCATCTTTGGGGCAAGATTCCGGGGGGGCACCATTCCAGTTGCTCGTGCCATTAACACCACAGCACTCTAGCTGAAATACAAACCCCACAAGGTCATTTGTAAGGAATTGGTGACTTAAGGAGTACAGACTGAGTAACCCTGTTTCTCTGGCGAAGCTTTGGAGCTCGCCTCCACAGAAGCTCACCACCGGCTGCCTGGGCTAGCGAAGGGATTCTAGCACACATGGGTCAGCCTCGGGGCTGGATCTGGATCACAAGTTTGGCTCACAGGGGCCGTGTCAGACTCAGTCTCCCTGTCTTTTGCCTTTGGCCCAGTTCCACCCCCTTCTTTGCCCATCAGGCAGGGTCAGGGTCAGGCAGTGGACACCAAGCATGGGGAACACTTAGGTGTGTTTGGGCATCATCTCTATGTTCAATTCTCCATTCCATTTTCAGGTAAACCAGTCCAAAGGCAGAGATAAATAACAATGGCAGCTGATGTGCCCGTAGCACTTTAAAAGTTCACAAAATATTTTATGTGGATGTCATCTCAATCAACACCACAATGCTGTGAGGTGGGAACTACAGCTATTATCTCCCTTTTACAGATAAAAGTGTGAAGCTCAAAAAGGTTAAATCTCAAAAGGACTGATTTGCCCACAGTTATTCAGCTCAGCTCTGTCAAGGAGGGGATTCAAAACCAGCTTTTCATGACTCCAAGGCCATTATTCTCTGGACAGTATTATGCAGCCCTGCACAAAGAGAAGTATTCTGACCCCCCCCCTCCCTCCGGTGAGCAATGTGCCACTCTGGGAGTTGGGGCTGGCAGAAAGTGGAGAGAACTAAATACCAGTGAGTCTTTCCCCAAGTCTCCAGGGCGTAAACTCCCAGAATGCTTCAGCCTAGTCCTGCCTTTGGCCCCTTGATCAGGCAGAGCTGCCTGCGGATGATGTCGGCTTGACTTACATACTGCTGGATTCCATCCCATGCCATCTTGGTGTTGTTATCAGAATTGTAGCGTCGGATACTCTGGTTCAGGTCATTAGCCACGTATTCATCGATCTAAGGGAACCAGAAGGGAAGATGTCAGGAAGCAAGAGTTAGGTCACTGAAGGGCAAGGCTGCGGTCTAGGATAGACAGATAGTTTATCTCTGTTTTACTTCTACTTCCTCTGTAGTCTTTCCTCCCAGGGCTGGAGAGAATGCCAAAGATAAGAGAGGGACAGAATGAATGTCCTGCGTATATTTAACTTATTGGCAGTTAGGAGATTTTAATTTAAAACCATATTTTTTAAAGTGACCGAGATATTGAAGCGATTTAGGCATTGGGATACTGGTCATTCAGTTATATCATTTCATTTTCAGGAAAAACAATTCAGTCCTGTCATGCAGACTTAGACAGCTGCATTAGCATTGACAGTTGAGATTGCTTTCACCACATGCTGGAGGATGTTTGCTCCTGGTGCTCAGAAGGATGACCGTTATCAATCAGCCTATAGGAGTCCAGGACCCATATGTAAATCAGACCCACAAACCTCTGCATGGCTTTTCTCTCTGTCTGTCTGTCTGTCCGTCTGTCTCTCACACATACACACACACACATATACACATGTACAAAATCAAACTTTTTCCTTCTTATAAATGATACAGGGAACAGCATTATGCCTTACATACCTTCTGTTCATACACAAAGAGCAGGATGGCCACAATCACTTCAATCAAAAGGATGAATAGGAGCAGGATGAAGAACTACCAAGAAAGAGAGAACAGGGTTAGGGTTATGGGGACGACGATGGGACCAGCACGGATGGAGCATGTTATTTTCAGCATGGGATTGGGCCAGAGCATGCCAGATATCCTTCCCACTCTGAGATTCTGTAACCTTAAGATCCAGTCATTCCACAAACTATTTTTTCTGACTATTCATTTGACTCTTTATTTGTTTCATTCTGTCCTGCCCCATCACTTAGTATTTATATGGACATTTTTGTTCATCTCGAGTTGTACATTTATTTAGATATTTCTTTCTTCGTGTTTGACCCATGTTACATCTTGAAGGCAGGGATCTTATGGTGTTCATAAGGGAGAATATAATTAAGAAATGAATCATGCTGATTGGATGGATGTGGCTTGTGTTTCTTTACATTTTAGGAGATTTCTTATTTTAGACGTCTTTCTCATATAGGCTGGTGTGTGTGAGAGAGATAGAAATAGAGAAAAGAGAGGGAGAAGAGACAGAGGAGGGGAGAGAAAGAGAGAGAGAGACAGAGACAGACAAAGGGAGAAAGAGACAGACAGACAGACTGTTGAATAAAGCTGGATAAAAGACAGATACAAGGGGATGGAGAACATGCTCTTTATTGACCTGGGAGATCTGGAGAACAGAAATTTCCACCTTCTCTCCCATATTGGTATTCCAAGACTTATTAGGGGGTAGAATGAAGCATAGGCTGATTGGGCAATTTTGGGTAGTTGGTTCATATCATGGTTTGATCCTGTGCATAGTGTCCTGTGTAGGGAGATAGTGACCTGTTCTCACAGAGCTCCTCCTGTTATCTAGGGCGTCAAACAGTGGATCACTCCCAGGAATTCTTTTATTAAACCTTATTGGTTAGTCTTGGAAACATTTATTCAATCAGTCAAAAAGCCTTTATTAAGGATTCATTACGTGCCAGTTGCTAAGAGCACAACAATGAAAATGGAATAGTTATAGGGGCTAATTGCCCACAGTAAAGGGCAGATATAATATATGGGACAAAAAATTCTCTTCTACAAAAGACCAGAACCAGAATGTCCAGAGGATACTAGTTTCTCTATCAAATTGCAGATCTTGAACCAATTTCTTAAATAGGACAAGGACATTTGTCATATAATTTGATGTTCAGCTGTTTCAATCATATCCTATTCTTTATGATCTCATTGGAGTTTTCTTCTCCAGCTCATTTTACAGATGAGGAAACTGAGGCAAACATGGTTAAGTGACTTGCTCAGGGTCACAAAGCTAGCAAGTGTCTGAGGCCGGATCTGAACTCAAGAAGAAAGAGTTTTCTAGGTTCAGATTTATGCACTGCAGCGGCAGCTGGCTGCCTAGATAAAGCTAAGATAAAAAGATAAAAGTCTTCATTCTAAAAAGATTTGTAGAGAAGGGGGTATGAGGAAGGCTTATTAAATTAAGGCTCATCTTAGAATGAATCCAGGCTTTTTTTTTTTTAACTATATATTGAAATATTACAATATACTGTGACCTCTTGAAACTTGAAGAAAAACAAAAGAAAAGGAAGTATTTAACCTCAAACAATAGCATAAGCTGAAAATATAAGGGTCAAGAAGGTGTAGCTGTACTTGTGGGTGAGAAATGTGTGTCAGATTGCTAAGGGGCCTGGGGGGCGCTCCCCATCTCTGAGACCACATCTCCCGCTTTGAGGTTCTGGTAATGTCGGAGACAGCAGTCAGGTCACATTTCAGATCTACGATTGTGTCTCGGGTGTTTTTTTTTTTTTTTTTTTAACTAAGCCTGGCCGGACCCCCTCCCCCATATCTATTTACTGAACCCCAAGAAGCATCCCAATCCCCCCCAGGCCCGGCACTCACCGACATGAGAAGGCACTTGTTTTCCTTAATCGAGCCCATGCACCCCAGGAAGGCAACCACCATGATGATGGACCCCACAATGACGACGACATTGCCCACGGTGAGGAAGGGAAGGTTGTAGAACAGGACTCCAAAACTATTACTGATCAAGAAGTAGATCCCGAAGCCCAAAATGGTGCATCCACTGACCTGAGACAGGCGAGACCAGGGGACCTTTGAGGACAAAGTCATGGCCACAGCGTTCCTAGGCTCTCCCTTGAGTGGGAGGCTGACTATCCTTGTTCCCCCACGGTGTTCTTGCCCCAAAGAGTCTGGCTAGTGATTCTAAGGCCTCAGCACCAGAAGGGATGGAACATCAGGGAGAAAGGGCAGTTAAGAGAAACTTTCTTAAGTGAATGCTCTTGTCCATCTGTCCAAAACAGCTTAGAGAACATGGCAGGCTTGGTCCCCATTAAAACATGCCCATTCCCAAGTACTGGCTCTCTTCTGCCCCAAGTTCACCCTCCCTGAAATATCCGCTGGGATCACCTTCCTTTAGAGGTTTAGATTTGGTTCAAGGGTAGAAAGTTTGCCCAAATATGGGGGAACAAGGGTAGAAATCTCCCCAGCTAGCTCTTCCTGCTATGCAGAGACTTTGAGAACCCGAGGTACCAACCCAGAGACTTATGTTCAAATCTCCTTGGGCCTGGATCACTGAGTTTGACACAGTAAAACTTTTCAGGAATGGATGGCCTGAAATTCAGTCATTCATTCAAGGAATCCAGAATGGTTCCCACCAAGGATTTCATTCCTGAGTGTGTGGCTCTCAAGCCATGTCCCATAGTAGAAGTAGAGTGGCAAAAGCTAAGAAAAGTGGGATTAATTCTCCAAATCTTTTGAGATCATGGGGTGATGAAATTATTAATATCTTTAATTACATGGGGACTATATTGTGGCACAGAGGGAAGAAAGGAGGGAAACTGTCTTTCTCTTCCTCCTTCCCTCCCCCTCTCTTTCTGCTGCACCTCTCTCTCCTTTTTCTCTCTTCTCTCTCTCTCTCTCTCTTTCTCTCTCTCCCTCCCTCTCTCTTTCTGTCTCTCTCTCCTTCTCTCTGTCTCTCTTCTCTATTATTCTCCACCCCCTCTCCTCTTTCTGTCTTTGTCTCTGTCTTTCTGTTTTTCTCTGTCTCTCTCTCCTCTTCCCCTCCACCTCCACCATGTACAGTGGATGGAATAATTATTTTTTTCAGGATGGTGAGAGAGGAGTGAAGAGCCATTGGACAAAAGAAAGTCAAACCAGCCAATAATGCTTACCCAGAACAGCAGGTTGAAGAAAAATACCACATATTTCAGTGCTTTCAAGCTACTCATGCCCATGCTGAGGTGGTCTTGCCCTAGAGGAGGGAAGTTGGGAGGAAGAATCAATCAACAAGCATTTCTTGAAGGCTTACTAAGTGCCAGGAATTGTGCTGAACATATAACCTAAGCAAAAAAAAAAAAAAAAAAAAAGCACATCTTAAAATTAAATTACTCTTACTCTCAAGAAGCTTACATTCTAAGGTAGAGAAGACAACACATAAAAGGGAGCAGAAAAGGGGAAGAGAACATGGTGATGAAGTACAGAGAATGAAGGATGGCTGATCTGAGCCCTTCCTTAGGAGGTTCTGAGAGGAACTCACCAATGGAAATACACTTACAGGATGGAGGGACAAAACCAGCCAAGGCATCATAGCTAAGGTTAGAAAACAAAGGAACTTTGGCTATGTAAAGTGGCTTTATGTACATTGGAATACTCAATTTCCTGATACTTGAGAATCTGTTTTGGAAAGATCATAAGTCTTCCCTGCAGTTGAATCATCTTTCCATTTGCTAAGTACCCCTAACTTCCAGATCTTTCTAGTCTCTGAAACCAGAAATATATCACAATGCACCCAAAATCAGAGAATAATAGAATTGCAAGGAAATCGCAGAGGTTATCTAGCTTGAATCCCATATGTAATATCCTTAACTCTATTGACAAGGAATTCACTATCTTCCAAGTTATCCCATTCTATCTTGGACAGCTCTAATTATTATCATAAGAAACTATATAGTCAATCTGATTTTTTTTTAGATTGGTTCTCCATCTCATAAAGCTTAGAAGTAAGGGGCTATTCAAGGGCTCAATCCCACTACTAACCAACATGGGAGCTCCATTTATAACCTAGGCCAGTTGATCAACAATGGGGACACTGGCTATCTGCGTAGGGCTTATGTTCTCACCGTAGGATGGAGAGCCTCCAAAGTCTGGTCAAACCTGAGGCCAGAAAGGAGACCATTATGTACCACAGTAGGAGCTGGTGATTCACCTGGGAATGGATATCGCTAAGAAAAATCTAGAAAGCATTGCTGGCGATAATGAAGTCACTGTCACAGAAAGAGAGGAGAAATAGAGATTCCCAGTAATGTACAGAAGAAAAAAAGAGGGAAGGAAGAAGGCCTTAGGATAGGCTGGGAACCTCTTACTCTTAGGATAGGGTTGCTACCTTATGCCTGGATGATAGGTATAGAATTTGGAATCAGAAGACCAAGTCTGAATTCCACTATCTAAGTGATCTTAGAAAAGGCATTTAATTTCTTGGCTCTCTGTTGCCACATCACTAAAATGAGGGAGCAGATGGTCTAAGAGATCCCAGATATCCCCTTCTAAGCTAAATGCTCTGATACTACGGCTGTGACCAAGAAATCAGCAGTGAGTGCTGCTCTGTGCAGGTTAGAGGAAGCCCTCATTTGAAGGTGACCTTCACAAAGGAGAAGTTTGGAGTACGTAACAGAAATGAAGTATGTCATGTTTGACCAGGAAGTTGGATTTCTTCAGAACATTTGACCACATTATGATAACAGTTGCTTTTGGCTGAATTGAGACAAAGAAAGGGACAGAGTGGCAAGGTACTTCCGTGCATTTGTGGGAGTCTCCTATCAGCGTGTAATATCTCACTGACATCAGAGGAGCTGGGTTGGACTTAGTGCCCATGGAATGGCCAGGAAAGCAGTAGCAATTGCTTACATCATGAGGTGTTCAAGGCGCTCAGAATTTCCTAGTTGCTAAAACTAAGTGAAGCCAGAAACACATGGCCATTTACATAGGTAACAAGCAGAGAGCATTACAATTTCTAATACAAGGAGGTTGATTCAACTTTACTGGTGTCATTGAAACTTAATGAGATGGAACTTATTACTTGAATGTGGATTTGGAAGAAAACACACAATTCAAAAGGAGCAGAATATCTTAAAGGAAAAGAGATGGTGAAAAAGCGCTGCACATTAAAGAAAATGTATTTATGGGGGAGGGTGATATTGGAGCCAAGATGACAAAGAAAAGGCAGGAACTTGCCTAAGTTCTCCCAAATTTCCCCTCCAAACAGTTTTAAATGTCACCTCAAAACAAATTTTGGAGTGGCAAATGCCACAAAAGGGTGGAATGGTGAAAGTTACTATGTTGGCAGGGAGGATCAAAACACAAAGTCAGAAAAGACAAATGCAAAACTGCTGCATCTAAAGCCTCAAAGAAAACTATGCATTGGTCTTAGGCCATAGAAGAGTTCAAAAAGCATTTTAAAAATCAGGTAAAAGCTGTAGAGGAAAAATTGGGAAGAGAAATTAAAGTGATGAAAGAAAACCATGAAAATCAAATCAACAGCCTGGTAAAGGAAACATAAAAAAGGGGAAAAATTGGGAAGAGAAATGAAAGTGATGAAAGAAAACCATGAAAAACAAGTCAACAGCTTGGTAAAGAAAGCATAAAAAAAGTTAAAGAAATTAACACTTAAAAATAGAATAGGCCAAATGGTAACAGAGGCACAAAAATCCAATGTAGAGAATGACTTGAAAAGCAGAATTAGCTAAATGGGAAAAAAAGATACAAAAATTCACTGAAGAAAAGAACTTCTTAAAAAATAGAATTGGGCAAATGGAAAAGGAGGTACAAAAGCTCACTGAGGAAAATAATTCCTTAAAAATTAGAATTGGGCAGATAGAAGCTAATAACTTCATGAGATATTAAGAAATAAGAAAATGTAGGTAAGAAGATCTAGAAACCAGAGAGAGGAAGCAAAACAGTGCCAAATTTAAGTTCAATGGTAAGAGAAAGAAAATTGCTCAGAGGAAAGATGTCTCAGTAAAAAATCACAAACCTGCTACAGAGATATGGTCCAGTAATGATAAAGTTTTTGGACATCTGGAGCTCTATGCCAATAGCAAATAAGCTAATAGATTTTGGCTGACTTTAATAATTTCATTTTTCTAAAAGTAGATAAATCTATTTTAGAGTTAATTCTAACAAAGAGGAATTGGTTATGAAAGTAGAAATGATAGCAGTTTTGTGGGGAAATGATGCTCTGTCTTGGAATGCATGATAGAATAAGAGAGGAAAGCTGAACAAATATTGGCAAAAAATTTCAAAAAGTTCAGAAAAAGAATAGGTAGGTCCTTATAAAAGGCAGCCCCAGAGGGATGAGATGTGTGCAATTCTGAGGCTATCAACAGAAACAATTTGAGTCTTTGGTGCTATTTTAACATTTTTAATCAATGACTTACTTGGATAAAGGCATAAAATTTTGGGTGATACAGATCTGGGAGAGATGATAAATATACTGGATGACAGAATCCAAAAGAATTAACTGATTAAACCTACGGAACAAATTGAAAATTAAGATAAAATTTAATGCAGTTAGATGTAAAGTTTTATACTTGGGTTAAAAAAAAATCAACTTCACAAATACAAAATGGGAGAGAGCCTGGATGATAGGTATAGAATTTGAAATCAGAAGACTGAGTCTGAATTCCACTATCTAAGTGATGTTAGAAAAGGCATTTAATTTCTCTGGCTCTCCATTGCCACATCACTAAAATGAGGGAGCAGACTGGTCTAAAAGATCCCACATATCCCCTTCTATGCTAAATGCTCTAATATTATGGTTGTGTCAAGATAGCAGTTCATCTGAAATAGAGCTGGGGATTTTGGTGAACTGAAAGCTCCAAATGAATTAACAGTGTAATAGTGATCAAGAAAGCTAATTTGATCTTCCACTAAGGGGAGGGCATAGCATCCACAAATAATTGTGATCATTGAGTCAGTCAAGTCACTAAACAACTTGCCATATGCCAGACATAGTGCTAGTTGCTCAAGATACAATGAAAAGCAAAAACAGAGACCCCATTCTTAAAAAGTTCACGTTCTAATGTGAAGGAGACAACATGAAAATAATTATGTCTGTCCAAGATGTCTGTAGCCATGGTGACACTTTCCCTCATTCTCTCTGAGTCACTGGTCAAAGTGGAGGAGTTGGAACACTGCTTGCTCTCCCTCTCCCTGCACCTCCTTATCTAAGCAATCTCTCCTCATCTGAAGTTTACTCATTCCATATTTATCACCCTATCAAAATTCTGGGAGTTTCTGCTTATTGACTTCCAGCACGTTCTCCTTTCCTCTTCTCAGGAACAGACTCACACACAGTCTGTCTCCTCTTGCACTCCTGTTAGAGGTCTGATATCAATATCTCCCTCAGCACCCTAATCTCACCTTTGATCAACTTACTCATTTCACGTGGTCTCCTCCCTCAGCCTATGGATCTTGCTATCACCTGCAAATCTACTCCCTTTCATATTCACAAATTTACATACCTGATTCACTCCACCTCCCAAATCCCTTTCTTATCTAATCTCTTGATCCCCTAACTTCTTTCCCAGGTCCTTGCCTCTGCACTAGCTGAGGTCTCATTTTCTATCTTGACAGTTCAATTTTACATCATCGCCTTGAATCCCCTTCCTTTTTCACTGAATCAATGATCAGCCCTCAGCTCTCAATGACCCCCACCACTTACTGTTTGTTTCCCCATAGGGGCTGTGGAACAAAGCTGGATAAAATTATGAAATAATGCTAGCTGAATGTGCTACAGATTTATGTTTCATAATTTACTATGGCAAAATTATTCTTTTGCACCTCTACTATCCCGCTCTATAGTGGCTCTTCCAAATCTTTCACCCCTTCCACGTTTTTTATATTACTCCCTCTCTGCACCGCTCAGCTGAGAACCTTCATGGGAAAAAGACCAGATTATTTATTTTTAAAATTTTTATTAATTTATTTGTTTTCCTGAGACAGTTGGGGATAAGTGACTTGCCCAAGGTCACACAGCCAGGAAGTGTTAAGTGTCTAAGGTGAGATTTGAACTCAGGTCCTTCTGACTTCAGGGCTGGTGCTCTATCCACTGCACCACCTAGCTGCCCCCAACTGGATTATTTATTGAGTTCTTGGTAAAAGCTCTCCTTTCTTTCCTCCTCTTCCCCTCCCATCACCCAGATGCTCACCATTGTCCCACATGACGACAGAAGGGCAGCCTTTGCTCTGCAGAGACAAGCCCTTCTGCCTGCACAAGGGATCCCATTCCATCTCATCTTCTCTAGAAGATTGCTCCCTCCACCATTCACTTATCTTGATTTCCTCCTTGTCTCCTGACTGCTTCCTACCACGTCTGCGCCTCCTCACTCAGAAATCCTCCATCCATCTAGCCCCACGGACTAGCAACAGGGACTACAACAATGACAGTAACAGCTGGCATTAAGATGGCACTTACTATATGCCAGACCCAGTGCTAAGTGCTTGACAAATATCTTTTGTCAAGATAATTGACCTTAGGATTAATCCTTACAACTCCTAGGAGATAGGTGCTTTATTATCATGATTTCACAGCTGAGGAAACTGAGACCCAAGGTTACAAAGCTAGTGTCTAAGTCGAGATTGAATTTCGGGTTTTCCTGACTCCAGGCCACTGAACTAAAATCTTTCTGTGGTTAAACTGGAGAACACTGCCGGTAATTAATTCCTCCCTCTCATTCTCTTCCTTGTTTCCTCTGGCTTTTGGCCTCCTTCAGCTGAAACTGCTGCCTTCAAAGTTACCCATGATTTCCTAATCACTATATTTTGTGATCTCTTTTCCACTATTCCACTTGGTGACCTCTCTGCCCCCTCTGGTGGTCTGGGGCTTCATGAGCCTCCTCTGTCTCGGTTCCCCTCTTCCCTTGTCAGTACCCTGTGCCGGGTTTTTATCCATTACATCTCTCCTCTTACCTGTGAGTCACCTGGACTCACCCCAGACTCCTGGGGGAGGCTGCTGGCAGGTCTCCCTGCTTCTCACCCCAGTCTGTTCCCACTCAGCTATCAGGGTCAAAGGGAATATCTCTATCTGAGCAGGCCATTCATCCAGTAAATCCCAGTGGCCCCCTTTGCCTCCAGGACCAAGAAGAAAACTCAGCTGGGCATTCAAAGGCTGACTTTCTGTTCTTTTTACATGTTGCTCTCCTCTGTGTAACAGTGACATGATCCTTGCTGTTCCTCAAATAAGATACTTCATCTCCTGAACACACATTGTATTATTTTTGGAGGCGTCAGGCTTGAGTAACTTGCTCAGGGACGTACAGCTAGGAAATATCTGAGGCCGAATTTGAACTCAGGACTTCCTGACTCCATGCTGGTTATGAATGTTCACTGACTTTCCCATGCCTGGAATTCTCACCCATCTCATAGCAAGTCCTTCAGAGGGCCTTTTTTTTCCCCCTGAGGCAATTGGAGTTAAGTGACTTGCCCAGGGTCACACAGCTGGGAAGTGTTAAATGTCTGAGGTCAGATTTGAACTCTGGTCCTCCTGACTTTAGGGCTCTGTCCACTACACCAACTAACTGCCCTGGAAAGCCCTTTTTTGACCTCTCTAAAGGCTAGTGCTTTCCTTCTGTTGATTATCTCCAATTCATGCTACATGTATTTTGTTTCTAGTTGCATATTGCCTTCTCATTAGGAGGAGAGCTCCTTGAAGGCAGGGACTGGCTTTTACCTTTCTCAGTATCCCCAGCGCTTAGATGCAGAGTGGAGGCTCAATAAAGCTTTCTGACCGAGTGACCATGCCCTTTTCTCTGCATTCACCACCTCCAACAGCTCTCTGCCAGCCTTCTCATTGGTCAAATAAAAGATCATGTCCTGGAAGAACTTCCCCCCAGATCCCCACCTTCTTGACTGGTGAATACTTCTTCTGAAACACCATTTCAGGAAAGCACCAGCCAGGACTCACTTCACTCTCATCAGCTGCCTCCCTCTCCCCTAGCATCAACTACCTCCCTACCCATTCCTTCCCCTTCCAGACCCACTTTCCAGTTCTGGAAAAGTGAAATATGATTAAATCAACTCTGCTGTTATTTTTGAATAGAGAATGTTGTCAACTCACTATTTCTATAACTATCAAACCCAGAGTGTCCTACTCCTGGATATCCCTGTAAGGCAGAGACTGTCATCACTTTGTATTTATATCTCCAGCCCTTAGTATAGTATTTGGAATAAATGCTTTTTTATTCACTCTCCTGCTTAAGATGTGATGATTCCTAATTGCCACCAGAGCAAAATACCAAGGTTTCTATTTGGAATTTATAATCTTTCACAAGCTAGCTCTAGTTTACCTTTCCAGACATTGTTCGTTAGCCCCCTAAGGGCTTTATTCCAGTTAAATCGATCTGATTGCTGTTCCCAGTATAACATTTCATCTCCAGTCTCCTTAAGGATACGTGATAATTGCCTTCAAGCAGCTGAAGAATTGTTCTTTGTAAAGTTCTAAGTACAACTGAGTCACGACTATAATCATCTTTGCCTTGTGTCTGTTTCTGATATTCCCCATTAGACTGGGGGGTTCCCCAAAGGAAGGGCCTGGTATACCTAGGGAGTGCTTGACAAATATATTTTTGTTGACTGACTAACTTTAGAATAACAGTCAAACCACAGCTAGCGGCTATTTCCTGTAACAGAAACTGCGAATGAGTGTTCTTGGAACACTCGTGGAGGAAGTGGAAGAACATGGTTGTGGAAACGGCCTAAGAAGGTCAAGACAGTAAGCAGTTTAGCGCTGGAAGGAACCTTGGAGAAGGCTCGTCCAGCCATTCTGAGAAGGGCACCAAGACCTGGAGAGATCAAAGGACTTGCCTGAAGTCTCATGGGTACTAAAGACAGAACAAAGATTTCAAGCGATATCGGGGCTTCTGGTGTCAGACTGGCTGCTCTCTGAGCAATGGTAAGTAATCCTTTCATTTTAAACCAAGCTGGAACTGACTCAGACCCAAGATTCAGGCCATTTGGCCATTTGGCCCTCACACTCCTTAAACTGTGATTTCAAGAGTTCAGATTCAGTTCCAGGGGGAGAAAATGAAATGGTCCAGATCAGTTAGCAGCCAAAATTCAGGTCTTATTCGGTTCCTTAGGCTCTTATATGTTGAGCATTCTATTCTTTAACCACAGAACTCTCCCCAACAGATAAGAGCATGTCCTATAAATCCTGAATATTTTGCTCATTTTATAAAGATTATCCATTCACACATATTTCCTGAGCTTTTACCCTAATACTATCTAGACTGAGGGCATAGGCTCTGTGTAACCTCTTCCTCCTGCCCCTTCCTCAAATCCTCCTGGTTTGAGTAGCTTTGGGTCTTTTAACTCTGTACCCTCAGCCCTTGTCTGGGAATAATCAGATTGGAGCTTGGTAAGTTCTTTTACCTAGGAGAAAAGGCAACTATTTCACAGGGTGTTGTGGGGTTACAGTAAGACAGAATCCAGCAAGGAGAAGATCTGTTTGTTAATGGATGGCTCTCCTCTGGTGCATGGTTATAGCTGTAGTTATCAGTTTAGGAGCATGAAATAGAAATTGTTTTAACATGTGATTATTTCCATGGTTCAGAGATTCCATCCCTATGAATAATCCCTTCATGGACCAGAGAACACAATCACACTACAATTTATTAGATGGCTTTTATGACTTACTATGGCCAAGTAATCATTACCCAGGAGCCAAACTTCTGGCAATGAGTCTCTGAAAGTCTCCAGGCAGTTTTTCAGTTGATAAGACACACACACAATTCATCACTGGGCCCCTATTTGCAGCTTGATAAGGCTGCCAGAGCTTTCTCTCAGCTGGCACAGTCCTATAGAATCTGATACTACATCGTGCCTCAATGAGGCGTCACTCAGAGCCAGCTCCATAGTAAAGGGGAGCCGGTGCTGGACTTGGAATCAGGAAGATCTGGGTTCAAATCCTGTCTGAGCTACTCACTAGTTGCATAGCCCTGGGCAAGCAGCGAATTTAGGGTTAGGGTCAGGTTCTTCATCTGTAAAAAGGGATAATAACCACATTTATCTTACAGGGTTGTAAGAATAAAAACGGAGCAATCTTTTTCTAGTGCTATGTAAATGGTAGCTGTTGTTATTAGGAGAATTAGTGGATGTTCAGTCTGTGATTTAAAAGATTATTAGAGTTAATTGATTTGTTTGATGTATTTAAAAAACCCGAAGCTATAACTTCTTCAGTTGGTGACACTCCCAGTATAGAAACCCCTTTCACTAATGGAGATGCAATCTTTGTAATGGCTGCCGACTTAATTCTCTGGGGCCCAGAAAGGTTAAGTGACTTGTTAATAGTCACACAGCTGAAATGTGTCAAAAACAGAACCTGAACTTGGGTCCCCCTGACTTCGGGACTGGCATCTCTCAAGAGTGGAAGCCCTGCACTTCCCTCCCTAACTCCGTTGGGGTTTCGCAGCCAGAGATCTGCCCCCAGGCGTTTCTGATTCTGCTCTGACGCCTAAGGTGTTTGTTGGGTTCCCACGCAGCCTCGCTAGTTCTGAGGGCCCCAAGGGTCACAGGTCTAGACGTGCTGGAGCAGAATCTACTCTCCAGCCCTGGTGAAAAGCGTCTTGCTTTTGTCAGTCTCTCCGAAATCCCTCTGCGAGTCACTGGCTCTGGTTCCAACAGTGCCCCAAATCATGGAAGAAAGCATGGGCCGATCGCGCTCCCTGGCCCTGAGGGGAGCTTCCCTGATGGCCAGTCTCCCTAAAACCTCCCTGCCCTCCCCCAAGGTCTGGAAGCTCGGGGACTCCCCTCGTTCTCCCCCAGCAGAGCTCAGTCCTTGGGGCAGGACGCAGCGCAGGCCTGAAGTTCCCCCTCGGTTGGAAGAGCCTCTGGTGGGAGCCTGGTAAGCCCGGGCCCCTGGGGCCGCACATCCTGCCCTCCCTCCATTTCCTTCTCTGGAGACCCAAGTGTGAAGATATGGTCCACAAGCAGCCTCTTGAAGCCTGGCCTCAATTCCCCATAACAAAGCAATGGCCTTGACTGGGAGCACTGATTGCAAGCCAGAAAAATAAGGGACAGGACTTACTGTTCCTGGGCAGCCGCGTCCGGCGTCCTTCTGACAGAGCTCAGGGCCCTTTCCCCGGGCTGGCGGCCGGGCCGAGGATGCCGCTTCCGACGCTGTGGGCGAAAAAGGGAAGTGAAGCCCTTCACGGAATTTATCATCCTGTCGAGATGACAGGAAGCTCAAGTCAGAAAGGAGAGGAAGTGATTGTGAATCCACCCACCGCCGGCCAGGGAGAGAGCAACTGCTTATGGTGGCCTTCGACAAATCTTTTTTCTGGAAGCGCTCCCCCCACATGGACACATATACACACAACACACATGTGCACACAAACACACCTGTAAGCACATGCGTGCTCACACACACACAAACACCTCACACACAGACACACACGCATTGCAAAACAGTCTCCACTCCCTGGACCATCCTGCCGGCTCAGGCTGATTTCCGGGTATAATAGGGGCTGGGCACATGAGAGTCGGGAATCTCTTTGAGTTTGGCACAAACACTTACCAGGGTGACCCGGAGCCAACCCAACACCTTCTCTGGGTCTGCCTAGCCCGAGCGACCTTGAGCAGTCCCAGGGTTACTGGAAGAAAAGGCCTTGAACAAGCATTTATTAAAGCCGAATGCGTGCTCCGTGCTGAGGGCTTCACAAATATCACCTCATTTGATCCTTACAACAATCTGGGAGGTAGGCACTCTTATTATCCCCATTTTACAGCTGAGGAAACAGGCAGATGGAGACTGACATACCTACGGCCACACGGTTGTATTTACACTCGGGTTTTCCTGACTCCGGGCCCAGCACTCCATCTGCTGTACCACCACAAACAAATGCCGTAAAAATGTAGGATAATCACACATTTTTTGGTCTGACCCGTTTCCCGCCCCCCCCCCCCCCAGGCTCTTCTCACTTAATTATATTCATTGCAGTTTCAGATTTATTGTTGTTCCTTCCATTTTTGAAGAGGCTCCAGGACCACATGAGAGTGACTTGCCCATGAATTATATTTAAGTGAGGGAGAGTTTGCACAAAGTTGTTAGTTACACTTTTCCAAAATCTTCCAAGTCTGGTGGCAAGACAAAAAAGAGACATTTCTGGCTGGAGGAAATTGAATAAAGTCACTTGTTCCACTTGGTGTTCTCTTCCCTACCAGGCAAATGATTGATATTCATCAACTGTCTGAAACAAAACTGGTTTAGAGTACTTGGGATGTAGTTGTGTAATCAGAAAGTCCTTGGTTCAAATGCTACCTCAGCCATATTTCTTGACTTTTAAGCAGGAGTATGCCAGAAGTTCCAGGGATCTTCCCAGAATTCTCCTACATGGAAAGGCTCTTGAATGGTCTCCAATTTCCAGGGCTCTGTAGCTACCCATCTATCTTGCCCCAAATTCTGTCTTCTCCAAGGCCAGAAATGAGAACTACTCCTTTGAGTTAAGGCACTGAAGGGCCCTATTAAAATGCAAACCTACTGACAATCATTAACATAATAACTCGGCTTAATTGGCCAGAGAAATTTGGGAAACAGACACTTAGAGATTAAAAAAATAGGTAATGTGTAAATATCCAAGAAAAGGCAGGTAAAAGTTACCCCTGGAAGGCCATAACTACTGGATTGAAAACCCCTACACTAAAGGATCAGGAGATGGAAGATGAATTAGTAAAGGAAATTGAGGAGGATTAGTCAGAAGACACAGGAGGATAACCAGGGAAGAATAGTGTGAAAGGAGATAAAGGAGAAGAGAGGATATGTGGATCATCCAACAGTGTTAAAAGCTGCTAGAAAGTAAGGACCAGGTATGGTATATGGACTAAGAAGGGACAGCTGGATTTAGCAATTTAAAGATTATAAATAAAGTTGAAGTGCGCAATTTAGCTGAGTGGTGGAGTTTAATCAGTATTGCAAAAGGTTGAGGAGTGGCTGGAGAGGAGAGAGGAAACAGTGTGTACGATTCTAGGAATTTTGCAATAAAAGGGAAGAGAGACACAGGACAGTGTGATAAGATGACAAAGTTAAGGGTTTTATTTTAAGGAGTGAGCATTTTTGTAGCCAGTAGGGTGAAAAAGAGAGTAAATATGAGAGAAAAAGAGGGAATGATGGATGATGGAGAAAACTCCTAGAGCAGACATTAGGGAATATGGAGGTCACCAGCAAAGAAAATGGAAAGTGTCAAGAAGAGTTCTAAGATAATGGGAACTCTGCTCCTTATCAAGTGGGTGGTTTGAGAGTACAGAGAGCACAGTAAAAGGGGAGATCAGAGGAAGAAAGGGACTGGAGACTGACCTGAAAGACAGAAGAATGTTAAAGAGGAGGCAGGGAAGAGAGTTGTTTTTTGGAACAGAAGATGGAGATGCTGAATCATTAGTGTGTGAATTTACTACCATAGGATAGGGAAGTTGTTAGGGTCTCTGTCTCCTAAGGTTCTGTGATGTCCAAGACTGACATTGCTATACTTGGCTTCTTCCAATATTGGAGAGCTGGGGGTGATAGCAGTGGAGATTTGGGTCAGAATTCTTTGCCTGAGGTCTCAGAATTTCTTGTTGTAGTTAGAATATGGCATTCAAGGCTTTCATTTGTTTGAAATCCCAATCTTTTCAAATCCAGGTGTGGTATAGGAGGCGCTGTTCAGGTGGTTCCCGGTTCAGGAGACCTAAGCCTAAGGTCCCCATTGTTCTGATTCCAGGCATAAAGCCTAAGGCCTAACTCCAGGTAATAAAGCCTTTGTTGGAGGTCCCAGTATTTTCAGCTGCAGGCTGATGTCTGACCCTAATCCAAGTCTCCTGGATCCAAATTTGTACCAGTTCTGTCGATCTTTTGTCTGCTTTACAACTTTACACAAGGGCCAGTGCTCCCTGGTGGTTTGATTAGACTCACCTGCATCTTACGGTGTGACAGTGAGGATCAGGACCAGAACTATATTGGGATATTTAGGAACATTGCCCTATTTGAGAAGTCTAATCTCCTTTTAAAATATTCTCTTTTCCTACTCCCTGCTGGTTCCTTACGTTGTTAAATGCTCTATAAATGCTTAAGCCACTTCATCCATCAAGCAAAGAGTTAAATTACCTGCAAGGTCCTTTGTATGGTCTTGTATTCTGTGTTTCCATTTTTGGGTTCCATGGTATAGAATCCCAAGCCTGGGGAACTTGTAGATTTATTAAGAGTTGGGCAAGATCTCAGAAGTTATCTAATTCAATTCCAATCTAAAGCATAACCCCCCACAAATTATTCAGCTGCCTTCAAAGATCTTCAGGAATAAGGAATTTACCACTTCTCAAAGCAATCCATTCCATTTTTGGACAACTAATAATTAAGAAATTCTTCCCTGTATTAAGGAGAAGCTTTTAACTTTTCTCCACTGATCTTACCTTTTCCTCCTGAGACCAAGCAGAATAAGTATATTCTGTATTACATATGAAATCTTACCAAATACTTGAAGACATATTCATTCCCTCTCCCTTTAAGTATTCTTTTCTCCAAGTCTTCCTCAAGATGAATACTTCTCCCTGTTAATTTTTTTTGTTGGAAAAAAAAATTTCTAATCCGACAGTGCTATTTCTTTTATAAAAAGTCTTGTGTTCAGTTTGAATATTTGGGTTGCCATAGGTTGGCAATTTGCTAGGTTATTCCACTGATTTGCAGAAGTCTTCCTGGAATAGGTGCACTCAGAAGGGAGTGAGGTCATCCCTTAGCACCAGAGTTTTTAAAGGGAAAGATGATGGATATAGAAGTAGAGAAAGTAGGTAGGAAAGGGAAGAGTGATAAGAAAGGGGAACATGAGGGAGGAAGTGGATAGCTAAGTCTAGAATGAGAGCACAGAAGACCACAGCCATAATTCCTGGTAGAAGCCCAACAGATTAAGTGTTCTCCTTTTCTGAGTTTGGAGAATCCAGAAGAGAATCAAGAAGACGGTCAGGTTGCAGTGCCATTCAGCAAGGATCTTGACTATTTTACACTCTTTCATACTCCAGTTTTTCCTTGGCAGGCTAGATATGACTAGAGATGGTTGTTCTTTCTGCAGAACCCAAAACACTTTGACATCTCTGTGAGTTTTAAATCAGAACAGGAGGGAAATTTGCTACTGATTGTCAAATAACAACTGTAATTGAGGAACCTCAGGGATTGGGATAAGCAATATTTTTCTCTCAAGATAGCTAGACAACTCTGTGGAGCAGCGGACTGATCTGTCTCAATTTCTTCAACTGTAAAATGGGATAATAATAGTACTGATCTCCTAGAATTGTTATGAGATTTAAAGGAAATATCTGTCAAGCATTTAGCACAATGATAGGCAGATAATAGATATATATATAAATATTTACTCTTTTCTCTTTCCCTAAAATGTGAGCATTGGAGAAGACTTTGATTAGAACATAGCACTCAAGGTGAGTTTTAAAGAAAGAAAAAGATTTTGTATTTTCTCCTCAATGCCTTCCTCATCTAAAATTTCTATATACATACATAATGGATGTGGATACATATATACACATATATAAAATCATTTTTTCAGCTTTGTAACTTGAAGACATTCTCAATTCTTCCATCTCTTTCAATTTTATCCTCAAATATGATCAGTTGCCACTTCTTGTATATTCTACCTGCCACAACATTTTTGGCATACATTCCCTTCTCTTCAGTCATTTACAAATTATTTATTTTTACATGTATTTATTATCTGTCTTTCCTGTAAACCCTCCACCCCCAAGAGAACCAAAGGGGGAAAAAAGAAATAAAAACCCCCTCATAATTATTCATAATCCAGAAAATCAAATTGCCACATTGGCCATATTTGAAAATGTCTATCTCTCTGGAAGGAAGTGAGTGGCTTGTTTGCTTTTCAGCGTTCTAGACTAAGAATTTATTGATGTTGATCAGAGGTCCAAAGCTTTTCAGAATTGTTTTCCTCTACAATATTATTGTCAATATATAAATTATTCTTTTAGCTTTGCTCACTTTACTCTGTATCAGTACAGAGAGGTCTTCTATATTTCCTCTCAAATTATCTATTTCATAATTTCTTATGGTACAATAAGAAATTCCATCACATGCATATACCACAATTTATTTAGCTACTGCCAAAAGGAGAATACTTCCTTAGTTTCCAGTTGGGGGCTACTATGAAAAGAGCTACCATAAACATATGTACATATAGGTCTTCTTCTTTCTTTGATCTCTTTTGGAGGGTTAAGCCAGTAGAAGACAGAGGGTATGTAAGGTTCATGACTTTTGGGAAATAGTACCAAATTGCCTTCTAGAATATCTGGATCAATTCACTGCTCCCCCAACAGTATATTAATGTGACTTTTCTTACAGCTTTTCCAATATTTGTTGTTTTCCTCTTTTATCTTCTTGGCCAGTAATATAGAACCTCAAATTTGCTTTAATTTGCATTTTTATAATAATTAGTTATCCAGAGAACTTTTTATTTTAATTGTTGATAACTTGGACTTCTTTCTTTAGAAAACTTCTATTCATATAGTTTAACCACTTATCTACTGGAGAATAGTTGTTAATTTTATAAATCTGAATCAGTTCTTTGTCTATCTTGAATATGAAACACTTTTATCAGAGAAACTTATAAAAACTGTCCTCCAGTAATCTATTTCTAATTTAAACTATACTAGTTTGTACAAATTTTTAACATTTTGTATAAAACAAAACAATTTTTGTTATACAAGCAGTTCCATTGATCAACCTCTTCCTTAAAAAAGAAACAAAGAAACAAAAAAACATTATTAGGTCATTTTAATGACCACAGCTTTGTAGTATAATTTGAGATCTGGCACTGCTAGACTCCTTCATTCCATTTTAAAAATTATTATTACTCGATATTTTTGGCCTTTTGTTCCTCTGAATGAACTGAATAAATTTTGTTACTTTTATTTCTAACTTTATAAAATTTCCCTTTGGTAGTTTGATACAGTACTGAATACTAAAATAATTTAGGTAATATTGTCTTTTATTATATTGGCTCAAACTAGCTATTAGCAATCCTTGTCTCTAATTATGTAGTCTGTCTTTATTCCTGCAAAAGTGTTTTATGGATAGATTTATATAAATTTTGATACATCTTTGTAAGATACACTCCCAAATAATCTCTAGATTGTAAATATTATGAATGTGACTTATCTTTCTAGGTCTTTTTGCTGGATTTTGTCAGTGATGTATAGGAAGTCTGATTATTTGTGTGGATTTATTTTATGTCCTGTAATTTCACTAAGTTTAATAACTATTCAATTAATTTTTTGCTGATTCCTTAGGTTTTTGAAGCTAATTGTTGTTGTTGTTGTTGTCTAGTCATTTCAGTCATGTCCAGTTCTTTGTGACTCCATTTTGGGGTTTTCATGACAAATTTACTAGAATAGTTTGGCATTTCTTTTTCCAGCCCATTATACAGATGAGGAAACCAAATAGGGTTAAAGTGACTTTCTAAGGGTTATACAGCTACTAAGTGTCTGAGGTCAGATGAATCTTTCTCAAGCCCAGTACTCTATCTATAAAAGAAATATTTTTTTTCTTCATTTTTGCTCATGGTTCTTCCCTTGATTTCTCTTTATTGCCTTATAGCTACAGCTGGTATTTCAAAGATTATGTATCTTTGATGGTGATAATGAGAATCTTGGCTTTATCCCTGGTCTTATGGAAAGGTCTCTAATTTTATTCTATTACATATAATATTTGCTTTTGGATTTATGTAGATATAATTTAGTAGATTGAGGAAATATCAATTTATCCCTATGCTTTTTAGAGTTTTTAATAAAAATGATAGATTCTATCAAAAACCCTTTTCAGAATCTATTACTATAATCATAGAGCTTTATTATTTATATTAACAAAATTTATTATATTTATCATCCTTCTTATCTTGAAAGCCTGCATTCTCAATTGTAATCCAATCTACTCAGATTATAGAATCCTTTTAATTTATTATTGTAAATTTGCTAAAATTTTATTTAAAATTTTGGTGTCCATGTTCCTTAGGGATATTTGGTCTATAGTTTTTTTTCTCTACTTTGTGCTCCCTCTTTGAAATATCAAGATCAATTTAATCTTGATATTGATATCATAGAAAGGGATTGGAAAAATATTCTTTGCTTAAGCCACAACTTGTGTAGAATTGAAATGATTTGTTATTTGAATGTTAGGATGTATTTGTAAATCCTAGAGAGGTTTTTTTTGGGGGGGAGGTTGTCTTCTGCAATGTCTTTTTCTGAAATCTGCCATCAAAATAGTCTAGTTCTTTTGTTAATCTAAGTATTTTACAGTTTTATATGTTCATGTATAGTCTTATTTTAAAATTTTTTTAAATGATTTTCTTTATTTTTTTTCATCTTTTAAGTTCTTTTCATTTTTGCTATAAACATTTTTGTTTTCATCTTTTTTAAAAATAAAAATTAAGTTGTCTATTTTAAAAATCTGTTTTATTAGTTCCACTCTCACCTTCCCAAAAGAAAACTACTACTAGTTACATTTATCAATTCAATGTTACTTTTGTCTTAAATTTTATTAATATTTTCTTTAATTTTCAGGATTTCAATTTCGTTGCTTTGTTGAGGATTGTAGATTTGTTATTATAAAAGGATTGAGTTTTTGAGTTGTGTCCTCAATTCATTGATTTGTCCTTTCTTTTATTAATGAGAAATATTCATAATTATGCAGTTTCCCTTACAATTGCTTTAGATGCTTTTCATGTTACGATGTCCAATGATGATGTCCAATCGTTACTTTTAAGTAACATTTTCTTCTATAATTTATTTTTTAATTTGCTAGTTCTTCAGGGGCAAGTTATTTAGTTGCCAACTGCTCTTTATTTATTTAATGGTTCTTTACTGAATATTATTTTTATTTTATCATGATAAAAAATAATATTTTTAGTTTTTTGGTCTTTCTACATTTTGGGTGAGTTCTTTATGCCACAATATATATTAGTTTTTATAAAGGTACTATGTCAAGCTTAAAGGTATGTAAACTACTTCTTGTTCCCATTTTGTAAGCACCAGAGAACTGTGATCTTTAATTTTTCTAATGTTCTAGTCAGGTTTTTAATTTCTTTATTTTTTTCACCTTTGCATTAGATTTGTCTAGGTTTGAAAAGAGTACATTAAGGTTCCAAACTATTATATTTTTATTATCTATTTCTCCTAATTTGTTTAACTTTTCCTTTAAGTATTTATATGACATGCTATTAGATGTGCATGCCTTAAATAGTGATGTTGATTTTTTATTTTTGGTGCCTTTAAGCATAATATAATTTTCTAGCTTATCTCTTTTTATCACATTTAAACTCACTGTAATCTTCTCTGAAATCCTGATTGCTAGTTATCCTTCCTTTTCTAAGTTCAGCTGACACATAATAGATTTTACTCCACTTCCTCATTTTAACTTTACATAATTCTTTGTGTTCAAAAGTGTTCTGATAAACAATGTTGTCAGAGTCTCTTTTCTAATCCATTCACTCTTTTTCCATTTTATGCATGAATTAATACTACTCATATTCACAGACATTATTGTTAAATGTGTACTTCATTATGACTTTTATTTCTTTCCTCTCTATGTTCTTACAACCTCTATGTAGAAATAAGAGTAGTAGTTAGTAAAAGGTAGTAAAAGAAAGGGAATTTGCCTAACATTTGTGATTTATAAATTAAATGGACTGTTTATTTCCTGTTAAAGTTCTTTTCTTTCTTTTGTCCCACCTCTGATTTCAGGTTTTGATTCTTTCTTCTCTTTTTCCTTATATAGCTCATATAGCTACTGTCTTAAGCTACAACTTCACCACATCTTGACAGGACTATTTCTAATTGTTTTTCCTACTTCTAGACCTTCCCTCATCCAATACATTATTCATGTAGCTAAAAAACAAATACTTCTAAGACATGGGTCTGATTATATCACTTCATTACTCAAAACTTTCAATGACTCTCTATTGCCCTAGAAAAAAGCACAAACTCTTCAACCTAACATTTGAAGCTCTTCATGATTTGGTCTTCACTTACCTTTGTAGACATTTTATATTGCTCCCTTTCATTCACTCTTTTCCAGGTAACTGGAACTAGCCACACCTACAATTTGCTATTTTATTGCTATTCTCTGTGTAGACCTTATGCTTGGAATGGATCACTTTTGCTTTTTAGGATTCATAGTTTTATCAAAAATTTGGCTCAAATACTTCCCCTTTTTTGGGAAACCTTTTTTGTTTTCTTCCCTGCCACTTTGTTAAGAGTCTGCTCCTTCCTGAGTGAAATTACTTTGTATTTACTTACCTGTGCTCATGTCACAAGCATCATTAGAATGTGAGAATCTTGAGAAAAGGGACTTCTCAATTAAAAAAAATCTTCAGCACTTGGCATAGTGGCTTTCCCATAATACTTGAATTTCTCACCAGATTGAAGGACAAAGAAGAGTAAGCCAGTCTATCTAGAGCTTAGCCACCAATAGTAAACTAAGAATTTAATCTATTCATTGCAAAGAGATGCTTTTTGAAAAAGCCTTGTTTTATAGGATGGTAGTTGGTATATTTTATAGAACTGGGTTGAAATCAGGAAGATCTGAGTTTGATTCTTGCTTCAAGCATTTGCTTGTTGTATGACTCTACGTAGGTCATTTATCCTTCTATAAATTTCCTCATTTATAAAATACGGATAATAAGAGAGCACTGGACTTGGAACCAGGAAGACTCATCCTCAAATCTGGTCTCAGGTTTGACTAACTGTTTGACCCTGGGCAAGTCATTTAACTTTGTTTGCCTCAGTTTCCTCATCTGTAAAATTATCTGGAGAGGAAAATGGCAAGCCCCTCCAGTATCTTTGCCAAGAAAACCCCAAATGGGTCACAAAGAGTCAGACACATCAACAACAGCACACATATACACATAAATGTGTATTTGTATAAACACACACAGTACTCTGCATACTTTGAAACAGTAAGTAAATGTTAACTATTACTATTATCATAAGGAACTAAGATGAGAACAATCTTTGCTTTAAGTAAACTTAGAAAACTGAGATTCCGTTTTACAAATGCCATGAACTGTTTTCATCAACACTCATACAAAAAGTGAAACGGATGAGTCTCTTAGTGTAAAAAGGAAAATCTTATTATTTTGATGGTGTTCTCCCTCAGTATATAGGGAAGTTGGTGGAGCTTTTTGTGATACATGATATATATATATGTGTGTGTGTGTGTGTGTGTGTGTGTGTGTGTGTGTATGTAAGTAGATTTGGGCTTATCTTAACAAAGATGGTTGTTGTGGTTCAATTGTGTCCAACTTTTCATGACTTCATTTGGGGTTTTTTTGGCACAAATATTGGAGTGATTTGTCATTTCCTTCTATAGCTCATTTGACAGATGAGGAAACTGAGACAAACAGGATGAAGTGATTTGCCCAGGATCACATTGCTTGTTTGTGTCTGAAATCAGATGTGAACTCAGGGAGAATGCTCTTTCCACTGTACCACCTGACTGCCCTAAGGTCTTCCTAACAATTAAATGGCCTAATATGGAGTGGACTGATCACACTGGGAGGTAGGGAATGCCCTAGAACGCCTTAAAATCTCCAAAGCAAGCTATAAATAGATATGTGTGTATATCTAAGTATGTGCACATACATATAAAGAGTTCAAATACTTTGTATTTAAAAAACTGGTCTTGTTTTGTTTGTGTGAAACCCCTGGCTCTCATGGGATACCATCCCTGTACAAACATCTGTTTCCATAGCCTCATTGGAGTGTCTTTCTGCTCAGATATCTCTTCAGGGCCTCGTGGATGTCTCTGTTCCTCAGGCTGTAGATGATGGGATTGAACATAGGGGTCAGGATGGTGTAGAGCAGAGAAAACACTTTGCGGAGAAACTGGGATGAATGGGCCGAGGGGGCAAGATATGTGGCGATTAGTGTCCCGTAGAACATGGTGACCACAGTGAAGTGGGAGGAGCAGGTGGAGAAGGCCTTGTGGCGGCCAGCATTGGAGGGGATCCTCAGGATGGTGGCGAGGATGCAGGAGTAGGAAGCTGTAATCAGGAGAAAAGGGACCAAAGTCACCGCAGAGGAGGTGGCAAAGGCCAGGGTCTCTGTCAGGGAGGTGTCTGTGCAGGAGAGCCGGACGAGGGGAGCGAAGTCGCAGAAGAAGTGATCGATCTCGTTGGGTCCACAGAAGGTCAGCCTAGACAGCAGGACGATGGAGAAGGCTGTGAGGAGGAAGCACCCGACCCAGGAGCCTGCGGCCAGCCCGAGGCAGACCTGGCCATTCATGAGGACGGCGTAGTGAAGAGGCCGGCAAATAGCCAGGTAGCGGTCGTAGGCCATGGCAGCCAGCAAGAGGCACTCCGTGGCCGCCAGGGACCCAAAGAAATAAAACTGCGTGAGGCAGCCGGCCACCGATATGGCTCTCTGCCCAGCGAAGAGACTCGCCAGCATCTTTGGGACAATGTTGGAGGTGTACCCGATCTCCAGGAAGGAAAGGTTTACCAGGAAAAAGTACATGGGGATGTGAAGATGGTGGTCGAGCAGAACAAGGAGAACGATGAGCATGTTCCCAGTGACGGTGAAGATATAGGCCGCCAAAAAGGTGGTGAAAAGGGCAAGGTTCAGCTGCCGAAGGGTTGAAAAGCCCAGGAGCACAAATTCCACAATGGCTGTCTGATTCTCCCAGGGAGGACGAGCCATGTCTGGCTTATCTACGGAGGATCATAATGGCGAAATGTGAGCTTGGCAATGACATTGAGCCTGAGAACCTTCACAGTATTTTCTCGTTTTAAATTCACTTGAGGGTTTGGGATAGATGGACAGATTGCTTGTCTCATTGCCATGAGATAAGCACTCAGATGCGTGTGTGAAGAGACAGAAGGGGATGCAGGGACAGAGTGCTGGGCCTAGGGTCAAGAAGTCCCCAGTTCAAATCCGGCCTCAGATACTGACAAGATGTGTCATCCCAGCCAAGTCCTTTCACCTTTTTCTATGTCTTTTTTCTCAATGGTCAAGTGGGTTTAATAACAGCACCTGACTTCCAGGGTTATTGTGATGACACAATGAGATTGCAATGGCAAAGTGCTTGTCACAGGGCCTGACACATCGTTGGTGCTTATTAAACATCTTTTCCCTTCCATCTCTGTGCAGGGCGCTGTGCTTTATGCACAGGGCCCTCAGACTGAAGCAGGAAAGTGCTGTTTCTGATTCCTGATTTTAGATCTTTCATGGATTGCTTTTACTTTCAAAGCTTAACATAGAAATTCAATTAACAGACATTTATTAAACTCATACTTTGTGCTAGGCAGTGGAGATAACAGTGACAAAAAAAGGAAATGTCTTGTCCTCTGTCAATGGAACACAACATAAATAAGTATAAGTAAATATTGATAAGTAAATAGAAGGTAATTTAACAACTAAAGGGATCAGGAAAGGTTGATAGAAGAGCTAGAACTTCAGAGGAGACTTTGAAAGGATTCTGCAAGATGGGGATAAGAGGGCACATATTCCAGGCACAGAAGGTTGCTTTTAAAACTACAGAGAAGTGATGAGTGATGAAATCTTAAGTTTAGGAGACAATTGCAGGTACATTTTTGCTGGGACACGGAGTGTGAAGAATAATGATATGAAAAGGGTTGCCCAATGGCCTCCTTCCGTTTCCATAAACAAAACTCTCCATCCCTCTACCTGTCTCCCATGCCTGGAATACCCTCGCTCCTCTCATTACTGGCTTCCCTGGCTTCCTTTAAATCCCGTCTAAAATCCCACCTTCTACAGGAATCCTTTACCAACCCCTTTGAATTCTAGGACCTTCCCTCCTATTTATTCTGTATATAGCTTGTTTGCATATGTTTTTGTTGTGCTCCCCATTAGCTTGTGAGTTTTTTGAGGGCAGGGACTGGTTTTTGTCTTTTTTTGTATCCTCACTGCTTAACACAGAGTCCAGAATATAGTAGTTGTTTAATAAATAGTTATGGACCACAGACTTAACTACAGGAAAAGCACTGAGAAAAGACAATTTTTATTACAGTTAAAATATCATTGATAACATTGGTGAGACTAGCTTTGATTATATAAAATCATCAGAAACTACACTACAAGAAATTGAGAAGTGAGTGATGTTAAATTGGAGACAGTGAATGAAAACAACTCTTTCAAATTCAGCACTGAATGAAGATCAGTAAGAATGAATGTTGAAGAGGAAAGAGAAGAAAGCAGAGTAAGAATTACAATTAATCTTTACATTCCTATATTCACTTACAGCTCTCATATTTCAAAACGGTAGAGAAGACAGAGAGAAAAAGGGAGGAAAACATAAAGAAAAGGTAGAACAGAAGAAAGAAATGGAGGTAATGTGAAGAGAAGAGTCAGAAAGCAAAAGGGAGAAGTTAGGGAACAAGATTTTATTGAATATCTTGTATACACACAGTTCTATGTAGACACTATCATGGATACAAGGTAAAGGAAGATATCATGAGTGTTCATTAGGTGTTCAAAATCTAGTTGGGATGACAGAATTTATACATGAAACAGCTAGAGATCAAAGAAAGGGATGGGAAGAAGACAAAGGAAACTGAGAAGAGGAAGTTTGGCAGGCAACATAGTAGATAGATATTACACAAGATCTTTTTTTTTAAGTACTTTTTCCCTTCCAACTTAAAAAAAACGTTTATTTATTTGTCATGTAATAGCCATCTGCTAGGCTTCCCATTTGCTGTCCTTCCTCATTTATATTATTTTTCCCATTATGGGAAAGAGGGAGATATATCTCTTCAGTGCCACAATAGCTCTGCTTGAGGAAGCTGGAAGTAAAAAGGCCTATGTGCACTAACATTGCCAAGAAATTGGTCTGATAAAACCTAAAAAAGATCCTAAAGTCACAGATTGAGGGTTAGAAGGGATCTGGGGTTATCTTGCCCAAGAAGGGATTCAGACTCTCAGTCTATTCCCACCCCCAACATCATGCTGCTCTTTCTGTGGGATTCTTTGGCCCAGGGTCCATAATGGTGTATCCCTATGGAGGGAAGGTGTGAAATATGTTGGCAAGGAACCAAGGATAGTCTTCCAGGGGAAAAAATATCAAAGGGAAATCTGCACCCTGGGGTAGATCAGAGAGTACTCCTACATCTTTGACTGGATGCTGGTCTGGGTGACTTATGAGCTGACTAAGTGTATGTGAGCTTCAGGTCTTTCCTAACTAACTGGAAGCTCCTTCCTCTTCCATTTCTTCTTAAGTTATTGTCTAGATCAGTGGTTCTCAAAGCATGGTCCAGAACAGCCTGAGAATCTCTGAAATCCTTTCAGAGTCTACAAATTCATAATTAGTTTTTATTTTTTAATGTGATCAATATCTCTAACTATAATCCACATAAACAGAAACTCTGGACAGATCCTCAATCATTTTTAATAGGATAAAGATATTGAGAACAAAAGTTTGAGGGCCACTGGTTTAGATAGCAATCGTTCTAGTATGGGGCCTTTGAACATTCAGGGCCAGGCAGGTTGATTATCACTAGAAATGGCTCTTTCTCTGAATATCTCTGTGAGGTGGCAGGCAAGGAGAATTCTTTTTCTTATCTCTTCGAACAGATAAATAAACATGCACACAGGTACCCTTGTAACTTCTGCATTGCACAAATCCCTCTTTATAGAATTTGAGCTAAGCTATGCATGTGTACTTGACACTACGTGCATGTCCATGAACAATACAATAAAGGGGTTAAAACTGCTTTGCCCAGATATTGAAGGCAGTTACAAAGCAAGGCCCAGAGAGGAGTGACCGCTGAGCAGAACAAGATTTGGAATTACAGATATGCTACACTCCAGCATTCTAAAAAGGCAGACAGGCAAAGATAATAGACCAGGAAGATGGCTCCAACAGATAAGGGAAAGGAGAGCACCTTGACAAGGAGAATAACCATAAAATAAACAAGCTATAAGGGAACTCAGGGGAGCCTCATTTTACAGTTACAAAGTTAGTCTAAACTGATTAGAACTCAGATCTTTTTCTTGCCCTCAGGCTCTATTCACTCTTATCACACTACAGGGAAAGCCCTTATTTTAGCTTGAGAGCACATCTTTAGGAATGGGTTTTCAAGATTTCAATATAGAAACGAGCAGCTTCATTTATTCCACTTCCAGTATTTTGAACTGTGAAATTCTCTTCTCTGCCACTTTGTTAAGAGTCTGCTCCTTCCTGAGTGAAATTACTTTGTATTTACTTACCTGTGCTCATGTCACAAGCATCATTAGAATGTGAGAATCTTGAGAAAAGGGACTTCTCAATTAAAAAAAATCTTCAGCACTTGGCATAGTGGCTTTCCCATAATACTTGAAGTTCTCACCAGATTGAAGGACAAAGAAGAGTAAGCCAGTCTATCTAGAGCTTAGCCACCAATAGTAAACTAAGAATTTAATCTATTCATTGCAAAGAGATGCTTTTTGAAAAAGCCTTGTTTTATAGGATGGTAGTTGGTATATTTTATAGAACTGGGTTGAAATCAGGAAGATCTGAGTTTGATTCTTGCTTCAAGCATTTGCTTGTTGTATGACTCTACGTAGGTCATTTATCCTTCTATAAATTTCCTCATTTATAAAATACGGATAATAAGAGAGCACTGGACTTGGAACCAGGAAGACTCATCCTCAAATCTGGTCTCAGGTTTGACTAACTGTTTGACCCTGGGCAAGTCATTTAACTTTGTTTGCCTCAGTTTCCTCATCTGTAAAATTATCTGGAGAGGAAAATGGCAAGCCCCTCCAGTATCTTTGCCAAGAAAACCCCAAATGGGTCACAAAGAGTCAGACACATCAACAACAGCACACATATACACATAAATGTGTATTTGTATAAACACACACAGTACTCTGCATACTTTGAAACAGTAAGTAAATGTTAACTATTACTATTATCATAAGGAACTAAGATGAGAACAATCTTTGCTTTAAGTAAACTTAGAAAACTGAGATTCCGTTTTACAAATGCCATGAACTGTTTTCATCAACACTCATACAAAAAGTGAAACGGATGAGTCTCTTAGTGTAAAAAGGAAAATCTTATTATTTTGATGGTGTTCTCCCTCAGTATATAGGGAAGTTGGTGGAGCTTTTTGTGATACATGATATATATATGTGTGTGTGTGTGTGTGTGTGTGTGTGTGTGTGTGTGTATGTAAGTAGATTTGGGCTTATCTTAACAAAGGTGGTTGTTGTGGTTCAATTGTGTCCAACTTTTCATGACTTCATTTGGGGTTTTTTTGGCACAAATATTGGAGTGATTTGTCATTTCCTTCTATAGCTCATTTGACAGATGAGGAAACTGAGACAAACAGGATGAAGTGATTTGCCCAGGATCACATTGCTTGTTTCTGTCTGAAATCAGATGTGAACTCAGGGAGAATGCTCTCTCCACTGTACCACCTGACTGCCCTAAGGTCTTCCTAACAATTAAATGGCCTAATATGGAGTGGACCGATCACACTGGGAGGTAGGGAATGCCCTAGAATGCCTTAAAATCTCCAAAGCAAGCTATAAATAGATATGTGTGTATATCTAAGTATGTGCACATACATATAAAGAGTTCAAATACTTTGTATTTAAAAAACTGGTCTTGTTTTGTTTGTGTGAAACCCCTGGCTCTCATGGGATACCATCCCTGTACAAACATCTGTTTCCATAGCCTCATTGGAGTGTCTTTCTGCTCAGATATCTCTTCAGAGCCTCGTGGATGTCTCTGTTCCTCAGGCTGTAGATGATGGGATTGAACATAGGGGTCAGGATGGTGTAGAGCAGAGAAAACACTTTGCGGAGAAACTGGGATGAATGGGCCGAGGGGGCAAGATATGTGGCGATTAGTGTCCCGTAGAACATGGTGACCACAGTGAAGTGGGAGGAGCAGGTGGAGAAGGCCTTGTGGCGGCCAGCATTGGAGGGGATCCTCAGGATGGTGGCGAGGATGCAGGAGTAGGAAGCTGTGATCAGGAGAAAAGGGACCAAAGTCACCGCAGAGGAGGTGGCAAAGGCCAGGGTCTCCGTCAGGGAGGTGTCTGTGCAGGAGAGCCGGACGAGGGGAGCGAAGTCGCAGAAGAAGTGATCGATCTCGTTGGGTCCACAGAAGGTCAGCCTGGACAGCAGGACGATGGAGAAGGCTGTGAGGAGGAAGCACCCGACCCAGGAGCCTGCGGCCAGCCCGAGGCAGACCTGGCCATTCATGAGGACGGCGTAGTGAAGAGGCCGGCAAATAGCCAGGTAGCGGTCGTAGGCCATGGCAGCCAGCAAGAGGCACTCCGTGGCCGCCAGGGACCCAAAGAAATAAAACTGCGTGAGGCAGCCGGCCACCGATATGGCTCTCTGCCCAGCGAAGAGACTCGCCAGCATCTTTGGGACAATGTTCGAGGTGTACCCGATCTCCAGGAAGGAAAGGTTTACCAGGAAAAAGTACATGGGGATGTGAAGATGGTGGTCGAGCAGAACAAGGAGAACGATGAGCATGTTCCCAGTGACGGTGAAGATATAGGCAGCCAAAAAGGTGGTGAAAAGGGCAAGGTTCAGCTGCCGAAGGGTTGAAAAGCCCAGGAGCACAAATTCCACAATGGCTGTCTGATTCTCCCAGGGAGGACGAGCCATGTCTGGCTTATCTACGGAGGATCATAATGGCGAAATGTGAGCTTGGCAATGACATTGAGCCTGAGAACCTTCACAGTATTTTCTCGTTTTAAATTCACTGAGGGTTTGGGATAGATGGGCAGATTGCTTGTCTCATTGCCATGAGATAAGCACTCAGATGCGTGTGAAGAGACAGAAGGGGATGCAGGGACAGAGTGCTGGGCCTGGGGTCAAGAAGTCCCCAGTTCAAATTCCGCCTCAGATACTGACAAGATGTGTCATCCCGGCCAAGTCCTTTCACCTTTTTCTATGTCTTTTTTCTCAATGGTCAAGTGGGTTTAATAGCAGCACCTGACTTCCAGGGTTATTGTGATGACACAATGAGATTGCAATGGCAAAGTGCTTGTCACAGGGCCTGACACATCGTTGGTGCTTATTAAACATCTTTTCCCTTCCATCTCTGTGCAGGGCGCTGTGCTTTATGCACAGGGCCTTCAGACTGAAGCAGGAAAGTGCTGTTTCTGATTCCTGATTTTAGATCTTTCATGGATTGCTTTTACTTTCAAAGCTTAACATAGAAATTCAATTAACAGACATTTATTAAACTCATACTTTGTGCTAGGCAGTGGAGATAACAGTGACAAAAAAAGGAAATGTCTTGTCCTCTGTCAATGGAACACAACATAAATAAGTATAAGTAAATATTGATAAGTAAATAGAAGGTAATTTAACAACTAAAGGGATCAGGAAAGGTTGATAGAAGAGCTAGAACTTCAGAGGAGACTTTGAAAGGATTCTGCAAGATGGGGATAAGAGGGCACATATTCCAGGCACAGAAGGTTGCTTTTGAAAATGCAGGGAAGTGATAAGTGATGGAATCTTAAGTTTAGGAGACAATTGCAGGTATATTTTTGCTGGGACATGGAGTGTGAAGAATAATGATATGAAAAGGGTTGCCCAATGGCCACCTTCCGTTTCCATAAACAAAACTCTCCATCCCTCTACCTGTCTCCCATGCCTGGAATACCCTCGCTCCTCTCACTACTGGCTTCCCTGGCTTCCTTTAAATCCCGTCTAAAATCCCACCTTCTACAGGAATCCTTTACCAACCCCTTTGAATTCTAGGACCTTCCTTCCTATTTATTCTGTATATAGCTTGTTTGCATATGTTTTTGTTGTGCTCCCCATTAGCTTGTGAGTTTTTTGAGGGCAGGGACTGGTTTTTGTCTTTTTTTGTATCCTCACTGCTTAACACAGAGTCCAGAATATAGTAGTTGTTTAATAAATAGTTATGGACCACAGACTTAACTACAGGAAAAGCACTGAGAAAAGACAATTTTTATTACAGTTAAAATATCATTGATAACATTGGTGAGACTAGCTTTGATTATATAAAATCATCAGAAACTACACTACAAGAAATTGAGAAGTGAGTGATGTTAAATTGGAGACAGTGAATGAAAACAACTCTTTCAAATTCAGCACTGAATGAAGATCAGTAAGAATGAATGTTGAAGAGGAAAGAGAAGAAAGCAGAGTAAGAATTACAATTAATCTTTACATTCCTATATTCACTTACAGCTCTCATATTTCAAAACGGTAGAGAAGACAGAGAGAAAAAGGGAGGAAAACATAAAGAAAAGGTAGAACAGAAGAAAGAAATGGAGGTAATGTGAAGAGAAGAGTCAGAAAGCAAAAGGGAGAAGTTAGGGAACAAGATTTTATTGAATATCTTGTATACACACAGTTCTATGTAGACACTATCATGGATACAAGGTAAAGGAAGATATCATGAGTGTTCATTAGGTGTTCAAAATCTAGTTGGGATGACAGAATTTATACATGAAACAGCTAGAGATCAAAGAAAGGGATGGGAAGAAGACAAAGGAAACTGAGAAGAGGAAGTTTGGCAGGCAACATAGTAGATAGATATTACACAAGATCTTTTTTTTTAAGTACTTTTTCCCTTCCAACTTAAAAAAAACGTTTATTTATTTGTCATGTAATAGCCATCTGCTAGGCTTCCCATTTGCTGTCCTTCCTCATTTATATTATTTTTCCCATTATGGGAAAGAGGGAGATATATCTCTTCAGTGCCACAATAGCTCTGCTTGAGGAAGCTGGAAGTAAAAAGGCCTATGTGCACTAACATTGCCAAGAAATTGGTCTGATAAAACCTAAAAAAGATCCTAAAGTCACAGATTGAGGGTTAGAAGGGATCTGGGGTTATCTTGCCCAAGAAGGGATTCAGACTCTCAGTCTATTCCCACCCCCAACATCATGCTGCTCTTTCTGTGGGATTCTTTGGCCCAGGGTCCATAATGGTGTATCCCTATGGAGGGAAGGTGTGAAATATGTTGGCAAGGAACCAAGGATAGTCTTCCAGGGGAAAAAATATCAAAGGGAAATCTGCACCCTGGGGTAGATCAGAGAGTACTCCTACATCTTTGACTGGATGCTGGTCTGGGTGACTTATGAGCTGACTAAGTGTATGTGAGCTTCAGGTCTTTCCTAACTAACTGGAAGCTCCTTCCTCTTCCATTTCTTCTTAAGTTATTGTCTAGATCAGTGGTTCTCAAAGCATGGTCCAGAACAGCCTGAGAATCTCTGAAATCCTTTCAGAGTCTACAAATTCATAATTAGTTTTTATTTTTAATGTGATCAATATCTCTAACTATAATCCACATAAACAGAAACTCTGGACAGATCCTCAATCATTTTTAATAGGATAAAGATATTGAGAACAAAAGTTTGAGGGCCACTGGTTTAGATAGCAATCGTTCTAGTATGGGGCCTTTGAACATTCAGGGCCAGGCAGGTTGATTATCACTAGAAATGGCTCTTTCTCTGAATATCTCTGTGAGGTGGCAGGCAAGGAGAATTCTTTTTCTTATCTCTTCGAACAGATAAATAAACGTGCACACAGGTACCCTTGTAACTTCTGCATTGCACAAATCCCTCTTTATAGAATTTGAGCTAAGCTATGCATGTGTACTTGACACTACGTGCATGTCCATGAACAATACAATAAAGGGGTTAAAACTGCTTTGCCCAGATATTGAAGGCAGTTACAAAGCAAGGCCCAGAGAGGAGTGACCACTGAGCAGAACAAGACTTGGAATTACAGATATGCTACACTCCAGCATTCTAAAAAGGCAGACAGGCAAAGATAATAGACCAGGAAGATGGCTCCAACAGATAAGGGAAAGGAGAGCACCTTGACAAGGAGAATAACCATAAAATAAACAAGCTATAAGGGAACTCAGGGGAGCCTCATTTTACAGTTACAAAGTTAGTCTAAACTGATTAGAACTCAGATCTTTTTCTTGCCCTCAGGCTCTATTCACTCTTATCACACTACAGGGAAAGCCCTTATTTTAGCTTGAGAGCACATCTTTAGGAATGGGTTTTCAAGATTTCAATATAGAAACGAGCAGCTTCATTTATTCCACTTCCAGTATTTTGAACTGTGAAATTCTCTTCTCTGACTTCATCCTTCTCCTCTTCATTCAAACTCTTCCACTCATTTTTCCAACCCATCACACCAATTCTGCTTCCGTTCACCTCCCATACTCAGCCCAGATGCCATGCTCAACCACTTCAATAATGCTGATTCCTCTTTAATCCTTCTAACATATTATACCAACCCTGGATTATATTCTCACCACCCATTTTAACTGTATTCACTCTATATCTCCAAAAAATCGCCAGAGGAAAAATCACAGAACATGCTATTTATTATTTAATCCTAATCATTAAGTCATTTCAAGATTAGTGTTCTCGATTGTGGACAAATCACTCATACCATGGGGAGCTGATTGCTCATCTGTGAAAAGGGAAGAAGTCATACTGTGGGATGTCAGACAATATCTGACATAGGTGGTATACAAATAATCTTTTCTCTTCTTTCACTTTTTAGTATTAATGCAATCACATTTTAATAATCCAGCTTGTTCATTGAGGTCCCTTCTGGATCTAGTCCTTTGACTTTTTTTTTTTTCTAAGACTAACCCCTTTATCTTCTTCCTTGAAGAATTCACTCCTTTGAGGAATCATTATATCAACTTTAACCTAAAGGAGCCAGAGGCACTTAGGTAGTGTAGGGGATAGAGCTCTGGGCCTGGAGTCAGAAAGATTTCTGTTCAAATACAGCCTCAGATACTAGCTGTATGAACTTAAGTGAGCCAGAACCTTAGTTTTCTGCAAAATGGGGATACTAATAACATCTACCTCCCAGATTTGTGGTGAGGATTACATGAGATAATATTCATAAAGTCCTTAGCACAATGTCTGGCCCACAATAAATATTTTTAAAATGCTTGTTTCCTTCCTATCAGAGGAGACGACATATGCATATATAATAGGGATATAAAAATAGATTTTTTTGAAGGGTTGAGGACATTAGCAGCTGGGACATCAGGAAAGGCTTCCTATAGAAAGGAGCACTTGAGCTGCATCTTTAAGGATACCAGGGATCCAAAGGTGAAAGAGCACATTCCAGAAATGGGAGACAGTGAGTCCTCAGGGACCCCAAAGGGAAATGATGTATGATAGGTAGGGGAAGGCATGTTGGCGCTCAGTCATGAAGGATTTTAAATGTCAAACAGAAGCATTTACATTCAGTAGCAGGAATCGTACAGAGTCATTGCCATTTATTGAAAAGGGGAGGTCTGATCCGCCCTTCAGGACAAACTCCAAAATCGGGGCAGAGGATGGAGTGGAATGAGAAGAGGTTACAGTGGTTGAGGGGGAAGGTGATGAGGGCCTGAACAATAGGAGAAAGATGTGGCAGCTGGTAGGAGACGTGGGGAGAGGAGAGTGAAGAGCCTAAACTAAGTGACAGTGCTGAGGATGGCAGAGAAAGGGACCTTGGCCAGAGGAAAGCACAGTGTGGTGGGAAACATGAGGCAAAAGATGGTGAGTTCTCTTCTGGTCATATTAATTTTGACTCACCTGTGGGACATCCAGTTCAAAATGTTTAACGAGCATTCGGGTGAGGAGGGATTGAAGTTCATGGAGGAGACTTAGATCTAGGAGCTATCTGCACAGAGCTGATATTTCATCCCATGGGAGGTAATGAGGTCCTCAAGTGAGAAAGAAAGCGAGACAAATCAGAGCCATGGAGCATTTCCATTTAGTTAGGAGATGTGACACAAAAGGTGAACCAGCAAGAGAGACTAAGAAGGGACAGTCATAGAGGGAGGAGGGGAACTAAGAGAGAACAATCATAAAATTCCAGAAAACAGAGAGTATCCAGGATTGGCGAGTAGTCAACAATGTCGCATGCTGTTCAGAGGTCAAGAAGCATGAGGGAAAAGGAATCAGATTGGAAAAAGTGGGGGTCACTAGTACCTCTGAAGGAAGCAACTTCAGTTGAGTGATAACCGTTGAAAACCAAGTTCAAGTGGTTAAATAGTCAGTGAGAGGAGAAGAAGTTGTGGCAAAGTTGGCAGACAGATTGTCCCCTCCTTGGGTTTTGGCAAAGGAAGGAGAGATATGGGGTGATAAAGGGGATAATAGGATAAAATGAAAACAAATTTTAAATAGCTGAGGCTTAGACTCGTTTTTAGGCAACAGAGAAGAAACTAAAAGATAAAAAAAGAGAGAGGATCACAGGGAGAGAAGGCATAATGATGGGGCAATTTGAAGGTATATTTAGGGGCCTGGCTATGATCAGAAAGGGCAGGTCATCACTAGATATTAGGTTAAAGGAGGAGAGAATGGGCAACATTTGAAGATAGAGACTGTATCATATTTATCTTTACTCCCCCTCAGTATTTAGCAAACTTCTTTGCATGAAGTAGATAATTAAATGGATAATTCACATGGGGAGCCAAACATTTTCCTAAGTCCTTAGGTCCATCTCCTGGGCACGTTGGAACAAGGATTCCCATTTGACTCAAAAAGTGGATGATGATCATAATCTCAGACACCCCATAAGTAAGGAACTTTGTCAGTGCCTGTGTGTATGTCATGTGCAAATGCAAATAAAATGCATGTAGTGATTAGAACCAAAGCTTTCTCAGCTATAACTTTCTGTTATTAAAGCAATCATATTTTAAGCAATCTAGCCTGTATATTGGGTTCTTTTTTTTTTTTAATACTCTAGCAAACTTTATTAAAAAGATTTCAGTCAATAAGGAATTGATGCTGGCCATTATGTGGATAGCTATTTATGGGAGAATCATTTTCTTCCAAGCAGACATAAGCTTGGTTTGAATATAAAATTTTTGAGGAAAACATTTTCCCCTGAACATTGTTGTGCTCTCTGGAACTGGACCATGAACAAGGAGTTCTCAGATTCAGAACCTTCACATCACACTGAAAAGGTTTTTGTCTAGGCTGCCGGTCATGGATTTGGTTACCATGGATACTGGGCACTGAGCAGTTTGCTTCCTCATTGAAAAACTGTGGACATAATCTGACAAAGGCAGTGTCTATACACTGGAAATGTTATATGGTTCATGTGATTTGCTGGAAATGATGTAGAAACCAGGAAGTATGATTAAGTATAAACAAAACTGTTAAAGGAAGAAGTAAAAGATGAAACGTCTCCTATATGTGAGAAAACTATAAAAGGGTGACATGTAGGTTACACGAACAAGAAAAAAGAACACGAGAAGCCATGACAAGGAAAGGTGCCAAGCCCAGTGCACCTAGAAAAGCAAAAACAGTATCCAAGATGCATGGATGTGGATTATGCTATGGACTGCCTTATACAACTTCTTTCTTTCTTTTCTTTTTTTTCCTTTGCTGAGGCAGTTGGATTAAGTGACTTGCTCAAGGTCACACAGCTGTACAACTTCTTTCAATACTCTTAGTTGTTATCACCCAATAAGTGAAATCCTCCTCATCGCAACAGAAACCTCTTCCCTGTGGTTCAATTTCCTATGGAGGAGAAAGAAACCAAACGTGGATGGACACTGTGGTTCAGTAGCTGGGTGGCCAATCTTATCTATCAGTTGATGATAAAAGGTTAAGGATGATATCAAGCCAGTATTTTCATCTGTGATAATTAAAATAAAAAGGAAGCATTTTCTGTATATAACACTCTATAATTCTCAAAATGCTTTCCTCATCGTCAATCTGTGCAGAAGGTCATTTGAATGTTATGACCTTCATTTCTTTGTATAAGAAAATTAAGAATTGGAGAGTTCAATGAAGTAAATAAGGCCATGCATCTAGCAAGGGCCAGAGACAGGTCTTCCATCTGGACCAGACTCTTTTCTACTACATCTGATTGCTTCTGTAAGATGAAGGGAATGGATGAGATGATTTCAAAGATCTGTTTGCAGGGTCTGGCACAAAGTAAGTTCTTAATAAATGTTGTAATATATAATATAATATAAAGCTCTAAAATAAATCTTTCTATCAGCACTAATATTCTGGGATTCTATGGCTTAATACATCATATTTTCATGAAACATTCAATTTTTAAATGAGAAAGTTATCTGCCTAAGTCCAAAGAGCTCACAGAGGAAATGGTTTTGCTCCTACATTTAGATTCAGAGGGACTACAAGGTGGGTAGAAACTGAAAGTGAGTCATTTGGGGGCCAGGAGGCAGCTTTCCACGGATCTATGCTTTGTCTTTGCTTCTTTGTGCTTAGGGACAGCCTTACCAAGGATCCATTTGCTCTTCATCTATGCTAAAAGAAGCCTGCTGGTCAAACAAGACTTGGGGGACCTTTTTCTCTTGGTAAAGAAGAATTCTGCTTTCAAAACATAAAAGTATAATAGTACAATTTGAATCTCTGCTATAAAGAGTGGCAGGTGGGTGTGAATTATAAAATGTGCCAGAAAGCCATTTCCTCTCTGCTTTGTATTGCTAGGTAGGTTTTGCTTTTGTACCGTCAATCATGCGATCAATCTATCAACAGGCATTTATTAAGAGCTTGGCGTTATGCTAGGAGTTGGGGACATCCAGAGAAAAAAGCAATATGTGCATTCAAAGAATTTCTATTCTATGAAGGAGTCTACATGTATGTACATATATATATGCAGAACAAATGTAAAATGAATGCAAAGTTATTAAATGCAAGGCAAGTGAGGAGGGAAGACTCTAGCAGTTGGAGGTATTTCTAAAGATGGAGGTGCTTCTATGAGGCAGTGATAAGAAGTGAGGGCATCATGGGCGTGAGGCACAGCTGGTACAAAGGTGTGTAGATGGGAGGTAGAGAGCATCATGCATGAGGAACAGAGGGATGGCTAGATTATAGACTGTGGAAAAGGAAATGATGTATTAGGTTGGAAAAAAAGATCAAGCTGGGCCACAAAAAGCTTAAAAGCCTTTTGAAAACCAAGGAGAAAATCTTATATTTATTTGATCCCAGAGGTGACATGGAACAATTGGAGTTTATTGAGTAGGGGAATCACATATCACATTTGTGATTAAGGCAATCATTTTGACAGCTGTGTTGGAGAATGGCTTAGAATGGGAAGACTCTTGAATCAGGGAGACCAATTATGCGATTACTGCAAATTGTCTTTCCCTGAACTAAGATGGTGACTATGGGAATGGTGACAGCTAGAGAAAAATATTCCCCGGACACTCAGCATTTGCCTTACCCACTTCCTTCCATAAGAAAAGCCTGAACCTAATAAGCTAAAAATTGGACACTTAAAATCCCAATAAAAGCCCTGCCCATCTTAGGTCTGTGTAAGTCCTGTTCTGTCCCAGAGCTCCCTTTACATACCAGGTGTCAAACTTCTCACAAACCCTGCACACATCATGCTTTCCTTATGAAGAATTTAATGCAGACTGACACTAAAAACATGACTCCCGGGATGTCATGGGAACTATGCAGACCAGGAGGAGTTGGAGCTTTGACTAACCTGAAGTAAAAACATATAGCTTCCATAAAGAGATGAGTAATAAGCCGTTTTCAAGCATTTTTAGGAAAAATAAGGACACATAGAAACACAAGGTTGGCAGCAAAACAAAATGATGAATCAGGCAGTTTCTACTAGGGACTGGTTTGTTTGGCCACTTTTAAACAACCAGTTGGATTCAGTTGAATAAGCTGATTTAATTAAAGTCAATCAGTTTAGGCAACAACCTCTCAAGACTGTCTAGCAATCGATCAACTTTAGCAAACAAGTTCAACTGATTTTTCCATTGAAATTTCGGGGTTGACTGCTTAGTTCAAATTAAGACCTAATCTAAGGAAAGCGGAAATGCAGAGAAGAGCAAGAGATAAGCAGAACTCACATACCTTTAGTTGCCCCAAGGATAAATATTCATATTTCTTGGATGCAGATGCAAAATGGAGCAGCTTTTCCACTTTCTACAGCAAATGAAGTGAAGCATCCAGGATCCTGATTACGCCTAAAAATAAGAATGAGAATGTCTTGTGCTTGTATAACACTATAGTTTGCCAAATATTTTCCCCCACTTCTGAAACTGTCCTAAGATTCAGAAAGAAACCCAGCATGGCCTAATGCAGATAGACTACTATTCTTGGGAACAATTGAGTTTTGGCATCTTTTCTTCCTCCTCCAATCAAACTTGTGTCCTCTGTGGACAAAGCTGGTACTTCCCCTGATACTGTCCCTAATGGGCATTCTCCAAATGACTCTGATGGGGAATTGTTGTTTATCTTGGTATGAATCCATGTTGGTATAACTAAACCTAATCTCAGAGGGAAAGTATATTTTAAGGTTTCACTTCTACTTTTCCAATATACTTTGGGAAAATGTAGTTCATAAGATCATGGACATACTATTGTATTTTAAATTTTGATCTGAACATGATCTCTTGGAGGAAAAAAAATAAAAACACTTTCCCCCCTAAAACCAAAGGCTAAGAAAAACAGGAAACAAAATTAGCAAATTTGTTAATTGGGTCCTGTTGTCATTCTGTTCTAAAAATTTGGATTTCTTATTTTTATTTTTGGTTAAAACCTTGCATTTCCCCAATGGTTCTCATTTGAAAATATTGAGAGAGGTTGAAACCTGGTTAGAAAAAGTGAATGTGTAATTTATGTGCTGAAAAAGTGATTGTACGATAGAACAGATCTCAGGAGTCTCAGATTGGTTCCTTTTCTTAAAAAGGAGAGAGAGTATATTTCTAGTCTGCCTACCCTCATCCATGGTGATTGTGAAGATCAAATGACATATTGTGAAAATACTTTGTACATTCTAAATCGACATTGAAATGAAAGGTAATAATATAACTTCTATGAAAATCAAATACGTGATTGTCTTTTACTGACAATCAATGAATGAGATTTCATTAAACTGAAATGGCCCCAGCTAGATTTTACTCTCTCCATTATATTCCCAACAGCCTTCCTGCTGTTCCATCAGAATAGAAACCATGAGTGGAGAACTTAATTCTTTCAGTTCAGCAGCTCCCGTTCTCAGTTACCCCTGAACTGATTGGTGAGTGCCTCATGTATTCTCTCACTATGTGTTTAGGCCCCATTATTTTTTCACTAGTCATTCTTATGCAAAATATACCTTTATGACACTCCATCCCCTTTCCAGTTCTGGAAGCATAATCCAAGCAATCTTGCCACTGCTATTGGAAAAGATGTGTTAGTCTATTACCCTATGGCTCTAGTTATCATCCTTATTACATCTCAAATCAAAATACCCTTTATTCCTTGGTCACCATTATATGTATACATATATTTAATTTTGCCTCTCCCATTAAAACGTAAACTCCTGGTTAGTAGGAATCATCTGTACTTTTGTATTTGTTTACCTAGCACTTAACATATTGTTTGGCACATAGTAAACACATTGAAATATTTTTCATTCATCTTAAACAATAAAATTAATGCAATCAACAAAGAAGTTAAACAGAGCACTAATTAATAGGTCATTAATGCTTTCTTAGTCTTTAGATTTAATAACATATAAGTTCCCCAAAGGTAGGGACTGTTTCCCCGCCTTTTTTTTGTTTGCTTTGCATGAGACAACAAATAAAAGTTGAATTTAGTGGAATCAATAGATTTTTCTCTGTTTTTTCAAGAATTTAGAAATTCCATGTTCACAAATATGAAGCAATTCAGTGGATCTAAAAGTGAACCAAAAGCCAAACCCACAAATTTTCAGTTATGATGACAATTGAAAAACCATGATCCACAGTAGTTTATCTTGAAAGAAAAGATAATAGAACCACAGGTCCATCACTGTAGAGTGAGAAGGAATATAAGAGGTCATAGAGTGTACCCTATTCATTTTCTAGAGAAAGAAACCAAGGCTTAGAGAGTGATTTACTCAGTGTCACACAGTTAAGAACCATCTGAAAAGTTCCCATTTCTTGACAACATCTTTTTAAAATGTGATGATCCAGAGGTCTGTTCTGATGAAATTGATGACTTTTGTGCTGTTGACAAAACTTCCTTCAGGATTGTTGGAATAGTCTTTGTTGACAGTGCATATATGCATAAAAAGCAATGAGTGATGGTAATGGGAGGAGGAGAAAAACCATATGTGTTATCAAACATCACAGAACCTCCTTTGGTGCAAAGAATAATAAGCTTTTCTTTCCAGTCAAAGTTTTGCTTGGAAAAAAACAAGACAAAACTAAAAGAAACAGAAATAAAAAAACTCAACTTTTTAAAAAAACATTTCCAAAGTGCCCATGAATTTCGTGGTTTCCAAAAATTACTAACAAAATTAGACTCTTTCTTTGACGGCATCAGCATGTCTAAAGGGAGGTATGATGAAAAAAGGGAGGATTATTCCCAAAGAGTAATTCTCACACACATGGATAGAACTCGGGAGAACACCTGAGGGAAACAGAGTAGGACTGTGGCTTCCATTGCCCCTCATTCCATGGGATGGACATGGAATGAGATGTAGTCTCAGAGCCGCTTGGGGCTAAAACCCGGCAAAGAGCTGGGGTGGCCCTCTGTCAGCAGTGCAGGGAAGCAATAAGGCAGGCAAACCACTGAAATGGTGTTATACTCTGAATTGCCTAACAAGGAATGAGTCCCGCAGCGTGGAAGCCAGTCCGGGAGATGATGGGTCTCGTCTTCCAGCTAGTTATTAGCATACAGGCATCCTGGGGACCAGGTTGAACCAGTCAAAGGGATTTCACTGGCTCATAATCTTCCATCCTCCTTTGCCCTGCCACACACCTGTGAAGGAATAAGTGAGCCGGTGATCTGTTTGCTATAGGTTGTAGCTGCTGGGGGAGTGGGAAGGGCAGCACATCTCTGCCTGCTGCTCCCTGGCCACCTGCCCCTGGGACAATTCTTATCTCTCCCTGCTGTCCAGGTGCCCAAGGTTCTATCTATAAGTACATCTGGTACTAGCATGTTAAAGTTTCATAAGGTGATGGTTTAAAAAAGAAAAAAGAGATCTTTGCAGATCTTTTCTTTTATGTATTTGTTATTCCTCTAACTTTATCTTGAAATGGCTTTAGGATGACTTTGCTTAGCTGGATTTCTTAGTGATTTATACTGGCTAAATACAAAATTATTGTAATTGGTTTCAAGGTTCTTTATCTATTTGCATCTTATTTTTCAACATCAGTAACTTATTTAAAAGGTCATGTTAGAGCTGTTTAAATGCAGAGCATGTCTTTTTCTCATTTTATTCTTTCTTTTTATTAATTTTAACTTTAACAATGTGTATGTATTGCTTGTGCATAGATAGTCACGTATAAGTAATGAATTATTTTTATTATTTTTTATTAAGGTTTTTTAATTTTCAAAATATATGCATGGATAATTTTTCAACATTAACCCTTGTGAAACTTTGTGTTCCAATTTCACCCCCACTCCCTCCAATATATGTTAAACATGGTAAAATATGTTAAATCCAATATATGCATACATATTTAAACAATTATCTTGTTGCACAAGAAAAATCAAATAAAAAAGGAAAAAAATGAGAAAGAAAATAAAATGCAAACAAATAACAAAAAGAGTGAAAATGCTGTGTTGTGATCCACACTCAGTTCCCACAGTCTTCTCTCTGGGTATTGATGACTCTCTTCATCACAAGATCATTGGAATTGGTCTGTATCATATGAGTTATTTTATATACATTAAAATAAATGCATTTTCAGTGATGTTATTTACTGCATGCCATGTCTAGCTCTTTTTAACTCTTCTTCTATATCAATGTATTTTTAAATATATGTATATATGTGTGTATATTTAAATGCATATATACACATATACATTTATGTGCATATATACATATTTGTATATATATACACATAATATATATTTGTGAGACCTTGTAATAGTCGCCAAGTCTTTATTCCTTTTAATTTCTTCTTCCTGATTCATATTTTCCCACATATTTTTGTTAGTTCTGCTGATTTCTACCTTTGTATTAAAGCCTCTGCATATCAAAGTATGTCAAAGCAGTAAGGTCTTGAAAGTCCTCTCTACTTATAGAAGTACAGAGTTAGAATTTTAAAAGATCTTATATTGAATAAGTTTAATTGTGGTATAGTGGAAAATAATTGGAATCAGAAGAGATCTAAGCTTAAGGCCTAATTTTGAAATTTAGTAGCTGTGGGATCATGCACACACAAGATATAATTCTTCTATGAATCAGTTTTCTCATCTGTGAAAGAAGGATAACAGAACCTAGAATAATAGATTTTAGAGTTGGAGAGAACCTCAACCTCCATCTAGTCCCACCCATACCCCAAAGAAATCTTTTCTATAATATCTGTGACAAGTGACCATTCAGCCTTTGCTTAAAGACCTCTTATGAAACAATAATACCCACCACCTCTCAAAGTATCCCATTTCACTTTTTCTTATCTGTAACGGTTAAAAGTTTTCCTGACGTCAAACCTAAATCTTGTTTTTGTAACTGCCACCTATTGTTCCTTGTAATTTCAGAACAAATTATGCCCAATTTAATTCCTCTTCCATATGCATCCAGATATTTAAAAGCAGTTCCAAAGTTTTTTTTTCTGAGTCTGCTCTCTGCTGAATATTCTCCATTATTCCCAGGGTTATTTTGAGGGCCGAATACAATGATGTATACAAAGCACTTTGTCAAGCTTAAATGTCAGCCCAGTAGATGAGACAACCAAACTGGCAGCAGTTCCAAAATTTTAAGTTTGTCCTGTTCAAAGGAAACAGATTTGTAGCTTTCCTGTGTTCAAATTCTCATTTTGCTACCTACTAGCTGCATGATCTTGTGTAAGTAAATACCTCGGGGTCCTCAATTTCCTCGTCTGCAAAATGAGTGGACTGGACGAGCTTGCCACTTCTAAAGCAAAATTATGCTTCTTCCAGCCAGTTCTTCCAGCTCTTTCAGCTCCTCAGCAGCCAATTAGAAGGTGAGCCTGAGGGTGGCTAGGTGGCCCAGTGGATAGAGCACCAGCTCTGTAGTCAGGAGGACTTGAGTTCAAATCCAGGCTCAGACACTTAATACTGCCTACCCGTGTAACCCTGGACAAGTTGCTTAACCCCAATTGCCTCAGGGAAAAAAAGAAGTTGAGCCTGTTAACTCTGTTCCAGGAAAGGAGGAGGCGGGAGAGAAGTCACAGATGACAACAAGCAAGTGTTTCCTGGAGAGGGGGACTGCAAATATAAGGACTGGCTCCAAACTGGCCCGACTAATGCTGGGAGTGGTTAGACAGTGCAGTGTGTAAGTAAAATATAAAATGAATGATTGGCAGAATTGTAGAATTTCTATATGTCCTGGTTAGGATTAAATCTTAGCTTCCCAGATGATTGTAACTATATTTTATGGACAGATTTATTCGAGGCTGAGTGATAGAATTCTGTTACGCTCAGCAATAGTTTTTTTTTTTTTTTTTTTTTTTTTTTTTTTTTTTTTGCTGCTGTTAAAAATAAATGATCTAGCTCATGCTTAATTCAAATCATACAGTGAATATTTTTGTTAATGCTTCCCTTTTAATCAAAAATTTTGGCATCCCTAAAAGGTGAGTTTGGGGCCAATTATCAGAACTCTTTAGAAACAGAAGCCATAATTTCAATAACTATCATTATTGTAATCATTGGAATGCTGAGGTTTAACTCTCCCCCCCCCCCCTTAGGCAATTGGGTTAAGTGACTTGCCCAGGATCACACAGCTAGGAAGTGTTAAGTGTCTAAGGGCAGATTTGAACTCAGGTCCTCCTGAGGGCTGGTGCTCTATCCACTGCGGCTCCTTTAACATTTAATTAAATAGAAGAAAGGCAACCTTCCTCTAACTAGAGGATAAATTTTCCAGAAATTAACTCAGCCACAAACAGCAATGTTTGGAGACCCATCACATTGGCTTAAGCAACCAAAATATGGGAAGATTTTTATGGAAAGCATACAGAAAAATATTAGTAGAGTCAGAAGAAATGGAGTTCACATTAACTAGCTATAGGGAGAGGGATTGTGGTATTGATGAAGAACCAACAAAGAATACTGAAGAGTGAATGAGGAGTGGTTAGATACATGTAAGAACTAGGAGAAATAGTGTTTCACCCACTCACACAGACTCTGACTCTTTTTCTCCCTCCCTCCCTCTCTCTTTCTCCCTTCTTCTCTGTCTCTGTCTCTGTCTCCCTGTCTCTGTCTCTGAAGACAGAACAAGAAATATGAGAATTGAGAAAATGCCATTAGATCTGGCAATTAAGAGAATATTGGCATATCCTTTATGAACAATAAGACAATAAAAATAGTAATTAATCAGTTCAAGGAGCTTAAACAAACCCAACAACAAAAACCCAAATGGAGATTTAATAATGCGGTACTTAAGGAAGGGTTAAAAAGAATAAATTCTCTACTTCACCTTATCCTCGCCCCATCCATTGAGAAATTAAGAAATTACAAAACCCATTAGTAATATGAAATCATGAAAAACAAATTACTGGATTTTCTATGTTCCAAAAAAAGAAAGGAAGGAAGAAAGGAAAAAAGAAAAGAAGGAACAAAGAAAGGGGAAAGGGAAGGAAGGAAGGAAAGAAGGAAGGAAGAAAAAGAAAAAAAAAAGAAAAAAGAGAAAAATGCTTTAATTCTCACACTGAATCGATCAGTTTTCTATCTGTGGGTGAATAGGAAGTTAAACTTGGGCTGATCTTTGAAGTGAGTAAGTTTTCAAACAGGAAGAAATGAGGAAAGAGAACATTACAGGAATAGGGGGACAATTTGTATCTTTACATATGGAGGTGAGAGGAAACTTCATGTCCAGGGAACGAGAAGTACATTTGGCTAGAATATAAAAATGTAGAATTGATAGCAATAGGAAATTAGTTAGAAAGGTTGGGATCAAGTTGTGATGAATTTTAAATGTCAAACAAGAATCTGTGTGTTGAGTTATATGGGCAGACCATTCCTTGATATAGTTATATACAAGCATCACTTCAATATTTAAAGATCCATCCTTTCCTATTTATCAGATATATTTTGATTTTTAATGTTATTGGCTGGGGCATCAATTTATATTCTCTATGTTAAAAAAAGCTTACCTTGTCTAAATATGTTTATTTTTAAAAAACTTACCCTTAAATTGTAATTAACAAACATTTATTTTCTTTCCCCAATCCCACTGAATAAAAGAAAAAAATCTTATAAAAATATACATAAGCAAAATGAATTCTCACATTGGTCATGGAAAATATATATCTCGTTTAGCTTCTTGAGTCCATTATCTTTCTGTCAGAAGATGGATAACATTCATCATTTTCAGACTAGTGGAATCACAGTTGGTCATTATGTGGATCAGAGGTTTCAAGTCCTTCAAAGTCACTTTTTTTTTCTAACAATGCTTGTTATATTAATTGTTCTCTTGGTTCTGCTGGCTTTACTCTGCATCAGTTCATATAAGTCTTCCCAGGTTTTTCTGATACCATTCTTTTTGTATTTCTTATGAGACAATGATTTCTACTTTATTCATATAATTTATTTAGTCATTTCCAAGCTAATAAACACTCCCTTAGTTTACAATTCTTTGGCACCATAACAAACTGCTATAAATATTATTGATCTTTTCCCTCTTTCTTTGATTTTATTTTGAGATATAAGCCTGGTAATGGTATTATTTTGCCAAATGATATGTATAGTTCAGTAATTTTGAGCATACTTCCAAAGTACTTCCCAGAATATGGACCAATTCACAAATTCACCAACAAGGCATTAATGTGTCTGCTTTCCCATAACCCCTTCAACATTTGTCATTTTCCTTTTTTTTGGCAACCTTGACAATCTAAGGAATATAAGATAGAACCTCAGGGTTTCTTTAATTTACATTTCTCATTTCTCAAATAGTTGTGATTTGGAGATTTTTTTTTCATGAGGCTATTGACAACTTTAATTTCCTTCTTTGAAAACTGTCTCTTCACATCCTTTGACCATTTATCAATTGGGAAATGGCTGTTAGTTTTATAAATTTGAATCAGTTCTTTACATATGTTAGAAATGAGACTCTTGTCAGAGAAACTTGTTACAAAGATTTTTATCTACTATTTCTTTTAAATTTTAACTATACTGTTTATATTATACCTGCATATTATACTGTTATAAATTTAGACAGAATAAAATTAGTTTACTGTAAAAAAAACTGACTTAACTATCCAACCTACACTTTAAAAAATTTAATTTTTAAAGAAGAAAATTTAATCCTCTGTCCCTCCAATCTCCTTTCTCCCCAGAAAAAGCAAAACAAAACTATTGTAAAACTATGCATGGTAAAACAAAATAAATCCTTGTGTTGAGTATGTCACATTATATCTACCTGCCTATCATCTATCTATCTATCTATCTATCTATCAATCAGTATTTCGAGTCAGGAGATGACTGTTATGTTTCATCATGAGTTCTCTGAATCATAGTTGGTCATCATGTTGATCAGAATTTCTACTTACCCAACCTTTTTACAATGAAGAAGAGAGTGGAAAGAGTGTGCTCAGCACCAGTACTCTAGGTATGGTGCAATTTGCTTCTCCTCTTTTAATCTTCTTTTCTATCCTGTCCAATCAGTCCACAAGTTCTTTATCCTTCCATTTTTCCTTTCCTTTTAAGTGTCTCATTGTGATATACTGCTTAGTTAGCATTGTTAATCCTTCTTTTAAACTACCCTGTTTTACCTTCCCCTGTTTCCCAGTGGAATGAAATGCATGCAGTTTTGTATGAGTGTACATTCTTTCTTCCTTTGACTAATTTAGATGAAAGCTATGTCCAACTGTTGCTTTCTCCCTTCCCCTGTTTTCTCCTTGTGTGTAAATTTTCTATTTGACCACCCTGATTGCATAAAACAATTTTTTCTACCCTCCCTCTTCCTTTCCTTCCCCTATTATATTATTTATCTCCTCCTTTTTCTTTCTCTAATATCCTTAAAACATAAGAAAACCACTTCCAGTTCCTCTTGTCTTACTAGACTCTTCTATGATTTCTAAGAATGATAGAATTTTGAGGGGACACATATACCACCTCCCCATATTAAATGGAAACAGTTCATTCCTTAATTCTTTATGACTGCTTGCTATTTATATTTTTATGTTTCTCTTGATTTTTGTGTTTGTGTGCCAAAGTTCTACATAGCTCTCACTGTTTCAACAGACATGCTTGAAATTCTCTATTTCATCAAAGATACAGTTTGCTCTCTATAGGATTACATTCAGTGTTGCTGAATAAGATATTTTAATTGTAAGTCTATATGTTTTGTCTTCTGGAACACTGAATTCCAAGCTTTTCACTTCCTTGGTTTATAGACTGCTAAATCTTGTGTGATTTGGCTTCTCAGCATTTGAACATTTTCTTTCTGTCTATGTATATTATTTGTTCTTTGACCTGGGAGTTCTAGATTTGGATACAAAGTTCTTAGAAGTTTTCATGTGGAGGTTATTTTCAGGAGATGATTGGTAAGTTATCACCGTTTCCATTTTGCCCTTTGATTCTAAGAGATCTGGGCAATTTTCTGATTTCTTGAAATATATTGTCTAGGCTCCTTTTCCCCTAGATAGCCAAATGACTCTTAAGTATCTATCCTTCATCAATATTTTTGGCAGGTTGTTTTTATATTATACCTTTATATGTTCTAATTTTTCAATATTTTGACTTTTTAAAAAATATTTTTTATTGTTTCATGGAGTCATTAACTTCTGTTTGGTCCATTCTAATTTTCAAGGAGTCAATTGCATAGGTAAGGTTGTGTGTGTGATGCTATTGATTCTATTTCTATTTCTTCTTCTATAACTCTTATTTTCTTTCCATTTATCTTCACCCCTCAGCATGCTAATTTCTTTGCCAATTATTTCTTCTATTGCACTAATATTATTTATGAGAACGTTTCAGCTTTTTCAATACTTTTGCTTCACCCCTTCAAGGATTCTAGTTGAACTTGTGCCCAAAACTTTGTTTTTTCTTGAAATTTTGCTTGTGGTGCTTTGTAGTCATCCTTTATTTCTGAGTTTCTGTCTTGAGTATTTCTGTCATTATAATAGTTCTATACAATGGTATTCTTTTTTGTTAATTCATTTATTCCCATCTGACTTCGCGACTTTAGACTTCTTGTTAGAGGCAGGTTTTTCTAGGGAAAAAGGATGGTCTATGATTAGCCTTGTTTTGTGTCCTTCTGGGTTTTGTGGTTATTTTCTAAGTATATTGAGTGTTATGTTATTCTAGAATTTCAAGGACAGCTTGGGCTACAAACTTAATGTTTTTAGCATGCCCAATAAAGTCTAATCTAGGGCAAAACTCAAGTGTTACCCTCCTTTGCTCAGTTCTGCAAGTTTCTTTTGAATTTCGATCTGAGCAACATAAACTATAGGTTTATCTCTGATTTGAACTCCAACAAGCCACTGCTGGAGTCAGTCCCTGTTAAATATCTGGAATACTCCCAAGGTTCAGTGACCAAACTGCAGGCTCTCCTTGGGTCTGGGCTTTCTGCCCTGTTATTCTGCTCCCTGCTTCATAGTGGACTGGGACCTTCATCCATGACTGTTCCACTCCCAGAGTTGGATTCACAAAGTTGCTATTTGGTGTTGTAGCATTCTATCTCCACAATGGAAAGTTTTATATGAAGCATGTTCTGGCCAGATTGCACCCCCATGTGCATGGACCTCTCTCTGTGTCTCCCTATTTTGATCTGAGTAGGAAAAATTCACTGTTTCTTCTTTAATTTCCTTACTCAGCAATATTAAGTGTAATCCTACAAAGGAGAAAAAATAGATCTTTGATAAAATAGATGATTTCAGGCATTTCTGTTGAAAAGGCCAAAGCTGTGTAGAACTTTGGAACACAAACACAAAAGTCAAGAGAAACATAAAAAGGGAGATATGAACAAGCCATCGGATGAGTATTTCAGATCCGTGATACACTTCGGCTGGACTATTTCTGACTATTCTACCATCTTGGCTAGATTCTTCTAAATATACTTCTCTTAAAGTCTAGTACGCACTCTCACTTTGGGAAACATTACCTTTCCTTTCCTTGTGGATTCTAATAACATGTATAACTTTCTTCTAAAGTTCCTCTACTTGACAAAAACTCATTAACCCCTTTTGTGCATCTGCTATACTGCTTCTCTCATTTCCACTTTAGTTATTCTTTGTTGTTCAGAATAAAGTCCAAGATCTTCATCAATTCTTTTACCTTCTAAGTAATGAATTTATTAGTCAGATAAAGAGTTTGTCAAATTAGTTAATAAATCAATACTATTTATCATGTACTTGCTGTATAGCAGACATTGCGCTAAATGCCAGGAATACAAATACAAAGGAAGAACACCTCCTTTCATGATTCTATGTGTGTTTGGGAGAGAGGCAAGTAAATCGGTAAGTATAAAGAAAATAAATGCAAAGTAGTTGAGGAGGGAAGGCGATAGTATTCTGGGCTATCAGGAAAGGCTTTATGGAGAAGCTTGGACTCTGGCTTGGAGGAGAAAAGAGATTTTGTGGCTGAAGTGAGGGATGCAGAACTGCAGGAAGGAAAGAGCAGGGCGGGATATGCTGGTTTGTGTATCACCTGCACAGAAATGATCATTAAACCCCGCAGCTGATGAGATCACCAAGAAAGGAAGCCCAGAGAAGATGCACAGGACAGACTCGGAGACCCCAACAGTTAGGAGACATGCTTCGGAGGGCACGGAGGGCACTCGGATAGGAAGCCAGCCAGAAGAGGGAAGGCAGAGTGCCAGTGAGCGGGGTCCCATGCAAACCGCAGGCCAAGAGGGACGACTGAACAGGCCGAGCTCTTCGATTCTGCCACAAATATCATCTTACCAAAGTCTCAGTAACTGCAAAGTCACATCTGCCTCCTGTAACACCTGAAATGGCCCGGATATGTATGTGTGGACATAAACCGTAAGGTTCTAAACTGTGTCAGCAAGTAAAGGTGTTTGTTCTAAGGCTGCTCACTGGGAAAGGAGACATTGGGCAAAGTACTGAATGTTCTTGGGGGGGACGGGGGGAGGGGAGGAAGGGAATGGCAGCTTTCTAGTCACTTGTCAATTCTATGTTACGGGGACTGAGAGACAAACATCAAGACTGAAAAAATGAGCTAAACACCAATTTATCTTGATGGAGCTGTATAAATTTATGTCTGTTTAATAAATCTGGAAGTTTCCTGTAAGCAAGAGACTACTATACAAAGTTCATGGTTATTTGTTCATTGCTAGATGGTGCAATGGGTAGAGCACCAGCCCTGAAGTCAGGGGGACCTGAGTTCAAATCTCACACAGACACTTAATACTTATCGGCTTGTGACACTGGGCAAGTCACTTAACTCCAATTGTCTCACCCCCAAAAAATTTTTTAAAAAATATTCATTGTTAAATTTGTGTCTGGTGGGGGGCGGGGGAGAGAAAGGGAAGAAGGAGGGAGGGAAAGAGAAAAAACATTTGCATAGTGAGCCTGGGGTTTAATGTGCATACCAAAATATATCAAAGATTAATTTAATTTGGAGAAGTACCTTTGTGTGTAGGAGGAAGTGGTTAACTACTGATACTTTCTGTGAGCAGTAGAAATTCCACTAGGGTTGAACTGAGGAAATCAAATTTATTTTTAAATTAATTGTTTGCATCTATTTTTAGTAATCTTTTGTTTTTACACAGCATTTATTTCTGGAACACACATAAATATACATAGGTGTGAGTGCGTGTGTGTATGTGTGTGTGTGTGTATGTGTGTATGTATCCCTTCCCTTCCCATACCCAATGTGTGCCCTCCTGCATAACCAAGATTTTATAATCTTGAACCAAGCAGTTCAACAAAACCAATCAGCTGGCAACATATTGCTATTCCATACCTGTGGTCCCACACCTCTACAATGAAGGGATGGAAATGCATTTTTGCAATCCCTTTCAGGTGCCAAGTTTAGTTTCAATCATATTCAACTTTGTTTTATTATCATTTCTACTTACATTATTGTAATCATTGGGTAGATTGTTCTCCTGATTCTGCTTACTTTATTACATATTTGTTCAAGTAAGTCTTCTTATGTTTCAATGAATTCTTTGTATTTATTGTTTGTTGGGGCACTGTAATAGCTCATTACTTTCATGTATCACAACTTGTTTAGTTATCCCCTGTTAAAAACTGTTAAGAAGTCTTTTTGGAAGTGTTATATTTTTCCAATTGACATACTTCTTGAAGTTGTGATTGTAATCCCCCAATTCCTCAATTTGCTTTAGTTTGTTTAATTGATCAACCAATAAATAATTTATTAAGTTCCTACTATGTGCCAGAAACTATGACAAGTGCTAAGAGAACAATACAAAAATGAAACATTTAATTTTAAGAACTTTACATCCCATTGGAAGAGCCACAAAAATATGTATTTAAGGAACTTTTCTTTCTGTCTTAGACTTTTTTGAAAATATATGCCTAATGGGAACCTTTGGCTGAAAAGATACATATATCTTAACTTTTTAAAAAGCAAAACCTCAAATTGCTATTCAGAATAACTGTACCAATTCACAGCTCCACCAACATAGTCAATATGTATTTACTAAGCACCTTCTATGTGCTAGGTACTGAGTTAAATTCTGTTTATAAAGACAAAAGTTCTTTCTCTCAAGGAACTCAACCTAACGAAGGAGACAATATCTAAATAACTACATACAAATAAAAATATAGAAAGAATAAACTAACATTAAGGGGGATTGGGAAAGGCACCTACTTTATAGAAGGTAAGTTTTTATCTGAGACCTGAAACCAAGGAAACCAAGAGATAGAGAGAACAGAGAGAATTCCATGGATTGGGGACAGCAAGTAAAAATGCATAGAGTCAAGAGATGTGTGTGCATTGAATAACAAGAGGGCCAGTGTCACTATATCATGGAATTGGTTGGTTATTATCCTTCATTCTTGAAGAAGACCAAAATGACATAACTATGTTAGAGTCAAGTAATAGTGCATCCAGCTGTGGCTGATCAGACCACTCGCGCTCAGAATGCTCTGCCACAGGTCAGACACAAATAGCCATGTTTGGGGTGGGTTCTCTAACTTTGCACATCTCACACTGCTTCTGAGCTATTTCAATTCTGTTTTGCTCACAGAGCATAGCACCTTTTCTGATGAGGGATGATATGCTGGGAGATTTTGTGTCAGTGTCTCCCATATCATACAATTAATGCTAAAATCCTTCAGAAGGAGCTTGAGAGTATCCTTGTATCCCTTTTTCTGACCACCTTGTGAGCTCTTGTCCTAAGCGAGTTCTCCATAAAATAATCTTTTTAGCAAGCATACATTTGGCATTGGAACCATGTGGCCAGCCTAATGGAATTGTGCTCTCTGCAGTAGAGTTGGAATGCTTGGCTGTTTTCAAGAAAGGACCTCGTGTCTGGCCCTTATCCTGTCAGGTGATCTCAGAATCTTCCTAAGACAATTCAAATGGCCTTTGATACTATCAGTCACAAAGGTTTATAGAAAAGTTAGGTCAAAATCTGGCTGCCCCCAAAAGTTCATTAGTATAGTGTAGTTTTCCCAGTCACCAATGGAGTGAAACAAAGTAGTGTGCTTCCCCCCATGCTTTTTAGCATGTTTTCAGCCATGTTATCAAATACCTTCAATGAGAACAAACATGAAATGCAAATCAGCTACCATACATATCATGGAGTACATGGACATGTGAGATATAAGATTAGAAAGGCAGAAAGGACGCAGTTTCTGATGGGCTTTAAAAGTCAAATGGATGATTTCATATTTGATCCAGGAGATATTACGGAGCCAATTGTCAGTATAGCAATATATCTGTGTTTCTGTTTTCTAACACCTGCGTACTTAACTCTTTCATCTTTTATCTTCTTTGCCAATTTTTGGGGTTTAAATTGTGCTTAGAAATTTTTTCATATAAATGTCTTATTATTGATGATGTAGAGAAATCATTTTTATGTTAGCTTTTAATTATATTAGTTTTCATATCCTTTGACTATTTAGCAATTGGGGAATGGTTCTTGAGTACATTACCAATTTACTGGCCTTCTAAATTTGGTAATTAGAAAATTGACTTTGAAATGAAAGTTTTAACTGTTGTTTACCCTCTTTTCTACAGCCAATTGAGGAATTTCTAGCCCCTAAATTAATGGAAATAAAAGCCTACATAATACATAGGCACCTCAGTATGTGAGTTTGTATGAAGTTATATCTGCTTTTTGCGAGGAGTGTTAGTATAAGACTTTAAGTACATTGTCAAGAGAGAATGTAAAAAAAAAGAAGAAAGAAAAAGAAAAGAAAAAGATGGTAGTTGAATCATAAGAAAGCCATGTGGAGTAAATGTAGAATGCCTGTAGCCATCTGTTATTGAGGACAAAACTGATGACTCTTTTACTTTTCTAGCTCCCATTTACTTGCTTCTAAGAGTTTGTTTTATAATTTGCCATTTGCTTTAAATGAATCTGATTTCTCTAGATTTTCAATACAGTTTATATATGCCGCTATATATCATCGAAGAGACAGGAAGATGAATGGTAAGTGTACAGGAAAGAGAATTAGGAAATTTTTTATCATGGCAAATAGTCGCTGGGAAAAAATAAGAGATGGATCCTTTGTCTATTTGCTGGGTACTACTAGCTGGAATTAAAGATAAACAAAAGATGTTTCATTAATTCATATTTTATACTTTTCTAAAAGCTGAGAACAAATGAATACGGAGCACTCTAAACACATATAAACCAAGCAGCTTGGTACAAGAGGCGTCACTTTAGTCAAGTTTTCCTCTTCTCCACTGTTCCATTCAATATGTTGTGGTTTTGTCCTTTGTACTTGAAGAAAACCATGACATCAGAGAGATAATGCCATGACAGGAAGTATACTGGATTTAAGTGTGGGAGTGCAAAGTTATCAGTCTCACTTTCTCCTCTGGAGCCGTCTGAGTTCAGTGGCAAAATACAGATCAGGATGACTGGAGATGGCTCTGAATGCAGTAGGAGACCTTGGCCTTTTTAAGGTAAGGTCTTTAACAGGTTTCAGTTTGACTGAGGCAATGCCCAATCAGTGATTAAGACTAAATAAGAAATGAGGCAAAGAATAGTCTTTTTTATCTAGTAAAAAAACAAAAAACAAAAAACACCACCACCACCAACAATAACAATCTGGGAGGAGAAGACCTTCAGGGATTCTGATCAAAACAAAAACATCTGCCATTTACATTCACTCTGAGCCAGTCAGGGTGCAAACCATAACCAAAGAGGTCTTCACCTGGGGCCTGTTATTGGTCAATCAATGAGACCCAGAGTGATTTGGGTTTAAGACATGATCTAGGAACCTTAAAATATCTTTTGAGGTCTTAGCAAACAAAATTTACATTCCTTTGGGCAGAGTACCAACAGGTAAAGATATGATGCCCTATATGGACAAAGGAAAGGGAAAGAAAACATAAGAGAAAAGGGAAAAAGGAAGGGAAGGGAAAGGAAGGGGAGCTTTATTGCCTAACTGGCCAGTTCCAGTTCGGCAATGGGGCAGCTCCTACTCCTACTCATTCAATATAGGTTTAAAAGGAAGCCTATCCTCTAAAGAATTAAGAGAATTGACTAAAGAAAATAGCATGTTCTTAAAGGAAGGGCTGGGACAACAAATAACACCCATACAAGAATAAGCGTCAGTCAAGAGGCAAAAACTAGTTCTTTCCAACTAAATACCTTTAATGGCACATAATGGTAGAACCACAAAACCACCACTGCCAGATATAGATATGAATGGAAAATTTATATTTGACATACTTTGTTGATCTTATCAATATGAATATTTTCTCTATTGATACAGATTACAACCCATTCTTTTCTTCACTTCATCCCATATGATTCTTGTCCATATTTCCAACTGATCCTGCAGAAAACTACATTAAATGATAGAGGCTTTTCTGTATACTTTTTTCATATTTTGTAGTTACCAGTGCAGTGTTTAAAACATGACTTAAATTTTTTCATGATGCCATTTTTTTGCCTATGAGTAATCTTCCTTTACTAATTTTAGTAAAAACTGAACTGTCATCTGCCTAAGCAAAAATCACTTCCTTTACATCATACAACCTCTACTTTCCATTCCCCAATCACTTAAGCCCATCTATATATGGAAGGCCTGGTTTTAAATCTTTCTTGAGATATTTACTAGTATCTTTCTGGGAAGGCCATTTGACTACTCTCAGTCTCAGTTTTTTCATCTATAAAATTCCTTTAGGAAAAAGAATTTAGGAAGTTGGGTAGAAGAAGAGGAGTTGAGCATAAAGGAAGAAGCATCATAAAAGTTAAGCATGGAAACAAACAGGTGCCAACAGATAGGTAGTAACTGAGGCAGGACCTGAACCAAGGTCCTTTGTCTCCAAATGTGAACACAGATTTAACATTAGGAGAAATTTGTGAATGTAAAAACATGATAAGGACCCTTTTCCAACTGCCTCTATCTGGGTGTGGGTCCAATGTCAGATATAGAATCCAACTGAACATAGTAGGAGAGGCAGGCTATGATGAACTGGAAGCCTAGTATGAGTCAGCAGTTTAATGTGGCAACCAAAAGAGTTAATGCAGTCTTGGACTGTATTGAGGGAGGCAAAGCTTCTAAAAATAAAGAGGTCATAGGTTTTTCCTGTATTTTGACCTAGCAAGATAGTTGTTCAATGATAAAGCATTGCCTATATTTCAGGTATGTTTTAAGTACCAAGAACAAAACTATAAGCAAAAAGAGGAACAGTTCTTGCCCTCACAGAGATTACATTTTAATGGAAGAAGATAATATATAAAAGTAAAGTGGGGTAAGGAACAAAGTAGGTAAAAATATCCAGTGTTTCACTATGGTAAAGAAGTCTAGAGTGCACTCTGGTAAGAAATGAAGACATAGCTGGCTGCATCTTCTCCTTAGATGGACATTCCAGCAGGAGTCATCCAATCGGAAACAGCAGTCACAAGAGTCAGGATACTTCCAAGGTATGAATTATCAGGCTAGCATGATCTTCTAGGAAAAAGTCTTTTCCTGCATGATAGAGAAGTTCAGAGTGTAGGCTGTTAAGAAACAAGGGTAATATATACAGTATTGTATTCAGTTCTGGTTACCACACTTTTACAAGAACATTAAGAAGCTGTAGAGGATAGCAGCCAGGGTAGTGAAGGGCCTTGAGTTTTTATATGAAGATTAGTAGAAGGAAATAGGAAGTTTAGTCTGGAAAAGATTTACAAATTTTACATGATATTTGTCTTCAAGTATATCAAGAACTTTCATATGAAAAAAGTGACTTTCTGTGTCTGGTTCCCATAAGGAAGAAACAAAAACAACTATAAGAAGTTTCAAAAGAGCAACATATACCTTTTATGTAAGGAAAAAATTCCTAAGAATCAGACCTTCCCCAAAGAGGAATGGAGGGAAAAAATTTGGAACATGAGGTTTTGCAAGAATGAATGTTGAAACCACCAGTATGTTTCTCTCAATGATTATCACGATGATAACATAAAATGATAACATGAAAAACTCTTTAAGTTTCCCATGGACTTCAAACCCATCAATGTGATACTAAAAACCAAAAAATTTAATGTGACATTGGGCTGTATTAACATAGGTATGATATCGAGGTGATAGTTCTACTGAATTTTGTCCTGATAAGATCATATGTGCAGTCCTGCAAGCTGTTTTCCAGTTATTTTAGGAAAAATATTAACAAACAGACCTTCGGGGTAACTAAGGATCAAAGGACATAGATTCCTAAACTCAATTGCTTTATATACTATGTTTCTTTTTTCCCAATGCAAATACTGACCATTTGAACTAAGAAGCCAAGATCAATTCAGCTCAAGAATTCAGATCAATTAGCTATAGTTGATTATAGTTGGATAAAATCAAGGGAGAGACATGAAGTATAGAGAATCAATAAGTAAATAATTATTTCACAGGAGGGAATAAATGAGACATTTTATATACTCTGGTGTCTTAAGATTCTCGTAAGAGTCTTTAAATTAGATAAATTAATAACAATTCATTTTGAATAGTAAATCATAATTTTCAAACGACTTACTTATTTGCTTCTTTTAACAGTCTTGTGAAGTATGGAAGGCCGAAATTATTATTTCTAATTTGTAAATAAGAATACTGAGGCTTGGAAAGGTTAAATGATTGACTCAAGAACACAGAGCTATTAATATGAAATTGAAAAAAAAAAAAGGCCTCAACTAAAAAGTCAAAAAATGAAGTCTTTTTTTTTTTTCCCCCCAAATAGGAAGTGATACTCCAACTTCAACATTTGATCTCTGACTGAACCCAGTACTCCTATAACAGTTATTTGGAGGCAAGGTCTTACCCAGTAGTCTAGAATAGAAGATGTTTATCAATTAGAAATGATTTGTTTTTACTTCTATTGTGAGACTACTGAATTTATGAACCAGAACTACATAAGGAGAGTAAAGCTTAGAGTGTTTGTTGTTGTCCAGTCATTTCAGTCATGTCCAATTCTTTTGTGACCTCATTTGAGTTTTTCTTGGCAAAGATACTGGAGTGGTTTGTCATTTCCTTCTCCAACTCATTCTACAGATGAAGAAACTGAGGCAAAGAGGGTTAAATGATTTGCCCAAGGTCACATAACTAGTAAGTACCTGAGACCAGATTTGAATTCAGAAAAATAAGTATTACTGACTTCAAGTCTGGTACTCTATCCACTGGACCACTTAGCTGCTCAGTGTATTACTAAATTAGCATTCTGGGTATGAATAGCTAAAAGTTCTAAAAGAAGAAAAATGTCCAAATTGTCTTTTTCTACATTGGATAATGAAATACAGAAACATAATGAAATTCCAACCGCTACTCTGAAGATTATCATTCCTTAGACATCTATCATATGAACTCGCATTTATATATTGCTTTAAAGTTGGCAAAACACTTTATAAAGAATATCATATTTTATCTTCACAAGCAACCTGGGAGGAAGTGCTATTATTCTCATTTTACAGATGAGAAAACTGAGGTAGGTGGAGGTGAAGGTACTTATTCAGAATCAAAGACCTGTAAATGTCTGAAACTGAATTCAAACTTAGGTCTTCCCAACTCCAGGTCCAGCACTCTTTACACAGTACCAACTAGTTGTGTATAATGTGTTTAAAATGCTTTGCTTTTTCAAGAGTGTTTCCTTTGATCAAAGATGGGCAGAAGCAGCTACACCCAAAGAAAGAACACTGGGAGATGAATATAAACTGCTTGCATTTTTGTTTTTCTTCCCGGGTTATTTATACCTTCTGAATCCAATTCTCCCTGTGCAACAAGAGAACTGTTCGGTTCTGCACACATATATTGTATCTAGGATATACTGTAACCTATTCAACATGTAAAGGATTACTTGCCATCTGGGGGAGGGGGTGGAGGGAGGGAGGGGAAAAATCGGAACAGAAGTGAATGCAAGGGATAATGCTGTAAAAAATACCCTGGCAAGGGTTCTATCAATAAAAAGTTATTTAAAAAAAAAAAAAAAAAAAGAGTGTTTCCTAATCTTTGTCGTTGGAAGTTTTACCTAGATAACTGATTTTCTAAGCATGTTGAATGGTAAGGAAGCTTCCTCTACCAACGCAGGTTGGCACACCTCCACAACCTAAGAGCATTTCTGGGTACACTGACAGGTTAAATAATTTGCCATGAATCAGAATGCCAATGATGAGCCAAAGGTAGCAGTTGAACCGAGTCTTCTTATTCCAGAATGCCTAATCATTGCCTCATTTTATTTTTGAACCAACCCTACTAAGTTTTAGGAAAAATTGTTCAAGCTATTTTAGAAATGGCAAAATTTCTGGCTGGAGAAAAAGTGATCGGTTCATTCCTAGTTCCTCTTCAAGGCCTTTATCCTGCATCCAGAATACAGAAGTGCCCCAACTCTTTAACAGTCGCCTTGTAACTTTCCTTCGCTCCCACCTACGTTATTTCCTGGCACTAGTGGGCACAAGGAGTTTAGTCATGGGTAGCGCGATCATGAAACAGGAGTACAGACTGAGAGGACAGACTGATAGCCAAACAGGGTTTTGGAGACAAGTCCGTAGGCTCCCAGATTTAAGTCTGCAAGATTCTCTTTGTCAAATCTTCCATTTCACTGCAGAGAGAACTGAGACCCTGGGAGGTCAAACGAAGGTCAGGCAGGAAGTGTCTGAATCAGCATCTCAACTAAGCTGCAATGCGCTACCTCCTTTTTAGTTTCCGTTTTCAAGTTTTTTAGAGAGACTTGGAGGGTTTCTCCAAGAGAAAAAGAAAAAAAATCTATATTTACAAATACATATATTTCTAAAAGGAATAGAAAATGAGACAAGATGTTAAAACGACCTAAGACGTTCCATAACAGGCAGCCTGTAGGTCACACCCTCTTCCGGTTGCGGGTCCCTAGGAGGAAGAGAGACGAGCTGCCCACGTGATCACGGCACCGCCCACTTCCTCCACTGGTGTGCTAGGCAACAGAGTTATGTTGACTTCCTCTTTAGCGGGAGGAGGAGGATGAGAAATCGTTTAGACGCTGTCCCCTCTTCCCCCTCCCTTCCGCGTCCTCTGTCCTCCGCCTCTCTATACTGATGAGAAAACGGAGGTCACAGAAGCAAAGCGCCTTCCCAACGTTACACCGGGAGTCGGTAGCACAATCGGCCTTCAACCCCCGTACCTCTGGCCTAATCTGTGTCCCTGCGTATACTCGCCTCAAAGATTCTTATTAATTCACGGCGTCTTTTACAGCTTTTGTTCTCCAGCCCGGTATCTGGTTCCCCGACGTCTCTCGCGACGAAAAGCGCTCCTCCCATATTTAGGTTAATGTAAGACTTGAAGTTCTCTTAAGGAGAAATTCCGTGAGGTCGCCATCTTGTCCATTAATGCGACGAAACTACATTACCCAGAAAGCTCTTCGAGAGGAACTTCCTATTGATAGCCATTTTCACCTTAAACTAAAGGAAACTGCATTACCCAAGAGGCTGCTCGTGAGGAATTTCCTGTTCTCAGTGTCCTACTTTCGTCAAAAGCACAGGGCCAAAAAGGATGTTCGAGAAGAACTAACTTCCTGTTATCTGCCATCCTGGATTTTGGGATTGGTGGGATTGCGGAAATATAAAAAAAAAAAAACAAAAAACGAGAATTGGAATTAAATTCAACTTTAAAAAATTTAAATATAAAAGCATTTAATGCTCTCAGCCCACTGCTGGGAAACACACAAAAAAAGAAAACGGACCGTGCTTTAAAGGAGTTTTTTTCTAGAAGAAACCTTGGAGACCATCTTCTAGCCCACCAATCGATACATAAAGATGCTTTATTTAGTTAGTTAAATGTTCCCCAATTGCATTTTAACGTGGTTGGGCTGTACTCGGGAGTGTTGTGGCTGCGTGCCGTCAGAGGGCCACCCGTCTGATACCTCTGTTAAAGCCCATTACTGTTTTTTTTTGCTTTTTTGTTTGTTTTTTATTTTTTGTTTTTGTTTTTGCAACCGAGGAAATGGAGTTCTATGGAATATAGGGGTGGAAAAGAGAACCAGATTTAGAATCAAAGAGTCTGCATTGCAGACCTGCTTCTGTCGCTTTCTACTTGTATGACCTTGGAGGTTACTTCTTGCATCTTGGTTTCTGCAACTGTAAAATGAGGGGATGCACAGGACGATTTCAAGGGGTCTCTAAATCGAAGTTCTGATGTAATCGGTCAAACATCAAGATTTTAGTCAAAGTCTACTACTCTAAGCAACTGAAGCATTCTGTCTTCTCAGAAGACTAGTTATATAGCACAGGCTATCCAACTGATGCCTGGCCAACATTCCCTCTGCAACATTTCCCACAAGTGACTGATCTTCTGTATCCTCTGAATTCAGTCTCCATCATATGTCTATCCTCTATCATTAGCTCCATCTCTGCTGTCCTTGTTCTGCTTTGTATTCTTTCTTCATAGACTATTTTTTAAAGCACTATTTTAAATTCAAGCAAAATGAATCCAAGCACTGGCTATGTTCAGAAATATATTTTTCAGTTTTCTCCGTCCATTATCTCACTTATCTGGAATGCTTAAGATGTTTCATCATAGTTCCTCTGGTGACATAGCTAGTCATTGCATTGATCCAGGTTCTTAAATCTTTTAAAGTTGTTTTTCTTATTATTCTGCATCAGGTCATGTTATCCAGCATTCTGTGAAATTATCTTTTGTCATTTTTTACAAGGCAAAGCCAACCAAACTCTATATTAATATGCTACAACTTGTTCAATCTTTCTGCAGTTGTATAAAAGGCAATCTAAGCTATCCACTTATATTTTAGTGTCCTATTCCTACTCCCTTTAATCCTTTAGAGTTCAGGAAGTCTGTTTTACTTAGGACCATGACCTGGAATTTTAAATTCTCTTTCCCCATCCCTTCTTGTTTATCTTGTTTATTTTTGTACCAAATTGTGTGTGCATATGAATCCATTCATGTTTGTGTATCCAACACTTCTGTGTTCATTTTAAAATAAGAATGAGGTCCTTTGATGCTGATTCCTGTCCCTCAATCTCATTTCATAAATTTGGAAGTATGGATAATCACTTTTTTTCATATCTTCTGATTGTTAGAAAGTAATTTTTACCCTTTCTCCTTTCTACACTAATGCCTACAAGACAAAAATCTCAGCCCATTTCTAAATCTCTTAGGTAATGGACTCAAAAGAGAGAGCCAGAAGAAATCTTTTCTCTTCAGATCAAAGTTCTTACTCAGTTCTTTTCTTTAGATTGGGAGCTTTTCTGAACTACTTACTGTTTTTCTAATTTTTTTTTCCAGAACTTTAATTTTAAAAATGTTTTTACTAAAGGATTCTGGGAAGATGATGGAGTAAAATGGGAAATGCTATGTTCTTCTAAATTCTCCCACAAACATGATAAAAATATTGTTTTAAAGGGAATTTTGAGCTGCAGAATTAAAAAAAATTAGGACAAAGCATTTTTTCCCCTCCAAAAACAGGGAAGGACCTTAAGACCCAACATTCAGGGACTTGAGTTTTGGCTTGATGAAGGGAAAAAGATTTCCAGATAAACTGCTGATCAGTAGACAAAGCCCAGGGGGCAGGTGGTAGTCTCAGTTTTAAGAATATTCATCTCATGGATAGCTGATCAGGAAAGATTAAAGAATCTGTCCCAGTTACTGAATGCTAGGCATAGGTGCATTAACCAAAGGCAGTCTGGGATTAGGCTATGGCTATGGGTGAGTAGAAGCAAAAATATACAAGGTGAGTGTGGTAGCAGAGAGATGGGAACTCTGATAGCTGTAGGCACTTGCAGGGGAGTGAGTCATTGGTTGTGTTTTTCATTTCAGGATAGAAAGGAAAGCTTAAGTTTGTAGCCTTGGAAGGAACTTCAGGGAGTGAGTTGGCAGAGACTACATGACTAAGAACCCTAGCCATAGCTTAGGGTGGAGAAGAGTGTCCAAGATCAAGTTTGGGCTCTCGGAGAAAGCCTGGAAAATTTGAAGCCTGATTCATCATCCCCCACATCTCAGGACTAGAATTTGAATATAGGAATAATAATGATATTATAATAGCAGCAATGAATAAGCCAAGAAAGAACTTCATCATAGATAGCTGCTATGGTGACAGGGAAGATTTGTGTTTATACTCAAAAGAAGGTAGATTATTATTCAGTCTTGTATAAATTTCAAGATTTTGTTGGAACAGGTATGTAAGAGCTGATTGGTTTTCCTCCTTCTCTCCTTTGGGGTAGAACTATATGTATTTTCTTTTGATTCCCAATGTTCAGGGCACTGTTTGTAATATAGCAGGCATTTAATCATTTTTAAAATTCAATTGAATGGGTACTTTCATTATTATCCAAAGACCTCTAAAGGGGAATAACTTATTACTAAAGGAATCTATTCCACTTTTTAAAAAAGAAAATTTTATTGATACCCTTTGTTTCTGTATTACAGTCATTTCTAGGGAAAAGACACAAAAGGGGAATAATTCCTTTACTCTGCATAACAAATTTAACACTGTCTTGTAACAATGACAAACATAAAAATATAAAAATACCATGACAAAAACTTAGCATGGATACAAAATGCTATTTTAATAGTCCTTTTCTACTATGATTATTGAATAATACTTTATTAATTATTATCAGGCTATTTCATTGGTTTTTCAGTTTCTCAGTTTGATTTTCTATATATTTTTGCACTTAATATGTGTAGTAATATCTCAATTCTACTTATTTCATTTGGCATCAGCTAATAAAAATTTACAGGTTTGTGAATTTATTCAATTCATGATTTCTTGATTCAAAGTAATATTCAAACAAATTTTTTATGCCATAGTATGAAGTAAACTATTCCCAATTTGTATCCAATTTTTTAATTGCTTCAAAGAATGTTGCTATTCATATTTTAGTATATATTAGATTTTTCTTTCTCTGCCATTTTGGTCTCTGATTTACACAGTACTGATATTAAAGAATGTGTATTAAGAATGTGCTTTAAAAAAAAAAAAGTAGTGAAATTGAAAACAAAACAGACCTAAAAGAAATAACATGAAGAGGGGCACAGAGAGAAAGCTTATCTCTGTATTAAGAGAGGGAGCAGAGAAGGGAAATGGTGCAGAAGAATGGTGCAGAAGAATAGAATTCAACCATGTGTCTCAGTAGCATAATGGGCATGGTACTCAACTCTGTGTGGTTTATGCTTAGTCCTATTTACACAACTCTTGTTAATCTTCCTTAAGTATGTCAGTAATTCTCTATTGTGTTTATCTTTCCACAGTTCTTCCAAGATGGATTAATTCCATCTTTTGTCATCTTTGTGAATTTTTGGCGGTGAAGTGAAACTTCAAGAGTTGTTTTAATTTGCTTTTCTTTTAATATAGTTTATTTGTAGCATATTTTCATACAACTACTAGTTTTCAATTTTCTTTTGAGAACTGTTGATACTCTCTTTTCTATTCAGGATTATGTTCTTGGTTTTTATCACTGTCTGTATATTAACATATTTCGTATATCAAACTCTTTTCTGTGAAATTTGATACAAAGTTTTTTTTTTTCCATTTATTTACTTCCTTTCTTATCCTAGAAGCATTAATTGTATTTGTATAGAAGCTTTTCAATATTATGTAACCAAAGGAGACTTAAAAAAATTGGCAATTGTCTCAATCCTTTTATAAAGAATTTATTTCCTACACATATCTATTAAAGATGTGATCTGATTCTTTTATGCTTTTAATAGAACAATAATAACATTAATATCATATATATATTTTGAATTTTTTGTGTAATATGGCATAAAATATTGGTTTAGCTAGTAAGTCCCAAGGTTTTTGGTTATAATAAAACCCACAAAAACAATGGGTTATAATCTTCCCCAGGCACTTTAACATACACCTTAAAATATTCTTTTAGATTCATTTAATACTTACAATAACTACAAAAATATCTTCCCCAGAACTCCAAATTAAAATTTATCTTATACATGATAAAATGTGACATTCAATTTATATTTGCTAAAGCTCTAAATAAAAAAATTATAAAATCATACACTAATGATGAATATTTAACGTGGGACATAAGGTACCAGGAAGACAAAGGAGTGCAAAAGACAAATGAGAATAGCAGAATGTGTTTGACCATCTATTAATCAGTTTTTGCTTACATGTCAAAACTTGGTAGTAGTTTGGAAACAATTTGATGACAGGTTGAGAAACTGCAAAAACACATTTTGATTAGTCAGAAACAAAGGCTGATGTAATTCATGAACACTAAAAATTATTGTATGCATAATTAGATGATTTCTAGTTGCCTTAGAAATAAATCTGTAATACTTCAGGCATGCAACATGTTTATTGTCACAAGGAAAATTTATTTGTAATATAATTGGACATTCACTACTGAAGTTAATTTTTTGAGGGGTAATAGTTGTGAACTGCTTGGATCATCAAAGAGTTTCACTATTCTAAATCTAATTTCTGTCAGAATATTTTTTCTGTTTTCTTAGTAATTTTTTTAATCAAAGAATTTGTTCTGAGCAGTCCATGTTTTCTAGTACATTGAATACAAAGATATTCAGTTCCATTATTTCAGATTGTCCATGTAATCTATAACATTAATATATTTCTCTATTTTTAACCATTACCAAATAGTTTTGATGATAGTTTTATGTTACAGTTTGGAGCATGAGAGTGTAATTACCTTTTTAATCCTTTAAAAATTATTTTCATTGCTCTTGATCTTTTATTTATCAAATGAATTTTGTTAATACTTTATCAAATTCTGATAGCATTTCTTTATAGAAAGTTTGTTATAGGATTAAAATTGGCAATTAACTTTCATAGTACCATCATTTTTATTATATTGCTAAGACTTAATTATGAAAATTGTGTACTACAGTTATTCTTCCTTTATTTAAGGAGTATTTTATAACTTAATCTGTTTAAAATACATTGTGGACTTTAGTAGATTGGTCCTCATATGTTTTATGTATTTTGTAATTATTTTGAAGGGTACTTTCATTTCCATTATTTTTTGAATTTTGATATTATGTCAGAATACTGTTTAATTTTGTGGATTTATTTTCTTGCAAGAAAATAGTTTTACTGAAACTATTGTTCCTCAGATAGTTTTCTGTAACATTCAGGTTAGCTTTCTAGAGGTCCTTAGGATAGATCTTGGTCTCAGGAAGATAGTCACCACCAGGATACTCAGGAATAGAGTCTAAAGTCTTTATTCTTGAATCTCAGAGTCTGAGACCAAGCTAGTGAGTGAGACACTCACTCTCACACTCTCCTTCACTCAATCTCTCCTCTGCAGTCTATCTGACTGATTTACTCTTGATCTTAGTGGAGGAGTACGGGAGGCAGGAGAGCCACCAGGAGGATGGCCAAAGATAGAATGTCTCATTTCCAGTCCTCCTCGGCCCTTAAATACCCGTTTACAATTACGTCATTACATCATACTGATTATTGTGAACTAGATAACCATTACATCACCATGCTAAGTACTAAGTATATGTATACTAAAGAACCATCATCTCATCAATTCCACTGAGTTAACACCTTGTTATAAATATCCATGTTTCAAGTATACTTCATCAGAGTTCTGGCCCTTTACAATTTTCTCAATAAATCATATCATCAACAAATATCTTTATGTCTTCAATATCTTTCTTTTCTCTTTCTAATATGATTCCTATGATTTCCATAACTATATCACATAATAGTGGGGATAGTGTGAATCCTTGCTTTACTCTTGTAAAGCTTCTAGTGTATTACCATGAAATACCATGTTTGATTTTAATTTTAGATATGCAGTTTTTAATGTTAAAGAGTTTTCTCTATGACATTTTTCACATAAATAATCATTGTATCTTTTCAATGCCTTTTTCTCCCATTGAGATAATGTGTTTTGAAATGTTTTTGTCTTTAATGGGATTCATTATGTTATTTTACTAATCTTGAACTATATATTCATTCTTAGTATAAATCCAGCTTGATGGCCATGAATTATTTCTTGTGTGAATTGCCATAGTCTGTTTGAAAAGATTCTATTTTAAATTTTTGAACTGTTGTTTGTTTTTGGTTCTCTATGAATTCTTTATCTTTTCCAGTTTAGATTTTAAGACTAAATTTGTCTCCTAAAAAGAATCTGGTAGTTTGCTTTTTCCCAATTTTTGAAAATATGGGTAGTAATGGTTATAATGGTTCTTTGAAAGTTGGATAGAATTTTTAAGAATCCATTATAAATTGCTTTGCACTTCAAGTGACCAACAAGATGAAAGACTAGACATTTTCTCACATCTTCATGATCCCTCAAACCTCTCTAAAATAAAAATTATGATTCAAAGATAAATCAGTTTAAGTTGTGTTCATAGTTGAAGTAACAAAAAAGATTAAAATGCCACAAATGAACTCCTAATTCATACTCACCCAATACCTTTTCCCCATTGTCCATCATGCTGCTGGCAGCAAAGCTGTGCAAATCAATCCATGGTCTTATACTTCATTCTTCACTTATATCCTGCCAGTGCCATAGAGATCCTAAATTTTCATGTACTATAATAGCTGCTGCTGTGTTACTATGCTATGTAGCAGGACATAAGTCTAGTCTTGTAATAAGGCTCAAATCTATACTTGCACCTCCACCTCCAGTGCCATGGACATCCAAACTCCAAATGGCAGAAATTTGTCCTAGTTACAATATTAATATTTTGACACCTCTATATGCAGACAGAATAAAGAATAGAGGGAATAGGTCAGAACATAGTATGAAGGGTTTGTAGCACTTCATTAACCATAGCATCCATTTGAATCACTTTTGTCTTCTGAGAAATCACTTGGGGGTAGTGATCTAGGCTGGGAACGAAATTAGCCAGCATGGGAGGAGGACAACATACTTTGAGAGTCAATCTCCAGGGAAACCAACATCAAGGGGATAGGTGAGCAACAGAAAGAAACAAGAGGGAAAGACTTAAAATTACCAAAGATTTTAAGAGAATGAAATATCAAACATTTTGAGCATAAATAAAATTAAAGACATTAATAGAAGAAATTGTTATCTAAATCCAGTCATCAATGAATAAATACTTCCAAGTAAAAGAAAATGATTCAACTCTTAACAGATTTTGAAGAGAGCATGGCACCATAGCATTATGTTCTTGAGTGGTTTAAAAGAGAAATGTAAATGTAAATGATGGCAATTTATAGCCTACATAGCAGAGATAATAGGTACGGTAGAAAAACTTGAACCTGGCGGGAAGTCTCAGAAGACATAAAATAGAGGACAAGTAATTGAGAATGCAATACACAAAAGTGAATAATCTGGAAGAGATACAAAAAGCAATAGCATTAACAGAAAGTGTGCTTTTCCAACACAACATGATCTTGAAGATAAGGATTCATAGAAATTATTATAGGTCTCCTGGAAAACACAACAAATTAAAAAAAAAAACTTGTAAAATCATAAAAAAATCAACTCAAGAAAGCTGCCCAAAACATCTGGACCCAGAAAACAAAGTTTCATTTGAAAAATCTATAAATTACATCCAGAAGGAAGAAAAAAGCCCTCCAAAACCATATTCAGCAAATTTCAAAAAAGCTACTGCAAAAAACAATTACAGCGAAAAGAAATTATATAAGTGATCAAGAGAAAGATCTTCAAATGAGAAGGAAAAGAAATTTGAATAATATACTATTCTATATTCATCAAAAAATTGAAGAGGAAATTAGAACTACATGTTTCAAAATGCAGTGGTATTCAAGATACAACTCAAGGTGATCCAATCTGTAAATATGAACTATAATTGAAAAAATGATGGAATTCAGTAACAAAAAATTAGCCAAGTCATTTTAAGGAAGCAAATCATATCTAAAGAAATTAACAATTCAATGAATTGAGAAAAGGTTTAAAGAAACCTTAAACAGTAAGAAATGAAAAAAAATCTAAACAATTTAGAAATCTCCAAATTAAGACATCATTAAAACTGAAAACCAAAAGAGATTTTTGGAATATAATAAAATACATTAACAGTTTAATCAACTTTTAGAAAAAGCTATTTAGATAATGCAAATAAATGTAAATATACAGGACTAGATAATATATTCTTTATAGAACATAATGCAATAAGAATAGAATTTGCCTCTGGGACCACAAACAAAAACTACAGACCTAACAAATTTTAAATAATGGAGTGGGTCATTTCAATTGCTCCCTCATCATGTCCTGGAATTACTGGCTTTGTTCAAGATCCACCTCAAATTCCTCTTTAAGATTTTCCTCATATCCCCATTTATTATTATCTTCCCCTTCTAACGTTACAGGTTTATTTTTATTTTTTTTTGCTGAGGCAATTGAGGTTAAGTGACTTGCCCAGGGTCACACAGCCAGAAAGAGTTAAGTATATGAGACCAGATTTGAACTCAGTTTCTCCTGACTTCAGGGCTGGTGCTCTATCCACTACACCAACTAGCTGTCCTGGTTATTTTTAAAAATTTATGTAAGTATTTTTAAAAATGCCATCCATTCTGTGAGAATGTAAGCTCCTTGAGTGTAAGAACCATTTCACTTTTATCTGGAATACTGCATAATTAATAAATGGGTTTTGATTCATTGATTAGTTTTTTTTTTTAATTTTTTATTTAATAATTACATTATATTGACACTCATTTCTGTTCCGATTTTTTTTCCCCTCCCTCCCTCCACCCCCTCCCCTAGATGGCAAGCAGTCCTTTATATGTTGGATATGTTGCAGTATATCCTAGATACAATATATGTTTGCAGAACCGAACAGTTCTCTTGTTGCGTAGGGAGAATTGGATTCAGAAGGTATAAATAATCCGGGAAGAAAAACAAAAATGCAGATAGTTCACATTCGTTTCCCAGTGTTCTTTCTTTGGGTGTAGCTGCTTTTGTCCGTCATTGGAAAAATGCAGATAGTTCACATTCGTTTCCCAGTGTTCTTTCTTTGGGTGTAGCTGCTTTTGTCCGTCATTTATCAATTGAAACTCAGGTCTCTTTGTCAAAGAAATCCACTTCCATCAAAATATGTCCTCATACAATATCGTTGTCGAAGTGTATAATGATCTCCTGGTTCTGCTCATTTCACTTAGCATCAGTTCATGTAGGTCTCTCCAAGCCTCTCTGTATTCATCCTGCTGGTCATTTCTTACAGAACAATAATATTCCATAACATTCATATACCACAATTTACCCAGCCATTCTCCAATTGATGGGCATCCATTCATTTTCCAGTTTCTAGCCACTACAAACAGGGCTGCTACAAACATTTTGGCACATACAGGTCCCTTTCCCTTCTTTAGTATTTCTTTGGGATATAAGCCCAATAGAAACACTGCTGGATCAAAGGATATGCACATTTTGATAATTTTTTGGGCATAATTCCAGATTGCTCTCCAGAATGGTTGGATTCGTTCACAACTCCACCAACAATGCATTAGTGTCCCAGTTTTCCCGCATCCCCTCCAACATTCATCATTATTTTTTCCTGTCATCTTAGCCAATCTGACAGGTGTGTAGTGGTATCTCAGAGTTGTCTTAATTTGCATTTCTCTGATCAATAATGATTTGGAACACTCTTTCATATGAGTGGTAATAGTTTCAATCTCATCCTCTGAAAATTGTCTGTTCATATCCTTTGACCATTTATCAATTGGAGAATGGCTTGATTTCTTATAAATTTGAGTCAGTTCTCTATATATTTTGGAAATGAGGCCTTTATCAGAACCTTTAACTGTGAAAATGTTTTCCCAGTTTGTTGCTTCCCTTCTAATCTTGTTTGCATTAGTTTTATTTGTACAAAGGCTTTTTAATTTGATGTAATCGAAATTTTCTATTCTGTGATCAGTAATGGTCTCTAGTTCATCTTTGGTCACAAATTTCTTTCTCCTCCACAAGTCTGAGAGATAAACTATTCTATGTTCCTCTAATTTATTTATAATCTCGTTCTTTATGCCTAGGTCATAGACCCATTTTGATCTTATCTTGGTATATGGTGTTAAGTGTGGGTCCATGCCTAATTTCTGCCATACTAATTTCCAATTATCCCAGCAGTTTTTATCAAATAATGAATTCTTTTCCCAGAAGTTAGGGGCTTTGGGTTTGTCAAACACTAGATTGCTATAATTGACTATTCTGTCTTGTGAGCCTAGCCTTTTCCACTGATCCACTAATCTATTTCTTAGCCAATACCAAATGGTTTTGGTGACTGCTGCTTTATAATATAATTTTAGATCAGGTACAGCTAGGCCACCTTCATTTGATTTTTTTTTTCATTAGTTCCCTTGAGATTCTCGACTTTTTATTGTTCCATATGAATTTTGTTGTTATTTTTTCTAGATCAATAAAATATTTTCTTGGAAGTCTGATTGGTATAGCACTAAATAAATAGATTAGTTTAGGGAGTATTGTCATCTTTATTATGTTCGCTCGGCCAATCCAAGAGCACTTAATATTTTTCCAATTATTTAAGTCTGACTTTATTTGTGTGGAGACTTTTTTATAATTTTGCTCATATAATTCCTGACTTTCCTTTGGTAGATAGATTCCCAAATATTTTATGGTATCAACAGTTATTCTGAATGGAATTTCTCTTTGTATCTCTTGCTGTTGGGTTTTGTTGGTGATGTATAAAAATGCTGAGGATTTATGGGGATTTATTTTGTAGCCAGCTACTTTGCTAAAATTATGAATTATTTCCAATAGCTTTTTGGTAGAATCTCTGGGGTTCTCTAGGTATACCATCATATCATCTGCAAAGAGTGATAGTTTGGTTTCCTCATTGCCTACTCTAATTCCTTTTATATCTTTCTCGACTCTTATTGCCGAGGCTAGTGTTTCTAATACGATATTAAATAATAATGGTGATAGTGGGCAACCTTGCTTCACTCCAGATCTTACTGGGAAAGGTTCCAGTTTTTCCCCATTGCATATGATGCTTACTGATGGTTTTAAATATATGCTCCTGACTATTTTAAGGAAAAGTCCATTTATTCCTATGCTCTCAAGTGTTTTTATTAGGAATGGATGTTGGATTTTATCAAATGCTTTTTCTGCATCTATTGAGATGATCATGTGGTTTTTGTTTGTTTGGTTATTGATATAGTCAATTATGCTAATAGTTTTCCTAATATTGAACCAGCCCTGCATTCCTGGTATAAATCCTACTTGGTCATAGTGTATTATCCTGGTGACAATTTTCTGTAATCTTTTTGCTAATATTTTATTTAAGATTTTAGCATCAATATTCATTAGGGAGATTGGTCTATAATTTTCTTTCTCTGTTTTCAGCCTACCTGGTTTAGGTATCAGTACCATATCTGTGTCATAAAAGGAGTTTGGTAGGACTCCTTCAATCCCTATTTTTTCAAATAGTTTATATAACATTGGAGTTAATTGTTCTTTAAATGTTTGGTAGAATTCACATGTAAATCCATCTGGTCCTGGGGATTTTTTCTTAGGGAGTTGATTGATAGTTTGTTCTATTTCTTTTTCTGAGATGGGACTGTTTAGGATATTTACTTCTTCCTCTGTTAGTTTGGGCAAGCTGTATTTTTGGAGGTATTTTTCTATTTCATTTAAGTTGTCGAATTTATTGGCATAAAGTTGGGCAAAGTAACTCCTAATTATTGCTCTAATTTCCTCTTCGTTAGTGGTGAGTTCTCCCTTTTCATTTTTAAGACTAACAATTTGATTTTCCTCTTTCCTTTTTTTAATCAGATTTACTAAGGGTTTGTCTATTTTGTTGGTTTTTTCATAGAACCAACTCTTAGTTTTATTAATCAATTCAATAGTTTTTTTACTTTCAATTTTATTGATCTCACCTTTTACTTTTAGAATTTCAAGTTTAGTGTTTGACTGGGGGTTTTTAATTTGTTCCTTTTCTAGCATTTTTAATTGCAAACCCAATTCATTGACCTTCTCTTTCTCTATTTTATACAAATAGGCCTCTAGAGATATGAAATTTCCCCTTATTACCGCTTTGGCTGCATCCCATACATTTTGGTATGATGTCTCATTATTATCGTTTTCTTGGGTGAAGTTATTAATTATGTCTATGATTTGCTGTTTTACCCAATCATTCTTTAGTATGAGATTATTTAGTTTCCAATTATTTTTTGGTCTACTTCCCCCTGCTTTTTTGTTGAATGTAATTTTCATTGCATCGTGGTCTGAAAAGGATGCATTTACTATTTCTGCCTTACTACATTTGAGTTTGAGGTTTTTATGTCCTAATATATGGTCAATTTTTGTATAGGTTCCATGAACTGCTGAAAAGAAAGTGTATTCCTTTCTGTCTCCATTACATTTTCTCCAGAGATCTATCATATCTAGCTTTTCTAGTATTCTGTTTACCTCTTTGACTTCTTTCTTATTTATTTTCTGGTTTGATTTATCTAATTCTGAGAGTGCAAGGTTAAGATCTCCCACTATTATAGTTTTACTGTCTATTTCTTCTTGCAGCTCTCTTAGTTTCTCTTTTAAGAATTTAGATGCTACCCCACTTGGTGCATATATGTTTAATATAGATAGTGCTTCATTATCCATGCTACCCTTTAGCAAGATATAGTGTCCTTCCTTATCTCTTTTAATTAGGTCAATTTTTGCTTTAGCTTGATCTGAGATCAGGATGGCTACCCCTGCTTTTTTGACTTCACCTGAAGCATAGTAGATTTTGCTCCAACCTTTTACCTTTAACCTGCATGTATCTCCCCGCTTCAGGTGTGTTTCCTGTAAACAACATATTGTAGGATTCTGGCTTTTAATCCATTCTGCTAACCGCTTCCTCTTTATGGGGGAGTTTACCCCGTTCACATTTATGGTTAGAATGACCAATTCTGTATTACTTGCCATCTTGTTAACCCCGGTTTATGCTTTCCTCCCTTCTTTCCCCTTTCCCCCCTTCCAAGTATTAAGCTTGTGAGCACCCCTTGCTTCTCACAGCCCTCCCTTTTTAGTGTGCCTCCCCCCGCCTTAGAGTTCCTCCCCCTATCTTACCCCTTTCCCTCCCAGTTCCCGTATTCCCTTCCGCTTAGCTTATTCCTTCCCTTTCCACTTTTCCCTTCTCACTTTTCAATGAGATGGGAGAAGTTTCACCATAGATTGAATATGTCTTAAGATTTTTCACTTAAAGCCAATTCTGAAGGCAGTAAGATACCCACTATATTCATCCCCCTCCATTCTTTCTCTCAGATATAATAGGTTTCCTATGCCTCTTCATGAGATGTACTACCCCCACTTTACCCTTTTTCTGGTACAATGTCCTTTCCACATCAATTTCTAGAACAAGGTATACATGTATTCTTTATACATCTATATAGTCAAAATATAGTTCCCAAGATTAATCTTTACCTTTTTAGATTTCTCTTGAGTTCTATATTTGTAGATCAAACTTTTTGTTAAGTTCTGGTTTTTTCATCAGAAATAGATGAAATTCGCTTACTTCGTTGAATGTCCATCTTCTTCCCTGGAAAAAGATGCTCATTCTCGCTGGGTAAGTTATTTTTGGTTGCATACCAAGTTCCTTAGCCTTTCGGAATATCATATTCCAGGCCCTTCGATCTTTTAATGTGGATGCTGCCAGATCCTGGGTGATCCTTATTGTGGCTCCTTGATACTTGAATTGGGTTTTTCTAGCCGCTTGCAATATTTTTTCTTTCATCTGAGGGTTCTGGCATTTGGCCACTATATTCCTTGGTGTTTTGATTTTAGGATCCCTTTCAGGGGTGATCGATGAATCCTTTCAATGTTTATTTTTTCCTCTGTTCCTATGACTTCTGGGCAGTTCTCTTTGATAATTTCCTGGAAGACAGTGTCCAGGCTCTTTTTTTCATCATGTTTTTCTGGGAGTCCAATGATTCTCAGATTGTCTCTCCTGGATCTGTTTTCCAGGTCTGTTGTCTTCCCCAGAAGGTATTTCACATTTTTCTCCATTGTTTGATTTTTTTGGATTTGCTTGACTGATTCTTCTTGTCTCCTCGAGTCATTCAATTCCACTTGTTCAATTCTGATTTTCAGTGAAGTATTCTCTTCACTCACTTTTTTAAAATCTTTCTCTAATTGTCCAATTGAGTTCTTTTGTTCTGTGGAATTTTTTTCCATTGCGCCAATTTTGTTTTTTAGAGAGCTGTTTTCTGTTTCCAGTTCACTAATCCTATTTTTCAAGGATTTTACTTCTTTATCCACTCTCTCTTTAACTGACTTCTCCAGGCTCTTTTGCCAAGCCTCCCTCTCCTTTTCCCAAGCTTCCTTCTCCTTTTGCCAAGCCTCACTCTGCTTTCCCCATTTTTCTTCTAGCTCCCTTGTGAGAGCCTTTTTAATCACTTCTATGAGGTTCATCTGTGCTGAGGAACAGACGATCGCCTCCTTTGGGGATTCACCTGGAGACTGTCTGTTTTTAGTCTCCTCAGGATTTAGAGTCTGCTCTCTATCTGTGTAGAAGCTGTCAAGGGTTAAAGTCCTCTTCAGCTTCTTGCTCATTCTGTCTATTAATCAGAGACAAACTACCAAAGAAAAACAGAAAAAACTGGAGTCTTTCTTTGGGGGGGGGGCTGGGTGTGTTATCGAGCTTCCTCTACAGACTGCAGGGGGCAGCAGTGAGGCACTAGCAGGACTGTGCTGCGCCTGCGCTCTGAGATCCCAAAGCGTGCTGAGTCACTGAGGGGGGGAAGGGGGGGGCGGCCAGGTCCTGAGAGACTCCAGCTGTTTGCGGTTGTGTTCTTCACCCCGGTGTTTTTAGCTTCTCTGCTGGGCTGTTGACTTGCTGCAGGTTCCAAACCTGTAGCGAAGCTCTCCCCGCAGAGACGGCTGCGATCACTCCCCACCCCCTCTCCAGTCTGCTCCCGTGCTCTCACTGCCGCTGCCCTCCGCCTGCGCCCGATCTAAAACCGCCCCAGCCCTCCAGTAAAGACAGACCTTTCTTGGCGGATCTCAAGGATGGCTTCTCTTGGTAACTATTTGTGGGTTTTTTTCAGTCAAGCATTGATTCAGAGGCTTGTAATGAAGTGGATAGTGAGAGAAAGCGCGGAGCTTATGCAACTGTGAGCCTCCTCTCCGCCATCTTAACCGGAAGTCCCGATTCATTGATTAGTTGATAGTATTGATTTGAATATAGTTCACAGTTCAAGAATAACTCACATGACCTTTATATTCCAGCCAGTAATTTGTATTACTAGTTAATTCCTGACCTTGACATTTCATAACCTCTCTGCCTTCATTAAAACTTTTCCCCATAATTAGAATGGGTATTCTCCTTATCATTGCTCTGCACACTTTCAAGTTTCTTTTCTTTTCTTTCCTTTTTTTTTTTTGAATGTTAAGAACTGGCCGATTTAATTGCTCAGAGACTGACAACAATTTTTTCCCCCATCTGTAATAGCTTTTTATTTTTCCAAATACATGCAAAGATAGTTTTTGACATTCATCTTTGCAAAATCTTGTTTCTAATTTTTCTCCCTTCTTTCCTCTCTTCCTCCTCCCCTAGATAGCAAGCATCACACTATAGGTTAGGTGCAGTTCTTCTAAATATATTTCCATATTCATCATGCCATTCAAGAAAAATCAGATCAAAAAGAACAGAAAAGAAAAACACGAGAAAGGGAAAAAAAAGCAAATATCACCAAAAAAAAAAAAAGGTGAAAATACTATGCTTTGATCCATATTCAGTCTTCATCTGTCTTTGGATGTTGATGGTTCTTTCCATAACAAGTCTATTGAAATTGGTCTGAATCACCTCATTGTTGAAAAGAGCCATGTCCATTGTAGTTGATCATCATGTAATCTTGTGGTTGCTGTGTACAACGTTCTTTTGGTTCTACTCACTTTGCTTAGCATCAGTTTATGTAAGTCTTTCCAGACTTTTCTGAAATCGGCCTTCTTGTCATTTCTTATAGAAAAATAACATTGCATTATATTCATATACCATAACTTATTCATTCTCCAACTGATGTGCATTCACTCAATTTTCAGTTCTTTGCCACTACAAAAATCTTTGTACATGTGGGTCCTTTTCCCTTTTTTATGATCTCTTCAGGATACAGCTCTAGTAGAGACACTTCTGGATCAGAGTGTGCAGTTTGACAGCTCTGTCATAGTTCCAAGTTGCTCTCCAGAATGGTTGGATCAGCTTACAATTCCAGTAACAAGGCATTAGTGTCCCAGTTTTCTCACATTCCTGCCAACATTTATCATTATCTTTTCCTGTCATCTTAGCCATTCTGAGAGGTGTGAAGTAGTACCTCAAAGTTATATTAATTTTCATTTCTCTAATAGTGATTTTGAACATTTTTCATATGATTAGAAATGACTTTAATTTCATCATATGAAAATTGTTCATATCCTTTGACCATTTATCAACTGGGGAATGGCTTGTATTATAAATCTGAGTAAACGTAGACATATAAATTTGAGTAGAAGGAAGGCCTTTATGAGGAAACAATGTAAATACTTCCCCCTCTCCCCAATTTTCTGCCTCCCTTCTAAGCTTGGCTGCATTGGTTTTATTCAAAACCTTTTAAATTTAGTATAATCAAAATTATCCATTTTACATTTCATAATGTTCTCTAGTTCTTCTTTGACCATAAATTCCTCCATTATTCCACCAATCTGAGAAGTAGAGTATCCCATATTCTCTTAATTTGCTTATAGTATTATTCTTTAACAGACTTTCAAGTTTCAATAAGAGTATCACTAGTTTTATGTGAAACTTCCCAACCTTCTAAAGTAGCATTGCTCTTTTCCTCCTCATGGTATATAGTAGTAAAACATTGACTGGTGTCAGAACATAACTTCAAATCCAACTTCTGCTTCTGATACCTGTGTAATGTTGGGCAAATCAATTAGCTTCCATGGATTTCAGTTTTTCTTATCAGTGGAATGAAAGTTTAATTTTATGTCCTGAAGTTCCTTCTAGGTCTACATCTGTGGTCCTATGACATTAATTAAATTATCCCGTATTTTAATTATCTGTTTATATATCTCATCTCCCTCAATAGAATGTAAACTCTTTAAACTTAGAGGTTGTTTTATGTTGTCTTTGTATTTCCCAGTGTCTAACATAATATCTGGCACATGTGGTAGGCACTGAATATTTGTTCAGTTAAATTGGGGGTGGGAGTGAAAGCCTCCACTTTATTGGATATATCCTTCACAGAGGATTTATAGAAAGGTGGAGATAAAATGGCATAGAATAAGAGTTCATGAATGGATTGATTAGCACCATTACAGAGAATTCAAACATCAATGACAACAGGCATCTATTGAAAAATAAGTTCCACAAGTGTCCAGAACATCTCTCTGCATAGTAAATACTCTTGAAATATTTGCTAGTTTGAATTGAGTTGATCCTATGGGATGGTATTGTTTCTGAGAATGTGTCCGTTCCTATATCTGGAGTCAGCCAATTAGTAAATCAACCCGCCAGGTCTTTAGTGACCTAGAATATACAAATTAATTCATTATAAATTTATACTTAGGAATTTTATAGCTTAATAGGAATGAAAACACTTATATGCATACTATCAAGAAATAAGTACATACAGTTGTTTTCAAAAAATATTTGGGAAGGTTTAAACATCAATTATGCTAGTAGATTGAGAGATTGGTAAGGTCAATCAATGAAAAGGAACATTTTCTGAGAGAAAAGTTTGCTATTCCTACTAATGGGATTGTTTTGTTTATTTTTGGGCAAAGGCTTTAGTTAGTTTTGAATGAAATAACCATCTTTTCCTTAGAGACATGAATTGAGAACTACTTAATCACGTTCAATGAAATGCCCATTGTCAAGATTAATGATTAAAACTGTGGAAGATCATCCTGGGAATACGACTCTTGTCCTGGAACATGAAACTGTCATCCTTCTGATAAGTGCTGAAGAAATCACAGTATATATTGCCATGAATACAACTTTGCACACTCACAGGATAGCCTGAGTCTGACAGGAGGGATGCATATGGAATCCTTTTATATAAAAAAAAGCATTTTTAATGATCTATGTTTCCTCATGTACTCCCTTTGGAATCCACACAATAATGGAATTGAGAAAAGGGAATTTTATTTCCATACAGTTTTGTTTGGAAGCTCTATTAGCCTTCTAGGGAGTGAACATGTTGATATTTTTGTACTTATTAAAAATAAGTACCAGTCCATTTCCTTAATACCAGTTGAACTGAAACAAATCCATATTCCCTTGATATTTAACACAAAACCCTTAATGAAGACTCTTGGGCTTCCATGTGAGGATAAACAAAAAGAAGTTTGACACTTTTTAACAATACTCCCTGGAATTCATTGTAATTAACTGCCAAATTATATACCTCTATATCCTTTGCCCATTCTTCCCTACCTCCTACTTAGCTTTAAAAGACAATTAAATGGTAAGTTATGCCTTGATTTGGATTTACCAAAATTAAGGGAAGGAAACTTTGTTTTCTCTCCCATCTTCCATTTGTGCATAGGAGTTGGAAAGTTTATTCATTTCTGAATTATGCTACTTGTGGACAGAAGAAAAAAGCTATTGATTTCAGAACCAAGACAATTGTCCCAGAATAAAGCTTTTCTAGGAGATAGCTTTAGAGCAAAGTATTGTTTTAATTTCAAGCAATTCAAGCTAAGATCATAGGATACAGAGCTGGAAGAGAGCTCAGAATTCACCTAGTTTTAAGCTTTCTTGACATTTTCAGAGTTTAGCACAATTTCTACCACATAGTGCTTAATGTTTGTTGACTAAGAGCTATTTGAATAGTCCAGTATGTTCATTATAAATGAGGAAACTGAGGTCCAGAAAGTTTAAACAATTTACTCAAAGATCACTAATTAGAGATATCAATGTTAGGGTCAAAGTCAGATTCCAAATCAATTTTCTTTCCACCATCCCAGTAATTCTCATTTTTTTTCAAGCATGAGAGCTATTTTTAAAAATATAATGACAACCCCTAAATGGTTGTAGTTTTATAGTTAATATGCATTCACTGAGAAATTATATAATGCCAACCTGTACTGATGGAGTTCCTTTAAAAACAATCTAATAACATCAAATAGTAACAAAATCACATATCTAGTTACATCCCTATTCTTTTTATACCCTTATATAAGAGAATGATCCTTGAAAATGTGGTACCCAATTCAGAAAAAGGGATCCTGTCCTAAAGAATTAAATCAGCTGTAAAAGATTTGGCCATATCAGATGATTCCCTTTATGAAAAATGAGTTAGTTCCTTCAATGAATTTAAAAAGCAATAATGAAGTAGGAAAAAGAATTAAAGTCTAGCTTCAGTATTAACTTTAAAGTTCAGTTTACAGAGTCTATGTGACAGAATTAAAGAGGATCCTGTTCCTGGGATAGTGTAAGATGAAATGAGTTAAAGAAAGAGTTGTTATCAGAAGTCATATTAAATGGGAGAGTGAAAGTTCCAGAGATATCAGATCAAGCAGGAAGAAAAAAAAAACAGAGAAAGAGAACAAAATGCAAGCAAATAACAGAGAGAGTGAGAATACTATGTTGTGTTCCACACTCTGTTCCCATAGGTCGCTCTCGGAGCATAGATGGCTCTTTTCATCACTGCACAAGTGGAATTAGTTTGAATCATCTCAATGTTGAAGAGAGCCACATCCATCAGAAATGATCGTCATATAGTCTTGTTGCTGTGTATAATGATCTCCTGGTTCTGCTCATTTCACTTAGCATTAGTTCATGTAGGTCTCTTAAAGCTTCTCTGAAAGCATCAATTTTCTTGTTTCTGTTGTTTCTTACAGAACAATAGTGTTCCATAGCATTCATATACAACAATTTATTCAGCCATTCTCCAATTGATGGACATCCCATCAGTTTCTTGTCGCTACAAAAAAGGTGCCACAAACATTCTTGGACACACAGATCCCTTTCCCTTCTTTAAAATCTCTTTGGGATATAATCCCAGTAGAAACATGCTGTATGTACAGTTTGCATATGCAAACTGTGATCCTGTTGGTCATTTCTTACCGAACAATAATATTCCATAATATTCATATACCACAATTTATTCAGCCATTCTCCAATTGACGCACAGGGCATGCACAGTTTGATAACTTTTTGAGCATAGTTTCAAATTGCTCCCCAGAATGGTTGGATCCATTCACAGTTCCACCAACAATGTATCAGTGTCCCCTCTAACATTCCCTCTAACATTCATCATTATCTTTTCCTGTCATCTTAGCCAATCTGACAGGCATGTAGTGGTATCTCAGAGTTGTCTTAATTTGCATTTCTCTGATCAGTACTGATTTGGAACATCTTTTCATGTGGCTACAAATAGTTTCAATTTCTTCATCTGAAAATTATCTGTTCATATCCTATGAACTATTATAAATTTGAGTCAATTCTCTATATATTTTGGAAATGAGGCCTTTATCAGAACTTTGGATGTAAGAATGTTTTCCCAGTTTATTGCTTCCCTTCTAATCTTGTCTGCATTAGTTTTGTTTGTCCAAAACCTTTTTAATTTAATATAATCAAAATTATCAATTTTATGATCAATAATGATTTCTAGTTCTTCTTTCATCACAAATTCCTTCCTCCTTCACAAATCTGAGAGGTAAACTATCCTTTGTTCTTTTTTTAATTTTAATTTTAATAGCTTTTTATTTACAAGGTATATGCATGGGTAATTTTACAGCATTGACAATTGCCAAACCTTTTGTTCCAATTTTTCCCCTTCTTCCTCCCACCCCCTCCCCTGCCCCATCCTGGTGGCAGGATGACCAATACATGTTAAATATATTAAAATATAAATTAAATACAAAATAATTATTTTTCCAAACCATTATTTTGCTGTACAAAAAGAATCGGACTCTGAAATATTGTGCAATTAGCCTGTGAAGGAAATCCAAAATGCAGGCAGGCAAAAATATAGGGATTGGGAATTCTACGTAATGTTTTTTAGTCATCTCCCAGAGTTCTTTCACTGAGTATAGCTGGTTCAGTTCATTACTGCTCCATTGGAACTAATTTGATTCATCTCATTGCTGAAGATGGCAAGGTCCATCAGAATTGATCATCATATAGTATTGTTGTTGAAGTATATAATGGTCTCCTGGTCCTGCTCTTTTCACTCAGCATCAGTTCATGTAAGTCTCTCCATGCTTTTCTGACATCATCCTGTTGGTCATTTCTTACTGAACAATAATATTCCATGATATTCATATACCACAATTTATTCAGCCATTCTCCAATTGAAGGGCATCTACTCAGTTCCCAGTTTCTGACCACTACAAAGAGGGCTGCCACAAACATTCTTGCACATACAGATCCCTTTTCCTTCTTTAAGATCTCTTTGGGATATAAGCCCAGTAGTAACACTGCTGGATCAAAAGGTATGCACAGTTAGATAACTTTTTGAGCATAGTTCCAAATCCCCTCCAGAATGGCTGGATGTATTCACAATTCCACCAACAATGTATCAGTGTCCCTGTTTTCCCGCATCCCCTCCAACATTCCGTATTATCTTTCCCTGTTATTTTAGCCAGTCTGACAGGAGTGTAGTGATATCTCAGAGTTGTCTTAATTTGTATTTCTCTGATTAATAATGACTTGGAGCATCTTTTCATATGGCTAGAAATAATTTCAATTTCTTCATCTGAGAATTGTCTGTTCATATCCTTTGACCATTTATCAATTGGAGAATGGCTTGATTTCTTAAAATTAGTCAATTCTCTATATATTTTGGAAATGAGGCCTTTATCAGAACCTTTGACTGTGAAAATGTTTTCCCAGTTTATTGCTTCCCTTCTAATCTTGTCTCCATTAGTTTTGTTTGTACAAAACCTTTTTAATTTAATATAATCAAATCATCAATTTTATGATCAATAATGATTTCTAGTTCTTTCATCACAAATTCCTTCCTCCTCCACAAATCTGAGAGGTGAACTATCCTATGTTTTTTTAGTTTGTTTATAGCATTGTTCTTTATGTCTAGATCATGAATTCATTTCAACTTTATCTTGGTATATGGTGTTAGGTGTGGATTTATGCCTATGTTCTGCCATACTAGTTTCCAATTTTCCCACCAGTTTTTGTCAAATAGTGAATTCTTATTGCAAAAGGTGGGGCCTTTGGGTTTGTCAAATACTAGATTGTTTTTTTTTTTTTTTTTTAGTAGGCACTTAATGGATGTTTATTTCCTCGCTCCCCCTCTATGATATGACAACTTAAAAATTATGCCCTTTTGTTTTGATCTTTTTTTTTTTTTAAATAACTTTTTATTGATAGAACCCATACCAGGGTAATTTTTTACAACATTATCCCTTGCATTCACTTCTGTTCCAATTTTTCCCCTCCCTCCCTCCACCCTCTCCCCCAGATGGCAAGCAGTCCTTTACATGTTGAATAGGTTACAGTATATCCTAGATACAATATATGTGTGCAGAACCGAACAGTTTTCTTGTTGCACAGGGAGAATTGGATTCAGGAGGTATAAATAACCTGGGAAGAAAAACAAAGATGCAAGCAGTTTATATCATTTCCCAGTGTTCTTTCTTTGGGTGTAGCTGCTTCTGTCCATCCTTGATCAATTGAAACTGAATTAGCTCTCTTTATTGAAGAGATCCCCTTCCATCAGAATACATCCTCAAACAGTATTGTTTGAGGTATATAATGATCTCCTGGTTCTGCTCATTTCACTTAGCATCAGTTCATGTAAGTCTCGCCAGTCCTCTCTGTATTCATCCTGCTGGTCCAAATACTAGATTGTTATAGTCATTGGCTATTTTGTTCTGTGAACCTAATCTAGTCCACTGATCAATTGCTCTATTTCTTAGCCAGTACCAAATGATTTTGATGACTGCTGCTTTATAATATACGTTTAGATCTAGTACAATGAGGTCACCTTTATTTGCTTTTCTATTCATTAATTCCTTTGAAATTCTTGACCTTTTGTTCTTCCAGATGAATTTTGTTGTTATTTTTTCTAGGTCAGTAAAATAGTTTCTTGGGAGTTTGATTGATATAGCACTAAATAAATAGATTAATTTAGGGAGTATTTTCATCTTTATTATATTTGATTGACCTATCCATGAGCACTTGATATTTTTCCAATTGCTTAGATCTGATTTTATTTGTGTGAAAAGTGTTTTGTAGTTTTGCTTATATAGTTCCTGACTTTCCCTTGGCAGATAAATTCTCAGATATTTTATATTATCAACAGTTATTTTAAATGAAATTTCTCTTTGTAGCTCTTGCTCTTGGATTTTGTTAGTGATGTATAAGAACGCTAATCATTTATGTGGATTTATTTTATATCCTGCAACTTTGATAAAGTTGTGGATTATTCTAATAGCTTTTTAATAGATTCTCTGGCATTCTTTAAGTATACCATCATATTATCTGCAAAGAGTGATAATTCCTCGTTATCTACTCTAATTCTTTTAATCTCTTTTTCTTCTCTTATTGACAAGGCTAGCATTTCTAATACAATATTGAATAGCAATGGTAATAGTGAAAAACCTTGTTTCACTCCTGATCTTATTGGGAATGGTTCTAGTTTATCCCCATTACATTAATGCTTGCTGATGGTTTTAAATAGATGCTACTGACTATTTTAAGGAAAAGTCAATTTATTCCTATAGTCTCTAGTGTTTTTAATAGAAATGGGTGTTGGATTTTATCAAATGCTTTTTCTGCATCTATTGAGATAATCATATGGTTTTTTTGTTCATTTGGCTATTGATATAGTCAATTATGCTAATAGTTTTCCTAATATTGAACCAGCCCTGCATTCCTGGTATAAATCCTACTTGGTGTATTATCATGGTGTATTATCCTGAGGATAACTACCTCAAATCTCTTTGCTAATATTTTATTTAAGATTTTTCCATCAATATTCATTAGGGAGATTGGTCTATAATTTTCTTTCAATGTTTTCATCCTACCTGGTTTAGGTATCAGTACCATGTCTGTGTCATAAAAGGAATTTGGTAGGAGTCCTTCATTCCCTATTTTATCAAATAGTTTATATAATATTGGAGTTAATTGTTCTTTAAATGTTTGGTAGAATTCACATGTAAATCCATCTAGTCCTGGGGATTTTTTCTTAGGGAGTTGATTAATAGCTTGTTTTATTTCTTTTTCTAAAATGAGACTATCTAAGTAATTTATTTCCTCTTCTGTTAATCTAGGTAATCTATATTTTTGTAGGTATTCCTCCATTTACCTTAGGTTGTCAAATTTATTGGCATAAAGTTGGATAAAGTAGCTCCTGATAATTGCTCTAGTTTCCTCTTCATTGGTGGATAGTTCTCTGTTTTCATTTTTGAAATCATTTGATTTTCCTCTTTCCTTTTTTTTAAAAATAAAATTAACTAAAGGTTTATCTATTTTGTTGTTTTTTTTCATAAAACCAACTCAGTTTTATTTATTAATTCAATATATATATATATATATATATATATTAGTGTCAATTTTATCATTTTCTTCTTTTATTTTTAGAATTTCAAGTTTGGTATTTGATTTTTAATTTGTTCTTTTTCTAGCTTTTTAAATTGCAAGCCCAATTTATTGATCTTCTCTTTCTCTATTTTATGCAAGTAAGCATCTAGAGATATAAAATTTCCCCTTATTACCACTTTGGCTGCATCCCACAAATTTTGGTATGTGGTCTCATTATTGTCATTCTCTTGGATGAAATTATTGATTGTGTTTATGATTTGCTGTTTCATCCATCCATTCTTTAGAATGAGATTATTTAGTTTCCAATTTCTTTTTGGTCTATTTTCCCCTGGCCCTTTATTGAATGTAATCTTTATTGCATCGTAATCTAAAAAAAATGCATTTACTATTTCTGCCTTTCTGCATTTGATTTCGAGGTCTTTATGTTCTAATATATGATCAATTTTTGTATAGGTTCCATGAACTGCTGAGAAGAAAGGGTACTCCTTTATGTCTCCATTCAATTTTCTCCAAAGATCTATCATATCTAGTTTTTCTAGTATTCTATTTACTTCTTTAAATTATTTCTTATTTATTTTGTAGTTTGATTTATCTAGTTCTGAGAGACCAAGGTTGAGAGCTCCTACTATTATACTTTTGATGTCTATTTCTTCTTGAAACTCTCTTAACTTCTCCTTTTGCAATTTAGATGCTATACCATTTGATGCATATATGTTTAATACTGATATTGCTTTATTTCTATGGAAACCTTTAGCAAGATATAGTTTCTTTTCTTATCTCTTTTAATTAGATCAATTTTTGCTTTTACTTGATCTAAGATCAGGACAGCTACTCCTTCTTTTTTGCTTCACCTGAAGCATAATAGATTCTGGTCCAGCCTTTTATCTTTACTCTGTGTGTATTACTCTGCTTTAAATGTGTTTCTTGTAAACAACATATTGTATAAGTCTGGCTTTTAATCCAGTCTGCTATCTGATTGCATTTTATGGGAGAGTTCACCCCATTCACATTTACAGTTAAAACTACTAATTTCTGTATTTCCTGCCATCTTATAACCCCAAATTATACTTTTCTCTTTCTTTTTCCCCTTTTGCTCCTCACTAGTATTTTACTTATGAGCACTACTTGCCTCAAGTAGTCTTCTCCCTTTAGAGACCCTCCCCCTCTCATACTTTTTCCTATTATTTTTCATTTCCCTTCTATTTAGTCTACCCCTTCCCTTTCACTTTTCCCCTCCCACTTTTCTATAAGATGAGAGATGTTTCTCGGTGAAACCAAATCTATCTAATATTCTTTCTTTGGGCCAAATCTGATGAGAGTAAGATTCACACAATATTCATCACCCTCCGTTCTTTCCCTCAATTATAATATGTTTTCTTTGCCTCTTCCAGGGATGTGATTTCCCTCATTTTCCTCCACTTTCCCTTTTTTTTCTGTTACAATTCCCTTTCCATCTCTAGTTTCTTTTTTTTTTATACCAGTAAAATCAGATTATACTTGTATTCTCAATGTATACCCATAACAGAAATACATTTCTCAAGATTTTTTTTTCTTCTTTTTACCTTTTATGCTTCTCTTGAGTTCTATATTTGAAGATCAAATTTTTTGTTTCGCTCTGGTCTTTTCATCAAAAATAAATGGAATTCATCAGTTTCATTGAATGTCCATCTTCTTCCCTGAAAGAAAATGCTCAGTTTAGCAGGATAATTTATTCAGATTTCAGGCCCTTCGATCCTTTAAAGTGGAAGTTGCTAGGTCCTGAGTAATCCTTATTGTGGCTCCTTGGTATTTGAATTGTTTCTTTTTGGCTATGTGTAATATTTTTTGTCTTTGGTCTGATAGCTCTCAAACTTAGCCACAATATTCCTTGGGGTTTTAATTTTGGGGTCTCTTTCAAAAGGCATTTGGTGAATTCTTTCAATGGTTATTTTACCTTACGTTTTTATGATATCTGGGCAGTTCTCTTTGATGATTTCCTGAAAGATAGTGTCTAGGCTCCTCTTTTTCATAATGTATTTCAGGGAATCCAATAATCCTGATCTATTTTCCAAGTTGGTTGTTTTCCCAATTAGATAGTTTCATTTTTTTCTATTTTTTGGTTTTGCTTGACTGATTCTTGTTGTTTCATTGAGTCATTCATTTCCACTTGTTCAGTTCTGAATTTTAGTGTTATTTTCTTTATTGACTTTTTTTAAACTTCTTTTTGTATTTGTCCAATTGAATTATTAAATCAGTTGTTTTGTTCTATGGATTTCCCCCCATTTTTCAAATTCTGTTTTTAAAGAGTTATTTTCTTTTTCCACTTCACAAATTCTATTTTAAGGAGTTCTTTTCTTTTTCTGTTTCACAAATTCTGTTTTTCTGGGAGTTGCTTTCTTTCCCCATTTTATCAAATTTATCTTTTAATGAGATATGTTTTTTTTTTTCCATTTCACTAAATCTATTTTGTAGTGAATTTTCTTCAGATAATTTCTGTGTTGCCTTTTCCAAACCCTCTTGCACATTTTTCATTTCTTTTCCCCACTTGTCTTCTAGTTCTCTTTTAAGATGCTTTTTAATTTCTTCTAGGAGAGCCTTGTGTGATGGGGACCAGATTATATCACCTTTTGGGGCTTCATCTTGAGACAATCTGCCTTTAGTCTCTTCAAGGTTTGAAATCTGTTCTCTTTTGCCATAAAAGCTGTCTATCATCAGGGTCCTCTTTATTTTTCTACTCTTTTTTTTTTTTTAAGTTAAGATCTGCCTTTAGGGCAGGGGAGATTTTCCAAGTGGCAGCAGCTGTGCTGGATCAATGCTAATTTATTCCTGGTGCTGTGTAGGCATGGCCAGGTCCTTTGAGATTCTGGTGTTTTGGGGTTTACTATCAATCTTTTGTGTTTGTGTTGGATGTTTTATAAATTCTCTGTTTGCAACCAGGGCAGAGTGGCCAACATTGCTGTAGATTCCTGTAGATTCTTCCCTGTAGATCCTCTGCATCACACCGCAGAGTCATCAATGCTGGTGATCACTCCACTGGCAAATGCCAGTAGAATCAGCAATGCCCTGGGACTCTGTGTTGTCTGCACTGGTGTTTGTGGTTACCTGTTTGTGTTAGGCTGCTTCCCTCCCATTTCCAGATGAAACAGACCTTTTCTGGTCTGTAGATTCTCTGCCATGTGGAGTCTGCACTCCCCTGGGACTCTGCACTGCCTATTCTGGTGCTTGTACTCAGCTGGTTGCGTTGGCTACTTCTCTCCCATTTCCAATTTAAACAGACCTTTTCTGGGGATCTTTGAAAGTATCTTCTGCTAATAATTTGTTGCACTGCCAATATTTGTGGTCCAGAACTGGTCTACAGCTAATTCAGAGGCTGGATTTTGTAATTAATGTGAGGGTTGTAGAGAAGGTCAGAGAGAAACATGTGTTATCTCAGCCATCTTGGCTTCCTTCTTTCTTCTTCTTCTTCTTCTTCTTCTTCTTCTCTTCTTCTTCTTCTTCTTCTTCTTCTTCTTCTTCCTCCTCCTCTTCTCTTCTTCTTTCTTTCTTCTTCTTCTTCTCCTCCTCCTCTTCTTTCTCTTCTTCTTCTTCTTCTTCCTCCTCCTTCTCTTCTTTCTTTCTTTCTTTCTTTCTTTCTTTCTTTCTTTCTTCTTCTTCTTTCTTTCTTCTTCTTCTTCCTCCTCCTCTTCCTCTTCCTTCTCCTTCATCATCATCTTCTTCCTCCTCTTCCTCTTCTTTTTTTGTCTTCCTTCTCCTTCTTCTTCTTCTTCCTCCTCCTCCTCCTTCTTCTTCCTGCTCTTCCTCTTTTTCTTCTCCCTCTTTTTCCTCTTCTTTTTCCTCTTCTTTCTCTTCTTCTCTCTCTTTTTCCTCTTCGTTTTCCTCTTCTTTCTCTTCTTTTTCCTCTTTTTCCTCCTTCTCCTCCTTTTCTTCTTCTTCTTCTTCCTCCTCCTCCTTTTCTTCTTCTTCTTCTTCTTCTTCTTCTCTTCTTCTTCTCTTCTTCTTCTTCTTCTTCCTCCTCCTCCTCTCTTTCTCTTCTTCTTCTCCTCCTCCTTCTCTTCTTTCTTCTTCTTCTTCCTCCTCCTCCTCTTTCTTTTCTTTTTCTTCTTCCTCTTTTTCCTCCTCTTCTTCTTTTTCTTATTTCTCCTCCTCCTTCTCCTCCTCCTCCTCCTCTTCCTCTCTTTCTCCTCCTCTTCCTTTTCTTCTTCTTCTTCATCAGAATTGATTGTTATATTTTATTGATGTTGTGTACAATGATCTGGTTCTGCTCATTTCACTTATTATCAGTTCATGTAAGTCTCTCCAGGCCTCTCTAAAATCATTCTGCTGATAATTTCTTATAGAGCGATAATATCCTATAACATTCATATACCATAACTTATTCAACCATTCTCCAACTGATAGGAACCCACTCAGTTTCCAGTTTCTTGCCACTATGAAAAGGGCCGCCACAAACATTTTTGCACATGTGGATCCCTTTCTTTAAGCAGCCTCTTTTTTTTTTTTAAATAACTTTTTATTGATAGAACGCATGCCAGGGTAATTTTTTACAGCATTATCCCTTGCATTCACTTCTGTTCCGATTTTTCCCCTCCCTCCCTCCACCCCTTCCCCCAGATGGCAAGCAGTCCTTTACATGTTGAATGGGTTGCAGTATATCCTAGATACAATATATGTGTGCAGAAGCGAACAGTTTTCTTGTTGCACAGGGAGAATTGAATTCAGAAGGTATAAATAACCCGGGAAGAAAAACAAAAATGCAAGCAGTTTATATTCATTTCCCAGTGTTCTTTCTCTGGGTGTAGCTGCTTCTATTCATCTTTGATCAATTAAGGCTCTCTTTATTGAAGAGATCCACTTCCATCAGAATACATCCTCAAACAGTCTCATTGTTGAGGTATATAATGATCTCCTGGTTCTGCTCATTTCACTCAGCATCAGTTCATGTAAGTCTCGCCAGTCCTCTCTGTATTCATCCTGGGGGTCATTCCTTACAGAACAATAATATTCCATAACATTCATATACCACAATTTACTCAACCATTCTCCAATTGATGGACATCCTTTCATTTTCCAGCTTCTAGACACTACAAACAGGGCTGCCACAAACATTTTGGCACATACAGGTCCCTTTCCTTTCTTTAGTATCTCTTTGGGGTATAAGCCCAGTAGAAACACTACTGGATCAAAGGGTATGCACAGTTTGATAACTTTTTGAGCATAGTTCCAAATTGCTTTCCAGAATGGCTGGATGTGTTCACAATTCCACCAACAATGTATCAGTGTCCCTGTTTTCCCACATCCCCTCCAACATTCCCCATTATCTTTCCCTGTCATTCTAGCCAATCTGACAGGTGTGTAGTGGTATCTCAGAGTTGTCTTAATTTGCATTTCTCTGATTAATAATGATTTGGAGCATATGTCTATATATGTCTATATGTCTATATATGTCTATATATGTCTATAAATAGTTTCAATTTCTTCATCTGAGAATTGTCTGTTCATATCCTTTGACCATTTATCAATTGGAGAATGGTTTGATTTCTTATAGATTAGAGTCAATTCTCTATATATTTTGGAAATGAGGCCTTTATCAGAACCTTTGATTGTAAAAATGTTTTCCCAGTTTATTGTTTCCCTTCTAATCTTGTTTGCATTTGTTTTGTTTGTACAAAAACTTTTCAATTTGATATAATCAAAATTTTCTATGTTGTGGTCAATAGTGATCTCTAGTTCTTCTTGTGGTCATAAATTCCTCCCTCTTCCACAGGTCTGCGAGGTAAACTATCCTATGCTCTTCCAATTTATTTATCATCTCATTCTTTATGCCTAGGTCATGAACCCATTTTGACCTTATCTTGGTATACGGTGTTAAGTGTGGGTCAATGCCTAGTTTCTGCCATACTGATTTCCAATTTTCCCAGCAATTTTTGTCAAATAATGCATTCTTATCCCAGAAACTAGTGTCTTTGGGTTTGTCAAACACTATATTATTAAAGTTATAAGCAGCCTCTTTTTTAAAAAAAGGACTACATTGCCTGTCTTCTGGCATGAGGAAGAGGCTAGAAAAGGTGTCTTAAAAATTATTTGCTTCACATATTCTAAGCCTGGACTGCTTGCTTACCAAGGAAGGAAAGGATGCTACTTTGCAGTCAAAACAAAAAATAGTATAAAAACTTCTATAAAGATGATTCCACTTATTACTGATAAGTGGATTTTGTGCATGTTTATGAAAACATAAAATACAGAAAATCTCAAAAACAAACTCTTGACAATATTATTGCTACTTAAAAGAAAGTGCCAAACCATCGTAATCAGTACATTTTGTCCCACTAAGCTGAATCCTAATGAGGTTAAAGAAAAATTTTATAAAAACATGGAGATCCTAATCATCAGTGTGCTGAAAAAGTACAATACCCAGAAAGTGAGAGGTGCAAATGTAGAGATGTCTTTATTCCATGTGTTAATTTACTCTTATTTTCCACCTGTGGTAGAGCTTCTAAGCTCATATTAATTTCACAGGCTACAGTTAGGCACATTGCACCTTGATCATAACATAGTGATGTCATTTCCATCCTCTTCATTCACAAAGGATAACAACCAATTGAACTAATTCTCTTTTCATAGTTTTCTTGAAAAGCTTACATTTCTTTCCTCTATTTTTCCTCTACAATTTTTATTTTTAAAGTCTTTTAAAAACCTCTAGCTCTTATAGGAATGCTTTTTGTGAAGATAACTATATAAATATGTATACATATATTGGATCTAACATGTGTTTCAACATATTTAACATGTATTGGACTACCTGTCAGCTAGGGGAGGGAGTGAGGGGAAAAGGGAAAAATTGCAACAAAAGGTTACGCAAGGGTCAATGTTGGAAAAATTACCCATATATATGCTTTGTAAATAAAAAGCTTGAATAAAAAAAGAAATGCTTATTATGCTTTTGTTCAATCTGTATTTTTCTTTGAGACTTTGTATATGTTTTCAAATTGTTGTCTTCTTGGCTTCTGCTTATCTCTGGGGGGAAAGGGATGTTTGACCTGAGCTTTGATTTTTTTATCTCCTTCTGCTATTTTTATAGCTCAGTGAGGACTTATAAGTGTTGGTGCTTCTAATGTGGTATGATCTGGAAGAGGTCTCCTCACTGTTCTCATCTGTACTTTGGTCCTTATCAAGTTAGAGTCCCTGTTCCCTTACTACTGCACCACTCACTTCTCTCTTCACTCCTGAACCATGATCCAGACCCAGGTAATTTTGTGGATTTTGTGCATGCAACCAGGTAATGGTTGATAGAGCTGTTAGATGCCACCCATTCTTGCTCCTAGTGATAATATAAAGTTTCCCCTGGGATCGCCTTATGCCCAGGTTGTTCAGTCCATTTACCACCTGTTCAGATACCACAGTAAAATGTTTACTGGACCTGATTCCACCAAGCAATGTACTGCTGGACAGCCTGTATCATAGTATATACAGACCTTTCTTTTTGTTTTCCTAAACTTCCCTGATCTGGAATAATGTCTCAGTGTAACTTCTGTCTTTTTTGTCAAGAATTCTTTTGGATTATTTTTTAGATTGTTTTGGAGGAAATATATTGGGAGAGTTCAGCAAAATACTAATTTTACTAAAAGGGAAAAGTGAATATTGAGTGAAATAGAAAACTTCCAGGAATTCCTGATTAAAAGGGCACCCTTGAATAGACATTTGAAATAGAAAGATAAACATAGAAAGATACTCATATTTGTTTATTTGGACGGAGATGTGTGTGGATACATTATTTACATATTAATTGGAACAGAAGTTTAAAAAAAGTCTCCTGAGAAACCTAGTAATATTAAGAGTGATAAAATTTTAAAAATAAAAAGGTCATGTGAGTGATTTTGTTCTGTCTTGAAGAAAATTTTTTTTTAATTTTGGAGAAGAAAAAATGTAGGTGACAGAGAATATACTGGAAAATAAGGGGTGAAGAAGATACGGTAAATCACTTTCATACAATAGAATTTCATAAGATGAAGAATATATAGTATAGATAAAGGGGAAGGGGAGAAAAGTATCACATGAACTCAACCTTTATCTGATTACAATAAAAGAGAGAATGAGGAGAAAGAAAGAGGTGGGGGGGAGGGAGACGATGTTGTAGAAACACATTAAATTCAAAAGAGAAGGGAACAGGGAAAGGGGTAGGCTAGAGAGGAGTTTAAGAGAGAAGACAGATAAGGGAATAGTCATAAAAAACCAAAATGTTGGAGATATCAAAGTGAAAGGATGATTAAAAGGAAGGGAAGAAAGTAAAAACCTGGAACTGGGAACAGGTTAAGGAGAACAAGAGAGATAATGCAACAGAGAGGAATCTGGTGATATCATTAGTAGATCTACAAGAAACCATTCTGTCTGAAGTCTATCTTAGTGTTTGTTTAGTGGAAATTTACTTTTTTCTTCTGAAACACATTCACCAATATGGCATCAGATGTTGCCAACTGTTCCATTTTGTTAAAATCATGACTTCTGCCCCTGATTTTTCTTTTCTTTTTTTTTGCTTCAGCTAAAGCATAATAGATTCTGCTCCAGGCTCTTATCTTTACTTTTGTGTATCTTTTTGCTTCAAATGTGTTTTGTTGGTAAATAACATATTGCTGGATTCTAGTTTTTAATAGACTATGCCATCCACTTCAATTTTATGAATGACTTCATCTCATTCGCAATTCTAATTACTGTTTCTTTTCCTCCATTCTATTTTTCCTGTTTATTCTTTCTTCTCTCTCTCCCTCTCCATCTCTCTGACTGTCTCTGTCTTGCTCTTTCTCTCTTTATTCCCTCTTCAAAAGTGTTTTGCTTCTGACCACCATCTCCCCCAATGTATCCTCTTCCTCCACTATAAATTTTTATATTCAGTTGAATGTGTATGCTACTCTTCCTTCAGTCATTTATGTTGAAAATAATATTCAATCATTGTCTGCCTTTTTAAAGATAATTTAAAGATAATTTAAAGATAAAGATAAAGATAATTCTATCTCTTTTCATTCCTTGCTTCTCCTCTATTTTACTTTCATTCTACCCTTCCCTCTTCTCCCAGTGCATCTCTCTGAAATTTTGTTATGTTTTTACTGGGAAGGATATTATCCCATCATAGTCAACTCAACTTTTGTCAACCAATTTATTAGCTCTTTTTTTGGTTTTCTTTCATTAACTCGCATTTCTTTTCCTAATTTTCTTCTACCTTTTCTCATCTGATTTTTAAAATGAGTTCTATACAACAGCTCTGTAGGCCTTCAGTTTGATAGGCAGTCTAATGCTTCTTCTCTGCCATGCTTTCCACAGAAACCTCCCAAATATTGAGATAGTTTTGGCAATGTGTGCATCAACTTCATCATCTATGTGAATATCCTTAGAAAGTTCACTGCCAAGGTAGGTGAATTTATCCACAGTATTCAAATTTGCTATAACCAATGGTTCCATTTATGGATGGTGCAGTGCTGTCTAGTGGGGAAACTATTGTCTTGATATTCATTGTTTGCCAAAGATAGTACGATTAGCAGAGAATTGATCCATACTTTGTTGCATCTCAGCCTCAGAGACCACATTGGATGGATACACAATCATCTATGAACAAAAAGTCATTTATCAAATCTCTTTCCACTCTTAGTCTTGACTTGTAGCCATTTCAAATTAAATAATTCACCATCAGGGTGACCTTGATGCCTTTCTTATCCTTGTTGAAGGCATCTGACAACATTGCTGAAAATATCATGCTAAAAATCATGGGAGCAAGCACACAGACCTGATTCATACTTGTGACTGGGGAGGCACAAAAACATTGTCCATTATCCAAAAGCAGGTGAGCAGGTCATTATGGGACTGGTGTACAATACTGGTGAACTCCGGGCAACCAGAGTTTGCCATGGTTTTGCCAAGCCTTTATGACTGATAGTATGAAAGACCTTTGTTAAAAACTGACAAATGTATAAAATCTTTGTTGTGTTCCTAGCTTTTCTCCTGGAGTTATCAGGCAGCCAATACCATAGTGATTATTCCTCAATTCTTTCTGAAGCGCCACATAGGCTCTTTGAAAAATCACCATTTTCCAGTTGAAGAATTGGCTGATTAAAGACAACTCTTGTTGGTGATGACTAATGACAATCTATTTCCCTTTTCTTTATAAAGATGGACAATAGCGAAATCTTTGATCTTCTGGGAGGATAACTTTCTTTTGCCATATAACCTGGAGGATTCAGTCAGCTTTTTTATGACCAATTGACCCCTGCCTTGTAGATCTCTGCTAAAATGGAATCAACCCTAATACTTTGCCACATAAGAGAAGCCTTGTGGAATTCAAAATCTGTTCTTCAGTTCAAAGGTATACTAAAAAAGAACTGACTTCAACCAGAAATAAAACATCAATTTTATCAGCATTGGTTGATGATGGTCTATTGAGAACCCTATGGAAATCTACTCATCTCTCCAAGATCATGTCTTTGTCACTGACCAATGTGGTTTTATCAGCACTGAATATTTGATGTGTAACAAAGACCTTTGACCCATAAATAGCTTTCAGAGTATTACAAAAATGCTTTGGATTGTTCTTATCAGCAAAAAACTGAATTTCATCTGCCTTCTTACTAACCTAAGAATCCTGCACCTCTTTAAACTTTGCTCATGCTTTACTTTTTTGGAGTTACATGATGCCCTTTTTTTAAAAGATTTTTATCCTACTGGTAGACCATGTAGAGTTTTCATTTTTTATTTAACACTTTCTGAATTTCACCATCATCTTCACCAAACTATTCTTTGTATTTGAACCCAGATGATGAAATGAAGTCTTTTACCCCAAAATTCTAAAAGCTGCACTCCTTTTCTCCTCCACTGTTACCAACAATTGGTTAGTTTAACTTTCCTTCAAGTCAGTAACAAACTGTTGATTCACTCATGGAGAAATACACTGAACTGTTAATGTGAGTCTTCTGACAGTTGTCATGCCACTTTTGTTGATCTAAGAAAGTTTTGACAGAGACATAGTGTGTGTGTGTGTGTGTGTGTGTGTGTGTGTGTGTGTGAGAGAGAGAGAGAGAGAGAGAGAGAGAGAGAGACAGAGCCAGAGACAGAGAGAGAGAGAGAGAGAGAGAGAGAGAGAAAGAGACAGAGACAGAGGCAGAGAGAGACAGAGAGAAAGAGAGAGGACAGAGTCAGAAAGGCAAATTCAGAGAGATACTGAGACACAGAGAGAGAGTGAGAAAGAGGGGAAGACCCACACACAGACAGACAGACAGATAGACAAAGAGAAAGACAGTGTCAAAGACAGACAGAGAGAAGGACTTCACAGCATCCTTAAATCACTTTGTATGGAAAAGTCAAAGAAGAATGGAATTTCAGAACAGCTCTCCCAGCTTTTGATAATATTAAGCAGGGATTTACTTTCATGGCCTTTTTGATTAAACTTTCAATGACACTAAAAAGGAAATCTTTGCCAGGAAGTCCTTCAATGTGTTTGCTTGTTGTATGTCTGTGCTTTGTGTCTTGATAAATCAAACTGATTTCTCCCTGTGGGCCTGATCAACCAAAGAAAAAAGTGTGAAAAGTGAAATTTTTTTCTGAGGAACTTTCAAAGTCTTCAAAAAGAAAGTCTCTTCTGTCTTTCTAATTCTGGCAAAGTTGAGGAGCCAGACAAGAGACAATATAGAAGAGAGAAGGTAATCTTTCCTCTCCTCCCACTCTGCAGGAATTTATGCATTGTAAACTAATTAGGGACTACATTTGTGGTTGAAATGTAATTTCTCTACTGTGAATTTCCAAATCGTGGTTCAAATGTTTTAATAAATGTTGAACTATCTTAATGAATTTTGGGGGTACCATGTAGAATTTTAAAAGATAATAAGAATAAAATGCTATACAGGTTACATGAAAACAGCAGTTAAATATTTTAGCACTTTTTTTTCCAGGGAGTAATAGATTTATTTTTTAGTACAAGGGATGAAGAGGATTTCATTGACTAAAGAAAAGGAAAAAATTGGGTTTCAGTTTAAATGTAAGAACTGCCTCATCATTTCTTTTTTTGACTATATAAAGAAAGAAGCTTCTATAAATCAGGGAACAACTTAAAAGTGAGTACAATTTAATATGAAAAAATGTTTTATGATTGTGGTGTTCTTTTTCTTCTTTAAAATATATAATATGAGATGGTTCTCTCTGGGAGAAAGCAGATTTCTCGGGGAGGTTTTCTGGAGGCAGCCTTAGTTGCAGTTGAAAGTAATAATCACCCAAAATGCAGCCAGGTAATAAAAGTTCAGATCTTTTATTGTCTCCAATATAGCCTGGTTAGCTTAGAGGCCTATCTCTCTTCTTGGTTCCAAGAGTTCCCTCCGAATGTCTCCAGATCCAAAGGTTTGTCCTTCAGTCCTCCAGCCAGCCAAGTGGAAAATGGAATGGATCTCTATTGCCTCAAAGAGAGGGCTTCTGGCTCTCAATCTCCAATATAGCCTGGTTAGCTTTTCTCAGAGGCCTCTCTCTCTCCTTGGTTCTAAGAGCTCTTTCAGCTTTGTCCTTTGCTTCTGCCTCTACTTTCTTCAGCCTCCAGATCCAGCACCAAGTTGAATCTGTCTTGCCTCTGAGAGAGGGCTTCTGGCTCTGTCTCCCAGAGTGCTCCTCTCCAACCCCAGTCAATGTTCTGAAGTAAAACTCCTCACTCACAGAGGGCTTCTGGCTGAATTCACTTGATGCTCCCCTCTCAATCTAAATTCAGCTCCACTTCCTATGTAATTCAGCTGAATTCTGTCCGAGAGCCTCTGTCTGTTTCTTATATATGAGAGAGAGGAATTGTGGGATATGAGAGAGAGGGATTATGGGTTTCTTCCCAGAGTGCTCTCTTGCCCTAAGAGCTTCAAGGGAGGTTACAAAGTTTACTTTGTGAAACTCCCATACTTGTGAACTCCAATGAGTAAAAGTGTGAACACAAGCATCGTATCAATTACATTGAGTTAACATTAGGATTCTAACATATGATACCAGTGTATTTTATTCTATGAATGATATAAAACTCTTAAATTTAGATAGAATAGAAGCAAAGTCGTCAAAAGATATTTAAATAAACTATGCATTTATAAGTTTTTAAGAATCCCAAAGACAACAGTATTTCAATTGATGTACTGTGTAATAAAAAACAAACAAACCCTAAATTGTAAAGGAGAAATTCAGTGAAGTGAAGATTGGTTTTATACATCATTTGTGATATGATTGGGAAGTGTAAAGATGAGGGTTATTAAATAAATAAAAGAAAGTAAGAAAAGTGTCAAATCACAATGTGAAAGAATCATACAGTTTTGAAGGGCTTTAATTTATAAGAGAAAGGAAAAGAGAATGTTTAAGCAAGCAGTGATAAAAGAAAATGAGTAGAATGTTCAGAAAGTTGTAATCTATTTGAACTGACAGTTCACAGAACAAGGACTTAAGAGTAAAAGGTTTGAAAATTCTGGAAAAAGAGGTTTGAGGAAGAGTTTTGATCTTGTTCAGATAAGGATATGAAATATTTTATTTACTTATTCTTCATGATATGGAAAATACAGAAATATATTTGCAGCATTGAGTTATTTGGGGATAGCATACCAAAATTCTGTCCTTGAAGAAACATTACAAGTACATAGTTTAGTCTTTGAAAATTGATTATTAATTTATAACTATATAACAGAGGTTGTGTTCATAATTTCTATGTTTTAGAAATTTTTCATTAATCCTAAAAGAAGGATGATAATACAAAATTGTTACTTTAAATCTTTGGCAATAGACTATCTATATAGCCTAGCTTTTTCTATAATTTGAAGAGCTAACAGTAAGTTATTCAATAACAGGATTGGATAATTGGATAATTGGGTATATCCAATATCCTTGGGGATATTGAGGTTCAATATATTACCTTTTAAGATTGTAAAGCCAAACTTAATTTGATTGAAATTTTGTTCTGCAAACAAAATTATGTAGTTATATTTACAGTGAGATATGTTCTATTAGGCTTACATTTTAAACATACATCATGTATGTTATCATTGTATTTCAATTTTTTTTCTTATATTGTGGAATTTGGGAAACCATTGTATCAGAAATTTTATTTAAAAAGTACCTTCTCTTTTTATCCAAATACTGTTTTATTATGAATTGAGCTGTTAAAGATATGTGCTCAACTGTTTAAAAACTGTTAACTTTTGGCTTAAAAATGAATGATACAAATAACTTGGTATTGGAAGAAAAAGTCTTAGGGGATATTAGACAATATGGATTTGTTACTTTGAAGACTTAGCGTGGCCAGATTTTTCTGGGGTTTTGAAGTCAACTATCACTGAATGTGTGAAATCCTGGAATGGAATTATTCTTAATTGATTAATGAAATGTCCTTATGGGCTCATTGTTAACTGTTGTTGCAACATGTGAATAATAAAAATAATAACCTAACCCTAAACTGTGATATGTGAAATTTTGCTATTTGAGGTAAAATCTTATGGGATTGTAAATTGATATTGTTCTGAGTTTTTATTTCAGGTATGATTATCTGAATTGTCATTAAGCCAATAGTCCATAGTTCAAATGGAATGCCATGTGCTAACTAAAGGGAGTGCAGCCTGTAAGTACTACAAATGGATAATTATCAGGAAGAAAAGTTGAGAAATGACCTTGAACAGGCAAAGGTTAGATTATTTTGACTCAGTTTTCCATTGTACTATTTTCTTTTGGAACAGAAAATTTTTTTCACTTCATTGAGCTTTGCTTTTATATATTGTGAATAATGGGGAATTTTTCTATATGATTGGCTGATAACTATGAATTTTGACTGGAATCAAATAGAGCTAAGGGAGCTTTCCCCTGTTACAGCTTATGTCATCACTTTGTGCTCTTGAAAGGACAGTCTTCTTTTTTCTTCTTCAATGTAATCTAACATATGCATATATGTATGTATATAAATTCTTCCCCATTACATGCTATTTAAAAAAAATATTTGGAGTTTTTTTAAGTTTTGAGTTCTAGATTCTATTCCTCCTTCCTTTCCTTCCATTGCTTTCAAGATGGTGAGCAATAAGATACAAATTATACATATGCAATCATGCAAAACTTTTCCATATCAGTCATTTTAAAATGGAAAAGGAAAATTGCATGCTTCAGTCTGAATTCAAACAATACAATTTTTTCCTCAAAAGGCAGATTTTTTCATCATGAATATTTTAGTATTATCTTGGATCATTGTATTACTGAGAATAGCTAAGTCTTTCACAGGTCTTCATCATATAATATTGCTGTTATTGTGTATGAAGTTCTCCTGGTTTTTGTCACTTTATTTTGCATCAGTCCATGAAAGTCTTTCCATGTTTTTCTGAAATTTTGCTTTTCCTTTCTTATGGCCCAATAATATTCCTAGATAATCATATACCATAGATTGTTTATCCATTCCCCAATTAATGGGTATCCTTTTGATTTCTATTTCTTAGCTACCACAAAAAGAGCTGCTATAAAGATTGTATAAAAACAGGTTCTTCTCTCTTACCCTTGCCCACCTTTTTTTGGATGTCTTTGGCATATAGACATAGCAGTGATATTCTTACATAAAAAGATATGTACAGTGTTATAGCCCTTTGGGTATAGATCCAAATTGCTTTTCAGAATAGTTGGGTCAGTTCACAGCTCCACCAATAATGTGTTAATGCCCAATTTTCCCATATCCCTCCAGCATGCACATTCTTCTTTTTTGTCATATTAGACAATTTGATAATTGTAAGATGGTATCTCGTTGTTTTGATGAACACTTAATAATAATATAATAATAATATTTAATAATAATAAATAATATTTAATACTTAATAATCAATTGTAATTTACGGCATTTTCTATGATTAATGGTAGCTTTGATTTCTTTGTCTGAAATCAGCCTTTTCACACCTTTTAATCATTTATCAAATGGGGACTGACTTCTATTTTTATAAGTTTGACTTAATTCTCTATATATTTGAGAAAGAAGGCCTTTATCAGACTTGTTGGGAAACCTCCCCTCTCCAGTTCTCTGCTTTTCTTTTAATTTTGGTTGCATTGGTTTTTCTTTGTGCAAAAAAATTAATTAATTATATATAATCAAAATTATCTATTTTACATCCTATAATACTCTCAGAATTTTCTTTGGTCCCAAATTTCCCCCTTATCAATAGATTTGACAAGTAAATTCTTCCACACTCTCTGAATTTGGTTTTAGTATCACTTTTTAATGTCTAAATCATGCACCCATTTTGACCATTCTTGGTATATTGTGTGAGATGTTGGTCTATGCCTATTTTCTGCTAATACTGTTTTCCAGTTTTCCCAGCAGTTTTGTCAAATAATTAGTTTTTGTTATATAGCTTGAATCTTTGGGTTTATCATATACTAGATTACTATGATCATTTATTATAATACAATGTATATTTGATTTATTTCACTGACCTATCACTATTTCTTAGACAGTACCAGATTGTTTTATTAATTACCACTTTATAACACAGTATGAGATGTGCAAGACTACCTTCCTTCACATTTTTTCATTTGATATCCTTGACTTTTGTTATTTCAGATGAATTGTGTTATTATTTCTCTAGCTCTGTAAAATGATTTTTGATAGCTCGATTGGTATGGCACTGAATAAATAGATTAAATAAAAATGTTTATTTTTATTATGTTGGATTAGCATACCAATCAGCAATCAATCTTTTCCCAATTGTTTAGATCTGACTATTTTTGTGAAAAGTGTTTTGTACTTGTGTTCATTTTGTACTTGTGTTCATTCCTGAATTTCTGTTGGCAGGTAGATTCCCAAGTATTTTATATTGATTACAGTTATTTTAAATGAATTTTTTCTTTCTTTTCTTGCTTTTGGACTTTAGTGGTCAAATATAGAAATGCTGATGACTTATGTGGATTTATTTTACATCCTGCAACTTTGCTAAAGTTGTTAATCATTTCAAGTAGTTTTTAGTTGATTCTTTAGGAGTCTTTAAGTATAACATCCTATCCTCTGAAGGGACAGTTCTGATAGCATCATGACCATAGCCCTCCTTTTCTTTTCTTAATAAATTTTTATAATCAGCGCTGGTGAACAATGGAAGTTTTGCTGTTACAATACTAATCCTATTACTTTTGTTATTCTTGATGTTCAGTAATTTTTCAGTCATTTCTGACTCTTTGTATCCCATTTGCAATTTTCTTGGCAAAGATACTGGATTAGTTTGCCATTTCTTTCTCCAGCTCATTTTTCAGGTTAAGAGAAAAAATTAAGTGATTTTCCCAAAGTCACATAACTAGGAAGTGTCATTTCCTGTCTCCAGGCCAAGAACTCTATTCACATTGACTACTTAATGTTAGGTAAAGGTAGAAATAGTAACTGGTATGTAAAAACTGAAATTCTTTGAAGTTTCAGGTAAAATATGGGCTCTGAATTTGTTAATAAGATCAGACCCATAAGGCTTGCACTTGTTTTCATTACATAAACTAGTTTATTGAAAAATAAAATTTAGGGTATTGATTTTGCAAAAGATTTTAGCAGAATTACCTAGGAATTTCTGCAAATGACTTGGAGTCACAGAACTAGAGGTACTAGAAGGAGCTCCCTATAGAGCTACTCTGAGAATGAAACCTATTCCAGAATGTCCAAGGAAATCTTTTTATAGGGATCAGACGACTACCTGGAAAATCTGGGGCTCAAAATGAAATGTATTGATTAAATGGCCATTGGGAATAGATCCCTAGGTTCTAAGGAGACTTAATGCTATTTAATATTGTAGAATTCTTCTCTAAAATGTAGTATTCTCTTGTTGGGGTTCTCATGAGGTCTCTAGAGGCAGTTTCAGTTCAGTAATCACCCCAAATACAGCCAGGTATTAAAGTCCAAATCCTTTATTGTCTCTTTCCAAGTCTTGTCTCCTTTCCTGTGGCCCGGTTAGCTTTCTTAGAGGCCTTCTGTAATCTTGGTTCTGAGAGCTTGAGCTCTGGCTTCTGAATCTCCCCACTGAATCCTGGTTGAGGCTCCTAGCTTATATATGTTCTCTTAAAGGTGTGAATCTTGTGGAACTATAGTAAGTAAATACATGTACTGAACTAGAGAACTGTTAAATACCAAGCTAAATTATCATTGTCTCTATTAATTCCACTGACTTAGCACCTTGTTTCAAGTTCTGGCCCATAACAAATATTGATAATCATTATTGTGTTGCTTTGACTTTTTATTCCATGGTATTTCTGTTTGCTGATAACAAGGTTTGCATCCTAAGGAGATATAGAAAATTATAACTCTGCTTGTACTCTTTCTTCTATATCACTATGTTGCCCCTTAAGGTAGAATTTCCACCCAAAGATCCTTAATAGATAAGACATTTAAATAAGTTGCCCTGGCATTGAGAATACTAGGACCAAAGTGGGGAATGTTATAATAAAGCAAGACAAATCAGTAACAACTCCAATTTGCCTTTTATTTATCATTTTGTTAAGATATGGTTAACTTTTTGGAAGCCACAGAACTTCTGGAAATATCATAAAACTGCTCCTCCCTCCCACTCCATTTCTCCACTCCCAACTACTTTTGGAGAAAATCCCAGTCTTCTCCACCAATAAAAAATAAAGTGACTTAAACCTTATATCCTAGTTTTTTCCTACTCTCTTCAACCTATAGTAACTATAAAAAACAAAGTTCAGAGTCCTTGGCTACCAAGAGCTTTGGACCCATTTTGTTTCTATAACTGGCTGCATTGGTAAATAAATTGTTGTCTAGGTGTAAACTACTTGGACTTTTTATTCCATCATAGCATCATTTCCCAATTAGGCATTTTTACTGACTTTCCTCATGTCAGGAATTCTCTCCTCATCTCCACTTCTGACTTCTTCTTTGAGGCTCCAATAAAATCCCACCTTTTTACTGTTGTTAAGGCTGGTGCTGTACTCCAGAGATTATCTCCAATTTATCCTGCAAATATCTTGTTTTGTGTCCCTCTTTTAATACTGTGAGCTTCTTAATAAGATAAGGGACTCTTTTTGTCTTCATTTATTATTGCCCTAGTAAAATCCAAATTACTTATTGATAGATCTCAGTCCATCTCCATTGGATCATTGTTTTGGCCCTGAGGGTCTTTCCCTCCCAGATTGATATTTTTTTGACTTGGTAAAAGAGGCCTTTCTTTGCCTCATTTCTTATCTAGCCTTAATCATTGAATAGTTACTGCCTCAGCCAGACTGAAACCTATTAAAAACTTTAGCTTAAAAGGCCAAGGTCTTCTATTTCATCCAGGGCCATCTTCAAGTCACACTAATCTATATCTTACCACTGGACCCAGACAGTTCCAGAGAAGAAAATGAGGCTGGTGCATACCCCTCCCTCACTTAAATCAGATTCCTGATGACATGGTCCTCTTCCAGAATGAAGGATAATTAGGAGAACAAGGGATAATTTACCTATCAGATCTTTGGAGAAGGAAGGAATTTATGACTAAAGAACTAGAAAACATTATAAAATGCAAAATGAACGACTCTGATTACATTAAATTAAAATGTTTCTGCACAAACAAAAACAACACAAACAAGATTAAAAGTGAATGAAGTGAACTGTGAAAACTGTCTCACAAGACAGTGTTTTAAAGAATCAGTGAAGGTTGGCGGTTTACAAGGAATGGGACATTTTCTTTGTGAGACTAAGTTGGAGCCACCTTGGAATTAAATCTTCCAAATAAGGTAATTTAGTAATCCTAAAGATGTGGTTGGGTTGAAAGTTTTCCTCATTTATGACTTAGAATGTGAGATCATTTGTCCTGGATAATCAGGGCAAAGATCCTGCCCATAGAAAGTGTTAGCCTAGGCCCCTATATAATGCTTGTCTGTTAACTGGGCCTTGCCTCTCTTTGCCTATCTGCTTATGTAGGAAGAAGATGCCTTTTCTTGCAAGATCATAATAAAATTCCTCTCGGCTTTTGCCTTGAGAAATCTCCTTAATTTATTTGAGCCAGTGGTCTTGTCCCACACAAAAGGAAAGTACAAAACTAGGGAAACTTTTTTTTAACAGCTACTGTTTCTGATAAAGATCTCATTTTAGAAATGAGATTATATAAACAATTATATCAAATATGTAAGAATGCAAGTCATTCCCCAACTGATAAATGATCAACAGATATGAACAGTTTTCAGATGACAAAATTAAAGCCATCTGTGGTCACATGAAAAAATGTTCTAAATCACTATTGATTAGAGAAATTCAAATTAAAACAACTCTGAGATACTACCTAATGTTGAAATGTGGAAATAGGGGGAAAAGATCCCTTCTGCTTGGAGACACAGATCCAATGCAAAAGAATCCATGAACCCAAAATCCATGGCAAAAAGAAGTTTTATTGTTCACTAATAAGTTGGTATTCTTAGCAGGCAAAATTCCTAATTAGGAATTTGGCAAAGGTGGGTTAACAGACCCCTGTAAGTCTTGGCCTGGGGGCTGGGGAGCAGTTTGAGCTGACTATCAAGCCAATTGAATAAGCACTAGGAATGGTACTGGACTAATTTTCAACTCAATAGAGGGTACATCTAGTCCCAGTCAAGATTTCCAACTGAATTAAATCACTTATCTTGATTTCCTGAGGGTGGGGCTTTCAGAGAGGAGAGTTTCCCCCCAAAAATCAAGGGGGCACAATTTGCATCGCTTTCTCTCCTCAGTCCCCCCAAATTCATTTGAGGTAAAGGGACAAAGGTCTCCTCTTCTGTAACTGCTTCAAGCTGATAAGGGTGCTAGAGCTGCCCCTAAGTTCACTGAGGGTTCAGGGCAGGAGGGGAAGTATGAGATCTGAAGACAGTAGCAGTGGCATCTCAGTGGTGTTGTGTGTCCCAATCAGTTGTCCCATGATCTGTAGGTTGAAAGTGGAAATTTCATATTTTGAAGCCTAAAGAAACAAATCTCATGAGCACATTAAAAATGCAGGGGCCAAATATGAGTGAAAAAATAATTATTGGAAGTGGAGTTAGTGTAGGAGTTAGTAGAGACCATAACCAGGAACTCCTCCCAGAGGAAGACTGGGAGAATGTAAGACGTTTCCCATAAATGTCTTGCATCCAGCCAGCTTTCTCTAAGATTCTCTCAGTACAAAGCTCAACCTTTCTTGAGTTATAAATGTACATACAGCAAGAGGTATTGACCAGGGCACAAACACCTCTGCTTGAGGCTAGGGGATAATCCAAGGCTATTCGGTTCTCTAAAACCATGTTAGCAAGAGAGTCCAAAGATTCTTGGATCTCCCAGATGGAGTATGAAGTTTCATTGGCCATCTGGTTGATTGTTGCAGTCAGGTTGGAAAGGATGTTTTCATGTCCTAAGTATCCCACCCAGGAGATCAGCATTGTTGTGCCTTTCTTTAAGAACTAAAGAACATTTGCCCCAAATGCCCTCCTTTATCTGGGCTGTATTTTTATGTAAAGGTATACAAAAGAACACATCTTTAAGATGCTTTGTGTCTTCTGGGATCTGAGTAAAGATTGTATAAGGGTTATACATGATGGGATGAATCAGAATGACAGCTTCATTAACTGCCCTGAGATCCTGTACCATTTTAAACTCCCCTTTTGGTTTCCTAACAGAAAGAATCGGAGTATTGCAGGGAGACTCACAGGAAACTAAAAGCTTATACTTAAGGAATTTCTCAATCAGAGGTTGCAACCCTTCCCTGGCTTCAGGCTTAATTGGGTATTGACGTCTATGAGGAAATACACTGGGAGCTGGCAACTTAATTAAGGTTGGGTTGGCGTGTGTGTCGCCTTCCTGGGGATTCCCTGATCCCACACAGAAGAATCTATTTGCTCCCAGATTTCATAGGGAATATGGGAGGGTCTCTAAAGAAGTACAAAAAGGTCATTAGTTGGTCTGAGAAGAAAAAATCGAATCCCCAATTTCACCATTAAATCACGCCCCAATAGGGCAGCAAGACAGAAGGGAATTATAAGCAAGGATTGCATAAACAGGTGACTGAGATGGCAAGGCAGAGAGAAAGTCTCAAATAGTTCTTAAGTTTCCCTTCAATTCCCATTATCCTATGGAGAGAGGATTGAGTGGGACCCAAGTGCCAGAACAGAACCAAAAGAGAGACCCTCGTATTAAAAAGAAATTCCATGGGCTTACCTGCCACTTCCAAAGTGACCCTGGATTCGGTGAGTTTGGGTCATGGGAGTTTGGGGGCCCAAAGCTAACTTCTGCAGCTTCCTTCATGTATCTGGGGCAGATTGTTAATAAAATTCATGCTAAGGACAGTGGTCCCCTCTGGAGAAGTGGAGGCCAGATTGGTTTATTTCCTCAGGGCCTCGGGAATTTTCCTCGGCTCCTTGGGTGATTTCCCTAAGTTTGTCATAATTACTTTGCTTCTTAATTCTCCTCTTCATACCTTCAGTGAGGCAGTTTAAGAGGTGGTCCCTTCTCTCTCTGTCTCTACTCCCCTCCTGGTAGTTCCATCCGGGATGTGAGACAGGTAGGGGAATAGCCCCAGGGGCATATCTGCCAGAAGAGGAGGAGAAAGCCATGTCATCCCCAATCTTCTGGGCCAGATCCCAGATTCTCTTTTCCTCCTCTATGGGTCAACAGGAGAAGATAATGATATTAACATCTTCCCAGGAAATATCGAATTGGAGGGCAATGGCCTTAAACCCCTCAATATACAATAGTCCTCAGAGTACTGGTCCAGTTTTTCCTGAATTTGGGAAAGATCTGACATTGAAAAGGGCACCTATACTCTGAGTGTCCCTCCCTGAGAGTCCGCTACTTCTCTTGGGGGACAGGGTTTAGAAGGGGTGGCTAAATCAGGGTTCTGAGTAGAAGATGTGGCTGAATCAGACTCTTAGGTAGGAGAAAGGGGAGTCCCATTCCCTGTAGGAGAAGAACTGAGGTGTGGGGGCTGGAGGTGGCCTCAGAATTAGGCATTTTGCCCACTAAGAAAGCCTCCTTTTTAACAAACAATAAAATTCCTTTTTGCCACAAATTTTGGATTCACGAATTCTTTTGCATTCCAATGCAAAAGAATTCGTGAATCCAAAATTTGTGGCAAAAAGGAATTTTATTGTTTGTTAAAAAGGAAGCTTTCTTAGTGGGCAAAATTCCTAATTAGAAATTCAGCAAAGGTGCATTAACAGACTTCTGTTTTATGGGTAAGTCTTGGCCTAAGGGCTGGGGAGCAGTTTGAGCTGACTTTCAGGACAAGATCTCCAATTGAATAAGCTACTGGGAGTGGTCCTGGACTAATTTTCAACTCAATAGAGGGTGCAACTAGTCAAGATTTCCAACTGAATGAAACCACTTATCTTGATTCCCTGAGTGCAGGTCTCTCCCGGGCAGAGTTTCTCAGAGTTCACCCCATTGCTTCCCCTCAAAAGTCAAAAAGTTCCCCTCATATCTCTCATATTGGCTAAAATGACAGGAAAAGATAATGATAAATGTTGGGGGAATGTGGGAAAACTAGGATGCTGATACATTGTTGGTGGAGTTGTGAACAGATGCAAGCATTCTGGAGAGCAATTGGAACTATGCTCAAAGGACTATAAAACTGTGCATAACTTTTTTTTTTTTTGGCTGAGGCAATTGGGATTAAGTGATCCAAGACAACCCCAATAAACTTTGGATAGAAAACAATATCTGCATGCAGAAAAAGAACTATGGAGATTTAATGTAAATCAACACATGTTATGCTCACTTCTTTTTTTCTTTATTTTTCTCTCGTGGTTTTTCCTTTTTATTCTGAGTTTTTTCTCCCACATCATTAATAAAGAAATTTTGTATTTAAACCTATAAGCAGAAAAAAAACAATAAAAAAGAATGAAGGATAAACAACAATAATATTTACTGAAGAGCGAGGTGTCTCAGTGGATAGAATGCTGGGCCTGGAATTGGAAGACTTGAGTTCCAAGAATCAAATGCCTGTGTGACCCTGAATAAGTTATTTGATATCTGTTTGTCTTAATCCACTGGGAGAGGAAAAGGCAAGCTACCCTAGTATCTTTGCCAATAAAACCCCAAAGGGATCATAAAGAGTCAGATGTAATCGATGGCTTAACAACATGTGCATAGTACAGAGCCTGGCACAAATTGAGTGCCTAATAAATGTCATACACACACACAAACACACACACACACACACACAAACATACCAAGTTTCTAACTTCCCTTTCCTGTTGTCTTCCCACATTAGATTATAACCTTCTTGTTATTTTATTTGTATCCCCAGCACTTAAACTGTCTGACATATAGAAGACACTTAATAACTTAAATTTATTGAATTGAGCCCAAATTAGAAAAATGACCCACTATGGCTTATTGATGGATTCCCTCATCACTATTTGATCTGGTTGTCTTAATTCATCTTGAAATAGTTGGGGACATGGCTGGACTATATTGCTTTCTCCTAGTTAATCATTTTTCAGGACCTTTTCTCTGCTGTGTTTTATATAGTTTATTGATGTTATTATATATCCATATACATAGTTTATTCCTCTGTCACTAATGGATTATAATCTCCTTGAGGAAAGATTTTGTTTTTTCTTGCACATAGTGAACACTTACATTTTGTTGAATAGAATGGAATTAACAATAATAGCTGACATTTATGTAGTGCTTTAAGATTTGCAAAGCATTTTACAAATACCATCTCATTTTATCTTCACAACAATCCTGAAAAGGAGATGCTATTATTATCTACATTCCTCATCCCCACATAAAGACAGAAATTAAGTAATTTTATCACACAATTATGTTGGAATTGATCTCAGATCTTTGTGATTCCAAGTCTAGCACTTTATCCTCTTTATGCCAGTTGTTTTTTTTTTTTTTCAGAACCCTAGAGAATTCAGTCTCTCCTCAACTACCTCACTCCTTTAAATATAACGTCAAATAGCTAGAATAGAGTGTGGCAATTCTCAGTTCTTGCCACACGAGGGCCAAGGAAACCAGAGATTCTATGCTAGATAAAAGGAGAAAGAAAATGAAACAGAATACAAAAAATAAGCTGTTTTCACTGAATTGCTGCTTTTGCATTGGGCCAGTGGGTTATACGGTTGAAATATTCCCAGACCAGCCATGCCTTAACTAACCCTTCAGGTCCTGGACAAAGTTCCCTTTCATTGCAAATGAATTTTTCTTCCATGAGTATTGTCCATGTGTTCATATAAATACATTTGTTGAAGTAACAGAACCATGGAATCATAGTATTTTACTACTGGAAGGAAGCTTTGGAATCTAATCTACATAGGCTAATTCCTAGAAAACTGAAAACTGTCCTCCTTAAATAGAAACTATTATCCAGTCTTAAGAAAAAGATAATAGGGTCTACATGATTGTAGTATTAGGTTAATTAAGTGAATGACTAGACCCAAAATCTAGTCATTAATTGGTTAGTATCTATTGCTCTAAGGGAAATTCTTAAGATATTCCTTAGTATTTTTCCTTGGACCTAACTATTTAACATTTTTACCAAAGACTTGAATAAAGGAATAGATTTTTTCCTCATTTTTCTTTTTATTGTGATCTAAACCAAAGCTTCTTAAATTGTGGGTCAGACCCCCATGTGGATTCTCAAGACTGAATGTGAGGGTCACAAAATTATTACTTATTATGAGTAAATTTAACTTTTAAAACTATTTTATATACCTATATACCTGTGGTCATGTAAAAATTTCTTGGGCAAAAAGGGATTGTGAGTGGAAAAAGTTTAAAAAGCCATGATTTAAACAAATATCAACACAATATTCAACATACAAAGAACATGACTCTTGGCTTCCAATTCATAGATGGTAGAGGTGCAACCTCTTTTGGTAATTCCAAATCCAGGTTCATGTGACAGTTAGCTACTCCACAAAAGCTGGATCTTTTTCTATTTTGGTCACTTCTATGTTGTTCACTTTAGATTCTGTTGAAATTAAAATTGTGTTTTTTGAGCTACATTTGTGGTAAAGCTGGTGTCAGCTTCTCTACTCCCCCATATATACCTTGGGTTTAACTCATCAAAATTTTGAAGAGGAAATTGTCAAAGGTATTAGTGAATGGAAAGGGCTAAGAATCACAGTGAAACTCTCCATTCAAAACTGATCCACTCAGACAGAGAAAGTCATCTCTGATTGCCATCAAATTATTGAAAGAATAAACTCCATCAGAAGAAAGTGGAAAATACCAAACCCAGTGAAAATATCAGCCTCAATGAGATTATCAACATTACTTGAAAAATTAAGCACTGATTTCTGACAAATTACCTCTTTGGAGCCATGAAAAATATCATTGGTACAGCCCAGTATACAGACTGCAAAATCAATTGCAAGCATCTTCATTATGTCATGGATGGCATCAATAGTAATGCTACAAAATGTTCTGCTAGTTAAGAGTCACAAAAGAGATTCTTGCTACAAAAGAAGCTTTAATAACCAACACAGATTCTTCATTTTTTTTTTTTTTACATTAGACGCCATCTAGGAGTTGTAAGAAATAATTGTGCTAACCTAATTTCTTTTCAAGTTATTTTACTCCTTCCATTAAAAAAAAGATGCTGGATACTTTCCAACTTATTTGAGGGGAGAAAGATGATTGATATACCTTAGTAGTGGGATTGTGCATATATTTTGAAAATAAAAAAGCTTTAATAAAAAAAGAAAGTTGAGAATCTATTATTAGCTTAAAAAAATCTTGAGTTTAGATTTTTTTTTTTTTTGCTTAGGCAGTTGGGGTTAAGTGATTTGCCCAGGATCACACAACTTTAGTGTTAAATAACTGAGACCAGATTTGAACTCAGGCCCTCCTAAATTCAGGGCTGGTGCTCTATCCACTGATCCAACTAGCTGCCCTTGAGTTTAGATTTTTGAAGTAAGGATTCTAATCAATACACTTGGAAGTTTCTAAAGATATAACCATTGTCTGTAGGTCTTTGCTTTTTGATTTTAAGTATTAAACATTTGTTTCATGTCCTAAACCATATCCATTTTGTATACTGAGTATCTTTCTAGAAGGAGCCTTAATACTTTTTGGGAAGACTGTAGACATCTCTCATATATAAGCTTTATTTTAGAGATTTTCATTGGAATTCCCAGTAGGCATAAAGATCTCGGGAACAACCTTTGAGGCCAGGATCCTTTGGGATATGAGCCCACAGGGACATAAATTCAGAGTTGGCCTCTTCCATGGAAGATGTAAGTCCCTCTCCTCATCTCAGACCATGAGCCTCTACAGTTTTATTCTGTGATCTTTTCAATTTGGCAGTTTTCTCCAGTGATATAAATTAGTACTCATCCATGTTTGCCCATCCTGAATGGCTCTTGTCTTTGTCCTCCCATAAGTTATTTGTAAGACTGAGGAGCAGTATCAATTATCTTCTAAACCACAGAAAATAGTGGAAGGGAGTAGCATTTAAATAAATCTTGATAAGACAACCAATAATTCAAGGTCATTTAACATGTAAGAAGCTTTCTTCACTTTCCTTTGACGTCACCGGGTGATAGTGCCATAGGCTTAGCTGTCCACCTATGATCCCTTCCAAGAGATTCTGTGATTTGGGAGGGGGGTATGAATTGGGGATGGACTGGTTTGTGACAGCCAATTTTGAAATTTTCAATGTGAGCATTTGCACTTCAGAAATTGACAATTGTTATAAATCAGAGCTTGATTTATTGGTTCTTGACTGTCTAGATTTAATCAACTGTACATAATGTAGATTAGATGTCAAACTGTGTGCAGACTGGTTTGGTTTTTCTTGAGAGACCATTTGTTACATATTTACCAGCACAGTCCTGTATTAATCTTTAAACATGGCTTGAGCGCACAAAGAGTAATCAAGCAGATCAATTCTGGTTCCATGTCCAATGTCATCTAGACTATTCATCTTCTAAGGATGAAAATAACAAGCTTGCTAGCATGCACAGCACTTGAAGACTTGAAAATCTCTTTACAAAAATTATCTCATTTTATCCTCTCTAGTCAGCTGTTGTTATCATCCCCATTTTAATATTGAGTAAACTGAGGCAAAGTAAGGTTGAATGGCTTGCCTAGGGTCGTCCAGCTAATTAAGTGTCTGGGGTTGGATTCCTGACTCCGTCAATTCTGTCTCCCACTCCACCCCGCTGCCTTTTTTTTTTTTTTTTTTACCATGGGCTTGTCACCAATGAGACAAGTACCGGAAACACTGGGGTGACCAGTGGCCTGCAGGGGAGACTCTCAGGGGACTTTAGGTTAGGGTGGGTGCATCAGAGTAGCTGATAGGGACAGGAGCACAGCAGAAAGAGCTTTGGGCTGCCAGGTGGGAAGCCTGGGTCCTAGCCCCACACTCTGCCTCGATCTCTCAGAAGACATTTTATTCCCATGCTTTCCTCAACTGTAAATCAAGAGGCTTGGACTGGATGCTCTTGCCATCTCTGCCATACCCAAGGCTTTCTGGATGCTGGGTCAGGCAGGCAGAAATACTCTGCGATTTCCATAGATCGCTCACCAGGGGGCAGAAAGTCATCACAGCAAGCCCGGCAGCAGCTGCAGCATCACTTCTCCCAAGGATCCCTGGGAAGAGTTAATGAGAAGACCCGGCTGCAGCTCTGACCAGCTCAGCACCATGGTTAGCACCAGAGCCTAGAAGGGTGAAAGCCCACCCGACACACATGTGAGCTCCCTCCCCCAGCCCGTGCCCTGTCCCTTCCCTGTGCTGCGGCCACCTCGGGACTGGCGGGACAGCAGCAGGCGGGGTGATATTCACCCCAGGGCTGGTGGAGTCTGGCTTTTGGCTTCCTTAGGATGCCCGGCGTGTGCCCTTTGCCATGTCGGCTCCCCAGCGCCCTTCTCTCCTTCCACTGAGGGCACCAACCAATTTTCTGGTTCCCCTAGTTTTCAGCCTAAGATTCTTCATTCTTAACACTTCATTCTCTGCCCCGCTCCCTCCACATCTCTTGATCTTCCGTCCAATCAATTGCCAAGCCTTATCAATTCTAATTCTACAACAGCTTCTGTATTTCCCCTTCTCTCCATTTACATGGCCTCTATTCTAGTAGAGCTCTGGGGGAAGAGGAATAAATGTTTCCATGTGCAGGCATTGGGCTTTGCAAATATTATCTCATTTGTACCTCACAAACCTTGTGAGGTTGTTCTTCTGATCTGCATTTTACAGTTCAGGGAATTAAGGCAGACATAGGTCAAGAGACTTGCCTGGAGTCACACATCTAATAAGTGTCCAGATCTGAGAAGGGGCTTGCCTCAAGTCTCTCATCACTGCTATATATCCTTCACATCAGAACTAAATTGACATTACAACTCTTTTCAGTAAATGCAGTGGCTCCCTCTTGCTTCTAGAATAAAATACAAATTTCTCTGTCTTTGAAGACCCTTCACAGTCTAGCTCCAGTATACATTTGCAAACCTCTCATAGATTATTCTCTTTCCTAAGCTCAATATTTCAGCCAAGCTGGATTATTTGTTGTTTTCTCTATCTGTGCCTTTGATCCATTCCTGAAAAGCTCTCCCTCCTCGCCTCTACTTCTTGTGAATTTTCTTCACAGTTCAGATTAAGAAATCTAATTTTAAAGAGACATTTTCTGATTCCTTTTTACAGATTGGATGGCTCCTCCTAGAACCTACATTTAAGGAGAGACCCCTGACCAGTTGTCTCTTCATTTCTCACTAGGCTTAAATCAGGACTCTTCTATAATTTTTTCTCTCTTACTTTCCATGATCCCCTTTTCACTTATCTTTTATGTGTTGTTTTCCCTTATCGGAATGTAAGCCCCTTAAGGGCAGGGACCATCTGCTTCTATTTGCATTCCTAGTGCTCAGCACAGCCTAGTGCCTGATATATAATAAGTCCTTAATAAATACTTGTTGACTGTTTTTTTCCAATTATTAGAGCCTTCAAATGTGTATTTATTTTGTATATGTCCCTTATTTACTCACCAGTGAACTTGCAGTTTTGCTCTTCTAGAATGTAAGGTTTTTGAGGTCAGTGCTCTCATTTTTGTTTTTATATCCTGAATATTTTTTGCAGTGCTTGACACATAGTGAGTACTCACTAAATGGCTGTTTATTGACTGATTAATTGAGGAGGGGAAGGGTAGAAGACTAGAGAGAAAACAGATAGCTTGTCATATCATACTATGAATAAGTTTCCAAATTTAAAAAGTATTACTTGACCTGGTTCAGGAAAGAGAATTTTTTTTCAAGACTAGATTATTTGGTTCATTCTGTTTCCTCCTGACAATATTAATTGTTCATATTTGTATAGCTAGCATTTAAAGGTTTACAGTACATAGTCCTCTCATCAACATGTGAAATAGACTGTATACTTTTTTTTTCCCCCGGACCAGTGATTCACTGATAGAGGGAAATTTCTGGTGATGAAATTTGCTTTACCAAAGCTATTGAGTCCTTGTTCTTTAATTTATATGTGGTATCAGATAGTTGGTTGAAGCATTGAAGGATTAATAAATCTTCCCATGTCATGCAGCTAGTAAGTATTGAACTTGGGAATGAAATCAAAGTGTTATTTGTTAATTAAAAAAATAAATATGATCACTAGAGCAAAACAGTCTTACAATGCTCTTACCTAACAAGTTTTCTCCTTTGCATATGTTATATTTATAATGGGACATTGATCAGGAGACTCTCTAATCAATATGAATCCTCTCACCCCTGCTTCATTAATCAATATAAGAGTGTAAGGCAGGGCATGAACCTTTTTTTTTTTTTAAACCAGGACATCTCCCTTGGAGTCACACAAACCTCTTGTTGAGAGTACAATCTTCTGATTGGTTCCCAGGCTGCCTCCCAATGATTGATTGAAGCCCAGGAAAACTGACCCTTGTAGAGAAATTGCTTTCCCTGTGGTTTCTAAAACAGATTCAGCACTCTCTCTCTCTCTCTCTCTCTCTCTCTCTCTCTCTATTTCTCTCTTTCTCTCTGTCTCTCTCTTCACAAACATGTACATGTATAATTTTACAAATATATAGTTATTTTAAAAATATATATTTAAACATTACATTGTATACACATGTGTTATGTGTATATGTTCTTCTGGGGCCATTTTTCTTGTGCTATAATTTCATTAGATTTGCAGATCAGAATGCAGCAAGGGAAGAGGGAGGGGAGAGAGAAGATAGCTGGGGAGGTGCCACTCCCAGCAGCAATAGTGACTGAACAGCAGAAGCACATGTAAGCATAACTTGTGCTTTCCCTGTCAAGCCTGAGGTTGAGTTACTAGACCTGAGAATTTCTCTCTGTCTTCTTGTGCCTTTCTATTTCTTTTTCTGGACATAAGCCAGAAATCTTGAGAATCGTGGCATCCAGGCTTGGGATTACCTAATAAGTAATATTGAGCATTCCTGAAGTGGGTGCTAGGTGCCCATAAAAGAAGATTTCCTTAAATGTATGATTTCTAGATTTGGGGACTACTAAAAAAATCATCCTGCAGCTAAACAATCAAGAACACCCAATGAGGAACCAGGAAATTTGGACCTCCATGATAGCTGCTGTGATTTGCTCTAGTAGTACAGTTTGGGGGTGAATGAGAAATACTTGTTCAAAGTCTTACAAAGGATTTTTGTTTTCTGAAGCAGCATAATTACCTTACATTTGAGTGTTTTATCTTTTCTGTGACACAGCTAGATGGTACAGTGAATAGGGCACTGAACTCAGAGTCATGAATACCTGAGTTCAAATCTGGCCTCAGACACTTACTGCTGAATGACTCTGAGCTCCTGACCCCATTTGCCTCAGTTACTCATCTTTAAAATGAGCTGGACAAAGAAATAACAAAACCACTCCAGTATCTTTGCCAGGAAATTGTCATGGACAAAATGCCCATGGAGACAGGTAGGGTCAGATACAACTAAACAATAACAATAAAATATTTATTATTTTTTTTCATGTGCACTTAAGGAATACTTTGAGTTTAATATATATTTTTTTAAATTTATTTTTTTTAATCATAGCTTTTTATTTACAAGATATATGCATGGGTAATTTTTCAGCACTGACAACTGCAAAACCTTCTGTTCCAACTTTTCCCATCTTTCCCCTCACCCCTTCCCCCAGATGGCAGGTTGACCAATACATGTTAACTATGTTGAAGTATAAGTTAAATACAATATATGTATACATCTCCAAACAGTTATTTTGCTGTATAAAAAGAATCGGACTTTGAAATAGTATACAATTAGCCTGTGAAGGAAATAAAAAATGTAGGTGGACAAAAATAGAGGGATTGGGAATTCTATGTAGTGGTTCATAGTCATCTCCCAGAGTTTTTTCTCTGGATGTAGCTGGTTCAGTTCATTACTGCTCTATTGGAACTGATTTGGTTCATCTCATTGTTGAAGATGGCCATGTCCATCAGAATTGATCATCATATAGTATTGTTGTTGAAATATATAATGATCTCCTGGTTCTGCTCATTTCACTCAGCATCACTTCACATAAGTCTCTCTAGGCCTTTCTGAAATCATTCTGCTGGTCATTTTTTACAGAACAATAATATTCCATAACATTCATATACCACAATGTATTCAGCCATTCTCCAATTGATGGGCATCCACTCAGTTTCCAGTTTCTGGCCACTACAAAGAGGGCTGCCACAAACATTTTTGCACATATAGGTCCCTTTTCCTTCTTTAAAATCTCTTTGGGATATAAACCCAGTAATTTCACTGCTGGATCAAAGGGTATGCACAGTTTGATAACTCTTTGGGCATAGTTCTATATTGCTCTCCAGAATGGTTGGATCATTTCACAATTCTACCAACAATGTATCAGTATCCCTGTTTTCCCACATGCCCTCCAACATTCCGCATTATCTTTCCCTGTCATTCTAGCCAATCTGACAGGTGTGTAGTGGTATCTTAGAGTTGTCTTAATTTGCATTTTTCTGATTAATAATGACTTGAAGCATCTTTTCACATGGCTAGAAATAGTTTCAATTTCTTCGTCTGAGAATTGTCTGTTAATATCCTTTAACCATTTATCAATTGGAGAATGGCTTAATTTCTTATAAATTAGAGTCAATTCTCTCTGTATTTTGGAAATGAGGCCTTTATCAGAACCTTTGACTATAAAAATGTTTTCCTAATTTATTGCTTCCCTTTTAATCTTGTCTGCATTAATTTTGTTTGTACAAAAACTTTTCAATTTGATATAATCAAAATTTTCTATTTTGTGATCAATAATGATCTCTAGTTCTTCTTTGGTCATAAATTTCTTCCTCTTCCACAGATCTGAGAGATAAACTATCCTATGTTCTTATAATTTATTTATAATCTCATTCTTTATGCCTAGGTCATGAACCCATTTTGATCTTATCTTGGTGTACGGTGTTAAGTGTGGGTCAATGCCTGAGTCTAGTATAGTTTTTATTGTTGATAAAATAAAAAACTATCCCATATGCCTGATATCCACATCACACAATGAGTACCTTTTGTGCAAGATAATCCTGTTACCCATAAAAGGGGAAATCTTAGATATGAGCCCTACTAAAGTTTTATTTTAGAGATTTCCCTAGGGTTTGACTTCATGGTAGGGATAGAACCAGAAGGAATGCCAAAATTTGAACATGTTTCTTTTATTTAATTTGTATATCCCTTAGAGGCGCTAAAGATGAACAACAAGCTGAGTCTCAAATTGAATAGGTAGAAGAGATCAGATTATATTGTATTTGTGAAACTATGTAGGGTTACAATGATCTCAAGCTGTTCCCTGACACCAAAACACCTTTACCATCCTTTAACACCCCTAGTCTCCTAATAATGCAAAATGGCTGATAATTATGGAATACCGTAATCTCAGAAGAATTAAAATTGCAGGTGAAGGGCAATGTAAAGACTCAGGGTAAGAATAATTAGGCTGTAGTATATTATCATCAATGAATTATTCATGAGAAGTGGAAAGAGAACATCAAGGACATGTATGACTAAAAAAGAGCTGGACTAGTCATATAGTTGGAGAAAGAGCTATAGCAGATGGATATATGACCTTGATGCTCCAGAAGGGAGATCCTCCTTGGAAGATTGATGGAAATATAGAGATAAGAATTATACAGGATAAGAAGGTGTTATGCATAGCTGGAGAGATTACCTTACTGATAGCACAGATTTAAAAAAAAATGCTTAAGCAATGATGAGAGCCGGAGCAGAGGAAGAAATAAAAGGAAGGAACAGGGCAAAAATGTAGGGTTAGAGGGCTAGTAGTTGTCTCCATTGTAGGTTCCATGAATCAAGATTTAATACACCTATCCAATACATATCCATGCTTTTTAACTAGGAACACTGTCTCATAGTGGTGAGAGTTGGTGATTAATTCCTCCATATATATATATACACATTCATTCATCTCACTTTTTCACTTCTAACTAATAACAGACCAATGACTTCTGACCTTAATATGTCTGAAGGACTCACCTTTTTCCTATAAAGGGTTCTAGATCTGGATCAAGGTAAACAGTCTCCAATCTGAGGATCTTAAAGAAAGGGGTCAGCCTATTTATAGCTCCATCCTAAATCACCAGGGTGTGATTAAAGCTTAGGTGTGGTAGTCTAGAATTCCTTCCCAAAGAGCAGCAGAAAGAAACTTAATGTAAAATTTATATTATATATGGGACATTCCTTCACAATAAAAAAAAATGTTAAAACACAAAAGATTCAAAAGTATGCTTTGTTAGACTTAAAACATGAACCACCGAGATCACCACTACTATGATATCTCAGAAGAATAATAATATTTCATAGTTTAATGTGAAATATTTTCTGGAACTACTGGATAGGTCTTTCACTTTAGCTTCAGCCCTTCACAGAATTCCTCAGAGGATATTGTTATCTGGCAAGTGTGGTCAAGGGTTTGACTTCTATTCTTGTTGGCAGTCATCTTTAAGAGACATTCTAAGAAATGAAGGGGAAGAACTTCTGTGCCATAGAGGGAAACAGTGAGGTAACCACTTCTCCACAGTCTATCTAAGGGCCACTATTCAGGCACCTAAGCTCAGGGAAAGTAGAAGAGTAGCCAATAGCTACCTCTCAGGATGACATCTCAGGATAACTTAGACAAATCCCTACATTAGTGGCAACACATGAATAGGTTTAAATTTTTACTAGTTTGGGTAAGGTAGCCCTTCATTTACCATTCACAAAAAATCCCAGAGTTCCATTCCACATATTCTGGAGTGAGAGAAAAGAGAGTATACCAGAAAATAAAATCATTCTTTACTGAGCTAATAGGATCTTCTTGGTTCACTGGCTAATCCTCTCTGACATAGTTTTAAAGTAATTTTTTCTTCCCCCCCAGAGGGGAACATGAAAAGGCAACACATGAAATACAGTTATGAAACCTCTGGGTGTACATATCTTTTATCAAGAGATCTACAGAAAGGGAAGAGGTAGATGTGTGATCATAATGAGCCTAGCTCCAAAGACAACTCTGAAAAGGCCTCTGTTCAATGTATTTACCAAGGGTGACACTCTTGATAGAACCAATCATAGACATTCCCCTGATGAAACAAGTTATATTTGTATAATACTTTACAGATTGTTATTCTCTTTACACATCTACAATGTGTACATATATAGTACAATGGATCTATGATTTAATAAATGAGGAAACTTCTTCTATCCATGCAGAACATAACCTGAATCACCAGGTTCTTGTCTATGTTCTCCCATGGTTCTCCACCAAGAATTTAGTCATTCCATATTTCCTTTCTTATATTTTGTCTAGATGGCACAGTAAATAGTATATTGCTCTTGAAGTCAGGAAATCTTCAATTCAAATTCAGTCTTGGACACTTACTGACTTTGTGATCAAATCACTCAATCATTCTATACCTCAATTTCTTTATCTGTAAAATGGAGACAATAATAGCACTTATCTCCCAGGGCTGTTGTAAAGGGAGGAATCTTTCAGGTAAGGGGGATGGAGTAAACAAAGACACAAAGATGGATGAAGGTAGTTCAAGTTTAGGGAATAGCTAATAGATTACTTAATTAAAATATATTATGTGTGAAGGAGATAATATGAATTAAGTCTGGAAAGGTGGGTATATTTGGATTGTAGAAAAGTTTTAAATGCCTACCCAAGATTTTAAATTTATAGACAATGAATCACTTAAGCTTTTTGATTAGGAGAGCGCCATAATCATACCTGTCTTTTAGTAACATGAAGCTATGTGGATATTGAATTAAAGGCTTTTGTATAACTTTTGGATCATAAGCAATTTTGATCTTCAGAAATGATGGTATTCTGCAATTTATAGCCATATAGCATCATTGGGAAAGCAATGGTGTTTTAAAAAAAAATTAGGAACCTTTTGGCCAGGAAGCAGCTTAGGATCATTAAAGAGACCTACCATTTTCCAAATACAGTCCAGGCTACCTTCTGTCATTCAGTTTTTTGCCTTACTTATTATCCTTCTGCAGTATCTGACCCAGACACATGATAGATGTATTAACTTAATGGATAGGTCTTTTAACTATAAGTCATAACCTAGAAAAAGAGACAACCTTCATTCCTTTGTATTATTATATTAACCCATTTGAGTTATTGCAGATTCCATAGTGAAAGTCCTGTCTTGTTCTGGGGCTTGATACAATCATCAACTTTAAACAGGAGCTCATAGAGAACCTTAGTACCTCAGCTATCCCTCTTAAAATTTGGACACTCTGTAGAGCATCTGCCATGGTAGTGGTAAATACTTTTTGATATGTATATGTTCCCTTGTTTTATGCTTGATTTGATTCTAATAATCCAAGGGTCACCCGTGCAGAGATAGCTCTGGACTTACATTTGTTAAGGAGTTTTGTGGACTTTAAGCACATGAATAAAGAGTAATTTTGTTGAAGAAAAACCATGAATGCTATCTTTTGCTATACTGAGTTAGGTGTTTTTTGTGATGACACAAAAAACACAACATAATTTTGTATTCCCTACATTTTTAGTCAACTTTGTGATTAAAAAATACATGATCAGCTGTAGAAAATTATTTGTGAAAGCTTGCCAGTTTCCTTCTCTTATTTTTATAAAACATATTCTTAATGCCTGTGTAGATGATTTTCAATGGCTTTATAAAGGTAAGAATGCAGTGATATGGGTTGGTAGTTGTTGATCTTCCTCACTCACCTTTTCTGAGGAATAATGTCATCCTTTATCATAGGATCATAGATTTAGAGCTGGAAGGGACACTAGAAGTCATCTAATGCAATTCTCTCATTTTACAGATGAAGAAACTGAGGCTTAAAGAGATTAAGTGTCCTGCCCATGGCCACAAAGCTAGCAAATGCCAAGGGACTGATTTGAACTCAGTTCTTCCTGACTTCTAAGTTTAGCAATGCATTATGTCATACTGCCTTTCAATATACAAAATTTTTTTATGTTTATTGTTCCCCCCCCCCCCAAAAAAAAACATTCATCTTGCTAGGACAAAAAGTAACTTTTAACATTTTCTTCTAATAGGAAGTCACTCATCAATCCATTTAAAATATAATTTAAAAAAATAAATACAGCCACAGAATTATTGTTATTGAATAATCTGATTTTTTTATGTCAATATTCCACACTCATTTGTGATAAAGAACTTTATAGATGCAATTGGGGAATGAAGGCCCGATTTTTAGACCAGAAAATCTTTTCGTTATTGTTTTAAAATTTTTTTAGGCTATATATGTACATTCTTTTTTTTTTTTTTTTTACATATTTCCATGTGAATCACATTCATTTTTTACATATTTCCAAGAGTAGAGAAAAATCAGAACAAAAGGAAAACATCACAAGAAAGAAAAAAAAAACAGAAGAAAAAACATGAAAATAGTATGTGTTGATCCACAATCAGTCTCCATAATTCTCTCTCTGGAAGCAGATGGTATTTTCTATTTGAAGTCTATTGGGATTGCCTTGGATCACTGAACCACTGAGAAAAACTTAGACTTTTATAACTGATCATTGTACATTCTCGCTGTTGTTGTGTACAATCTATTCCCTGCTCTATTTGTTTCACACAGTATCAGTTTATGTAAATCTTTTCAAGCCTTTCTAAAATCAGTTTGTTCATCATTTTTATAAAACAATAATACTCCATTACCTTCATACACCGCAGCTTGTTCAGCTATTCCTCAATTGATGGACATCTACTCATTTTCCAATTTTTTGCTACCACAAAAAGAGCTACTCCAAACATTTTTGCACATGTGGATAATTTTCCTTGCTTTATGATTTTCTTGGGATACAGGGCTAATAGTGACATTGCTGGATCAAAGGGTATGCACAGTTTTATAGTCCTTTGGGCATAGTTCCAAATTACTCTCCAAAATGATTGGATCACTGCACAACTCAATCAACAATGCATTAGTGTCCCAGTTTTCCCATACCCCAACATTTATCATTATCTTTTCCTGTTATCTCAGCCAATCCAATAGACATAAGGTGCTCCCTCAGAGTTGTTTTAACGGGCATTTCTCTAATCAGTAATGATTTCGAGCATTTTTTCATATGACTACAAATGACTTTCATTTCTTGATCTGGAAATTATCTATTCATATCCTTTGACCATTTATCAATTGGGGAATGACTTGTATTCTTATAAATTTGAGTCAGTTCTCTATATATTTTAGAAATGAAACCTTTTTCATAAATACTAGCTGTGAAAATTGTTTTCCAGCTTTCTACTTTCCTTCCAATATTGGCTGTTTTGGTTTAGTTTGTGCAAAATCTTTTAAATTTAATGTAATCAAAATTGTTCATTTTGCATTTCATAATGTTCTCTATTATTTATTCTAAACTCTCTCTCAAAGATCTGACAGGCAAATTATTCCTAGAACAGGAATTTTTAACCTTTTTTCTTCATCACATAGACCCCTTTCATAATCTGGCCAAACACATAGACTACTTCTCATAACAATGTTTTTAAATTCAGAAAATAAAACATTCTATAACAAATATAAGATAGTAAATGATATTACAAAATAATATTGTAATAATAGAGGCTATTGCAAAAATATAATAAAATAGCATTACAAAGGAAACCAATTATATTAAAACACAACTATCAAAGTGTTAAAAAAAAATAAAGTAAGTCCTGGCCACAGAAACAGGAACAAAATTTACTCTCTGCCAATACATTTAGAGTCTTAGTGAAAATTGGCTTCTAGAAGTATGTGGAGGGACCCTTTATCGTTCTGTTTCAGAACATATGTATATATTTTCTGACTTTCCTGTCATTTAGTGCACAATCATGAAAAGTCTCTTAAGGTAATATTAAGTTAAAAGTTAATTTAGATATTAAAGATTGGAACTTTCCCTCTGTCTTCCCTAGTGGCAAAAAAGTCAAGAATGGTTATGGGACTATGGGGAAGGGACTTCAGGTTCTCTTTTGCTTCTGCATGTGGCTAAGAACAAATTGGGTCAATGTTTCTTCTTTCCTGATTGGAGGTGTCAGTATTAAAAATAATGAAGACCATGTTATAAACTTTTAACCTTTGGAAGATCAGAAGAAAAATGAAAAGTTTAGCAACTGGAGTTGGTAATAAAATTTGTCCATTACTGATCCAGTAGCCAAGGCTGAGCATATAATGTGCACAACTCATAGTAGAATGAACTGTTGAACATAGCAAGGTGAGGAGGCAGCCTGGCTAAACAAAGGACCGACTTGTCCATCAGTTATGTCACACCTAGAAGTGAACTTTATGGGGGGAATGAGATTGTAGCAATTACTTTAAGTATAAACTTACTGTCCTTTGAGGATTAAAGTGGATAGAAGAAAAAATATGCCTGTAGATCAGATGCTGTGATTTAGCATTTTAGGAAATAAAAAATCCTTTTTAAAATAATAATGAATATTGTTGAATTGAATCATTTTTAAGTTGTGTCTAATTCTTCATAACCCCATTTGAAGTTTTCTTGGCAAAGATATTGGAATGATTTACCATTTCTTTCTCCAGTTCATTTTACAGATAAAAACTCAGGCAAACAAGGTTATATGACTTGCCTAAAGTCACATATCTAGTAAGTGTTTGAGGCCAGATTTGAATTCAGGAAGAAGAATCTATCATTTTGCTGCCCCCAATAGATCTTAACTGGTTAATTGATATTGGAAAGATGTTAACTGGCTTAATAATATCGATAGGAACCCAATAGAAGGGAGATTTTGAGCAATAATATTAGATACTCATGCCCTGTAGGGTTACAACAGGAATCCTGGAAGGATCATCTACTCTCTGAAGATCCAATTTGCCAATGTGGTTATGGATTGGAGTAGTGTTTCCCAAAGTGTACGCGTACCCTCAGAGGTATGGGAAGAGTTTGGTGGGGGTACACGTTGCACCGGAGTTTGGTAGGGATATGCACTCACCATGCTTAGCTGCGCCTAATTCTACGTTCTCATGAGTCAAGTCAAGACAATCTTGTGAGGCGTGAGATGGTCCGGTGTGACACGGCGTGAATATATGACACTTCATTATGGAGACAACTTACTTCGTTAATAGTTAGTGGCTTCTCCAGGCGCCTGTGTATTTTTGATTTTTGTGAAATTTTTTTCTTATAGGAAAGGTTTGTTATGTGCTTTAGTAAGTTCTACTGATTTTGATTATTTTTAAATAGACGGATGAAATTGTTTGTGCTGAGATAACAGATCGTCATAATTTGGTTCTCTGGTTGTTAATTTTAATCTGATTTGCAGCTCCACGTCCAATAGTCTGTTCCTTTTTTTCGACTTAACGTCTACAATTGCTGAAAAAGCAACTTCACATAAATATGAAGTTGGAAAAGGCAAGATGTATTTCAGAACTTTTTCTGTTAAAACAGGATACACATGGTGCATTTGTAACCAGAATGATGTTAAAATACACTCCTTATGTTTATTTTTCAAGAATCCATCTGAAGCCAATTCCAACAATTGCTCTTCTTCATGCAACAAACCTTCTGGCATGGATTTATATTTTATTATGAATAATTTCATTTTTCATTTATTATTATTTTGTGTATGCATCAAAAAATACAAATATATTTTATTGTTATTAAAATACATCTATTTTTTTGACGAGGGGTACTCAGCATTATGAAAGTTATAGAAAGTGTACACATATGTCCGAAGTTTGGGAAACACTGGATTGGAGGAAGGAGCCCAGAGCCTGTGCTACATAAAAATAGTGACAAAACTATTCCAACTTTTTTTGTTTTTCTTCTGCTTCACTCATCTATGAATGTTCTTGGGATGGTATGAGTTAATTGAGTCTCATACCAAGGTTTCTATTGACATTGTACTCATTATTTTATCAGGTCATACTACTTACAATCAGTTCCATCTTCTTTCCTTTGTTCCACAGGTTTTCATAATTCATAATCTGTGACCAATTTACTCATGCTCTCTATCATTAGCTAGATTAGTTTCTAAACAGCAGAGTTAACCTGTTAACAGAGTTGTGCTCCAAGCCTCTGAAGAATTAAGGAATCTGTCAGAGCATCCATTCCTTGACTAAGCCTTTAGGAAGCGACGGTCATCTTCAAATCTAACTAGATATCATGTAGAGTAAAGAATGGGTTTTGGGGAAGTTCTCTCATTTGTCCTTACAATACTGTAAGGCTAGACATTATTTTCCCTATTTTATAGATGAGAAAATGGGCTACAACAAGTCAGTCTGCCCCTCAGTTTCCCCATTTATAAAAGTAAAGGTTTAGACTTACAAAACTTTTGATCATTTCCAGCTCTAAAAACAAAACAACATTATCATCCTCATCATCATCATTAAGAACCACAACAAAAATAAAAACAGCCTGTGCTCATCTCTCAAATTGTGTCTTTCTCACAATTATACAGATTGTAGGTTCTATCTTCTGACTTCAGTGATATTCTCATCACTACACTAATAAGACAGGTTTCCTGCTGCCAGGAAAAGGTAATTAAAAGAAAATTCTGGACTTTGAATCAAAAACTCTGTGTTTTAGCTCTAGTTCATCACCAATTTGCTATAAAATCTTGGATAAATTTACATCTCCTGCCTGAGCCTCAATTTCCCCATTTGAAAATGACAGCCTCCCTTAAAAGGATAGTCATCCCAAGGATGGATTTGTTCATTATTTTCCATGAAATCTTACATCATTGCCCATCCCTCCTCACCTGTCTGTCCACCCCCCACCCCCAATTTAGTAATGGTGACGATGATTCTGAAAGAATCAAAAGAATCAAAGGAGAGAGTAGGAAAAAACCCTAATGAATTTGAAGTTGCTGATTCAAGGTTACAAAAGGAGTGTAAAAACTCCAATAAATCTGTTTCCAAATTCTGCATTCAGACTCATATCTTCTCTTCCCCAGGGCTTAATTAATTTCTATTGACCAAAGTCTGTCAAGATTCCAGGCTCTGGCTAAATGCAGCACATCTGGAATATTATTATCTCTTATGCAAATAGTGCTTTCCATTAATCCATGTAATGGCAGAAAGTGTGCTAAGCCCCTAGAGTCATGATAACCAACCTCCAAGAAAGCTTTGGAAGAGGAATCAGGATAATCAGGAATTTTCATTTCCTTGCCAGCTCTTTTTTTCTTCTCTCCTTCTCCCCCACCCCCCCCAACTAACTTCTATGTGCTATGCTCCCTCATTAGAAGGTAAGCTTGTTGAGAGTAGGGACTGTCTAATCTTTGTATCCTCAGCATCAATCACAGTGCTTGGCATGTGGCAATAATGTAATAAATGTTTTATCTAGCTGTCTCATCTTATTTATCTTATCTGCTTGCTGTTTGTTTAGCCAGTCCCTCAAGACTCAATATGAAAAAATGTGTAGAAATTCTCACAAGAAAGATAAGGACTTTGGAAGAAAGTCTAGAGCATAGCAGATGAGAAAGATTCTTCAAATCTTAAAGAAGAGGCAGTAACAGGAGGATAAAAGTCCAATGAGGGAAGGAACAGAGACTACCTGGCACTTCCCCAAAAGTTTTGTGGCCGTTGATACCATTGTTATTACTCTACTGAAGTCCTTCTCCGATGTCTATTTGTGATTGATGAATAGGGGACTTGGGCTCTGGAAGGCTATTCCAGAAGAGCACAAACTCTGAAAGATCCCACATAGCTAGAAAGGTTTCCACTATGAGCCTGGCAACATATTCAGTGCTTGTCATTAGCTAAATCTGGACAGGCTAGGGACCAGAAACTTAGCCAACAGAGCAAAGATTTTGTTTTCTTTTTTCTCAGCAATTCTTAAAGCTGTCCTGTAAGGACACATACAGATTTGTGGGAAGTAATAAATGTCAGAGGAAAGCATCATGAAGTACTAGAAAGCAGAGTTTGAAGCCTCAAGATCTGGGTTTGATCTCCGGTTATCTTATTTCCTACCATAGGCGAGCCACTTTTCCAGTTTTTCTCTCAGGTTTCTGAATAGGATTATATAGATTTTCTCTAGGATGCTCCTAGTTTTAATTGCAATATTGTATGACTCACTGAAAAGGAGAGCTAGCCAGCTTCTCCCTGGGTAACATTCCTCACATCTTTTCTACCGTCCAGAAGCAGGATCTTTGTTCCTCTCTAGTCCTCAGCCAATCCTCCTGACCCTGCATTTATCTGGGGCTTCTGTTTGATTCCTTAGACCCTTTTTTCTGGGCATAATGGGGGCAGAGCTTGAAGCTGCCCAACTACTTTGAGGCTAACTAGCAGATGAGCATGGGGAAGAGAGGATCAAAGGGGAGCCCAGGCAGAGCAATGCAGGATTAGCTTCCCATCATTCCTGTGCCAACAACCAATTCTTTCTTTAATTCAATTAAATGAGGATTTATTAAGAGCGAGGTACTAATGATATGAATATGGAAACAAATCAGTCCTTGCCTTGAAGGAGCATATATTCTATTAGAACTGAGCTAACAACTATCTCACAGGGCCATTATGAGGCAAATGCTTTGTAAACCTTGAAGTGGGGTATAAATTGGAGGCATTCTTTCTTTCCCCTCCCTGTCTCTTTCTCTTTTCCTGTCTCACTTTACCCTTCTCTCCCTTCCCTGCTTTCTCTGTCTGGATCTCTATCTCTCTGTTTCTGTCTCTTTCTTTGTCTATCTCACTGTCTTTGTCTATCTCTCTGTCTCTCTACCTCTGTTTCTGCCTCTGTCTTTTCTCTTTCTGTCTCTGTCTTTCTATTTCTCTGTTCTGTTTTTGTCTTCCTGCTTCTGTCTTTTTTGGTCTTATCTCTCTATCTCTGTTTCTGCCTGTCTTTTCTTTTTCTGTCTCTCTCTATTTCTGTTTCTTGGCCTTCCTACTTCTATCTCTGTTTTTCTCTCTATCATGTCTATCTCTGTTTCTGCCTCTGCCTTTTCTCTTTCTGTCTGTTTTTCTACTTTTGTTTTTTTTCTCTCTGTGTCTTGTCTCTCTATCTCTGTTTCTGTTTTTTCTTTTTCTGTCGCTGTCTCTCTATTTCTATTTGTCTTTGTCTTCCTGCTTCTGTCTCTGTTTTTCTCTGTCTTGTCTCTGTTTCTGTCTCTACTCAGAGGTCCTCAAACTATGGCCCGCGGGCCAGATGCGACAGCTGAGAACGATTATCCCCCTCACCCAAGGCTATGAAGTTCTTTATTTAAAGGCCCACAAAACAAAGTTTTTGTTTTTACTATAGTCCGGCCCTCCAACAATCTGAGGGACAGTGACCTGGCCCCCTACTTAAAAAGTTTGAGGACCCCTGCCTAGCTCTTTCCCTATCTCTGTCTCTGTCTTGGTCTTCATGTTTCTGTCTCTGTTTTTCCTTCTGTATCTTGTCTGTGTTTCTGTCTCACTATTTGTCTAGCTCTTCCTCTATCTGCCTCTCTATTTCTGTCTCTCTTCCCCGGCCACACACACTTATATACACATACCCAAGTATACACATTTCATCTAAACTTTAGGGACCCTTAAACATGAGGACCCTTTGACAAGTGCTTCTTTTTTTCTTATATTAATCCTATCATGTCTCTACTAAGTGACAGTCTTAGAAGCAGGAAAACCTGGATTCATGTCTTGCCCCTGATACATACTGACTATGTGATTCTGGGCAAGTCACTGAACCCCTCAGTGGCCCAGGAAAATTTATAAATATAAAAATTATAAACTCCAGAGGAGTTGCTGTTTCCTTAATGGACTGAGAGTTCTTCTTGTACAGATAAAATTATTATCCTGAGAGGGACAATAAGCAATCCTCCTAAAGACATGGTATCCTAAACCAGAAATTTCTTTCTACTGGGATCTTTTCCAGATTCCCCAAGCAGGGCCCCTGGTATTTTGTGGTAGCCTACACACTGTTTTTAGGGCAGATTCTAGGTACCCTCCTGCTGGAGGTTCAGAAAAGAATAATGTGTACTGTCTTCTTCCTAATTTTGCAAGGACATTGATTTCCACCCTTGGAGCGAAAAAAAAATCAATATTGGCTACAAGGGGAACAGGATCTGCTTGGTTATGTTTGACTACTGGGGCTCTTCCAGATGGATGCTGGAGATTGCCTGTTAACCTTCTCTCTTCTATCAGAAGCCAGCCCAAGAGAACCAGAGGTCAGCATTTTAGCCTGACTGCTGCTAAAAGGAGGAGGAAGGTTTACATGGAGTGGAATAAGTCTTCAGATTTAAACCTTAGAAATCATATAATCCAATCTATTCGTTAGACAACTAAGGTAACAGATATCCAGGGAGGGGGCCTAACTTAACTTGGGTCACAAATTGGAACAACGATCAGAGTTCAGTGTTCTCTGAGCCTCCCCATTTATCAGAGAAGGTGGTACGTGTGTTGCAGTTAAGAGGCAAGGCCTTATTTCCCCAAAAGGGTCCCTCTCCTTCCCTTTTTCTGCCCCCAAAGAGCTATTCTGAAATATGTTCTGAAAAGTACATAATACTTTCTTTGGAGTAAGTATTCTCTGGCTACATTCTCATGCAAAGGAAGATTTACTCATCCTTTCTCAAGGAACAAAAAGACCACTAGCCCAAATTCTCCATCCTTCTTCTGATTTTCCTGGTGGGGGTTCTGACCATTCCTCTCCAGGACCCAACGGCTCCCCCACATACACAAACACACACAGAGTTATACTTTTTAAAGTCTTGTTAAACGAAAAGGCTTTTCCAAAGGAAGACTAAGTAAATCCCAATTTTAAAAGGCCAAGGCCTTCCACTGCATCCAGGGCCATGTCCAGTCGCTCTGATCCATATCCTGCCATTGGATTCAGAGATGACTCTGGAGGGGAAAGTGAGGCAAGTTTTGCCTAGTTCTCCCTCATTTAAATCCAACTCAGCTGCACGTCATGGCATCCCCTCCCTGATGTTAGGGAACTCTTTGAGAATGAAGGACAAACAACAGCTGCTACCTTCATGGGCTGATTGGAGCAGGGAAGGGAGCCAAAAGATCCCATTCTCCACCCCCAATTTCCCTTTATCTACAGTTGAGTCTTACCTTAAATGCCATTCACTTAGATTCAAACTTTTCTTTCTCTGAGAACAACAAATGAAAATATCCTGTGAAAAAAAGATGAGTTCTAATAGAAAATGATTTTTCTGAGATTAGTCTTAGATGGGGAAGGAGAAAAAAGAGCATTAGATGGTCATTAGATACCTAAAGAAGATGTAGAGAGAAATGAACACTATTGAGGAGGAAAAAGATGTCAGTGAAAAGAACATAAGGATCATGAAACAGATTGTCTCATTCACAGCAGTGCTGGGGATTAGCCTGGTCAGTGATATAAGTAGTATTTATTTATTCATTTCTCCATAAAGAGCAAAAGTCTATCCAAACATAATAGTCTGCTAAGTGTTTGGAAATTGTGCTCCTATGTGATGAGACCACATAAATCTTCACTATGCTGTAAACTTCCTGTGGGCAGAGAATAGGGTTTTACTGACCATTATTTTTGGTGATGGATATTAGAAAGAGGAGGATAGAGAGGAAAGAAAGTAAGAGGAGGTGAGTTGAAAGGGACAGAATGGGGGAAGGAGAGGAATAAAGGAGAATAAAAGACAATAAAGGAGGCAATTCTGATTAACCTAGACACATAAATCTTATATACATATATCTGTATTCTCCCTTCCTCATCTTTACTACTATATTAAGGCGGAGTAGGCCTAGGAAGCCATCTCTTGGAGCCTGTGCAAATATTGTCAGACTGATTCTAGCTGACCTGGTGGGAGCTCTCAGGCCAGCTTCTAGCCTCAGGGTCATGGGCTCAAAATTGGACTCCTAGCTGACTGAGAACATGGAAGTACCGATGACTCAAATAGATGCCTATGAGTGGGAGATTGGCTGAATAAATTGTGGTATATGAATGTTATGGAATATTATTGTTCTATAAGAAACAATCAGCAGGATTATTTCAGAAAGGTCTGGAGAGACTGACATGAACTGATGCTGAGTGAAATGAGCAGAACCAGGAGATCATTGTACACAGCAATAGCAAGACTATATGAAGATCAATTCTGATGGATGTAACTCTTTTCAACAATGAGATGATTCAGGCCAGTTCCAATGATCTTGTGATGATGAGAGCCATCTACACCCAGAGAAAGGACTGTAGGTCACAATATAGCATTTTCACTCTTTTTGTTGTGATTTGCTTGAATTTTATTTTCTTTCTCCTTTTTTTCCTTTTTGATCTGATTTTTCTTTGCAGCAAGCTAATTGTATAAATCTGTATGCCTATATTGATTTTAACATATATATGTCATATATATGCATGTATATATATTTTTTCTTTTTTGCTAAAACATTTAGGATTAAGTGATTTGCCCAGGGAAGTATTAGGAAGTTTTAAGTATCTGAGACCAGATTTGAACTTAGGTCCTCCTGATTTCAGGACGGGTGCTCTATCCTCTGCACCACCTAGTTGCCTCTTTAACATATATTTTTTACCATGTTTAACATATATTGGATTACATGCCATCTAGGGGAAAGAGTACCTTAAATGCCATTCACTTGGGGAAAGAGGGGAAAATTGGAATGCAAGGATTTTCAAGGATCAGTGTTGAAAAATTATCCTTGCATATGCTTTGAAAATAAAAAAAAACACTTCAATAAAAATAAAATAAAATAAAATAAAAATAAAAAAGGATGAATCAAAGCACTTTTTTTTTCCTTAGGAGGCCTTCCTTGATTTCTTAGCTGTGACTCTCTAGACAGCATCATGTGATTCCAGGAAGGATTCCTGGAGAAGGACACGCCTCCTCTAGTCTAGTATCTGGAAACTCTGACAGTGTTCCATAGATAGAATATGGACTCAACTAGGTGGTCCAGGCCCCTGGCTTTCTTGGGCCTTTTCGTGTTTGTTCACTCTTGATCTTAAACAAATATGTGTTTCACAATAGATGTGTCCAGTGCTGATCATGAGCTTGTGAATTCTGAAAGATCTAGAGTTCCTGAGAAGCCTGAAAGTACTTCTGTGTCTTAGAGTAATGATAGCAAGGGAAACTTCTTCATTGAGAGAGGTCAGTCAACCACAAAGAAAGTCACACTAGACTATTTGATCAGATAGTGCTTATCAAGGCAAAAGATAAATTGCCTGATTAGATAACTGTTTATATTCCAATGAGTTTTAAATATTAACTCCCCCTAATCAATAACTGTAGTTTTGTTGTGTTACTAAATTCTATTCTAATCATTCTATTAATGCATACTGTGATTCTTTTATTTTTAGCATTTCTGGGAAGGAATAAGTATATTTTATCCCCAACTGATATTTGTACAGAGGTTACCTCTTACATCTCACCTCATTGTGGGGAACCATTGACTCTCCAAAGCCATAATAACTATTACTATAGTTAGCAAATTCCCTGAAATGACTTGGTTGTTTTTAATTTGTTAATGAGCTGGTGAATATGAGGAAGGGTACCCAATCTCTCTAAGTACAATACAGATCAGGTTTTACTAGGCCTGAATTTGGAATAAACCATAATACTGGGTATAGTACAGGGAATAATGAAAGCCCCATGCTCCGTGGATTCAGCCAAACAATGCAGCTATGTTAGCTTACCCTTCTCTTTCCATTGCCCTAGATTTGCTCCCCCAGCACAACCTATCTCACCAACCCCTCTTCCTTCTCTTCTTTTTATCATTCCTTTCAGGCAACAGACATTTCCCTGCACAAACAGCCTCAATCCCTATCTACAGAACACCATAATAATCAATGAACTTGTCAGAACATCAGTCATTAAAAGAGGTAAAAGACAATCCATGAAAATGACTGCTCTGATGTATGGTAAACAACCATTGAGATTTTTTCCAGACATAGATTTCCAAGAAAACTAAATGCAAAGAATTGGAAAATGAGAGAAGGGAAAATAACAAAACTGACCAGAATTTCTTTGGGTTGAGTCTGTTTTTAAGTCCCCTGAGGTGTATTGCCATGTTTGAAATAAAATTATGGCACTTAGAAGGGCCTGGAGTCAGGAAAACTCGTCTTTCTGAGTCAAATCTGGCTGCAGACATTTCTTAGCTTTGTGATTCTGGGCAAGTCACTTAACCTTATTTCTTCATCTATAAAATGAGTTGGAGAAGTAAATGGCAAACCACTTCAATATCTTTGCCAAGAATACCCCTAGATGGGGTCATGAAGAATCAGACATGATTAAAAACAACTGAACAACAACAAAGAAAAGATAGGCAAGTCTATAGCTCCTTTGAATCCAAATGTGACAAGAAAAATCAGGCCTATAATTAGTGCCAGAGTAAGAATGGTCCAACCTGGAACTTCTCAACCAACTTTCCTTCTAGGAGAGTAAATATTCATTATTCTCTTAAATATTGCTATACCTGGAAATTAAAAGGAAGGCATTAAATATTCACCACACTGCCCCCAGTACAGGGCAAAGAATAAATGCAATTATAGAAAATTTGGAGAAATCCTCATGTCCCTCTCTTGGCTTGAGACCACCAAGTCATCCCAGACAGGTTGGAGGGTATCCTATTCTTAAAGTCTCCAAAGAAGGAGGTTCCTCTATTTTTCTTGCTGACTTAATATCTTAAGAACCATAGCAAATTCTTTCTTATGTCTTACTTATAATCTTCCTCCTATTTTTTCAACCCAGTCTAGGAATATGGTACAATTCAGCACCAAGAGATAAAAAGATAAAAAGTGTTGTGGATTATTTGGTCCATGAATAATAAATTCAAGGTCACAATAAAGAGCTAACTAAAACAGAATCCAATTTTCATAGACAGGGTCATGCCCCAGAATAATTGGAGGATTAGCAACAGACAGATAGTGTCCCCACTAGATAATTTTGTTATCCAGGTCCCAGCTATAAACAATCAGGTAAAAAGGCCTCCTTGAGGAGGAAAGAAGCCAGGCTTCTCTGTGACCCAATGACACTGGTCTTCCAGCTGTTCCTTGAACAAGACATTTCATTTCCCACTTGCAGGAATTTTCACTGGCTGTTCCCCATGCCTGGAAAGCTCCCCTTTTCCATCTCTGCTTACTAATTTTCCTTGATTTCCTTCGTATACAATCCCATTTTTCTGCAGGATCCCCCCTCTGCTATATTGACTGGGTCTTATAGACATTGTAAAGATTCAGGCCTAGAGCCCCAAAGACTTTGCTCTGTGGTAGATTTCACTTATTTCCTCTTTCATTTATTTATTATGTATTTCTTATTTCATATTTCTATAATATTTGTCATCATCATTACTAGAAAATTGTTTATAAGGTGATTTCCTCCCCCATTTCACACAAAACTGTTGAAAAACAGTCAATGAAGGAATAGATGAGTTCTATACTCATTATTCTTCTAAATGTAATGTTCCACAGACTATTGTACAGTCGACTAAACAACTGCTTTTTTTTTAATAGAGCAAAAATATTAGGATACTATGGGCACTGAAATTGCCAAGGCCTAAGCTCTATTCCTTATACAAGCCTATACCTGGTTGGGTCTTAAACCTTACTCTAGGGTTGTGCTGGTAAACATTTAACAACTAATGGACAGGATACATTTTAAAATCTAATCTGTTTTACTAACATTTTTAAAATTACTTTCTTAAGTCTAGACTATAGGTCAGCAAACTAGGCCTGAGGGACAAATCCTATTCAGACTATTTTTGTCCAGACCACAAACCAAGAATGGGTTTTCCATTTTTAAATAAAATAAGCTTATTTTTTAAAGGAAAAAAATATAGCTGAAAAGCTATATAAAAATAAACTGTGGACATTTGGCCTGTGGGATATAGTTTACTGACCCTTGGTCTAGACAATCAACAAAACAATAAAATCCAGATTTGTATCATTAGTTGATAATTAAAATATAAATGCTCACATTGAACATTTTACAAATTCTTTCAAGCCCTATTTGAGCTGGATCTAGCATACTCCTGCCCCTTTCCCATATCTGAGCTGTACCACCCATTGCTGATGCTAGCCAGTACCAGATAAGATGGCAGAAATGATAAATACCTCATCCTGTAGCCACATGATTTTGATGGGTTTTTGGTTAGATTTCTGCATTTTGAGAGCTTTTTAGTATGTGTGGTTCAGAGCACATGAATTTTTGTTATGTCAGAATCTAATAAAGATGTTCTTCATATGTTTTTATGAGTTAATCAATATTCAGTCCATTATAGATATTGCAGGTCAAGTATGACCAGGCCAGTCAGTAACCCAGGTCTGAAATTGGAATGAAATGAGACACTCGTAGTCTATCTAAGAATTAACAAAAGAAGATTTATTTAGCTATAGTGTGAATTGAACATTATGATAAGGAAAAGAATCTAGGATATAACCTTAATTCAACTGAGTGCAGCATTCATGTACCAAAATTGGCCATGCTGCTGGTCTGCGAATATAAATGTAAAGTTCCTTGTGTCCTGATTGATTTTGTGCTCAGATCACTAGAAAGATACATCAGTGGTCTGAGACCCAGTGTCCTGAGTCAATTCAAAATGAGGACCACTTCAATACCTTTTAATATTAACCAGCTTTGGATGGGGACTTAGGATATTGTGCTTATGAAATTCTACCCCTTAGTGATAGGTCTTAAAGATGTTCAAGAGCACCTGCCACCACTTAAATAGATGGGTTTAGGGTTTTTTTGGGACATCTCTGACCTCAAGTTTGAAAGAAGTCTGACAAATGAAATACCAGAGGGGGAAAAGAAAAATCAGAACAGAAAAATGTTTAGATTCTGTACATGTGAGTTATAATTGTGATCCAAGAAACAGTATTGTTTCTGAAAACAAGAAAAGTAAATATATCCAAAAGGCAAGGGTATGTCAGATAACTTAAAAAATATAAGAAGATAAAGAACAAGGAGAAAAACAGCTATTTTTCTTTCAGAATACTTTTTAGAGGGAGTACTTTCAGTAGGTTGGTTGGGACATGAATCAGATGCTAGGTGTGAAGGCTATTAGTATACAGTTAAAGCTAACCAGTGGGAATAGGCTGCCTTGAGAAATAATAATAATAATAATAATAATAATGATAATAGGGGGCAGCTAGATGGCACCAGCCTGAAATCAGGAGGATCAGAGTTCAAATCTGGCCTCAGACACTTAATACTTAGTAGCTGTATGACCCTGGGCAAGTCACTTAACTCCAATTGCCTCAGCAGAATAATAATAATAATACTAATAATTGTAATAATAATAATAATAGTATTTATATGGTGCTTTAAGATTTTCAAGAATACCTAGGTGGTACATAGTGCATAGAGTACCTGGCATGGAGTCAGGAATATTTACTTTCCTGTATTCAAATAAGTTCTCAGACACTCACTAGCTGGGTCCTAGGCAAGTCACTTCACCTGGTTTGCCAAAGTTTTCTCATCTGTAAAATGAACTGGAGAATGAAATGGTGAATTACCCTGGTATCTTTGCCAAGAAAATTTCAAATGAGGTTGTGAAAAATTGGACAGGACTTAAAAACAACAAGGATTTCAAAGCACTTCACATATGTTAGTGCTCTCTTGATATGGGTCTATGAGAAAAAAATCAGATGATCACTTCTCAGGGATAGTAGAAGGATTCTTGCTTGGGAATAGGTTGGACTAGGTAGCCTTAGATTTCCCTTCTAATTTTAATTTCATGATTCTGTGACTTCCATTTTAGGGATGTGTCTTAGATAAATTTAAGTCGTTTATCTGTAGTTAGGTCAAAGAAGCTAAAAAAACCCTGTAATAAACTCTAAAACCCTATATAAATGTCAGCTATTATGACTACAACTATTTTCCTTGATTAGATTATCCATGCCCTCTCTTGTTCTAAACCATCCTACAATACTTGCATTCTCCTAGTGCAATGGCCTATGGGGACTATGGCAGTAACCCAGTGAAACACATTTTGAGCACTTGTTTGTGTTTCTTGGTTTTCCCCTGCTTCCTGGTTCATCTTTAAGAAATCCAGACAAGTGGCTTTACCCCCTCTCAGCTGTGCCCCCAGACAGCAGAGGAAAGTCGACAGCTGTGATAAGGGAAAGGGATAATTCCACCCTTCCTGAACCAGCACAGATGGCCTGCAGCAGAGAGAAGAAGCTCACAATAATCTTCCTTTTGGAAACAGATTCAGCTGATTCGTTATTTTGTTTGCAAACAATGTCGACTCTAAAATCCAACAATAAGAATAATAATAACAAGGGTGCATTGCATGCCCATTGCTGGTGCCCTTCTGGGAACTCTAATCACAGCCAAAGAAATATGTCTAGAGTGAGGTGATAACTAACAGTGAGAAGGAAAGAGATATACCTGGGATCCTGACCCAAGATAGATAGAGTCATTTCAATAGAATCACAGCTTTAGTACAATCCAGATAATGCCAAGGAAATAACTAATGGCCTCCACATAGAATAGTAAAGAATTTTTAAAAAGGCTTTCACAAGTATAATAACTAGAGAGCACTGGCCAAATTATTAAAAATTTCTGAGTTCAAATTCCATCTTAGACATTTATGAGCTAAATGATCCTGGGCAAGTTAACTCAACCTCAATTCCTTCACCATTAAAAAAAGTGAGATAATAACATTCATTTCATATATATATATCACACTGCAAACCCTAAAATAGGCTTATTGTTGGTACTATTTTTTAAAATTTATCATAATCTTCTTCCTATTATCAATTTCCTGGGTCTCCTGTTCAGAATTTAAATGACTAAGTGAAAATGAAAATATTTGCTGTGAATTTAAGTAACCAAATTCCACAATCCCTAAAGTTGGATAGATCCCTGGAGGCTATCTAGTACAAACAAGATTATCCTCTACAATATCCACCAAAAGTGATATTGTTTAAAGACACATCCTGTAATGAGCAACTATTTGCTGTGTACATGTTTCAGTAGCCCTAATGTGAGGGACATTTTCCCTTATACTAAGCCAAAATCTACATTTCCACTTCTACCTATATTCTATTGTAAAATTAATTAAATTTATTTATTTATTTATTTTTAAATAACTTTTTATTGATAGAACGCATGCCAGGGTAATTTTTTACAGCATTATCCCTTGCATTCACTTCTGTTCCGATTTTTCCCCTCCCTCCCTCTACCCCCTCACCCAGATGGCAAGCAGTCCTTTACATGTTGAATAGGTTACAGTAACCTATTCAAAATTAATTAAATTTATTAAATTCTTAAAGACAGCTATTTTCCTTCCTTCCCACATATTTATATCCACCCATCCACCTCACCTAATAATATGACTTGAATTGATCTGATTTGGACCATTAAGCTGTTGGCTTTTTTCCTTAGCTGCATGTACTTTTTTTGTTGGAGCAGAGGGAAATTATCAGGGAGTGATGATATAAGAACAAAAAAGGCATCAATAAAACGTGTGTGTGTGTGTGTGTGTGTGTGTGTGTGTGTGTGTCTCGGATGGAAAGGGAGATGTCTTGACTATTGAAAGGCTTGAGTACGAATCCTTTCCTATATTTGATCTTTTGTTAGCCAAAGTGGTTTGAATGGGAACTAAGGACCCATTAGACATGAGTTGAATTCTAATGTTCCCAGGAGAAACCCTTTTTGGGATCACAAGTCAAAGGGATGTTGGAGAGAAGGGCCCCCACAATGAAAACCAATGCAAATGAACTCAGTGGTTTAGTACTGAGCCATGAATTGCACGAATATCTAAAGAATGCTAAATATGTCCAATGGATATAATTTTCTTGAGAGCAAGAACAGTGGTTTTTTGGTGTGTTTTTTTTCCTGTTGTTTTTATTTCCAGTGCCTAGCATATACTAGTAGGTGTTTAATAAATGTTTACTGAATTGTATTGAATTCCAGAAATTCTGACAAAGAATCTGGCAATAGCTGGATTTTCCTAGTCTCCTCTAAGGAAATTGCTTTACTCTGATCGTCTCTCTAACCTAGCCCACAAATGAAGTTGAGGGGTAAAAGATGGGCATAATTCTGTATTAGATAATGACTATGTGAGGGGAGAAAAAGAGACCCATATAAGACATGCTGTAGAGATAGAATTAATAGGTTACTAAAGAATGAAGAAGAATGAATAGTCAAGAATGACCTAGGTGATTTGAAGGATGCTGGTAATAACTATAGCAGAAATAGAGAATTTACAACAGGTGAATTTGAGGAGAAATATAATTAGTTCTTTTTTGGAAATGAGTTTGAGATGCATATGGTACATCCCAGTGGAGCTGTCCAGCAGCAACTCTGTGATTTGGTATTTGAGATTAGAAGAGAAATGAGAGTTGAACGTGTTACAATTTGAGGATTATATACATATTCATATATAGATATGATGATAATTTTCTTCTAGAATGGCTATCTTACTTGATACCTTATATGTCTTTCTAGGGAATTCTGAAATTTATCATTTTTTTTTTTTGCCAATTTGATGGTTATTAGATGAAACCTCAGGATGATTTTAATTTGCATTTGCCTTGTTTGTTCAATGATTCAGAACATTCTTTCATGTGATCGCTAACATTTTGCATTTCTTCTATTACTATCTCACTAATTTTTTCAGTTTTATAAAAAAATTATTAGCTTTCTATTAATATGTTCTATAATTGGAATAATTTTATACTCTTTTTTTAGCTTTGCAAAACCATGTGAATGATGAGAAAAAATGAGCATATGAGATTCCAAAAATCTAGAAAGGATCATAGCCAACCTAATCTATATCCTTTGTGGTGTCTAGTACTATGTATCACTCTTAATAAGTGCTCAATAAATATTTACTGAATGAATAAACTAATAATTTTGTTAGTTACTTATCTGGAACACAGAATTATAGAATCTCAAAGTTGAAGTCTATCTCAGATTATCTAATTCAATTTATATCTGTAGACAAATGCCCTTAACATCTCTGAAAAGTGTTTATCTGGCTGTGATTTAAGACCTAAATTTTTATAATCCAGTTTTGCTCACATTGAGAAAAAACTTGTCTTCAAGAACCACCTATTTCACTTATTTTTTTTTTTTGTTGGAGCCAAACAAGACAAGTCTAATTACGCTTCCATGTTGTAGTTCTTTAAATAGACCAAGACTCTCATTATGACCACCTTAGACTTCTCTTTTCTTTCTCTCTTCCTGGCTGTGCTCTCATTTGTCAGTGGTCTCTCTAAAAGGCATGCAACAACTGGAATGAAATCAGTCAGCTGTGGTCTGACCATGGCATAGAACACTTCTCTATTCCTGTGCAATATATCTCTTTTGTTGTAGCCTAAGATCATGGTTTTCTTCATGCAATGGTTCAGAAGTCTGAGGACCTAAATTCAAATTCTAGTTCTGTAATTTACTACTTATATTATCATAGGCAAAATCACTTTACCTCTAGGTCTCAGTTTCTTCATCTTTAAAAAGCAGAGATTAGAAGGCCTATAGAATCTTTTCTAGCTTGAAATAATGATTCTATGACTAATATTGAGATTATAGTACACCTATTCCCTTTGTGATCATCAGTGGCTGCTAGTCATACTTCCTCATCTCATTTGATTAAATTTAGTTTCATTTGATTTGATCTGATGTTTTGGATTGTTGAGGACTTTCTGAATCCTGAATCCTCCATTATCCAGAATGCTAATTCAGTTCCATAAACATTTTCCATTCCCATCTTTGTATTACTTGCCAATTTGATATGCATGGTGTATCTAAGCTTTCATCTAGATCATTGATAATTGAATGAATAAAAACATCTGTTAAGCATTTAGTCTGTGCCAAGCACTCTGCTGAGTGTTGGGATACAAGTAAAAGAGCAAGACAAGCTCTGCCCTCAAGGAGTTTTTCACACACATAAGGTGTTAGTGGCCAGAGTATTATGGTTGGGGAAATCATAGGATGATCTACAGAGCCATCAGAAAAGTCAGATTACATGCCTTCTCCAGAAGTAATTACAATATTAATTTGGGTTCTATTTCCAGAGCAAAAAGTAAAAAGCAAGGAGGAATGAGGGAGAATGTGATATACACAGGATTGCAAGATGAATGACAAAGAAATGGTCAATATGGATGAGTGGATAAAATATATGAGGCAAGATCTGGGCTCTAGGGTTGACAGGATATGGTGAAGTATTGGCTTTTTCACTGGCTGACTTATTAGGACAGCATAACCCCCCCAATTCCCCCCTAAAGTGATTCCAAAGGGAAGATGGCAGAGTAAGCCAGAAAATTTAAAGCTCCAGATCTTCCCCACAAATTAGACAAAATAGTGCCTCAGGGTGAACTTAGAGCAGTAAAATTAAACAAATTGGGGCAGAACAGTTGTTCTCCTGGGACAATTGGAGGAAATAAAAAGAAAAATACCAAGAGGGAGGTTTGGTCTATATGAAGTATAAACACCTCCAGGCTAGCTCCACTGAAACAACAAGCAGCAAGTGCTGGGGCTAGATAAGTTAGGAGGAAGCCTTGGCCCCAGCCACAAGAATTTTTATCTCCAGCACAGTATAGAGAGTCAGCTGTCTAAGGAGGGGAAGATTGAGGGAACCACTATTAATAAGAGAAGTCAGACCCATCTCTGCTGTGGAGGTGCAGCTCTGGGAGAAAAGGAATCAGCACACAGTGGAGCAAGGATGCTACTGACTGCAGGCTCTTACAGGAGGGTTTTCTTGGTTTTGATTCCAAATCAGAGGGGAGAATTGAAGGAAGACCTGAGGCCAGAGACACCATTCCACATATCCCAGGATTAGAGGTAATTACACTTGCAAAGTGCTATAAAATGTTTTAACAGACAAAGGAGGAAGAACCCAACCATAGAAAGTCACTTTGGAAATAGAGAAGACTGGGGTTTGTCTTAAGAGAAGGATACTGAAGCAAAAAGGGGGCGGATCTTCTATACCAGAGTAATGTCAAATTGTTATCTGTCCAAAAAGAATCCATAGAAGAGCTCAAAATACTTTAAAAATCAAATGAAAGAGATTGAAGAAAATTTTTTAAAATGAGAACAACTCTCCAAAAAAGGAAGTCATCTAACTGGAAAAGGAGATTCAGAATCTTTTAGAAGAAAACAATGTCTTGAAAATTAGAACTAGGCAATAAAAAGCCAGCAAAGTCATGAAAGGCTAAGAAATAATAAAGCAAAATGCAAAGAATGAAAAAATAGAAGAGAATGTGAGACATCTCATAAGGAAAATAACTGATCTGGAGATCAGGTCCAGAAAAAAATCATAAGAATAATTGGACTACCTGAAAACTATGATCAATAAAAGAAATATGCAATAATATAAAAATATTTAGAGAAAATTATGCTGAAGTGTTAGAACTAGAGAAGAAAGTAGAAAAAGAAAAAAGAATGCATCAATCACCATCTGAAAGATATCCAAGAAAACTTATAGGAATAGCATAGCCAAATTTCAAAATCCTCTGATCAAGGAGAAAATGTTACAAGCAACAAGAAAAAACCTATTCAAATATGGGGGGAACCATAATTAGAATCACACAAAACCTAGAAATGGCTACATTAAAAAACCACAGATCTTGGACTCCTGTATATCAGACAGCAGCAAAAAAACTGGGGTTACAGCTGGAAATAATCCCACCCAGCAAAGTTTATCATAATCCTGAGCAGAAAAAAAACCAAGATATTCAATCAATTTCCAGACTTTCAGGATTTTGTTGCAAAATGACTTAAATCAAAAATTTGATATAAAAGGTCTAAGAGAAATATAAGGTAAACATCTAAGAATAATTACAAGGGACTCAATAAGGACAAATTTTATTTTTTATACATGAAAATGTAAACTGTATATCTAAGACTGTCATTAGTAATTGGGTAGAAATAGAACTAAGTATGAAGTGATTCTTTTAAAAAAGCAACAATGTAGGGGGGAAAAAAGAATAATCATTTTATACAAATAAGACAAATAAGAGAGGAAGAACGGACACAGAAGAATTAGATGGGGGAACAGAGGTGGTAGTTCTGGAACTCTATTCTCATCAGGAATGAGTTAAAGAGAGAACAAAACACATATCTTGAAGATTATGAAAGTCTTCTAATTCAAAAAGAAATAAGAAAGTAAGGGAATATCATGGGAGGGAGGATAAGAGGAAGATGTTTAGAGGGAAATCTATTCACACCAGATATTGATTAAAGAGAAAACAACATATGTATTTGGAAGGGAATGAAGGCCTTTGAAATTTATAAAGAAAAAGAGGGTCAGGGAATAGAGTGTGGGGGGGCTATAGAAGGGAGTATATATTAAAAGCATGAAATTGGTATGTAGATTAATGAGAATGGGATAAAAAAGGAATGCCATATTTAGAAATCTATAAATGTCTTCTAAAATCAGATATAAACAAGAGAATATAGGAAAAAGATTGAGGGAGATGATAAGGGAAGGATCCTTGGCGGTGGGGGGAGGGTAGGTTAAGTAATAAGGCAAAATAGTAGGTAAAAGTAAAATAGAAGAATCAGAAAGGATAGGAAATAAGAGGTATACACAAACAAAACAAAAATCAGGAGTAGAATTTACTATATAAAAAAAAGCAGGAGTGGTAATCATGATCTCAATCAAAGTTAAAACTAAAATAGATTTAATCAAAAGAGAAAAATAGGGAAACTATATTACATGTCAGCCATATTAATCAATATTGTTTTAGACTATTTAAAATAAGTAGACAGTATAAAGTTGGGATATTGCTGTGGTATAGGAAATGATGAGTTGTGTAGTTAGAAAAATATGGGGGGGGAAGAAAAATATAGAAGATATTATCTACTTTCAGAGAAAATAGACAAAGAATCTTAGTATGATCTTATACAGATACATATGAAAGTATATGTATATGATTATAGATATCTGTATATAAATGTGTATTCATTTATGTGTTTGTGTATACATATATAACATATATTCACATATCTATGTAATTATGTGTATATGCTCATATCTCTATATCTATCTATATCCATGCTTAATTGTAATTTTCTTGAAAAAAGACTGGGAGGAAGAAGAAAAAAAAAATAAAAGGTACATAGCAGAAAGCAAAAGAAAACCTACAAGGAAGTAGAAAAAAGTATGGTATTTATTATATAGAATTTCTTGAAATGTAAATTTATTGCTTTATATTTTCAGTCCTCTCTTATGTGCTGCTGTACACATAGCAATGTTTTTTCTTTTCCTGTTTTGTATTTAAAATAATATTTTTTTAAAAAAAGAAGTGGTTCCAAAGCTGAGTGTGTTAAGCTGTTCCAGGCGTGGTCTTTGGAGGAGAATATAGCCTAGAACAAACAAATAATAGGTTCAATGACAAGAAGAAGGCTGCAGTGGATGGTAGGATGGAATGTGTTTAGAAGCCTAGTAGAAGGTCTTGTGGTTTAGTCATTTCAGTTGTGTCTGACTCTTTGTGACCTCATTTGGGGTTTTGTTGGCAAAGATACTAGAGAAGTTTGCCATTTCCTTCTCTAGCTCATTTTGCAGATGAAGAAACTGGGGTAAACAGAATTACATTACTTAACCAGAGTCATACACAGATAGTGTCTCAGGTCAGATTTAAACTCATGAAAATGAATCTTCCTGATTTCAGGTCTGTACTCTATCTGCTGCACCAACTAGGTCTGAGTTTGACTATCGGGAATGTACCTTATCGGGTTGATTTGTCATTCAGGAGAACATGGCCCCAAACCTGAGTGGATCACTTTCACTATCAGAACATAGGCTTGGGAGGTCCTATGGTCTGGAGGAAGAAGCCCTGGGTGAGTGGCAGGAAGATAGCCAGGATGAGTGATGGAAGGAGATGCGAGCCACAAAGTGGAAATAAAGGCAAACGAGTTATTTTTAATTTTCCATCAGGGCCAGGACCACATCGTTGAGCATTCCACCAGAGACTTCCTTCCAAGTAGCACTGAGTCTCTGGACCCAGTCATACTCTGGTTTCAAGTCTCAGCTAAAATCCCACAGGAAGCCTTCCTCAGGCCTGTTAATTATATTGCCTCGCCCGCTGTTAATTTCCTATTTATCTTGTATACAGTTACTTTGTATGTATGTGTTTGCATGTTGTCTCTCCCACTAGATAATAAACTCTTTTAGAGCGGGAACTGTCTTGCCTCTTTTTAATATGTGGAACTTATCACAGTATCTGATTAAAGTGCTTAATAAATGTTTATTGAATTGAACTGAACTAGTTCAGAATCTATACTATATCTAACCCATATTTCTCCATTGCATCTTCAAGCATAGTGAGAGTCTTCATCAGAGACTTTGTTGCTAGCTGGTTAACCTTTGCTTGCAACATTCCCTTGATCGATCAATTTAATTTCCCTGTCAAAAAAGTAAATGAACTTAGGCCAGCATGATCCACTCTTGCTTAAATTCTGCGTATTCTGAGTTCAAAACTTCATTTTTAAGCTCTCCATTCTAGACACTTTTAATAATATTTTCTGGAATTTTGACAAAGCAGTCAAGCTCATTGGTGGATTTATAAAATCCACTTTCCCTTTTCTGAAAATTGGAAAAAAAATTCACCTTTCTCCCATTCTGTGGAATCTCTCCCACTTTCTTGCTTTGCAAACACCACAAAATGGCTAATTGCATTCAGTAATTTTTTTTCTGTGCTCTGGGGTAGAGTTTATCTGTATTTGATGACTCAAACTCCTCTAGGGCAATTGGGTCCTCTCTTACTATCTTTTTATCTTTATTGAACTTTAGTTCCTTTTCATCAATTTTTGTTCTGTCTTTCCCAGTCCAAAGAAATTTTCCTCAATGGGGAAAATAAAGCAAAATAAAAGCTGAGTAATTCTACTTTCTCCATCACCTACATTGTGTCATAGTAACTACAGTGCTAGATTTGAAACTAGTGTGGGCTTGCATCTTGCCTCCAACACTCCCCTATATGTGTGATTGTGGCTAAGTCATTTAATTTCTAACAGTCTAAGTTTTCTCACATGCAAAATGAGGATGTTAATCAATACTTGCACTACCTATCTCACAGGGTGGTTGTGTGAAAATCTTTAAGAGGTACATAAATCTATGTACTTTCATCTATGTAAAGCAAAAACTTTATCCATTTTAAATTTCAACTTTCCCTCAATTTTGATTAAAAACTCTTCCCCTTAACTGGTCTGCCAGTCTCAGTTTATTTGCAGTTTTAACATTCAATGTTCCTGTCATGAGATTATACTCAGTTTTATATTCCTTCTGTTACCCACCTATTTTTAAATCTTCTGTGCATGACTTTTCCCCCTAAAGCACCGAAAAATTTTTATTCAATATACAACTCCACTACATGATGTCTAGTTTAATATCATCTTTCTTTTGGTAGAAAATAGACTAATCTTAGCTAAAATCAATCTTATTTAGAAAAAATCTCCCCACGTTTTGACCTCCCATATGGGTCTCTCCTGTTCTTAACTCCTTGGGACAGTTTCTTTTTCCACTTACCCCCCAGATAGTCATCTGTGCCAGTTTTCTCTCAGCATCTTAAAGAATGACTTCCTTATTTCTCTACTGGCCACAACTCCCATCAGCCCTGGCTTGGAAATACTACCATCATTCTCAGTTCTTTACTAGAATTTAGACCTTATTTGCTTAACTGGACAGTCCAAAAAGGGGTCCCATCTTACTTAAATGAGTTCAACACATATCAGGATCATAGGTCTAGAGCAAGGTCTGGGATGGAGCTGCAAAGAGAGAGTACTCTCTAGAACACTTTCACAGTCATGATTCTGTTCTGAAATGTGGCCTTCATAACACTTTCTGGGATGTTTCATCATCATTTAAATGTATAAATTTAAATACTAAAACATATTTCACATTCAATACATGGGAAATATTTTCAACAATTCAAGGACACTTCTCAAACTAGATTTCCTAAATACATCTACTAGAAGCAACAGGCCACCAACTCCAGGAAATACTTAAGCTCTGTTGATCTTGGACTTGCAGGCAAAGAATACACTCAGTTTCTGTATCGCATCTCTGTGGCCCAACATAAGCATTTCCTTCTTGGCAGAGGCATAATTTTCTTTCACAAACTTGGCAAATAGTGAACCAGGTCCACCCAGATGCCACCTTTCTGGGTGGGTGGAAGCAGGAACAGAGCCCTCTGGCAGGAACAGAAAGCATGCTCTGTATCCAGTGATCTAGACTGATGGCCAATCTCGGTTTACACTGAGAACATTCATAGGTAAACTTGTAATGAATATTGTAATTGTGGCATTGTGTGACCATAGGCAGCTCTGGGTGCTTTTTGGGCATAGACAGAGGTACCAAAGCCACTTTTGATGCCATGAAATAACCAGACAGCCACAGGGTGTAATTCATGGATCAGTGTGTCCTAGAGCTGGTCTGCAAAATCACAGGCTTTTTCTGAAAGCTTGATTCTGGCCTTGCCTTCCCTTTTAGGCCATTTTCCTTGCCTGAATAAGAACAGCATCCTGCTGTTGTACATATCTTTTTATTCCAGATTATTTCCATTTTCTCTGGCAGCCGTTTCTCAAAAACTGTGCTGTTATAGAAACTATAGAGTTTCTAAGCCAACTTTTTCTTTAGCTGGAAGTTCTTCCCATAATCAGATGCTTCCCAATTTGAAAGATTCTCCAAGAAACAACCAGGCACTTGACATATGCCTTTCCTTATTCTGTTCCTTGGAGCATCTGTATAGTTTGCTGGTTTGATAAGGGAATTAAATAGGGGAAATACTTGGCCAGAAAAAATGCCTTTGGCTGAAAAGCCTAGTGAGAAGATCTCTGAATCCTTCTTAACTGAGCTGGGCACATTTCTGTAAGAAGTCTTGAAGCTTTTCCATTCTTTATTGCTGTTTGCTTGTTGAACATGAACAAATCCATTTACAATTGGGTTTGTAGTATGAGGTGTTACTCCTTTCTTTATTTGATACATTAAAGACTTAAAATCATTATCTGATGATAAATCACCAGCATTCCCTGATCTTTGAACTGAGCCTTACTTTGGATGGTCATTTTTTTATTATAGCTTTTTATTTTTCAAAATATATGTAAAGATAGTTTTTAACATTCACCCTTGCAAAACCTTGTATTACAAATTCTTTTTGCTTCTTCTTTCCCTTCCTCCTCTCTCCCCTAGATGGCAACTAATCCAATATATGTTAAACTTGTGCAATTCTTCTAAACATATTTCTACCTTTATCATGCTGCACAAGAAAAATCAGATCAAAAAGGGGAAAAAAAGGGAAAGAAAAAAAAAACTAAGCAAGCAAATAACAACAACAACAAAGGTGAAAATACTATGTTGTGATCCACATTTAGTTCCCATAGATTTTTTTCTGAATGCAGATGGCTCTCTCCATCACAAGTCTATTGGAATTGGTCCAAAACACCTCATTGCTCAAAAGAGCTCAGTCCATCATAGTCAATAATCATGTAATCTTGTTGTTACTGTGTACAATGTTCTCTTGGTTCTGCTCACTTAGCATGAGGTCATGGATGGTCATTCTTAACCTTAGCAATAGTCTCCATTTTCTTTGCCTGTGAGACTGAGTGCAATTTAGTTTTGGAGGCAAGCTTAACATTTGGCCTGTTCACATCAGAAGAGAACTGTACCTTTATCATCTCCTTCAATGCTTCCATATTACTCCACGGGCATTATCACACCAAACATTTATTAAGACCTCAGAATCTTTCTCACTGTCACTTTTAAATATAGGACACTCCCATGGCATGGAGGAAATATACTTCTTTCTAGAAGTTAATGACTTTTTCTGTATCCTGTTGCTTCTCAATATTCATTTATTTACTCCAGATCCCCTCATTCTTATAAAATCATGAAAGTTGCCATTTTCCTCGAATTAGCTGTTTCTTTTCTTCCAAGATGAATGTGCTGAGAAGTTTGAGAGCTGATTTGAAACAAGATCATTTCAAACTCTTCATCACTGCTTGAATCCACACACAAAATAGGACTGAGAAGATTACATGCTTAGAGGAGCACTGAACGGGATTAATGTACTTTTGGATCCCCTGTCCTTGCCTTGCTCGTCTCTTAGTAGCTTAAATGTCCTCTCAGTAGTCCTCTAAGAGCTGTGTTTAGCTCTGCAGGTTCTTCTCGACTCCATCCTAAGTGTGGGGATGGCCCTGGTACTGAATTGTTGCTTCTGGATAGACTTCCTAGGGACAAGGTGCCAGGGGAAAGAGATTGCAAAGTCAGATGTAATCACAGCCTTAACATAGTTCTTAGCACCTTTCCCTCACACTTCAAGCTCAAACTGGGAACTTAGTGCCCACAGTCACTGACTTCTAAACATCAAAGTTGGTTGATGAATTTCTAAGGCATCCAGTCTCTTTAAGCCATCTCCTCCCCTTACCTCTTTTCTCCTCAAAGAAACTTTTCTTTTGTGTTTTCAGTATTTCATTCTTGAAAATTGGCTGCAAGATATGTGGAAAGCAGCTTAGGGGAGAAGCTTAGCATGTTTAACTTATTATCACAAGACCTGCATTTAAATCCCTATGCTGCCTCTTAACTGCTTACATAAACTTGGGCCAATTACTTTGCTTCTCTGAGGTTCAGTTTCATCATCTGTGAATTGGGGTAGCTGGCATGTAAAGTACCTTTTAGTTCTAGTCTATAATACTTGACTGGTACCCTACGGAATAAGGCTTCTTAATAACAGGGCTTCTTGTGTTTTATGAATCCCTTATGAGAACAATGTTTTTATGCAGAAAATCAAATATCTAAGATTGCAAAAGAAACCAATCATGTTGGAATATAATTAGCAAACCAAGTTGTTGTTTTCAGTGGGTACAGACCCCAGATTAAGAACCCCTGCTATAGATTTTAAGTTGTAGAATTAAGTTTATTCATTCTTTGAACTCTTTCAACTATACCTCCACAAAATCTTCAAATTTTAAGCTACATGTCAGACTAATCCTGTCTTTCTTCTCTTCATAATAAATTCCAGATTGAAGTGATCAGTTTCTCTAAAGGTTCCCAAAATTGTCACCTCAGAACTCAGTTTCACCCTGTTGGTGAAATTTTTATTGGCAGAATCAAATCTGGAGCATTGGTTATGTATACAGCTTTTTCTACCTTTTAAAGAATGATCTTTAAAAAAATTATTATTAAATCAAGCCAGTAATTAGTTAGCAGCTCTGCTTTTGAGAGAGAAAATAAGCAATAGGGATGAAATTAAATAAACTTTCCCATTACTACCATTTCCTGCCTCTATGTTAAGTCTCCTATATACTTCTTAATGTTCTAATCTATATCCCCCTTCTGTCTAGGTGGTCTGTAGTGCATCAGAATTAAATTTATATTTCTCCCTCAGGTTATCTTTACCTCAATGCTCTTTACCAAGCAACTTTAAAACTTACTTTACACCTCACCAATCACCTTCTATTGGTTCAATATCAGCCAATAAATACCTATGTTAATTCTTCCCTGTGTAGAGGGGTCCAATAATAAATCCCACAAGGAGCTGTGGAGCAATGGGTCTGAATTCTGTGGAGCTCCCAGTCAATTTTAGGGAGGGGAGAAACTGAGGAATAAAGAGAAGATAAGACCCCCCCCAAATTCTTATATATACATGGTTTCTTTAATCTCTAACTTTAACATTCTGTATATCAAGAATCCTGAAGGCATATTTATGTAGTACAGATTACACACAAGTTCTTAATGAATGAGTTTTTATGATGTAAAAATACTTGGGAAGTGTTTTGAACAAAAAGCAAGTTTAAAGGAATAGAAAGGGGCATAGAATGGCAATTGGGATGGGCAGGAAAGAGAAGTCACATCATCATACAGGAATAAGAGAGAATACATATTTTGTTGCTATTTCCACTTTGTCAGGTCAGAGAAGATATTTCATTCCTGGGCTTATTTTTAAAACCTGGGTTCTCTAGTGACCCAGGCCAAGAAAAGGAGCCATAAGGACAATGTGTATGTGTTAGGAGAAATTTCAGTAAATAAAGGGCACAGTTATTGAGAAACCACAATGACATATGCCAAGATTTAACAGCCTAGGATGTAGGATGCATGGAAGAAAGTGTCCTTTAGACATGACTCAAAATAGCTGCTGACTCTTGAATTTACTAGTTAAAATTAGCAAATGAGTCACAACTATCAATCTAGGTTTGGAAATGTCCTCTTTTTTGCAATTAAAAAAAATTTCCTTTCTTGAAGGGTCCTGAGCTTAGAAGGACTTTGGATCATTGGATTTAGAGCTGAAAAATCAGAAGTGATCTCACTAATCTTATTTTAGAGATTAAAAAAAACCACTGAGACTAAGATAAAGAAAAACTTTTTACTTACATAGGCAGTAAGTGACAGAATTAGAATTTGTTCCATGAAGACCTCTATGAATTCTTTTGAAATTTATTCTATTTTTCAAACTAACAAATATATATATATATATATATATATATATATATATATATTTCATTTCCACATTCTCTCCTGTTCTACTCTACCCTATTGGAAAAAGGAAAAATATAACCTTTGTATAAACCGTGTATAGTCAAATAAAACAAATTCCTACATTGGCCATGTCACAAAAAACATCTCTCTGCACTCGTCATCTATTTGTTGTAATCGCTATGCATTCTTCAAGGTAATTTCATGTGCCTAAAATGTCCTTCCCATTCCTCACCTCAGTCCATCACACTCTCTTTCTTATTGTTTATGTTTTCCCTTCTATGCTATGAATACACTTCAGGCTGATCAGAATGGAAATTATCACTTATTCCAATACCACCTTTTGCATTTCCAGTAATCAGAAGACCTGCGTTTGAACCTCTGATACATAATAGCTCTGATACTTAAAATCTTGATCAAATCATTTAGTTTTGTTATAACTCAGGTTCCTCCTTTGCAAAATGGAAATAATAGTATCTGTACTACTTACACAAAAGGGGTGTTGTGAAGACTAAAGGTAATAGGCAAGAAAATCTGTGTAAGGCATAAGGTAAAAAAAAAATAATCAACTAACAGTATTATATCCTTGCTTCCACAAATTCCTTTTATTATTAGGGAATAATTATTTTCAATAACTCCTTCCAGAATTCAGTTCTAGGAAATTTGTGGACTAGATGAATATTCTTGCTCATACTATCAGACAATGAGAAGCAAATAATCTGTGGTTCCCTATTTGCCTTAAGGACAGCTCAAAGCCCAATTTGGTGCTCAGCTGTGCTGACTCATCCCTCATGCCCAGTGTACCTCTTCCTCTGTTCCTTTTAACTGCATTTTGTTCTGTGTTTATTTTCATAGTCCTGCTGGCTTTTAAAATGAGTTTTAACTCACAAAAACTAATTTAAATCCTTTGGATAAGTAGATAGTGTATAAGTCACTAATGAATAAATAATTGGAAAAATTAAAAAGTCTCTCCCTTCCAAATGGACTCTTCTCAATAAACTTTTCTACAGTATAAATATTAAATCTTATCTTCTTATTAGCTTGTGGCAGAAGGATTGGAGAGCTGACTTTGAAATATGAAAAACCTGGGTTCTAGTCCCATCTCTGACATTCTACAATATACTTTTCAAACTAATTTGCATTATTAACAATATGTAAAAATTTCAAAAACCTTAAAATGCCATATAAATGTTGCTATTGTTATTCATTTCAGTCATTAGCTTATCCCTGGACTAATAGACATTTCTTATATGGCCTCTAAAGAAATACCCCTCTTGTTCTCTTCTTTACCAATTTATTTTATGTATGCATATGTACATATATAATATATGCATATAATATGCATCATTTATATAAACACACATGAATTATGTGTTTATGTGTAATGATATTATACTATAATATTTATCATCTACATATATGCATACACATATGAAACAAGAATATTGAGAAAATAGCTACAGTAAAGAAAAAGAAAAAACAAAAGTTTAATAGAATCTTAGATGTGGAAGAAAACTCAGAGGCTATCTATCTACTTCATCTGATCTTATCCAACATATTTGACAAGTGGTCTTTCACATCCAATTGAAAATCTCAGGTAAAGTGTAGTCTTTTATTGTCTAAGATGGTTCATTCCACTTTTGAATAGCTCTAATCCTAAAAATAAATAAATAAGTATGGAAACATTTTTTAATATATAAGGACTGGAGCTGGCTCTTTTTCCCCTTGCTCTTTATTTTTTACAGAGCTAAACCACTTCAATTTAATCTCTCTTTTTAATAAGACATCTCTTTAAGTACTTGAAGACTGCTCTCTTGATATTTCCCAGTCTGCTCTTCTCCAACTGAAACATGCTCAATTCTTCAACCAGTCATTCTAGGGCATGAGGTTAGGAATAACCTGGAGAAGGGTCTGTGAATAGTCTTCAAGGGATCTGTGGAGTTGAATGAGAAAAAAAATATTTATTTCCCCTGACATCTAACTTAATTTTATCAATTTCTTCAATTATTGTTTTAAAAATTATGAAAAAGAATCTTCATTGACTTTACTTGACTGCCAAAAAGATCCATGATACCAGAAAGAAGCTCTGCCTTATGTTTTTTATTGTTATTTTTTTTAGCCATGTCCAACTTTTTGTGAATCTATTTGGGTTTTCTTGGTAAAGATATTAGAATGTTTTGTTATTCTCTTCTCCAGATCAATTTATAGATAAGGAACTAAGGCAAACAGGGTTAAGTGACTTGCCTGAGTCAGAAAGTTAATAAATGTCTGAGGCCAGATTTGAATTCTGAAAGATAAATCTACCTGACTCCAATTCAAGCACTCAATCCACTGTGTCACCTGTTTAGAGCATATAGCACACAGAATCAGCCTTTATAGCACAGTGGACAAAGTGCTAGACTTCAAGTCAAAACAACTTCAGTTTGAATCCTGTCTTAGTCACTTAATAATTGTAACAAACTTAGGGCCAGTTACTTAATCATTCTCAACCTCAGATTCCTTATTTGTAAAATGAGAATAATAATAATATTTACCTTATTACTTACCTTACCAACTGATCATGAGGATCAAAGAAGGCAAAATATGTAAGTGATATATAATTGTTAGTTATTATTATCAATATCATTTCAAGTCTTCATACTATTCTGATTATATTCGAATGTGTCAATGTCCTTCTAAAAATATGACAGTCAGGTATAAGGTGACCAGAGCAGGATAGAAGAGGATTTATACCTCCCCCCATTCTGGATAGGATACCTTTCTTAATGTAGTCTAAGATTGCACTAGCTTTTTTTTTTTTTGCTGTAGTGTTATATTATCAATTCATATCGAGCTTTAAATTCACTAAACCCAAGCCACCCCCTAAGTCTTTGGAGGATTAGCCTTGACAGTGAGCAAGGAGTCTCAGAAAGCAGACTAAAAAATATTCAAGAACAGGGACTGACTACTGATGTGAATTTCTCCAGACAAAACAAGAAATCACTTTTAAAAAAGAGAAAAAGAAAGAATATTGAGAAGTTTAGGGAAGAAAGATTTGGGAAACAGTCAATATTCATGATTTAGGGAAAACGTCCAAATCTGGGATTGTGTCACTATGTGAGAGTAGATTACATGCAAAACTGAAGCATTATAACTGGAATTAAGCAAGAAGGAGTTATTCTCCCGTATCTGGAGTTAAGGAGAAATAACTCAAAATAAAGGAGAAAAAAGTTGAAATTATTAATCCAATAAACAGTTGTTGAGTAGCAGTTATGTGTAAAATTCCATACTTGGTTCTAAGGGACTTAAAACTAAGTAAGACCATTTTTTAGGCATTTTCAGTTGTGCCTGACTCTTCATGACCCCATTTGGGATTTTTTGGAAGAGATTTTGGGTAGTTTGCCATTTTCTTCATCAGCTCATTTTATGGGTGAGGAAAGTGAAGGAAACAGGATTAAGTGGCTTGCCCAAGGTCATTTAGTTAGTAAGTGTCTGAGACTATATTTGAACTTAGAGGAGTTTTCCTGACTCTGGGACTGGTGATATATCTACCGTGCCATTTAGCTACTCCAGAGAAATTATAATCATATAAAAATGGCACGTATACAAATAATGATATTAGAACATGAAAAAATTTTAAAGGATCATTTTTATTTCCTCAGTCAAAACATCAGAGATTGTAATATAAGAGTTAAACTATGGTAGCTCCATTGTCATTGATGGAGAAGAGAATTGGTTACCAAAATCTTAATACATCTGCATTTTTCCATTTTGTATATTTTTTGTTGTTGTTCCTAGGCTCATCCACAAATTCTCTGGGGATGACTGGGCTTAATTGGATCTTTCACCAAATTTTCTATAAAATTGTTTGGATTTTTTTTTTACTTCCATTACTTCTTATTGCTTTATGAAGCAACAGATTCATGATCTTTCATTATCCTCCTCCTTAGAGTTTTTTAATCAAGCTTCTCCTTTCAAGCAGTGCTGTCCTTAATTATTGTATCTCTTTCCTTGTTAAGGAGAGCAAGTTTGCCTACTGAGGTTATTTCTGAGCTTTTTAAAAAATCTTTTTATTTGGTCACTAATTACATTAGTTAGACTTCCTCACAAAATGGTAATAGCCTGTGTCACTGTTTATTCTTTTATTCATTTTTATTTCATTTTATCAATATTTAGTTTAAATCAATCAAATCACCAGAAAAGGAGGTCACAAGAGTGATAGAGAACTGATGGAGAACATATGTGTTCCATTGATGTACATGTCATGTCAAGAGAAATGGAGAAAGGCATTCAGCCATGTGAGTGATCCGCTTGTGAAGGAATTATGGGATAAATAACATGGATAAGAATCACAGGATGAAATGGCATGGATGAATTATGATCTTCATTATTAGAAAAGTGCCACAGCAGTGACATCATCAAAGTGTAAGTACAGAAAAATGAATTAAGAAAACTGTCATGTCTAAGCAAGGAAAAATTAATTATGTATGGGGATCATGAAAGACTTCCTGATGGAGGTGACATTTGATCTATGCCTTGAAGACAGAGAAAGAATATAGAGAGAATTACAATGTCATATGATCTCCTTAAAAATCTTCATAGGTTCCATATTGAATATAGAATAGATTTGAAACTTCTCTGCCTAGCATTAAAGATTTTTTGTAACCTGCTGTCACCTTATCTTAGCAGCTTGCTCTCTAGTCTAAGTTGCTCCCTTTTCTGGAAGAAAAGGTAAGGTAAATTGAAGAACATCTCTGCACATCCCAGGTTGTTAGAATCAATGAAGTATTCTTTAAAAAATTTAAAGCTTTCTATTTTCAAAATATATGCATAGATAGCTTTCAACTCTCACCTTTTCAAAACTTTATGTGCCAATTTTTTTCTTCTCTCCTCCCCTATATGGCAAGTAATACAATATTCAATGACATATTCTTAAGGAATCAGAACTAGAGCTTCAATAGGGGAAAGGCTAGATGAACCAAGATCTTCTTAACTCCAAGTCCAAAGTGCTATCCATTGTGCCATCTACCTAAGAAGCAAGTGTTTCCAAAAAGGAATGGCATATATATTTTTTCCTCAATAGTATTTTATTTTTCCAAATACACGTAAAGATGGTTTCCAACATTTGTTTTTGTAAGGCTTTGTGTTCCAAATTTTTCTTTTTCCCTACCTTACCTCTCTCTTCCCCAAGACTGCAAACAATCTGACATAGGTTAAACATGTGCAATCTTTTTAAATATATTTCCATATTTGTCATAGTGGGCAAGAAAAATCAGACCCAAAGATAAAAAAACAACAGGCGAAAGAAAAAGCAAACAAAAAGGTGAAAATCCTGTGCTTTGATCTACATTCAGTCTTCATGGTTCTCTCTCTGGATGCAGATGATGTTTTCCATCTCAAGTCTATTGCAATTATCTTGGATCACTGTGTTGCTGAGAAGAGCCAAGTCTATCACAGTTGATCACACACACTGCTCTTATTGTGTACAATATTCTCTTGGTTCTGCTTACTTCACTTAGTATCAGTTCAGCTAAATCTTCAAGGAATGACATATTAAAGCCATAGAACAGGGATTAATGTCCAATAAGAGTTAGGAAAGTATTCCAAGAATAGTAATAACTGATGATTCTCTGCATAGAGTGTAGTCAGTCAGTTGGTCAATAAGCTTCTACTATATGCAAAACACTGAAAAAGGAAAGAAAAACCAAATATAGTCCCTATTCTCAAGGAACTCTTAGCCTAGTAGAGAGGATAACATGCAAACAACTGTACAAACAAGTTAGAGAGAGGAGAAAATAAACAGAAAGAAGAGACAAATATTAGAGGATCAGGAAAGACTTCTTGTAGTTGGTAGGATTTTAGCGGGAACTTGAAGAAAGCTGAGGAAGTCCAAGAGATGGAAATGAGGAGGGAGAGAATTTGGCAACAGATTGAATATGGGGAGTGAGAATTAATGAGGAGTCAGAAATGACACTGAAATTTTGTGGGCAAAATTGTCAGTGTTGTAACAAACCAGAACCAGAACCAAATCCCAACACTAAAACCATAACCCAAACCTAATACCATAAATTTAAGAATCAATTAAGTTTATTGAGTTCACCAGCAAGGGAGCTCCATCCATACAGGCAGAAACTCCTCAAAGGAACAAAAGGACAAAGCTTATATAAATTTCAATTTAGGCAGGACAAAATTAGTGATAGGGTACCTCAGGATTAAATAGGTATATTGTTGGAAGGCTCATGGAGTACGACAAGAGGAGTTGGTATCTTTTGATTGGATAAGTCTATTGCTGAGACTAGTAATGAGAAAGGCTTTTCCTCGGGTTACCTATTTCTTGTAATCCTGCCTTAATATATAGGATTGTCCTTGCTGTTTCAGCAGTAAGGAAAGTTTCAGACAAGGTTGGGGTTGCACTACGAACAGAGTTGGAGCAAGATAGAAGAATTGCAGACAAAATATAGTTGCTTTAACTTTCTTTGCTATTTACAATTGTAAATAGTGACTTTTCAATTGAGTGACTGGGGGAATGATGGTGCCCTCAACAACAACAGGAAATTTGAAATGGATTTGAGAATAGTGTGACTGCTATTTGTTGACTTCAAAACAATAGTCTGAGATCTGTTGTCTTCCTAAAGCATGAACCCAGAGCAACAGAGAATTTCCCAAGACCTTAAAATGGATGACTACTGCTCACTTCTGGTGAATCATTTGGATAATGGTTACATATAAAAGAGAAAATTTGATTTGGATGTTTGGACTACAGCCTGAAATATAGAGCCTTCAAACCTCCTGAGCAAAGATAGGGACCACCTAGCAACAACTAGTGAAAATGTATATTTTCTAACTACCTTGTAAATCTAACAACAAAAAAATTTGAGCTAAAAATTATGGTAGAGGAGTGAAAATGGTTATATACATCTACTGAGTCAAATACCATGGAGAGGAGTTATTATAAAGAATGAAAAATAGCACTTGAGACACCCAGTGGAGTAAAAGTATCCTAGAAGGGAACAAATAGCAATGGCCATGACCACAAATACACACAGACAAATCCTCAAGGAGCAAGAGGAACTAAAGATTTCAATACAAGAAGGTACAATGGACCATAATAAGTATTGAGCTCTGATGAGATAAAACCTATGACTAGAAGACGACTTTAGACAAATATATCTCATTCAAAAGAAACAGGATTAAAAAGGGAAATTTAATATGGTACAAATTGCTCAAATTTCACTATATAAAGAAAGTTGGGAATAGTTTTTAGGAAAAGGAACTTTGGAAAGATGGAAATGGATGTAGGATGGCATATGAAACAGGACTTGAAAACAATTCACATAATCATACAAGACCAGATAAAAATATTTTCTTTTTCTTTATACTTCCTCAGGTCAGTGAATGGTGAACTGTGGGTAGGAAAGCATTGTATATTAAGAAAGTACACTCATATGAGACAATATGATACAGTGGAAGTAGCTATGACTGTGTTGAAATCCTGCATCTGATGTTAACTATTTATGTGATCTTGGACAGGTCAAAATTAAATTAATTTCCTTGAGTCTCAGTTTTCTTAGCTATAAAATGAAGGAGTAGGACCAGCTTGTCCCAGAACTATGATCTCATGGATCAGAGGAAAAATCATGGTAGATACTATTTGAATGAAGATAAAGAAAAAAACAAAACAAAACAAGAGATTTTTACTATTACACCATAACCTTGGCACAGAGGCACTAAGCTGATAATGATGAAAGACTTTGATTATTCATACATGTCCTGGAGTTCCCAGTGACAGAATCAAAACAACAAATAACTTTTAGATTTGCCTTAATAATTTCATCCTTCAAATGGTAGAGGAACCAAAGAGAAATTATATTCTGATTATTTTAATTACTAAGAAGGAACAAATGGTTGCTTGGGTAGAAAAGATAGAAACCTTGGGAGGAGTAGAAGACAATGACAATTAAAAAAATTATATTCAATTTATTATGCATTCAAAGTTGAAATGTTTCATTTTAAGGGAATTTCATGTTCTAAATTTAAAAATATATATTTTTTTGCTGCTGACAATGAGGTGGTAGCAGAAACAAAAATGAAGATAAAAGATAAAGCTTCCCTGTATCAAGGACCAAGGCCAAGCCAAGGATAGTTCTCACATTATAGGCTTGAATGTCTGTGTTCTAGAGGGAGGCATGAGAGCAACTGCTGCCATTACTTTACTGTATTCTACTGGACACAGTAGAACCTTTTTGTCACTTGCTTTGGTTTTCTTTAGCAATAGTCAGAAGTCATATGCATGATTTTTTAATACTAGCTGTATTGAAATTGGCATTAAAAGGACTCTGGAATTATTTCACTGTTGTTGTCAATAATTTTTTGAATTCTTTGCGAAACTCCTTCCTTGCTTGATTTTTCCCTCTTACCTAAATGTGTACATCTATGTATGCATGTATGCATGTATGTCCATATAATATATGTATACATACATGTACATATGAAAATAAATGCATATGTACACATACATATTTGTGTAGAGGATGTCAGTTTTTCTTTTTTCTATTACTTGAATAGTATCACAAACTTCTTTAGGGCTAGAACTTCATAAGTAATAAAGAACTTCTTAGAATAAGAGATCTAATATATTTTATATAATTTGGGGTTTCCCAAAGCTTTATAAGCTTTATTAAGCTTTAATAACATTAAGCTTTTACTTTTGGGACATTCTTTATTTCAGACATCTTTCCAATACAGGTCTTTTTTTAGAGAGTTGGTAGAAATTCCTATTCTTCTGCAACAAATTATACAACAGGACACCAGGGACATTTTAGAAACAGCTTGGAAATTGTTCTCACTCACCAAACTCGTAAAGTAGAGTAGTCAGGGAAAGAGAGAGATGAGGGCTAAAGTATTCTTTACTGCCAGCTTGGTTATATGCTAGAATTCTTTCCTCTGTGCAGCCACTCCTAAAGTTTGTGAAAGAAAAAAATGGAAAGTCTGGATTTCAATAGATTTGGGGAAAACAATTTTTTTTTTCAGAAGAATGCTAGATAAAATCCTATGAATTAAACTACCAGAAAGAAAATCTGATTGAAAAGAATAGGAAATTCTCAAAAAAATGAATATTTGAAGATAAAAAGGAACACATTTACAATGGTGAGGAAAAAACTTTTTCAGAAGAGATAGATGAGGATGCGCAGGGAGCTCACCAATCAATTTAAATTTTAAAAAGATGTGAAGAAGATGGAGACTTGCAAGGTCAGGATAGTCCTGTAAAAATGTATCAAGTGTTCCAAATCTCAGAACAGAGGAGACTGATAAGAGAAGCTTAAGACCAAAAAAAATTTTTTAATTATTTAATTATTATTATTATTATTATTATTATTATTATTTTAGTAAAAACTATTTTGGAGGGAAGTAGAGATAAAAAAGGGATAGCACAATTCCTTGGGTGTGGATGGGATGATGATAACAAAGAGAAAGTGGAAATATGCAATACTGCTTCTGTTTTCTCATCAAAAGGTAATGAATGATTTTTCCACACACAAAAAATGACAGAACAAAAATTATCAGGAGTTGATATCCAAGATAAGTAATAAGATAGTAAAGTAGTACCTGGTTGCTCTTGATGAAGTTATACCTCTGAGCCAGAAGAGATAGATCTTCTAGCAGCTGGTGACACAATAAATAGATAAAAGACTAGACCTGAAATCAGGAAGATTGAATTCAAATCCAACCTCAAATACTTACTAATTGTATTGCTTAACTTCTGTCTACCTCAGTTTCCTGAACTATAAAATGGGGTCTACCTCCAAAGATCACTGCCAGGATAAATAAGATAATGCTTGTAAAGCACTTAGCATAGTGCCTGGCACATAGTAGGCACTTAATAAATGATTCCCCCCCCCCATTTTCCCTTTATAACTTTTAGGTAATTGGATGTCACAGGATGGCTGGTTTTGAAGTTAGAAAAACTTCAAATCAAGTCTTGGACCCTCAACCACCTGCGTGCTCCTGAACAAGTCTCAACTTCTTTTTTTGCCTCAATTTTCTCATTTGTAAAAGGTGTACAATAGCACCTACCTTTCAGGATTGTTGTGAGGATCAAATACAATAATATTTATAAGGCATTTATCACATTGCCTGATACATAGTGGACTCACTGTAAATGCTTACCTATGATACTAATGATAATGTATTGAAAAACCTGCTAGGGATTGATGGCTAATGCCTCTGTGGGTGATATATTACAGATCATGGAAAGGAGGAACAGAAGCAATATAACTCTACCTAATGATCAGACGTAAAGGAAACCTCTGAAACACTTTAAGTCAGATGACTATGGTCACTGTGAGAAATGCTGAAAAGTTGGGTTCCACAGTGTTGCAAGCTTTGAGTGGTGTGGGATTGGGATAGTGGGCACCCGTGACCAAGAGGTTTTCAGAAAGAGAGAGGATAAGGAAGTTTAGATTCACAGAACAATTATGTGATCAATAGAAGCCTTGAGCAAACAAGAAATTGGGGGGCTAAGAAGGCACAGGTGGATTCAGCCAATCAGAAAGTCTTGTGGTTTTGAGAAAACCACAAACTTAATAGCCCATCCAGCCCCAACTAGTTGGGGTCAATGATCTGACCTGATCAAATCACTACTGCACCTGCTTAATAGGCTAATTGAATATTAAGCAACGAACCCCAGAGGAGAAGTTCTCGGCCATTTTTAAGGGGATATATGATGGAGGGCATATTTTATACATATTAAGGGAAAACATGTAGTGAGTGTATCAGAAAGACTGTAACCCGGATAAAACGAACCAATCCATTCTCTGAAGGGAGGAGTTGCATCACACAAGCAAGTATAAAGGTCCCCCCATTTCTAAACTCAGTACTTCCTCTTCCGGAAGACGATTCCTTAAGATTCTTCTTTAATAAAATTTCCTTGATATCTCATTTTTAGCATCAAGTGTTATTTTTAACAGTCACCAACTACAACTTTAGAAGATTTGATGATGAAACTTGCTTTCCACTTTTTGCATTATTGAACAAGCTTGTATCAGTTGTTATATCATCCAAAAATTATAAATGATCTTGATATATAGATGGGAAGTACTTTGTTGTAAAAGAGCCTTTAAAGTCTGACTCCAATATTTTTTCATATACTATAACAAACAATAAGTTTAATGAAATTTTACATTCTCTAAATTTTTCAGTCAATTATGGAATCTATTGTTGAATATCATTGACAAAAGCATATTTTTGACATTACTAATACTTTCACTGAAATGTCATCAATTTGTGTATAGATGACCCTCATAAATATTTTGTATAAGTGAGATAGTAGTATAGGTTGGTGTTTTTGTAGTCATCTTTTGAGGTATTAATTAGGTTTGATATTTTTTCTGTATCTTTGATATCTCACCACCTCTGTATATCTGTCCTTATTTCATAATCATATGTAATTCCTTTATGTATAATTGACCTATTCTGATTTCGTTTTCCAAATTTAAAAAATATATTTATTTTTGTGAGGCAATTAGGATTCAGTGACTTACCTAGGATTACACAACTAGTGTTAAGTGTTGTTAAGTGTCTGTTTTGAATGTGATCTAGCTCAGATTTAACCCTCAGAGTTATTTTCTTTAGTCCAATTATTTTCTTTCGTCCGATTTCAGCCTTTTCTGGATTTCAGAATCCAAAGCATGGTGCATTTTCTTTGTACTCTCTTCTTTGATCCTCCTCATCTATTCCTAGTTTCAAATATTATCTTGATGTAGAGAAATAATATGTATCCTTACTTCCAGTCTCTTTCTGAGAGTGTTTATGAACCAGACTGAAGGAACCAGTGGAGCTTGCGCATAAAAGAGGAAATGATTGATAGAACAAGGTTTTAGCAAGTGTGGGAGGGCACAGGTAGAGGTGTTTGCTTTGTTGAGGAAGAGACATATCCTCTAAAAACAAGAAAGAAAGAGAGGGAGGGTTAAGACAGACAGGAGTCTTAAAAGCTGTTAAAAATTAGAGTTATGTGTTATGCTGAGTCAAACTGGATTCAGTTAATGAGTTGTGCATCTGTGAATTACCTACCTGTTTTTAGCTTTTGCCCTAAGATTTCTTCGCACTATAATAAAGTAATTTTGCATTTTAATGGCTGACTAAGCATGGTATATGTGGAGGAACCCCTATAGAAGTGATTTACTAGGGAAAGCAAAGAAAAAAGAGCATAATATCATGATTTAAGAAAGCGTACCTATCCCCACCTCCCCATTCTCATTTGCCTGCCCGGCTCTTCCTCCATCCCCATGGATATCAGAATGACATTGCTTTCACTTGTGAGTGCCATGGCCTATTTTTGCACATGGTATAATGGACTTGTATTGTGCAGAGCCCACCACAGACTAGGAAGTTTGATTGGGAGAAGTGAAGATTTCAAAATATCCTATTTCCCAATTTATATTCTCTCCTAGTCTCTCACAGTGTCCCAGATTCCAGTCTCAGAGTCCCATTTTTGTGTTAAGATACTGTTATGTGAGGGGTAACAGGCTAACCCCTTGGTAGCTATGCTAATCAGATTACTTTTTTGTCACCTAGCTTAGAGATGGGGAGGGACCACAAAGTTGAAGAGATTGAGGGAAGCTGTGGTCTGTTATGTCTTACACCTCTGAGAAGGCAACTGGTTTGGGGGGATGCTATCACAGAAGGGTCTCAAGGTTCTGGGTCCTGGACACTAAGGACAAATGAAGAGGAGCTATTGGAGATAAATTTCACCTATTTCCCAATCTTACTAAGGGTTGACCCCATTGGGGACACACTAGGGTTTCCTCCTGGGACAGAAGGCAGTTCTACACTAGAATCCCTTCACTGGACATCTCTTTGCTCCTGTCTGGGTGCTCAGCCCAAGTCGGTTACATTCTGGGGCCCATAGTCATTAATCTTAATTGGAAGTCAGCATGTGTTGATTAGAAACAGCATCATGCTAATTTTCATATAGCTGTGGTCTGACAACTTCTTGCCTCCTGTTTCTTCCTAGCCAGAGCTTTGGAGGAGGGGACAATCTCCCTCCCTGGACACAGCCCTGCAGCAAAAGAGATGCCAGTAGGGTGATTTGTCAGAGGCAAAGGGTAGTCATTCCCTGAGGCTCTGCTTGAGTAACTCTTGCTGGGATCACAGCATTCCCTCTTTTGCTTGGGGGAGCCACAGAAAACAGCCAGCTCAGTGAGTGTCTCAGGGGAGTGGAGAAAAACCTGAGTCACATTTAAAATGAACATCATTCACCCAAGGGCTTTAGAGGGGATTAAGATGACATAAAAAACCAAATTCATTTTTGTTCCTGACCCTTTGCATCCATGGGGATTGAGGTTAGTTTCAGGAGAATTTAATTATTTTTTAATTTCCTTTTTACTATTATGAGCTTGACAAACACGAATGAACATGAATTTTTATACACACACATATATAATAGGAAAAAAGAACTAGATATGAATTCATTAATTTCTACTGTTATTGTTCAGTTTTGTCTGACTCTTCATGATTCCATTTGGGGTTTTCTTGGCAAAGGTACTAGAGTGATTTGCCATTTCCTTCTGTAGCTCATTTGAAAGATGAGGAAACAGGCAGACAGAGTTAAGTGTCTCAGAGTTACACATCTGTTAAGTGTCTGAGAGCAGGTTTGAACTTAGGAAGACAAGGCTTTCTAAGTTTAGATCAGATGGAATATCCACTGTATCATCTAGCCATCCCTAATTTCTACTATATACATAAATGTATACACACATGTATTTCAAATTTAACATGGTAGTTACAAAACTGCTCTACTTGTCTAAGTTCCTTTTTGAACTTCTTTATGATCTTTTCTGTATTTTGTAAAATAATTCTATGATATTCTTTTTTTCCTTTCTTTTTGGGGAGCATTACTCTACCTCATTGCTCCTTCAAAGTCTCCCCTCTTCTAAAATTTTTAAAATCCCTCCTTTGTCGCTTATAAATATGGCCAGTCAATCCCATGTAATATTGTTGTTTTAAAATGTATATTGCATTTTATACCTCTTTTCTATCATTTCTCTTCCAAAAGGTGGAAAGCAGATCAATATTCTGAATCAGTTGTCCCTGATGAATGATTCTTAGTCATTATGTTGAAAAGAGTTCTTAGGTATTTGGAAGTACAACAGACAGTGTAAGGAATCTAGAATCAGAAAGGCCTAAGTTTTAATCCTGCCTCAGACATCAACCAGCTGTGAGTGATCCTGGACAATTCACCCAGACCCTCTCATCTTCAGTTTCCTCATCTACAAAATGAAGACAATCCATGTCATGGATTTACTTCAAGAGTCAATCAGAACAATTCAAGCAAAGTGCTTTGCAATCCATAGAGCATGCAAATGTCAATTATTATTGTTGTCTTTCCCAGTTCCTTGTATTTACAATATAATAGACATCATGTAAGGGCAGCTGGATGACACAATGGATAGAATGTGGGATCTGGAGTCAGGAAGACACATCTTTGTCAGTTCAAATCTGGCCTCAGGTACTTACTAGCTGTGTGACCCTGCTCAACTTACTTCACTCAGTTTGCTTCAGTTCTTCATCTGTAAAATGAGTTAGAGAAGTAAATGGCAAATAATTTCAGAATCTTTCCCAAGAAAACCCCAGATGGGGTCTTGAAGACCTGAACATCACTGAAACAACCAGCTGATAACAAAATATCATAGAAATAGTTTCTCTGGTTCTGCTCATCTAATTCTGCATCAATTCATATGATTTCTCCTAGGATTCTCTGAATCTCTCCCTTTTATCATTTCTTCCATTATAGTCATTAATTTGTTCAATTATTTCCCAACTGATAGATATATACTTTGTTTATAGTTCTTTACCAAAACAACAAAAAAGATGCTTCTATAGATATTTTCCCCCTCTTATTTGATATCTTCAAAGAATAAGCCTACCAGCCAAGTCAAAGTATAGAAAAATTAGTGACTTTGAGGGTATAATTTCAAAACTCTACCAATAATGCATTAGTGTGTTTGTCTTCACATAGTCTCTCCAACAATTGTCATTTCTCTTTTTTGTCATTTTCATCAAAGTGATGGGTGTTAGGTAGCATGTCAGAATTGATTTAATTTACATCTCTCTTATTATTAGTGATTTCAAATACTTTTTCACATGGCTGTTGATAGCTTGTCTTGTTTCTTTGGAGAATGGCTTGTTTGTATCCTTTGAATACTTATTAAGGAATGGATCTTGCCTTTATATATTTATGTCAATTCCTTATATAGCTTTTATAGTCTATTAGACCTTTATCAGACAAATTTACTATCACTATATTTATGTCAATTCCTTATATAGCTTTTATAGTCTATTAGACCTTTATCAGACAAATTTACTATCAGAATTATTATCCCAGTTAACTGTTTCTCTTCTAACTACATTGTTTTAATTGTGCAAAAATAATTTTTCTGTAATTGTCTATCTTCTGTGACTGTTTCTATCCCTCACTTGGTAAGAATTCTTCTTTTACTCATAATAATAAAAGGTATTTTCTCTGCTCCTTTTATGTTTATGATATGACTTTTGCATGTGAGTCATGATGGAGGATAATGTAGTTTTTGGTATGAGGTGCTGTCTAAATTTAATTTTTTCCAGGTTATTTTTCATCTTTCCCAGTAATTTTTGTTAAATAATGAGGGCTTACCCTAATAGTTGGAGTCTGAATTTGTCAAGTGTTGTGCCTTATATAAAATTCCTTTTAGATTCAGCAGATAAAATCAATTCCATTGGGCAAATGTTTGCTTTTTTAGATAGCACCAGATAAATTCAATAACCATGATTTTGTAGTGTAGTCTGAGATTTGTTATTGCTTAGGCCTTCTTCCTTTCTTTCTACTCTTTTTTATTATTTCCTTTCATATTTTGACCTTGTGTTTCTCTAGTTGAATTTTTTATTATGTTTTCTAGTTCTAGAAAGTAATAATTTGATAGTTTGATTGGTATGACAGTAAATATGCAGATTTACCTTTAAATTTATCCTTCAATTTTTAGTATATCTAAATAGCCCAACAATAAACAATGAATATCTCTGTAATGATTTTGTCTATTTCTGTAAAGAATGTTTTTATGTAATTGGTACATGGAGTACTGGAAATTACATGTATTCTGTAATAATATTAAGGAGAATTTTACTGTTTATCTCTTCTTCAGCTTGGTTTTGCTAGTAACATGCTGAAATTTGATGGTTTTACGAATTTGTCACATTCTGTTACTTTACTGAAATTAGTTTCAATTGAGTTTTAGTTTAGTTCTGGGGTTCTTTTTTTTTTAACCTTTATTTTATTTATTTATTTATTTATTTTTTAAAAATAACTTTTTATTGATAGAACACATGCCAGGGTAATTTTTTTTACAGCATTATCCCTTGCATTCACTTCTGTTGCGATTTTTCCCCTCCCTCCCTCCACCCCTTCCCCTAGATGGCAAGCAGTCCTTTACATGTTGAATGGGTTACAGTATATCCTGGATACAATATAAGTGTGCAGAATCGAACAGTTTTCTTGTTGCACAGGGCGAATTGGATTCAGAAGGTATAAATAACCTGGGAAGGAAAACACAAATGCAAGCAGTTTATATTCATTTCCCAGTGTTCTTTCTCTGGGTGTAGCTGCTTCTGTCCATCTTTGATCGAGTTCTGGGGTTCTTTTAGTAAGTCTTCATTTCACCTACAAAACTAAATATTTTTTTGTTATTATTTATGCTTATTCCCTCAACATTTTTCTTGGCCTATAGCAAGTGCTAACATTTTTAGAATGATATCAAATAATGATGATGATAATAAACATCCTTGCTTTATCTCAATATAATTTGAAAGCCTCTAGCATTTCTCCATCACAGATAATATTAACTCTTGGTTATAAATAACCTCTCTTCACTATATTGAGAAGCAGTTCATTTGAATATTTTTCTAATAGAAAGAAGTGTTATATTTCATCAAAAATATTTTCTGTATCTATTGACAGTTATGTGATATTATTATGTTGTGTTATGAATGTAGACTATTGTGTGGTGGTTTTTTCTAATATTCAGCCAACCCTCTAGTCCTTGCATCAGCATTTAAATATGTTTAAATATGTTGAGCCTCTTTGCTAATATTATACTCAGCATTTGTATTGGTGTTCATTAAAGATATTGATCTATATTTTTTCTTTATTTGCTTTGTGTCCCCTTGGTTTGGGACATGAAACCATAACTATCTGAAAAAAGGAATTTAATGGGATCCATTATTTAGTTGAGTTTCAAGAAAGCAAATATTCATTCATATCTGGAATGGCCAGAATATCTGAAAGATGAGTATCAGCCTAAGTTCAGAGAAGCATGTTATCAAGTTTGTCTCAAAATTTTTGTTCAAGAAAACTACTAACGACCTTTTACCATCAAAAAGGGAGTATAATGTGCTTCCATGGAGAGAGAACTTAGACCTAAAATATCAAAGATTCTTGAAGAATTGGGAACTATTTTTCGCTCCAGAAATCTTGTCAGAGAGTTGCCAAAACTATGCTTTGGCTTCCTGAGAAGAATACAATGGCATCCATAAAAATATTATATGAAAAAATAAATAATCTCTCCCCCCACCAATAACTAGCTCACTGGGTAGGTGCATTGTGATATATCTATGAGAGAACACAGACAAACATTACTCAGTATTAAAATAAAAGCACTAAAAATAATCAGCCCTGTTAAAAATGATAAGATGCTATGGATTTTGCTAACTCCCTTTGCCATCTGGAAACACACAATAATTAGCAATACAGTACTGCATTAGTATTTATTGAGAAGATGTCTGTGGGTGCTTCCTGATCTTAAAGACTGAAATGTACAACAATTACAAATCACTTCATTTTATTTGCCATTAAAAGGCTGTTATATTTGCGGATTACCCCTTTTCTTTATAGAGTGTAACTGAAGTTGAATCTGTTTTCAATAGTCAAAGGTTACCATATGTCAGTCATAATAGAGACAGTCTTTTCCATAGGAGGAATGAGGCACTGATGTCCCAATCAGAGGGATAGTACTGGAACCAGGATCTTCAGTGTAGTTTCATATACTTCCCATTTCCTTCTGGTGCTAAGTTCTCAACACTGATAGAGAACTAACTAATGAGCATTTCAATGCTCCAGCCCAAAAATCATCCCCCAAAACAGACACAAAAAGCAGCTTCTTTCCTCTGTCATCAAAAGTTGAACACTGGGTACATGGTAGAATCCTCTGAAGACTGACTCAGAGGAAGTTCCAAAAACTTCGAGTAGGTAACTACTCTCTATTTTCTCCAATTCAACCTCTTCTGATCTCTGCTTTTTCTACCTGTATCCACATATGAGTAGTGGGGAAGTCAACGGGTAGAATTCAATTCAATGGACATTTATTAAGCAACAACTGTGCTTATGTGTTGAGTGAGAGAAATGTTGATTAGGCGAGGTATAATAACTCTGCCTTCATGGAGTGTATAGTTTAATGGGACATATATATACACAACATAGAAAACAATGCTATAAAATAATATATAAGCAAAATAATAAGAGACAAAGTAAAAGACTTGTCTTGTGTGACACTCATAGACAAAACATGTACATCTACGATTCCCAATGTGGGTTTTTGTCCTGAAGCTACTACAGAGTTCTATATCTATGCAAGTAAGGCCATGTGGTGCCTTAAACTTGAGCAAAACCAGTTATAATAAATGGAGTATGCCCAGTTGTACCTAAATTCTTCTCTTTATGTTTCCTTTTATGCTCCTAATTTGAATTTTTTTTTTAAATTGAGGCAATTAGAGTTAAGTGACTGGCCCAAGGTCACACAGCTAGAATGTGTGAAGTAGCTGAGGTCAGATTTGAACTCAGGTCCTCCTGACTTCAGGGCTGGTGCTCTATCCATTGCAGCACCTAGCTGATCCTCCCTAATTTGAATTTTAATGAAGTAGCATTAATTAAATCCCTTAAAATAATAATTCATGAAAGAATCTTGTCTCCGACTACATTCAGATTCCCATCCTTGTTTTTCTTTCTCATCTTATCGCCAAAGAATTCACTCAGTCAGAATTTGGATAAAAAAGGAATTTTGTAAAAGAAAATAAAAGATAAGAGTGTTAAAATCCAAGGCAAATTGAATAAACTACAATGATTCATGGTAGAATCTGAATTTCCAATTCCTACTCCCTTCTGCGTTCTATTCCTTCAATTTCCATGGGAACAGAAATCTTCAAAGGTCTTTTTCTTTATAGATAAATGCTACCAAAGTATACTAGCCTCAGGAGACCAAAAAGACGTGGAGAATTATAGATCAACATAATCTTCTAGCTTTGCCTCCCTTTGTTATTGCTGGTAGTAATGATTTCATGGTGTTACTGCAGCAGAGACTTTTTCAACTGCTGCCCACTTGCCAGGTGAATACCAAAAATTGTACCCTAATCTTGGGGAAACTCTAAGGCAGACATGCAACCCAATCTCTTCCACCTTTTCCCAATATAAAGCAGATACACATAGGAGGATATCATAAAGAGCAAGAGCCCCAAAGCACCATGTCTGTTCCTTTTTAAAGTTTTTTAAAAGACTGATTAGAAGTCTATTTCAGACAACTAGTGTCTTTATGGCAAACAACCCTATAGCTATTCTAGCATCACACATCTGTCTTTATCTGGTTCCTAAGAATCCAGAAAGTACATGGGATCCAGCTAGGGAATTGCTAGACAGCAGAAGTATTAAAAAAAGTACTATATGACAGCTGAAGGTGGGGAAGGAGATTAGTTAAGAAGAGGAGATTTGAGTTGGGCTTTAATTATAGTGAAGAAGACTTATCTGGGTCTAGAATAAAAAGTAAAGCTGATCTATAAGAAGCAATTAGAACAAAGACAAAGATGGGAGAGGAAGGAGGGCAAATTCAAGAATAAAGTCTTGGGACTGAGTACCTATTGACAAATGGTTAATAAGAAAAATTATAATATATACATGTTAATTAGATAATAATAATATTAATAATAAAATAATAAAAGAAGACTAAGGGAATTGGAAATCTTTGATCATTTATCTCTACTTTGGTCTTTGGTCTTCTTTCTCTTTATATTCAAAACCTTCATTTGATCTTTTACCTCAGGTCCTCTCATTTTTATGACAAAATTAGTGACAGCAATAGCAATAGCAAGAACAGTAATAGTGCTAATAGCTCACATTTCTCTGAAACTTGAAGGTTTAAAAACACTTTCTTCATAACAATGTTATAAAGCAGGCATAAGTATTACCATTTTTATTTTATAGAGAAGTGATCTGCTCAGATGATTTTAGAGAGGTGTAGAGAGACTTACATAAACTGATGCTAAATGAAATGAGTAGAACCAGGAAATCATTATACACAGCAACAACAAGATTATACGATGATCAATTCTGAAGGACCTGGCTTTTTCCAACAATGAGATGATTCAGGCCAGTTCCAATGATCTTATGATGAAGAGAGCCATCTACATCCAGAGAGAGGACCATAAGAACTGAATGTGGATCACAACACAGCATTTTTACTCTTTCTGTTGTTGTTTAATTGCATTTTGTTTTCTTGCTCATTTTTCCTTTTTGATCTGATATTTTCTTGTGCAGCAAAATAATTGTATAAATATGCATGCATATATTGGATTTAACATATATTTTACCATGTTTAACATATATTGGATTACCTGCCATCTAGGGGAGGGGTTGGGGGGAAGGAGGGAAAAATTTGGGACACAAGGTTTTGCAAGAGTTAATGTTGAAAAATTATCCATCCATATGTTTTGAAAATAAAAAGCTTTAATAAAAAGAAAAGAAAAGTGATCTGCTCATGACACAACTAATGTCAGAGCCATGGTTCCAAATAAGAAGTCCTTTTCATTTTATTATTGTTGCTCTTACTAATTTCCCAGTTGGTGTTAGTTATTTTGATGTATAATTATTGGATGTACAAGCATTATGGCAATTAGGTGATGACCAGGCAATAGCTTATTAAATTTCTCATATTGCCTATTAAATCATATTGTATATAATCTCCACTAGAAGCACTAGAAGTGCTTGAGTAAAAATGTAAAGAAAAAAATTTCCCTTGAAAACAGCCAGTCTTATTCCTCAATAAACTCCTACACTACATCTCTGATTCAACTGAACCAATCTACTCCCTGTCGCCTAAATCCTTTTCTTCTTTCTGTCTCTGGAAGTTGATCGTGTTATACCTCTTCATCTTGTCCTCTACAGTAAAGGTGAGGAGTCAGCCTCTGGCCATGGTACTGACAGAAACATACCCTCATGTGCTTTGACAAGCAAATCCCACCCTTTCCTATTTCAAATGTTAGTGAAGAGAGCGGCTCATATAGAGCTGCAACCTCTCTATCTTGTTAGGAAAAAAAAGATAATCGTTATGCTATAATAAATATATTATATAGACTATAATAAGCCTTCACTCCTCTTCATATCCTTTTTATGAACCTTCCAGGAAACCTTCAAAATCTAGTAATGACTTAGAAAACATTATTAAAGACCTGAAGAAACTGTCTCTTCCATTGTCTAAATATATAGTGTCTTTCATTCATAGGATTGATTCATTTATTGAATTAAGAAACATTTAAGTTTTGACTATTAAACACAGAACACTACACTAGGTTCTGGAGGTAGGAGTGGGTATATAAAATGTTATTAAGAAATACCTTAATGGGGGGATTAGAAGATAAGTAGGAAATAAGACCTCACTATAGATAACTATAAGACACAATATTAGTAATAAGTATATCAGAAAGATACAACATAAAAACTTTCCTGAAGTTAAAGAGGAAGAATACTTCACAAATCTGAGTGTCATTTTATCATATATTTGCAATTGAAATAAAGTAAATATCATCTAGTTTACTCTCCTTCACCTAGATTTTGAAGATGAGAATATTCAAGTCCAGGAAGATGAAGTAATTTTAAATTGTGTGAATCCTGCTCTTGGATATGACAATTGCTACTTCTTAACAGAGATGAGCCAGGTATATGAGCATTTATTAAGTGCTCACTAGGGACCAGGCACTATGATAAGTACTAGGACAGAAGGACAAACAAAAAAGGCAGTTTTAGTCCTCAAGAGTCTTACATCAAAATAGAGGAAGACAACATCCAAACAGGGAGATGAAAAGCAATGGGGCAGGAGTACCTGGTTTGGGGGATAGTGGCAAATTTCATACACTTAGAAATACAGTTTGGAGGGGAGTGAAGTATGGCCAGCCTTGACCCATCCCCCAAAGGAAGATTCACCAAGGAACTCAATAGAGAAGGGGGTCACTATGATGGAAAGAAGCCCCAGGCACTGAGGGAAGTTCCATGGTTAGAATTATGGGGGCAAAGTCCACAGATGGAAAAAGTATAACTGGGAAGGGTGGAAATATTTAGTTTCCTCTGTTTTCTGAAGGGTAGAATCCCCTGAGGGATAATGTTAGTCTATATTTAATTTTGAGGACTAGAAGAAAGTTCAAGATGAAGCCCCACAGCTTTTTGAGTTACAGATAAATTTGTAGACTAGGATGAAAATTAGCAACTTCCATCCTGGATGACATAAATCATTACAAGTCCTTGCCTCATCTACCAGTAGAGAGAATAGAATGAAAGGAAAACATCAGCTGTGATGTCTACGACATGATCTCCTTTAAAAGTTAGATAAACACCAATTTCTTTAATATAAAATATTATATTATATATTATATAATATTAATTATTAATATTATATTATAGTCAATTCCACATGCAGTTATTAGGCACTTGCTGTTTGCAAAGCATTAAAATTTTTAAATATAAAGCTGAAGTAGTCCTTGTTCTCAATCAACTTACATTCTATTGGGAAAAAAGTTAATACAAAATAAATACATAGTAAATGAATTTGAGGTGGGCGGGGCTGGCAACAAATCATCAGAAATAAGGGGATCAGTAAAACACTTGTGAAGGAGATTGCACTTGAACTAAGCCCTGAAGACATTTTACTAATCACTTCTGCACTCACCAATCACCTCTGCACCTCCTCTCAGGATTTTTTTCTCCTATTTTGCCACTTCATAAGCATTTCAGTGCCTTGTAATTAGTTTTTCTTATTATCTCCGGGAATGTAGATCTTGTTGCCTTGACTAGATTGACTACTTCTTAAGATCTGGGAAGATTCTCTTATATCCCACTCATACCACTTGAGGTCAGTTTTCTGCACATAGGAGGTGGTAAGTTCCTGTTAACTAAGACCAATGCACCCTTTGAGAAGCAGGATATTCCACCCACAGCTGGGTTCTTTTAAAGCTCCCTCTGGCCTCAAGCCAAGCCACCAGTTTGTCTGATTTGATTATATTCAAATAAAAACCCAAGGTTGTAATGCTTAATGAGCTGGAAAAGAATTAGCTGCTGTCCTTCAGCTTCCTGGAAGCATGTTCCTTGGACTGGAGCCTGGTTATTGTCTTGGTACCTTGTTTAGGCCTCCAGGACACATTTCTTTGGAAGGAAACTGCATGTTAAATCAAAAGTAACTAGTCCCTGTGCTGAAGTACGGCCAGCAGTTTCATCTGCTGTTCCTGCTTCTTCTTCCGAAGAACGGAGGAATTCTGTTCATTATTGCATCTTGTTAGAGTCCCACAATTCCCATAAGGGACAGTTTGTTTGAAAGGCGCTTCTGCCTATTGGCAATTCTTCATCACCTTTGTCATTTGTTTTGTGTACCATCTTCCTCAAGTCCTTACTAAGTATATGCAAGGTACTATGTAGCCCACCTTACCAGAAAATCCCGAGGCACAGTCTCTGGCCCATGGGGACGCCCAGTGCAGGGAGTTTCAAGATGGGCACTTAGAGAGGGTGAGGGCAAATGAAGATTATATAGATAATGTAACAAACAGGGATGAAGAGTGAGATAAGTGGATAATTAGTGGACATCGTGGAGCTCTCAGAGTTCTGATATCCAGTAGGACAGGACAGGGCTGGGTAGGGCCAGGCTTTAGATTTATCCTAGGGCTATGAGGGCTAGAATTTTTTCATTGAAACCACACTAACTTTTTTGTCTCTTCCATTGACTCTGCATGTAGCCTATAGTCGTATGTTTTAGAGTTGGAATAAACCTTAGAGATCACACTAAATAGGATTCCCTCATTCAGTTCCTCACTTTACAGATAAGGAAATTGAGACTTTAACAGGCAGTTTAAGTCTGTGTCTCTATTTCTGTCTGTCTTACATATACATACTCTCTCTTCCTCTCCCCTTCCCTCCTTCTCCTTCTCTCCCTCTCTCCTTTTCTTCCTTCCCCCCTCTGTGTGTCTCAATTTCTCTCTCTCTCTCTTTCTCTCTCTCTCTCTCTCTCTTCTCTTTCTCTCTCTCTCTCTCTCTCTCTCTCTCTCTCTCTTTCTCTCTCTTTCTCTCTCTCTCTTTCTCTCTCTTTTTCTTTTTCTGTCTCTATTTCTCTGTCTCTGTCTGTCTGTCTCTGTCTCTGTCTCTGTCTCTGTCTCTCTCACACACATTTTATTTATTGTTTGTCAGTAGACAGAATGTATTATGATTTTTCTCTTCTCTGCTTCTTTTCAACTCTATTCTACAGTTCATTAGATAATTTAGATGTAAAGATAATTTATTAAATTTTATTAAATATAATTTATTAAACCAAACCCTTCTATATTTATTGTATCTTGCACTGGGCTAGGCACTTTTGCTTCCTTTTCCAGTCTTTTGTTTTTTTTTTTTCTTTAAATTCACTTTTTAATTTTTATTATGCTTTAACTTTAGACAATATAGAAATCAAACATATATGTATAAATATTTACAATTAAAAAACAGATAAAAACACCTAAAATGTGTAAAGATCTCTAGTAATAAGCACTCAAAAAAGTATTCTCATTACTTTACTTGTAAATCAAGGGATTCAACTTTGGAAGAAGTTTCAGGCAGGATCATAACTAGGGTGATCGTCTTTCTCCTTTCCTTTTGTAAAGGTTAGAGGGAGCTGAGGTAAAGAGAAACTATATATACATATATGTATATATGCATCTATATGCACATACATATATACACTTGTATGTAAATAAATATGCATGTGTATGTATATATATGTATAAAATAAATATGCATGTGTATGTATATATATATATGAATATATATGTGGGTATATATGTCCATGTATATATATATGTCTTCCTCCACTGCTGTATGTCTTTCTGCCTCCAACTCTTTTTTTATTCACAACAAAGGGAGACATTATTGCCAAGACTTGCAGATAGCTACTTCACTGTTAGTTCCTTCTTCAGTGCACTAAAAGGTATAAGGAGACAAATTCATTCTATATTAGTACTTTGAATGATCCCATAATTTCATTGGGGTGGCCCTCATTTCACTCATGCAAATAGCAACTACTCCATATTTCACAAGTTGCTACAGCCAGAATCTTAATAATTATCTTGTATAAAACTTTCTTTTGGTGAGGGATCTTTTTGCATCTAGCAAGGATGATCCTCCAATGGTAGGATCTGTTTCTAGTCTGTTGAAACATTCCTCGCCTGGAAACTGCCAGAGGTTGTACCCCACTGCATAGTCTTAAGACCCCAGGAAGGGTCATCTCTTTAGTGAAAATAATGAAAATTAAAAATAAAACAACCTTGCAACAGCATTTGTATAGCACTTTAAGGTTTGGAAAACACTTTACAGGTTCTATCATTTCATTTTCACACAGCAATCCTGTAAGATTAAGTACTGTTATCATCCTCATTTACAGATGAGGAAATTGAGGCAAATTAAATGATTTGTTCAGGGTCACACAGTTAATGTGTCTAAGACTAGATTTATACTAAGGTTAGCGTTCTGGGCACTATGGCACCATCTAGCTGCTAATATCATGAGGAAGTACTGGAAATAGAAGTCTTAGTGGAGTTTGACCATCATCATCATCATCATCATCATCATCATCATCATCATCATCATCACACATACTTCCCTTGATTTACTCCCCATCTGCTTCTTGGAGGCACACAAGTAATTTTGAACCCTAACAGGTTGGTCCTAGGGGACTGGAAATTTTTTTTAAAAGGGACCTTGTGATAAATTGTATTTCTGCCTAAGGATCCGGGCAAGTAAATTTGCAGAGGCTCATTAGCAGATGGTTGAACACCAAATAATGAATTTGGGGAGCAGAGAACCTCTGAAAGACTACTTGCTAAAGGGGACAGTGGGAATTGCTCCCACTGATGGATAAATAAATGACTGAAAAAACATTTAAGTGTCTACCTCATGCAAAGCACTGGGGGATACAACTACAAAAATGAGATGGTCCCTTGAGAAGCATCAAAGAACGTATATTTTAATAAAGGAAATCAGCACATAAAAGGGAATAATAGCCAGAGAATAAAGTTTTGGTCTTGGGAATCACAGGAATGCTGAGTGGAGTCATAGGGAAGTTAATTTTTATGCTCTTCCTAGTAGCAATGGTAGTATTGTTGTAATTACTATTCCTAGGATATAAGATATCAACAATGGAGTGGGGGAACCACAGGTTAAATGGCAAGATAAATGGGATGTATGAATGAATATATTTATAGTTAGTTGAGTGAATTTGCAATCAATTCATATTTGGAACAACTCAAGCTTTAAGACAGAATCCCAAAACTGAATGGATTACTTTTCCTAGGGAATAAGATTTGGAGCTTGGAGGGCTGGTCTTAAGGCTGTTAGAATAACACCCTGGGGAGAGGGAATTGCTAAGGGCAGCTGGCAAGATGTCTGAAGCTGGATACATGTGAAGCATGATATAGAACCAACTAGATACAGTAGATTAGATAAGTTTGCATTAATGACAAATGAGGACTTTTTCATTCATTCATTTACTGGAAGAATCCTAGTTCTTTTGAAAAATTAAAATATGACTTGATTTATGTACTATCATATGGTTACTAAGCATGTGACAGAACATCATCTAATAATAAGAACTTTATTGCTTTTCAGCCATATTTGACTTTTCCATAAACCCATTTGGGTTTTTTTTTAAAAGATACTGGAGTGATATGCTATTTCCTTCTCCTGTTCATTTTATAGATGGGGAAACTGAGGTAAACAGAGTGAAAGGACTTGGTTAGGCTCACACAGATAGTAAATGTATGAGGTAGATTTGGACGCAGGAAGATGAGACTTCCTGACTCCAGTTCCTATACTCTGATCACTTTGCTGCCCTAGGTAAGAGCATTAGTCTTCAAATCGGAGGACCTGAGTTTATTATACAGTTCTTATGCTTATTATCTTTATGACCTTGGCAAATCATTTAATTTCCTGAGCTACAGTTAATTAATCTGAAAAGAGAAAAGAGTTCAATTGTATGAAATCTGCTTACTTCACAAAATCATAAGGAAAGCATCCTGAAAATCAAAGTAGATTATAAATGTGAGCTGTTGTTATTTTTATTAATAAAACTCAAGAAATATAATTATTTTTAGATTTGCTTTACAACTGAAGAAATTGAAGAGTGGGGAACTTTTGTCTTTCCCCATCTTCTTTCTATCTGTGCAATTGCTTTTGTGTGTGTGCCCAAGAGAAGAATTCTGTATTTAGTTCAATTAGTTCCAACTTTTAAAATTCAGCACTATATTGTGATAAGATCTTTTTAATTTTGGATTCTATCTTCCAATATATTAGATATCTCTCCAAGTTTTATATCATCTGCAAATTTCATAATCATGCTTTTAATTAAGTCATTGAAAAAAAAAAAGATTGAATCACAAAGGGACAATGAAAAAATGCCTGAAGCCTTCACTGTAGTGCTTCACAAGTTGACAGTGACCCTCAAATGGCTGTTCTCTTCATTTTCCCTTAAGGACCCTGTTTGGTTTCAACTCCACAAACATGCTTTCTCCAGGATAACATGATCACCTGAAATCTTATTACCCTGAAAATTTACTTGGCTTTGATAGTCAAAACCTTCTCAACTCTCTCATTTGCTTTTGCCCTCTTATTGGAGAGCTAAAAGGAGGAGAAATCAACTCTTCTCAAAACTTTTGAGGAGGTTTTTGGGGACCCAGAACTTTCCAGATAATTCTTCATTTTCCATTGGCAGCTCCCCTTGGTTTCCATTCAATGAACATCATGACCCCGTATTAGGTACTTCCCTAATCCATTCCCTCATGCACCCCTTATTTTTCAGCTTACTTTTGGATATTATTTTCTCCCATTTGATTGTAAGCTCCATGAGGACAGGGACTATTTTTCTTTTTTCTTATTTGCATCTGTACCACTTAGCAAAGTGGTCAGATACATAGTAAGTGCGTAATAAATATTTATTGAATTGAACTGAATTGAATTATTCTTTGGGTCTATTCATTAAAGCATTTTCCAAACCATTAACTGTAACCTACATTTTTTCCTTGTCTGCAAAGGCAAATGAAACTGTCAAATGATTTGCTGAAATCCAAGAATGCTCCATCTATATAATTTCCCTTTTCTGCCATCAAGCAATTCTGTCAAAAAGAAAGGATTGTACATTAGCTTGATGTAACCTATTCTTGATCAAACTATCCTGGTTGATGATCCCTGCCTTCCTTTCTAAATTAGATAGATGAATGAATAAATCAGTAACTTGAACAATATACTCTAGAATTTGGTTGGCAATAAAAATGAGGCTCCTTTAGCTTATGGCTTGAAGACCATGTTCTCATGTCTTTTTGAAAAGAGAATAAAACTCACTTGTCTTTGGCCTTCCCTCATTTTTCCATTTTTTCAGTTTTGAAAAAATAACTAATAGGTAGATGTTCTAGCTTATAGCATATTGTCTAGAGTCCAGTGGGTTCTCAAAGTCTGGTCCAGAGCATCCTGGGAATCTCTGAAATCCTTTCAGAGTCTACAAATTCATAATTAGTTTTTATTTTTAATGTGATCAATATCTATAACTATAAACTACATAAACAAAAACTCTTTGGACAGATCCTCAATCATTTTTTAATAGGATAAAGATATTGAGAACAAAAGTTTGAGGACTACTAGTCTAGAGTATGTATAAATATTTATTAAATGTCTATTATGTGCCAGGCACTGTGCTAAGTGCTGGGATATAAATAAGGAAAAAAAAACCCTTAAGTTGCTTACAGTCTAATAGGGGAAAACAAAAAGAAGCTAAAATGAGTGAAGGGGCTCCCAAGGGATATTATGTTCTATGGAGTCAAAATCAAGCAGAGCTGCTGAGAGAAACAAAAGAGAAATGATAAGATTGAAACTTTAAAGAAAAAAGAATTCAAATCCTATTTCAGATACTTAGCTCATTGGTTACTCAGGGTAAGCCACCTAATATTTTTGTGCCTCAGATTCCTCATTTATGAAATAATAACAATGTTGGATTCCTCTACAATTCTTTCTAACTATAATTGTATGATAAGAGCTCAGTAATCGTAACTGTCAGTTCTTTTAGTATTCTAAGATGTTGGCCATCTAAGTCCAGCATTCATATATTTTTAAGACACCCAAGAACTGTCTTGCTGTTGTTTTGTGCATATGTGTATATATATATATATGTACATATGCATACACTTATATTTCCATAATCTTGTATATCTCATAAATATGTTAATATATAAAACATGCATTTATGCAACATGAGTATATGTACACATATAATTCCATGGTTTTAAATCTTATGAGCATATATATTTATATATCAAACATATTATACAAATATGTAAATATGCTAACATATTTCCATAGTATTGTAATCTCATATATTTATATATCAAACCAATATACTATACACATGTATATATGACCAATATTTCCATAACATTATACAGCCCATATATAGACACATATTTGTATATTAAACATATACATGCATATATATACATATTTCCAAAGTATTATAATTTAATAAATATCTATAAATAAATATACTTTTAAAATATATATTTAATAAATATATATCAAACATACATACACATGTACATATGTAACATATTTCTATATAATCTCATATATATTTATATATCAAACCTAAATATATATACATGTATATATACATACATATTCCCATAGTATTATAATCTCACAAATATGTATATTTAGCTAAAAATTTATATATGTATATGCACATATGTATAAGCATGTGTATGTATCACCCTGAGAAAGTCACTTCACCCTGTTTGACTCATTTTTCTCATCTGTCAAATGAGCTGGAGAAGGAAATAGCAAATGACTCCAGTATCTTTGCCAAGAAAGCCCCAAATAAGGTTACAAAGAGTTAGAAATAATCAAAACAATGGAACAACATCCTATGTATTTTCATAATATTGTACATCTTGTGAATATTTATTTATACACAAAAGCTACGTATATGTATATATGTATACATATATTTCCATAGATTGTAGTCTTACAAATATATATTTATATATAAAAACATACATGTGTATGTGTGTGAATGCTCATGTAAGTCTCTCCCAGCCTCTCTGTATTCATCCTGCTGGTCATTTCTTACAGAACAATAATATTCCATAACATTCATATACCACAATTTATTCAGCTATTCTCCAATCTATCTTCATCAGTTCTATTTTTTTCTTAACCACAACCTCAAATCTTCCTTTTTCTTCTAAAGCATCTTACCTTCAAGTCAGTCTATTTCTAATGTCCCTTATTAAGCAACTATGATATTGCAGGAAATCTTAGGCACTGGGATACAAAGGCATACATTAATTAACCCCCAGCCTCCTGAAGTTCACATTCCATTGGAGAAAAGAGGTAAGAAAAATGCAGATAAGTTAATACCATTTATATGAAATAAATAAAAATGAAAAAAATAAATAAAAAAATAAATTTAATAAATAAAAAAATAATTTGGTGAGTGTAAGGTAACAATACTAATATAGAAAGCAGTGATTAAAAAAACACCATCTATACCACTGACTGTTTTGACAAAATGCAATTGGAGTTAAGTGACTTGTATGACTTAAGTCACACAGCTAGTAAATGTTGAGTGTCTAAGGCTGGATTTGAACTCACGTCCTCCTAATTCCATGGCCAATACCCTATCTGTTGGGCCATCTAGCTGTCCCTATGTGATTGTTTTGAGATGCCTTTATTTATCTATTCATTCATTTATTTTTGCTCAAGCTGCTGTTTGGTATAGTGAATGGAACACTGACTTGGAATCACCAAGACCTGATTTCTAATCGTATCTGTGTGACTCCGAGTAAGTCATTTATATCTTTGTACCTTTGTTTTCTCAATTAACAAAATGAAGAAATTAGACTCAATGGCTTTTAAATTCCCTTCTAGCTCTCAGTCCTAATGATTTCATCATCTTTATCCATATTTTCCAGGTTTCTCCTGACACTATTATTTGTCTCTGTATGAATTACCCAGAAGTCATGATTCATCTCCAGAGATTCTCTACCCCATTTGAAATCAATTCCCTTGGAATACCTCCCTACCATTCATTTCAGGGCCATACATAGATATCTCGGCATCCCTTTGAAGGAAAGTTTCTACATCTGTTCTCTCTTGAAGATACTCATAGATTCATCATTATTAGGGGCACAAGACTACCATTTTTCCTCATAGTTTTCAGAAACATCCTCTAAAGAAAGAGTATTATATTTATTACATAACCCAAAACATTCAGTTATCTTCCTTTTTCACTTTCTCATGTGTATGATGATCTTTCATTTTCCAACATTCTGATACTGGTTAAAATTCCACAGGAGATAGGTAAGTGGCCCAGTAGATAGAATCCTGGGCCTGGAGTCAGGAAAACTCATTTTCATAAGTTCAAATTCAGTCTCAGACATTTACCATCTGTGAGATCCTGGTATACGACTTTATCCTGTTTGCCTGAGTTCTCTCTTTTTTTATTATTACTATTTTATTAAATCTTTTTTATTTACAAAAATATGCATGAGTAATTTTTCAACAGTGAGCCTTGCAAAACTTTCTGTTCCAAATTTTCCTCTCTTTCCCCCCACCTTCTCCCCTAGATGGCAGGTAGTTCAATACATGTTAATATGAAAAAATATATGTTAAATCCAATATAGGTACATGTATTTATACAATTATCTTGCTGCACAAGAAAAATCGGATCAAGAAGGAATAAAAAAGAAGGAATAAAAAAACCTGAGAAAGAAAACAAAATACAAGCAAATATCAATGGAAAGAGTGAGAAGACTATGTTGTGGTCCACACTTAGTTCCCACAATCCTCTCTGTGGGTGTAGATGGCTCTTCATCACTGAACAACTGGAACTGGTTTGAATCATCTCATTGTTAAAGAGAGCCACGTCCATCAGAATTGATCATCTTGTTGTTGCCGTGTACAATGATCTCCTGGTCCTGCTCATTTCACTCAGCATCAGTTCATGTCAGTCTCTCCAGGAGTTTCTGAAATCATCCTGCTGGTCATTTCTTATAGAACAATAACATTCCATAGCATTTATATAGCACAATTTATTCAGCCATTCTCCCATTGATGGGCATCCACTCAGTTTCCAGTTTCTGGCCACTACAAAGAGACCTGCCGTGAACATTTTTGCACATGTGGGTCTCTTTCCCTCCTTTAAGATCTCTTTGGGATATAAGCCCAGTAGTAACACTGATGGGTCAAAGGGTATGCACAGTTTGATAACTTTTGAGCATAGTTCCAAATTGCTCTCCAGAATGGCTGGATCCATTCACAGTTCCACCAACAATGCATCAGTGCCCCAGTTTTCCCACCTCCCTTCCAACATCCATCATTATCTTTTCCTGTCATCTTAGCCAATCTAACATTGCCTCAATTTTCTCACCTGTAAAATGATCCAGAAAAGGAAATGATAAATAACTCCATTATTCTTGCTGTTAAAACTCCAAATGGGGTCACAAAGAATTAGACATGACTCAATAACAACAGAATTCCACTGTCTCCTAATGATTTTTGGAAGGAACTAGAACGAGGTGGGCCAATGGGTAGGTAATGAGCTAGACCTTACATCAGAAGATCCTGAGTTTTAAATCCTGCCACGGACACTTATTAACTAAGTGTTAATCCACTTGGCCAAATCCCCTTACTTCTCTCAGCCTCAATTTTTTTCATCTGTAAAATGGGCATAATAATAGCATCTACCCCTATTAGAGTTGTGAGAATAAAAAGAAACGGCCTGTATAAAATCTATTATGAGTTTCAAAGCACTCTGTAAATGCCAGCTATTATTATGACTTTCTTTTTAAAATACTAGCTTCACTTTTCCAGGGAACTACTCATTCTCCCTGAGATGTGTTCTTGCCATATTTTCACGCTCTCTAGTAGGGAAGATCAACTTGGTGCATATAATTGCTACTCACATTGATGCTTGCACACACGTGTACACTCAGCAAGCACTCTTGGGTACTTACAAACGCTCCCCCTCTCCTCCACTTGCTAGAAGGGAGATTCTTTGGTCTCTGGTGTTTTTAATGACCAAATTGCTTGTTTGCCACCTCTGTTCACTAAGCTGGGGGCTCAGGTATTGAGGGCTACCTAATGAGGCTTACTTAATTCACTGTCAACCTTATCTCAAAATAGGATTCTAGTGGGCTAAGCTGCCTTTTGTCTGTACCTGAGCATTAGATTTCTGCCAAAGACCTAATGGGGCTTTGCCTCCTTGCTGCCTCATCTATCATCTGTGGGAGCTTCTAGAGTAGAAATGCATTTTATCTACTCCGCACTCTATCCAATCTCCACTGATCAGAGTTCAGACATCTTCTCCCATCTTGCCAATATTCTTATTTACTAGCTTCTCTTCTCTTATTCTAACTTCTCCCCAATGAAACCTGCTCAGGAAAGGATTGTGTCACTTCATTCATATAAATGACTGCTAAGGTTAATGTCTTTGTACCTTTCAGGAGCAGGGAAGGATTTTACATTTTGAAAGGGATGGAGACCTTAATACAAAGGGATCAATCTCTAACAAGGAAATCACCATCACTGACAGGTGGTGATTGGGCGTGTTACTTGAGGGCAAGGAAATCTTTCCCTCAGCTATCAAACCGTTCTACATAAGTGTGAACTCACGAGATCAGCCCCGTCCACCTGTTTCTTAAAATAGCAGAGATTTTAACTTATAGACTAGATTCAAATAAGCTTGGGGAATGCTGATGGGGAAGAGTCAATGACAAGACTTGGATCTTAGGGGAAGAACAAGCAGTAGTGACTCACAGCAGATTTTTGGGAATCTTTGATCAATCATTTATCAGAGGCCATGGCTTTATATGAGCTTTCCTGGATCCTCCTCCCTTCTCATTGCTTTAATTCCTTGTTGAAAAGGACCACCATATCCTCTCATTCTTTAGCAGAAAGAGAAGATGGGTGATGGGATCAAGAAGCTTCAAGGTATGAAAGGGAGGGAGGGAGGTCATTGCAGATTCTCAATATTTTCAATAAAACTGACCTAGTGGCGAGGTAGATGAAGTGCTGGACCTGAATCAGGAAGACCTAGAGTTCAAATACCACATCAAATACTTCCTAGTGGTGTGATCTTAGAGAAATCATTCAATCACTTTCTGCCTTAGTTTCTTCAATTGTAAAAAAAAGGGATTAATAATGTCACCCACCTCCCAGGGTTGTTGTGGGGATCAAATGAGATATTTATAAAGGATTTAGCACAGAACTTGGTACATAAAAAAGCTTAAAAATAAATGCTTTTTTCCTCCTCCTTCCTATGCTCCCCCCTCCAGAACCCCTACCCTAATAGAATAGGGGGTAAAAACATCTGCCAGGAAAGAATGAAATTGTGGTAGATCTGGGACTTTGAGCAGATATGGGAAGTGTGATAGGGAGTCAATTAAAATTCAGCAATCTGTGATTTCATAGATGTTAATAATAGTCTTTCTAACAGTACTGATTACAAGTCATTTATGATTGCCAGTTCTATGCAATCCTCTTCTGTGTTTTTCTGTTTATTCACTATAAAGAGTCTGTTCAACATGCTGGGGAGGGCCCTTACTCCACTTCTCCTGACACTGCAATCTTAGCAACAAAGCACATAAGCTGCCATTGGCTATTCCTCACTCTTGATCTATAGGCACTCCATCTTTTTCTTTGGTCAAGCATTTTTCTGATGGCATTCTTTAGCCAGAGGTCTCCTATCTACTTCCTCACTTGTAATTTGGTGCAGCCCAAGCATGTCTTCCACGAACCTTTCCTTCATCCTTTGGATGCTAAATTGGGAATCCTTTAGAAATAAATAAAAGGATTTAGTTCTGAGAACCCAGTGGAAGTTAGATAAAATGAATTGATAGCTGGCTTTATATCCAGAGCATTTACCAGCTCAGGAATGGGAGAGAAGAAAGGAATTGGTAGTAAAGATTTGATGTGAAGGATTTGTGAGGTGTGAGATGTAGAACAAAAAGTCAATGGATCCAAGGTGGGGTCACACCCTAATTCTCAAAGTTAGAGAAAACTGTTGAAGTCAGAAGAAAAGTTGAAAGATTGAAAATAAGGGAAAACTGGAAGAGCAGAAGTCATCTGAGACTGAAAATAGGGTTAGGGTGGAGTGAGTCAATGAAAGACAGAGGAAGTCAAAAGATTGCGATGAGAAATGTTGGCTCCGAGTGACTCAGTTTTTGTTTATATCTCCATCATCTGGCTGTTTCCAAGCAATACCTTCTCCTCTCAGACCATTATCTCCACCATCTCCTTAAGCAAAATCATCATTTTTAGTCTTGGATCCCCAGGTTCTAAGAGGTGAGACTTTACCAGGGTCCGAATTTGTTATAGGATCATACATCCCAACCTTCTCCATGTTATTTACATACTCTTCCCCTACTAAAATGTAAATCTCTGGAGGACTGGAACTATCATGGTTTGTTATTTTTGTATTCTTGGGCTTGGAATATAGTGACTTAATAAATGTTGAAGGAATAAGAGAAACATTTTAGAGTTGGGAATGGGATGGAAAAAGTTTGGCAGGATAAAAATAGATGGTACAGTAGATAAAGTGCTAGGCTTGGAGTCAGTAAAAACAGAGTTCAGATTTAGCCTCAAACCCTTATTAGCTGTCTGCCTCAGTTTTCTCAACTGCAATATGGGGATAATAACAGCACATAATCTCTTATGAAGATCAAATAAGATCATATTTGTAAATTGTTTGGCACCATGCCTGGTATACAGCAGGTGCTTAATAAATGTGTTTCCTTCTTTTCTAGATAGAGAGATGTTAGCACTTGTACTAGAGTGGAGACAGAGATCATGGGGAGATTGATGAACTAGGAGATCAAAGTGATCAAACTAAATACTGAGGTCACCAAAATGGGACAAGTTTTGTGCTAGAGACTGTGGTCTGGGAACTGAAGTCACTGAGGAAGGATGGAGTTAACTGAAGTTTGAAAAATAAAAACAAGAGGATCTGAAAAAAGTGATGTAATCAGATGCCATCTAATCTACATTCAACTTTTTGGTGACTCAAGAGGGAAAGATACCAGCTGTTCCTTCTTCCTCTGTCTGACTTTTTTCTTTCTTTTTTGGCCATTTAGTTATTCATTTCTCCCTCTTGTCAGAGTCTAAAACAGAGCATCTGAAATGGGAAGTGGGACTTCAGATGAATACTTTGGAGGCAGAAATCACAGAATCACAGAGTGAGAAGAAGGGACCTAGGAGGTCCAACCTGGACCCGAACAAGCAGCTCCCTCTATGGAAAACTCAATCTGCAGTCAGGAAACGGAGTGTCCTTCATTAGAATGAAAGCTCCTTGAGGTCATACTACAGACTTATTTTGAACTCCCAGTGAGTAGCACATTATGGGAATATTCTAAGTATTATTTATTCATTTGGTTTTTGCTTTAAACCTCTAAAAAGAAGACATCCTCTGCTTTCCAAAGCAACCCTTCTTGAGGCAGCTAGATAACATGGTCAATAGAGTGCTGGAGCTAGAGTGAGAAAACCAGAGTTCAAATCTAGCCTCAGTTTGCTCAACCATAAAATGGGGGAATTAATAGCTCTTACCTTACAGAGTTGTTGTGGTGATCTGATGAGATATTGATAAAATGCTTAACACAGTACCAAGCACACAGTAGGTACTATTTAAATGCTTACTCCTTTCCTTTTGCTTGTGGTCAAAGTGGGTCTAGGTCCCCTTTCCCAAGATAAGCTTTCAAATATGTGAAGACAGATATCATGCTTGTTCCAAATTTATTCTTTTTTCAGGCATAATATCCCCAATTCCTAGAATAATAGAATAAAGTAGTTCAGTGGTACTGTGAACAGGACTGTGGACCTGGAGTCAGTAAGACTTGAGTTCAAATTCTATCCCATATACTTACTGTTGTAAGACTCAACAATTCACATTTGTCAATCTCAGTTTGCTCATCTATAAAATAAAGATAATATTTCCCAATATTTTTTATGAGGCTAAATGCAAGATGATATTTGTGAAAGTGATTTGCAAACCTTACACTGTTATATAAATGTCAGTTCTTATTATTCTCCCTACAATCTTCCTCTGAATGCTCTTTAGCTTATCAGTGTCTAAAATGTGGCACCGGTAAGAGACAAAATTAGGGAAAGACAAGGATCTCCCTCCCTTCCTCCCTCCCCAGCACAATAATTACCTAGCAGCTGGTGTTGAGTGAGCCTTGAAACACACCTGGGTAAGGTTGGAAAGAACATTAATCAAAGTCATTCTGGGGAAAGTGATTAAAATTTCTGGCACGTGCTACAAGCCTTTCCCTTTGTTTCTATTGTCTCTGCAATTAATACTTCATTCTCAGAGAGCAGACAGCTCTCAGGGGAAGCTTTTCTGCAAATTGATGACATTTCAAACCCAGAAAAGAGCGCCTTCCCACATCCCACAGACATAGACCAGTCAGTGCCTGCTCAAGCATCCCTGTTTATCTGAAAACACAAAGACAAGCCATGATTCCCTAGTGTCGATGGTTAATAGATTGATCCAGAGGGAGACATTTCAAACTCAAAATATGTAACTGGCCAGTTTAGAGAGGGATTTCAAAGGCTTCTGTGAGCAGGTGACAAAGATAACCTGGTGATGGCTCCAGAGTGTCAATATTATTGACAAGGATATCCTCCATATCCCAAAAAGGTTTTTTGCTTTTGTTTTTCACTTAATAGTATTTTATTTTTTCCACTTATATGTAAAGATAATTTTCAACCTTCACTTTTATAAGATTTTGAGTTCCAAATTCTTTTTTGACCATTGTTTTGGTTTATTTGTTTTTTTTTTTTTTTTTTTTTTTTTAACAAAATGAGGTCACTTGGAATTACTGTGTATTGGAAACGTAACTCTCAGATTCTGTGATCACACCTTTTCTCCTATCTCATTCTCTCTCATTCTCCTTTTCCCAGCCCAGTTTTCTCCTTTTCCTCTCTAATCAAGGCTTAATTTTGAGCCAAATCAGGAAGTCCAGAATTCCCAAGTTTGAGGGCTTGGACAGGACTTGAGATTCCTCCTAAAAAGGATTTAGGAAACCCTGGCGATAACAAGTTGTCCGATTTTCCTCTAGCTTGATTCCAGACTTCATCATGATCTGGCTTCACAATGCAGTACTTGATAGTTAGGTTCTCCTGTACAAAAAGTCTCTCTACTCCCAGGCCCTACATCAAAGCCCAGGAAGTCAGAAATACATTTCAAGATAGAAGAGTCAATGGGCATTTAGATACCCTTCCCACTGAGTGTTAATAAATGCTTAACAACTGGCTCTCTGAAAAAAGTACATGCAGCATATTTTTAAGTTTCATCTGCATTATTGCTTTATCCATCATTTTCTTAAGTCTAGCATCTAGCAAAAAATAAATTAAACCTTGATTTGAAGCATTTGCAGATTTCTAAGGTGTAAATGTTCACAATGAAAATTTAACAGTTGACTTTCTCAAGTTGGTAGGAGCTGCCTCTAGCACAACCTTTCCCTTCCCTATGTTTTGAATAAAATATGTTGTCTTACTATATGCCCACCTTGAATTGTACTAAAATGTTGCCAAAGCAAAAGATGCCCAGATATTGTGATATGAATGGCTCCAAAAGCTTCCTTGACTTCCTACTAAAAAGATCAGAATCCCAATTGCCTGCTATTATTTTGATGGACCTCTGTAAAGAATAATAATACTCGAATAGATTAAGATTTTGTATTCTGCTAGAGAGGTTGTTGATGGGAAAACAAGACAGGATCTCTCTAAACATATTAAAGGGGAGAAAGGTTTAGGTATCTGATTTTTCCATTATTATCCTCTTCTATCAAAGGGAGGACAGTTTCTCTGCTGGGACAGGACAGAAGGTATGAATGTTTTGATAAAGAAGAGGAGCTCCCAAAACCAGGGGAATGGTTTAGGCTGGGACGGTGTCATATTGGGAGGCCCTTGAAATATGTAGAACATTATAAAGGCCCAAAATGTTTTCAGTGAAGAAGGCACAAAACAAGCAAAAGGATGGGTAAAGAAAAGATAAGAGATCAAGGAGATACAAAAGATCAGTTTCTCCCACTTCACAATTTTATTCAGAGCTAGTTGGATTCCTGAATTGTTGATAAATTGCTATATATTCTTTCTGGATTTCACTGAAAAATCTCCAGTCATGGATCAGCAATTAACTTGACTTCCATACACCTGAGCAGAGTCATAAGGAGAGTGGAGGTCCTTGAGGGCAGGGATTATATGATCACCAGCATCATCCCTAGACAGCACAGTGTCTAGGATGTAGCAGGTGCCGAATAAATTATTTTAATTGATCGGCTGGTTTTTGACAAGCACAAATTTAGCCATGAAAGGGAGGCTGCAGAAAGAAGCCTCAGCCCTCAGTGCACAAGGTCCAAATTTTGAGCAGGAGATTGAAGGTTTTAGATTTAGAGACCTCAGGACACAAAGAGTTTGCTGATGGGGCAACTGCCACATATAGAATGGGGCCACCTAGTAGCTTCCTATTTTATTAATTATTCTTGTTCGCCAGTTGTCCTGATCTATATCTGGTCATTAGCCCTGACGGCTCCAGAGGAGAAAGCAAGGCTGATGACCTTGCACATCTGTCTCTCATTCAAATCCAATTCACTTGCATGTCAAGGAATCACCTCCATGTTGATTAATCTTGAGAACCAAGATTAAACAACAATGGCAAACTCAAACAATGACAGCCCTCTGGATCTTGGTGTCCTGGGAGAAATTACTGGCCACCCTTCCTAGTTTTAAGTCTGGTTCTGTATGTCTCTTATGGACACATGAAAGAATGATTTGGCTCCTTGGGAAAGTGCTTGGGAACAGTACGCCTTGAGAAAAATTGTTCCAGTTTGGGGCAGGGAGAAACAAATTTTCCTTACCTGACATAAACTCATGAAGGGCTGCTCTCCTTACAAACAGGAGCACACTCTCTGATCTGAACACCAGATGATAAAGCAGAGTAATCTTGGGAGAATGTCAGGCTGGGCTAATGATGTAATGCTGTGCCACCAAGATTAAAAGCATTATGCAAATGTGGAAATGTGGAATGCTGGTTATTTCCCCACCACAGCTGACAGGCAACTCCTGCCAAGCGAGATCAAACCTTGGAAATGTTTTGAAAAGTTGGTGAGAATGGGGCTACTGTCACACCTCACTCCAATCAGTGTGTGTGGGAAACACTCTTGAAATGAAAGTCAGTCTCAGACACTGCAGCAGCTCTGCTGTTTCCACTGGTGACTAGAAGCCCCGGTGCTTTGGATTTAAGTGGAGAGTGGGGGGAGTGCAGTAGAGGGGAGTTTGGGAAGAGGAATCAAGGAGCTTTCCAAAGAAAAACAATGAATTGTCAGGATGTCAATTTTGAGAAAAGCTTCCCTCCAGTAGGAACCCCAAACTTGTGATCCCTCCACTTTGAGCAGGGAGCAGAAGATGCTCAATTACCTACATAATGATCCCAACACCTTCTTCTCTGTCTTTTGGGAATTGAACCATCTGCTTAGGAGTATCCCCCTCTAGCTCCTGTTTGTTTCATTTTACTTGTTGAAAGCATTTACAAAATGATGTGTTTTTTTTGAGAAGATAAAGCATTGTTCTCCAAAATCTTAGGGAGCACAGTCTCCCCTATACCAAAGCTTCTTAAACTGCGAATTGAGACTCTATATGAGGTTGTATAACTGAACAGGGGGGTTGTGAGAAATTTGACAAGTAAAATGTATCATTATTCCACCAAGATTTAATTCTTTATGTAAAAATAAACAAGCACATTCTTCTCATTAACAAATTGGTTTTTGTCTTTAACATATGGTAAAATTATACATATACCAAAGAATTATTTCAAAATAAATTTCTTTGTGATTTATTATCAGTAAAGGCTTGATTTGTATATCTGTTTTATATACCTAAAATTTTCTAGAGTGAAAAGGTATTGGGAGTAGAAAAAGTTTTAAAACCCCTGTCCTATACCATTTTAGTCCCTACAGAGCAGTCATTCTCATCAGATTCACTTTCAAATTTGACATAGCCACTGGATGAGTCCTCATATTAGCTGTTATTAAGATGGGTCCCTCAGGTCATTCTACATGGCCTGACTAAGGGGTTGGAAGGCTGTAAAAATCTGGCTAGAACTCCAGCTCCTGCCTCTTGACCTTTAGAAATTCAAAAAGACAGAGTTACTTCCAATCTTTTACACCTAATGGGAGGAAGGAATAAACACAAAGAAAAATCCCATTTTCATGGGCCATATGTAACTTTGGGTGAGAAAGAACCCTTCCCTTCTAGCATTGTTTGTCTAGTTTGAACTGCAGCTAGACAAGAAAAAGCAAGAGGAAATCAGGCTTTCATCTCAATTATTCAGTGATCTTGAATCTGCTTTAAGGACTAAACAGACCCTGCTGAAGACTCCATCACATTAGCAGCTTTCTGAGTTTCAGTCTCTTCCCACAAGAAAGAAGCTAATTCTAGTCACCTTCTCACCCTTTTCTCTTTGGTGAATTCTTTATGAAGTTTCCTTTTTGGGGATGGAAAACAAATAGGCCATGTTTCATTTCCTTCCTGTGTTACTCTCAGGACTTTGACACCATGATTCGACTGCCTTCTCACTCTGGAACTTCCTTCAGCATCCAGAGCCTTTTCACCCTGGAAACCTCCCTCATTTTCAAGTTCCTTTTGGGGGCCTCCATTTTGGGAACAAGCTCAGACCAATTGTGCTTCTGATTGTACCATCTTTTCTACTCCCTTCCATGTGGGGAGGTACCTTCCGCTTCCCTTCATCCTTCTCTTTTCACTTATGTCTTGTGTATAGTGTTCCCTTCTTAGAATGTAATCTTCTTGAGAGCAGGAATTACCTTTCCTTTTGCTTATATTTCTATCTCCAGCACTTACCACATATGTGGCCCATTCTACCCACTTAATAAATGCTCATTGCTTGCCTCATTATCTTGCTTGGCTGGCAGATCAATCTGATTCAATTTAATTAAAAACATTTAAGCATCTGTTATGTCAGACAGCATGCCATGGTAAAGAGAGCCTTGGGTTTCAGTCTTGCATCTGAGGCGATCTGAGTATGATCTTGGCCAAATCATTTGACCTCATGGTGTTCCAAGTAGCTCTTGGTCCAATACTGAAACAGCTGATAATCAGCACTGGAATTTCCTTCTACACAAGGGAAAGTAGTCCAAGATGCTGTGCTAAGCACTAGAGATAAAATGATGAAAAAGTGAAGAAAGTTTTCTTCCCCCTTCTTACTCCCATGCCCCAAAAACCCTCAAAGGAAAGGGAGCTTGGGCACTACAGGGAGGAAGAAAAGGACGCTCCATAACTGGAGGAAGCATGTTAAATGTAGACAGAATGATGACTTGGAGACCTGGATTCAAATCCCATTTCAGACATTTAGTAGTTGAATGCCCCAGGACAAGATTCTAGAACTCAGTTTCCCTATCTGAAGATTAGAAGGTTGCACCAAATGACTTTTATGATTTCTTCTCAATATAAATCAATTAAACTGTTATTATAAGATGAGTACATGACTCTTTCTACTTACAGGAAAAAAGGTTATGTGGAGCTGGTTCAGTTCCCCTCACTGCACTGATTTGACCTTGTCCTCATTAGAAATGCCCTGTGAAAAGAATCCATTCTGTGATGTGGAACAAAGTCAGGAAAGGATTGGTTCAGGAAAAGAGAATCACAAATTAGTTACAGGGCAGGACTTTCTGCAGTGCTGTCCCTCTTCCCTCCATCCATACCTGCTAGGATACTGTGTTAGCCTAGGAGCCGCCGTAGCAAGGAACACAGGAAACTAAACAGAAACAAAATTATTAGGAAGAAGACTTGTACTTGTGTTCAGACCAAGATTCCTGGAGGCTGCACCTTACTCAGACCCCTCACCACATGAGTCTTCAGGATTGGGGAGATCAAATTTATTCATTTCACTATTATTTAATGAGAGAAGTCTTCAGGGCAGACATAATAGCTGAGCATGTCACATACAAGGCCATGTGATAGGGGAGTGAGAAAGATGAATAAGACATAGTTCTTGCCTTTATGGAGTTTATAGTCTGGTAGGGGGGTGAGGCATTTTTACTAACAGCGACAATGCAAGGCAAAATGTGGTAGAGATATTGGAACAAGGAACTGGAAGAAATCAAGAGAAATTTAAAGCTGTCTCTGCTCTGGGACATTTAAAACTATCATCTCATTTGGAGACATCTGGCCTCTAGTTGGATATTATCCCAGTCATTACTGGCTCTGGAAACCTCTTAGAATACAAAGCACAATTTCTATAAATAATTCTGGGGGTACAGATGAAGGGAGGGAGGGGAGAGAAAAGTCTTCACAAAGGAGGTAGCATATGAGTTGGATTCTAAAGAATGGGTAAAAGGCTATTGTGGTAATATTAGAAAGAGGGGATTATTCCAGACAGAAGGAAAGATGTGACACAGGGAAAAAAATGTGTATCAGGGATGGCAGATAGTCCAGTTTGTCCAGAGCAAAGTGCCTATATGTTGTGTAGGCAGTAGATTGAGATTGAATGGAGTAAGACATGTTTCCCTGCTTTTAAAGAGCCAACATTCTTCTTGACTGGCAAAGAGATGAAAGTTGTCTTGTTAGTTAAGAGAGAACTTCTTACTAAGCTGCTTGTACTCATTAGTCCCCAAACACTTCTTGAGCTTTTTCATATCTACAATTTTGCACATCTGTTCCACATTCTTTTCAGTTCCCCTCAAGCTGTCTATGCCAGAAAGCTCTCCTTAATTCCCCATACAACCTTCCGTTCAGAATTGATCCCCTCTGATTCTTCCAAGACAGGTGTCTCCTTCCAAGGGTATAAAATACCCATACTTTTGGGCCCTGAGTTTAGAATCATCCTGGTATTAGAAAGGCTGCTTTGGCCTTTTCTTGCTCCATTCCAGGCCTCCACCACACTTTCTGGATATCTTCAGTTGTGCTCTTGTACATGTAATCCCTTAATGGTTTTCCTCTTCCACTTTATGCATTGTCTTCCCTTTTAGAATATCAGCTCCTTGAGATCAGGTACTGTTTAACTCCCTTTTATTTGTAAAGTCAGGATTTAGCACGAATGCATAGCAGGCACTTAATAATCGATCTGTCTATCCATCTCTCCATCCATCCATTTATCCATCCATCCATCTATCCATTCATCCATCCTGATGAGTATATTTATTTCTTATTCTTTTCTTTTCTTTTTGCTGAGGCAATTGGTGTTAAGTGGCCAGGGTCACACAGGATATTTATTTCTTAGATCAGCCATTTTATTTCTTTTATATTTAAACAACTTTATTAACAAACAGTGATTAATATTCACATCTATTATGTTGCATCATACAAATGTAAATACAAAATTACTATAATACAATATATATTCTCTGCATGATTCAAAATATTTGGTATTCCTAAAAAACTTTCTTTAAAATTCAGTGGCTTACCAAAAATGAAAACCTATTCTATTTAAAATGAAATTCTGTTAGCACAGAGTCAGATTTCAAGGTATATCAATTCCATATAGTCTGAGAAGTTGCAGGAGGATGTTTGAAGGTAACATTCTAATATTGTGTGGCAGATACAAAAAACATTAGATTTAAAGCTTTTAGATATAACTCATACAACCCAAGTGATCAGCAAAAGATCCAGTTGTTTTCATTAATGCTAAACTATTAAATAGTTGCACCCAGTATTAACAAAGTATTAAATTGAAAAACTTTTAATATTAATTCATTTATAATATTTAAACTTATTTATTCTTGCAAGCGACAATCTATTTAAATTTAAATAGCCCCAAGTAAATCTAATTACACAGTACTTTCTTATCATAGCGTTCATAAAATTATCCATATCTTTAGTTTGGTTATATGCTCAGAAGAAAAAAAAACTACCAAAAGTATGATGAAAGCACAGTGATAACCCTTTTTAATGCTGGTGTAAGGGGGCCAAGACTGACAATTTTAAAAGCTATGTAATCACTTTTACTGTATCATGTTCTTTTTTTGGATGTGTAAAAAAAAAATTTAAACATTCTTTTTGGTAGTAAAAAATAAAGTAAAAGTAAAAAAGTAAAAAGTAAAAAGACAAATTCTTTTTGTCTTTGGCTTTGAGAAGCCTCAGTTTTCTCCTAAACATCCAAAATATTACATAAGTCACTTTCAACCTAAAATGACCCAAATACTCCCCAAGGGTTAGATTTGGTTCAAAGTCTGGTTCTGCCCCTATTTGCTCTGTGATCCTTAAATTTTTACCTGGTGGAGCTTCCCTGGACCTCAATGAATTCATCTGTATAATGATTGTGTAGAATATGATGAGCCCTAAGGGTCTTTCCAGCCCTGCATCTTTTGCTCTGATGATCTTAAACATCCCATGTCTCAGCTGAAATCTCATCTCCTCCATAAAGCTTTTTCTGATTATCCCATCCTAAAGAGGTCTCATTCTCTTCTGAACTCCTATGGCAACAATTGTCTGTGGCAAGCACGAACAATTAATCATGCACTGCTTTGACATATTTTCTATTGTCTTGAACTGCTATTTAAAGCTAGTATTTTATTAGCTTTTTTTGTATTCAAGTCTTAGAAAGGCAATGCTTTTATGGACTGCAATGCCAGACCCAATGCATACTAACTGTGTGACCCTATTGCTGTTTGTCCTTTGTTCTCAAATTGGACTATGAAATCAGGAAGGTGATGCCCTGACTTGCAAATGAATTGGATTTAAATGAGAGAGGGCTGTGCAAAGTCACCAGTCTCATTCTCTCTTCTGGAGTCATCTGAGTCCTGTGATACTGAGAAAATGTTGACTTCTTTCAACCTCCCCTTCACCTAGGGATGTATGTAGTGCAGTGAACAGAAAGCTGGGCCTGGGAAATGAATTCAAATGGTTCCTCAGACATTTAACTCTGGGCAAATCACTTAACCTTGATTTATCTCAATTTCTTCATCTGCAAAATTGAAATCACAATAGCACCTACCTCCTAGGGTTGTTGGGAGAATCAAATGGGATAATTTTTGTAAAATGCTTAGCATATTGCCTAGAACATAGGTGTTTTAAAAAATGCTTATTCTTTTCTCCCTCCATTACCTCTGAGTTTCTTCTCATTATGAAAATAATAGAAATAGTACAATAATATTAATATTAAGATAATAAATACTCTCTCTCTGTGGATCATTGTGAGAAAAGCACTTAAGAAATTACAAATAAAAGTGATTTATTATCATCCCAATTAAGATAGAATTTAAACTCTTAGAGTTAGAAGGGAACTTAGAAGTGCAATGGAAAGCAGAGTAGTTATAAATACAGAGGTCTTGGGTTCAAATACCAACCTTACTTCCTGAGTGGTTTTAGGCAAATCACTTAACTATGTCTCTGCCTCATTATTCTTATTTCTAAAATGAGTGGATTGGAATAAATGACCTGCTAGGTTCTTCCCAGTTCTAAATTATGGTCCCGTGAAAAGGATTATTATCATCATATCATTAACAACACCACTATTATCACCATAATTATCCCCATCAACACGACCACCATCATCATCATCACCCCTATTATCATTGATTTTTAGCACTATCATCATCATAATCATCATCATCACCATTATTATCACCACCACACCATCATAACCATCATCATCACTATCATCCTCATCATCCTCATCATCATCATCACTGTTATCACCATCACCATCATCATTATAATCACCATCATTATCATCCTCACCACTGTTATCATCATCATTATTATTATCAACATCAGCTGCACCATTATCATCATCATCATTAGAGCAGATCTAGAGGGACACAAATGCTCGTTGATTTTATGCTTCCTAAGGGCAGGGAATAAGTCACATGGAATGTCGGAATCAGATGGGACCCCAGAAGGCATCTCTGCCAACATATATTTAAGTTGGAATTCCCTTTAAAACGTTACTGACTGGCAGTCTCAGTGGTCCCTATGTTTTATACATGTTTGTGTCCTTTAGAGTTTGGACCTCCATATAACCCACAACACTCACAACTGCAACCTCAATAATATTATAATGTCATTGGGAATTATTTAAGAAAAAAACACAATGAAATCTAGATAACATTACATTTTAAAATGATGTCAACATGAAGTTCATAGGGATTTTTATATCTAGTTTATTGTTCAGTGTTTTCAGTTGTATCTGACTCTTTGTGACTCCATTTGGGTTTTTTGGGGGACAAAGACCCCTCAGTGGTTTGCCATTTTCATCTCCAGCCCTTTTTACAGATGAGGAAACTGGGACAAATAGAGTTAAATGACTTGCCCAGGGTCACACAATAAGAATTGTGGCTGTATTTGAGCTCATAAAGATGAGTCTTCCTGATTTTGAGCCTATCCACTAAGGCGCCACTTAGCTATCATGTAATGGTCCCCATTTCTATTTGAGTTTGACACCCCTGTCCCAGAGGGATGAGATAGTAAACTGCTTAGACTTGGCACTTAGTTTGTGGCACATTGGATAAGACACTGGACTTGGAGTCAGTACCTCTGGGTTCTAGTGTTAGCTTCCATAACTATCTAAGAGAGCCTAGACATGTCTCTGAGTTGGAGCTTCTGCATCCGTAAAATGAGGGAGTTGGGGCTGAGAATTTTTTTTTAAATCTCTAATAAGAGTCTCTGACTTTAGGGTTTAATGAGTTTTTTTTCTTGCTTTCTTTTTAATTTTTGTTGATATATTTTGTTTTTGTATCACTTTCATTTTCTAATACATTCTTCTCCCTTCCCCTCATCAGTGAAAAAAGAGAGAAAAAAAGAATGTTTAACAAAACAGAAAATGAGTCTTGCAATATATGGAAGAGTGTATGGTAGTGCCAGAGGGAGAGGGGCAGCATGAGTCAGGGGCTTGACTTTGGTTTTCTGGTGAATAACAGAACTAGGACTTTCTGTATGACTCTGAACAAATCACGCTACTTTATTTTTGGAACTCAGTTTGCACATCTGTAAAATGGGAAAGATAATACATATTCCCAAAGGAATGGTAAGGCTAAAAGGAGGCTGTGAATATGAAACCAAATGGGGAAAGTGTAAAACATAAGTAAATTTGAGCTATTCTATTTATCTGGGATCTGCTCTTGTACTTGAATGACACCCTTATTCCATTGGGCAGGACTTCAATGGAAGCATGAAACACATCGGGTAGAGTATTTATGTGAGTCTTTTGCTATTAGGAAAATGTCACTTTTTATTAAAAGAAATTAGTAGATAAACAGTCTGTCTCCCAATTTCCAGATTCTGCCAAGTGAAGAAGCTTTAGTACTTCCTACAGGCATCATGTCTTAGTGACATCTTCATTACATTGTAAGTTCCTTGACAGAAGGAATTATCGGCTGCTTTTTGTTGTTGTTGTTGTTTCTTCAGCATTTTGCACAATGCCTGATACATACTAGGTGCTTAATAAATATTTACTGGTGATATGTTACTCAAAGTCCACTGGGCTTTCTCTGATTCCTTCTTGTTTTATCTTGTAGTCGCTTGTTTGGACATCATAGTTTACTTGTGTCCTGTTAGATTAAGTGCCTTGAGGGAAGATACTTTTATCTTTTTTTGTATCCTTGGTGCCTGGAGCACACAGTAGGTAATTAATAAATGTTTATTGATTAAGTCTGACTGAGCACTTTGAGCACCCAAAACAATTCACTCAGGACCAAGTTTGAATATATGGAAGTTTTAGAGCTGATATTTGGACTGAATAAACTTATCTGAAAGACTTTTTCTATCCACTGACTCAATAAGTTTTTTTTCTTAAAAAACTTTCTTCTAGGTCTTATTTCTTGATAGTAAAGAACCATAGTGGGCTTTGTTGGTTGTTCATTTATTTTTCAGTCATGTTTGACTTGTTTTCTTGACAAGGATATTGAAGTGGTTGGTCATTTCCTTCTTCAGCTCATTTTATAGATGAGAGTTACGTGATTTACCCAGGGTCACAGAGCTACTAAGAGTCTGAGGCAAGATGCAGACTTAGGAAAAGGCAGTTCTGTTCACTATGTCAACTAGCTGCCATTCTAGTGAGCTAGCTAGTTAGTTTAATCTGGGATCTTTTTTTCTTAGGGCTGCCATGTCTAAAAGTAACCAGCTCAGGCCAATGCCCTTGTCTAACCTGTGTACAAAGGGCCTGGGACACTAGATCCAGAATTCTTAAAAAAATATTAATATGACTTGTTCTTATAATGCTTTACAAGTATTATCCTCAGAACAATTCTGAGAGGTGCTATTATTAGCACATTATTAGCCCCATTTTACAAATGGCGAAATTGAATTGAAGTGAATCATTTAGAGCCTCAGACACTTATAGTTGGATGTTCCTAGTCAAATCATTTAACTCTGTTAGCCTTAATTCTTCATCTGTAAAATGAGCTGGAGAAAGAAATGGCAAAACACTCCAGTGTCTTTTACCAAAAAATCCAAATGGAGTCTTGAAAAGTTGGACAGGACTAAAAAATGACTGAACAACTTAGCTTACTAATCTGTAAAATGGAGATAATATTAGCAACATATTTCCCAGAATTCTTGTGAGGATCAAATAAAGGTGATATTTGTAATGCACTCATAAATCTTAAATCATTATATAAATTCTGGCTATTTTTATGTATTATATTATGTTATATATTGTATTATGTTATCTAGAGGGAAGCACAGAAACTCAGATTCCAGTACAATTGATGGAAGAATGAGGAGAGTAATTTTTGACTATTATCTCTAGTATTCTGGGCTGTAAAATCAAGCTGAATCCCTGCTTTGGGATGACTTTCCCAGCAAGGCAGAAATGGGAACTTAGAGCAGATCATCAATGTTAAGGATTTCTATGACTTTAACCCTTGAAGACTTGAGCTAAGAGCTTCCACTTGGAACAATAGCTGAGGAGAACTCAACTCCTGCTGAGCTATTGACCCAGTGACTGTTTGCTCTGCCACTTGTAAACTTATTTTTCAGTATTACTGGACTCTACTGACTCCTGTTTTGGTTTATTATTTGTGTTTTTTGTTGTTGCTTTTTTCATAGCAAGATGTATTTGTTTATTCCTTGCTGGGAAGTCTTTGTCCAGAAACTTCTAGACATTCCCTTCTAATCACAGCACTGCTATTTTTTTTTAATTAAAGCTTTTTAATTTTTAAAATATATGCATGGATAATTTTTCAGCATTATTCCCTGTAAAACCTTGCATTCCAAATTTTCCCTGCCTTCCCCCCCCCCACTCCCTCCCCTAGATGGCAAGTAATCCAATATATGTTAAACATGGTAAAATATAAATGTTAAATCCAATATATGCATACATATTTATACAATTATCTTGTTGCACAAGAAAAATCAAATCAAAAAGGAAAAAAAAAGAAATAAAATACAAGCAAAAAACAATAAAAAGAGTGAAAATGCTATGCTGTGATCCCATACTCAGTCCCCACAGTCCTCTGGATGCAGATGGCTCTCTCCATCACAAGATCATTGGAACTGGCCTGAATCATCTCATTTTTGAAAAGAGCCACGTCCATCAGAATTGATCATCTTATAATCTTGTTGTTAGAGCACTGCTATATTAACACTCCTGAAGAGTTAACCAAATTCATGAATCAGTTTGTTGTCATGCAGAAAAGAGCCTTACTTACAGAAACACCTGGCTGCTAGATTGTTAGGAGGCTGATACACCACCAGCCAAAGAAGCTGGCTCATCATTTCCACTTCTTGCTTCCCCTGAAATTCTTGCTCAGCTTAATTGCCTAGCCCTGGATTTGTCAACACCTGTTCACCTGTTTTCTCAATTGTCTTCATGCCCCTTCTATACATGCTTTATTATTTTCTGTTCTGTTCTACCAGTCACTTTTACAGAGGTCAATTCTAATGAATTATATTAATTCAATTTCATTTTGGGGATGATAAAGAAGCTCAGATGCCCAGGTCCTAAATATAGTTGGAATGCAGTTTAGGATGGAAGGACATAGAAACTTTCTTATAATTAGTGTAAATCAGTTCTTAAGACATCTAGGACAAATTCTCCATGAATAATCAAGGAACTGACTATACAATCATTTCCCCCTATCATTCACGGTCATGGAACTCACATTCTTTAATAGGAAGGAGAATTGTTCCCATGGTTGCTTTTTTTCCCACGGTTCTGATGGCATTTGACTAGAAGTAACATGATAACACAGAAGTTTGAGAAACAGGCTGCTTTTCGATTCAACTTGATTCAGTTCCATTCAATCAACATTCAAGGACATAGATTTAGCACTGGAATAGATTGTAGAGAACTTGTATCCAACCCCTTATTTTTACAGATATGGACATTGATTCCTAGTGGGATTGTGTCTTGCATAAGATTGCACAAATAGCAAGTGGAGAAATCAAGGATCAAACCTTGGACTTCTGATTTCAAATTGAATCTTCTTTCCAATCCATCATCCTGCATCTATGATTCTTAAAGAAAATGTGGTGCAGTGGATACAGTATTTCATTTGGGGGTCAGAAAGAACACAGTTAAAATTCTCCTAATATTTATAAGCTGTGTGACTGGTTTACCTGTCAGCCTCAGTCTCCCCAATGGGAAAATAGGGAAAGATAATAGTACATACCTCCCAGACTTGTGAGGATCAATTGAGATAATACTTGTAAAGCATTTAGCACAGTGCCCGACACATATAGTAGGCACTCAATAAATGCTTGTTCCCTCCTTCCCTCAATGCACCTACAGCAACTCTAGAATTTTATGTATTAAATCATAGAATGGTTGTGACCTGCTTTTATTGGTGATGGGAATTCCAATAACAGGAAAAAAGCAAATATTTTTCACATGTTTGCATAAACATTTATTAAGCATTTATTATGCTAAATAATGCAAGACATGGAAAGATCAAATATGACCCAGAACCTGCCATCTGGGAGTTTAAAGTCTAGAAAAGTAACAAGTATACGCACAAATAATGAAAGTCCCCAAGCCTCTACAGTAGCTAATTGGAATAGGTTTGGGGACTACCAGATTCTCTTGAGTTTTCTCAGAGTTTTTCCTTTCAGCAAACTGAAGTGAGGTTGATCTCTTTCATCTTCTTTCCTAAAGCTGGAAGCCAGAAGTACCCAAATAACTCCTTCGTGAAATGTCTTGAAGAAAACTAGAACTCCAAGAGTCCCAAAGAATACTGTAAAGGGCCAGAACTCTGTCTCTTACCAATTCCACTCTGCCCCTCACACAGAGCAAGACATTTATTTCCCACTAAAAGGTGAGAATTTCATACCAATGGGCTTTAGGACATTACAATAATAAGAGGTACAGAATTCTGTGCAAGGTGACTAGAGTGCTAGGCTTAGAGTCAAAAAGATTCCTTTTCCTGAGTTCAGCTCCAATCTCAGACATACTAGCTGTGAAAAACTGGGTAAGTCATTTAACCCTGTTTGTCTCAGTTCCTCATTTGTAAAATGAGCTAAAGAAGAAAAGTCAAATTTGAACTCAGGTCCTCCTAACTTCAGGGCTGGTGCTCTATCCACTGCTCCACCTAGCTGCCCCTACTATAAATCTTCTAAGTACGTAGTTGTTTACATGCTGTCTCCCCTTACTAGAATAAGTTCTTTAAAGACAGAGACTATGTTTTTGCCTTTAAAAAAAATCCCCAGTGTGTACTATACTCCTGGACTCATAATTAGCTTAATAAATGCTAGTTGAGTGACTGACTGACAATTGAAAGAACACTGGATGCAAAATCAGCAGATCTGGATTTGAATTCTAATTCTGCTATTTAATACTTACAAGTCATTCCTTCTCTGAGTCTCATTTCCTCATCTGTAAAATAAGAGGTAAAAAGGTTGGACTAGATTATTTCTAAGGTATCCCTTTGCTCCAAAGCCTATTTTTTTCTGCTAAAAACATGAACTATTTCCTCTATGACCAAGGAACAGTAAATTTACTTTGAGTCCCTCTTTTCTTGGTCCAAGTGAAATTACTTTTAAAGCTGGTATTACCACTGAATATCCACCTTTTCTATGCAATGCTAGTTACTCAGTGCCATGTAAGGATAATAATTTCTATGCAATGCCAGCTATTCAGTGCCATGCAAGGATAATAATGACTCACATTTTTGTAATTTTTCAAAGTTTATAAGGTACTTTTCTTCCAACAACCCTGGGAAACTCTGTGAGATGACAAATCAGATGACAGTTGGGAACCGTGAAAGCCTTTATAGACTAGGGCATTGGTCTGAATTTCAAAAGGGAAAATCCAGTCGAGATAAATGTGAAGTTTTACATTTAGGTACCAAAATAACCAACTTTAATTACAAGATGAGGGAAGCATGGTTGGGTCATAGCTTTTCTGAAAAAGATCTGTGGGTTTTGCTGGATTCATATTCCATATGAATCAGCCTATATGGCAGCCAAGCCATTCTTTAGCTAGATGGAGGCAGGCAGAGTTTCCAGAAATAGGGATGACACCCTCACCAGAATTCAATTGGAGCCCTAAAGTCCTTCAGAATGGTTGATGTCCTGTGAGGATCACTTGAAGGAATTCAGGGTTTTTAGCATGGAGAAAAGAAGGGGGTAGCATGGGAAAGGGAGATGGAATAGCTGTGCTCAAGTATTTGAAGGGATTATACTGAATCTGCTTGATCTCAGAAATCAGAACTAAAAACAATGAGAAACTGACCAAAAGCAACTTTAGTTTTGATGCAAGAAATCCCCCCAAACTGGAACCTTCTAACAATTAGACTTGTTGGCAGGTAAAATGGACTGCTGCTAGAAGTGGGTGATTGCCCCTCCTTGGAAACTTTCAAGCAGATGCTAGGTGATATTTGTCATGGATGTAATAGGGGAAATTCTTTTTGCATATGGGATAGAAACAATGACTGCTGTTATCCCTTCTAGCTCTCAATTTCTGCGATTCTGTGAAATAGGCAATATTATAATGACCTACATTTTCTAGATTTGGAAACTGAGTATTAAATGATCCCCTACCATACTATAAGCATTTGATTTTATTTTCCTTTTTACAATCAGTGAGAACTTAGACAATTTAGCCATGTTCACATAGCTAGTTGAGTTCAAAGTCTGGTGATCTTTCCACTGTACTTTCCATTTTTCACAAGAGACCCTGGAATGTAAAGTATTCAAATAATGATGCTTAGTTTCAGTGGAAAGGATAGAATCCTGAGAGAGGCTTGCATGCTTCTCCTAAAAGCCCAAACCACACCATTGCCATACACCAATAACTGCTGTCATGCTATTTTCTTTCACCTCCTAATCAGATGCAGTTCAATAATCATGCATCTTTATCAAAGGTCATTTCTATTATGTAATAAGTGCTTAGAATAGCAATATCCTGATGATATTTTTGCATTGCTTGTGAGTTGGTATGTAGGTAGCATCCACCAACTTCCCATTGCCCCAAAAGGTCAGCATGACATCAGTGTCTGGTATGTACATGGCCCAGCTCCCTTTATCCTTCTAGCCACATATTCTCAAATTCAGCAGCAGCATCTCTGGTCACAGCCAGCAAGCTCTGCTGCCAGTTACCTCCCTGAGGCTGCCCCAAATACCACTAAGAAACACAAACCTAGACTTTTTCCTCTGATGCAGGTTTCCATGGAAACCAAGCCAAAAGCCAGGGTAGCAGAGATGCAAGCCCACTAGGCTGATACTTAAACAACCTGGATTTGCCATTATTTATTTGTGGAACCTCAGATCAAGTTGTTTTCACTTCGTTAGGATTGTTTCCTTACCTAGAAAAATGAGAGATTTTAACTAAATAATTCAAAAGGTCCCTGGAAGCTTGAAGAGTATAGGAGTTTTTTTTTTTTTAAAGAACTCCAAACTAATGTTGCTTTCATGATTTCAATCAGTCCTAAGATGTTTATCTTTTAGACTTGTTTGGATATATGCACAAATATCAACAAGCATGATTTATTTTAAAATCATGCCATCGAAGATGATAATAGTTTTTCATGTAAAATCATCCCTTCAAAAAAAAGTTAAAATTGGGATCACAGAGTATCTCCAAACTCTTGGTGCAATGTTAAGACTTTAAAGCTTTTAGTTAAGCTATTAAATTAATAATTACTTATTTGAGGCATATTGGATATTCAGAAGGACTAGCACCTTTGGTATAGGGGGTTGCTGTTCAGCTGTTCAGGGATTTTTTCAGGCTGCTCATCCACCTTTAGTGTCCCATCTGATTCACCCAACTCTCACTGGACTTTGATGACTCTGGGAAAGAGTGAGACTGATGACTTTATGCAATTGTTTCACTTAAATCCAATTCATGTGCAAGTCAAGCTTTCACCCCATAAAGTTATTGTTTCTCTTTGAAAATGAAGGACAAACAACAAACAATAATTATTAGTAATTATTGTTATAAAACAAATTTTATATAATTATTTATAATGTTGTTACATAACTAATCATATATGATTGGCTTTATAATTGTTATATAATATATACTTATATATAATAATCATAAATTATTCATCTATAAAATATTAATACTTAATTTCATGCTATTAAAGATTTAATAGCATAAAAAGATTTCATGACTTAAAACTACATTATGGCTTTTGGGATACTCTGAATTTTCTTATATTTCTCTCAGTATCTATAACAATGTAGCATGTAGTAAATATATAGGGAGATTACTGGTTTTATCAGTCTGAATGCTCTCTCCAATGGTGCAGAATGAATCAATGAATGATGAATGAACAAAAAACATTTACTAGGTGTTTACTATGTTCTGAGGATTCTGCTAGGTGCTAGAGATATAAATGCCAAATCGAGATAGTCCTTGATCTCAAGAAGCTTATATTAGATTATTATTTAAATTTGGACAGTCACAGGGATTGAATGTGAAACAACAGGGCAAAAAATTAGCATGTCCTTTCTAGGAGCAATCTTAGTACTGATTCAATCATTCTTCAGAGAGAAAGAAGTGAAAAGAGAGACAGGAATAAAAAAGAGGTGGGAACTATGAAGAACACATACAATATCAAGGCAGCCAAATAAAATGTAAAAGTCGATCCAAAATAGGTTTCTCAATGGATTGTTGCAAGATGGAATGGGAAGCATCAGGGATATAGAGTTAGGTGAGTCCGTACTTATTCACCAAACCAGACAATTCATCCTCAGAGAAAACAGTTAGAAAATGGGGTAGATTAATTCTCCTAAGACATGGTTTCTGCAGGTCAGGTTTGGATAAAGGGAGAGTGACAGGGAATTTGACATTTTGCCCAGGTAGGTTCTGCTTTCCTGATGGATTGCCAACCTTCCCCCCTATCCCTTTGTGAATTTGTCCTCTATTTCTGTAAATGCTTCACAAAGCACTCACCTATGATCTTGGAGCCTTTTCCTTGAGCACTCAACCAATAAATTGCACTGGAACACGATAATCATCGCTGTTCAAACCATTGCTCACAACCATCCCAACATAATAATTATCAATTCAAATTTAAGTTTGGCATTTTTAATAGATATTACTAAACCAAATACCTATAATCTCCAAGTTATGTGGAATAAAAAAAAAACCTTTCAAAATATAAAGCAGGATTAGGAAGAAATTAAAACCTACACAGAAACATATTATCCCCATTATCTTATCTGCAAATTTCTGGAAATTTCTCTACAGATGGTCTGACATCCCAATATTTTTAGGCAGTTAGGAGAAAAATCAATCATTTACTCCACCTGTGCAAGTTTACAGAAAATTAAATATCAGCGAATAATGATTGTAGGATAGCAATCTGACCTAGAACTGCTTCTTTCTGAAAAGCCTTTGTAAAATGAAAAGAATTGGAAAATAATAATGGTGTGGGTCAGAATACTGGTGAAACTGTAGAAAACCCCATATTCCTACCATATCAGCCCACACAGTCAAAATACTATACAATAAACATGTAAGTCCTCACTACATCCTAATGTAGTTCTAAGCACAAGTGATGCAATTAAGAAAAGAAAGGTAGCTGGGGAGGGGGTATGAGAATGATGGGATTTAAACATTACACCTACTGTGAGGAAATCACTGGGCTTCTGAGCTCTCTTTATGGGGAAGTTATAGGAGGAGTTTTTGCTTCCACCCCATAGCCTTCCAGTCAGAAGAGTAGAAGCCATGAGAACCTGATGAGGTGCCAGTCCCAGAGCTGAAGCAATCTTTAGGGCAGTGCTTCTCAAAGTATGGTCTAGAGAATCCTGGGGATCTCTGAAACCCTTTTTAGAGGGTCTACAAATTCAAAAATAGTTTTTATTTCCAACATGGTAAATGTCTACAAATATAATCCAGAAAAACAAAAACTCTTTGGAGAGATCCTCAATAATTTTTAATAAGATAAACATACTGAAAACAAAAGTTTGAGAACCACTGCCTAGGGTGATGAGTTTCCTGGAGGAGGTGGAGGAAAGCAAGGAAGCATCTATGCAGACCTGGAGAGATCTGACTCCCAGGTGGATTAATTTGGGACCTAGACATGGAGCCTTTGGTCAAGAAGAATATAAAAGTGAATGCTTTGTCAGGAAGCTCCTAAGGACTTGCTGACTGCTTTTAACCTTCTCTACAAGACAACAGCTTTTATCAGTTTTTAATCTTTCAGATCTTTTAATCCATGGGTACTGCTTCTATCAGGAGGGATTAGAATACATACATATATACACACACACAATGCAAATATATATGTATTTATACACATGTGTGTGTATGTATATATAAGAAGACTTTTGTTGCTTTTGGGTAATCAATTGCAACAGATAGGATAGGGCTACAGGACCAAAAAATTACAATTAACTACCCCTTATAAAGCCCTCCACTGTCTGAAAACTCCTTTCCTCGCAATTATAGCATAATTACTTCTCATCTAGACTCTTTCAATGTCCCTCTTTCTCTATCCTTTGCACAGCCAGTAAAGTTCTTAACTTAATTACACATCTGACCATGTCACTTCCCAGTTCAATAAACGACAATAACATCAAACCATAATAAACATCAAAGGAGAGTATTTATGAAAATGCTTAGCACAATGCCTGGCACAGAGTAGGTACTATACAAATACTTATTCCTTTTCCTGCAAACCCTTCTAGGATAAAATATAAATACCTCTGATTTTTAAAGCGTTTTCTAACTTGATCTCTAACCTATCTTTCCAATCTTGTGCTACATTACTCCCTTCTCACTTTCTGTGATTGTCAAACTAGTCTTTGTGCAATTCCTCATATATAGCGCTTGGTTTCTTGTTTCCATGCCTTTTCCCTGTATGTTTTAATTTCTGAGATGCTCATTTCCTTCATGTCTAAATTGTGTAATTCTTACTTTTTAAAAATCTCAGCTCAGGCATCACCTTTTTACATGAAGTCTTTCCTAGTTCCCCTATCCCACTACTCCACAAATCTTAGTGAGTTCTTTCCATAATTTATTTTGCATTTATTTTGAATTTTTCTAAATGTAATATGAGTGTGTATGCATGTCTTTGTCCCCAAATTCTTAGTGCAGTTTTAAGCTTTAATGACTTGGGGAAAAAATAGGCAGTCTGACCTAGGAATGCATCTTTCTGAATGCTTAAAAAAAAAAAAAAAGGAAAAAAAATCTAGATAATGATGTAGTTTTAAGCAATTAAAGTTTTGAAAACTGTATTAAAGTGCAGCTAGGTGGCACCAGCCCTGGAGTTAGGAGGACCTGAATTCAAATGTGACCTCAGACATGTATTAGCTGTGTTACCCTAGACAAGTCACTTAATCCAACTGCCTCAAAAAGGGAAGAAAGGAAGAAAGAGAAGAAGAAAGAGAGAAAGAAACACACAAAGAGAAATAGAGAGAGAAAGGAAGGAAGGAAGGAAGGAAGGAAGGAAGGAAGGAAGGAAGGAAGGAAGGAAGGAAGGAAGGAAAGTAGGAAGGAAGGAAAGAAAAAAGAAAGGAAGGAAGAAAAGAAGAAAGGAAACAAGAAGGAAGGAAGGAAGGCAGGAAGGAGGAAGGAAGAAAGGAAGAAAAGAAGAAAGGAAGAAAGGAAGGAAAGAAGGAAGGAAGAAAAGAAAGAAGGGAGGAAGGAAGGAAAGGAGGAAGGAAGGAAAAAAACAAAGAAGAAAAGAAAAACTGCAGTAAGAATTTTGGGATATCATGTTTATGTGTATAAATATCACATGCTTGCCCTTGTGAGTTCTTTGAGAACAGGGACTACTTATTATTTGTTTTTATATCTCTAGCAATGAGAACAGTGCCTGCCCAAAACAGACATTTAATAAATACTGGATGATTGATTAGTGTATATTCAATTAATCATAGGACAACAGAAACATGGATTTTGAGAGCTGGAAAATTTTTTTGATAAATTTTATTTTCATGGCTTATTTTCTTGGTATTTTGAAGGGGGGAGGAACAGCAGATCCTATTCCTTTTGAGGGAACTAATGGAAGCAAGACATCCCTGCTCTATCTTTAATAGCCCAAGAGGAAGCCTACTGTCTGTTGGAAGGACCTCTGATGGAGAACTTGAAGAAGACAGGCTATAAGTCTCAGCAGACTGGTCAGGGTTAACCACACCAATTTGATCACACATTCAGTGGTATGTCAAAGTACTGTTACACAAACATTACAGAAGAAAAATTAAAAGAAATAAGCTTAGTACAGTCTGGTGGAAAGAGATTTCTGGATCAAGAGAGATGTGACCTGGGTTCTGGCTATTGTATAACATTAAATAGTCTCAACTTCTCTTGTTTCCTTGCCTATAAAATAGGAATAACTGAACTACATCTCTAACAGGCTATGAAAATTAACTGTCCAAATTTAGGGAAGTTCAAGCCACTTTTGTTCTAGGGTCTTAGAAAATGAAATGAATTTGCTCATCTCAAGTATTAGACAAGCCTGGGGAAATTGTGACAGAGAACTCAAAATATAAATCTGACCAACAGTAATTTTCTATTTTCACCAATTAATCTTGATCATTAAAATGCTAAATTCAGTTGTTTCTACCGTTTAGCACCCTTCAAATTTTGCTGCCATGGAACCACAATAACCCTGTCTTAGTTGTAATTCTGTCATAATCTTATCAACACAAATAAGAATAGGGTGTTATAACCTCCATTTATACAGATCTCATCCTTCCTATCCCTTCTGCCTAGATGATTCTAGCTGATATTTCCATAGATCTCTCACTTATTGAGTATGAATCCTTTCTAGGTCTTTAAAAATATATTTTGTGGGTACAAGTGAAGCATTGTGGTTATCCATAAATTATCTGTTGTTCTTACCACATGACAGGCCTGTTTCCTTTTCTGTATACACATTTCCTTAGTGAAATCCCTGTTGTCCCTTCTTGAACAGAGACCAATACTGAGAAGTGGCTTGTAATGTATTTGAGAGCACTATGGGTCTTTCCATTGCCCTGCTCATTATCTGTCATAAGCATAGATTAAGGATTACAATGGCTTAGGTACAATTCTAGGTACTGGGGACCAAAAAAACCCCCAAATAAAACAATTTCTGCCTTCAGGGAGTTATACACCATTAATGGAAAAAACATGGACACAGAAAACTAAGACACATACAAAGTAATTTTCAGAGCAGGGACATATCAGAACAAGCTCTTTTTAATAGGTGGCACTCTTTGCCAAGCTTTAAGAAGCTAGAGACGCTTTAAAACAGAGATGGTGAGGGAAAGACTTCCAGCTATGGAGACCTCCTGTGCAAAGTCATGGAGGTGAGAGATAGAATGTTATGGACTGAAAAAGTGAGGAGGACTATTTGGATGCAATACAGAGTGTGGGGAGGAGAGAAATAAGTCACAAATCTGTAATTATCCCTCTTTCCTCATACTATCTAGGGTATCTTGCAAAAGAACTAAGGTATATTACAAAAGTATTTCAGATACTGTGACCAGCTAAGAGCAAGACCAGTAATCAAGTCAGGAGATGACCTTGAGGAGTTTGACATCTGTGAGTTGAGAAGAGAGCCAGAAAAGGTAACGTGGAGCTATGTTTTAAAGGGCTGTAAAATCCAGGAGTTTGTGTTTTATTCTAGAGAGAGAAAAACACTGGAATTTTTTGAACAGGAAAGAGATGGTCAGAACTAGGAATGACAATACGGTGGTTGTATGGAAGGTGAATCGCAGAGAGGAGAGACAATGCTGGGAGACAAATGAGAAACCTGCTGTAATATTCAAGGTGATAAGTAATAAAGGCTTGATCTACAGTAGAAGAAAGAAGGGATATATGTGAGATATATAAAGGAGGTAGAATTAACAAGATTTGGCAACTGACTGAATGGGAAAGGGATTATATGAGTCTTTATTTGATCTTTGACCATCTATTCCACATGGGGGAGAATTTTGAGCAAGAAATATTTAATACCACAACATTTGTGCCAGGACAAGAAAGTTCCAAATGAGAGCAAACATGATCCTTTAGAGTAGAGCTGTTAAACTTGACACACAAGGGCAGCATGCAGCTCCCAATATCAGTAGAACCAGATTAAAAAACCAGAATTGCCTTGATAGCACAAGCCCTCTGGATAAGTATATTCTGTGACTTCCTGCTCTTTCCATTAATACTTGTAGGTCTAGGAAAGGGCGAAAGGTGAAAATACGTTATAGTTAATATTCTTCCTCTCAGTAATACCTTTGCTTTGAACTAGTTACTTACTATTTGATTGTAAAAAGATAAATGCACTGTTGGGCCCTAATGAGCTTTAGTTTTAGAACCATGAACATACATAATATTTTAAACCTGAAGTAATGACTCTTGGGATCCCACCTTCAAGGGCAAGCAGTCAAGATAGGTCTATTTTCTTAGTCTTACAACAATTATATGATGTATCTAAAAATGGATATTTTCCTTATTTTATAGTAAATGAAAACAGGATACAGAGAATGTCCAATTAGTGTTAGAGTGGCATTTATACCAGATTTCTTCTGACCACAAATTATATGTTCTTTTTACCCAACTACAAGGCTTTTCAGTTCCTTTAAGTGGTCTTCATTCTTCTTACCATCCAAGTCACTGTCCTCTGGATATGTTCCAGTTTGTCATTGCCCTTTCTATAATAAGGCATCCAGAATAGACATCATCCTCCATCAGCATAGAGCACAGTGGGATTATCAATTCTCTTGGACCTTGTTTACCCCCATGCTTCACACAGTTTGTGCTCAATCTATCTCTAAGGAATCGAATTCAGTGAGGCTGGTGTTTAGATTCTAGCCTTTCTTTTGGGCTCTGTCTGTCTGCCTCTTTACTGAAGTTGCTAATTCCTGAATTCTTCAAATTCCCAAAAAAACTTGTGTTTTCCCATTTGGCCTTTGACATGCGTTAGACTCTGCTGGTCCAATTTCTTGCCAAAGCCCATTACTGATCCCCATCTATTCCAACAGCATAGATTGAAAAAGGAATTTTCATTTCTATGATGTTGCCTGAAGGGCAAGGGAGCTTATAACAAATTAGTGGAAGTCCACATCTTTCTTGTGTGCTGGAAAGCTGAGGGAGGCAGGACAGGACTGTTCAATTTGGTGTTTTAGTCTCACAACTAAGTGAAATCAACAGATTGGGGCAGCTAGATGGAGCAGTGGATAGAGCTCTAGCCCTGAAGTCAGAAGGACCTGAATTCAAACCTGGCTTCAGACACTTAACACTTACTTAACTGTGTGATCCTGGAAAAGTCACTTAACCCCAATTAATTCTCATTCTCTCTCTCTGTCTCTCTCTCTTTCTCTCTCTCTCTTTCTCTCTGTCTGTCTCTTTTTCTCTCTCTTTTTCTCTGTTTCTCTCTCTCTCTTTCTCTCTCTCTGTTTCTCTCTCTCTGTCTGTCTCTGTCTCTCTGTCTGTCTCTGTCTCTCTCTGTCTCTGTCTCTGTCTCTCTCTCTCTCTCTCTCTCTCTCTCTCTCTCTCTCACGCACACACACACACACAAGAAATCAACAGATGATGAACTAAAACAACTATCCATTCTTCCCATAGTCCAGAAAAGAAAAGAAAAATTATTGGTCCAGCATTAAATGTCCTTCTGCATCTTGGTCTAACATTTCTGTTTGTTATTATTGTTGTTTATTGTTTTCATTTTTTCATTTGAGGTTTTCTTCACTGCAGAGGCACTGCAATGGTTTTTCATATCCTTCTTCAACCCATTTTACAGTTAAAGAACTGAGGCAAAAATGGAGTTAAATGATAAACAGTACTTCTTTCCTATCCTCATTCTCCTGCTTTTGCTCCTATCAGACAGAATTGTTCCCTTGTTGTTCCCTGATTCTACCCTGCTCTCTTCCACCTCCATGCTTTATTGAAAGCCATCACACATACCCGAAGTGTTCTTTTCTGTCCCATTTCTCATATCTGCGTTGTTCTACAGGATTTGGAGCCTAAATAAAATTTTACAGACTGTCTAGCCTTGCTCCATTTTATTTATAAGGAAACTGAAGCTTAGAATGTGAAGTGACTTGTTTTTTTTTTATTTTCTGGTTATACATGTACATTTTTTTTCCTGAGGAATTGGGGTTAAGTGGGGGAGCAGGGTTAAGTTGGGGTTGAACCAAGATTCAAACTCAGAATTTTTTACTGACAAATTGGGTAACAAAGAGAAAATCAATCATCCAATAAGCACTTATTAAGCATCTACTGTATTCCAATATTCTGCTACCAAATAATAAGAGTACAAATGCAACTGTGAGATGATCTCTGCTCTCACAGGGCTTACATTCCTTCTGCTGACAACCTGGAATCAGAAAGCCCTACCCAAACTCCAGTTTTTAGGCACAGATTTGTAGGGCTGCAGAGCTAAGACTTGGTATGTGGAAGTGAAGGGGCAAGTGAGACTGTGTGGGTTGGACATTTGAGTGGGAGGCATTATGTGAGAAGGATTCTTGCAGGTTACAGGAAGGTTTACAGCCAGCAGAGCTCTGGACTCTGACAGAGTCTCTGACAGTTGTATTCATCTCCTTCAGACAATCTCCCTCCCTCTTCTTTTCCCCTCTCTGGAAGAAAGCCAGAGAATAAAATCAAAATGAAATCAGGTCAGGGTCCATTGGGTTGTTTGAAAAATTCAGCCTTCAAGATGATCTTCCTTGTCTGAAGAGAAAGCCCAAGTACTGTTGAAAAATTCATAAGTCAGATTTTCCATCTCCACTGAGTCTCCCCAGGCCATTTGTGAATGAAATAAGTAAGACTGGTTTTTCCCACCCAGGGCTGATCCTTAATCCTCAGCTTCTGTGTGCCTGTGTGTGTCCTTATATGTGTCTGGATGTGATGCTTGGTGATGAAAAGTGCCATTTCTTATATTTCTTTGGCAAAAGCCCGTGAATCCATAGCATATACTGTCTGGAACTGAAGGAGCCCCCACAGCTCATAAAATGTGTTTGCATCCCAACATTAGAGAGAGAGAAAATGAAATTGTCTGAGGAGTAATGTTCAGGGCCTAACTGACTATTAGAAGGGGAAAGAAAGATGGGGGAATAAAGAGTACCTAGAATAAAGAGAAATAAGAACATTAAAAGAGGCAGGAGGATTATTGAATGATAATAGATGAATTCTTTAGTATTTTACCAAATCTTATTATTATAGTACTATCAAGAGCACTATTGATAAAGCATCTTCAGCTTGCAGGTAGCTCTATATGAGATAGGACCTAGTCCATGTGCTCAAGGAACTTATAGTCTGTAAGAGGGATAAAGCATATAAACAGATACTCATAAATGCAAAATAACACATTATGATTGCATTACCAAATTGTAAAAGAAAGTTCTGGGGAAGGTACTAGGGAAAAAAGGTCATCACCAATGGGATGAGGGAATCAAAGAAAACTTCATGGAGGAGGTGGTATTTCAGTTAGACTTGAAAGAATGGATCGTAATGCTAAAAGCAAAAAGGAAAAGGGAAGATGACCAAGTACAGGGGACAGGGAAAGCAAAAGTCCAGTTGAGTCATGTCAAAGGGACAGAGACTTTTCTCTAGTGTAGACTTATTGTGCATTCATTCATGTCTAACTCTGTACGACCCCATGGACTTGTATATAGTTTTTTTTTTTTTTTTTTTTTTTGGCAAAGATGGTGGAGTGATTTGTCATTTCCTCCTTCAGTGTATTCCCATTTTACAGATGAGAAACTGAGGGAAATAGCAGCTAAGTGACTTGTCCAGGATCACAAAGCTGGATTTGAACTCTTGCCTTCTTACTTTTAGGCTCAAATCTATTCTCTGTGCCACATATCTGTCGCCAGGCATAACATGATCTAAACAATGCATTAGAAAGATTAGTCTGGCAGTGATATAAAGGGATCAAAGGGATGTAGAGTCATAAACTAGAGCTAAAAGAGACCCCAAAATTATTTGACCAATCCCCTCATTTTATAGATGATAAAACTGAAGTTTGGAGGTCACACGACTTCTAAGTAAAAGAGTCAGGATCTGAACACAACTCTTCTGACTTCAGAATTAGGAATTTATACCTTATTGTCTCCTGTCAGAAATCTATTGCCACCATCTAGAGAGGTGGCAGTGAAAGTGTATTCTGGATGGTACCAGTGAGAACAAAGAATAAGACCACAGTTGGGAGCAATGTTTTAAAGGCAGAATTGATGGAATTTCTTAATTAATTCGATACAAAGGTAATAAAATGAGGGATAAAAATACAAACGAACAGGAAACTGGATAATGAACCCTTTAAATGATGTCCTAGATTGTTTTGTGTTGTTTTTTTCCCCTTACTAAAATACTTTTTTGTGTTTTACAAATACCAATGTAAATATTGACTCCTCCTGGCATAATATAAGTTCCTTCAGGGCAGGGATTATTTCATTTGTATTTTTGGATTCCTATCTCCTAATACTACTCTCTGCCTCATTTCTTACTTAGCCATATTCACTGATTGGACATTTACTCAGTTAGACTGAGAACTGTTAAAATTTGGCTTAAAAAAGTCAAGGTCTCTCACCCCATCTGTGACCATCTCCAGTCATCTTGATCTATATTGTGCCAGTGGACCCAGATGGCTCTGGAGGAGAAAGTGAGACTGGTGACTTAAATTCAAGTCACTTGCATGTCATGACATCATGGTACCATGGTTCTCTTCAAGAATGAAGGAGAAACAAGAACAAGAGGAGATCCTAACACTGCGGGACATAGTAGTCACTTAATACATATTAATTAATGGATTAGTTTGTTTTCAAGAAGGCAAATCTGCCAAAGAATTCAAGGTTCCTTATCACGCCACCGAAGCTCCTACCTGGACAACTGAAAGCATTATCGTTTCCCAAAAAAATAAAGCAACAAACAAAATGTCCAATAATCCTACCCTTAAGATGCTCAGGAAATTGAAGTCATCAAGCACTAGTTAAGGAATCACCTACCCCAAATCAGAGACCGGATTAGCACATATTGTTGAGCCAGAGTTAGAAGAGTCCTTCATATAATAAGCTACACAAAGGCTTCCAAATAGCATCCTTTGCAGCTGAATTTTCTGGACAGGTTCTAGAGTTCCATTCAGTGATTCTTTCAGGAATAGATCCAGGTCAAAAAAAACCATCCCATTGTCCATCTTGTACCTCTCACATGTCCTGCCCTTGGCTTGATACTCAATTTTGATTTCCTAGACAAGGTTACTTATGTATGTATTAAGAAAACATGACCTCCTAACAGAGCCTGAATGATAGTGTGATACCACATTATCAAGTCAGGTAAACCAAAAGTGACATTATATGCAGTGGAGATAATTAGCATAGATAGTTGAAAATAAAATCTGAACTTCAGGTCACTGCTTGAGGCAATAACCTACTATGATTTCACATGACTGGAGGCATGAAAATTAGTCCATGTTCCAAGACACTTGCATGGAATCTATTATCAGACCATGGACCTCATAAATCTTCATTTTGATCCATAATTGCTCATTAAATAATGAAAGAGTCCCCTGAGGGCTGTTTCATTGTGTTCAGGTGAATAGCCATGAAGGGAATATCAGTCTCATTTCAATCATCTAAGAAAGTTCCCTAAAGCCTGGACACCCTAGTCATGTGCTCTTCAAGCCCTACTATTCCTGGTTTCAGTCCACATTGAAGAGCATCTGGGGCAGCGAGTGTGTAGTGGATAGAGGAGCAGTCCTGAAGTCAGGAGGACCTGAGTTCAAATCTGGTCTCAGACACTTAACACTTCCTAGCTGTCACAACCCCCATTGCCTCAGAAAAAAAAAAAAGAAAGAAAGAGCATCTGACTGTCTCCTTCCCCACATACTCCTAAATTTGACTGATTCATCCTCTTTAGGGACATCATAGGGATGTTTACAACTTTGGAGATGCTGCCAGAACCCTTGTTTCCAAAGGCATTTGGAATGGCAGAGTCAGTCTCTGATTTAGGTAGGTGACTCCTTAACTAGTGCTTGATGATTTCAATTTCCTGAGCATCTTAAGGGTAGGATTATTAGACATTTTGTTTGTTGCTTTATTCATTTGGGAAAAGATAATGCTTTCATTTGCCCAAGTTTGCTTCCCATTAGTTTCTGGCCAATTACTACATTTCTTGTATATTATCTTCTAGAACAGTTTGAATGTGAATTCATTTGCAAATCCTTGATAATTTTTATCATAACAATCTTTTTTAAGAGTTACAGTCTCTTGCTTGATAACTTTTTGTTTCAGTGTCCTCTTATCTCCATTTCCTAATTACCATAAAACTATATCCTTGTACATTTATATTCACAGCTCCCAAACTCACCTGTGAGTTTCCACTCTTCCAAGAATGAGGTAGGAGTATCTGCTGTATCTTATGTCCTAGGAATGTGAAAATGGGGTTGTCAGGGGAACAGTATGTGTTAATCCTATATTAATGCTGCTGATATAAAAGTTTTCCCCTTACTGTTGGCTCAGTTGTATGTTATCACTGTATTAAAAACTCAGAATCATAATGAAAGCTTGACACTAGATTGGGAGAGGTGTGTGGGGGAAAGGAAGAATGGATCCATTCCTTTTGTCTTTTGTTCCAAATGCTCCTTCCATCATTCTCTGGAGGTGAAAGGATAAAATGATTAACTTGAAGAAATGAAGAAAGAAATCATTTGTAAATCTGACATTTAGCAAAAAAAAATTTCCGTCTTAGTGGATGCTAATCCTACCACATTATCCATAAAGAAGATATTATTTTCCATCACTATTCTTTCTCCTTCCTCCACTCTCAGCCCAGAATAGTCAAGTCAAGAGACAAGTCAAATATTCCCAATTGCCTTGACCCTTACATTTTTAAGAAAAGGCCCCTTAGCCAACCCTGCTTGCCCACCCACCTATTTCCCCTTACCTGGGCAGATTATTACTAATCCAGAAAATTTTTTAATGTAACTGTTGCTTCATTATTCATCTCTCTACTTCCCTGATTGACTCAGCTTTTAAGAGACACGTAAGAACAAAACACCTGCCTAAACCAGATTAAAATGTAATTAAGAAATGTTCCACAAAACAAATAAAAATATGATACAACATAGATAATGTTCATTTGTGTTTTTTGGAGTCAATATATGGTCCACAGAAATTTGTTTCTATTTGAATTGGTTACCATTGGTATAGAGGAAAACATCACATATGGAAACCTAAGTCACAGTCCTAAGTGCTATAGCAAGTCACTTTACCTTGATAGACTTCAACATCCTTATCTGTATAACTGGAAAGAGTAGAACTTTATAAATGATCTTTAGGACACTTCTGGCTCTAATATGCTGTAAAAATAGGCTATATGTTTTTAAGTGAAAAACAACATTTTTTATTCTATACCAAAAATTACAATCACAATTCCTGATCTTTGCTGAAGGCAGAGTTAGAGTAGAGATTAAAGAGCTATGTGAGCCAGAATCAGGGAAGTGGAGAAATAAAGATAAATAGAAGACTAGAGAATTCCAAGGACCATAGAAACATAAATGTGGAAGTATAAGGAAAACCATTGAAATCATTGGCATGAATTGTCTACTCCAGGAGGGAGAGATAGAAGATATTCTTAGAAATCATTTGGGGCTGAATGGGATACACAGGAATCTGTGCTCAGATCTGGCTTGCTCATGGCAGCTATTGGAAGCCCTGTTCTGACTACATCCTCCAGTGCTAGCCACTATATCTTGGTAATGACACTATTCTTGGTGTCCTCCTGCAGATCTAACTCCATCCCCACCTCCGAACTTACTGAATTTCTTTTCAGAAAGAAGCAGCTTCATTGATGGCAAAGTTATGGTGCTAAAAGGGGCAATGGCTTCCCTTGGCCTTGAGAACAAGTCCCAGAAAGGGGCATGGGTGGATGGTCATCAGAATATGACATGGTTCTGGCAATAGTCTCAAGCATGCTAGAGCTAAGGGTGAGTTAACAGTGGTTAATAAAATGAAGGACAATACAATATACATTTTTTTCCTATGTTGAGGAAAGTGCAAGGCTTAAAAAAGGGAAGGATGGGGCCATCTCAATTTTGGGAATGGTTAAAGTGACAGAGAGAAGACAGAATTTTTTTTTATAATTTCTCTTCTCTTTGCTTGCCCTTATGTTCTCTACCTGAGCAAGAATCCTTCCTACAAGTATCCAAGCAAGAGTGCTTATAGAATAATTGAATAATATTGAATTACTTGAATTGAATACTATTCAAAAGCTTGAATAATAAAAGTATTAATGACAAACATTGATATCATACTTACAAAGTGCCATTCACTGTGCTCAGTGATATACGATGATTACCTTACTTCATTCTCACAAAAACCCTGGGAAGTAGGTGCTATTTCATAGATAAGGTAACAAAAGCAAATAGAGATTAAGTAATTTCCCCATGATCACACAGCAAGAAAATGTCTGAGGTCAGATTTGAAGCCAGGACTTCCTAACTCTGAGCCTGGTGCTCTATCTACTTTACTACTTAGCCACCCTATTGTTCTTGAAGATCTCCTTGCTTGAAGACAGCCCTAATTGGGAGTAAATTTTTTTCAAATCAAACCACAATCTATATCTCTTTGTAATTTCTACCTATTACTCCTAGGTTTGTCCTCTGGGACATAGAGGAAAAAGAATAAATCCTCTTCCACATGACAGTTTTTCAGATATGTGAAGTTATCTATCATGCCCTTTATTCATCCACCATGAAAGAAGACTTCTTAAGATTTCACTTTTCGAAGATAAAACATGTCTATTTCTCTGACCAGATCTTTGCACGAAATTATCTCAAGATCTTTCTTCTCCTTCTCCTCTTCCTTTTCTTCTAGACATTCCAGCTCATTCATTGTCCATTCTAAGACATGATCCCCCAAGCTTAACACCATAATTCAAATGAAGTCTGATTAGGGCAGAAAGTAGGACTGTTACATCCCTCATTCTCCTCACGTAGCTTTTTTTGGCTTCCCATGTCAAACTGTTGACTCACATCATGCCTGTGGTCCACTTTGAGGACTTTCTCATTAAATAAGATCAGCAAACGGTAGGATGCCCCACAGGTTCTCCTTGGAGAGCCAAAGAAAGGAATTGGCAGGACTAGTTTCATTGTCTCCCCAAAGCTAATAGGAAACATAATTTCATGGAACACTTGGCTATCTCATCCTGCAGTGCTCATGATGAACAAAAGCAAACAGAGCACCATGAGATATCTGAAGCTTATGCATCAGCATCTGCTGCTGAGAATAATGAGACAGAGAAATTCTTTGAACAGCTTGATAGCATCCTTTGAACTAAGTCAATGCACTATCTGATACTATGGAACTTCAGTGCAAAGATGAGCCTCCGCAAGAAGGTGAGATATCTTGTAAAATATAGTTCAGGTTTAAGAAATAAAGGAGACCAAGAGTTTGTAGACTACCCAGACTATATAATATAAATACTTTCTTGGAGAAGAGATTCAGAAAGCTCTGGGTATAACCGTATGTACCAAACCACATCATGAGAAATGAAATTGATTACATCTTAAAAAACAGGAAATGACTGGCAGTTGAGAAAGAACCTTTGTTCTTAACATAATCAGACTATTAAAAGTAATAAACTTAGAAGTAAAAAAAAAATAAAATCAACATCGAGTTGGGGGAAGGATGATAATTGTATATAATAGTTGTAACTGTTTCAAACTGACCTATTCAAACAATCCATAGATCCTTGAAAATAGAAATGGAAAAAGCAAAGATATTGACTTATCAACTATTTCTATGAAAAGTTAACCAAAAGAAAAGAGAGACTTCCATATGAGGGCCACAAAAGTCTCAAATCCACTTTATTTTAAAAAAAATACTTGATTTCCTTGTCAAGCAGAGAGAGAGGACAAAAGTTACATCAGTTTTGAATAGAAAGACATTTGTAAAACACTCTTGGGAAGGATGGCAGAAGTATTACCACAAAAGGCATGAAAAAAACAATAGAGAAGACATCAATTTTACAATCATTTTGATGCAAAGACAGGAGATCCAATAAAGCTGTATCATCCCAAGAGCATTCATAGAAGAAATTAGCAGGAGATGGAACAGAGATGGAAAATGGAACAGATTCTTCAAAGTCTCTACAATGATCTATTCTCATCAGTGATGATGATTGAGCCACCACACTTGTAAATCAATTCTAGTCCCTAATGTGTCATATGAGGAAGTAATACTAAGTAACATTTATATACTACATTAAAAGTTTGCTAAATGCTTTACATATATTATTTAATTTGTTTCTAGTTTCTACTTCTACTTCTACTAAGAAGTATATATTATTATCGTACTTTATAGAAAGGGAAATAAAAGCAGAGATATGTTTAATAGATTTCCCTGGGGGAATATAGCTAGTAAATATGTAAAGCAAAATTTGAATTTAAGACTTAACCTTGATTGCTTCAGTTTCCTCATCTGTAAAATGAGGGAGTTGGGTTTGAGTCACCACAAAAACCTCTTTTGGGTGATGATAAGAGTCTAAACTATAATGGTGGCAAGCAGATGAGAAGTGTACAGTTGTGTGGGATGTTAATCAGTAGGATTTGTCAGAAGATTAGATATGGGCTAGAGGTTATGGGAAAGAAGGAAAGGTCAGTGAAACTCTAAAGGATCTGTGCCTAAGTATCTTGGAAGATAGTGGCTACTGCAATAGAAATGAGGAAAGTGGGAGGGTGGAGCAGGTTGAGTGGAAGGAAATAGATTTATTAAATGCCTCCTATGTGCCAGGTGCTGTGTTAAAAACTTTACATATATTATTTCATTTGATCCTTATTATCTCCGATTATTATCCAGTTGAGAAAAATGAGACAAGCAGATAAATGGCTTGCCCAGGGTCACACAGTTGGTAAGTGTCTGAAACTGGATTTTCCTGTTTCCAAGCCTTTTCACAGCACCTCCTAGCTGTCCAGATTGAGGAAGAAAGATGTTCACCTTGAGATAGCTCTAAGTTTGAGTTATCACTGGGAAAGTCAGATGGAAATGTTCAGACCACTTTTCAATACAGGAATAGAGGTCAGGATAGAGATTTGAATTAAATATATAGATGGTAGCTTCAGCTACAAAAAGGTAATCATTTATTCACTGTAGGAGTAGGCAAAATTATAGAGACAACAGAGAAAGAAAATAAAAAATTCTTTTTCAAGACACATATATAGAGATTAGAATAGGAGAATGAAACAATAAAAGAGATCAAGGAAGAGCAATCAGAACCAGGAAGGAGAGAGAGAAGGAGAGAGTGGGGAGAGAAAGGGAGAGAGGGAGAGAGGCAGAATGAGAGGGAAGGAGGGAGAGAAAAAGGGAGAAGTGGAGAAGGGAGGCAGAGAGACAGAGAGAGAGAGAGAGAGAGAAGAGAGAAAGGGGGGGAGAGAGACAGAGAGAGACAGAGAGAGACAGAGAGAGAGGAGGGAGAAAGAAGGAGAGAAGAGAGAGAAAGTGAAAATGAAAGGAAGGGAAGGAGAAAAAACTGTTATAGAACAGAGAAATGAGGTAGAGTGAATTAAAATGGTTGAATATTTCAAAATGATCAAGGCGATTGAGGACCTAACAATTTAGGCAATTAGAAATAAAAAAATTCGCTGCTGCCCTTTGAGAAAGTGGCTTTATTCAAAGGAGTAGATGTATTAATGAATAGTGAAGAGATAAGGGCAGTACTTTTTCTGGAGGTTTAGCATTAAAAGGAATGAGGGGCATGGGATGATAGTTTGAATGAATTGTCAGTTTAAAGGAAAGAATTTTCAAGAATAGGGAAGATGTAGAAGTATTTTGTAGCTAGTGAGATAGGACACAAAAAAATAGAGACTGAAGAACAGAGCAAAGGGGTGTTCAATGGGGCAACATCCTAAAAGATATGAGGGCACATTATTGAAGACTCCATTGGTGGAGACTGTGTTTTTGACAAGGAGAAAGACTACTTTATCCTCTGAAACTGTAGCAAAGGAAGAAAGAACAGGGTATACTGGACTCTGCCCAGTTCTTTGCACTACATTTTAGGAAAAACATCCTTTTTGGATTAAGCTAGGATTACAAAATCCTATAAAATGCAAAGGAAAAGACTTTATGGGGAAAAGACTTCTGATTAGGAGGGTAAATTGGTACAGGAAGTTGTAAATGAATGAGACTGAAGGGATTCATACTCTCAAAAGCAGGATTGGGTATGTGGTAATATCTATCTCCCAGGGGCAGCCCCAAAAGAAAACTCCCTGTTTTCTCCATCAGCCACTTTCTCTATCATCATTTGAGACTGGAAAGGAAGGAGGGTAGGGTCTCTTCTTTCCTCTGAAGCTTTGAATCCACACCTCTGCTTCTTTATTTTTTCCAATTTCCCTTCATCACTAGTAAATCATCAGCCTCACTGGGAAGTCATTCAGCATAAAGAGGGCAAGAAACTCCATTTAAGGGCACAAACTATATGCAGATGAACAAAGCCATCACTTAAGGAAGGCAAGACCTGGGGAAAATGTTTCTTATGAATTTGAGTTAAATGTATATCAAGAGGGACTAAAAGGGAAAGTAATCTAAAATACAAGAAGTTTCAGGCTGTGTGTGGAAGAAGATGGATGCCATCATTGCCAGGCAGTGAGATTCTGTCTTCCCCCAACCATTCACCCTAGTGATGGGATCCTAGTAACTTAAGGCCTTGTTTTTGCTTTTTCTTTTTGAAATACCTGACTGAAACATTTTCTTCCTCAGTGAATAATTCCTAGTATCTACAATATGGTCCCAACAATAGCCTCAACTCCCCAAAGGGCAGAAACCAGGATAGATACCTTGATTTGCCCTCTGCTACAGCAAACTCCTTGTTGTCATGGATAATATGTGTACGTGGTACAATTCCACCCTTAGTCAGACTAGGACTTTATTTGGTGAGTTCCCTTTTTAGTTCAAGCTTACTTCTATTTCCAGTCCAACTACAATTCTCTAGGGACAAAAAAAATGTGCTATGTCCTAATCAATCCCCAAAGTCTAATCTTCAAGCTCAAGTCTGCAAGGCAGTATACTGACACCTGGAGCAGGTACATTTTCTCTAGTCTTCCTCTTTTTAATCTGGACCTTTCTCAAACTTCAAACTTCTCCATCTACCTTTTGCTAACTCAATCCTTGATTCTGTTGACTCAGTGATCCCTTCTCCTTTTTTTTCCTTGTAACCCATAATTCTTTGCTCTCCCTGCCTGGACTAAATTTAACCTCTTTGCCTTATTGTAGTGACTTCTCCTAGTCATGACTACTTCCTTTCTGTGGAAGAGGGCATATAGAAGATGATTATCTCCATAAAAACATTACAATTACATGTGTAACTAGGGGAAAGATTCTCCTTGTTCTATAATGTGGAAAGGTAAGAATGAGGGACACATACTTGGAAAAAGCAACTTGACATTCTCCCCACTCATACCCTCCTCTCCAAAAAGAAAGAAAAAAGCCACGCAAGAAAGGAGCCTCAGGTAAGGGTATTTCCTCAGGAAGGAAATTATATTTGAATGACTCACTCAGCAAAGCACAACGGCACACATGCAAAGATAAATGTTGAATAAGGATTTTTCAGATGTCCTGTTCTAACTTCGACCAATCATCCCATCTCCTCCTTTCCCTTGGAAGTGGCTATACTGTTTATGTCCACTGTTTCACTATTCATCTACTTATTAAATTAATTTTTTCAATTAATAATGATTTTTTTCTCTCCTGCCTCAGGGATAATAAAAATAATTTTGTAACAAATATGCATAGTTATGTAAAGCAAATTCCCATATTAGTCATGTTCAAAAATGTGTAGCTTATTCTGCATATTTAGTCCATCTTCTCTCCTTTGAAAGCACTGGGTAGCCTTTTAGAATCATAGTAAAGATGGATGGAGGGCATTATGGTCCATCAGCTTATATATATATATATATATATATATATATATATATATATATATATATATATATATATATATATATATATATATGTTTTCAGAGTTTTGAAGGTTTATAACTGAGAAATCATAAATCAAAAAACTGTTTAGGGGTGGTATTATTGTTATAAGAATTATTTGTTTCAACTGTGCATACCCTTTGATCCAGCAGTGTTACTACTGGGTTTATATCCCAAAGAGAACTTAAAGGAGGGAAAGGAACCCCACATGTGCAAAAATGTTTGTGGCAGCCCTTTGTAGTGTCCAGAAACTGGAAACTGAGTGGCTGCCCATCAGTTGGAGAATGGCTGAGCAAATTGTGGGATATGAATGTTATGGAATATTATTGTTCTATAAGAAATGACCAGCAGGATGATTTCAGAAAGGCTTGGAGAGACTTACACGAACTGATGCTAAGTGAAATGAGCAGGACCAGGAGATCATTATATACTTCAACAACAATACTATATGATGATCAATTCTGATGGACATAGCTCTGTTCAACAATGAGAGGATCCAAATCAGTTCCAATTGATCTGTAATGAATAGAACCAGCTAACACCCAGAGAAAGAACACTGGGAAATGAATATAAACTGCTTGCATTTTTGTTTTTCTTCCCGGGTTATTTATACCTTCTGAATTCAATTCTCCCTGTGCAACAAGAAAACTGTTCGGTTCTGCACACATATATTGTAACTAGGATATACTGCAACCCATTCAACATGTAAAGGACTGCTTGCCATCTGAGGGAAGGGGTGGAGGGAGGGAGGGGAAAAATCGGAACAGAAGTGAATGCAAGGGATAATGTGTAAAAAATTACCCTGGCATGCATTCTATCAATAAAAAGTTATTAAAAAAAAGAATAGAACCAGCTACATCCAGAGAAAGAACACTGGAAAATGAGTATGGACCTCAATATAACATTTCTACTCTTTCAGTTATTGTTTGCTTGCATTTTTGTTTTTTTCTTCTCAGGTTATTTTTACCTTCTTTTTAAATATGATCTTTCCTGTGCAACAAAATAACTGTATAAATATGTATACATATATTGTATTTAACATATACTTTAACATGTTTAACATGTATGGAACTACCTGCCATCTAGGGGAGGGGGGGAAGGAGGGGAAAAGTTGGAACAGAAGTTTTTGCAAGGATCAATGTTGAAAAATTACCCATGCATACGTTTTGTATATAAAAACTATAATAAAAAATAAAATTAAAAATTAAAAAACAAACAAAAGAATTATTGGTTTTATCATAACTCATAGCAATGTAGACTTTTTTAGTTTAATATTATTAGATAAAATGGGGTCACTTATAAAGAGGCTCTAAATTGAAACATTCAAATTATAGGAGTGGTAAGGAGATGATCAGATAAAACTAAAAGCAGAAAACTTGTGGAGGAAGGAGGAATCAGGAACTTAAGATGTAAGAGGTCAAAGGAGCTTTTGTCAAAAGCCAGTTCATAAGACATTAGATGTAAAAGCAGATTTTATAACTGTTTTTCTGGAACAAAGAGGAGGTGATTCGCTGGAGAACTGCAGTGTTGTCTCTCTATTGTCACCTAGTCCCTGAGAAACAAAATCTTGCAGAGATTTGCCAATGTTGCCCTTCATCAGCCTCTAGTTTGAGAGGTAGGGAAAGACAAGTTTTACATCTGCATTGCTGGTAGCTGTGCTGATTGGAGAAGAGGTATAGCTTTGCTGAAAGCTGATTGGATAAAGTAGAATAACAGTCCTATGTGAAAAGCTGACTGGGAAAAGACTGCATAGTCCTCTCATTAACTTGAAAAGAAACCACTCAAAACTTTAGAGCACATCTATAGGGTTTGGCAATTCTCTTGATTAAAGGACATGAAAAAACACAACTTTGTCAAAGGTGGCTGGCTGTATACTTAAAAAAAAGAAAGAGAGCTTCAGTGCTGTGAGAGTAGCAGAGAAATTGCTTGGCAAGCAACTGACTCCTGTTCAAATTGTTCTCTTAAGATACTGAGAATATTTTAGCTCCATTATCCAGATTGTGAACTGTCTTAGACACCTAGTTTTCGCTACTCATGTGGCTTCTTGCTGAGTTTCTATAAGTGTGTGCCCACTCACCCTATAAACATTCTGTGCATTGATAGGAGAGTATGACTTAGATTTTAAAATGAAAATATTCTGAGCATTTCTATTTTTGCTTTCTGTTGAGTAAATTATGTGGTTATTCTTTCATTTTCCCTCTCATTTAATACATATTTTATGTTTAAGAGTCAGTGAAGATTGATATTATGTAAATTGGAGGCACAGTGACCAGGACTCAGAAATTATAGTGATATGTAGTGAGGGTGTGCTTCTACACACACCAGAGTTATTCCTAGGAAACTTAGAATTGGAGTTGGAGCAGTCATACCCATCAGAAGGGTGTGTCCTACTCACATGACTAATAGCAGCCCTCTGGTTTATAAATTATGAGTAAGGTAAGCATAAATCAGTTTCTCAAAGTTTCTCATCAACTTGGGGTGAACTGATAAAATAGATGTAAACCTATAAAAGTGAGTAACAGGCCCTAAACCTGTGATGTTTCATCAAGAGAAAAGACAGGCAACCCATGAGTTCTTGCCAACTAAAAGCATCATTATTTAACTCCCTTTCAGCTGTAACTGACAGGGCAATTGAACCCCTTATCAGGTCATCTAGATCAACTTTAGAAATAAATATCAAATATTTATCCTTAATTCAGGGCTTCTTAATATTTTTTTGGTATGTCCTGGCCTTAATTAGCAGTTTGGTGACGCGTATGGATCCCTTATAAAAAGAATGTTTTAATATGCATAAAATAAAATGCACAGGATTATAAAGGAAACCAATAAGAGTAAAATATAGTTATTTATCTATCAACCCGCCTATTCATCTATCCATCCTACTATTTATTTATCCATTTATTTGTCTATCTCACTATCTATCTAAAAAAATTCATGGACCCCAATTAGGAATTCCTGTCCAGGGTACCCCATTATGTCAGATGAATTTAAGAGAAGAATTGTGATCTAAGCAGTTAGAAGTTGATCTCCACAGAACCAGCATCAAGAAGTGAAGGGGAAGCTAGGAATAAATGTCTCTGAAGGCTCTAAAAACAGTAAAATGACCTCATCATGACTTCCTTATGGGTCCATCCCATCTGAACTCATAGAACCTCACCCAGAAGTGATGGAGAAGTCTGAGAATATGGAATCATTCTTCCATACTTTTGAACAAGTTGAGCCTCCTACCTATGATACATTTCCTTCTCACTGCCATCTCCTAGAATACCTAGCCTCCTTCAAAGATTGGTTTATGTACCATCTTCTACTGGAAGGCTTTCTTAATTCCCTTAGTTTGTATTCTCCCCTTTTCCCTCAGATTTTAATGTATTTGTTTACATATTATATGGTCCTAGCAGAATGTAAGCTCAAATCTAAATCTTATGAGTCTATAATTCTGGAGGAAAGAAACTGTGTTTTACAAACAATAAGCTTAATAAATGCTTCTTGGATTGTGCTGTATTGAATTGATTTAGATTTGAAGTCAAGAAGCCTAGCTTTTGAACCCTTCCTCAGATCCTTATTAGTATCAAAATGCTTACTATCTTCTAGCCACAATTTTTTCATTTGTAAAATAGGACTAGCACTATCATAATAAAATTATTATGAAGAGATTTGCAAATCTTTGGGTACTGTACAAATGTGAGTTATCATTACTGCATGAGATCTTAAGTCCCAATCCCTATTCTAAAGCTGCAGTATATTTTCACAAAGAAGGCAGTACAAATGAGCTGTAGGGAAGTTATTGTGGTGCTACAAAGTTTCCATCAGAGCATCAGCTTTTCTGCTGTGTTTTTCTGCCTTATGTTAGCATCTAAAAGCTGGAGGAAGCACTTACTTGCCTTTGTTAAAGGTATTCTTCTATAATATTATACAATATTCTTATAATTGACAACTGACCCTGGAGCGGGGGAGGGAGGGAAGGAGGCAGAAAGAGTAGAGGAATAGGGACAGAGAAGAGAAAAAAGGGCAGAGAAAGGAGAAAGAGAAGAACTAATTAGAGGGAGGGAGGGAAGGAGAGAATGGATGAGAGAAAATGAAAGAGAGGAGGAAAGAGGAAGAAGGTGAGGAGGAAAGGAGGACTTGAGAGGAGGGAAGGAGAGAGAAAGAGAAAGAAGAAGGGGAGGATGGATAGAGAGAAAGAAAATATGGGGCACCACAATGAATCCCCAAGTTCATGATACTTTGTGAATTCACATATACAAATTCTCATCCATGTATTAACTTTTACTAGTCAGCTGGAGGACAGCGTTAATCCAAATAAGAGCATTTAGTTGAATGATACAGCAGAAAAATAATAGCAAATTCCCCAAAACAAACAAATCTAGGATACTCTCTCCCATACATACATACACCATCTCTGGGAGGAGCGGACACATGTATGGAATACATTGTTGTTGTTATTGTTCATTGTTTGTCCTTCGTTCTCAAAGAGGACCATGACATAAGGGAGGGGATGCTGTGACATGCAAGTGAATTGGATTTAAGTGAGGGAGGGCTGGGCAAGGTCCCCTGCCTCACTTTCCCCTCCAGAGCCACCACCTAGGTCCAATGGCCAGAGAGAGAGAAAGCAGGAGGACTGGAGATGGCCCTGGATGCAATGGGGGACCTTGACCTTTTTAAGAAAAGGTCTTCAATAGGTCTCAGTCTGACTGAAACAGCACCCACTGGATGATTAAGGCTAGATAGCCACTAAGGTAAAGACTCTCCTCTTTCATCAAGTCCAAAAAAACCCTAATAAATGAATGAATCTAGAAAGGGAAGAATCTCAGGGTTTCTGGTCAGAGCAGAGATGATTGTTACCATATTCAATCTGAGTCAATCAGGACTCAAACAATGACCTAATGGGGCTTGGCGTGGGGACCTGTTGACTAATCAATGAGAACCAGATTGGTTTGGGTCTAAGGCATGGAACACATAGAAAGAGGCTCACACATATATGGAAGGCACATATGTAAGATGTGTGGGGCTAGGGCACATTTGTATTGGAAAAATGTGACCAGGATTCATGTGTGAAGGATTGTTCAGGTATATAGCCCTAGAGGATCAAGAGTGCCCCCTTCAGTAAAACCCTTATAGAGTATGGAGATAACTGAAAATTAAAGTAATAGGGTAAGATCACTCACTCACCCCTCCCTCACAACTTGTGGTCATTGAGATTAGCCCTACTGAGTCATATACCAATCCCCATAGAATAATTCTAGTATTTGGGCAATTGTACTGACAAGCCCTGACAGATAATGTACTATCTGTACCAGTTCAAATCCTATGTAATTTTTCCAAAGGAAAAGTGAGTAGCCCAGGAGGACAGGTAGACCCAGAATCTAAGATTCTTCCTGGTTCAGGCAGTTTCTTTTTTATGGCTCCAGATGAAAAGGGAATTTCCCCTCCTAAAATTACCCAACAGAGATTTTTTGGAATTTGCCCATCTGGTCATTGGTGAAGATCACTGATGTGTTCTTCTAATCCCGGGCTCACTTTCAGACAATCAAAAAGTCTTTTGGGTGAAAAAATTAGATTTGTCATGTTGAAATAGCCCAGGTAATAAAAGTCTAGATAGCCGCAATGAGTGAAATTTTAGAATTTATTTTGTACCGAGCTCGGGAAGGAGTTTTGATCGAATTCCGTGCCCCGTAGAACTAGAGACAGCCTTATAAGCATTTCTGTTCGGCTTGTTACAATTTGACATTAAACAGTGACTCGATTTTCAACAGGAAAATGGGGGTTTTACAGGATGAAAGGAGAATCCACCAGGGCAGAGGGTTTGTTTTTGTTTTTTTAATAATAACTTTTTATTGACAGAACCCATGCCAGGGTAATTTTTTTACAACATTATCCCTTGCACTCACTTCTGTTCCGGTTTTTTCCCTCCCTCCCTCACCCCCTCCCCTAGATGGCAAGCAGTCTTATACATGTTAAATATGTTGCAGTATATCCTAGATACAATATATGTTTGCAGAACTGAACTGTTCTCTTGTTGCACAGGGAGAATTGGATTCAGAAGGTATAAATAATCCGGGAAGGAAAACAAAAATGCAAATAGTTCACATTCGTTTCCCAGTGTTCTTTCTTTGGGTGTAGCTGCTTCTGTCCATCATTTATCAATTGAAACAGAGTTAGGTCTCTTTGTTAAAGAAATCCACTTCCATCAGAACACATCCTCATACAATATCGTTGTTGAAGTGTATAATGATCTCCTGGTTCTGCTCATTTCATTCAGCATCAGTTCATGTAAGTCTCTCCAAGCCTCTCTGTATTCATCCTGCTGGTCATTTCTTACAGAACAATAATATTCCATAACATTCATATACCACAATTTACCCAGCCATTCTCCAATTGATGGGCATCCATTCAATTTCCAGTTTCTAGCCACTACAAACAGGGCTGCCACAAACATTTTGGCACGTACAGGTCCCTTTCCCTTTTTTACTATCTCTTTGGGATATAAGCCCAATAGAAACACTGCTGGATCAAAGGGGATGCACAGTTTGATAATTTTTTGGGTATAATTCCAGATTGCTCTCCAGAATGGTTGGATTCGTTCACAACTCCACCAACAATGTATCAGTGTCCCTGTTTTCCCGCATCCCCTCCAACATTCATCATTATTTTTTCCTGTCATCTTAGCCAATCTGACAGATGTGTAGTGGTATCTCAGAGTTGTCAATTTGCATTTCTCTGATCAATAATGATTTGGAACACTCTTTCATATGAGTGGTAATAGTTTCAATTTCATCATCTGAAAATTGTCTGTTCAAATCCTTTGACCATTTATCAATTGGAGAATGGCTTGATTTCTTATAAATTTGAGTCAATTCTCTATATATTTTGGAAATGAGGCCTTTATCAGAACCTTTGACTGTGAAGACGTTTTCCCAGTTTGTTGCTTCCCTTCTAATCTTGTTTGCATTAGTTTTGTTTGTACAAAGGCTTTTTAATTTGATATAATCAAAATTTTCTATTTTGTGATCAGTAATGGTCTCTAGTTCATCTTTGGTCACAAATTTCTTTCTCCTCCACAAGTCTGAGAGATAAACTATCCTATGTTCCTCTAATTTATTTATAATCTCGTTCTTTATGCCTAGATCATGGACCCATTTTGATCTTATCTTGGTATACGGTGTTAAATGTGGGTCCATGCCTAATTTCTGCCATACTAATTTCCAGTTATCCCAGCAGTTTTTATCAAATAATGAATTCTTATCCTAAAAGTTAGGATCTTTGGGTCTGTCAAACACGAGATTGCTATAGGGCAGAGGTTTTGACATAGATAGGGATCAGGGTTAGGCAACCACCCTCATGGAACAGATATCCTTAGGAGAGTTGTTGATCTGGCACTTTGAAGTGCAAAAACAAGTCCCCTAATCTGATTGAGTAAACATTTCTCTGCTAGTCCGAGGCCTTTGAAGTACAGTAAAAGAAGGGGGCCAGTCCTTTGTCCATTTCAATGTTAATATACTGATTAAATACCTTCGAGTGATAATTCACTCCTGAGTTGGTAAAAAGATAGAAAGAACTGTTACATTGAATTTATCCCATTATTATTACATCTAAATAATGTAATTCCAAGCACAGGTTACCTCTTTCCCACCAGTTTCACAGAAGGTTGCCCCTTTAAAGTTATTCAAAGTATCACAAGCCTGAGGTCCATTTAGCTGCCTCTGGCCAGGACCACCTTAGTCTACCATTTTCATCCCAGACTGAGTAGAACTGACTCTTTTTAAAGGCTATACTGACTGATTCATTAGTCATATAACTCAGAACCCCCCACCTTCTGGCAGGAGGGAAATTTTTCCTCTTGGGGCCATTGTGACACATATCTTCTCTTTCCCTGTCATTTCAGGCTGAGCTCAGCCTGCCAGCTACCGTGGCCCTGGGGCTGTCAGTGAAGCTAGGAAACATCCCTTCTCTAACATCAGCCAGGTCTGAAGATGAGCTCCGTCTCCAGTGGAGGCTTGTCAGAGATCCAGAGCTGACTCCCCAGAGCATCCCAGGAGTAACACAGATCCCGTCTTGTGTCAAACCCTGGCTTCCTTTCATGCATGCTGAGGAGCATTCTGTCTCTCTGCTCTCCTTCAATCCCTCTGAAGTGTGCTGTTAACATTCAGATCCTTCTCCCTCTCCCGCTCTGAATTAAAAGAGCAGCTTCCTGCACAAACAAGAGGAAAATACGAGATTACTGAAGCTCATTAAGGCTTTAAGCTCAATCAAGCTCATGAGAAGAGCCATGAATTTGGTTCCGTCCTACTCCTAGGTAGGGGAGGGGACTTGGAGGGGGCAAGATAATTAAAAACTTTCAATTCATCTCTGAGTTCAAAGCACTCTGTAAATTTAAATACATTCATCATCCTGAGACAACACTGACTTGCAGAGCTGCAACCCATAAGGGAGTCCCACATTCTAATCTCAGCTCCCTAGATTGAGTTTCAGGTTCCCTAGCTGAAAGTGAACAGGAGAATAATATCTCCCAAATTGGGATGTAATAATAAATGAGCTGAGAGATTCAAACTCACTTATCAATTCTCTCTTTCATTCCCACAGAGACTATTCCAGAAACGCTTTCCTCTCTCCTCTCATTCCCTAACTACACCCTATTTCCTAACATTTTCAGCAGAAAACCTGGACTCCTAAAAGACTGAGATCATTTAATGTGAACTTTGTCAGATCCCCTCCTCCATTCATCAAATATTCTCTGCACTCTCTCCCTGGTATCAGAATCCACTCGTCATTAAGAACCTACCTATATGTCAGGCATTGTGTTAGGTGCTTGGAATACAAAGAAAAAAAAGAAAAAGAAATATTCTCTGATCTCAAAGAGCTCACAGTCTTTTAGAATAATCAATATATAAGTATATCTATCTTTGTATACACATATATAAAATCCTTCTTTGCTAATGACTTCTTACCTTCCCCTTCAAATTATCGTGTAGGTATGTGTATACATACATATGTGTGTGTCTATATCTAGATATGTACATATTTACTATATCTTACAAGCATATATTTATTTGTTTGTTATATCTATCCTAATATACACACACACATATATATATATATATGTATATATTTATATGTTCTGATTTACTCCTCTGCAGCTGGTGACTTCCTGTTCTCCCTTTTAAAATTAATTTGTATTATATACATATATTTATATTATATACATGTTCTATGTGTACATACAAGTATATATATATATGTATACATATATAGTAATCTGAAGTTATTTAAATTTTTTTTTCCTTCATTCTTGAAGAGGACCATGACATCAAGGAAGTGATTCTACGATATGAAAGTAAATTGAATTTCAGTGAGGGAGGGCTGGGCAAGGTCACCTGCCTCACTTTCCCCTCCAGAGCCATCTGGGTTCAGAAGCCAGATATAGATCAGGATGACTGAAGATGGCCCTGGATGCAGTGGGAGACCCTCGCCTTTTAAAGCTAAGTCCTTCCCAGGTCTCAGTTTGACCAAGGCCACGCCAATTCAGTGATTGAGGCCAGGTAAGATTTGAGGCAAAAGATGGTTTCTTTTACCTAATCCAAAAAAGAAAAAAAAATAAATGAATCCGGGAGGGGAAGTTCCTCAGGGTTTCTGTTCAAAACAGAAATGATTGCTATTTGTATTCAGGAGGAAGGCACCAACTGAGGGGGTGGAGTGGAGAATCAGAAGAAAATGCCCAATGATTACAGCAATGTATGTGGAAAAGATTCCTGAAAGCTAAATTCTGAGTAGCTGAAAAGCCAATGAATATACTAGAATACAGACACTGAATTTTATCTCCCTTTTCATAGAATAAAGATGGTGGGGACCCCAGCAGGGCAGAATACCACACACATTTTTAGATCCAGTCATCACACTAGGTGTTTTGACTGTTTTCTTTGCCACGAAAGAGTATTCAGTCTGGGCTAAAGGTGTTTTTTTGTTTTCCCCAGAAAGAACTGTAGTATAAAGACAAAAGTCATCAATAAAATATATTCATTTAAAAAATTCCCTCTGGAAGATTCTCAGAAGTGATCAACTAGCTTTTGCCTCAAGAAAGAAAATAAGCATTTATTAAATACCTACTATGTACTAATCACTTTACAAATATTATCTCATTTGAACATCACAACCACCCTAGGAGATAGGTGCTATTATAATTTCCATTTATAGTTGAGGAATCTAAGGACCTAAGGAAATGTGAACCAGAGTCATGCAGAATAAATATCAGAGGTCAGATTTGAACTCCAGGCCCAGCACTTTATCCACCTAACCACGAATCTGACTCAAGACTACTTTCTAGAGGGAACCCGCCAACTCCTAAGGAAATTCATTCCACTTTTGAAAAGCAATAATTTCTAGGAAATTTTTTTTCGTATCAAAATTAATCCAAGTCTCTTCTCATCTGTACATTGTTTCTCAATGACTTCATCAGCTCCCATGTATTCTCATTCCTGTTTATCCTATCCTTTATTATCACTGCTGAAGTGATTTTTCCTGTCTAAATCTCATTAGCTCTGATTCAAAAAAAGTATTTTCTGGCTCTCCATTGCCTAGTGAGCCAGTTTTAAATTTCTTGCCAATCATTTCAAGCTCTTCACAATATGGTGTCACCCAGTTGCTACAGTTTTATCTCAAATTACTTGTCTCCACTCATTCTACATTCCAGCCTACTCTCTGCCATCCATAATAACTTTCACTCATGCTTCTATTTGCCTTTATTTTCCCCCTATTTTTGGAATGTGTTCTCTCTCTCTTTCCTTTCCAGATGAATTCCTATTCACTTTCTAAAAGCCTAAACCAAATGTCAAATTCTCTCATTATTCCTCTCAGGTCAGTAATGAATTTCTCCCTCAGATTTCTCATAACACTTTATTTTACACTTTTCTAATGCAATTGTCATGTAATATTATGCATTACGGTCACCTATATATCCTTTGATATTTATGTCTTAAACTATAATCAGTTCTTGGCCTTTTTACTAAAATGTAATTTTTTTATGCTCAATGGCCCTAGAAGATATTTTTGAGGTCAAGGTCTGTATATCCTTCCTTCATAAAATATATTTACAGACATGTATCCAGAGCTATCTCCAATCATCCTGATCCATGTCTTGCCTCTGGACCTATCTGATGTCATGAGTCTCTTCAAGGACCTTGTACTTTTCCTAGAAACTAAAATAAAAGTAGCCACTTAATAAATGTATGAGAAAGAAAGCTGGAAGTAAGGATGAAAGGAAATAATGAAGGAAGGAAAGGAGAGAGGGAAGAAGGAAAAAAGGAAGAAAGGAAAGAATGGAGGGAGGAAGGAAGGGAAAGTAGAAAGAGAGGAAAGAAGAAAGGGAGACATGAGGGGAGGGAGGAAGAGAAGTGATATGAAATAGAAAGTATTATTAATGTAACTTGGATTCCACTTGATCTGGAGTCACTTGCAACCTCAATTTTACTGAAGTGTTTTTAGTAGTCATGATTATGCAAATGACTCAGGATCCTTTAATGAACTCTCTATCAAAATACTGGGCAGTTATAACAAATTAAATATCAAAGCATTTAATTAAGACAGAACATCAAAGTGAATAATAAGGAAAAAACAAGTTTTAAAATCAGTTTTAGTTCCCACATACACAAAGGGATACGATTTCTCTCAATTCTCATCATGATGGGGAAAGGAAATGCATGTTCCTAGGTGAGGTCCGATTACATTGAGATTAGCACATCTTTTACTTCTCCCTTTCCTGGCAGGCAGATGTATCTCATTGCTTCTTGGCTCCAAGTATTGCAGCAATCCTCTTGGGACTGCTGTTTCACACATCATCCACTGAGGCTCTGCCTCAGAATCTCTTATTCTACTTCTGAAGCTTCGATTTGCTGCTCTTTTTATTGGACTGCTACTGCTCCCTGCTTGAGCTGTCACCTGCTCATATTCCTTGGGATATGTCGGGAGGAATAGAGGAGTGCTATTTCTCTTTTGTGAGACTAACCCTGGGTGAACCTGACTCAAAGATTAATCAACAAATTGCAGTCAGTCGGTCAACAAGCATCTATTAAACACTTACTTTGTGCCATACAATACTCCAGGGATATGAAGAAAGGTAAAAATGTGGTAGTCGTGGTATCCTTAAGGAGCTCTCATTCTAATGTGGAGAAAATACCTAGCATTTATGTCTTACTTTAAGATTTATAGATACTTTACAAATATCATCTAATTTTATCCCCTCAGCTACTGCATAAGGTTGATGTTATTTTCCTCTTGATTTTATAGATGACTAAATTTGATCTGAGAGCTTGACATTTGCCCAGAGTTATACAGCTATTAAGCATCTGAGACAAAATTTGAATTCATGTCTTTCTAATTCCAAGTTTCTATCCACTAAGATATCCAAAACCTTTTTCTGATCTTTTGTTAGTCAGAGACACAGCAACATATGACCCACAAAAGATCCCTGAGACTAAAATGCTGTAAAAATAATATTTTATTGATATTCAGATTGTAATAGTTGAACTATAAGAATCCCTCCCACTCTGAAAGTCTATGATGACTATTTCTTTCCAATTAAATTAATTCCATACTGAGAGCCTATTCTAGACTTTATTCAATTTTGTCAACATTTAAGGGGAATGGGTAACTAGAGAGACTGTGATCTTTTTTATATACTGAAATATAGGGAAAATCAGCCTCTTTTGCCAGATACTCCTATATGCCCCTGATCCTCCAAGATCATATATATATATATATATATAGCACATTCCCAGTTAGCCATTTAGGTTCCAAAGTAAATTAACCAGAATGTCAGGAAATCTCAGAGCACAAACTATATACAGGTTTTAGCCTGGTTAATAAGTACATCTTGAAACGACTTAACCCAGACATTTCTTTCTCATAGTTTCTTCTCCATAAGGCTAGTCAGTCCTTATCTTTGAAGAGACATTTATTTCTTCTTTTCTGTCTAAGCTGTAGATCTCATGCTTAACTTCAAGTCAAAACTGTCTTCTCTGTGGCTAACTGAACTGTCTGTTCCTCTGAATAATTTTTCCTAATTACACTTCAGTAAGCCTCTCTTTTCCTCAGACTGCCCTTCCTCCCTCTGTCAAACTTTAGACTCTCTCTTCTTTATTTTTAAAATTTTATTAAATTATATTATATTAAATTAAATACTTTTGAAAGAGAGGATTTCCCTATCTTACCCAAGTTGGACATTCAGGGGCTGCTTATAATCTGATTTCACTGCTAACTGGCAGGATAGCTTTGACCTGCTCTGTTTCCCTACCCAAGACAACTCATTTCTTCCGAGTCAATATAGTTTTCACTTAGAACAGAATGTGAATGCCCTATTGGATCTGCTCATTTCAAATCAGAATTCAGAAATCTACTTGTCTCGTCCTTCTCATCAGCAGGAATCATAGACCTACATGCCAAAGCCCAGCTTCTCTCTTTTTAATCTCTTTTTTTTTCTTTGCTTCATCTCATGCTTATATAACTTCATTCGAATACTGCCCTCCTAGATGCCCAGTGCTCCCTTTCATTTCTTTTTTTAGAATTAACAAAATTAATTTTTAACAATCATTTTAAAATTTTTGAGTTCCACCTTCTCTCCCTTCTCCTGCTCTTCCCCCACCCATTGAAAAGGTATATAATATGATCCTCATTATACATTTTATTAGCTATCTGCTTCTAGAGAAGTATAATCACATAATTTATAGAATGATGGGTATCAAATTAGGAACACCTAAGCTCAAATATCTTATGAGTTATGTGAACTTACAGCTTTTAACCTCTCTAAGACTGTATCTTCATTTGTAAAATGGGGATGAAAAAATTTATCCTCATAGTTCAAGTAAGATAATATACATAAAGAGCTTTGCCCAATATCAAGTGTTATAAAAGCTTATCAATTGTTGTTATGGCTGGGCTCAGGGGAAAAAACAATTTAAAGAAATTGAGCTTATAGAGTTATACAATGAATATAATATCAAATGGCATATGAGGGAGATTCAAATCAAGTACTATTCAAAATTTGAGGAGGTATGAATCATTAGTGTCTGGGGGCCTCAAGCAGGTGATGACTTGTGCGTTGGACCTGGAATGATAAGTAACATTCATTCAGGGGAAGATGATGTGGGGGTAGGACTTTACAACCAAAAGTAACATAAGGAACAAAGGCCCAGGAGATGTAGGGAGACTTTGGAGCAAGTTTGTCTGGAGTAATCCTCCAATCTGGCTGCAGCAGTACTGGAAGGAAGGGTGTAAAAAACCCTAGAAATATAAGGTAGAGCCAGAATGTGGAAGACCTTGAATGACCCACTAGTGGAGTTCAAAAAAAGAACACTGGTTAGTAATTAGGAGTCATTGAATGCTTTTGAACAGAGAATAGGGAGGATCAGATCTGTGAACAAGGAAGGTGAATTCTGGCAAAGGTTTGAAGGATGCCTTAATGGGGAGGAGGCAACAATTGAAATGGCCCATGATAGAGTCTACAAGGCCCTATGCTAACTATGGTCATGGCAGTGAGAATAAAAAGGAACAGAGAGATAGAAAAGCTATTTCAGAGGCAGAATAGACAGGATTTGACAAAATCCAATCATTTCCTTTCTTTACACAAGTTATTGAGATCGCTGGGCCCTTCTCCACAAGACTTATACTTTCTGGCAAAGAAACCTGTTGATCAATCACAACCTATCATGAAATTATAACAACAATCAACTACTATTTATTAAATGTCTACTGTATAGAGATGGCTGTGCTAAATGCTGGAGAAGTTTAAGATACAGCATCTGTCCTGTTGCTTTGTATATATTTGCATGTTTTCTTCCCCTTTAGATTGAAAGCTTCTTGGGGACAGGAACTGTCTTGCCTCTTTCTGTATCTCCAGCACTTAGCGTGGTTCCTGGAATATAGTAGGTGCTTAATAAATGTAAATTGATTGAGAGATGATTGGAGTTGGCAATCTAGAAGAAGATTCACATATATAGACCCCTTTCATTCTTTAGTCCCCAATTTCAAGACACTTTTTGTTTTCCTCCAGAAAAACAGAAGTATACTTAAAATGTAACTATAATTTGGGAAGGGATTATTAAATTTCTTTTTAAAATCACAGAGTGAGTATAGAACCAGAAAAATGATATTCAAGTTCCTTCTCTAAATTTCTATATGACACTAGATAATTCATGTAAACTTTGAATTTCCCAGTTGACTCTCTAAGGTTTTAAGTTACAGAAAGGTACCAGTCTGCATTGGTTGAGTGAATTCCCTTATCTGGAGTCCTCTATATTGATAAAATCACAGGTCCTACATGTATTCATTATATGAATAGATATCACTTTTCTTTTAAGCACACAATCCCATAATTAGAGAATTTTGATTTATGTTTTCCTTTGTGCACCTACTACTCATCAAATTCTGCTGAGCCTTCCAGGTAAACTTATAGTCATTCCTTTCATTTATCATTTTCACTCCTAAAAATCCATATTTTAGGTCCTCACCATCTCATGTCTAAACTAATGAACTTTCTTCACTTTCATTCTTTATTTCCCCAATGTCTTCCCCATTTAATCTGATCCCTACACTATGGACAAATCTCTTTGTTCATGTAATTTCATGGACTCTTTAGGCTGCCATATCAAGCCCTAAGTCTTTGGTCTGGCTTTTAAAAGTGATCATCCACAAACCGGTCCATCTATCCTCCTACCTAGATGTTTCTTAACATAAACCCCACAATCAAATCACACTGGTCTTTTCACAGTTCCCTGAACATGTCATGCCCCCTCTGTATCTATTCTTTTGTTCATGATGCTTCTCCTAAACAGAAATGTCCCCCAACTTCTTTATGTCTCTCCAAACTCTTCCCATTCTATAAGTCCAGCTTCCTCTATGAAGCTTTTATTGACTGTTCCAGGCTAATTGCTCATGGGTAGGCTGAGCCAATGTAATAAAAATAATTCTACCTAAATTACTTTATTATTCCATGCCATACCAATCAAATGATCAAAGAATTATTTTATAAATCTAGAAAAATAATAACAAAATTCATCTGAAAGAACAAAAGGTCAAGAGAATCAAGGGAATCAATGAAAAACATGTGAAGGAAGGTGGCCTAGCAGCACTAAAATTCAAACTACATTACAAAGCAGAAAACAATCTGCTATTGGCTAAGAAATAGAATGATGGAACAAATAAGGTATACCATATAGGAAATGATTATAGTAATCAAATATTTGAAAAACTCAAAGATCTAAAATTTGGGGGCAAAAACTCACTATTTGACAAAAATTTCTGGGAAAACTGGAAAGTAGTTTGGCAGAAACTAATTATAGAGTAACAACTCACACCACATGCCAAGATCAGATCAAAGTGGGTGCATGAGTTAAACACAGAGTGATCTATTTTAAGCAAATTGGGGAAAAATTATCTATCAGACTTGTGGATAATAGATGTGATGACCAAACAAGAGATGGGGATGATCACAGGAAATAAAATGAATAATTTTGATTGCATTAAATTAAAAATGGTTTACATAAACAAAACCAATGTAGCCAAAGATCAAAAGGTTATAAAGGTCTCATTTTTCAAATTTCTAGGAAACTGAGTCAAATTTATAAAAATAAGAGCCACTCCTCAATTGATAAATGGTCAAAATCAATTTTCAGAAGAAGTAATCAAAACTATCAATAGTCATATAAAAATGCTTCATATCACTATGAATTAGAGAAATGCATATTAAAACAATTTGAAGGTACCATATATCTTAACACTTATCAGATTGGCTAACATGACAGAAAAGGATAAATGTTGGAGAGGGTGTGGAAAAACTAGGATATCAATGCACTATTGGTGAAGTTGTGAACTGGTCTATCCATTCTGGAGAATAATTTGAAACCAGGCCCAAAGGGTTATAAAACCCTGCATATCATTTGGTTCAGCAATGCAACTACTAGGTATGTATCCCAAAAATATCAAAGAAAAAGTGAAATAATTTATGCATACAAAAATCTTTATAGCAGCTCTTTTGTGATAGCAAAGAATTAGAAATCAATGAACTATACATCAATTAAGGAATGACTAAACCAGTTGTAGTATATGATTATGATAAAATACTATCATGCTATAAGAAATGATGAGCAGGATACTTTCGAAAACCTTGAAAAGACTTATGAACTAATGCAAAGTGAAATGAGAAGAACAAGGAGACAACTGTATACAGTAACAATATTGTAAAGATGATCAATTATGAAAGATACGGTTTCTCTGACCAATGTTATGATCCAAGACAATTCTAAAGGATTCATAATGAAAAATGCTATCCACCATAGATGAACTCTGAATGCACACTGTAAGTATACATTATAAACTTTCATTATTTTTCTTGTCTTTTCTGCAACATGGCTAATATGGAGGTATGTTTTGCATGATTTCATATGCACACATTAATATATTGCTTGTCTTTTCACGGGAAGCAGTGAGAAAATTCAGAATTCAAAAAAGTTTTTTTAAATCAATGTTAAAAATAAATAAATAACACATATGTATATTTGCTTATTTATTTAAAGAGTCATGTAGCTTTATAGCCAGTTGGAAGAAATCTCAACAACCATCTTGCTAAGTGATTTTTCATTCCACATTATAAATGAGGAAACTGAGGCCCCAGAAAAGTGAAGTCAGTTAGTCAATAACCATTAAGAACCTATGATGTGCCAGATACTGTATTAGTACTGAGAAGTGATTTGCACAATTTCACATTGTAGTTGGTGGTTTAATAATAATAGTTCACACTTATATGAGCCTTAAAAACTTCAGAAATAATGTTTATTCTTCACACAACTGAAAAGGAAGGTGCTATTATTATCCCCATTTTAAATGGAACTGAATTCAGCAAACTGAGGTTGAGTATCTTGCCTAGGATTACACAGCTAGTAAGTATTGAACAAAGGATTTTTAACTCAGGTCTTCTTGACTCAAAAACCAGTACTCTTATCCCAAAGGTCTTATTACTTTACCAAAAAACATTAAGCTCTTCTGTGACAAGCCTAATTGTTACTGAGCTCATTTTTATCCAAATTAGCTTTTGCTCCTCCCTACCTTCAGTGATATCTACCCCTCTTCACTTTAAAAATGAGGAAACTCATAGGTAGGGATGTTTGGAGAATTGCATAAGATCACACAACTAATTAGTGGGATAACTGAACCTAGAACCCAGTTTTTTTGGTTCCTATTCAGTATTTTTTTCAATACAACACACAGCTGTAGAATCTTAATTCTTCCCCTCCCCCCCAAAAAAAAGCAGATCATTTGGCTATCAGATAGAATTCAAGAAAAGTCATAATCTTTTTTTGAAAAATTATTTTAAATCAACTCATAGGATTATAGAATTTTAAGCTGGAAAAGACTTTAGTGATCACATCTGTGTAGACATATATAACCTTGGCATTCTTGAATACGGTACCCAATTATCCATTCTGAATTTCATTAGAACATCAAATGTCACTTTAACAATTACATCTAACCTTAGCAGTCACTTAATTGAGGATACCAGATGGAGCATAGATAATCCAAATATGCACATAATCCAAAAAAGAAATTATTCCTATTGGGTTTTCAATTGCAATATATTTTTGTTTTGGGGTTGGATATGAATGTGTGTGTGTGTATGTGATGACAGATTTGCCATCCTGATTATGCTTTGCTTAGGCTGGTATTAAAATGAGTTTTAATTCCCTTAGCACTCTCCAACAGTGGGAGGTATTTTTTTTTTTTTTTTGGTTCTCAATGTCCCTTTCCTCATCGTATATCTTCCATCCTCTATTTATCAGTGACTTAGTTACCAGAAAGAAAATGATTGTTTTCCCTTCTTCATCTGAATCCCATTATGGTATCAGATCAGGATTCTGCACACTGAGCCAGCCCTAATGACGAACTGTGGGAAGATGATTCTATAAAGGTGAAACAGCACTAAACCTGGAATCAGAATCCAAGCTCTGCTACTCACTACATGTCTAACCTTGAACCAATTATAAAACTTCTCAGGGCTTCAGTGTCCCTATCTGTAAACTGAGGAAACTGGATTAGATGATTTTGAAGGTTTGTTTCAGGTTCAAACCTATAATCCTATGAATTAAATTGGATTCCAGAGTTATCACCTTGTCTTAAAAAATGAAGAAATCACTTTCCTTCTCTGGACTTCAATTTCTTATTTTCCAAAATAGGGAATAATGCTCGTATTGCTTTCCTTACATGGTTGTTGTAAAGAAATGTTTTTTTAATAAATTCTAAAATGCTTTGTAAATATAAGATATTCTTATTACAACACTTGGGACTTAGAGAAATCTGCCTTGCAAGTCCCACATATGATTAATCATTACATAATTAACATTATCACTCTAATAATAGTAGCTACCAGTTAGCAGTAATCATGTGTGTTTCTTAAGAAGGCAGTGGGATGAAGTGTAAGCACAATGACTGAGAATCAAGATTCCAGAGGATGCTTTTAAGTCTTCCACTATGACTCTGGACTTTTCCTTCTCTGGGCTTCATCTGTAAAATGCAGTGAGAAAGTGGACTGTGTGATTTCCAGGTCCTATCAGGCTCTGACAGGCTAGGATTCTGTGATTCTTAAATATCCTGGGGATTCTTTTTGCCTGCCACTGCATTCCTGGCGTGGCTCCCACAAGACCCTTGAAACTAAATTTTCATGATGAGCTGGGTTCTGGTCGTCAATAGTTTTTCCATGTTGTCCTTTGAAGGTCATGAAGGTTTGAGGTTTTCAATTATACTCACACTGGGTGTAAGGATGGGCTGTGTCTGTGAGGCACTGACAAGTATTATTTCCCAGCTGAGGCAGCTCCCTAGGTGCAGTGATGAATGGGTACAGCCTCTCTCTCTCTTTGCCCAGCCCCTACCTGTCAGCTCCTGATAAAGAGCTCGGGGAACATTCTGCTAATATGCATCTGGATAAACAGAATGGAATGGAGGCTCCATTTCAAACAGGCTGCTAGATACTCATCTATACAGAAGAGATAAGGAGAGATGCAGGGGATCCCCAGGAGGGACTAGCATCTGCTAGACATCAGAACAGCTTTTTTTCTCCTCTACTTTATTTCCATGTCCTCAGCCCTGTCCATTCCTGATGGAGGAGGAGCCAAAGGGAAAAAGTGATTTTTTTCCTTTCTGGGTAATTCTTATATTCTCAAATATAAATATATTATAAACATTGCACTCAGAATCAGAAGCCTTGGGCTTTTGTGAGCTCTGCCATTGAGTCGCTGGGATAAATGTAAGAAAATACCAGTACAATAACCCTTGGCCACAGCATCTTAGTTTAGTGTCTGGGGACAGCCACCTCAAGCAACAATACTTCATAGTCCAATTTTCTTTCTTCTAGCAGTAGTTCCTCTTTACAAAGGCCATATGGCCTTTCTTATCCACATGGATAAGAAAGAGTATTGTTTATACAACAGCATAGTTGTTATTGCTGAAGACTTTTCAGCCTTCAACAAATATCACAAAATGGATCTATCTCTCTATATTTAAATATTGATATCTATATATATCTTTATCCAGATCTATACCTATAAAAAGGGTCTATACTAAAATGTTGCATCAGAGAGGAAAGACATGAGATTTATGCAAAAATCACTTTCATTTATATAAAGCTACAAAATAAGTTGCTTCTGTCCCTTGGCTGTAAAATAAGGGTGCTGAGAAAAGGATAGAAGGAAGGTCCAGAAGAAGCACAGACCAATAGGATAGCTTTGAAAGCTACTGCGTGAACTTATATACTTTAAAAGGAAAACAAATTATACATTAGGGAAACATGCAATTTCATATACAATTCTTTTTTTCAATCTACTCTACATGTTAAAATACCTATTTTATTTGATGTTTGTTAAATTCTAAATAAAATTTACAAAATAAAACCAAACCAAACCAGGCCTAGGCTAGAGCCTTAGCTACTTAAATTGTGGTTTGCACTCTTATATGGGGTCTCGTAATTGAATGAGGGGATTGCAAAATTGTGATTTATTATCAGTAAATGTTTGATTTGCATATTTGTTATATATACCTATATACTTAGGCTCACATAAAAATTTCTCAGACAAAAAGAGGTCCCGAATGAAAAAGGTTTAAGAAGCCCTGGTCTAGATTTCAACTTTGATTTGCAAATCCATATGGGAGTCTCATAGCTAAATATAGGTGTTGCAAAATTATTACTTATTATCAATAAATATATTTTATATACCTACATATCTGAAGTCATTCTTATTACAGCATTTGGTGCTTAGAGAGATCTGCAAAATTTCTCAGGGAAAAGAGATCCTAAGTGGAAATCCTAGTGTAGATGGCCAACAACAATAGTAGTAGACATAGAGGTCCTTTCTTGACCATATACCTTATAACATTTTTTACCAGTGACTTGTGCAAGAGCACAAATGACATATTTTTATATTGGCATATGACACAAAACTTGGAGAAATATGCTGAATGATAAAGTTAGGATCCAAAGAATATTTCAACAAATCAGAATATTGGACTTAATCTATGGTGAAATTTCTTAGATGGAAGGGTAGACTTCAAAAACCCAATTTCACAAGTACAAATGGAGGAGGAAGTATCTATAGACAATTCATCTTAAAGGAATCTGAATGTTTTTGAGGACTGCAAGTATGAATCTATGATTTCAATGAGTTAATCAATGGTATTTTTGTTAGTGTATAAATGAAAGAAGTGATCCATAATAGACAGAGAAATGAAACTCTTTTTTCCTTCATGAGCAAAACTTCTTTTCTATTAGACACGCTTTTATTTAAACATCCTATACAATCAGAATTTTTTTTTTAAGATTTAAGATACCTCAAATGTTAACTGGTTCAATTCCTTTGTTGCATAGATGAAGAAAAGGAGAGCTGGACACTTACTAGCTGCATGACCTTGCTATAAGTGCCAGTACAAAAGTTGCCACAGAACCAGAGTCTTTCTTTATCCTACGCTCTGATTCTTAGGACAAAATCTTCTTAGAAAGATGGGGAAATCTACCAGACCAGGTGATTTAAATAAATTAAGAAGCTGCCTTTTCTAGAGTTTTAAAAATAGGATTGACATTCATCTGTCTGATATGTATTCAGTAGTGATCTATGCAGAGGCAGGGGGATTGATTAAATGACCTCTAAAAGGCAGGCTGGATTCTGTTAGGAACTAGAATGATGGCTGTATTTCTAAAAGGGGGAGAGAAATGTCTTCCTCCTCTCTGACTGAAATATTGTGAGTAGCTGACCAAATCTCTGAGTAATCAGAGTTTTTGAGAAAGGATTTTAATCTGATGGGGGAAGAAGGAAACCAAACAGATTAAAACTTAAATCCCTCTTGAGGAAACTGTAGTACTAAAGGCATCAGGCAACATTCAGTCACTGCTGGTTTCTAGTAGGGGAAAGGACCCTCTTGAAAAGGCTTTGTTTGATCTTACTTCTCAGGATCGCTTTTTGCTCTAAAGTGAGTGGCTTACTGTGGATTTAAGAGGGCTGAGAATTGGGAAAGCTGAGTTAGGACTCTGTAGGAGGAGTAGGATGAGGGAACGTAAGTGCTCTTTGGGGGAGCAGGAGGAAAATAGTTCACAAAGAGAAGCAGAGACACTCTTTAATTCACTTTTTTTACTTCTAGACCCAGCCTTGACTGTAAATTCCTTATATTAAGGACTATATTTTCATATTTCTTGACTAAATAAGGGCCTGGGGGGCCAGTTACTCAGACAGCCTTAGGTTACGTTAAGACAACTTTTCAAACTATAGTTCCATGGCAATGCTAGCCCTCAGAGGATGGTAGAACAGTGGACAGTAGTAGAAAAGGACTTCCAGAAAAAATAAAGAGGTCTGTGTAGCTGGAACACCAGTGGCCCTCAAGGTATCCTCTGGATCATTAAGAACATCTCTTTTGTGATTTCCACACTACTTTTGATAATCTGATAATTTTACAGGTACAATGAAAGATACTGTGGTGGGAGGAAACGGGGCTGAGGGTGCTCCCATATAACCAACTTTAAAAGGTAGGAGATCATCTAGTCCAATCTCTTTCTCTTTGATGAGGGAACTGAGATTCCTGGAGGTGATGTCGTTTATTTAAACCCAGTCTTCTGACTCCAAATTCACTACTCTGTTGTCCCACACTTTCTTTCCATTTTGGTGTACTCTAGAACTTGACCTCTGTTTCTTTGCTTCTGGATTTAGCTATGTGGCTAGGGACATGAAAGAAGGAGCAAATTGTCCATTCCAGATCAATCCATTTCCTATCAGAAAATTTCAGAAGCATTTCTAAATTAACTTCTTTTTTAAAGGAGCAATCTGTTACAACACAATGGAGTGTTTAATAATTCGTCCCCAATCCCACAGCTGGTGAGGAATTTTCAATTAGCCAAATTAATGATTATGCAAACAAATAATCATTCAGCATTTTCCACTGCAATTTGGTCAGACATTTGAAAAAGGACCCTGGAAAGCCAAATTGTCTCATCTGTCTTTGTTCTAAGAGGGGATGGATGGGAAAGGCATTCTTGAACCATAGAAGTGCTATCAGCATGTAATTTATATTCAAGCAACAATGACTGAGTTATTTTTCATCTTCTTCCCTACATGATAACAAGAATATATTTCTATTTCAGATAAGGTTGAAAGAAGTGGGGGGAGGGAGCCCCAGGGGAAATTGAGATGGGAGTTGAAGCACCTGGCATTTAGCAATTATGATTAGGGTCTGGATTTTAGGAAAGTGAGGAGGGAAAAAATTAACCATTAGGGATAGGTAATTACTACCTGAAGCAAATGAGATAGCATTATCATACATCTTAGGGCTGCAGCTAGCCCCTCAGGAGTAAGGGATTTAGGGCCTAGAAAGAAAACTAAGTCAAAGCAGGGTAACCTAACTTGTTATGTTTCTTTCTTTCTTTTTGTTTTTTGACTAAGGCAATTGGGGTTAAGTGACTTGCCCAGGCTCACACAACTAGGAAGTGTTAAGCGTCTAAGACCAGATTTGAACTCAGGTCCTCTTGACTTCAGGGTTGATGCTCTATCTACTGCATCATTTAGCTACCCCTGCACATGTTTCTTGAAGGCTGGGATTGTGTCTTCTCCAGTTTTCTATGTGGGTCATTGCCATTCACGTATCAAACTTTTAATTAAGTTTCTTATTTGAGTGAATGATTTAAAGAATGATCTGGTGAATGGGCTTAATTTATAGGGATGCTTTAGACCCTTAGAATACAGTCAGATCCTTCAAGGAGACAGGCTGGGAAAACATTGCTCATGCAATTTTGGAATCCCAAATATGAACCTCCCCCTCAACACTACTAACATATCCTGGGGCATAACAGATATAACATTAGGAAATCCTGGCTTCAAAATCCATCTCAGCCACTTATTAGCTATGTGGCCCGGAATGATTCAATTTATATCTCTGAATCCCAGTTTCCTCATCTGGGTAACAAGAGTACCTACCTATAAAAGTAGTTGTGAGAATAGATGTATTTAAAACCCTTTGTTAACCTTAGAATTCCATGTAAATTATTTTTTCCAGATCTAAGATTTCATCATAATAGCTTCTTCTGACAATGTATCCTGGTAATATCTCTGCAACTCTTCAATCTACAGTCTTAGAGAGTTGCCTTCACAAAAAGTTAAGTAATTATAATTCAATAACTGAACAAGCATTTAATAAGTATAAAATATTGCTATGGGGCAGGAAAGTGGTGCAGTAGATGGAATGCTAGACATGAGTCGAGAAGATTCATCTTCATGAATTCAAATCCAGGATCAGACAGTTATTGGCTGTGTATCCCTGGGCACATCTTAGTTTTCAGTTTGCCTCAGTTTCCTCATCTGTCAAATGAGCTGGAGAAGGAAATAGCAAAATATTCCATTATCTCTGCCAAGAAAATCCCAAATGAGGTCATGACTGAAAAATGACTGAACAACAGCTGCTTATTATCAGACAGTTAATATATGTCAGAGGCAGGACTTTCAAGACATGGTTTCAACCACGTCTTCCTAACTTGCCGGCCAACTGTCAACAATGTCTCTTATTCCATTATTGTATAACTCTAAGTGCTAAGGAATTCTTCCCCACACTGATTTAAATCCCTCCCTGTAGATTCCACTAATTGGTACTAGGCCTTCAATTTTATTGATATTACCTAGAGCCCTAAAAGCCTCACCAAGCCTGAGTTGCCCAGCTACCCAATAATATCTGTTCAGTAATACACAAATCGTGGGGGATATTAAGCAGAGAGCACATATAAGGTCAGATAATGACACTATTTTGATTGCAAATGCATTTCATAGTGAAAGACAAAGTTATATACCCCCCCATTCCAACTTGGTGACATATATAATAAATTCCCTTTTATATAAAGCTGAAAGTTTATAAAATGCTTTGTAATTCTAGTAAATAGATATTATAAGATATTATTGTCACAAAGACAGAGACAAAGAGGAAGAGAGAAAAAGGGAGAGGGAGAAAAAGAGGAAGAGTGACATAGAGAGAGAGGAGGGAGAGAGGAAGGGAGAGAAAAAAAGAGGAAGAGAAAAAGAGGAGGAGAGACAGAAAGAGATGGGCGTGGGGGGAAAGAAATTGAGGCTCTTAGAGCTTAAGGTTCTGGTGAAAGAAATCCTAAAAGTTGGAATCAAACCAAGCTTTCCTAAAAGCATATTCAGTCGGTTCTCCCCTTCATTCCACTGTCCCTCCAAATTCATCTCCATACTGCTTCCCCCTTTAAAAAAAATCAACTCTAGCAGCTCCAGCCTGTCTCAGGTAAACTATTTCTCCTTTACTTCTGAAGGTGAATGAAAAAAAGGCTCTGAGTATAATTTCCTCTTAATCCAGGGAATGTCAGTGCTGGGTAAACAGTCTACAGTAGAGAGACAGATGAGGAGGTCACTAGGACCCAGAAGCCTATTTTGCTCTCAGACTCTCCTGACAAATAATCTGTCTGAGAATGAGAACCATCAGTTTCTGATGAAAAATGAAAGCTCCCCCAATCTCTCCTCCCCTCTGTACTATCAGCTATTGCAGATGGTCCATCTTGGATGTCCCCCTCCCCACCCTCCCTCCCAAACCAAGATGAATAAGCGTTTGATCCATCTACCATGTTTGTCACAAGCAAGCATTTTTCCTTTCTGGAAATTCACTAGCTGAGGAATTAGAGCTTTTTATCAGTCCCATCTTCTGGGACTGTGTAGATTTACTCCTGATTTGATTCCAGCAGCTGGGCACAATCTCTTTCCTGTTCCCTGAGAATGATTTGGGAGAAATAAACAATGGAATTTGCCATATTAATAGTCTCCCAGCCTTCCAAGCATGGACTGCATACCAAGCACTTTCTGGCCTCCAAATGGTCCAGAATAAGGCACTCATCCTTTGTGGCAGAGGGTGGGACGGAACTATTCAAAGAGAGAAAGCCCACTTGCCCACAAACCAGATAGGAAAGAAAGGAAAGACCTCTCAGTTTCAAACAGGAATGGGGAAATACAGTCTAGGGAACAGTAGGGTCCAGTCCTGAAATCCACACTAGGGTCATGAAGTACATACAATCATGGACACATACTAATCATAGAGTCAGCTAAGTGTAGTATATAGTGAAATGAGCAGCAAAAAAAGATCTGAGTTCAAATTCTAAATTTTGTCCAAGTCATTAATTAAAATATCGAATAGAATCCAAGTCTATGATGAAGACTCACAGCATTGCACTAGAATCCTCCTTGATAACAACTCGATCAGTTTCCTAGTTCTATCCTACCTAAATATACTAGTATCCAGTTCACAATTTTTGTTTTGATACAAGAATATCACGAAAGTTTATCATCCAATATCTTGCTGAAATCATAAGAAGTTGAAACAGTGTAAGGGGAAAAAATTAGAGAAATCTAGACAGGCTAGATCAGTCATTCTCAAATGTTTTGGTCTTAGTATTCATTTGTAATCTTAAAATGTATCGAGGACCTCTCTACAGAGATCTTTTGTTTATTTGAGTTATGTCTATCAATATTTAGGCTATTTGAAATTAAATTAAAATGTCAGTATTATTATGAAAACAGTTTTAAATTTGTGGACTTCTGAGTCTTGGAAAACCTCCCTGGGTCTCTAAAAATACTGTGAGAATCACTGGGAGGTAGATCACTTAAATGAGCATTGAAATATAATAGACAAATGTATGTTCTTATCCTTGCATTCAAAAATCAACCTCAGAAAGATAAACTAGAGGAGCAGCAGCTAAATAGTCATTTATCTGAAAAATATTATAAATAAACAGAGTGAGGATAGTCAATAAAGCTAATGTAATTTTGGATAACATTAAAAGGAATAACTTTCAACAATAAAGAAATGATAGATTTTCTGGGTACTGTCCTGGTCATGTCACATAGGGAATCTTATATTAGATTGTAAACTCTTTGAGAAGAGGAGCTATCTTTTGCCCTTTTTTGGTACCCCTAGCATTTAGTACAGTTCCTGGCATAAAGTAGGCACTTAATAAATGTTTGTTGATTAATTGATTTGCAAGAAGTCTGAGAACCATATACTAGGAAAGATATTGACAAGTTGGGGATAATCAGTACAATAAGGAACTAGAAAAGAAAAACTAACTGAAGGAAATGGGGATATTCCAAAGGAAGAACACTTAGTAGGACCAAGGTAGTCATATTTGAATAACTCCATAAATATTAGATATTCTGATTGCCACCAGAAGGCAGCAAAGGTTGGGAGTTGCAAAGTGGCAAATTAAGGACCCTCGTTTAGGTAGCATTAGAAAGTTTCTTGATTAAAATGGAAAGAGCTGGAGTTACTAAAGACCTTCCCCACTTAAGATTCACCTCAGCTCTAGAATCCTCTGGCTATTTCTTTCTACTTAAGTTGCAGATCACAACCTGACAAGGGTTTTCATTGATCTAACCAGTTGCATAATAGAACAGCTAATGGATGACTATCTTTTCATGACTTTCGGACTGAGTTAGAACATTTATCAGATTAAGGAATAGTTTTGAAGAAAAAGACATAGAAAATGAGGGAAACTCTAACCTACTACAGACATTTCCATTGTTTTGATTCTAGAGATTTGGAAGAAAAGAATACAAAGATATACAATACAACTTAACTCTAAAGAGTTAAACTATATTACTGAAGAATAATGAGATTGGAATCAGAAGGCCAGGGGTTGGATTATAGTTCTGAAATTTAGTGTTTGAATGACCTGCTCCATGGTATCATAGAAATAATACTGGATTTAGAATCCCAGAACCCAAGTTCAAATTCTGATTCTCCTTAATATCTATGTCACCATACAATAATCATTTCACTTTGCCAGTCTTTGATTTTTCTTCTACAAAATGAATATATTAGAATAAGTGATTTATAAAATATTAAAGAAAAAGTGCTTTATAAGGTCCATCACTATTATCATGAAAGTTCTTTTCAGCCTTTTCCTTCCTTGGTTAGAAAAGTTCTTTTCCATAATCAATAAATCCTGGGTTTGAAGAAAACTTTAGATGCTTACCAGTTGTAAAGCAGAGGCAAATGATTTCATCTCAATTTCTGAGATTCAGTTTCTTCTTCTATAAAAAATGAGATAAAATAAAGAAAGCAAACTTTAAAGTTCTACAAATGTCAGTTATTCTCATTATGACAGTTTCTCATGCTGTCTTTGTAGACAAACTGGAAACATATGGACTACATAATAGTATGCATAGGTGAGCAAATGGATAGACCCATAGAGTGACCATGAATGGTTTTGAAACTGGTTGAATGGCAGAATATCAAAAGGCATCATTAATGGTTTTATGTCAACTTCAAAAGAGGTCTTTCAATGGACTACTCAATGAAGTATTCAAGAGATCTCTCCTTATCCGTGTGTTATTTAACATTTTTATCAATGACTTGGATAGAAGACATGCTTATCACATTGGCTATTGATATAAAACTGGAAAGTATGGTTGAATATTGTATTTTAGAGTTTGGAGTCAATAAAACATTTTAACAAGCTAGGGAAAAATTGGGCTAAATCTATGAAGACAAAATCAAATTAAGATAAATGTAAATTTTAATGCTGAAATAAAAAAAAATCACAAATATATATTGGGGGGCATGACTAGATCCTCTATTAGTATGAATCAAGAATTCATTAAATAGTAAATTCCATGAACTGTTTGAATTATTCACATTTACACTGCCTATTTCCATTGGGCTGGAGCCAATTAAAACTTTCATAATGCAAATTCAAACAATGCAACAATGCAGCCACTTCACACTAATTGCGACTTCACTATAGTAACTAAACAATAAGTGTGTGTGAAAAAACAGGAATTTTAGTGTAAGTTTGACATGAGATATGTGATATATTTCAATATTTTGATGGCTCTGTAATTTCATCAATGTGAGTACTATATCTGACAAAACAGATAAACCTAAACATGTCTTATTTCATGAAACTTTTTTTTCAAGTATATTTGGAATAAGAAAATCTGGGTTTGTATCTCTGCTTCATCATTTACTACTTGTTTGATCTTGAGCAAGTCACTTTACCTATTTAATCTTTGGTTTCCTCATTTATAAAATGAAGTGGCTGAACTGATGTCTCTTCCAGTTCTATATCTATGATCCTCCCATATATCTGTTATAAAGGGAGTCCACCCAATATGCTGGTGGCCTACCTTTAGATCATTCAATGTAGCATGAATATCAATGGCATATATGGGCTGTCCATCAATTACCACATAATCAATTCATTTCCCCCAGGAATATGTCGTCTGATGACATCCTTTAAATTGCTTCTCTTGAATTAATTATTGATTGGCAATATGTTGCTATTTGTTCAGATCTACCATGTACTTCTTTATTATCACTTGGGTGACCTTCAACTTGAATTCTTTGGAGAGTGGAATTCCATTTCTTTTAATGGCTTTTTTCCCTTTTGATTCAGGGCAGTTTTCCTTGATTTCCTGAAAGATAATGTCTAGGCTTTTTTTTTTTTTTCATTATGATTTTTAGGAAATCCAGTAATCCTTAGATTGTCTCTCCTAGATCTATTTTCCAGGTCAGTTGTTTTTCCAATGAGGAATTTTACATTTTCTTCTATTTTTTCTCTTTTTTTGCTTTTGTTTGACTGATTCTTAATATCTCATTGAGTCATTCATTTCCATTTGTTCAGTTCTAATTTTTAGTGAATTATTTTCTTCAGTTACCTTTTTTAGTTCCATTTATGGCCAATTGAATTTTTAAATTAGTTGTTTTGTTCTATGGATTTTTTCCCCATTTCACCAATTTTGTTTTTCAGGGAGTTTTCTTTTTCCATTTTGTCAAATCTATTTTGTAAGGAGTTATATGCTTTTTCCATTTCACTAGATTTATTTTGTGAGGAGTTTTCTTCAGATAATTTCTGTGTTTCCTTTTCCAAATCCTCTTATAGAGTTCTCATTTCCTTTCCCCATTTTCCTTCTAACTCTCTTTTAAGATTCTTTTTGAATTCTTCCAAGAGAGCCTTGTAAGATGGGGACCAATTCATATCACCATTTGGGGCTTCATATGGAGACAATCTGCTTTTAGTGTCCTCAGGGTTTGAAATCTGTCCTTTTCTTTCTTCATAAAAACTAACTATGGTCAGAGTTCTTTTTGCTTTTTTGCTCATTTTTTAAAAAGGTTGCGGTCTGTTTTTAGGGCAAAGGAGAGATTATCCAAACTTCCTCTATAGGTGATAGTGGCTGCTCTGTGTCAGTATTAACTAACTTCTAGGAGGTTAGGAGTGACCAGGTCCTGATATTCTGGGGTTTAGGGCTTAGTATTTGCCTTCTATATTTGTATTGAATGTCTTACAGCTAATCTGCTGATCTATAGGCCTGCAACTAGAACAGAGTAGCCAACATTGATGTAGATTCCTCCTGGTAGATTCTCCAGCTCAGAGCCCACATTGCTCTGGGTCTGTATGCTGTCTGCATCCAGACTGCCTCCTCCATGCCCAATTGAAACAGACCTTTCTGGAGATCTTTGAAATTATTTTCTGCTGGAAATTTATTACACTCCAAATATTTGTGGGTTCTGTCACTCCAGAACCAGTTCAGAGGCTGGAATTACTGTTAATTTGAGGGACATGGGGAGAGCTCAGAAAAAGATGTGTCTCCTCTCCATCATCTTAGCTCCACCCTCTAGGATGCCATTTCTTAAAATTATTCAATATGATTGGAAGAATATTACTTTTTTTAAAAGAAGGGTTTTTATTTTAGGGAGAATCTTGGGATCATTAAATCTGTATAATTTTCTAAAAAACAATTCAGCTCTAATTCCTGTTCAATTAGGGACCTAGATCATCATATAATTTAGGTTTCTTTTCAAGATGTGCTGCTGGACCAATGAAGTGGGTTGTCCTTCCAAATGCATATCATAATCTGGACAAGAGGTATTCCAATGTCACTATTTGACTTGACACTGCACTCTCTCAGGTTCCTAATAATTTCTGAATTAAAAAAATCAATAACCTTTTTGTCAAGGCTTCCTCATTCTTAATCTCTCTATAGCAATTGATATTGTTAACCATTTCCTCTTTTCTGTATTTTATATCTTTCTTGAACTTTCCTAACTTTGCTCTTCTTCATAAGAAGGAAAACCTATTTCTATCTCTTATTCATGGATATAGACCAGGTTCCTATTTTGGACTGTCCTCTGATTTTTTTTTCTATACAATCTCCTGCTGATCTCACATAATTATCATATCTGTGCAGATAACTACCAAATCTATATAGTTAGCACTCATCATTCTCTGGAGCTCTAGTACCATCTGTTATATATTCATACCTGTAAATTGCTTAATCATCTCATACTTAAAATATCTAAAATGAAATCAATCCCTACCAAATTTTCACCTTTTTTCTTACATTCCTACTGCTTTTGAAAGCGCCATTATTCTTCCATTTATCCAGGATCACAATCTTGGAGTTTTCCTGGTCTTTTCTCTCTTTCTCACTTCTTATATCTAATAAGTTGCCAAGTGTCTCTGACAAATTTATATTCCTAAAACACCAATTCAAGAAGATTCATTGTCTCCCTAACTTTCTCTATGATAAAATACAAATGCTTCTGCTTGGCACTTACAACCTTTCATAATAGAGACCCAACCTATTTTTCTAGACTGGTTTTATCAGACTTTTCTTTTTTTTATTTTTTATTTTATTTTATTTTTTTTCAGACTTTTCTTTATATATTTTCTATTCCAATCAAATTTGCCTACTTTCAGTTCCCCCTACTAAACATGCCTCCTTCCAGTTCAATGTTCATTTCAAGAACCACCTTACTTTCTACATAAGATTCCACCCCCCAAGTCAAAAGTTTTCTGTTTTCCCTGTCTTCCTCATCAAAAATTAATGTGACCGAAACTAAATCTTTACATCATACATATAGAAATAACTGTCTGAATGAGGATTTGAATTCAGATTTTTTTTTTACTCCAAATAGAGAAGCTATCCCTTCAGCCATTTAGCTTTTAAGGCAAGTACTAAATAAATATCATACACACACACATTTGATTTTATTTTAACAGAAAATAATATTACAATAGGGGAGTCATTTCTGAATCAATTGTCTGTGTACAGTCAGATCACCAACTTATCAGAACAAAAATAAAACTCATTACCCAACAAGAAGGAAAATAAAAAAATGTGGTATATAATTGAGACAACTCCAACAGTATCCATTCAAACAAGTCATCAAACATTGTGACATAGTTTTTTAAGGCAAATTCTATTCTAGACTGTATTGAGACTAAGAGTAAAACAATAAAGTTGATAGTTTCTCACTATTCATAGCACAACTGGAATAATGTGTTCAATTCTGGGAGTCATATGTCAGAGAGGACATAGGCAAGGAACCATTATTGTGCATATTGTTGTTGTTGTTGTTGTTAATTCTCTATTTTCAAAGAGGATTATTAAGATCATAGGAAACAGTTGAAGGAACTGGGGGCATTTAGCTTGGAGAAGAAAAAATTTGGGATGAGTTAAGATAACTATTTTGAATCATTTAAAGACTCCTTATGGGAAAAAATTAGTTTTGCTCTGCTTGGTCTCAGGAAAATGAACTAGGAATAATAGGTGAAAGGTACAGAGAGGCAGATTTAAGCCCAATGTAAGAAAAAATTCTTTAGAATTAATTGGTGGTTGTCTAAATTAGATTGGGCTGCATCAGAGATAGTGAGTTCCCCTTCACTGGAGATGTTCAAACAGAAGCTAGAGACTTCTTGTAATCTAATCTGGGAAAAGAAATTCCTGCTGAGTTACAAGTTATTCAAGATAGCTTCTGAGATCTCTTACAACTCTTGCAATCTACAATTCTATCCATCAGTTAGAAATCTTGCCTCTAAAAGTACTGTTCACTAACTAGGTATGGAGGCTCTAGGCAGCAATTGAATAAAATGACTTTGCAACTCAAATTGCAGGTTAATTTAATGAAGAAAAATCAGCAAAACTAATTAATCTGGTATTTATTAGAGATGTAGAAAACAAGCACATAAATCACTTTAAAATAAAGTATTACTTCATTAGAGGGCAAGTTCATAAACACAGTATACTAGCCTTCTGGGTGAAGGTTAGATAAAGAAACTCAGTCATAACTTGGAACAACTATACTTAGTTGCAGTTAGCTTCATACCTAATACAATTCTCTTGATAATCATTAATTCCTCCATTCATTCATTCAATAAAAGTTTATTAAAAACATTATTCATAATGCAATGTAAGATATTGGAAGATATGCAAAATTTCATTAATACAAAATGCCTGCCCTTATGGAGCGTGCAATCCAATAAGGAGCATAGCAATTGCAATGAGAACACATAAGCTTTTGGAAGGAAGAGATAGGAGAAGAAATATATCGTTGAAAAGATGTAGGGGCAGAAAGCATGAGATGTCTAATAGTGAGTAAGATCAGTTTGTCAAAAATGGAGAATTGGCTTAAGTGATTAACCAGCACCATACTTGGGTAGGCTTGATACTACATTGTGGAGAATCATTTGGTTTCATTCACACAATCATTTATTAATTGGTAGATATTGGGTATAAAAATTTTTTAAAGTCAAATAGTCCTTGCCTTCAATAAACTAACATTCTACTAGAGAAAGGGAAATGAAAGGGAATAAGCATTTGTAAAGTACTTATTATGCACCAGTATTGTGATAGGCACTTTACAAATATCTCATCTGATCTTCACACTAGCCCTGTAAGGGTACATACTATAGTGATTCCTATTTTATAGTGAAGGAAACTGAGGTAAATAATGGTAAAGTGACTCCCCTAAGTTCATAGCCAATAAGTGACTGAGGTCAGATTTGAATTCAGGTCTTCTAGAGCCAGTACTCTAACTACTGTGCTGCAGAAAACAATATGCAATCAAGACACATACATACATTTGTTTTGCCATTTATCATTTGAGAAGTTTCCAGCTTTCTTTAGTTTCCAGTTCTTTGTCCCTATTTTTAAAAAGCTGACAAAATATTTTTGCATGTATAGATCGTTTTCCTCTTTCTTTAATTGAATTGGGAGAATAAGGGTCAAAAGCCACAATTTAGAGATGGTTTTTGTTCAGTTCTAAATTGCAGCCCAGAATGGTTATACTTATTTGCAATTCCATCAAGAGTGGTTCATGTGCCTGTTTATTCGTATACTGTCCAAAAATGGCCATTTCTCCTGTTTGCCATCTTTGATAATCTGATATTATTATTATACACATAATTATTAATATATATATAATATATAATTATTAATAAATGGAGCATTAAAGTTGTTTTAATTTGAATTTACCTAGTAGTGATTTAGAGAATTTTTTCCATTTAGTTTTTGATAATTTGTGTTTCTTCCTTCCTTATCTTTTAAGAAAAAAACTAGCCCGATTGATCTCAGTGAAGGAGAGAAATCTGGTAGCTATTTGTCCTTTCATAGGCTGCCACCTTTCTGTGTCTTCTTTCCTTTGGAACTGGACCTTGTGAGAACTCAAAGGTCCTGGAGCCATATGGTAGCAGTGATAGCACCTTCCAAGCAAAGCAGTGACAAAGGTGTTCCCTAGCAAGGCAGTGACTGATGACAAAGAGAAGGGACTAAGTAGAGCAACTCTACCACCTGATTTGTGTGTAAGGAGGGAAAAGTAAGAGTTGGTTCCAAAGGAAAAGTCAAAATCAGAGCAAAAGAGACCACATGAAAAATCAAGGATGGAGTTTCATCAGGTTATTTCCAATAAAATAAAATATGACATAACTAATTTCTAACCTTGTCAAGATTCCCCAACTGATTGCATCAGTAGTGTCATGTTACTAAATTGTATTTTAATCATCCTTTAACACTATCATCCTCTTATATTTAGCATGCATTTTTCTGTATGGGAATCAAGAACTTTTTCAATTCCTGATTTGCTTTTGTACATTGTAGCATTTAAGAAAAAAAACCTTTTCTTCCTTTTGGTGGAAAACCCTAAAATAGATCCAAAAGTAGAACTTTCCTTTGAGCATCTGGGGTGAAGATGGTGAGCCAATCGATCTGACAATTGGAGAGTCTACTCCTTCTATTGAAAAATCAGGCTTTGTCCACGATGAACCCAGTATACAATTGTATGACTAAGGAAAGGTGGGATCCTGTGGGTCTTAGGTGTAGCCTTTATATTACACCACAAAGGCAGGATAATTAGGAAGAAAAGGGTTTGTCTCAAACCTCTGGGTCATCAATCCATTAATCCTCCCAACTTGCTCTGCTTTTCACTTCTCATCTTGGGTCTGAATCACTTCTGACATAATGGTCAAAGTATTTTTCTGGTTCCCTGGTTCTAAGGACTAACTGAAGCTATAGCCTGTACCTAGCTACTCTCACAATCCCAAAGTTTTTGTCTTCTTGTTGAACCTTATGTGGGAGACAGAAGTTCACCCTCAAAAGCTAAAGAAAAGAAGAAAGGGGACTTTATGTATGGATTTCTTTATTCCTTGCCACACAGCTGTCACACAGCTTTTCACCCACTGTGTAATCTTGAAGGCATGTCTCTATTTTTCCTAGAGTTCAGGTCATAGCAGATGCTTAATATAAATGCTAGTTGAATTAGAGTAGAATAAATTAACAAAATATTATCTGCTTATTGTATATGGAAATGCATAATATATAAATATCTGCTTTCATCATTAAATTCATCCCCCCAAATTCTTCCCTCTTTTTATTCTGAAAGGACATACTGAATGTGTGTGCACCTGCATGCAAGAATGTATAAAATATATATTATACTGTAGAATATATTAAATAAGGATTAAATAAATCCTTAAGAGCACAGATTTATTTGCCTGTGTGCCCAGTGATTACTTTAGTGCTTTAAACATTTTAGGTACACAATAAATGTTTGGTGAATTATATATGATTGACAGCAAAGCAAAAGTTGAAGTGTGAGTTTAGAATGTTTGTATATTAGGGTATGTATGACTTTTCCATCAGTGTAGCATGCATAGGTTGCTAGATCAAAGCATACATCATCTAGCAGCTAGCTAACTGATAAACTTCTCTGTATTTATTCTGGTACTTTGAAAAAAACCATAGAGTCACTGAACCCAGATCTTTTCTATCATGGTAGAATCTGCCAGTGTTTTGCTGATTACTTCATACCAAAATAAGACATCAGACCAGGACTAGGGGAAGGAATAGGAATATGTTCATGGAATTTAAAGATGGAAGAAATCCTAGATATCTCCTGACTCATTTTATGAATTAAGAAACTGAGGTTCATCAAGGTAGATCATTGAACTGGAACTAGGAAGGAATTCAGAGGCTATCTGTTCCAGATCCTTAATTTTACAGATGAGGAAACTAAGGTCCATGGAAAAGAATGTCTTGCCCAAGGTCACATAAGTATTAAGGGTCAGAGATAGAATTTGCAAATTGTTCTCTGGTTTTACATCCAGCCTCTGCTTCTTTTGCTATATGGCTATTATTTCCACCACATCATAGTTCTAATAAAAGCATAAACAACAGCTTAGCATAATTCCATCTTTTAAGAGTACCGTGTGAGATGTCCACTATTCTGACTGCCCAGAGTCTGCTTTGATTGTGGTAAATTCAATTTCTGCCAACTTTAATGCAGTGCTCAGATTTTTCTGTTGCCTTTCCCTAACCTTTTTTTTTTTTGCTCTTCTTTCAGGTAAAAAGCTTTTGTTCCCCTAATTTCTGTACTTAGCCTATGTCTTGTTTCCACTACCCTTCCAAGTATCTCCTTTCAGTTTTAATTGCTAGTCTTAGTACAGAGTGGCTCTTCTTTAGAAGAAAAAAAAACCATTCATTTAATTTCTAACCTAATTAAACTATGAGCTCATGCTTCGTGGGCCAAAGCAATGGGCTCAGGAGACACCTACAGAAAAGAACTTGTCGACATAAACATGATTTCTTTTGGCCCATCCAGGAATGACTAACACACAGTGCTAGTCATTGTGCTTTGGTAGCTTTTCTCAATTAATTAATCAGCAGATACATGTTTGAAAAACAAGCTTCTGAAAAATGGCAAGGACCAAAATTTATATCAGAGAGTACGGGAGCAGTATATTTTGATGGCAATGGAGTCTCTCTGAGCACTGCCTGTCCCTTCCCCCCACTTCCTGATTCCCATGGAACTGAAAAATCATAGGATTTTAGAGATGGAAGAGATCTTAGAGATTATCTAGTTCAATTTCCTCATTTCACAGATGAGTAAACTGAGTCCCAGAAAGGTAAAGTTATTCCCCTAAGGTCACACAGGTAATTAAATAATAATAATCTAGCTGGCATTTGGATAGCACTTCAAAGTCTTCAAAAACACTTTAACTATTTTACCTCATTTGATCTTGATAAAAAATCTTGTGAAGTAGGTACTCCTTATCCTGAGTCTCTCCCCACTTAAATCCATCCCTGATTTTCCTTAAGTGCAAATCTGATGATGTCACTTCCCTATTCACTAAACTCCTAAGTTTCTTTATTGTCTTGAGCACAAAATATAGATTTCTCTTTTTGACTTTGTCCCAACCTCCCTTTCCAATCTCATTATTCATTACTTCCTTTTCCACATGGTATAGTCCAATCAAACTGGACTTCAAATGAAATATGAATTTATTATCTCAAATGAGATAATATTTGTAAAGTACTTAAGTAGGTACTTAATAAATGCTTATTGCCTTTCCTACAAATTCTCAGGGCTTAGCACATGGTCTGGCAAAGAGTAGATGCTCATGCTTATTGGTTTTATTACATATAAGAAAATGGAGGCTTAGAGAAAATAAAGTGATTTGCTTAGTCACAAGGCTAATCAATAGCAGAGCTAAGACTCAAATCTATGTGTTCTAACTCCAACTCTAGCGTCAACCCATTCTACTACAATCTCTCTTTATGTGATGAAAGCTTAATGGCATCCCAGTTAAGCACAGAGCTGGGGAATCAGTCAACAAGAGAAAGTTTTAGTCATCTGACTTTTAATCTGAATGAAATGGCTGAAATGTGCTGCTTGTCCCTTTTGGATGTGGTTGGCAAATATTATTTGATGTTGATGAAATATGTTTTTTTTTTTTTTGACAAACCATCTGTTAAAATTAGAAAAATAGTGGGGTAATATGAGAAATACTACAGTGTCATCAATGTGAATACATGTGAGAAATGATAGCATTTTAATTTCATTCCAATTGCATTTTTCAAGTCCTCTGTTCTGGCTGTGCTATGGAGGGTGGTAAGCTGGGGAGAAAGGCATAATGGAGGAGCTCAGCATGCATCATATCAGAGTGGAAGGTTTTTCTTCCCCATTTCACCTCTATTGCCTTCTTCCCCTGATAGGTTCTCCTCATATATATCATTTTTGTCAGCCAAATATTTGCATATTTCATATTAATTAATATTAATACTACTGCTAATTAATAACTAGCTCCTATATAGCACTTTAAAGAGTTTACAAGTACTATCTCATTTGATCCTTAAAATAACCTTATGATATAGGTACCATTATTGTCCCCATTTTATCAATGGGGAAACTTAAACTGAGAGGAGTTTAAAAAAAAAAACTTACTCAAGGTCATACTCATAATTTACAAGTGAAGTTGAATTTGAACTCACATACCCCCAACTAAGGTGTATACACAGGATTGGTATTTATCTTAAGGTAAATGGTTTCCTATGTATTATGATCAGAGGTCCACTGACATTTCCCTTGTTATCAAATGTTTTGTGATAAGAAGGATATTGATGAGAAGCAGCTCTTTATTTTAAAAAAATGCGTTTAGTATTTTCTTTTCTCCCAGTTACATGTAAAAATAATTTTTGACATTAGCTTTTAAAATTTTGAGCTCCAGATTCTTTCTTTTCTTCCTTTCCCACATCCACCATTGAGAATGTAAGCAGTTGAGAATGTAAGTTATACATGTGTATTTTACAAAATGATTTTTATGGAAATGTTTTACATGACATGAAACATTTCCACAAAAGTCATTTTGTAAAAGAAAACACCAAAAAACCCCACCTTAAAATAAAAGAAACAAACAAAAATCAGTGGTCATGCACTGATGCATTGTTGGTGGAGTTGTGAACGAATCCAACCATTTTGGAGAGCAATCTGGAATTATGCCCAAAAAGTTATCAAACTGTGCATATCCTTTGATTCAGCAGTGTTTCTATTGGGCTTATACCCCAAAGAGATACTAAAAAAGGGAAAGGGACCTGTATGTGCCAAAATGTTTGTAACAGCCCTGTTTGTAGTGGCTAGAAACTGGAAAATGAATGGATGCCCATCAATTGGAGAATGGCTGGGTAAATTGTGGTATATGAATGTTATGGAATATTATTGCTCTGTAAGGAATGACCAGCAGGATGAATACAGAGAGGCTTGGAGAGACCTACATGGACTGATGCTAAGTGAGATGAGCAGAACCAGGAGATCATTATACACTTCGACAACGATATTGTATGAGGATGTATTCTGATGGAAGTGGATTTCTATGACAAAGAGACCTAACTGAGTTTCAATGGATAAATGATGGACAGAAACAGCTACACCCAAAGAAGGAACACTGGGAAACGAATGTGAACTATTTGCATTTTTGATTTTCTTCCCGAGTTATTTTTACCTTCTGAATCCAATTCTCCCTGTGCAACAGGAGAACTGTTCGGTTCTGCAAACATATATTGTATCTAGGATATACTGCAACATATCTAACATATATAGGACGGCCTGCCATCTTGGGGGGGGGGGTGGAGGGAGGGAGGGGAAAAAAACGAAACATAAGCGAGTGCAAGGGATAATGTTGTAAAAAATTACCCTGGCATGTATTCTGTCAATACAAAGTTATTATTAAATAAAATGAAATTAAAATTAAAAAAAATCAGTGGTCATGGCTCTTTCAACAGAAATTTTAACAGAAGCAAAAAGCAGTGGACTCAAAACCCAAGAAGAAAGATTTTGCCCCTTTAAAAACCAAAGGAGTCTAAAGGGAATGTCTTAGTGTTGAATTGGAGGATGAAAATAAGATGGAAAAGTCAGAATAACTAGAATCCAAATAGTTGAAGCCTCATAAAAGAGACCTCTGAAGTAGAAAAGAAAAGAGACCCAAAGGGAGTGCCAGAGACTGGTCAATTCTCTAAAGGTGATCTGTCTTTTGATAGTATTTTCAACTGACTCACTTCAAATGTTTTTTTTTTTTTAATTGCAGAGAGAAGGGGGTTTAAATTTATGATTTTAACTTTTAAGTTATAGATGATTATATTGATGTAGATAGTCAACAAATCTATAATTTATGAACAAAAGAAAGAATGAATGAATGAAGCATTTATTAAGCTTTTGCTTTTGCAAAATACTTTGCTTCTAAGCACTGTGAGTGCAAACAGAAGAAGAAGACAGTCCCTGCCCCCAAGGAACTCCTATGAAAGGTTTCATCTGCAAGTCAGATCATCTTTAGGATGCAGCAAAGCAGATAGCAACTTCTCTTCTTTAATGTCCTTTTTACTTACAAAATTATATCATTTTCTAATATAGAGCCATTTGACAGTCAAGGCTTTTGATGGCAAAAACTTTACTTTCTGGGACCTTAGGAGATTTAACTGTAGTCTGGAGAGAAGCAGTTGACGGACTGTCTCCATAGGCATTGATGGAGGGAGTTGGGCTGCTGGAAACATTTCTATTCCCAAGTCTCTTGGGTTCAGGATTCTGAGCATTGGTATCTGGGGACAGAGGAGTCAAGACAGAGGAGATTTGGGATCCCTCCTGTCTCCCCTCCAGGGAGCCTTGTTGCTTTAGCTAGACTGGTTTGCCTTTGAGTGTGTTGCAGATAGTTAGTAATTTATGGGGATGGCCATCTCCTCCTTGGGGATGGCTGAAAGTTGCTCTAGAAATAGGACCAGGGCTTCAAAAAGTGCTACCATTTGTAAATCCCCTTTGCCTATCTGACTATTGATGACAGCTGGTTGGCAGTATTGGTGATGAGGAAGGTGAGGATCTGGTCCTCCCATATGATTTCTCCTGCCAGTAATGGCTAAGGGGACTGAGTTGGAAGCACATATGATGGTTTGAAGGCAATTGCCATTCTTAAGTTTCTTGGGCTCCAGGTCCTAAGTTGTCTCTAACAGAATCTAAAGAGCAATGGGGATCAAGGTGCTGTTTGTGGTTTGATCTAAAACCCAAGAGATTCTGCTTGAAACAATGAGATATTAAATATTTTGCTTGAAGTCATACAATCAAAGTTGTGTCAGACACATGAATCTTGGTCTTCCTGGCTTCCAAGCTAGTCCTTTACCACTTTACCATATGATTTCTTGTAATAACTGTGTAACTTGAATTGTAGTGTAGTATATAGGGGAAGAGAACATGTGTCACATATGATAAATAAGTTCCCCCCCATACACACATATATACACCATTATATCTTATTATTATATTCCATTGGTCCTTTAAATAATAATAGTAGCACTGAGCACCAAATTGAGGGAGCCTTCAACCTATTTATAGAAACTACCCTGGACTGGGGCAGGGAATTCTTTGTTATAATGACCCACTTCACGATTCTGTCTTGAGTCAAGTCCACAAATTTGCCTCTCTGTAGCTGGACTAAATGCAAGTATATCCAAAAAATCGCCACATGCAAATGGAGCCCCATAATGAGAAACAAGAGTTGGGAAAATGCTTCATAAGGGCCACTTTGTTCAGTATTTCCTTCATCCTGTCTGAAATTCTGGGAAACAAATATTCTTGATCATTTTGTATAGTTTAGTGGGTTTTCTTCTTGCAGCTGCCTGAAAGGGATAAAAACAAACCATTCATTTTTTTCATTTTTTTTTCCTGACTAAATCATATTCCAGTTGCAGGGCCTGTACCAGGAAAGAATACATATGAATGCATGTATTCTTGTTCAGTCATCTCTACAAAAAAACAAAACAAAACAAAAAAACTCATCAACCTTTTCTTGTCCTTTTGTCTTGTTCATTCTCTCACAGTAGCCAAGATAGAATGCTCATTTGTGTGTGTGTGTGTGTTTATAAACTTGAGATAATATTGCTGAGTTAGAACTTTTAAGTAAAAAACAAAATTCATTGCTCTTAAAATGCCACCAGCTTTGCTTTTCAAATTCTCTGTTTGACTAATGTGGCCCTTGTCATTGAAAATGCTTGCATTTCTTTGCCTTCATGTCTAATGTCACATAGAACTCTGTTGCTCTTGATAGTCAGTTTTGTGTCCTTTAAAAAAGAAAAAGGCTATTCTAAACTCTTTGATGGGAAAAAGGGTTTTTTCTTCAAGGTTTTTATTATAATTGCTGTTTTAATATATAGGATATGGCACAGTATCTTCCCAAATTAGAGTTAGTAAGATTTAGATACAGCCTCATAAATTGCAGAGCTTCTTAAACTTTTCTCACCTGTAACCCCTTTTCACCTGAGAAATTGTTACATACCCCAGGGTATATATAGGTACATAAAATAAGTATAAAATTCAAACATTTATTGATAATAAATCATAATTTTGCAATCCCCACATTCAGTTACACGATCCTGTATGAGGTCACAACCCACAATTCAAGAAACTTCGATGTATTATGTAGTCAGGAAGAGATATAGGGTTTGAATTCTGCTTCTAAAACTTAATAGCTGTGTGATTATGGGCAAGTCACATAACCACTACTATAAGTCTCATTTTTTTCATTTGTAGTAAGAAAATAACAAATATTTATGGAATCTATTATTTGGTGGTGTTGTAAAGCTCAAAGGAGATTAATAATAATATTTATATAATAAATACTATGTGCCCGTCATGACAATAAGAGCTTCATATATATTATTTTATCTGATCTTTACAATAATCCTGGCAGAGAAATATTATTATTATCCCCATTTCACAATGAGGAAATTGAAGCAAGCAAAGTTGGTGGTTTAAGTGATTTTCTGATGATCACAGAGCTAATAAGTGTTTGAGGTCAAATTTGAATTCAAATCTTTTTGACTTCAGATCTGATACAACCTAACAGCCTTGATAATGCATGTGAAATATCTCACAAGGTTTTAATTTCTTATGTAAATGTCAATTATTATTACAGATAATAAAACCTAGCATTTGCACAGCACTTTAAAGTCTACAAAGCACTTTACAAATATTATCTCATTTTATCTTCTCAATAATGACTGGTAGCATTTACCATGTACCAAACACTATGCTAAGCACTTTGCAATTATCATCTCCTTTGATGCCCACAACCTTGAAAGAAAGGTACTATTATTATCATTACTTTACAAATAAAGATCCTGAAGTTGACTGAGTGACTTGCCTAGGATCTCACAGCCACTAAGGGTTTAAGGTGAGATTTGAACATCAGTTTTCTTAACTCCATGTCCAAGGTGCTATCCACTGTGCTACATAATTCCAGCCAGAAAAAAGAAACTGGAATTATAAATGATGAAATTAAAATTGACTCCATTAAGGACATACCCAGTGCTAAATACTAGGGATACAAATGAAAAAGAAAGAGAAAATAAATTAGTCCCTGCTTTCAAGAAACTTGCATTGTACTAAAAGACAGCACATATAGGAGATTTCAGTTGGAAGTAAGATAGAAATGTCCCCAGAGTCTTTAGGGTACAGTAGCAAAGAAGAAAATGGCTCATGTTCTTTATTATTATCTTCACTGTTAGAAGAATAACAATTTTTGATGTTGAACCATTTGATAACACTGAGGAATTTGGTGATGAGAGTTTTCTTTTCCCATGCTACAGTTTCTAGGTCAAATTTCCCTAAGTGTTGATTTTGTGGGTGATGGTGATGGGGCTGGGCTGGAAGCAGGGACAGTTGGGATTTGGGCTCAGGCTGTCTTCGTTGGAATAAGGGAGAAGTAGGGGTTGAGATGGTGGTTAGTAGATTGATTGGCTGGCACATGTTACTTCTTTTCTCTCCCTCAGGGTGCTCCACTTTGAAGAAAGTGATTAAAATATCTATATACTTTGACTCAGAATTTGGATGGCTAATCATGTATCCCAAAGAGGTCAGTGACAAAAAAAGAAGGGGTCTCATTTACACCAAAATATTTATAACTATTCTCCCTCATTTTCTGCAGTAGCAAAGAACTAGAAACAAATTAGATGGAATATTACTATGGTATTAAAAATGATTAATATGGTAAATACAAAGAAGCATTGGAAATCTTACATGAATTGCTGCACAAGAAAACAAAAAGAACCATGAAAACAATATATGTAACTACCACAGAATCCTAATAGCAAAAAAAAAAAATCAAAACTGAAAGGTAAGAAATTATAACAACCAAAGATTGGCCCAGAAAAAAAGCAGTTAGTAACACTTCCCACCTGTTTCTTTATGGAAGTAGGGGACTAATATAAAACCTTTTCCAATATGTTGTTTATTTTTACTGAAAATTTATTTTCCTTAATCTCCTTTTTAATATTCTAAAGGATAGTTCTCTAGGAGGGCGAGAAACATAGTGGGAAATGTGGGTAATACCAAACAAAATTTACCAACAATTCACAATATGTATCACATCATAGTCCTAATAAATTCAGTAACAATTTGACTTGATGAACCTCTGAAGTTGGTCTGACAGAGAGTTGGAGATTTCTACCATACCCAATGAATGGCAACCTGCCTTTAGCCAGGTACCCAATATCAACTACTTAGAGAGAGTTCATTTTTTCCATTTACAGACAGCACCTTAATTATTAATTGTTAGCTCTCTTGTCCTGGCAATTGTTCTTCCTATTTCTAACTTCCCTCTCTAATTTATTCTCTATACAGCCACTGAAATAGGATGAAGGCACCTGTTTGAACTTGCTGTGCCTCTACTAAAAATCAATCAATCAATCAATAAGCATTTAGGAAGTGCTTACTTAATGTGCTAGGCTCTGTGAGAGGGATACAGAGATAAAAAATGAAACAATCCCTTTTCTGGAACAGTTAAATCCTTTAAGGTCTTCTATTGCCTCTGGGAAAAAGACCTAGTACTGAAAGTCCTTCAGAATCTGGCACCTGACTGATTTTCCAACCATATTTTCACAGTTTTCCTCTTCATACCCCTAAGATTTCAGTCTTACTTGACAACTAGTTATTTTCTGAAAAGAATAAACCATCCTATACCTTTATTCAGTCAAACTGTTTCCTATGCTTGAAAATCCCTCCATCCTAATTGCCACTTTCCAAAGTCCTCCGCTCCCTTCAAGGCTCATCTCAGGGGCCAAATCCTCTTTGAAATTCTCCTTCATCTCCACCTCTACCCTTTGAGTTTTAAGTATATTCTCCCTCCTCAAATTAGTTGCATCTTTCAGTAGATGCTCCACGAAGGGTAGCCTTAATTACTCATTGGGCATTGCCTCAAACAAACTGAGACTTACTTAAGATCTAACTTAAAAAGACATAGATCTCTCTTGCATGGATGCAGTTGCATCCAGGGCCATCTCCAATCATCCTGATCTATGTCTTGCCACTGGACCCAGATAGTTCTGGAGGAGAAAGGGAAGCTGGTGACTTTGTACAATCCTCCTTTCTTAAATTCAACTCTTTTGCATGTTATGGAATCATTTCCCTAACATAGTCCTCTTTGAGAATGGGGAACAACCAACATCTTTTGTAGGCAGCTAAGGACATGATACATTGAACACTAGCCCTGGATTCAGGTACACCTGAATTTGAATCCTGCCTGAAACACATTCTAACTGACTGACCCTAGTCAAGTTCCTTAGCCTCTCTCGGACATTTTCCTCTCCTACAAAATGGAGTTAATACTGTCACATAATTTTTATGGGCTATTGGTAAGAATCAAATGAGGTAATATTTATAAAGTGATTAGCACAATGTCTGACACATAGTAGATGCTATATAAATACTAGTTGTTATTTTTAACATCTGAATATTTTTTACCTGTATAAATCTGGATAAGTCATTGTAAGCTCCTGCCTCAGTATCCTTAACTGTAAAACGGGTATCATAATAACATCTACTTCACAGGACTGTTATAAGAATCAAATGAGATAATATTTGTAAAATGTTTGCACAGTGTCTGGCACAAAATAGGTGCCATATAAGTGCTAGTTAATAACACATCATTAGTATCTATTTGCTGACACATAGTAGTGTTTAGTAGAAACTTGTTCCTTTACTTCCTTGAGGGTAATTTTGGTTTCAGTTTTTTGTTGCATTAATGCCCTTGCCTGATCTAGGAGCTTTTAAAATGTGTGTTGAGATTGAATTGTAGAATTTAAAACTAGAAAAGAACCTTTTAGAACTTCTTGTTCAGCTTCCATACCGCACAAAAGACCCTTCTACTGCATCCCCAGAAGATTTTCATTCAACTTTTGCTTATTCCTCCAGCATTTGTGGAGTTTGCTTCTTAGTTTAATAGCTTGTTCCAACATTGGGAAGTCCTGATTGTTTAAAAAAAATAACTTCCTTGTATTGAACAAAATTCTATCTTACTTTTTAAAAAAAAATTCTGAAACTACAAACAAAAAGTTTTCTCCCTTTTCTTCCTCTTGTTAAGATTCCATCTAGTCATGCAATCTGCTGCAGGACCTGTACTGTTTCTTCCCATTTATACTAACACCCTCTGCATGGATTTATAGAATATAGGAACCTCCAGAATTCACATCCAGGACCCCCGAAACCCATGCCCCCAGTCCCTAGGAAAATAAATTGAATTAACTTTAAAACTCTTCCCTTGCAGCCCAGCCATATTAGACCACAAGTGAATGAGTACCAACTTACCTAGTTGACTATCCAGCTGCCTGCTGACCAGAACAATCTTCACATACCTCCAGCTACCCATTTTCCTGTTTGTACCATCACCATCATTATTTCTAGAAAATTTAATTGATGGCCTTCTAGTTCAATTTATTCTCTTAGTTACTCACCAGACTAAAACATGTTCTGGCAGCCTTTCTTAACATGTTGCCTTTATCTACTTGGATATAAGCTCCACTTTTTAAATTTGTGTCTCCTCTTTTAGCCTAGATCCTGGTGGGCAAGTAAGGACTTAATAAATGCTTTTTAATACATTCATTCATTCATTTCTTTTCCACTCAATCACCCTTCATTTTCTTTTTGGTTGATAATGAATCATTTTTAATGCTATTTATGTTACTAAAACCATATAGGTTTCTAAAGTTGGAACTTCTGACAGTGACTTTCATGATAACTTTCTTTTTCAGGTTTCCAGTAGTTGTAGCTTTTCAGGAGGTAGGAACTACAGGTACTTGCTATGTTCTATCTCCATAAGGGTTGCTTCCCTAGATGATGCAGGGACTAAGCTGATGGTAACAAAACTGTGACTGTCCCTGGGGCTCTTGGTGACTTGTCCACTGGGGTGTCAGTGTCAGTGGGACAGCAGTAGGTATTAGTGGAAGTGTGTGCCCCTTCTCCCTCAAGATGGCTCTAAGGGCCAAGCTGGAATCTGTGTCTGACAACCTGGTCGGGTGGAAAGAGCTGCTATTGTGAAGGCTCAGGATTCTGGAAGAGATCCACGAAGATCCCAAGAAAATTCATCACCTCTCCAACTGTAGTTGAATGTCATGCTTCATCATCAGTCCTCTGGAATTAAAGCTGACCATTGCATCGATCAGTTGTAGATCTTTAAAAGTCATCTGTCTTCACAAAGGCGTATTTTTATAAACAGTGTTCAACTTGGTATAAGAGAAGGTGGTACATTTCTTATGGCTGTGGTCCATGTTTTGGATGTTCTTCCTCCTAACCTCTATCCTTTAGAATTCTGACTTTTTATCATTTTTTTAATTATAGCTTTTTATCTTCAAAATATATACATGGGCAATTTTTAACATTCACCCCTACAAAAACCCTGTGTTCTAATTTCTGTTTCTCTCCCTTCCCTCCCAAATTGGCAAGTGATCCAATATATGTTAAATGTGTGAAATTCCTTTACACGTTGCCACAAATGTCATGCTGCACAAGAAAAATCAAATCCAAAGGGAAAAAATTAGAAAGAAAACAAAACGCTAGCAAACAACAAAAAGAGTGAAAATACTATGTTGTGGTCCATATTCAGTTTCTACTGTCCTCTCTCTGTGTGCAGATGGTTTTCTTCCAGATAGTCTTTTCTTTACTCAAATGAAGTATTTCTAGAACTACCTTTCCTTCAACATATTCTAATGTGCTGACATCCCTCTTAAAATCAAATGGCTAGAATAGAATGCAATAGTCCAGATGTAGCCAGACCAGCACAGAATTGCTCAAAAGCCATCATGCTGGTGACCAAAGAGACTGGATGCTATGTCTATAAGTACCTCATTTATAAATAGGATGTCCCCACAGCCAAGGGAGAATATGGCTCAATATTTTGGAGATAGCATTCTCTAGAGAAACAAATGGTAGCAGCATTTTCATCTTTATTTTGTATAATACAGTTAGGGAAACACATGTGAGTCGGAGGAGTTTTTGTTTTGTACACTTAAAGCAGTTACTCATTTTGGGAGAAGCGTTCAATGCAAACTGGATTTGGACCCACCAAGTTTTGCCCAACACAGGTGTCCATGTGCTGAATGGATATTAAGTTGGCAAAGCAGATGAATAGCACTGAGTTACTCAGGAGTTTTTATATTTATGAGAATGCCAGGGGGATAAAAAAAATGGGGGTGTTTGTATTTGATGATATCTACAATCCATCCCCATTCTAAATCCATCATCCTGTGAAACTTAGTACAAAGTTATTTGACATCTCCCCCCAACCTGCACCCCTTGTGCATTCTCTTTCTAAATTCTAATGCTCCAAAAGTTTTTCAGAAAAGAAGTGCCTTTGCATTGTGTATATACTGTATTTCCTACCTCCAGTAGAATACAAGCTTTTTGACGGCAGGGACTGCTTCATTTTTGTTGGACTTTTTTATCCTCAGGTCTAGATGCCTTTTATATAGAAGGCACTTAATTTTTAAAAATTGATTTGAACTAAATGGAATAGAATGAAAAGAAATTGAGGTCACTAATATCAAATAAAAAAGCAAATTGCTCATATGAATAATTGGATTGAACATTGGTCCTTCAATGCCCTCCTTACTTGAAAATGGGAAAGGGATATGTGTATGATTTATACCTCTAACAAAAAAGAATATAATTCCATTCCAATTGCCTTCAATGAATATTCTTCAGGAAAATTAATTGAGTGTCCATAGGTTATTTGGCAAGATTCTATATGCAAGAATAGAGCCAGAGACAGCCTAGATAGAAAAGAATGGCACCTGAAGAGCAGGACTCCCCTCTACCCATGACTTCAAAACTGCCTTTATCATGATAGTACCATGTTCTTAACTGATCCTGGCATCAGAATGCCCCCTTTGCATATTCTGGTCTGATTGGCTGAGGATGAGTAAGCATGAACGAGCTTGAAATAAAGAAGGATATATACTTCAGATCTTTTTTAGAACTTGGTAGCTAGAATAGATAAGATGGCGTCATTCATAGAAACGGAGACATTCATGAAGGGCGCTATAGGTTCTACCCCACATACTGCACTTATAATTTTAAAAAGTCTAACATTCTCTCTCCTTCCACCTCCCTCCATTACCAGTTTCCTTTGCAATGTGAGAATAGTTTCTGTTGCTGCCGTTTCCATCCTGGGATAGCCAACCTTAAATGCTCTGAACACTCTTGGCTGAAGATAACATCTCTGGAGACTGCTGTTGGGTGGGAAATTTCCAAACTCAGCCAATGCCAGCTGTACCCATTATTCAGTTTCTTCATCTATAAATGATGTTAGAATAGAGACCTCTAATGCCCTTTCTGGGTTTAACATTCTATGATTGTAAAAGCCCAATGGGGAAAGGGGACAAACTTGTAGAGATCTAACAGCAAAATACCTATCCAATGAAAGTAAATTCATGTTTTTTTTTTTTTTTTGGGGGGGGAGGGATGAAAAATCTAGAGGGAGCTTCTGGAATAAACACTGATAAGAGAGGAGGAGCCTGAAACCCAGAATGGAACACCGAGGAAAAGAAAAATATATTATGTGATGATTAATAGGGGATTTCAAAAGAGATAAGAGAGTGGATTCAATAGAGCATCTGTGTTCATAGAACAGGTCTGGCTGCATGAGTTTCAGCTGAATACAATAGAAAGCACTAAAATGATCTGGCAAATCTAATTCCCAACAATAACAGGACTCAGTTTATGAGGTCACATGTATAATACACAGCTCCAGACATGCAAATATAGAAAGACAAGGATGAACCTTGGTATCCTCATCTGCTGGACATCTGCAGCAACCTCCTGAAGCTTCCCTGATAACAGGCTAGTGCAGGAAATAGTTTCTCCTCTTAAAGGTCTTTCCAATTGCAAGGAGCAGAATTATACCATGTCAGAGATGGAAGAAAGCTTAGCACATATCAAATCAAACCAATAGAAATCCAACCAATAATACCCAGGATCCATAACTTCCAGTTACAGACCTCCAATGAAGGGCCCTTTCCAAGAGACCTTTGCTTTTACTTTCCAAGGCTTTCCATTTCACTTTTAGACAATTCTAATCATTGGGGAGGTATTCTTTTATATTAAGCCAAAAACTACCTCTCTGAACATCTCTTTTCTCTTTGTTCTACCCCCCGATCCTCTGGGGTTGAACAGAATAAATCTAGTTCCTTTTTCATCAACATCCAGAGAATACTTCTTACCTGAATGCTCAATGTATAGTTAGTACCCAATTCTCACACATGAGAATCATCCTGTTGCTGAAACAAATTCTAACACCATAGGCTACTGGTACCAGTGGGTTAATATGTGCTAGAATGACACTCACTCCCAGGTCTTGTGAGCTCCTCTGGCAGGAGGAATGAGGCTTTGCTGGGAGTAGGAAAGAGTTCCATGGACATCTGCTCTTGGCAAGCACTCTCTGTAGAGCCTCTAGACAGTCTAGAGTCCTAAACCATATTTTCATGTTAGGTCCTTAGGTCCATCCCATGGCTTAGCATCCTCTCTGTGAGTGTCTCTCTGCCTGTTTGTCTGTCTCTCTTTTTTGAAGGCAATTAGAGTTAAGTGACTTGTACACAGCTGGTAAATGTTAAATGTCTCAGGTCAACTTGGAACTCAGGTCTTCTTGACTTCAGAGTCAGTGTGCTACCCACTGCCCCTTTGGCTTAATATGCTAATTAAAAGCAGGGGAATTGAGAGGGGTTGGGACATTAGAGCAGAGACAGAGTGAGGTGAATGTGACTAACTCTGGAATCTCTGAACAGAAAGCAGTGAAGCCATAGGACTGATATTTTCTTCCTTCTTGTACTTAGATAATAAACTGATTCTGGATTTGAATCATCACACTGCTATTATCTACGCATTTATTCGGCACCAACATTCATCAAGATATACCAGGCACTATGCTAAGAGCTAAGAATTAAAAAAAAGGCAAAAAGAATATCACTGAGCAAGTTACTTCATCTTTCTGGGTCAGAATATTTTATTTGCATCTATAAAATGAAGGCTTTAGTATTTACAGAGCTCTTTGATGAAGAAAGGGCTATTATTATTATTATCTCTAATTTACAAATGAGGAAACTGAGGCTTAGGCAGATTAACTGACTTTCTCATGTTCATGAAGCAAATAAGTAACTAAAGCACAGTTCAAACCCATTTTCCTGACTTCCTGAACATGGGTTCAGTACTCTGATGGCAATGCTCCCCTGTAGTAGATTATCTCACTAACATCTAAGATTCTAGCTCTAATAACTTATAGGTGATCTGAAATGAGAACAATAAGGGACTCTGTGATGGGATAATCCTGATTATGTGGGCAAAATTTAATTCCTTTTTATTGCTTTCAAGAAAGAAAAAAGAAATACTTTTTCTCTTTCCTGGGCCCAGTATTATGCTGGCACATAATCACCCAAATAGGAGGAACATGTGGTCTAGGAGTACTGAGGACAACCCAAGAATAAAATTAGAACACAATCCTGGGTGGCAGAAGAATCCTAGGTTTTTCATAAAATCTGCTCTCTAAATCTGGTTTCATAAACACTGCTCTTTTTGCTAAGTTGGCAAGGACTTACCACTGGGAATCTGATTTAGTAGCTCCTATTTCTTAGTTTGGGTTCCCTGGTAATAATTCAACTTGGTCCATATCTAGAATTTGCTACTTTTTGCTTCTCAAAGTCTCTTTCTCTTTGATCCCTCCTTCCCACAGCCTTGTTTATGGTACATCACATGCAAAGGATGCTGTAGACAATGCTGATTTTTATTTTTCAAGCTTCATGAATGTCATGTCCAAAATCACCCAGAAAGACTTGGCCAGAGAGCTAAAAGCAGTCTGTTATGGAAAGTAACCTTGGACTGGCAAGGACAGCCAAGTGACACTCTGACATGCTCACTGGTTTTCATTTCCATGATCAATGATTCTTTTTGTCTGCCTTACTGGAATCTTAATCTTGTCTTTCAAGAGAGGCCCTCGGGTGTCTAATGTCTATTTCTTTTGGCTGCTCCCTTGATGGGCTATATTTCACCCATGTCCTTTAGAATAAGGTGATCCACAAATGGCTGAAAACCATCCTCTCCTTTTCTCCTGAGATATTCCTGGATTGTTGTTTAACTTGAAGACAGTGGGTTTGAGTGAAGTTTTTAGTTCAATAGGCACATGAAATAAAGGGGATGTCTGAGAAATTCTTTTCAATCACATATAAAAATTCAAGTATGGATCAAAATGGCCAAGACATATTTTTGTCACACTTGGATAACTTTAAAGCTGACCCATTATATTTTGCTTAGTGTGGAAAATTGAGAATAGTCATGATTAATATTTTTCTAAAGGAAAGAGGTCATACTTATCCTGCCCTCCAAGGTGAGAAACTAAGGTCTTGTTGATTCCCTTCAGCAATCATAAAATATTAAGCCCCTACTGTGTATGGTACACTATACCCAAGTCCAGGAGGTACAATGAAAAATAAATAAATAAAAGATATTGCCCTTGCTCTTAAGGAGCACATTCTATTTAAGTAGAAGAAGGAACTAAAAAGAGACTAGAACATGTGGACAAGGAAGTAAATATAAACTTATACAAAATCATTTCTCAGGTTCATGAAGCAAACAAGTAAGTAAAGTAGTGTTCAAACCCTTTTTCCTGACTCCATGTTCAGTACTATGATGGCAATGCTTCTCTGTAACACATCATCTCACTAACATCTAAAATTCTAGCTCTAATAACCTATAGGCAATCTGAAATGAGAAGAATAAGAGACTCTGTGATGGGATAATCCTGATCATGTGGGCCCACAATTTGACCCAATTTAATAAATATTTATTAAGTACCTACTGTGTGACAGGCACTATGTTAATTGGAGGTACTCCTTCCAAAAATAAAGATTGAATCCATCTATAACTATCTTAGTTTCCAATTAATCTAAGAAAATAAGAGGAAAAGGTTGTTGAGAATCAACTAGATGTTAGCTTTTAGTCCTGTTCAGTCTAATTTTAGGTCAAGGCTTGGAACAGGAATCAATCAATGACCAGTATTTATTAAGTATTTACTATGTACCAGGCATTTGTGATAGACATTAAGGAAACAAAGAGAAAAATCAATCAATTAACATTTTTAGATCCCTTCTAAGCTATGCTAAGGCACTGTGCTAAGTTCTGGGGATACAAAAAGAGGCAAATGAAAGTCCCTTACATCAAGCAATTTATAATCTGAGGGAGAAAACAACATGCAAACAAATACACACATATACACACATAGGAAGCAATATAATATATATTTAATAGAGGGAGGGCATTGAAATTAAGAAGGATTGGGGAAGGCTTCCAGTAAAATATGGAATTTTAGTTGGAACTAAAAGAAAGCCAGGAAAATCAATAGTCAGAGAGGAGGAGGGAGAGAGTACCAGGCATGGAGGACTGCCAGAGAAAATGCCAGGAGCCAAGAAATGAAATGTCTTATTTGTAGAACAGCCAGGAGGCCAGAAATGAAATGTTCTCTGCCTTCCAAGAGCTTATATTTCATTGGGGAGGCAACAAGTACACATATGAGCATATACAAAATAGATTTAAAATGTGATTTGGAGGGCAGAGGCACTGGTATCTGAGGAAGAAGGGGTCAAGTAAAGGCCTCATGTAATGGGTGGCATTTCACTTAGACATTGATGGTAACAAGGAATCCTAAAAGGTAGAGGTAAAGAGAAGTACATCCTGAGCACAGAGGACAGTTAATGGATGGTCAAAGAGAAGAGAAATGGAGTGTTACATAACATGCATGACATAGCAAGAAGGCTGTGTTAACTGGCTTGTAGAGTACATAATAGGAAATTATGTCCAGTAAGCCTTGAAAAGTTGTCTATTGTAGATAATCTTCTTCAAGGAAATGGACTGTGAACTGAATTTACTGCTTTATAAAAGTGACCAGTAACCCACCTTCATAATTTGCAAGTATGCTGGAACATCGGAGATCAGAGGCTGAAAGCAGACAAATTTCCCACTGTCTCCCAATTAAAGCCCTCTGTGGTCTGTGACTGTTTCTGAAAGGATAGTCTTCTTCTCTATAATATGAAAGGATGAGGAGAGCTAAAACCTTGGGGACAGGCAAGTGAGCAAGCATATGGAGGAGGGGCATGTGAGAAGTGCCTACTGGGTTGAACTGGTAAACTGCTGAGCAAGTCAGTCAATAGAATTTATTAAACACCTACTATGTTCCAGGAATTGTGCTTAAATGCTAGAGAAGATAAGTACTGGAGATGGTTGTAAGGAGTTAGAAGCTACTCTCTAGATTCCAACAGGAACCTGCTGAGATTTGAGTAGAAGCATCTGAGTTGAGTATAAGTCATATGAGGACTTCTTGAACTTTTTCCACTTGCAATCTCTTTTTTAAAATAATACCTTTTCATTTTCAAACTATATTCAAAGATAATTCTCAACAATCACTCTTGCAAAACCTTGTGTTCCAAATTTTTCTCATTCCTTCCCCCACCCCCTCCTTAGACATCAATTAATTCAATATCTGCCAAAATGTAAAATTCTTTTATATATATTTCTACATTAATCACTAATCAAATAAGAAAAATTAGATCAAATGGACGTGGAGCTCTTCAAAAATGAGATGATTCAAACCTGTTCCAATTGTTCAATAATGAAGAGAATCAACTACACCCAGAGAGAGAACTATAGGAAATGAGTGTGGACCACAACATTGCATTTCCACTGTTTCTGTTATTGCTTGCTTGCATTTTTGTTTGCCTTCTCAGGTGTTTTTTCTTTCTTTCTAGATCCAATTTTTCTTGTGCAACAAGATAACTGTATAAATATGTATACACATAATGGATTTAACATATACTTTAACATATTTAACATGTACTGGATTACCTGCCATCTAGGGGAGGGGGTAGGAGAAGGAGAGGAAAAGTTGGAACAGAGTTTTTGCAAGGGTCAATGTTGAAAAATTACACTTGCATATGCTTTGTAAGTTTAAAAAAAATAAATTTAGGAAAAAAAGAGAAAGGAAAAGAAAAAGAAAAATCAGAACAAAAAGGAAAAAAATGAGAAGAAAAACACAAAAAAGTGAAAAAACTATATTGTGATCCACATTCAGTTCCATAATCCTTTCTGGATGCTGATGGCTCTTGACTTGAATCACCTCTTTGTTGAAAAGAGCCAAGTCCATCAGAATTGATCATCACATAATCTTGTAGTTGCTGTGTACAATGGGCTGTTGGGTTTATGCACTTCACTTAGCATCAATTCATCTAAATCTCTCAAGACCTTTTTGAAATTATCCTTCTAATCATTTCTTATTAGAACAATAATTCTTATAGAATTCTTATAGAACAACCGATATAGACAATAACATAATAATTTATTCAGCAATTCCCCAACTGATGGGCATCTACTCAGTTTCTAGTTCCTTGCCACTACAAAAAGGGCTGCCCAAACATTTTTGCACATGTGGGTCCTTTTTTCTTTTTTAATGATTTCTTTGAGATAAAGGCCCAGTAAAGACACTTTTGGATTAAAGGCTACACACAGTTTGATAGCCCTTTGGGCAGAGTTCCAAATTGCTCTCCAGAATGGTTGGATCTGTTCACAACTCCATCCCCCACCAACATTTATCATTATCATTTCCTGTCATCTTAGCCAATCTGAGATGCCTGTAGCCATATCTATGAGTTGTCTTAATTTTCATTTTTCTGATCAATAGTGATTTAAAGCAATTTTTCATATGATTATAAATGATAATTTCTTTCTCTGATAATTGTCTGTTCATATCCTTTGACCATTTATCAAATGGAGAATGGCTTATATTCTTATAAATTTGAGTCAATTCTTTCTATATTTTAGAAAGGAGGCCTTTAGCAGAACCCTTGGATGTAAAGATTTTCCCCCAGTTTTCTGTTTTCCTTCTAATCTTGCCTGCACTGGTTTTGTTTTACAAAACCCTTTTAATTCAATGTAATAAAATTATCGATTTTGCATGTCATACATAATGCATTTTGCATTGGTTTTGTTTGTATAAAGTCTTTTTAATTTAATATAATAAAAATTATCCATTTTGCATTTCATACTAGAAGAATTTTGGTTCTTCTTTGGCCATAAATTCCTTCCTTCTCCACCAATCTGAGGTAGACTAGTCTTTGTTCTTCTTATTTTGCAATCCCTTTTTGCTGAGAAAATTTTTATGTGACTCCTGAGTACATAGACATATAAAATAGGCATACAAATCAAACATTTACTGATAAAAATTATATATTTGTCATCCTCACATTGTTACGAGATCTCGTATGAGGTCATGACCCACAGTTTAAGAAGTTTTCAATTAGACAATGGGATTATTGTGTCCATGATGCTACAGAGACAGAACGTAGAAAATTCTATATTCCCATCTTTTGTTTCTTTTTATCTATTTCTTACTCTTTCTCTAGGGAGAAATGATTTTGCTTTGTTGTTATTATTTAGTCATTTTTCGGTCACATCCAACTCTTTGTGGCCCCATTTGCAATTTTCTTGAAGATACCAGAGTGTTTTGTCATTTCCTTCTCCATTCCATTTTTCAGATGAGAAAATTGAGACAAACAAGGTTAAGTGGCTTGCTTAGAGTCAGATACCTTTTTAGAGTGTTTACTCTTGGAACACATTTTTCTTAAGCCATATGGCAATTCATTACTGTACTGATTTGCGTGTCTATGTCCTTTGGGGTTAAATACAGTTAATAAGGAAATAAATAGGTAGTAATGAAAAGAAGAGGAGAGAAGAGGAGAGGACAGGATAGGAGAGGAAAGGAGTGGAGAGAAAAAGAAAGGAGAAGAGGAGGAGGAGAAGGAAGAAGAGAGGAGAGAGAGAGAGAGAGAGAGAGAGAGAGAGAGAGAGAGAGAGAGACAAAGAGACATAGAAAGAGAGGGACAGACAGAGACAGAGAGAGAGATGCGTAATTTTTAGAAGCATTCCTAACATAAGTACTTGGGATTAATCAGAAAAGAGATTTTGCTGATTTCTATTTTTAAAAATTTATTTATTTTAAATGCACATTGCTTTATGAAATCATGTTGGGAGAGAAAAAATCAGAGCAAAAGGGAAAAACTATAGGAGAGAAAAAAAAACAGAAAAAAGAAGTGAACATAGCATGTGTTGATTTACATTTAGTATTCTTAGTTATTTTTCTGGATGCAGATGGCATTTTCTGTCCAAAGTCTATTGAGATTGCTCTGAATCACTGAACCACTGAGAAGAGCCAATTCTTTCATAGTTGATCATCACATATTTTTGCTATTACTGTTCTACTTGTTTCACTCAGCATCAGTTCCTGTAAATCTTTCCAGGCCTTTCTAAAATCACCATGTTCATCATTTTTTTAATAGAACAATGATATTCCATTATTGGGGGGCAGAGCCAAGATGGCAAAGAGGACACATGCATCTGTCTAAGCTCTCCTTTAACCTCAGAGTACTTTTTATGAAACAGCCTTGGAATTAGTGCTTAACTGTCAAAACCCACGAATATTGAGAGTACAACACATTACCACCAGAAGATAATCTTGAAATTCACCAGAAAAGGTCTGTTTTTGCTCATGGGTGGGGATGGTTAGGCCAGGTGCAGGATCAGGCAGTGAGAGCAGACAAGGCAGCTCATGCTGAGCAGACCAGAGGGAGGACAAGGTGTGATCTCTGATGGCAGAAAATTTGTGGGGAGAACTTTACTATGATATGAGCTACTTTGATCTGGCATCAAGCCAGTAGATCAGCAGAGGACTATAATCACAGGGGATAAAGACTATAACCCCAAAACACTAGAGTCTCTTGGGACCTGATAACAACTATCCAGCACCAGGAGGGACTCAGCACAATCTCAGCATGCAACTGCTGCTCCCAGTGCAGACGCTGACCACAGCACAGTCAAATGCTGTCCCACTACTGCTTCACTGCTACTTCCTTTTGTTTCTGGAGGAAGCTTGGTAACACCACCCTGCCCCAAAAGCAGACTGCAGTTTTGTTGTTGTTGCTATTGTCGTTTTTTGTTTTTTGTTTTTTTTCCAAAATGTGTAAAAAAGTTAAAGCAGGCTCTAACTATAGATAGCTTCTATACTGAAAGAGAGCAGACTTCAAACCTTGAAGAGACTAAAAACAGTTTGTCTCTAGATGAAACTCCGAAGGTAGATGATCTGGTCCCTACCACACAAGGCTCTCATAAAAGAAATTTAAAAGGCTCTTTAAAAAGAGCAAGAAGAAAAATGGGGAAAGGAAAGGAAATCTTTGCAAGAGGATCTATATAAGTCATGTTACTCATTAAAAAATAGAGTGGATAAAGAGATCAGCTCCCTGAAAAACAGAATTAGTGAATTGAAAAAAGAAAATAGCTCGCTAAAAAATAAAATTGATGAAATGGAAAAAAAAAACCATAGAACAAAACAACTCATTTAAAAACTCAATTGGACAATTACAAAAAGAAATTTTAAAAATAAATAACGAAAATAATTCATTAAAAATCAGAATTGAGCAAATGGAAATGAATGACTCGAGGAGACACCACGAATCAGTCAAGCAAAACAAAAAACAAAACAAAAAAAAAAAAAAGAAAAAATAGAAAAAATGTTAAATACCTACTTGGGAAAAGAACAGACCTGGAAAATAGATCTAAGAGAGATAATTTAAGGATTATTGGACTTCCTGAAAATCTTGATGAAAAAAAAAAAGCCTAGACACTATTTTTCATGAAATCATCAAAGAGAACTGCCCAGATGTTATAGAAATAGAAGGTAAAATAGACATTGAAAAAATTCATCAATCACCTACTGAAAGAGATCCACAAACCAAAACTCCAAGAAATATTGTGACTAAATTCCAGAACTACCAGACCAAGGAAAAAATACTGCAAGCAGCTAGAAAAAACAATTCAAATACAGAGGAGCCACAATAAGGATTACTTAGGATCTAGCAGCATACACATTAAAGGATTGAAGAGCCTGGAATCTGATATTCCAAAAGGCTAAGGAACTTGGTATGCAACCAAGAATAACTTACCCAGCCAAACTGAGCATTTTCTTCCAGGGAAGAAGATGGACATTCAATGAAATAGGTGTATTCCATCTATTTCTGATGAAAAAATCAGAACTAAACAAAAAGTTTGGCCTCCAAATATAGAACTCAAGAAAAAAATAAAAAGGTAAAAAGAAACCTTGGGAACTATATTTCTGTTGTGAGTATATATAAAGAGTACATGTATAATTTGGTTTTACTGTTATATAAAAAAATCTAGAGGTGGAAAGGAAATTGTACCAAAAAATGAAAAAGTAGAGGTACTACATGTCATAAAGAGGCAAAGGAAACCTATTATATCTGAGGAAAAAAAGGGAGGGGGATGAACATAGTATGAATCTTACTCTCATCAGTATTGGCTCAAAGAGAAAATATTAGATATATTCGATTCACAGAGAAACTTCTCCCACCTCATTGAAAAGTGGGAGGAGAAAAGCAAAAAGGGAAGGAGTAGGCTACAAAGAAGGGAATACAGAAATTGTAAGGGAAAGGTTTAAGAAAAAGGGAGGGGCTCTAAGAGTGGGAGAAGGGATCCTAAAGAGGGAGGGCTGCGTGAGGCAAGTGGTACTCACAAGTTTAATACTGTGGAGGGAGATAAGGGGAAAAGGAAAGAGAAAAGCATAATCTGAGGTTAACAAGATGGCAGGATATACATAATTAGTAATTTTAGCCATAAATATGAATGGGGTAAATTCCCCCATAAAGCAGAGGCAGATAGCAGACTGGATTAAAAGTCGGAATCCTACAATATGGTGTTTACAGGAAACACACTTGAAACAGGACAATACATACAGAGTAAAGGTAAAAGACTGGAGCAGAATCTACTATGCTTCAGGTAAAGTCAAAAAAGGAGGAGTAGCCATCCTGATCTCAGATCAAGCAAAAGCAAAAGTCGATCTAATTAAAAGAGATAAGGAAGGGATATCTTGCTAAAGGGTAGCATACATAATGAAGCAATATCAATATTAAACATATATGCATCAAGTGATATAGGATCTAAATTCCTAAAGAAGAAGTTAAGAGACCTGCAAGAAGAAATAGACAGCAAAACTATAATAGTGGGAGACCTCAACCTTGCAATCTCAGAACTAGATAAATCAAATCACAAAATAAATAAGAAAGAAGTTATAGAGGTAAATAGAACACTAGAAAAGTTAGGTATGATAGCTATTTGGAGAAAACTTAATGGAGACAGAAAGGAGAACACTTACTTTTTAGCAGTTCATGGAACCTATATAAAAATTGACCATATATTAGGACATAAAGACCTTAAATTCAAATGCAGAAAGGCAGAAATTGTAAATGTATCCTTTTTAGATCACAATGCAATAAAAATTACATTCAATAAAAAGCCAGGGGAAAATAGACCAAAAAGTAATTGGAAACTAAATAATCTCATCCTAAAGAATGATTGGATAAAACAGCAAATCATAGACACAATTAATAATTTCACCCAAGAGAATACAATAATGAGATGACATACCAAAATGTGTGAGATGCAGCCAAAGTAGTAATAAAGGGAATTTTTTTTTTTAATCTCTAGAGGCCTACTTGCATAAAATAGAGAAAGAGAAAATCAATGAATTTGGCTTGCAACTAAAAAAGCTAGAAAAAGAGCAAACTAAAAACCCCTAATCAAACACTAAACTTGAAATTCTAAAAATAAAAGGAGAGATTAATAAAATTAAAAATTAAAAAAAAAACTATTGAATTAATAAATAAAACTAAGAGTTGATTCTATAAAAAAACCTACAAAATAGAAAAATCCTTGATAAATTTGATTAGAAAGAGGAAAGAGGAAAATCAAATTGTTAGTTTTAAAAATGAAAAAGGAGAACTTGCCACTAATGAAGAGGAAATTAGAGCAATAATTAGGAGTTACTTTGACCAATTTTATGCCAATAAATTTGATAACTCAAATGAAATAGATGAATACCTTCAAAAATATAGCTTGCCCAGATTAACTGAGGAAGAAATAAATTGGTTAAACAGTCCCATTTTAGAAAAAGAAATAGAACAAGCTATTAATCAACTCCTGAAGAAAAAATCCCCAGGACTAGATGGATTTACATGTGAATTCTACCAAACATTTAAAGAACAATTAACTCCAATGTTAGATAAACTATTTGAAAAAAATAGGAATTGAAGGAGTTCTATCAAATTGCTTTTATGACACAGACATAGTACTGATACCTAAACCAGGTAGGTCGAAAACAGAGAAGGAAAATTAGAGACCAAACTCCTTAATGAATATTGATGCAAAAATCTTTAATAAAATACTAGCAAAAAAAATTACAGAAAATCATCTCCAGGATAATATACCATGACTAAGTAGGATTTATACTGGGAATGCAAGGCTGGTTCAATATTAGGATAACAGTTAACATAATTGACTATATCAATAACCAAATTAACAAAAACCATATGATTATGTCAATAGATGCAGAAAAAGCATTTGATAAAATCCAACACCCATTCCTATTAAAAATACTAGAGAGTATAAGAATAAATGGACTTTTCCTTAAAGTAGTCAGAAGCATCTATTTAAAATCACTAGTAAGCATCATATGTAATGGTGATAAGCTGGAACCATTCCCAATAAAATCAAGGGTGAAACAAGGTTGCCCACTATCACCATTACTATTCAATATTGTATTAGAAATGCTAGTTTTGGCAATAAGAGATTAAAAAGAGATTAAAGGAATTAGAGTAGGTAATGAGGAAACCAAATTATCATTCTTTGCATTTGATATGATGGTATACTTAGAGAACCCCGAGATTCTACTAGAAAGCTATTAGAAATAATTCATAACTTTAGCAAAGTTGCAGGATACAAAATAAATCCCCATAAATCCTCAGCATTTTTATACATCACTAACAAAATCCAACAGCAAGAGATACAAAGAGAAATTCCATTTAAAGTAAGTGTCAATAGATAAAATATTTGGAAATGTATCTGTTAAGGGAAAGTCAGGAACTATATGAGCAAAACTACAAAACACTTTCCACACAAGGTCAGATCTAATCAATTGGAAAAATATTAAGTGCTCTTGAATAGACAGAGCAAATATACCTAAATTAATCTATTTATTTAGTGCTATACTAACCAGATTCCCAAGAAACTATTTTTATTGATCTAGAAAAAATAATAACAAAATTCATCTGAAAGATCAAAAATTCAAGAATTTCAAGGTGACTAATGAAAAAAAAAATCAAATGAAAGTGGCCTGGCTGTATCTGATCTAAAACTATATTATAAAGCAGCATTCACCAAAACCATTTGTCATTGGCTAAGAAATAGACTAGTTGATCAGTGGAATAGGTTCACAGGACAAAATAGTCAATAATTATATCAATTTAGTGTTTGACAAACCCAAAGACCCCAGCTTTTGGGATAAGAATTCAGCATTTGACAAAAACTCCTGGGAAAATTGGAAATTAGTATGGCAGAAACTAGGCATGGACCCATACTTAACACCATACATCAAGATAAGATCAAAATGGGTTCATGATTTAGACATAAAGAATGAGATTATAAATAAATTAGAAGAACATAGGATAGTTTACCTCTCAAACTTGTGGAGGAGGAAGGAATTTGTGACCAAAGAAGAACTAGAGATCATTATTGATCACAAAATAGAAAGTTTTTATTATATCAAGTTAAAAAGCTTTTGTACAAACAAAACTAATGCATACATAGAACATAATGCGTTAGAAGGGAGCAATAAACTGGGAAATCATTTTTACAGTTAAAGATTCTGATAAAGGCCTCATTTCCAAAATATATAGAGAATTGTCTCTAATTTATAAGAAATTAAGCCATATTCCAAATGATAAATGGTCAAAGGATATGAACAGACAATTTTCAGATGATGAAGTTGAAACTATTTCTACACATATGAAAAGGTGTTCCAAATCAATATTGATCAGAGGAATGCAAATTAAGGGACCTATATTAAGGAAAGGGACTTGTATGTGCCAAACTGTTTGTGGCAGCCCTTTTTTGTAGGGGCTAGAAACTGGAAATTGAATGGATGCTCATCACTTGGAGAATGGCTGAGTAAATTGTGATATATGAATGCTATGGAATATTATTGTTCTTTAAGAAATAACCAGCAGGATGAATACAGAGAGGCTTGGAGAGACTTACATGAACTGATGCTAAGTGAAATGAGCAGAGCCAGGATATCATTATACACTCCAACAACAATAGTATATGAGACTCAATTCTGATGGAAGTGGCTATCTTCAGCAATCAGAGGATCCAATTCAATTCCAATTGATCAGTGATGAACAGAACCAGTTACACTCAGTGAAAGAACACTGGGAAATGAATGTGGACCACAACATAGCATTTCTACTTTTTCTGTTGTTATTTGCTTGCATTTTTGTTCTCCTTCACAGTTATTTTTACCTTTCTAAATCCGATTTTTCTTGTGCAACAAGAGAATTGTATCAATATGTGCACATACATTGCATTTAAGATATACTTTAACATGTTTAACATGTATGAAACTGCCTGCCATCTAGGAGAGGGGGTGGAGGGAAGGAAGGGAAAAATTAGAACAGAAGTGTTTGTAAGGATCAATGTTGAAAATTACCCATGCATGTGTTCTGTCAATAAAAAGCCATAATAAAAAATACTCCATTATCTTATATACCTTAACTTACTCAGCCATCCCCAATTGATGGGCATCTACTCATTTTCCAATTCTTTACTACCACAAAAAAGCTGCTACCAACATTTTGGCACATGTGGGTCCTTTTCTCTTTTTTATGATTTCCTTGGGATACAGTCCTAGTAGTGGTACTACTGGGTTAAAGGTTATATACAGTTTTATAGCCCTTTGGGCACAGTTCTAGATTGCTCTCCAGAATGATTGGATCATTTCACAACTCTACCAACAATGCATTAGTATTCCAGTTTTCTCCTCCAACATTTATCATTATCTTTTCCTGTCATTTTAGCTAATCTGAGAGCTATGGGGTATTACCTCAGAGTTGTTTTAATTTGCTCTTCTCTAATCAATAATTATTAGAGTATTTTCATATGAGTATAAATGGCTTTAATTTTGTCATATGAAAATTGTCTGTTCATATCCTTTGACCATTTATTTTTATTTCTATTCTATAATTTCCCCAAACCTGAGAAGACTCAGTGAATCTGGACTCTCTCTCTCTCTCTCTCTCTCTCTCTCTCTCTCTCTCTCACACACACACACACACACACACACACACACACACACCCCAAAATCCAGGCACACCTGAGTTGTAATAGTCCACATGAGGGTAAAGTGAAGAGAAGTCCAGAGGGAGTTCTCTGTTCAATAACTCTTTTGCCTTCTACTCCAGCCTCTGTTGGAAAGCACATACACTCTCTATTAAAAGAGTTAGAGAAGCTAGATGTATTTCTAGGATAGCTAAGAGTGAAAAGAGTGCTTAGCACAGTAAGATAGAGTGCTGGGCTCAGCATCAGAAAGGCCCATCTTCCTGAGTTCAAATCCAGTCTCAGATATTTATCCCTGTTTGCCTTAGTTTCTTCTTCTATAAAATAAGCTGGAGAAGGAAATGGCAAACTACTTCAGGGTCTTTGCTAAGAAAATTCTAAATAGGATCATATGTCTGAAATGACTGAACAACAGTCATGTATTTCTACATTGTTTATATTGTAAACTCCCATATTCACTCTGTTCTCTTATCTGATAATCTCTTCTCCCTCAAATGCTCATGGTCAATGAGTCAAATTGAATTAACCTAATAATAAAATAGATGTTGGTGCATATTTGTGGAAGCCTTTTGGATGACAGATAAAATGAAAAGGCATTCATACCCATAATTTGTATCACTGCCATTTTTTAAAAAGCTGCATTACTTTTATAGAGATTCAGATTTTAACTCATATAAATTGACATATGGAGGTCTTCTCCCACTAAAATTTAGGAAGCTAGAATCTAGTCCAACTAGAAATCTAAAATGAAACAAGAACATGTTCAGGCAGAGAAGCAAAAGTGATACATTGCTACATCTTAGTCAGGATAGAGTACATTACATTCAGTTCACCAATTATTTATTAAGCACCTACCATGTGCTAGGCTTTGAGTTTAGTGCTGGTTATATGAAGGCAAAAATGAAATATTCCTTATTCTCAAGAAGCATACTTTCTGATGAGGATGGAAACAACTGGCATACAAGCAAGTAGATACAAAAGATAAACTCCCTCCTTTAAAAACATATTATTATTTGTGAGGGGGCTACTATATAAAAGTAGGCTTGAGCTTTGATTCAAATAATTAATGATAATAAACAGCTTATTGTGTCTTTTGCTACTAAAAATGTCTCTAAATGTACCTTCTTGATAATAGTTTCAGACAATGAAAACTAACCAGTGAAACAAAATGATACATAACGCAGGCTGCTGGCAGAGTATTTCTATAGATGTGATACAGTTGCTAACCTTGTTTCCCAGCTGTTGCTTCTCAGCTGTATATTACCAAGTTAAGATCATTACTGGCATGTAACTCTCATTTCCATAGTATAACTATGATAAAATGATCTGGAAAAAAGCATAATCTCCAACAGGAGAATTTTGTCCAAGATACTGGGTCTCTTCTGATTGGATCAAACTTGATTATTAAAATAGCTGTTCCTCCAAATAGAAACATCACCCAAAAAATGCAAAAAAGATAAATGTGTGTCTTTGGCAGAAGAAAAACTGGATGTTGACAAGCATCAAAGACAAGCCAGTTCTCTCAGCAGCTGGGATGGTTTTGCCTTCACTGTGCGAATATAATGGGAATTGAAACTCTTATCATGATTTGGGAAAAATCCAAAGACTAGATATATTTGTCCTATAATAATAATAATAATAATAACAAGCCTTTATATAATGCCTGCTATATGCTGGGCCCTGTGTTAAGTGCTTTATAAATATTATCTCATTTAATCCCCACATCATCACCTAAAAGGTAAATGCTATTATGATCCTCATTTTACAATTGAGGAAAATAAGTAGATAGAGATTAAGTCATTTGCTCAGGGTTTATACAACTAGTATCTGAGGCCAGATTTGAATTTCAATGCCCAATGTATTTCCACTGTATCACCTAGATACCTTAAGAATCTTGTCACCCCAAAATGTTTACTCTACCACAAAACAATCAAAAAGTCCATAGTAAAGATATTGAGTAATACAGCGGACAAATAAGAAGACATAAGTTCCAGTCCTAATTCTGAATTTTACTAGATAAATGATTATAGACAAGTCATTTAACCTCTCCCAGTCTAAAAGTTCTTCATCCATAAAATGGGAACTGTGATATCTTAGTCAAAGAGATGTTGTAAAGGTCAAATGAGATGATGTATACAAAATGATTTGAAAACCTTAAAGCATTATTTTGATAATAAATTAATTGAGTGTTATTATAGATATCTTTTTTCCCACAAACATCATATGATGTGACTGTTACAATCCAGTTTCTGATTAGACATGCTGCTGATGTATGAATTTATGACTATAGAAGTAAGACTAAGGATATGGAAAAGCCCTTAGAAGGACTTTGTGCCAGCACAGTGACTGGTACATAGTAGATGCCTAATAATTATTGATTGAAATAAGGTTCATTTATTGATCATTGCATATTTAAACTGTCATTTGAAGGAGACTTTCTAAGTAGAAGGAACACACATTAAGAATTGTATATTGTAACCACTTCAGCTTACATGTTGCCAATAGTTTTCTTTGACATATATGTATGTATGTATGAAATGATTGTAACTTCTTAGCTTGCCTATAAAGTGCCATGTTTTTTTCTCTTTTGTAATATTTGTGAGAAATCTTACTTTGCATTTCCCCCACATTTTCACCCCAACCTATTCTAATATAGAAGTGGCCTCTTCAAGGTCATTTCTAGGATACTTCACTGGCTTAACTTGAGCCCAAATTTTCCAAAAACACCAATCATGAGCTCAGAAAGAAAGCCCATGGACCCAGGCATCTGTACCCTGGCCATTCGGTGTTCCTAAAAACTCGAAGACTAGATTGAAAGTAAACTGTCTCAGGAGTGTGGCTACTGATAGTTTTTCTGCTGAAGATTTACTTTTGTCTCCCTATTATCCCATATATCTCATGTGAGATTGGGGAAAGTCAATTAAATTTGTTGGGCTTGTTTCTTCAGCTATAAAATAAGAAAGTTGAATTAAATGGTTTCCAAGGCACATTCAAGATCTAAATATGAATCTGTGCTTTGGCAGAAGAGATATAGAGATGATCTCTTGATTCCATCTCCTCCAAAGGACTGTCCCCACAGTCATTCTTTCTCTTGCTAATTTTCAGGTTCTTCTTATCTCCTAGCTCTTTTCCTAATGCTCACAAATGTGTCCAGATCTCCTCCATGTGTAAAAACCACATCCTTGATCTATCATTCCATAAGTTTCCATCCAATATTTCTAATTTCTTTCAGTGATAAATTCCTATAATTTTTTTCTATATTTGTGGCTTACATTTAATCTTCTTATTCACTTCTTGATCCCTTTAAAATTGGCTCCGAATTTAATACATGACTGAAATTATTCTCTCCAAAATTACCAATGATTTCTTCAATGGTAATTCAATTCAACAATTGAGTAGTTTTTTTTTCTTTTTCAATCTTCATCCTTCTTGACCTCTCTGCAACATTTGACATTGTTAACTATCTCCTGGGTACTCTTTCCTCTCTGGGTATTAAATGACACATCTCTCATTTGAGCCTCCTCATACTTGTATGATCACTTCTCATTTTCCTTTATTGGAGGATCATTAATGCCTCATTTCTTAACTGTGTCTATTCCCCAAGGTTCTGTCTTCTTTTTTCCCTCTCTTTACTCCCTTGGTGACTTTATCAATTTCATCTCCATGCAGAAGATGCCTAGATTTATATATTCAGCCCTAATCTCTCTACTGAGCTCTGGCTATACATAAACAATTGCCTCTTGGACATACCAATCTAAATGTCCTGTGGGTACCACAAATTCCACATGTCCAAAACTGTAATGTGCTTTCTAAAGCCCCCATATTAGGGTGCCAAAATGTACTATGCTTTCTAGAGCCTCCAAGCTGGAGTGCCAAAATATATCATCTAGACTAGCTCTCTGCAGGATCTTGGGACCCAGCCTGAATCCTTGGTCTTAGTGGAGGAGTGATGAAGCAGGGACCCACAAGGATAGTCAAAGATGGAGTCCATTTATTTCAAGTTACTTCAACCTTAAATATCCAGTACAATTATATCACTACAGCACATTGAGCATGTGCTAACTTCAAGCACCTTGCTATTATTATGCAAATGCATCTTTACTGCAAGTATCTCTGCTTCAAGGAAAACACAGGTTGTCATGCCCTTCTGACTTCTCAGGAAGGCTGAGACACCCTCAAGGGGAGATGAGAGCCAAACAAGACATTGTCAGCAAGTTCCCTCTTTGGACTAAAGGGTCTTATACCTCACTGAGAGTTCCCCCATTGTCTGTGACCCTCTACACAAAACAACTCATCTTTTCTTCAAAATCCACTCTCTTTTTAACAACTAGGTGATTCAGGCCAGTTCTAATATATTTGTGATGGATAGAGCCATCTGCATTCACAAAGAGGACTATGGAGACTAAATGTGGATCATAATATAATATTTTCACCATTTTTTGTTGTTATTTGCTTGTTTTTTCTCACTTTTCTTTTTTAATCTGATTTTTCTTTTGCAACATGATAAATGTAGAAACATGTATAGAAGAATTGCACATGTTTAACATATATTAAATTACTTGCTTTCAGGAAGAGAAGTTCTTGAAAAAGAGAGAAAGAGAAAAATCTGGAACACAAAGTTTTGCAAGGGTGAATATTAAAAACTATTTTTGTATGTATTTTGAAAATAAAAAGCTATTATTAAAATTTATTATGAAAAGTTATGTTAAAAATCCACCCATTTATAAATTTTCTTATTTCTATTGAGGTCTCCATCATCCTTCCAGGAATATAGATCTACAGGCCTACAGTCATTCTTGAACCCTTAATCTCATTCACCATACATATCCATTCAGTTGCCAAATATTATCAATTTTACCACCACAATTCTCACATTTATCTTTTTCTTTCCAATAAGATATTATCCTAGTTCAGGCTCTTATTGCCATTTTCCTGGACAATAACCTCCCTGATTGAACTCCCAATCCCAGGTCTCTCCTCTCTTCATATGTTCTCTACTTAGCTACCAAAGTGATATTCTAAATGCACAAATATGACTTCACTCCTATACTCAATAAACTTTAGTCCTTCGCTATTACCTCTAAGATGAGGTAAAAGATATATTCCTTGGGCATTTAAAAACTTTCTTAAAATGGCTCCAAAGTACCTTTCCAGGCTTATTACATACTACTCCCTCACACTCTATGATTGCATCAAACTAGTCTTCTTGATATTTCACACATGTAGTATACCATAAGCTTTCCCCATATTTATATTTTCTCATCTCCTTTCCCATCAAAACTCTGCTTAAATGTCATTTCCTACATGAGATCTTTTCTGAACTTCCTCCCTAGCTGGCAGTGCTTCCCCTCTCTCTAATCCTCATGTGTATACATACATATTCATAATACATTGGGTAGTAAGAAAACAAAAGTTAATCTTCAGCAGAAAAATCTTCAGTAGCCACACTTCTGATGTAGTTTGTCAGTGAAGGCTTATTTTTAATATGATTTTCAAGGTTTTAGGAGTGCTGAATGGCTAGTGGCTGGGTTCATGGGCTTTCTTTCTGATCTTATGAATGATTTTTTGGGAATTTTGGCCTCAAATTACATATACATATTATAATATGTATAAATATTCAATTTATATTTTGTGTATATATAAATGTTTATACATGTATTTATTTATTTGTATTATATATATATATATGTATACACACATTTTTATATTTGTCATACTACATAAATATATTGTACATATATTTGTTGTCTTCCTCCTATACAATTGAGTACTTGGACTATTTCATTTGATTTAACACTCAATGATTTAGCACAATCACTATTATATAGTTAGTGTTTAAAAATGCTTGCGTATGGATTGATTGATGAAGATTCAGCATAGGCCCAATAGGAACATAAAAGACAACTGTATTCTAAAACCCTTCCCAATAATCTTAGAACTGCCATTTGATTCTCTACTTTAATAACTCCCATGTATATTATATGATATTAATATGATATTATTATATTTGATATATGATATTAATGGGAACTCTGCTTTTTCTTCTAAGAGGTAGGGTGATAACAAAACACATAATCATCTATTTAAAAATAATAGTATTATGGAGTGAGAAGGAGACACTGGTCACCTCTCTAGCCTTTGAAACTAGTCCTTCAGATCTAGAACAAGCATAGAAATGACCAGTGCTGCTGCTGCTCCTGTGTGGTTATGAAGGAAAAGCTCTGGAATTGGAGTCAGTAGACCTGGGCTGGGATCCCTCCCCTATGCTTCCTAACTGGATGACCTTAGTCAGTTCAGCTCCTCAGACTCAAGCTCTAATTTATAAAATAAAAATAAAAATTCTTCTATCTCTTTACCTTCAGACCTGGGACTGTTGTGAGGGAAGCACTTTGCTAACCTTTGAATGTTGTAGGAATGTGTTATTATTAACACTTTACATTAAATTTGCATTTTTGCTTTGTTTTGTTAAGTTCTGTTACTTATGTTCCTTTTAGTGTTACCTTTGCATTCACAAGCAGAGAGTTTGAAATATCAGATTAGGTCAGCATCCTCCTGTTGGCAAATTTAATTTTCAGGTCACTTTCCCCATCTGTAAAGTGGAACATTAGCCTGTCTCATGGGGATAGATTGGACTAATTGCTATCTCTACTGCTTTAAAGTGAAAAAGACTGTGTAAGAGCAAAATGGTATTAGTGGTCCTCCCTCATTATTCATTTTTTTAAAAGAGAGAGACAAATAGTTAGCCCTTTTAGTCTTAAACAAAAAAAAAAGTTATTGTTCCAAATAGTATATGATTTGGTTTGCATTTTTATTTTTATTTCTATAATGAATTACCTTTTCTTACATGCCATGTAAAATTGATTTGCCCTACTAAATACTTGCCAAATTGCGTAATGAACATCTAAATTGGTCTATGTGTAGCAAGACTGAGATTAAATTATTTGTAACATTTTTTAATATGTGGCCAAAAAATCGGATTATTTCCAATATTCTTTTTGGGGCTTGTGGGACCATTCAAGAAAATATATCAAAGAAATCTAAAAATTTAATAGGGGTCTATTATATTATTTGTACTGGGAATAGCTATTTTTAGCTTTTTCACATTATTAAGAATTTCAAACTGTAGGGATTTACATTAATGAGAACTGAAAGTATTTAATGAGAATTTCTCTTAGAATCTCTTGTGCGCCTTTAAAAATCATTCAAAAATTCCATGGCCAAGAGCTTAAAAGCCACTATCAGAAATGAGGATTAATATAATATTAATTGAAACTCCATTCATGCAGCTAAATGCAGCACAGGCAGAAAAAAAAATGACTGAAGTCAGGCGAGAAAAAAGATATTCTGCTACTAGGTCATGTCATTTCATCAGGCCAGTGAAGAAAGATTAAAGTAACATGTTTATCTCTAGACCAAAACAGCCTCTTTGGACTCTACACATTATAATCTAAATCTTAACCGAGTGTGCAGGGTTCCCATTAAAGACTGTGATGATTTTACATCTATTTGTGGATGATGTAGCTAAAGAAAAAATTAACCCCTTCATTTGGAGGGTGTGGGTGTGGGGGGGGGAAGGAAAGGAGAGAGGGAGCAAAGGAGATGAGGAGCAAAGGGGAGATTGACAGAATGAAACATGAAGGACAGGAGATAAGGGATCATGCATCTCCTGTTCCTTCCTACTTCCCAAAGCTACAAGAGACTCCTGTTTTCAGCCAGTATCAGTAAGCTCAGCACCCTGTACCTTCAGAAAGTAGTACCCCCAAGGACAGAAGTATAAATCAATAAGAAACATTTTACCATTGAAAGTTGACCCATTTCTAACTCATCCTCTGTCTTTGAAGAATGGACATAATTATCTTCTTTCTTATTCTTTCCTCCCCACACCACCCGCCCCTTGAGATTAGCTTCCCTGAGGTCAGAGGCAATATATTCTGATTTAGGAATCAAGTCTTTTAGTCCATGATTTTAGCACAGTTTGACCACAGAACAGGGTGATTTTGTTAGTCTTTGACCCATCACACAGAAAGGTTGTGGAACTTAATGAGTTAATGTGAAACAAATTCCCTGACTAAGTGCCATTGAATCAGTGAACACTTTAATAAGATCTGTTCTGACTCCTCAGTGTGATATAAATTCCAAGAATGAGAGTGAAATAGAAAAAAAAAAAAAAGGAGTTGTAAGAGAAATGAGACAGACAGAGACAAAGACAAAAAGACATAGAGACAGAAACAGACAAAATGAGAGGAAGGTGAAAGGGGAGAGAGACAGAGAAAAACAAAGTAACAGAGACAGAGAGACAAAGAGTACAGTCTGTTCTGATAAGATTGTCATATTAAGGTTTCTGACTTGCAATCTTCCCCCTCCTACTCTAAATGACACTGCATTCAATAGGCCTGCATTTTGCATATACTCATATGTGTATATGTTTCTCCTGATAAAATATGTTTATTGAGGGCAAGAACTGTTTAATTCTTAGTTAGTATTGCTACTGACTAGCATTGAGGCTGGGATACACTAAATCCTTAAAAATATTAATTGATTGATTAATATTGCTTAGTTTCTTCGATGATTAGAGCTAGATATAATAACAAAGGATTGTAGATTGAAAGCTAAAGTAGACCTTCAGAGCTAAATATAAGAACAAAGGATTGTAGATTGAAAGCTAAAGTAGACCCTAATTTTATTTTATTTTTTAATAAAGCAGTTTATTTACAAAGCATATGCATGGGTAATTTTTCAACACTGACTCTTGCAAAACCTTCTGTTCCAAATTTTCCCCTCCTTTCCCTCCCCCCTCCCCTAGATGGCAGGTAGTCCAATATATGTTAAATATGTCAAAATATATGTTAAATCCAATATATGTATTCATATTTATACAGTTATCTTGCTGCACAAGAAAAATCAGATCAAAAAGGAAAAAAAAAACCTGAGAAAGAAAACAAAATGCAAAGAAACATCAGCAGAAAGATTGAAAATGCTACATTATGGTCCACACTCAGTTCCTATATGGCTCTCTTCATCACTGAACAATTAGAACTGGTTTGAATCATCTCATTCAACTCCTCATTTTATAGAGGAAGAAACGAAAGTTCAGGTAAGAAAGGTCCTAAGGCTTATGAGTCGTATGTGGCAAAGCTTCTGATTCCAAACATAATACTCTTTAAAGAAATTTTGACCTTGAATGAACATTCCCATACTTCAAAGTACAGAGAAATACTGCAAGCTATCAGAATGGTGAGGGGCTGAGAGAAAATAGAGATGTTTTCAGTGTAAGATGAATTGACCTAGAGAGCACAGAGCAAAGCGAAGTCTCTATTTGGCAATAATTGGCTTCCTTTAATATATCCATTTGTAACAAGAGCATCCCAGAGAGCATGCTCAAAGCTAGCCATGTATGACGCATGGATGAGGGACTTGGACTATGAGATAATGAAGAATTCCCTAATTGGCTACTAAGATAGAGATGTTGCTGATTTAGTGGGTGTACAAAAGAGATGACCTTATCCCTCTGTTGATCTCTTCCTTTCTAAATGTGAAGTATGAGTACAATTTCAAGCCATGAGTCAGGTCAGGAAAGAATTAACTGCTCCTATTTCCTACTCAGGTTCCATGTAACCAAGATCACATCCTTCCAAGGCAAGTTATGTCTGTGTCCTCAGTTGCCTTTGCTTCTTTTGTGTTTTTTTTTCAGGATCTTACGAGAACAATGAGAGGAATTTGCTCATACTTAGAACTAACTTTGTGAGGTCATTAAGCCTATAGATTTGAAGTTACCTGGCAACATGGGAAATTTCTGTATGGAGAGGTTAGAGGAATGGTTCAAGTCTGGGTTGTCTTACCAGCAGAGTTGTAAGGATAGTGCCAAGCCGAGGTGAAATATAAAATGTCTGGTTAGATATATTATAAGATACTCTATGTTCAATTGAACTTTAAATTGCTTTCCACTAAGTTACAACAGCTACTAAAATTTTTTGAATCCTGTTTTAAGTTCACTTTTGTTATTGTATGCCCATGAATATTTTGTGTATACATTTTTGTCACTGCAGAAATAAATTACCTGTCCTATACCAGATTACTATCATACATTTAATACCTCTTTCATTTCCCTCTTTGGGAAAATTTAGACACAAATCAATAACCTAAGTCTTAAGCAATTTTCCTCAGGGCTCAAAGGTGGGACTTTAATGAAATGATGAGTATAATTAAAGAGGAAGCCAGGTTACCCAGGACAGTGCCAGGTCAAACCACATATCAGTATACAGAACAGAGACTGGCACTGTATCTCAGTCTCTGGGAGCTTAGCACCAATTCCTTAATGCTGGACATTCATTAATCAATAATCTATAAATATCTGAATCCCCATGTACAAGTTATGTGACTGGGAACTACAGTCCTATCTGATTCTCTATGACCCTATTTGGGGTTTTCATGACAGAGATAAAGAAATGGTTTGCCATGTCCTTTTCCAACTCATTTTATAGATGAGGGAGGTGAAGCAAACAGTGTTAAGTGACTAAGCCAGGATCACACAGGAAGTGTCTGAAGCCAGACTTGAACTCAAAAAGATGAGTCTTCCTGATTCCAGATTCAATCATTCTATCTGCTGTGCCATCTACCTGCCCACTATAAGTGATACAAAAATGAATATATTATAGGCCCTTCTAACATGGAATTTAGAATCAAGAGAAGGATATAACATAAAAAGGAAATCAACACTAAGATCACTCAAGTTAGGTATCATATTGCACCAAGAAAGTTCCCAAGAGCATGAAAAAGATTTATAAAAACTAAGCTAGGTGGCAAGCACACTGGATAGAACCCCAGGCTTGGAGTTAGGAAGAACTGAGTTCAAATGTGGCCTCAGACACTAGTTGTATGATCCTGGACAAGTCATTTAACCTTGTTTCCTCAGTTTCCTTATCTGTAAAATGACCTGAAGAAGGAAATGGCAAACCCTACTCCTGTATGTCTACCATAAAAACTCCAAATGGAGTCATGAAGAGTCAGCTATGATTGAAAAACCTGAACAAAAATATAAGAACTCATATACCACATTTTATCTCCAGATTTTTGTCTTATGCATAAAATTACATATCCTCAAAATACTTAAATATTAAAGGAAATACATTTGTGAAGGGACTGAGCTAAAAGCTACAGCATCTTATGAGGTGCTAGAGCAGTCCTGACTTTCTTTTTTGTTTCTCTTGTTGGCATGGGACACATTAGGAATGAACATGGAAACATTCTTTTCATATTATCCTAATCACTGCTGTATTTCCTCCCTGGCTCCTCTATGTCGCAGCATAAAAGTAAAAGCTGTTCATTTATTAGTTTCTCCATATCCGTGGTAGATAATGTAACTGTGTCATTTGTGGAGCAATAAAGAACTTGAATGCACTTAGAACACTCTCGGATTACACCTCTGAACATGGGCTGCAGGAGCCCTTTGTACACTTGGCACCTTTAATTCAGTTATTCATGATTAGGTGGGTATACCCTTTACTTCTAAATTCATTGTAATGGATGCTCAGCTTGTTCTTTAAGAATGGATCTTCAACATAGGAACCTGGAAATAGGATACTTAGATGCTCCTCATCCCTCCAGAAACAGGTACTGGTGCCTTCCTGGCATAAAAAATACAACTAACCCATCCCACACTGGTCCTTTCTTTCATTTCTCACAGAAACAGTATTGAGGTTGCAACTCTTCCGGGTATTAGTCTCATGTTCTTCTGTGTATAATAAGAATCTCTACTTCCACGGTATCAATTTCTGTCCAACCTATTCCTACCTTTAATCAATCAATAATCACTACCCTACTCTGTGAAATACCCTGTACTAAGTAGAAAGACAAAAAAGGCAAAAATAGTCCCTGACATTAAGGAGCTTACATTTTAGTAAACAAATACAAGCAAGACCTATACAAAGAGAATAAAAAGTAAACTAAATGGAGAAGGTGCTAGAGGTGGGTTTTGTGCTAGGTCTTTAAGGAAGTTTGAGATTCTAAGCATGAGGAGAAAGATCACTGCAGGAATGACTCTCAGTGTAAATATCCAGAGATAAGAGATGGACTATCTTGTGGAAGGAGCAGACTCGATCAAAGTGGGGAGGAGAGTCTCTAGAGATAGGAAGGGGACAGTTTGTGAAGAGTTTTGAATGCCAAATGGAGGACTGGTCCTGGAGATAATAAAGAGCTACTGGAATTTATGGATATATTTGTATGTATGTCTGAGGGGGCACCATCCTGGTCACAACTGTGCTTCAGGAAAATCACTTCAAGCAAGGGTGTGCAGACAAGATTGAAGTGGGGATGTACTTGAGGCAGGTAAATTAATTAAAATGCTATTATAAAAGTCATGTCCAATTTTGGGAAGAACCTGTACCAGGGCGACTGAATAAATGGAGAAAGGGGGACATAGGTAAGAATGCTGGGAAGAGAGAAATAAGATTTGGCAACTCATTAGTGACACTCTTACTACAAGCAATTGAGAGAAGAAAGCTCTCTACAGGAAGAGGAAGGATGAAAGCGGAGGTAGTCCCAGTAAGTTATTAGAGAAGGCTAAAAAAAATTGTAGAACATTTATAACCTATATCAAATTGCTTATCACTTTAGAAAGAGGGAATGGTAGAGAAGGAGAGAGAAAAACTGGGAATTCAAAATCTTGTAAAATGGCCAAATAAATTATGGCATATGAATATAATGGAATATTATTGTTTTATAAGAAATGTTGAACAGGCTAATTTCAGAAAAGCCTGGAAAGATTTATATGAACTGATTCTGAATGAAGTAAGCAGAGCCAACAGAATATTATACACAGTAATAGGATTATGTGATGATCAACTGTGATGGATTTGACTCTTCTCAACAATGCAGTGATTCAAGGAAATTCTAATAGATTTGAGATGGAAAGTGCCATCGGCATCCAGTGAGAGTACTGTGGAGACTGAATGTGGATCAAAGCATAGTATTTTCACCTTTTTATTGGTTTTTTTCTTGTGTTTTTTCCCTTTTGGTCTTATTTTTCTTGCACAACATGACAGATATGGAAATATGTTTTAAAAGATTATATTTAACAGATTTACAATTAACTTACATTGTATTTCTTGCTGTCTTGGGGAAGGGAGAGGTAAGGAAGGGAGGGAGAAAAAATTAGAACACAAAGTCTTGCAAAAATGAATGTTGAAAACTATTTTACTGTTACTTGGGGAAAATACTATTGAAGAAAAATAAGAATGCTAAAAATTGTTTTTATGTGTGATTAGGGGGAAAATACTATTAAAAAAGAATTTGCAGAGAAGACATCATTTCATGGCTCTTATTTGCTACAAAGTTATCTGGTAATAAGATACAAGATAGAATGTAAAGACCAAAGGACTAGAAATAAGGAGACCCAAGTCATTAGAATGGCTCCAGACTTTGCTATCAACTAGCTATGAGACTTTGAGCAGGTCACTTCTCTAGGCCTAAGTTTCTTATTTGTAAAATGAGAGATTGGTCATGTGAGATCAATATTGGAAGTTAGTCACCATATTTCAGGTCAATAATACTATGTATTAGAAGGATTAAGCAAAATAAAAACAAAATAAATAATAACTAGCATTTATTTACAGAGCATTTTAAGATTTACAAAACACTTCACATATATTATCTCATTTCCTGAGAGGGAAATGTTAATATTGTCCCCATTTTACAGATAGAGATTAAGTGACTTGAATGGTTCACAAAGCAAGTAAGTGTTTGAGGTTGGATTGGAACTCGGGTTTTAGGTTCAGCACCCTCTTTACTGTGCAATCTAACTGTAATACTACAGATCTAGCATGGCCTAGGGGAAGTAATCTTTAAGAAAGTTAGCTAAGCCAAGAAGAATCAGAAATGTCTTATTCATTCCAATAAGCAAAGTCTAGAATCTGGGATATTAGAAGGGCAGAAATAATAGAACTAGAGGCAGATTAAATTTAAGTCACAGATTTAAAGTTGGAAGAAACTTGAGACCATGGAATCTAGCTGCATCCTTTATCTCTCACTTTATAGGGTAGGAAACTGAAGCAGACAGAGCCTCACACAGTTAGTAAATGTGTGAGGCTATATCTCAGCACAGATTTTCCTGGTTCCAAGTCCACAGCTCTAACCATGACACCACCTAAGTGTTTATACAAGTCAAGTAAGCTCTGATCTCAAAACAGAGTCTGTTTTCTACCCTCTTTGTAGTTTTTATTATGTGTGAGTGACCCACAAATAAAGCTAGAAGATATGTCAAGGCAGATGGGTCAGTCCTGCCCTTGAGGCAGACATGCTGAGATTGCTTCAGAATAGCATTCTAATACTTCATAGTACAGTAAAAATTTTATGTATGAGACAGTGGGTCTTCCCTACTTTCCTTGGCCTCTTATTGGGTGTTGGGAAATAATCGACTTCTTGAATATAGAAAACATTACATTACTAATTACATTAGTCATTTCCTGAATGCGTTAGCTCAGTGACCCACAAGCTTAGAAGGATACATAAGGCACGAAAGGAAGACTCTGTTCTTTGCTATTAATGACAGGGATCCTAGAATGGTGAAATGGGTTTGGCCTAGGACAGGGAGAACTTGGAGAAGAGACAGACCTGCTTAAGTAGCACACACACACACACACACACACACACACACACACACACACAATCCAGGAAGATTCCAACAGTGGACACTAGGAGCAAGTCTAGAGAGGTGATTGGACCATGAGGGAAATATGGCAGGAGGCATTAAGTAATAATCTGGTCAGAAATGTTGTCAGCATCAGCAGATATCTAATGATGCCCAGGCATGCTGATGAAATATACCATATATTGAAAAAATAATAACAATTTGCATTTCCATAATATAACAGGCTTACAATGTCAAGAGTCCTGGGAATAGAAATGCATCTCAGATCATCAGCCCTTCTTTCATCTTGAGCCCCACAGATATCAGCTAGGGGAACAATAACTATGTAGAAAGGGTCCAACATCCCCACCAAAGGCTACCCAATCTCCATCTCTCAGCTGGCAAACTAGTCTGGTTGGAAACAATAAGTCATCTCGAAAGAGAGAAAGGAGGCAGTATGTACCAATAGGTCAAATTAGTACCACCTTCTCCTCTTGGACGCCAGTGTAAATATCCTAAGAGCCTGATTCCTTAAAAGTGCTGTAGCCATTTCCCTCTCAGCCACCAGCCACAGCTTGAAAATGCCTAGAAAAGAAAGTTCTTGGTGGCAGAGCTCTTGACATTTTCAGATGGTTCATCATTTGAAAAGGGTATGGTATTATCAATTTAAATTACACCAGAGAAGATGCATTATTGGATCTTTTGCTACTGTCCCCTGCAGACCACAAGGCTTTTCCATATGACTTATGGTTGAAACTTCTTGGGTTGTCTTCCTCTATTAGAATATGAATTACTGAGGGCAACTAGATAGCGAAGTGTCTGGAGTACCAGCCGTGAAGTCAGGAGGATCTGAGTTCAAATCTGACCTCAGACCACTTAAGACTTCTTAGCAGTGTGACCCTGGGCAAGTCACTAAATCCCAATTTCCTCCTCCAAAAAAGAAATGAAATTAGAATATGATTTACTTGAGAATAGTTGCTTCATATATATGTATATATTATATAGATATACACATATATCTATATAATATATAGATATATATGCACTAGGGAACCATTGCTTATATTTTTGCATCCCCGGCATTTTTCAAAGTACTTTGTACTTTTCTTTTTCTTTCTCAATTCACTTCATGCATTCATTCCATCTAGGTTGTCTGGAAGCATGTAAGTCATCAGTGAAAGGAAGACCTTTCAGCAGGAAATTGAATCCAGCCAGAGGACTGCTATGGAGATGAGTTCAAGTCCCTGGGGAAAACAACCAATGAAAGGCAGGGTTCCAGGAAAGAGAATCAAGACAGGAACTAGAGCATAGAAGAACAAGGAATTTCTGGTATCAACTGAATGCAAAGGAGATGATATAAGAAATTTATCCTTTATATAGATAATATGGAATTTATTTATTCCTCTTAACTTTAGTTGGGTAATTTTTTTTTTTTTTTTTTTGGCGAGACAATTGGACTTAAGAGACTTATATGACTTAAGTCATACAGCCAGTAAGTGTTAAGTGTCTGAGGATGGATTTGATCTCAGGTCCTACTGATTCCAAGGCTAGTACTCTAGCCACTGCATCATCTTGCTGCCCGTAGTTGGATTATTTTAAATCTGCATACTCCCATTTAAATTAGTTTGTCATCTTAAACTTTAATTTGAAATTCCATAATAATATGGCTTGGTTTGATTTACATGAATGTGCTAATCGAATAGTATATTAATTATATTACATTTCAGGTATGATGAGGTCTCCAAAGAATTGCATTCATAATCTTCTGTCATTTTAATATTCATTATTAATTGTTTCATCTTGGGGTCTTCTCACATTGTCATTAATTTTACTGGCACTGGAATTAATGCTCAATAAAATCTCATTTCTCTCTCTCTATGGATTTGTATTTAATTGTTTTGTCAAATTCATTTTATATTTTGATATCAAAATAATGATGTGGTAACCTTATTATCCCTCAGTTTTCTCTAGAATGGCAATAGGACATGATCTTTCCCCAATGATATTTCTTAATTTTAACTTTACATACAATAGAGTGGAAGAATATATAGATAAGCCCACCTCCAAGTCAGAAACACTTAGTTCAAATAAAGCCTCACACACACACACACACACACACACACACACACACACACTGTTTATGGCCAGAGATGAGTCACTCTTGTTGCCAGGCAAATATCTGACACTGAATTATAGAGAAGCTGCCTGTGTGCATTGGTGAAGGGAGTTTCCACACTGATAAAAAGAAGATTGAACTTGTTTTTTAAAAATCCTAATGTAGCCATAATTTTATGGTGTTTCAATAGTTCCAATAAAGTTCTTATAACTGCATGTCGATTTTTAATTCTTCAATTTATATTCTTTCCAGTGAGGATATATGACTGAATAATTCCTTAGAATCTTTAAAATTTAGTTTATCATAGTTTGCCATTCTAACCTCACAAGTAATGTGCTGCTCTTTAGTAGAAGAGAGTAAGGAGACATGTCATTCAAATATCAACATCTTAGTTATTTCCAAACATTTGCAGCTAATTTTTACTATGGTAAAACTGTGAATAAATTGTATAAATGCATCATTTAAAACTCATCTCTTTAATTTAAAGAAAAAGGAGAGAGTATATATTTATTAGTTTGACCACAGATCAAATACAATCTAAAAGTAATTTCAACCATTTTCACTCATTTTTTAAAGTCACATATGTAAACTAATAATTGGTGCATACCAGGGGGTTGGCTTCAAACCAGTTAACAGCTCATCACTAATTGTACATCTTCTTTATGATTATAGGTGTGGATACTGACTGCCTTTTAGTAAATAAATAATGAGTCAAGAAATAGCTTGCAGGTGTTTTATTCTTTGGTTATCCCCACACTCTCTTACTTTCTTTCTCCTCTCACTCTGTTTTCCTCCATTCCCCCCTTTCTATCACCTCTCCTCCCCCCCATTCCCTTCCTTCTTTCATTCCCCCTCATTCTCCCACCTACTCCCTCTTTCTCCCATGTTCTTTCTCCTCTCTTCTCCCATTGCCCTTTCCTCCTTCTCCCCTCCTTCTTCTCCTTCCCTCTTCCTCCTCTTTCTTTTTCTTTCCCCTGCTTTTCTCTCTCTCTCTTCTTTTCTTACTCTCTTTTTCCTTCCCTCATCTCTTTCCTCCTTCCTTGTCTGTCTCTTTCTGTCTCTGTCTCTCTCTATTTGTCTGTCTCTGTATCACCTTCCCCCTTACATTTTCTTTCCTTTCCCTCCCTTGCTTTAAATCTCTTTCCTTTCCACATATGCTCATAAGAAATAGCTGGGCTTATTTTGATACTTGCTTTAATGATTTTTTTTAGATAAGGTTAGCAACCCTGCTGAAGGATGCCCAATTTTTGCCACACAGAAAGACAGCAACAGAGACACAAGCCTTCAAATTATTTCAGCAATTTTGAGAAGGTTCATTTCCCTCTGGTAATAGGCCACTCATCCTGCCAGGCTGTTAGAGTGAGCACAGCAACCACCAAAGAACCACAAACCAACAGTCAGGATCTCTGGGCTTTGTCTCTACTTTCATTGCTCACTTGACCTTTGGTCCTTTCTTCCCTTCTCTATTCCCACATACCAAATAGAAGAGAATAATAACTACTTCTTCCCCACTTACAAAGACTAAGACAAATCCAGGGAAGTCCTTGTTATCACATTAATGATGATCATCAAGTAATAAATTAATAATATTAAATAAAAATTAATTAATAAAAAAATAATAAAATCAAGTGATAATAATCAAGTAATCATCAAGAATATATTGGGCACATGCTGTATGGCAGGCCACTATACTAGGCTCTGGTATAAATGAAACAGTTCCTGACTTTAAGGATTTTACACACATACATATATGAGTGTATGTGTATGTATGCATGTATGTACACACACACAAGCACAAACAATCCAAATCTTTTTCTGAGCTTCAATTTTGCATTATCAATTGTTTATTGGTCATTTCAAAGTGGAGATTGCATAAGCATCTCAATGTACCTCCAACAAAACTCACTTTGTCTTTCTCTAAGCCCTACCTTTTTCTTAAGTTCTTTATTTGTCTTAATAATCATGTTACTTAATCCTCTTCATGCTTCATTTTGATGTGGAGATGACCTTAGACACTTATGGGTATGAGAGCAGAGCTGGAGCTATGGCAGGTTTTGCCTTGATGAACAATTTCACGTGTAGATATGATGACACAATGGTATCAGAAAACCCAGCCTAGTTATGTCTGAAAAATCTCACCAAGGTAAAGGTTGAGTGCAGGGTATGAATTTTATGACCACATCCACTCATGAAGCCACTTTGTGAGGCATGAAAAGGTTACGATTACATTGATCTCATTTGGAGGATATCAATGACCAAGTGTTGAATATTTTTACTTTCTATGTGTACGAGCCTACAAGGTAAAGAGTGGACCTGTGATTTTGTTGGTTTGAAAAATCCCAAGAAAGAAAACTGTCTCTATCAAAGGAGGTCTCTCTTTACTCTCCCAAATTACATTGTCATCAAAGTGATCTTCCTAAAAGGAATTTTGATGAGCAAACTCCATTGGCTCCCTTTGACTTACAAAATCAAATAAAAAATATTCTGTTTGGCTTTTGAAGCCCTTCCTGTATTTCTAGTCTTCATACACTTTGGTGCCCTCCACGTACATCATGGTCCAGTAATGCTGGCCACTTTGCTGTCACTAGAACATGACATCCCATTTCCTGACTTCTCTATCTTTTCCCTGATTATCTCCCTTGCTTCAGTGCTCTCCTTTTTTATCTTCTCCTTCTGGTTTTCTAGGCTTTCTTTGAAATTCAGATAAAATCTTATCTTCCACAAGAGGACCTTCCCAGTCTCTCCTATTGCCAATGTCTTTCTTTAAAGATTATCTCCCATTTACCTGGTATTTATCTACTGTGTACATAGTTGTTTGCATGATATTTTCTTCATTAGAATGTGAGCTCTTTAAGAGCAGGAATCTTGTTTTTGGCTTTCTTTATATCCCAGTGCCTGACATATAGTAAGTACTTAATAAATGTTTATCAAAAGCATGGCTCAAAAGAATATGAAAAAGTTTCCATCCCCCTGTATTTGCAGGGGTAGAAGGTTCATGGATGTTGCATATTAAAAATATTTTGAAGCCCTTTTAAAGTATTGATCAGTTCTGCTGATTTTATTCCTCTTTTTCTTTTTTCTCTTTAAAAATAATATTTTTATATGAGATGATGTCCTGGGAAAGGGAGGATTACTAGAAAAAATGCTGGTGATATAAAAATATATCAATAAGCACTTATTTTTAAATTAATAAATACTGAGTTAATTGTTATTAATGGGAAGTTATGGGATATAGTAAAAAGAATTCTGGAGAGATTGAAATGCCATCTTACCATCATTTATTACCACGTTACTTACCAATATTGCATGGTATTATCATTAATACCACTACCATTTATTAGTTGTATGTCCTTGAGTTGTTTAATTTTTATGAGCCAGTGTCTCCTCATTTGAAAAAATAAGGATAATAAAACGTCTAAGGATCAAATGAAATCATTTGTGTCAAATCCTTTGTAAACTTGAAGGTTTTAAACATGCCAACTACTCTATTGTTATCCATATCTATGTAATAATAGCAAGCATATTATAGCAGCAATCCACTATAATTAATCAATCAATATTTATTGAATGCCTATAGCCTACCATTTTATTAAGAGAGAAATAGAATAAAAGAATACATAGAAAATATAATATATGCTCTCCTCATTCTCAAAGAGTTTACAATCTAGGTAGAAAGAATTAAATAAACCATTTGAAAAAATGAGAGAACAATTAAATGCACGAACTGCCTCCAATTATCCGAGTCTCTAGGCTTTGTAACCTAGGATTCATTCTTAGCTTTTCCACCTCTTTCCCCTATGTACAAATATTCACCAAGTCTTCGTCATTCTCTCTCTGCAATATTTATTGGCTTTATCCTTTTCTCTCCACTGACTCCACCACATCCCAGACCCTTATTGTCTCTTGCTTGGAGTCCTGTGATATCTTCCTAATTGGTCCCCTTGCTTCTAGTCTTTCCCTTTTTGAGTTCATTCTTCATGAGGCTGCCAAAATAATCTCCCAAACACACAAGTCTGGTAAGTTTTGGCCTTGATCATAACTTACAATTGCTCTTGTTTCAACATTGTTCTATTGTGCCACATTGCTTCTGTATCAGTCTTTCTGGACTAGGGTGTCTGTGTTGAGGAGCAGTGAAAAATCAATTTGAATAGTCAGGATATCGAATCATCTGTCACCATATCATCTTAATTGTAGCTTCAAAATGTCTATCTATCCTTTCTTTCCCATTCCCATACATACCACCTTAGTTCAGTCCTTCTCATCATCTCTCACTGGAGTGCTATAGTTGGCTTCTAGTTGGTATCCTGCCCTCAGGCTTTCCCCACTCTAATTCACTGAGTTAAATTAATCTGCTTAAAATATTACTTTCAATTATCATGGCACTCCCTCATTCAAAAGCTTTCAATTGTTCTCTACTGCCAAGTAATGGTATCAAACTCAAATAGAAATAGATCCCTGCCAGCCAAATAGTGACTTAGAAAACCACAAATTAACATTATCTATGTTGTATTTTTATTTATTTGGTTGAACATTTCCCAATTACATTTTAATTTAGTTCAGGCAGGAGTTTTGCTTTAATATGTCTCCAACTAGTTCTGCTTACAAGTCCATCACTAAATAGAGGATAAAATCCCAATTTTCTATGTTGGTATTTAAAACCTTCCCTATCTAGACAAGACAATAAGCAATAGACATTTAAATTCTTGACCCCCAGAAACTAAGATTCTAAGGAGGTTAGGGGGAGAGAGAAAATGTCAAAAGGAGTTAAAAGGATAGAAGTGAAGGTACCCAGTAAGTGTACATGATGTTGTGTTCCCAAAGCATAACTGGAAGAATAATGGTTGACTGTGTGGGCTCTTTCTCAAAGAGAAACTCACCAAGGGGAAAAGATAAAAGAACCACCATAGAGGACATTGCAGGATGAGCAGGCCTGAATGCATGATCATGGTGAGGAGTTTCCAAAGGGAAATTTCAGTGTAGGCTTGGTGTTGAAATCTGCAAAGTCAAAAGCACAGTTGGCAGGAGAATGAGTCCTTTATTATCTTGCCTCTCAAAGTCCTTAGAAATCCTCAGAACTTGATTTGTGTTTTCTCACTTCCATGCCTTTGTTCAAACTCTGCCTGCCATTCTTTTTCTTTCTTATCAATCCACATTCTATCCATATTTTTTTGCTCAGCTTGAGTTCTGTATCTTTCTATAAGCCTCTATACAACCAGCTCACAGTGATCTCTCCTCTGAGTTCATTTCATTCATCATACCACTCTTTTGACAATTAATTGTGCAATTAATCAATTACTACTCTCTTGTTCCATCTCTTGTACTGCCAACATATACGGTTATTTCACTTTCCTTGTCTTCCCTACTAGATTGTAAGGTCATCCTTTAGGCACCACATTCAACTTTTTGTTGTTTGTTTGTTTTTTTAAATACATTTTAACAAAAATGTTAGGATCTTCTCAGTTTAGAGTATTCTTTTTGCTCCTTGTAATAATATAAAGTTTAAATAAGACAGGATGCCTGTCCTCATGAGTCCATAATCTGTTGGTATGACATTCACAAATAACTTTAAATTCCCACAACACCTTATACATAATAGATGGCATTAAATCTATATCTATAGAGGATAGGTAGATTAGATGAATGGATGGTTGGATAGAAGGATAGAGAGACAGGAAGAAAGAAAGAAAGAAAGAAAGAAAGAAAGAAAGAAAGAAAGAAAGAAAGAAAGAAAGAAGAAAGAAAGAAAGAAAGAAAGGAAGGAAGAAAAAGAAAGGAAGGAAGGAAGGAAGGAAGGAAGGAAGGAAGGAAGGAAGGAAGGAAGGGAGGAAGGGAAGGAGGAAAGGAAGGGAAGGAGGGAAGGAAGGGAAGGAGGGAAGGAAGGGAAGGAGGGAGAGAGAGAGGGAGAGAAAGAGTGAGAGAAAGAGAGAGAGAGAGACGAAGGAGAGAGAGACAGAGACAGAGGAGAAAGGAGAGAGGGAGGGAGGGAAGGAAAAAAGGAAGAAGAGAAGAAGGGAGAGAGAGAAAGAAGGAGGGAGAAAGATAGACAGACCTACATCAGTACTACTTAAAAGTTTGCTGGGGTTAATAAAGTCTGGGGAGAGAGAGAGAGAGAGAGAGAGAGAGAGAGAGAGAGAGAGAGAGAGAGAAAGAGACAGAGAGAGAGAGTGAGAGAGAGAGAGAGAGAGAGAAAGAGAGAGACAGAGACAGAGGAGAAAGGAGGGAGAGAGGGAGGGAAGGAAAAAAGGAAGAAGGGAGAGAGAGAAAGAAGGAGGGAGAGAGAGAAAGATAGACAGACCTACATCAGTACTACTTAAAAGTTTTCTGGGGTTAATAAACTGATGGCAATCTCATCAACTGGCTAAAAAGCAGTGAGTTATTTGGATCCTAGAAGTATTTAGAAGGAACACAAAACATATCTAAAACATCCCCTTTCCCTCAAACCAAGTATGGTTTGCTTCTGCATTTTATCTAAATCACACTTCTTGATTTCATTCAGGCAGCAGTGAAACCCTGCACATGCTCAGAAAAGCCTTTGGCTTTGCCACAATTTTAGTCTTGAACATTATAATAATATTATTATTATCCCCCAGGGGCTTTATACAGATTAATGAGACATTTTCAAAGTACTTTGAGTTACTCAGTTGGGGGTGTTAAATAAATGGCATGTGTTATTACTAAAATTGCAATGTTGACTAGTTGTGATGGGTACTGATATCCAACAAAGGTTGGATTGTGCCCACAAGCTCACTTCCTGTAGGCTAAGGACTAGCCTTAGAAGGCGGTGGTTTTCAGTTATGATAAATATACATTGCAGTGAATAGTCAGTAATCAGGCACAAATAGTCTAGTTTTCCAATCTAGCACATATTAAGCACCACAAAAGCTTATCATCAGGGAATTTAACTGTGTGCTATAGCAGCAATTTTGGAATTGGAAGTTAGGAAATCTGGGTTCCAACCCTAGCTGTTTCATTGTGTGATTTTGACCAAAGCCACATAGACATCTGAGTGACTCAATTTCCTCATCTGTAAAATATGTCTTAAAAAGGAATCACTAAGCTCACTTCTAGCTCTAAAATTCTCTAACTCTAAAGGATTCCTAGCAGGAGGCTGTAGTCTGAATCTGTCAGACAAGACATGAAGAAGGACGGAAATAACCCTATCCAAAGCAAAGCTCCTTCTCAGCAGGAAGAAGCCTGAGACCATCCATCACAGGTCATCTTTGGCTCTGCTCTTTTTTGTCACTGACTAACACATTTTAGTGCTAATTTCTGAGAAACAAGGAATGAGTCACCTCCTCGGTTAGACACATGAGTATATTAAACATTTGGACTTGGAAAATTAACAGGGTCTTTGCCTTTCTATGAGTTTTCTCAGTAGCAAATCAAACTCATTCTCAGGTGTCAAGTACGCAAATTATACAAAACAGTGTGAATGGCACATAATGAGATAGTGATGCAATTTTGCTTAATGGATAGAGCACCTGACCTAGAACTAGTGTTCAAATCTCATCTCCTTATCTGCAATAGCTTTTTGACAGAGGGTAAGGTATCTTCACATTACATTTACTGAATGTCTATTGTGCCTAAGACTGACTTGGATAAGCTGAAGGGATCCATTACAAACTTGGGTGGAAAGTAAACCAATATAAATGAACAGGAGTGGGAAACTAGTAGGGTGCGCAGTGAAGAGAACTCAGGTGTCACACCATGGAGAACCAGAAGGGGAAAACCAGTGAGAAAAACAGAAATATTATTTAAGCTCAATTTTATTGCTCTGTGTCCTGCACACAGTGTATACACTCCTAGATTCAGGATGGGGGGGGGGGACCTCTTTGGAGATAAAGAAGACTGCATAAAAATACCTGCCCTGTGGCATTACAGAATTTCTAATATCTGCCCCATTAGGAATACTAAAAACTACTTGTTAGATTATGTGTGGGCTGATGTATATTTTAAGGGTGGGGCGGGTGAGTAAAGGTTAGCGGTAGGTGGAGTTAGAAACTGTGGTATTCCTACAGAACTCAATTCTGTATCCTGAATTATTTACTATTTTTATAAATGACTGGGATCATGGAATAGAGGACACATGTTTTAAGTCTGTGGGTGACACTAAATTGGGCGAGTTTGCTAAATCCTTGAAAAATAAGGATTAAATTCAAAGTGACCTTGGCTATTTAGAGAAATGGATTAAATAAAACAGGGACAAATGTAAGAGTTTAGCCTAGAAAAAAAAAAAGAAAAAAATTCAAGCAACAGAGGTGCAATCAGATGAGTAAGTTATTTAACAACTAGAGCGTGGCTTCCCTGCCACAGGAGAAGCCAACGCATCGAAAACACATTAAATATGGATTCTTGAAACAGCTGCTTCTCCTTTCCATCTTAGAGCTTTTTTGTGAGGGTACCACACTGGTTTGCCTGTAGTAAATCTCCTTTTGCCTATATCCCCCCTCAAACCTTCTCATATTGTTCCCTTTACTACCAATCCCCCAAAGGCAGCTCTTAAGTAGCTATCCCAACTAACAGATAACTTAAAAGATTGGTTTAGCATCACCATTCCCAACTAGCCTAAATTCACTGGAGATTAAATTCTAAATGTTTGGGAATTACCCCCATTTCTTTTTGCCTCCGTTATTGCATTTTTGTGACCTATGCATAATGCATCTTCCCACAGCAGGAGGGTCTCCCTGGAAGGATGTTTATGACCCATTTTCTTTGAACTCCAATGAGACAGCCTGCAGCACCCATACCTCTTATACACTATTTCAGGAGATAAACGAGAACTTATTGTCAGATATGGGGCTCCCAGAAGTGTGCTCAGGCTCCCAACACGTAAGTGCCTTTTGTTTTATAGAGTTTGTACCTGAAGCATACAGTACCACTCCCCCGCTTCCTTTCCGGCTCTCCAAGTTTCTTTCATCTCCCCTTACCCACTGCCTTCTACTTCAGCTTCCTGCTCCCAGAGTTCATCCGAGAGATAGCATCATCCCTGACGCCCAACGTTTTGAAATGAAATTCTGCCTCTGACACCACCGTATGACCTTGGGAAGGCCACTTAAGATGTCCTAGTCTCACTTTCTTCATTTGTATAAAATATGGGGCTGGATTCGATGGCCTTTGGAGTCTTTTACAGCTCAAGCAAGCGGAGCCTTTGATGCTTTATGCTGCCTGGCACCCCTAACCTGGAGATGTTTCCACTTTTTCCCCGGCTATAGACGCACTACCAACGGGACCTGATGGAGCCTGGCACGCGCCTCCAGAATTGTCTCTGGCACACACCACGTCCTTCACCTGGCCCAACCAGGGGTTCTGGAGGGCACGATCCGATCCCGGGTTGAAAGGAGCGTTGCAGGGCTCATTGGGGGAGGAGGGCTTAGACGTGAAAAGGAGAGGGCTGACGTGAGCTGACTGCACCGTAAAAAGACTCAGTTCGAGCCTGACACGTAATTGGCGCTTAATAAATGCTGGTTCAGAATCCACCCCCAAAGTGGTTATGCGTTGCCCTAGGCTTGGGATAGTAAAGGGGCAAATAGCCTGGGTGTTAGAGACAGGCAAACTGGCCCTAAGCTGAGTGGGGATGGAGCCGGGGTGCGGATGCCTGCGCTACCTGCGGTCAGGAGAGAATCCGTCAGCCTACAGGGCCACACCAGGTGGGATAAAGTCCAGACACTAAAGGAAGTCCCCGGGTGGGGAAGAGTCTCTGGCTGCCCATAGCTGGCGAAGGGGGACAGGGGCGCGCGCTCCCGCCGCAGTGGGCGGGAAGGACCGGCGCGCCCCCGCCTTGGTGGGCGGGAATCCCGAGGTGAGTGGAGTGGGGCGCCGCGCGCGCGCCACGCGGGGGGAGCGGCCGGGGCGGAGGGAGGGGGAGAGAAGCTAGGCGCGGCGAGGGGAGGGCTGGGAGGGAGCTGTCTGTCTTTGCAGGAGCCTACCCGAGCTAGGCAGACCCAGACTGAGCCTCGCGGCGGCGGCGGCGGCGGCAGCAGCAGCAACAGGCTGCGGGCTCGGCGGGTCGGAGCCGGCGGGCGGAGGGTGGGCGCGGCGAGGGGAGGCGGTGAAGGGGCAGCAGCCGCCGCCGCCGCCGCCGCCTCCGCCTCCGCCTCGGCCGCCGCCGCCGTTGCCTTATGGACGAGCATCTCAGCCTCCTGCATTCGCCTCCGCCACCCTCCGCCCGCCACCGCGCCCACCCCTCGGCTCAGCCCCAGCCTCAGCCCCAGTCGGGCGGCGGCGGAGGCGGCGGAGCCCACACCCTAGTCAACCCCGGCTACATCGAGCCCGCCGCGGGGGCCGCCGCCGGCCCCGAGCTGCCGCCGGGCATGACCGTGGTGCCGGGGGACCACCTGCTGGAGCCCGAGGCGGGCGGCCCGCAGCCGGGGGGCTGCGGCGGCGGCTGTGACCGTGACCGTGACCGCTACGAGCCGCTCCCGCCCGCCGGGCCGCCCGCCGGGGCGGGCGCGGGCGGGGAGCAGGACTGCTGCGGGGAGCGGGTGGTGATCAACATCTCCGGGCTGCGCTTCGAGACGCAACTGAAGACCCTGTGCCAGTTCCCCGAGACGCTGCTGGGAGACCCCAAGCGACGCATGAGGTACTTCGATCCGCTCCGCAATGAGTATTTCTTCGACCGCAACCGGCCCAGCTTCGACGCCATCCTCTACTACTACCAGTCCGGGGGCCGCATCCGGCGGCCAGTCAATGTGCCCATCGACATCTTCTCCGAGGAGATCCGCTTCTACCAGCTGGGTGAGGAGGCCATGGAGAAGTTCCGAGAGGACGAGGGCTTCCTCAGGGAGGAGGAGCGGCCGCTGCCCCGCCGCGACTTCCAGCGCCAGGTGTGGCTGCTCTTCGAGTATCCCGAGAGCTCGGGGCCCGCGCGGGGCATAGCCATCGTATCGGTGCTCGTCATCCTCATCTCCATTGTCATCTTCTGCCTGGAGACGCTGCCCGAGTTCCGCGACGAGAAGGACTACCCGGTGTCCTTATCTCCCGACACTCTGGAAGCAGCCACCAACAGCACGTCGGGCTCCCCAGCAGGCGCCTCCAGCTTCTCGGACCCGTTCTTTGTGGTGGAAACGCTTTGCATCATCTGGTTCTCCTTTGAGCTGCTGGTGCGTTTTTTCGCCTGCCCGAGTAAGGCCACCTTCTCCCGCAACATCATGAACCTGATTGACATCGTGGCCATCATTCCCTACTTCATCACCCTGGGCACCGAGCTGGCCGAAAGGCAGGGCAATGGACAGCAGGCCATGTCTTTGGCCATCCTGAGGGTCATCCGGCTGGTGCGGGTCTTCCGCATCTTCAAACTCTCCCGCCATTCCAAGGGGCTGCAGATTCTGGGGCAGACCCTGAAGGCCTCCATGAGGGAGCTGGGGCTACTGATCTTCTTCCTCTTCATCGGGGTCATCCTCTTCTCTAGCGCTGTCTACTTTGCGGAGGCGGACGACCCCACTTCTGGGTTCAGCAGTATTCCCGATGCCTTCTGGTGGGCAGTGGTGACCATGACCACCGTAGGTTATGGGGATATGCACCCGGTGACCATCGGGGGCAAGATCGTGGGATCGCTGTGTGCCATCGCTGGTGTCCTGACGATTGCCTTGCCGGTACCAGTGATCGTTTCCAATTTCAACTACTTCTACCACCGAGAGACGGAGGGTGAAGAGCAAGCCCAGTATATGCACGTGGGGAGCTGCCAGCATCTCTCCTCTTCAGTTGAAGAGCTAAGGAAAGCTCGGAGTAATTCAACTCTGAGTAAGTCAGAATACATGGTGATCGAGGAGGCGGGTATGAACCATAGCACCTTCCCCCCAGCCCCTTTCAAAACGGGCAACTCCACGGCCACCTGCACCACGAACAATAATCCCAACTCGTGTGTCAACATCAAAAAGATATTCACCGATGTTTAATACATGATACAAGTGACATGCTGTGCTTAGTATTGTGTGGACCGTGCCCCATTGGTCTGTGTATGCCCTAGTTTTTATACATTTCCAGACCATTCATCCAGAGAAGAAAATGGAAAACACACTTCCTTCATCCACCCCGCCCCTGTCCCATGTTGCTTCGTACCAAAACAGGTGTTTTTTGCAATTGGGCTGCGTTTCCTCTGCTCCCTCCCCCCCTTTTTTTTTCTTTTAATCCTGCAAATAGCGGAAATGCTGTTTGTGACTTTTAGTTCTGGTTTCTAGTTTGCTCTAAAACAATGAAACGTGTAGGTGGGGAGGGGAATTAAAAGTGCTTTTAGGGTAACTGGTTTAACTACATAATTAAAGGCATTTTTTTGGTTTTGTTTTTGTTTTTTTTGCCCGTCTGTGGGAGGACCTTCTAGCATTGTTTATTGTGCTTGTAGGTGAATTGCCTAGCCTAAGGGATCGATCGCTTAAATCCTAATTAGTGCAATGATTTGTAAATCCATTGTAAATTTATTCAGTTTATATCTGAACTCTCTGAGAAATCCCCTTCTCCAGAATTACATATTTCTGAAGAAAATGCCTTTTTCAACTCAAGATTGAATGATTTGACTAACTCTAGTTTAACACTGTGGACTGCTTAAGTATTTGGAAAGCGTTAGATTTAATATTAAATCATTGTGAAGAAGTTATGTGCACGCCCCCCAGCCAAAACCAATCATAGTCTAGAAACAGTGATGTTTTCAATGCTGCTGAGAGAAACGAAAGATTTTTTTTTTTCCTAATGCATCTGAGAGATAAGCTTCTGCAATATCACAAGAAGATTAAAGTGACAGACACCCCTTCCAGCGGAAGTTACTAATTCGGACCTGAGTGATGCAGTTCCCATAGCAACCGTCGTTTCCTGGGAAACCCGAAAAAGGTTGTCATGGCATCTCTCTCTAGCCCCACCCCCTGCTTCCCCTTGCTGTTTCCACAGTAACCTTTTCCAGATGGTTCCTACTTACATGATTTCACAGGAAAACCGCTGTTTGAGTAAACCGCACAAAGAAAGTTAATCTTAGATAATCTGAGGTGAGGGTATAAGCAATCATCAAACTTTTTACATGAAAAAAAAAAATCCCTGGAATCATCCAAGTGTCCACCGAATCAAGAAAGAAAATCATCATCTTCGGAATGTTAGCCCTGTAAGCCACGGTGAGATATGTCCTGAATCAAACACTTGTTAATAGGCAATAAATTTAAAAGACACTGCCTCTAGTTTTCCCTCCTCAAGAAATTTCTGGCAGATAAATGAAATTGGAGAGCAGATTTCATTGTATCCAATACTTATGTCAAATTAAAGATTCAATTAGTGCACCTTAAAGAACTTTATAATGACTCCAGAGTCCTCTTACAAAAGAAATTACTCAGACCCCAACAACAATTAACACTGTCTGAGCTGCACAACACTGGAAGAGCTAGCTAAACCTTTAAAATGCAAAACATTCACTTTTTAATGGGGAAAAATTAAAGACAATTGATAAAGAGGAGGGACAGGAAGTAACCAAACCTTGAGGAAAATACCTGCCTGTTTCAACTACAAGCCAGGGGTTGCCAGACAGCAGATAGAATCAGGTGAGCTTTGTGTTGTCTGTTGAGAAGAATAAGCTTGCAAGGGGAACTGGACAAACACTTCCCATTCCTAGAGTGCAATGTCATTTGAAGAACAAATAGTTTCACACAAACATCATGTTAGGATGGAATACATCTTTTCTTAGAACTTTGGCTACCATAATGCTTCATTTCCATTGGTAATCAAATGGACACTTCTTTTTACATTGGTTTGCATTGCCTATTGCAAATACGGACTGAAAATCAAGGCTCATGCATTCTTCAACCCATGCTGTGTTGAAATTACTGTTTCCAATATATTGCTAATTCACATAGCTTTCTAACAGCCTATTTCCTTTTGCTAAGGAAACAGTTGTCTCATTTTGAGATAATTGGTCCAATTTTAATTTCTAGTGCATTGCAATAATATAGAGAAAGTGCTAGTACTGTCCATGCCATTGGAACTATCTTGCTAATTACAATCAAGTCATAATAACATTTCATTTTTAAAAGTCAGAAAAGGATCTTTTTTTTTCCTTCAGAAATGAATTTATTCTTTTATATTACCTGAAAGATAACTTGTTAATGTTGATATTATTTAACTACAAGGATTAGATGCCATTAATTCTTTTAACTGAGGACATTGACCTTCTTCTTAAAACTGTGATTTTTACCATAGAATACCTTTTTTTTATTTATCACTGTCTTTTTCATATTCATAAAATATTTTCAGGGATAAAGAAGTGAACCTCATTCTATCCAGTGTGATGTTTTTTAAAAAGGATATGATGGGAATATTGATGGGGAGAGGAGGTTGTCAGATGAGGTTAATGCTAAGCAATATTGAGAATTGATATAAAATGTAATTTCTTTTGGCTTCTGTGAATCTATCCTTAGTATCAGCATTTCTTTATATTCCTCAATGTATCTCAATGAGTTCATTTACTTAAATGTTTCCGAGGCAACTCAATAGAATGCCTCATTACACTGATGTTTACCTGTTATCTAAACTTACTGCATCTTAAATGACCAAACATTTCCACGATGGCTCGTTTTTAGTGATGATTTATTGGAAATATTGTAGGAATGATGAAGTGTTAGAATGGTTTTTACATATTAAATAAAAGGTCTTATGAACATAAGGGTTCATTGGCACAAAATTCATTGGCATCTTACATTTATTTAGAAAATATAGACGTACAGACAAATTCTGTAGATCAATTAAGGTTATATCACCGCTCATAAAGTTCTTTGTAAGTCATATAGTCTATACATATGGTTATAATATTTTTCAAAAAGTCTTAGTTATCACTAAGCATACCATTTTAGTATAATTAGAAACTACAACTAGAAACAAAACAAAAAATACAAAAACTCCACTATTTTGGAATTTTTTTCATTATTTAAAACAATGGGGAGGAATTGTGACTAGATCTCTTATTTCACTAATATAGGCAAATCTGGGTGAAAAAAAATTCTTCCCATTTACCAATTGTCATCTTCTAGACAATTTTAGTCTTGAAAAGTTGTGTAGACTGAGATGGAAAAGTTGAATAGTTTATTGAGCATCATACAAGCAGTAAATGTTAGAGGTGGGAACTTAAACCCAGATCTTCCTGGTTTATGATGTTGTTTAAAATAATAATAGCCTTAAATATTCAAGTGAATATGCAATTTCATAAATTTGAATATTTTAACACAAGTTAACAAACAAGTTTGTTTGGATAAAATTTGATTAATTTTCACTACCAACAATGCAGAGTGCAATCTCTCCATGCCTGCCCATTTTTTGCAATTCATACCCATGTCTTCCCATAAATTTCCCATGGAAGGTCCACCCTCTATTTTAGTGGTCTTCCTCAACTTATGAATAACATAGATAGAAGAATAGATAGACAGACAGACAGATATACACACATACATTTATGTATGCACACACACACATATATATATACATACAATATGAACACTTATGAATAATCAGTAAAATTCTAAGATTGTGACTAATTTGGTGGGAGGAACCTCATCCAGTGACCATTACAGAAAAGTCTTGTATAATTAATTTAGAATTCACTTTCAATGGAACAATTACTATCTTCATAAATGAATTTCATATACTTAAAATAATCTTTCATTGCTTTTAAACATCTAAGATATGTAAAGAAATACTTTTTTCATGCTTTTACAGGTAGTTTTCCATTTGAACTCAGTTCCATACCTTGTAAGCAAGTTAATACATTTTAGAAACATCTCCAATAATAATTTATTCCATTTAATAGAATGAAAGTAACTCTTTAATAATTGGCAGTATTTAATCAATAAAATTAGTTACCACCTATTCTTTTAGAAGGCTAAAGAGATTGGCTTTTCTAGTTATAAAGGATTACATTCTTAAAGGACTTAATCATTTAATCTCATACATGAAAAGTACAGTCAATTTGATGGAATCTGACAGGAAGAACAAGATATTTTTCAATTTTAAGATGAGTTTGATTCTTTCTAATATTAGGCCAAAATCTTTTAATCCTGGTATTAGAGAATTGTTGTTTGGCATCCTCTTATATTTTTTTGCCAGTTAACTGAAATACCATTTCAGATAACACTGTATACATTGGATTCTTTCTTATTTTCAAAGGAAGGAGGTTTGAATTAAATTTGGGGAAATAATATCAAATAAAGATAATGAAAACATTTCATTATCCTTTCTAGCATATCTGTATCACTATGCAATGTTCAAGGATAGCTGTTATGCAGCCAAGTAGTACAATAGATAAAGTGCTGCCTTGGAATCAGGAATCTGGGTTTAAACCCTGACACTGCAACCTTGGACAAATCACTTAAACTATTTCAGTTTTCTCCTTTGGAAAATGGAGCTCATAACAGCATATGCCCCATAGAGTTGTTATAGGGCTCAAATGAAATAACATATGTAAAGTGCTTTGCAAACCTTAAACTTAGTTAGTTTTTCATATAATGGAGAGAAATCTGGACTGGATATGAATCCTAGCTTTATTATATGTATGACAAGTCAAGTTTCTTTATCTCCAAAATGCAGAAAATAATAGTTGTAATATCTATTCTGCAGGATTATTATAATGGTCAAATGAGATGGTGTTTACAAAGTTTCCTGTAATACAATGTACAATATAAATTTATTGTGTACACTTAAAACATGGAAGAAAAATTATGGCTGCTTCATTCATATGATAATTTGCTAAATGAACATATAATTTCCATAAGTGAAATATAGATTTGTGACCAGTTTGGAATGTGATATCTAAACTAAAATTTCTTTGTGCTAATTAGCTTTACTATAGCCAAGGACTATACATTTTATTTCAAAAACCTGTCCTGGGCATTGTAAATTGGTAGCTGGGTGACACAGTAAATAGAGTACTAAGTCTAATCAGGACTGAGCTGGAATCTTGCTTCAGACTCTTATTAGTTGTGTGAGCCTAAGTAAGTCACTCCATCTCTGTTTGCCTCAGTTTCCTCCTCTGTAAAATGGGGATAATGATACCTATCTCTCAGGTTTGTTGTGAGGATCAAATGAAATGATAATTAAAAAGAACTGAGCAGAGTGCCTAGCACATGTTGAGCCCTATATAAATGTTAGCTATTTGTAGATGCATATTGTTGATCATGAGAGGGCACTGGTGAAAGCATATGGGTAGATTAGTGAGCATTCAACACAACTACTAGAAAAATAAATTAAAGCACATACTCTTTAATTAATGAGTCAGAAGATACACATGCAGAACAATAATATTATTTTCTTCCAACAATATTAATTTGTATTTGTCACCATAATGGTATGAATAAATACACTTGGAAATATAGATTGGTATTAATTCAATCAATAAGCCTTTATTTAATTTACTCACTATGAACCAAGTCCCATGCTAGATTTTGAAGTTATTAATGCAAAAAAAATGAAACAAGCTCTTTTCTTAAGGAACTTACATGTAATAAAGAGGGAAATTTTTAGAAGTTGCAAGGAATTAGGAAAGGTTTAGGATAGATGATGATGTTTGAGTTGAATCATGAAGGAATTGTAATTCATTGCGTCAGAGTTAAGGAAGAAGTATGATGCAGGTATCAGGGGAAACCATTGTGAAGGAAAAGCAATGAGAAATAAAGTACCAAGTTGAGAAATAAAGAGAAGATCAGTTTGGTTGGATAATAGAGGGCAGGAAGGAAATCAATATATAATGAGATTGTTCCCCCAAAAAAGTTTGGGCCAACTTGTTAAAGAATTTGAAAGCATTACAGAAGAATTTATAGTTTATTCTAGAGAAAATAGGAAGCCTCTAGAGTTCCTTGAGAAAGGAAGTGACATGGTCAGCTTAAGAAAAATATCTTTGATAGATTTATGGAGGATCACTGGAGTGGGAAGAGATGAAGCAAAGAGTCTAATTTGAAGCCCATTTCAGGAATCAATGCTAAGAGCCTGAACTAAGATTGTGACTGAGTGATTGGAGAGAAGAGATTAGAGGTGAAGGGTTAGAGAGGTATTGTGGAGATAAAAATGACAAAATTTGGCTGCTGAGAGGCTGTGTGAGCTGAATAAGAATTAGGATTCAAATATACCACCAAACTTGTAAACCAGGCCCTGACAGAAATAGAGGAATTACTATATCAGTTACTCAGTCTAAACTATAAAATTAAATGGCAAAATTGAGATTTTAAATGCACAATAAAAAAGAAATTTAATGTTATGGTTTATTTTAGAACCATTCCATTTCTATGCATGTGCAATATTCAAATGTTTTGCCATTATGTATAGCATAACAACTTCATTTCTGTAATATGTGCTCATATTCCATTTATATAGGAACTATGATTTTAATTTCCTGAGTGTGTACATTTAAATTTTACTTATAGTCCTTCTAAGCTCTTCCCACCTTTCAGCTGTGAATAAAAAGTGATAACCCCTCCCATGTGAGAATTGCAAGGCACTATGCACACCTTCTTCTGCCCCAAGTCTGAAAACTTGGGAAACAGGATGAGATATCATTCCAAAGTGAGAACTGCAAAAAAGGCATTTAGGGGGTGGGGGAGTTTTTTTTTTTTCCTCTCACTTTTAGGTTGAAGATAAAACTCTTGTGGTTTTTTCCTTCCTGCCATGCTATCATTTTCTAGTTTGGGGTGTGTGTTTTTTTCTTTAATTTTCCAGAGGTTTTATGAATCATAATGTAATCATACATCTGCCATTTACTCACACAAAGGAAGTTATCAATAAACTCTGAAGCCTAATAAATCTGGATTACAAGAGGGAAGAATGAAACGTATAGACTAGGAAGCTGTGACTAAGCTTCTGCCCCATCCTAGAGAAGGGCTATCAGAAGCAGGGCCTTCTAGACAGTTGTTTTAGGTAGCCTTCACCTTTATGAGTAGATATAATTTGAGTGACACATTGATGATTAGAAAACTGATTTCAGTTGATTGTCCACATTTTAAAATTATACACAGAAAAATTAAAGGAGCACTGTGAGCTATTCCACTAAAGTCCTACTTGGATGCCTCATTGGGGCAAAGAGATATCTCTGAGTTCTTGAATAGCATGTCAATGAAGCACAAGTTTTGGTGGGCATTACCAGTGGTTGGCCCAGGTATAGACTGTATAGACCAATCCTGCTAAATTCACAAACTTGACACCTCACCAGAAAATTGACTGCTAAGGGTTCAGTTTTTCAATCATAATCTGTCTACACAGAGGGATAAGGAATACTACCTTATTGAAATTGTTGACTTTTCAAAGTATCCAATTATGTTTACCACGGTAAAATATTTTTTCCTTCTCCAAATCTCAAGAACAATGTATTTTTTAAAAAAGAAACATTTTGGTTACTTTAACTTGATTTTTTTTTCTAAGTTCCATTATTTAGCAAAAACATAGCTCTGGAAATTAAACTATTCACTTCATGATGTTTGTATTTTCTTTTAAGATATTTTATCACTGTTTTATCTAAATAGGGCAGGAGATAATACCTTTGCTAAAGTTAAAAAAAATAACTTTGTCACGTGATTTGGGGGCAGGATGCAATGCTTCTTGCTTCAGTGTACTCCAGCTATCTGGGATTTGATAGATGTGGGTATTTCCTAATTTAGTTAGCAGTCCTTCTAAGTATTAGTAAGGTATCATCAAGATTTTATTTTGCTGAAGAAAACTCTAATCAGCAGCCAGACCAGTGTTGAACTTAACAATATTTTGTTGTGGTTGTTCACTTGTTTCAGTTGCTTTCCATTTTGTGACCCCATTTTGGGTTTTCTTGGCAAAGATATTGGACTTAGGCAAACACGGTTAAGTGGTTTCCCCAGAGTCATAAGCTAGCAAGTGTTTGAGTCCAGATTTAAACTCAAGAAGCTGAGTCTTCCTGAGTCTAGGGCTGGCACTCTATCCACTGTGTCACCTAGCTTACCCTTATATTAGCATTATAGAATTTAGATGAGCCTAAATGATATTTTGTAGTACCTAAAATGAATTCATTTTGTAATAATAGCTCTTATTTCAAGGATAGCCTGCTATCCACCTTCTCTTTATCTGGAAAAGGGTGGTATCATCATCAAGAGAGGTAGCAAGGAGAGAGGAAGAAGCAATTTCATTCTTCTCTATTTGGAGTTCCCCTCATGTCCTTCTATGAAAGCCTATTATTCCATTTTGATTAAGAAGCAAGAGGAGAAAGCTTACTTCATGGGAATTCATTTTTTGCTCTTCAGGGTTTTTTTTTGTATTTAAGAAGCAATCTTGACACAATAATGCTATTTACTTAGGATGGATTGAAATAATCTGAAACAGACTTATTCTTCTCTCTTAAAACTCAATAAAAACTTATTTATTCAATGATCCAAGTAGTTCAGCAAAGAACCTCTGAAAATGGTAATTTATATTCCTGTTAACTCTGCCAAAGAATTTCCCTCTTGGTTCAGTCCTATTAATAATAAATTCTAAAACTCATGGCTTGATTGAGATAATACTAACATATAGAATTTACATAGCGCTTTAAGATTTGCAAAGAACCTTACAGATAGTATCTCATCTGATGTTCACAACAATTCTGGGAAGTAGATGCTATTATTATCCCCATTTTACAGTTGAGGTAATTAAGTCAGAAAAATTGTGACTTGCCCAGAGTCATACAGCTAACAAGTATCTGAAGTCAAATTTGAATTCTGCTCTTCCTGAGCCTTGGACCAGTATTTTTTATAGTGCCATCTAGCTGCCTGTTAGCTCCTGCCTGAAAGGTGACATTCATGTGTCTTCTTTGGTATTCTATGATTTAATCCATGTTTTACTCTTTTCATTGATAAGAGATGGCGACCTTTTTGTGTCTTCTCATTATATATACTTGTTGTCTGTGTTTTCCCATTAATCCCCTGTAGAATTTTTATGCAATGTATTAAAGATATAACTCTTACTCTTTTAATATTTTGAATATATCAGTGTACCACAGTTTAATGATAAATAGCCTAAAGAATACAGGGAAGGGTCCCTATGGAAGATGTACTAGAGGAGAGAGAAGGAATCACACGTGTTAGGAAGACATAGATGGGTTGTGATTTTCACTGAAGAAAGTGACCACATAGTGTCATGAATGTGGTTACCAATGAATCAGTCTCCACATGTTGTCTTGTTTTCCTTACATGACTGAGCTGTTTCCTTTCTTAGTTATTCATAATCAATGATATCCTCAAGAACATTTTTACTCCACTTCTTGCTTGGAAAACCATCATTAGTAACATATTACTGCCTGAATCTTTCTATTGCTTTAGGGTTGTTCTGAGGTCAGTGTTCCATTTTTTACAACCATAGAACATGGGCTTTTGTGACAGCAAGCAATTTGGGATCTTTGAAAAGCACCGCACAGTTTCCCAAATGTCATCCAACCAGAGCTTCTATTACTCAATGTTGAGCCCTAATCATTGTCCATCTGAAGCACCTGCTCCAGCTGGACGTATTCACAGGCTCTCCATCCATCTGCATATCATTGTCTAAGCAAAAGGCCTTTGTTTTTTTCAATTATGAATGGTTCATATTGCAGTGAATTTCACTTTTTAGTGTTGGGAAACTTGGTGAAATTAGTATAATTTCATTTGTAAATAGCATCATTTACAGAAACTTGCCACTAAGGTAGAATTTTACTTAGAATGTACTCACTATGTCTTATATGATGCTGACAAATAATTTATATAAATTTATGTAAATTTGATTTGCCTAATGTCAAAACTGAGCAAATCATCACCAAAGCAGCCTCCAAAATCAGAAACTTTTGGGAGATGTTTAATGAGAACCTTCAAACTTCTAATTTACTCTACCCAGTCAAGTACTTTTTAGAAGTTGATCACTTCAAAAGGATCTTAAGTTCTCTGTGACACTCATTTCTGTGCCTATAAAAATTTGGCCTGATACAGAAAAGCATCCAAGAAAAACTGTCGGTTTCATAGTTTTAGAGATGGAAGAAACCTTAGTGCTTTTCCCAACCAATTTTTTCATTTTACAGATGAGGAAACAGACTCATAGTGGTTAAATGACTTGCCCAGATACTTTCACAGATAGAAACTGCAAAGCTAGAATCTTAACATATATTTCTTGACCCCAAATCCAGTATTCTAAATCATATCTCTTTGTCATGTTTTCCCTATGAGTATCTTCAATATATGCATTTTCATAAACATTTTTTATAAAGATTTTTACAAGATGAAAAAAGCAGGCATACGGGTCAGTAGTTACTTTTTTCTTCTTACTATTTTTTGTTGTTGATTTAAAAGTCTTTTATATGACCTCTTTGATTATCTTGTGCAATCCTCCTGAGAATCAATTCCTGAGCTCTTTTTAAAATGATGTCACTTTTAATAAGCATGGATTTCTTTTGTATGTTTGGTCAAGACCAGTCATTCTTCTTAAATTTATCTTCCTTTAAGTTATATATCATTTCCTCAAACAATATGTTTGGTAAAGATTTGGTAAAGTGTAACTTTTTGAGCTTAGGAACCAATAATCATTTTTTTATCTTTGTATTCCTTGTTCCTTGTGAATAACAGGCGATTGAGAAATGCTTACTGAATTGAATCAGGGGCCAAATGTGCAGTTCTATTGCCATTGCCCTTTAGAATAGATCACTACAAAAAAAATGTCAACATATCTGTTCCATGCTGTATCTGTTTACTTCCTTCAAATTTCATTTGTAAATAAATTCAAAATAATCTAGTTTAGTTGACTCTTGTGGAAGGTTCTCTACAGGCTCATTTTCTACTTAGCTACTTTTTTTTTTTTTTTTTTTTTTGCTGAGTTGTAAAACCATACTCTCTAATCTTCCATAATTATAAAAATTATCTTTTAAAAAGTTTGACGTTTACCTTTTATTTTTTTTACCAGTCATTTCCTGATGAACTTTCCTATGTAATTAAGAAAAGTAATTAAACCAATTTGGTGACCACTTTTACTTTTTATGGATGCAATATTCAGCATCCATAGTCCTTCTCTGTAGCTGGAAAAGAGTGGTATGTTTTATCTTGTTTTCTAGACTAGAACTATTATCTCCATAGTATTTTACAAGCAATAATATAAATTGCCTAAGCTAACAAATATTTACTTTCCTTGCAAACCAAATTACTTTTGGCTGTCATTTCTACTTTGCATAGAGATTGGACATTGGCTAGTTTTAGCAATTTCTAGGTTCTTTTTGCTTCCTTGTTGTAGTGACTGTTTTGAATCTGTTGAATTTTTCTAGGAAATCATGAGAGTCAATGTATTTCTTTTCTCTTTCTATTTTTAGTTGAACTTGTTTAAATAGATAATATTGGAGTTGCAGTAATAGTATGCAATGATTTCTCATTTTTATTCCTTTCATGTTTGTTCTGACTTTTGCTCTAACATGTCAGTGTTCTCATTGTCCAAAAACAGCTAATTTTGAAATGACTGTTTTATCTCTAAGTTGTCATTTCTTTTCTTCTGAGACACAGTTTCATTTTTTATGATACAGGTAGAAGGCAACCAGGTGAGGTAGCTTGGTGGCCAGCCATGGTGTTTCAAAGGTCTGAGTTCATTTAGCTTTGTTACCATGATCAGATTAGTCTTTCATTGTTCCCCAAACCAGTCAACTCTCTAAGACTGTATGCTATAGACAAGGTGTTGAGTTATAACAGAGCTGTATTGGTGGACAGTGTAATGGCAGCTTTTTAATTTTTATTTAGTAACCTCACCTTAACAAAACCTCTTCCTCCTCTTCCTCCTCCTCATCCTCATCATCATTGGAAGAAGAAAGTCAGAGCTAGTGCTCCTAGTTGAGATAGTTGAGTTGGCCAAGACCTGTCTCATGGGATGTGAAAATTTACCTAGCCTTAAACATCTTGGAGATGAAGCCAGAGGAAGAATCTTATATGTCCCTGACTCCTTGGTGATTGACTTATAAATCTTTCTTCCTCTTCAATTAACTTCAAATACATTTATAATGCATTTAATCTGTAATCTGACTTAGTCTACCTATAGACTCTGTTTGAATAGATTTGTTTATGTAGGAGATTGTCTGTTTAACTAAGTTTTTAAAACTTTTTTGACCTACATATAAGGAAGCATTGGGATTAATTACCTACTTTTTCTTTAACACTTATAGCCTAAGAGATATGTACAAAATTGAGTATTTTTAAAAATTTGTCATTCTGACATAATTTTCCCTATAAAAGGCCCTGTCAGAATACAAATGATTATTCAGGTATTCTCTAAGGCCTGAATATGCTTGAGCATAATAATAAAACCTAGGTTTTTACCCATATAATTTTCACATTGTGGTAAATGTATTTTGCAACAGTTACCTACTACATGAATTCAAATAGGAGATATTTTTCCCATAACAAAAGTATTTCCATACCAGGAGTTCCCTACATTGATGAAATCATAGGTTTGGACCTGAAAAACCATTAGATGTGTTATAAGAAATTATAAACTGTTATGAGAGATTATTTTCTTTTATTATTTTTTATTACTTGGAGTTCAGGACTTCTGGCTGAAATCTGTCCCATGATATATTCAAATTTTACTTATGACCTCCAATACTCCTCAGATAAGAAGCCAAAGGGGAGTTAGGTCTTCCCAAATTAATTTAACTTGCTTTATTCGTAGTAGGATTCTCCTAGATCTGACTTTGTGGTTATCTTTGTAACATGTAAACTGTCAGATGACTACTATAAAATCTAAACCCTGGAATTTAAATATGTAATCAAGTCTGTTTGGCTAGGTTTGTTAAGAGGGAATAAGATTTTTATACATCAAAAATTTTTTTCTCTTCCTCTCTGATAATAATTTTTTCTATAAAAGTTTTGTCAGAAACTTCTATTGAGTTTCAGGGTTAGTTGGGTTTTTTTTTTATTTGTTTGGAGATTATTTTGCCCTGAATCTGTCCTTAAGCACAGTAAAACCTAAATTCGAAACCTCTGGAATTTCTGTGTTGTGATAGAGTTATTTAAGTCATGAGCTATATCATGCCAGTGGACCCAGATGGAACTGAATGAGAAAGTGAGGCTGATGTCTTTGCACAGCCCGCTTTCACTTAAATTCAACTCAGTTGCATAATGTGACATCACCCCCAATGTCGTGAACTTTTTGAGAATGAAGGACAAACAATAACAACCTATTATGTGAACTCAATGTGAATCTTTTTTCCCTGCCCATAATGGATGTCCCTCGCATTCGAAATCATGGTTTCCAGTATTTTAATATTACTTTGAAATTTTCCTTTTCCTGAGTTGATATAACTCCATATCAAGGTATACATCAACTATATAGGGAGGATCTTATCAAGTTTTTTATAACATTACTTTTTATCATTTGCAGAGACATTGAAGCATAGACTTTTTTTTAGTATATTCTCTTATAACTTAAGATAGTTTAGTGGCTTTACATTATAAAATTTATATTTTTATGAACTACATCCTAATACATTATAAATGATTTCTCTAATCAGTGTAGTTTTCCAAATAAATGATAAAATCACCAAAAAATTGAAGTTGTCAGGTTTTTGCTTTTTTATCAGCAATTTGGTGATAATTGACCAAATCATTGAGTCAAGAAACCATAGAAAAGATTTACTACTTATGTGATGCTCAAGTGCAAAAGTTTAAGTGGACAATGCTAATGAATAGAGGATAGAAATGGAAAAGACAAGGAATGGATTATGATTAGTATGCTTAAGGAAATCTTAATGCTAGGAGTGAGGTTGCAATGGAGTACACAGATAATACAGAAGTTATTTTATTACCATACAACATAATAAGATCTATTTAACTTTATTTCTTTCCTTTACAACATGGAATGGAGATTTTCCAGATCTGAAATGGGAAAGAATCTACATACCCTTACTCATTTCTTTCCTTTCTCTAGACTTATACCCAGAAAACTGAGAGAATTATTTGGTTGCCATCTGTAGTCTCTGCATACCCAGAAAGCATTTTACTTACATCAATTATAAACAACATAAGGAAAGAAGCCTTTTTCACTTATGAATTATGGAGCCTTCCAGTAGACTTACAAGGATTGAATTCAAGTGGGAAATAGCTTAGGTTTTTCTCTTTTCTGCTTTGAAAATATGTTCTCTTCCTAGAGATGGAAAGAAACTGATAATCAAAGAGAATGTTTTTTTTTTTCCTTTCTTAACTTTGTTTATATTTTGAGTTTATCTTCTTTTTAAATTAATTTTGTATTTTATAAGCTTTTATAATTTCTTTGTCATATTTTTTCTTTATTTTCTTTTATCTTTTATTATCTCCTCCTGTCCCTTCCTGTTAACATTTTTAAGCACACACACACACACACACACACACACACACACAGAGCAAAACACGTTCCCACATTGTCTGTATCTAAAAATCTTCTTCTGACTTCTGAGTTCATCACCTCTCTGGCAGGGTTGGATGGCTATAGTGTGATTCATCTTCAGTCCTCCAGACATGTGGATCTCTGATTGCATTAATCAGAACTCTAAAGTCTTTCCAAGTAGTTTTTCTCTTTGACATTTGTCATTATGTTAATTGTTCTAGTTTTGCTCACTTCACATGCATCAGATTATAGGGGTCTTCCCAGTTTCCTCCAAAATGTCCATTTTATTATTTCTTATAGTGTAATAAGTGATGTTTGCATGCCACAATCTATTTAGCTTCTTCCAACTGATGGTCAAACTCTTGGTTTCCATTTTGACACTACTATATAGATATGTGATAAATATTTTTGTACATATGTGTTCATTGCCACTTTAGTTGGCCTTTCTAGGAAATAGGCTTAGTAGAGTAGTAGTTGGGGCATAGAACATGCATAGTTCAGTTATATTTAGGGAGTGGTTCAAATTGATTTCCAGAATGACTGAGCAAATTTGTTGCATATCTGTTTTTCCTCAGGAAGAATTCTTTTTATTTTGTTTTATATAGTCATGATGTTTGTGATTTCATCATTCATTTTCATTACTTCACCCAGTAATCTGAGTTTGACTTATAATTTAAGTATAGAATCATTACTATTTATTATGACACTACAAACAGGAAGTCATATTTACTCTGGTATCTTGTATTCCTGCCATATATTGTATGACTTTAAAGCAACAACTTGAGCTATATATATATATATACACACACACACACACATATATGTGTGTATATATATATCTAATAATTGGCTTTTTCAAGTAAAATATTTTATAGTAAACATCTTGTTAAATTAACAGATAACACATGTCAAGTTTATGTAAGGCAAAGTTCAGTTAGAAAAATAAAATATGTAGAGCAGTTCATTTTTTCAGTGGGCATTGTTTTCAAAGATCACCCCATCATTTTATTCATCTTTTATAGCAGAAATTTAGCTAAACTTCAAAAAGTCGAATGATCTTAATTGTACTACTAATTCTAGAAGTTAAGGATACTTATTATTAATTTAAATGATGCTCAGCACAATGCTGGGGAAGTTAAATGGTATAATGAATAGAGCACTGGACTTGGAATCAAGAAGACTCATCTTCATGAATTCAAATCTTACATCACTTAGTTACTAGCTGTGTGACCCTGGGCAAGTCACTTAATCCTGTTTGCCTCATTTTCCTCATCTGTAAAATGAGCTGGAGAAGGAAATGGCAGCTCATTCCAGTGTCTTTGTCAAAAAAATCCCAAAATGGGATCATGAGAAGTTGGACATGACTGAACAACAAAACAAAGAAATTGAGCAATATTGAAGATTTAAAAATTGCCTTGCTTACAGTGACTTTTCTTTTTTTCTGAAAGAACCCAAATTTTAGCAAATTATCTAGTTCCAGTGAGATTGAGTTTCTTCATTTTGACTTTAGTGTATCAGTTAAGGAGAGGATCCCAACAATCATATAGTATTAAAAGGGAACTTTTTTTCCAGTTAGCACAAGTAATAGAGTTTATTAGTTTTGTATGGAGGACTCTCAGGAATCCTGCAAGGTTGATGGGTCTGAAATAGTTTCCTTATCAAACATGCATATAGTTTAAGCTATTTTTAAAAAGCTGAGTTCCAACTGGGGAGAGAAATCAAACATAGCTACAGCACATGTGAAACTCAGGGGAAACAAAAACACAAGCACAACATAAGGCTTATCCAACTACTTTCTCCAGAATCAGCATTCTGAGAGAGACACAAAGAAAAACATTCATATTTAATTAAGACTCCCAGAAATTTCAAATAATGCAGCCGTTGCTTTCTTGAACCTTGAAGGCTTCCATGAGTTTTAATTGCTCCATGAAGGCAAATGAAAGACATATAGTAGAGCTCAGTAAATTAATTTACTAGTGGAAATCCCCAGTCTACTTTCTCCCTAAATCTCTCTGTTATATCTGCCTTTTTATACCCATAATGATAGCAATAGGAAGCTTATCTGGGAACAAATTAATGTTCTTTCTTGGAATATTGCTGGACCATCTCTCTTCTTCAAATGACATCCTTACCTCTTACTATGATGTTGATAGAGTGAAAAGCAAGTCACAAATTTAATAGTCAATTCAATAAACATTTATTCAGCATCTCTCATTTTTGAGACAGTGAGTGCTAAGCACTGGAGGTAAAATGATGAAGAATAAAACTTCTGCCCTTAAGTAGCTTGCACTTTGACTTGGGCAAAATGTCATGCATACAACATAAGTCTGCCACAAAGTATAATGGGAAGAGGAAAAGGGACATGGAATAGAAAGAAAAAAAGCCATCCCAAGAAAGTGCTGTAGGGACATCTAAGTAGATAGAGATTTTTCAGTCAAAACAATCATGGAAGGTTCCATGAAGTAGGTGCCACATGAGCTTGATTTTGAAGGAAATGAAGGGTTTCAAAAGAAGAAGATGAAATGGGAGTACATTCCATGTATGGGAAATAGCCTTCACAAGTATAAGCCCAGAACATCAAAGAAAGCTACTAATTCAGTTGAGATGGAGGAGAAGAATATAAAATAAGATTTTAAAGTCAGATGGAAAGAGTGTTGCAGAAGGCTTCAAATTCCAGCTTAAGAAGTTTATGTTTTATCTTATAGGTTATAGAGAGCCACTGAATGTTTTTGAGAAAAGAAGTGACCTGGTTGTGTTAGTGCACTGAGGATTATTTTGACATCTGAGTAAAGAATGAATTGGAAAGAAGCAAAAGCTAGTTTAGAAAGACCAGTCAGAAACCTATGACAATGGATGATGAACATCTGAAATAGGATACTATCAGTATACATAGAAAGTAGGGAATGAATGTGAGGAAATATAGAGGTAGAATCAGTGTGACTTAAGCAACTGATTGGATATGGGAAATAAGATAAAGAGGGGTCAAAGATTAGGAGATTGAACTAAAAGACCAATAAAGTTCCTTATAGCTTTTAATTTATGATTCTTTAATCATGCAGATAAAACTTTGGTTGAGTGAGGGTATGGTGATGCATCAACAGAAAGAGGGAATTTGAGAGAGAGGTAATGAATCTTTTTGGACATGTTGAATTCAAGGTATCAGAAGAATATTTAGATGCACTTGTCCAACAGGCAGTTGTAAATGTTATATTAGAACTCAGGAGAAATTGAGCCATATCTTTATAGATAGATAAGTAGGTAGGTAGATAGATAGATAAATTTTACATACACATACATACATACTGGATATTCATTTTCTAGATAGGATAATGACAAAGATAGCATATATATTTGAAATCTATGGATAGTTCATAAATTAAATCTTCTTAAGTATTTTATTAGAGGAAATAAGTATAAGCTAATTTAAATTGATACCTTTTTTTTTCTATCACAAGGTGAAATGTTAATTAACAGAATTAAAAAACCAAAGAACCACAATGGCTATAATCTATACCTTTGATAATCTGTAACTGAATTCTTGAAAGTTCACTGGGCAACAACGTTTTTTCACCCTCCTGAGCTTTATGCTATTTAATCTCTTCTGTAGCTAAGAGGGAGAGAGAGAGCTAGCTAGAGGCAAAGATCACTCATGCTTTCACTTTATAAATGTGGTTTTGTGCCAGACTTACTGGGCTTTTTTTCCCCCCCTTTCTTCAAAATCCCTAATTTCAGTCTTTGGCAGTTTCTTTGTTCATTTAGATAACTTTACTACTATTTCAACTTCTTTCCTTTTCTTTTCCTTCTTCTGTGGAATTATAGCAGTATTTCTAACCATAGCCTCCTTTTGTGGTCAAACCCTATAACTTATTTTCTCATTTGTTTTTATATATTTCATTATTGTTTCAAAATAAAGAATCACATTCCCCCAGTGCATATAAAATGGTGCATACTTTTTTTTTAATAACAGAAGTAATGTGATTTTGGCTCCACAGAGTTGGAAAAGCCATGACAAATGATTAGGGAGTTAAATAATGAGCTCTAGTAGTGATACTCAAAAGGGTCCTTGGGCAACTATGAAATAGCATCCCTCTGACACTGCTTTTTGCCAGCTTAAATTTTCTAGGCATAAACAACAATCAGGCAATCCAAATTTTCCACTATTTACAGTGAAAATTAGTCTGTTTATGATCAATAACAAGCAATTACTCCAGTCTTTTTCTCTTCAATTTCCCAGTGCCACCTTTACCACCCTCTCTCAGCAGATGGTCTAGACTTTCATTTAACTGATAGAGGTCATCCACTAGAATTCACCTCTTACCCTCACTTCTTGACTTAGAAATTCTCTACATCTTCACTCATCCTCTCCTTTACTCCTCTCTCTGAGGAGTATCCTTTTCTTAAGGATACATAGGATACATTTGTATCCTATGGATCTTAAGGATACATAGGATAGATTTTTTATCATCCCCAAGAATGCAGAAGATGGAATAATGCATCTGAGAAATAGCAAAATAGTAAATGCAAATGGACCATAATTCCATAGAGAGGCTAAGGCTAAAATAATAGGTTGTGGCTAGATTGTGAAGGGCTCTATTTGCCAAACAATCAAGTTTGTAACTGATCCCAGAGGTTGTAAGAAACCAACAGAAGCTATTGAGTACAGAAGTATTGACATACTTAGATTTGCACATTAAGAATATCATTGGCAACTATGTGGAAGATGAATTTGAATTTGGAAAGACTTGAGGAAGAAAGACCAAAGCAATAATTCAGGTATGAAATGATGGAGAAGGCAATTTCAGTTGAGTGATGAGGTCAGAAAACAGATTGGAAAGGATTAAAAAGTGAGATGAGAGAAAGTGAACACAATAAAATGTAGATGACTTTCTCAAAGATTTAGGCTAAGAAAAGGAGGAACAACATCATATGATACTTTGAGGGGATGATAGGTCTAGTAAGGTTTTTTTAAGGATGGGGTATGCTTAGGTGTGTTTTTAGGGAAGAAGAAAAGAACCAGTAGGGGAAGGATGAAGAATAGGGACAAAAGAATGTTTGAGAGGGTAATCTCTTAGAAAATATGGCAGGAGGTAATATTAAAGATTGAAGAAGGGTTGGCCTTGGAGAGTTTTCATCAGAAACTGAGGTGAAGAAGTAGAGAATGAGGGATGATTTTAAGGTACTTTGAGATGAAGAGAAGAGGTGAAGTGGTATCTCATGACAAATGCTCTCTTTTCTAAGTAAATTATGAGGCAGAGGTCTTCAGTCATGAGGATTAGAGGAGGAGATTGTGTGATATATTCAAAGAGATACAGCTTCTGTTACAATTGGGACAGAAAAGTGATTAGGAAGGATTAAAAGAATGTGGTTAGTGCTAATTAGGATTAGATAACATACATTTGAAATGGATCTAGTCAGCATAGCTACAGGACATTATTCTGTCTCCCACTGTCCCTCCTATTGGAATGTTCTAGAATCCCTACCTTCCTTCCAAGAACACTTCAGGTCTGTCACCTTCAGGAGGTCTTTCCTGATCCCCACAATTGTTAGGGTTTCCTTCTCTCATCCCTAAATTATTTTTAAATTGCATATATTTTGTAGATATTTATTTGTCTTCCTTTTACTTCTCCCCAGTAAGTACCTGGAAGGCAGATCATCTTTTGCTTTTGTATTTGTATTCCCTGAATTGTCCAGTAACCAATGGTTTCTAATAGTTGACACTATTCTAATGATTGACACCATTCTAATGAATGACAATACACTGACACATGCCGTACATCCTTGGCATTTTAAATTGGTAACTATATAGAAAGATTACATAATTCACACAATAGTTAAATTTCTAGAAGATATTTATGAATTAAATTGTTATAAACTAATTCATTTCCCATTTATTTCCATTATCAATAATAGGTAATTTACTTTATCTATTTGATTTTCAGTTTCCTGAGGTTCCTAATATTTTAAGTTTGTTTCTCTGCTCCATCCTTTCTACATTCTTTTCATCAAATAGTTAATGATAATTACACACAACAGTCTTCATTTTTGCAATATGAATTATAATATTATAATTTGTTTCCATTTTTTGTAAGAGGATTTGAGGAGTATTATTCACCCTGAGACATTTTCTTATTTTAAAGGTTGAAATCATTTAAATTTCCTTATAGTAATAAACATAAATCTAGATATGGTATCCTTTAACAGCTAGACTGAGTATTTCCACAGTATTTGTTTTGAGAATGTTTCCCTTGCTTGCTCCCCATGAAATTAATATGAGCATGGAATTTCCCTTGACTTCAAAGTCAGCATTGATTTTGTATTATCTCTGTGGGATGTGCAGAGAAAACAGAAAGAAAGGAGGAAGAAAAGAAGGAAGGGAAGGAGAAAGAGGAGGAAGGGAAGCAAATAGAGAGAAAAGGAGGACATGAATGGAGGAAAGGAAAAAAAGGAAGAAGGGAGGGGAGAAAGAAGAAATGAAAAGGAGGGAGGGAAGTAGAAAGGTAAGAAAAGAAAAAGGGAGAAAATTAGAAGAAAGAAGTGAAGGTAGAAAGGAGAGGGAGAATGAAGAAGTGAGAAAGTAAGGAAGGGGAAGAAGGAAGGAAGAAGAAAGGAAGAAAGGAAGGGAGGGAGGAAAAGAAGGAGAGAAGGAGAAGAATGTTGGGAGAGAGGAAGAGAAAAATAGTGGTTAAGCGACTAGCTCACATATATATGTGTATGTGTGTATATATATATATATATATATATATATATATATAACATATATGTTGCATATTGTGTTTATAAAATTAAGATATTTTAACAATTTTTCTTTTTAGGGAAAGAAAAATTTGAAAGTTCTAAAAAAATTATGTGCAAATATTTTCTACTTTGTTTTTAAGCATGTTTTTTTTTTAAAAAAAAACAGAAATCTACAGTAATACTGTTGTTTATTTACTCTGTCCAACAGATATCTGAAGAAGCCTCACATAAGAGCTGTAGAACTGTACTGTGAACAGTAAGATATTCATTTTTTTTCATCACATAAATCAAGAATGCAATGACTGTGATGGATGGATATCTGCCTGCTTGCATATGTTTTTGTTTTTATTGGCATAAAACAATTTATAATTTACCTGAGTTTCCTAATAAGTGCATTATGTAAAGGGAACAGCCCTGAAGCTGGAGGACTATCTTCAAAAATGTGCAATATAAGAGACTGATGAAAGACAAGAAGGAAAAATATTATTTTTTACATCATTTCAAATTTTTGAATACTTGGTGAAATATAAGCATTCAGAAACTGAAAAAAAAAAGTGCTGCTAATAAAGAAAGCCTAAATGTTTGGTTTAAAAAGAACAACTGTTACTATTTTCTTTCATAATGAACCTAAGTATTGTCTTCAATGCTAAGATAATAATGTTATGTTCTATTTTCTATGTACAATTTTATTTATAAAAGTATGTATTAACCAAAGGTTCTCTTATTTCTAGTAATCTAATTTCCATAAAGAAATAGCAAAGTTTATACTGTGCTCAGAATAAGGGCATTAAGGACAGACCTGCCTAAAAGAAATGTGCCTTGCTTTATGAAGCAAACTCTGTATATTTAGTTTTTTTTTTAATTTAAAACAATAAATTCACGAATTAATATTGTCTTAATTTTGGACTCCAGTTTAGATATTAACTGTGCTAAACCTTATGAAAGCATGTATAGTATTTACTATACTTTTCATCTTGACTAAAAAGAATAATATTTAGTTATAATTTTAAATAATTAAATACTTAATATCAGTTACTCAACTGTTATTTTCCATAGGATGTTAGAAATGGAAATTTTGGGACAGAAGTAAATGCAGTATTTCACCTCTCTTTAAGAGTAATTGCTTTAAAAGTATACCTGAGCAAATCTAACTTTTAAGATTCTTATTTTCTATGTTTACACTTTTTTAAGAAATGATTTTTTCTTTTTTGCAAAAAGGAGGCAAAGCTTTGTTTGGATAAGGATGACAGGTACTCATAAAGTTGTTTCTCATTTTGTGGCAGTTCACTTCTGGACCATCCTTACATGTTCACTGTGACATTTCAGCAAAATAGTAGCCATTTGTACATTATTTTATAGGCCTTATAGAAAGTCTAACTATATGCCCTTATAAAGAAGACTACTTCCTCTTGCCCATAATTTTTCTTTCAAACATCTAGGTACCCATATAAATACATTCATTTTTTGTATCTATATGGCACATAAACTTACTTTTTTAAATGTACAGAACTAGAAAATGTTTATTTTGGCTTGAAAAATTGAGGCTTCATTTGTAGTTCCTTTTGATTTCCTTTAGAAAGAACTATAATTGCAAATTTTAACTGTTAAAACAGTTGCTAAATTTGTTAAAGTATTGTTAATTTTACAGAATTTGAAATAAATATCACTTGACTTATAGAAGCTATCTTAGATAGTGCAGCTGAAACTGAAATAGATGATTTAAAGCACCCATAAGCCCACTAACAGGAAAAATCAAGTGTAAAACAGAGATGACTCAAGCATGTGATTTTGTGCAGTCTCTTCATGTTCTTACATGTGGGAAAACCCACTGAAATGGCTGATCATCTCTTTCAGGGCAATATTTTGAGCCTAGATTAGCATGATAAAGTTTTTTTAAAAGACTGATAATTATCTGACAATTTTAGTGTAGAAGGCTATACTCTTTGAGGCATTTAAAGTGAATTTCACTTTTTTCTCCCCTTCATTATATGATTGTTGGCCAGTATAGCTCATAACTTAGACAGAGGCACAGCCAGTCAGTCCCAGCTATCTTTGGATGGTAACATGGGAATAATGAAAAGGATACTTGGTACAGAGTCAACTAGCCCAGATTAAAATCCTGTCCCTGTTATTTATTTCATCTGTGTGATCTTGGATACTTCACTTAAGAAATAGCAAGCATCAGTTTCTTCATGAGTAAAATGGGGCTTCTGACATTTTCATTACTGACTTACTGGGTTGTTGCATGTAGTGTTCTGTAAACGTTGAAGCATTAAGTAAGTACAAGCTGGGATTCTTACTGGCCATCACAAACTAATCAATTATGTAACTCTCCTTATTAACTGGTAAGGAAATGAACAAACCATTTATACCGTGATATAGACTTGTCCTCAAACTGACATACAGGTAAAGATACTTATATCTAGATCTCCATCTCCATCCATATCTATCTTCATCTCTCTGTCTGTGTAGATATCTATAGCAATATATCAGTACATCTACATCTATCTGTATCTGTATCTGTGTCTACATGTATATCTATGTAGGTACATATACATATAGACATCAATATGGATGAAGATCCATAGATAGAGGTCCAAAAATTACCTCAAATATAGATAAAGCATTGTCAGAGTAACCTTATAATATTCTTGTCTGAAAAACAGTATCATGTCTCTGAAGAAATTCAAGCCTTATCTAAATTATCCTTAATAATTTTTCTTCTGAAACAGAAGGTTTACTATGTAAATCAAACAATTCGCTGAACTTCCTTCTAAACATTTAATTCATTTAATTTATTAATATGTAATAGAACAAGTATTTGCCAACATATCTGATGATAAAATCAATATAATTGGCATGAGAAGGAGCAGCCCAAAGAAAGAGAATGAGAAGGGGCTCTGTAAACAAAGGGGCTATGAGAAGAAAAATGGTTCCGTATCCCTTCAGTGAATAAGAATTGCAGAAGATGAAAAGATGGTCTGGATTATTTTAAAAGAGAAAGCAAAGAGCCTTGGGAATTCCTTTGTTTAAGGTATTTCTTGGATAAATAGATAGGGTAGGATTTAAATAAAGCTAGATAAAGGATTATTCCTACAATGAGACAAGTGAGGATATTTTTCACTTATATTGATTGTTAACTCAATTTTGAAAGACATTTAGGTGAGCCCTAATGGATAACAAAACCGAATGGATGAATTTTTGGAGTGTAGTGCTCTCATATGAAGGCATCTGCGAGGTTAGAATTCTGAACATATTATTGGTGTCTAAATGTGTAACACCTGTGTGCTTGTAGTTCTTTCTGCATCAAATAATAATGATGATGATGAGATAGCATTTCTGCAGCACTTAAATGCATACGAAACACTTTTCTCACAATAACCTGTGAGACAACTAGGGTAAACACATATTTATTGAGCCAATTTAGTCATAGAACTCCTTGTTCTCAGTCCCTTGACCTCAAGCTCAATTCAACACCTGTAGATAAAAAGCACTATCTCCTCCCTTATCATAACCCTGGAGTGGGGGGAACCGAGATGCAGTTTCCAAATCCTATATAATCTCCATCTCATTGTGCCATGGTTGCCTCTCATTTGGAAAATAGGGAGAGGTATCTGTAGATCCCTAACATGAGCTTCCTGAAGGTCAACAAAAAGGAACAAATAATTAATATCAGCTTAGTAATCTCTTACAGCAAATATATCACATAGTGGCCTAAACTGTGTGACTTCAGGCAAGTCACATAGCCTCAATCAATTTCCAATTCTTCCTCTATAAAACAAGAGATCTAAATCATTGCTCTTGGGTGTCCCTAGCAGCTTTAGGATTCACTCTAATGATTCCAGAAGTTTGCAATGCCCTGAAGAACAATTTTGTCAATAATTTCTTATGTATTTTTGAAATTTTAAGATTCAAATTAAAGAAAAATTGAAAAAAAAAACAAAGTATTGGGATGTAGAATTTCAAATTTGTAGAAAGGACAGAAATTCTTCTAAACCTTTTTAAATCTTCTATGACCGACCTACATAGCAGAAAAGGGAAGTGGGAAGTAGTTGGACGACTGATTTCATGGAAATAGGGAACTCTCCAGTGAGGAAATTCCCTCCACTAAGTCAATACTCCCTTAGCAATTTTCATGACCTAAAAAAAAATATTTCACTTAATATAAAGAAAATGAAGATGGGATTTCTTATTTGGTTTAGTTCAGTTACATGTTAAGGTACTTTAAAATCCCTATGTAAAACGCAAAAAAAAAATTTGCTAGTGAAAATATAATTGAACTAGGCTTTAGGCAAGCCAAAATATTATATTCAAGAAGACAAAGCAGGAGTTGTTATGGATTCTTTGCTTTATGTAAGATTTACTAAGGTAAATCTTGATTCAATTTACACACAGGTCTATTCAGAGAGTTATCATTATCTCCGTTTTCATTATATTGTCTCTCTCACTACAAGGGTTTCATAAATGTTTTACATCATCTATAACTTGACTGACAACTTTTTTAAGTTTTAGAATTAAAACACATTAGAAATTTAATATTCATATTCTTATTTCAAAAAAAATTTGGCAACCATGATACTTAGTGGTTCTAGTGTTTAAAGAAAAATGAAATAAGATAAATGCACTTAGTTGAATTTTGAACATTCTTATGTCACCTTTCTAAAATAAGCACAAATATCTGTATTAAATATCAAATATATAATTTATACATTTTTATAACTTTATCATTGAGTATTGATTTAAATATGCATATAAAATATTTATTTATACACCTACCTTAAGCCTACTCTTTGACGAGTCATATACTCCTAAGACTTTACCAGACCTAAAGTAAATATATTTTTAAAATAGAATTAGTTGATCAGGCACATTTTTGCCATATATAAATAATGAATATTCTTTTGGTCCTAGTAACAGATATCATGAATTTTTAAATAATCATAGGCATTTTGTAAGGTATTTTGACTCTATCAGAGGAGACCTGATTTATGACCATGTTCATGAAATATAGATATATCGTGGACCAAATTGTGGTCAAGATTGATATCAATTTATTTAAAGAGTAACCAGTGGTAAGAAGAAGGGACATAAATGTATATGTTGACTTTGCACAATTATGTAATTAATTAGCTACACTGTTAATTGCCAATAATCTTTTCTGAAAGCTAGCCTTGTACCATAGAAATGATTTAGAATTATTGAATGATGTTATTGATAACATCATTGAAGTAATTTAAATAAATGATCAATTAATTTGAATAATTCAAGAAAGATCTTGGATTGTGATATTTATCAGGAGTTTATATAATTTCATTCTATCCCCACCATTCAATAAAAAAGGAGGCAAGTTTCAGTCACTGACTTTAAGCCTCTATCACAACTGGAAATGTGTTTTTAACAGAGTGATTCACTTAAAAAAGATCATTTAGTCTGGCAAGTTTGAGTTCATGAATATTTTTTTTTTCCTTTTCAGGTATGGCTTTGTGCTCCTTGTGTACTAATGTTATTGAACTTTATTCATTCATAATGGAGTTAGTGAATTATGCCAGATTTTGATCCTAGTACATTGTATTCCCACTGTTCCTAGCCAAAATTTGTGGTGCTTCTCATATTGAAGCTTAACTCATATTAATGTTTTCACAGTCTTGTTTCTAATGCTGAATTAGGAAGAGTTTTGTGAATTTCTTTAAAGCTAATTGTCATTGTAGTTTTCTAAGTAGATATAAAATCTTGTAATGCTGAATTTCAGACTAATGTTATCTTTGTGTAACCATAATCTAGTTCAGAGTATTGCCTTGTGAATTTTAATTGTATTGTGTAGTTTATATATTAGAATTGCCACACAAAATATTGTCTTTCTTTGACAGAAACTGATATAAAGGAAAGCAAACTAAGTTTGTACAATAAATATGTCTATGTAAAATGCTTTCAACTGAATAAAAGAGAAATACAGATTATCTAGCCAACAGCTCCTTTTTTTAAGGTGTATGCCAATAAATGCAGCATAGTGGAGGACATATGCATGTAATTTACATAGATTAGAATAACAAATATATTGCCTCCATACTAGAACTTTTTTCTTTTGAGATGACCACTGTTACTCTTCTTGAACTTTGATAGAATTTTTGTCAGACATTCAAAAAGCAACCATCTTTGAAGTTTCTTTCTTTTTTTTTTAGGCACAGGATTTTATTGATGCTATTTTTTTTTAATTTTTAGATTTTTTTTCTGCTAAATTACAGTATTAAGTTGAAGCACAATGGAAAAAAAAATTGTGCCTATATATCCTTATTATAGTAAATGAATTTGATGTTTTGTATCTATTTTAAAAAATCCATCTTAACTGATTTCTGCACAGTGAAAAAGATCAGTTTTGCCATCAATTCCATTCAGACATTATTATGCCTAGATGACTTTTCAATCTAATGTTTTCCATCACATATATTTTTCAAGCTGTGCAGAGAAAAAAAATAACTTGATCATATTGTTTTCTATGTAATAATAACTAGTTATACTGCATCATATTGAAAATCTGGTTAAACTTTTGTTGCAGATAGAGCAAATCATAGAAAAATTTTCCCCAAATTTATCCCCTTTCTTCACATTAGAAGTTTTAAAGTCAATTTAATCTTTAAAAATATAATTCAGATTAACTCATTAAACTTTATTGCTAATCAAATCAGTAACATGTACTAAAATATCAAATTATTTAATTTTACCTTAGACAACATATTTAATTTCTTAGTGTTCTAAGCAATTATCTAAAACTATAAATTTCAGGTAGAGTTTCAACCTGCTTTGGTAGGAGGAGTTACCTGACCTGGGTGTTTTTCTTTGCCAATTAAATGAGATTCAATCTGTATCACTATCCTTTATTCATGTGAACATATTCATGGAACACTCTACATTTCTTCTAACTGTTCATATAAAATGTGGAGCCAAAGGTCATAGCTCAATCTTATTAACACAATCTTTTTTTTTTTTTTTTTTTTTGGTATATGATGAGGTTTTACGATCACTCAAATTAAAAATGTAGTCCATTGAATTGTTAAATGATGTTGTTCAATATAATTGCAGATGTTTTGGATGTATATCATTATAATTCTCTAGAATAATTGATTTGCATCAGCATTGCTTTCCCTTTGTGAATCAACAATCCATAATATATATTGTACTTTTAATGGCTAGTAATGTAACGTTACTGTGAATATTTAATGGAACATGCATATTAGCTGAAATTTCAAATTTTCAACTCAATTTCATTTTATTTTATTTCATTGGCCAACACAGGTCAGCTACATAAATACTATTTTTAGAATGAATAACATTCAGTTTTTGAGTAATAGCCATAATCAATATATTCTAAATTAAGGTATAATACCAAATATATCATCGCCAAGTTTATGATTTCCATTTTTAAATTTTAATTATACTTATTTGTCTCATATGATGTAAAGTAAAAATGAGATCTTACTTTCTGCTCACTAATTTCAATTCCATGATGACTTGCCCTTTTTGTTAATTAGTAGTAAATACAAGTGAGTTTTGATTGTGTGGTTTTTAAAATCTGATCAAGTTTCTTTTGGTTTTCATTGAAATTTTGAAATGTTAAGTTATTTCATATGCAGAATTCAATAAAATAGCAGAAATACATCCTGTTTTATTAAATATCTTTTCCAATGGATTTGTTTTGAGAGAAGGGAGGGAGGGAGGGAAAGAGGGAGGAAGGAAGAGAGGGAGAAGGGGAAGGAAGGAATGAAGGAAGGAAGAAAGGAAGGAAGGAAAGAAAGAAAGAAGTGAGGCAGGAAGGCAGGAAGGAAGGAAGGAAAGAAAAAGGAAGGAAAAAAGGAAGGAAGGAAGAAACATTCAAAAATATTCCTTTGCCAGTAGCCTAAGAATTAGTCACTTGTAAGAATAGCTCCACAGATGCCTAAATGTCTCTGGTGAATGTCTGAAGTCTCTGCTGGCTCTTTAGAGCTTAGTGACTCCCTCTTATTTTCTCTCTATGTTTCAAACTGTTGGCTGCCTCACAGACTTGTGAGAAGCATTATAATAAGCAATAGAAAGGTAAGCTATAAAAGTGTGTATTTACTACTACTAGCTGTAAACGACTGCTTTTCAGGTCATCAATAAACATTTATTGAGAACTTATTATATGCCAGATTCTGTGCTAATGAGATGACAAAATCAAATAGAAAGAGAGATAGTCAAGAGATCACATAAGTTTATCTGGGATTAGGTCCTGGTAACAACATTCAGAATGGTCAGACTTTAGTCACTGCATTGACCTGGAAACCAAGTAGAGGCTAATCCAATGTCACTTCGATTGGGTTCTAACAAAAAAGGTCTGATTGTAGTTCTCTCCTTTTTTAAATTTTACAACACCAAAGCAGTGAATTTAGGTTTGGACATGGTTAAAGCTGGCCCTCAATTGTAAAGGTTCTAGTCACTAGCTACAATGTTGATCCTTATTTATTATCATCAATGCTCTGAACTTTTACATTTTCAAATGGAAACAGTATTGAGAAGCAGCATAGTACAGTAGCTAGAAAGTCTTCCTGAGAGTTTAGTTAAGAAAAACATAACCTCTGCTCCAGCTGCAATCTCTTTATCAGCATTATCTGTTGTATCCACAACACTTTTAAATAAAGTGTAAAGATCACAAATCTAGAGATGGAAGCTCTCTTGTTCAATCCCTTCATTTTATAGATGATTAATATGAGATTCAATAAGCTTATGAAATTTACCTGAAGTTGCTCAGGTTTCTTCTCTAATAAACTTCAGAGATTTTAAGACTTAATGACCCTATTTTCTCCTTTTTTTAAAACAATAATAAACTCAGTAATCACTGGTAATGATGATTGGGAAGAACTGAAACACCCCAAGTACAACTCCCTTTATGAATTTTTAAAAAATATTTTATTCTGAAATTATGGTTAAGAATATAAATGGTGCAATATAAAGAAAACTTGTCTTAGACTCAAAAAATTCAAGTGTGAACCCAAATTCTAATACTGAATAGCTGGGCAAGTTTCAATTCTTTTTTAAGTCTTATATTCCTCAACTATAAAATGGGGACAATTATGTTTGCATTATCTACTTCAGGATTGTTCTGAAGAAAGTGTTTTTGTAAATCCTAAAATGTTAAATCAATGTAAATTATCATTATAATCTAGGAACTAAAGATCCAAATAAAGCCTACAGTTAAGCCATTTTTGTTTAAATATGGTCAGTGTACATATTATTTTACATCTCAAATTATTTACTAAGTGAAAACAAGAAGGGAGGAGTAGGTCAAGCAACTCCCCAGATTTCTTAATTTCCAAAGGTTCATGTGGTCGCTGCAAGGCACTGTAAAATTTAGCACCTCAGAGAATGCCAAATCCTGATAAGTACTTAATACATGCTCTGGTTTAAGTTGATGAATACAAATCAGCTACTAGATGGCATCCCATTAATCTTCATGATGTTCCCAGGAGGTAGGTGTCAGGTATTACAAGTTTCATTTATATCATTGTGCCAACCATGAAATAGACACCAGTGTACATGATCAGAATTCAAAAGCAATAAAAAAGTGGTAATAAAAATTAGGTGGAGATTCTAGGAGGAATTATGTATGAGCATTGTGTATGTGTGTGTGTGTAAATCATCTCTTTGGTTTCCATAGAAGTCAATATCTGTGGGAGAGCTGAAGATATTTGCTGCAGGGAAATGCTTGTTTGCTTATATTAGAACTGCAGTAGGAGGTAGAGAGAAATAGCATTTGTTAAAATGGATAACCAAAGTAATTTTACTTATGATAATGTGTCCTAGATTTAAGAAAAAATGATGAATTCTTGATGTGGGAGGAACCTCTGGGATAGCAGAAGCCCTGAGTTTGAGTTGTGGCTCTGATTATCTCCCTTCAAGGGCCTCAGTTTCCTTTTCTGTAAAATGTAAATAATAACATACTGCCTGACTCAAGGGTTTGTTGTGAGGATTTAGATAAAATCAATAATATACTTTGTAAAATCATCAACTCCCATATAAATGACAGTTGATTATAGTATTATAGTATCTTATCGGTTTTCCCTCTCTGGAGCATTTTCTACCACAAATGGAAATGCACTGTACTATCAAGTATATTGTGTGGCTGTTCAATCATGTCTGACACTTCATGACCTCATTTGGGGTTTTCTTGGCTAAGGTACTGGAGAGATTTGCCATTTCCTTCTCCAACTCATTTTACAGAGGAGCAAAGTGAAGGAAACATGCCTAAGGTCATGCAACTAATAAATGTCTGAAAATAGATTTGAATTTAGGAAGATGAGTTTTCAGTGCTCTTAACCATACAACGATGCCCCCCAAAGTTCCCCAAAATGTTACTGATGTTACAATAATTTCACTAAGCACCTGCCACAGAAAATATGAGTTCTGCTTTGTCAAGGAAATCTCAAAGCTGTTTATAGTCTCCTTTTAAGATACCATTTTTTAGATCATTGGCAACCAAATATTCCCTGACCCAACATAGGAAAGAGTCAAATAAAAATGTAGGTTAAGATCAGATGGGTCTGAGAGACATTTGTTTATTGACCCAAAGGTAACTCATTCTTAAAAATGTTTGAACCCTATAAAACTAGCAGTACTTTACATATGCACAGTTTGTATATATCATCTAATAGATATCTAATAATTTCATGCGTTTGATAATAATAGCTAACATTTTTATAGCATCCACTGTGTACTGAGTGCTTTACAATTATCTCAGTTGATCCTCTTGAAGTAGGTACTATTATTATTCACATTTTATAGATAAAGTAATTAAGACAGTCAGAGGTTTAAGGGATTTTCAGAGACATAGAGCTACTAAGTGTCTGAGGCTAAATTTGAACTCAGATCTTTCTGATCTCAGGCCCATTGTTTTATGCACCGAGCCACCTAGCACAGCAAAGAGAGGGTAATTGTTGTTGTGGCTTTCACTGTAATCAAGAAATTGTGGTAAGGAGCAGATGGTCCTGGAGTAGGACTTAGAAGATCTAAGATGAAATCCAAGATCTCCCCCATTACCTCTATTTATGTGACCTCTGTTTACATCTCTGGGACATCTTTCTCATCAATGAAAGGAGAGGTTTAAGTTAGATGATCTCCAAGTGTGTGTGTGTGTGTGTGTGTGTGTGTGTGTGTGTGTGTACATATACACAGAAGATGGCAGCATGTGGCATGAATCTCCAAAAATATTTGAACAACTAAAGCCCATAGGCTAGGAATGAATGCAAAGAACAACAAAAGAGGCTCCTAAATATTCTGGGGATAGAATAAAAGGGGAAAGGAATCATAATAAAAGAAAATGACAGAAAAGCTCAAGAACTATTCCTTGACAATTTATTCTAGTTTTTTCCCCTAGGAATACACAAGTTTATTGGTTTTCTTTTGAAAATGTAATTCTATCCAACATTATTAAGTATCTACTATATGCTAGTCACTGAGCGTGAGAGATATAATGATTAAAAAAAATAAAAATTGTATTTCCTCAAGGAGCTTACAACCTATTGAATAAATACAACATATACCCAGACAAGTAAAATGTTTAATCAAAATGGGCAGCTAGGTGGCACAATGGGGAGAGTATTGGGCCTGGAGTCAGGAAGATCAGAGTTCAAATCTGGGACTCAAGACACTCACTGACTGTGTGACCCTGGGCAAGTTACTTAAGTCTGTTTGCCTTAATTTGCTGATCTGTAAAATGAGCTGGAAAAGAAAATGGCAAAGCACTCCAATGTCTTTACTGAGAAAACTCCAAATAGGGTCAAGAAGAATCAGACAAAACTGAACAACGAATCAAAATAATACAGAGTAATTTCAGGAGAGAAAGAGGGACAATAACTGGGGGATTAGGGAGGGAGGGAGGGAAGTCCATCAGAAAAAGTCTCATGTAGAAAGCATCTGAGTTACATCTTGAAGACAGCTAAGAATTCCAAAACATGTATGTGATAAGGTAATAAATTTTAAATATGCTCCTTCTCCCTACCAAGTCTGGCTCAACTTATACTTTCGATTTCAAATGTTAAATGTAATCAAGTTCTTTGGATTTTATTTTACTTTTGCCTTTATATCCCAGCATTTAGGATATTGCCTGACCCAGAGAAAGCACTTCAGATGCTTTGATGATTGAGTTGATGATTTTGATCATTTGATGATGAAATGTGATGGCTAATTGAGGAACACAGGGAACCATATGGAGAAAGACCCAGGGAAGGGAGCTACCCCACTCTCCACAGTTTTCCCTACATTCCCAACACTGGTTCTGCAACTCTGTAGGATTTTTTTCTATGTGCTGGATTGAGTTCAGCTAGGTAGATTTAGAACTGGTTGAATGCCCAGACTCAAATAGTAGAGATTAATGGTGGGGGAGGAGGGATCCGTCTAGAGAGTGGACTCTAGCATGATGTAGGAAGGCTTTCTTTAGCCCTGTTCTGTTCATTGCTATCAGTGATTTGAATGAAGGCATAGCTAGATATCATGAAGCTGGAAGGAAAAGATAATGTACTGAATAAGAGAATTGGAATCCACAAGGATGTTGACAAGCTGAAAGAATGAAACAAATATATAAAAAGATAAAGTTTTAAAAGAAGAACATATAAAGTCCTACACTTTGGTATAAAAACATCTACTATATGAGTATTGGATAGGAAAGAATATTACGATGGAAAATACATGTATATATTGATATATGCATATAAAATAGAAATATATATAGTAAAGCATAATTTATCATATATATGAATTCTATATTAGGTAATACATTATATGCATATGGTTTATATATTCATATATATATCTATGAATTCCTACTCCCAGGTATTTGATAAAGTTACATCTCCTCCTCAGAGTTCCAAGAGTATTCCTTTTTTCCAAAAAGAATTTTTATTTCATTAAATATGTTCCAATAACATGTAAGTAAAAATCTTTTTAACATTCATTTTTTAAAAAAATTTGAGTTCCAAATTCTCTTTCTTCCTCCTACATATTCGCATCCTATTAAGAAGACAATTGATTATGGAGGTGAAAGCATGAAAAACATATTTCCATATTAGCTATGTTGCAAAAGAAAATACACCAAAAAAAACGAGAAGAAAAAAAAGAGAGTAACAAAATTATATTTCAATCCTCACTCAAAATTCATCAGTTCTCTTTTAGTACTTAGCATTTTTATCATGGGGCTTTTGGAATTATCTTGGATCATTATCTTGATCAGAGTAGCTAAGTTTTTCATAGTTGATTATTCTTCCAATATTACTCATACTGTGTACAACATTCTCCTAGTTCTGATCACTTCATTTTGCATCAGTTCCTGCTCATCATTTCTTGTAAACACAATATTGTTCCATCACAATCACATACCACAGTTTTTTCAGTTGTTCTCCAATTGACAGACATATCAATTTCCAATCCTTCTCCACCAGAAAAAGAGTTGCTATAAATATTTTTGCATAAACAGGTCTTTTCCCCTTTTCTTTAATTCCTTTAGAATATAAACCTAGTAGTAGCATTGATTTAAAACCCTTTTGGCATAGTCACAAATTTTCTTCTAGTATGGTTGAACTAGTTCACAACTTCACCAGCAGTGCATTAGTGTTTCAATTTTTTCATCTTCCCCCCAGCATTTGTCATTTTCCTTTTTTATGTTAGCTAATCTGATAAAGAGTGAGGTGATACCTCAGAGGAATTTGAATTTGAATTTCTCTAGTCAATAGTGATTTAGAGAATTGTTTCATGTAATTATTGATAGCTTTGATTTTTTCTTCTAAAGACTGCCTGTTCATATCCTTTTATCATTTATCAATTGGGGAATGTTTCTTGCTTTTACAAATTTGCTCTCATTCCCTATATATTTTGGAAATTAGGCCTTTATCAGAGAAACTTGCTATAAAATTTTCCTCTCCAACTTTCCTGTTTTCCTTCTATTTTAGCTACATTAGTTTTATTTGTACAAAAACTTGTAATTTCACATAATCAAAATTATCATTTTACTTCCCACGACATTCTTTAGTTCTATTCCTCAAGGGATACTCCTAAAGAGTCAAAGGTTATTCTCTCTTCCCATCAGCTCACGTCCCAATTTGTGTGCTTCCCACAAAATTATGCGTCAACAACCAATTAATCAGCCAGCCTTAAGTAACATTTGGAAAAGAAAATCTACTATAGTGATACAGTTGGCACAAAATACCCTACCACTTCTGAAAAAGTCAGTGACAGTTTCTCACAAATCAAACAGAGTCCAAAAGAAAATGGGCTCAAGTTTAGATATTACAGATGGCAAAGGGTATTACTAGTTGCTGGGAAGTCCTTTTCTCCTATTCATGAGCTGCTCAACATATTCTTCATAAGCATGTTATAATTTCTTTACTAAGCTTCTCATATAGCCATGAGTCTATATTCAATATATGCTTGGCTCCCAATGGAAACACTGAAATCAGCTTGATCTGAGTATGCTACTAAAATACTGACAAGAAAATAGAAAGTCCAGGTCTCCCAACTCCAGAAGGTAGTGAAGGTAGTGAAGGTGAAGAGCAGTTGTTAAGTCGAAGATCTAAGTCAAAGTTGGAGCTGAGACCTCTCCTTCCCTCCAGAGCACTTCCTTTTCAAGTAGACTAGCTCCAAACTCTATTTGTTCCAGTCTTTCAAACCAATCTGGTTAAGTCTACCTTGACAAGTTATAAATGACCCTTGCAATTATGACCAAGTTTCTTGGCTTTTCCAAAAGAATTGAAGGACATTTTGCTTTAACATAAAAGCCCATAGTTGATTGATAAATGATTGTGATGTATTCTCATCCAGTGAAGAGATAACAGGTTAAAGTGGTTTTCAACCCAACCTTTACAAATAGAAATATAATATCTAAGATGAGGGACTCCTGGGTTATTTTATTCAGTTGAAAAGATAAACTGGAGAAGCAGCTAGGTGGCACAGTGGATAGAGCACCAGTCTGAAGTCAGGAGGCCCCAAGTTCAAATCTAAGCTCAGACACTTAATACTTCCTAGAGGAGAACAACAATGTTGTTGAGTGGAGTATGTCATTGAAGAATGAGGTGAAAAACCTGGAAATGGTTAATCTGGAGAAAAGAAAATTTGGAGATTAGAATATTACAGGTATCTACAAATATTTGAGGTACTGTCATTTGGCAGAAGAATTCAATCATTTTGACAATTTTCATAGGAAATAATTTAGACCAATAGAGACATTTAAAAGAAGCAGATTTTTAGCTTGCTATTAGGTACCATCATTTTACATTCTATATTATATATATTGTATTTTAACCATCATAACTATATTTTAACCATTAGAGTGGCTTAAAAATATAATTGACCTCTTGAAGATCCATTCTTTTATGCCCCTGTCATAAGAGTTGCAGAGGGAATTCTTTCCCCCTCTGAGATTCTATCATTTATTTGATATTTACAAAACCCTGTAAGATAGGTATGGCAGGAGATGAGACTTAGTGAAGTCAAATAACTTTCCTAGTCACACAGATAATGAGAGATAGAGCTAGAAAGAGTCCTCAATTCTTCTGACCAAAGTTCTTTTTTTTTATTTATATCCATCCTACCTTCATCTACTCTCTAACTCCCTCACCCCACCTTAATTCAATCTCTTTGGGGAAATGGGAAGTATATGAAGCATCCTCATTTTTCTTCCTGCTTGTTTCACCTCATTATCAAGGCATTCAGGATGTTCTTTTGCAAAGGCAACAGAATAGCTTCCTGATAACCAAGAATTTCTGGTTCTCTGACTCTTTGGTTGATTTTAATGTAATTTATTCAAAAAAACAAAAAAATCCATTTTCTCTCTCTCTCCTATACTCCCTGGAAAAAGGAAAACTAAAAAACACTTTTGTAACAAAGATGCATAATCAAACAAAACAAATCGCTCTGCATTTGACGCCTTCCATAAATATCTATCTCATTCTACCCTGCATCCATCATCCCTCTGTCAAGAGATGGGTAACATGATTCCCCATCAGTATTCTGGAATTGGGGATGGTCATTTTGTTGATCAGAGTTCTCAGACTTTCAAATTTGCTGGTCTTTTCTTATTTTATTACTTGTTCTCCTGGTTCTTCTCATTTGATTTCATTCTGTATCAGTTCTTAAAAGACATTCCAAGAAAAGAAAAATGGACAGACTCAGTAAAATTTGAATCCTCTCTGGCTCTCTGGTTTTCTTTGAGGCAAAAAATACTTTGTGACTTTGGTTATACTGCTTCAGTGATCTGCTACAACTTTGAATTCAATTTCCTGTTTGTGTCACATTTTCCTAGATGATAGCACCTTTTTGTGGGGCCCCTATCAAGTGCTTACTGCAAGGGGGTATCCAAGCATTGCCTTTGGACCCTAGTTAACCCCAATGAGGAATACTTTGCTCTTATATCAATACAGGTCAGAAGGGGTTTCAAAAAGGCAGCACTGTCACACAGGGATGTGCTTATATAGCCATGGCAGTGCAGATGCCAATGGGGAATGGTATAGGTAGGAACTTTCCTCTCTCTACTTCGTCCAGCTTCACCAGTGACTAGATTATTCAGCAACTCACAAAGTGATCCCAGAACCCTAGAGCTCCTCCAGGTTCAAACTTAGAGAGACTTTTAAACAAAGAAGACTAAAGAAGGCTAAATGCATCTTTCTCCTGGCATTTTTCCTTCCTAATTTTGGGATAGCTGAATAGTACAAAAGGGAAGTAATCTGGACACTTGAGCAATCACTGTTTTAGAAAGTTGTTTGGTATTCAAGAAACACTCAGGCCTTTACTATAAGTCTTTTGAGTTAGAAACAGATACCAAATTTTGCCATAAGTGCAATTTTAACCTTACAATTGAAATCATTCTGATGATTTCTAACCCTCATCAAAAACTCTTCTAATCCCCAATTCATTTAAGTATTTTATTTGGACAAGAGCTCTTGTGTTGAGTTGTACAGTGTTTGCTCTTTGAGAGTTACACTTAGGGATATCCAGTAAAAATATATCCCTATTCATCAATGCATTTACATCTTCCAGTTTTTATCTCATGATATTGTCCACAGCAGTCTACAAATTGAAGACCCAGGTCTCAAAATACAAATCGTTATTATCTCAAGAATTTATTAATGATACTACCCCACAGGAATGGGATCCTGAGATTAACTGTGAGAGTCTTGCCTAGATACTGGTACCTATAATAACAGAGAATATAGTAAGAACAAAAGACAAAGTATTAACTTTGAAAGGTAGAAGAGTTTCTTACTAGACTTCTTAATCTTCTTTCATTTATTGAAGGGGAGGGAGAGAAAGAAAAACAGGAAGAGAAGAGGAGAAACAGGAGACAGAAACAGAGAGACAGGAAGAAAGACAGGAGAGGGGAGGGGGGGGGAAGAAGAAGAGGAAAAGGAAGAAGGAGGAGGAGGAAGAGGAAGAGGAGGAGGAGAAAAAGAAGGAGGAAAAAGAAGGAAAAGGAGGAGGAGGAGGAGAAGGAGAAGAAGAATAAGAAAGAAAAGAAGAAGAAAGAAAAGAAGAAAAGAAGAAGAAGAAGAGAGGAAGTAGAGAGAAAAAGAAAGTAGCCCCACTTCAGTGCTCATCCTTAAATCAAAGGATTAAAGGGTCACTGATCTCGTCAATGTGTGATGTGCCTACATTTTTTTTCTTGGAGAAATAATTTTTAAATATCAGCATACAATTGTATACAAAAATTGTATACAAAATTAATAAAAGCTAATTTTATGGGAAGTAGGAGATGGAGGATCAGAAGCTTCAGAAGGAGGTATTTGAGGTGACAAAATAAATAAATGATTCTAAAAAGAAAAGGGGGAAGTGATATAATCAAAGCATTGGGGACAGCCAACACAAAGGTATGGAAATGCAAAATGGAGTGAGCAAATGTGAGGAATAGCAAAAAAGGCCAGCTTAGCTGGATTGTAGCATGAGAAAAGAAAATGTACATAAGGGGACTGGAAAGACTGGGACCGAGTTGTAAAGGACTCTAAATGTTAGCCAGAAAAAAATTGATTTTAAATTTTAGAGTTAATAGGAAGCCATCAGAGCTTATTAAGAAAGAATGGTCAGAGCTGTGTTTTAGGAAGTCACTGGCATCTGTGAGGATGATGAAGTGGAATAAGGCATCATTGAAAGAAGACAGAATTAAGAAACTATCATAGATGGTCAAATAAGAAGTGTTCACATGTGGTTATGATTCATGAGAGAGATACAATGGAGGTGGAGACAAGAACACTTGGATACTGTTTTGAAATATGAAGTGAAGGAGGGCAAAGAATTTAGGATGATCCTAAGTTCTGGAAATGTTGATGATTGGAAGAATGGTAATACCCTCAATAAAAATAGAAGTATATGGAGGAGATTGGGTTGGAGGGGAAAGATTACAAATTCTATTATGGACATGTTGGTTTTGAGATAGGGCATACAAGTTTGAAATATCCAACAACCAGCTGGACACACTAGCTTTGGAGAGAGACTACTGGTGAATAAACTGATGATAGGAGTCATCAACATAATAGTCATAAACATCAACATAGGTAATTAAACATTTGGCAACACTAAGTGAGAGAAAAGAAAGAGAAGATGGAATGAGATGGGGAGTTGGAAAACACCAACAGTTAGCAGATTTGGTTTGGGTGATGAACTAGCAAAGAAGACCAAGAAGGAGACGTTATAAAGCTAGAGGAAGAACCAAGATAGAAAAATGTCCAAAGAAAAAACAGAAAAAGGGCTGGAGAAAATTTCAAAGGAAGAGGGGAATTAATGAAAATCATAACCAATCTATCCTTGCCTTAAATAGTGGGTAACATCCATTTCCTCCCATAACAAATCCCACAGTAGATCTACATAGCTAGCTGGAGGTGGGCACCAATGAGACACATGGATTATCCATGCTCATCTCTTACTCTCACTACATAGCTAGCCCTCCTCCTTTCCCTCAATGATAGCTATCCCTTATGTCATTCTCCACACATAGGTCATAATTGAAAATATGCTACAGCCTACTTTCGCCCACCATGCCTTTCATGGAGCCCAGTGGTAAGATGTAATTAATGTAGTGTGGTATTGGTGATTTAAGTAGTGACAAATTATAAGGATGCTACTGTAACAGGCTCCCACAGGCTTAAAAGGAACATTTGTTCTATCTTAATGATGGGTCATGATAACCATCCTTAGACATTTCTCTTTATATTTTAAAGTGGTGATCTGCCTTTCATCTGGCATCTGATTATATGGGCCTAGCCTAAAACGGGGCAAGTTTGCTAACCTATTGTTTACATTTTAAAAGATTTTTTTACCATGTATTATTTACCTGTTGCCAGAGATTTTTTTTAAACCAACCTTGCATTTAAAAAAATACTGATGCTTCAGCTGATATCTATGATAATCTACTTCTCCCAAAGAACTTAACACTGGGTATTTGATCTAGACAGACTTGAAGTAGTAAGAATTGAAGAGTATATCACTCAAGAAGAATTTCCCCTCCAGACTGCATTAAGATATCCTGCTGTTTTTCAGGATTTTTTTGGTGGTGACCAACTTTTGCAACACCATTTAGGGTTTTTCTGGCAAAGCTACTGGAGTGGTTTGCTTTTTCCTTCTCCAGCTCATTTTATGGATTAAGAAAGTAAGGGAAATAGAATGAATGATTTTTTCAGGATCACAGACCTAGTAAGTGTCTGAGGTTAGATTTGAATCGTGAATGAGTCTTCCTGACTTTAGGATGGGCATTCTATCCACTATGCCATCAGCTAACTGCCCCATAAAGTATCCTAAGTACTCTACATTTGGGGATTCTACAAACCTTAGTTAACAAACTAGAATGGATACTTCATTGTTTGGGAGAGATTAGAGAACAAGAGGCTAGACTCAATCACCTATGATGATTTAATGTTATCCTTCGATCCTAGCTTATTTAATCCTGGAATACATGACTTTTTATGTCTGGTGTGTGATTTCTTCATAATAACCACAACCCTGAGAAGTTGGTAGAACAATCATGACGTGATTTCAGTGCTTAAAGGAGTCCTCCACAAGGAAGTACCTCCTATTAATACAAATTGGCAACTGTTGGCTATTGTAAGATTACAACCTACATTCTTTTTTATTTTAATTTTTATTATTATTATGGCTTTTTATTGACAGAACATATGCATGGGTAATTGACCCTTACAAAACCTTTTGTTTCAAATTTTCCTTTCCTTCCCCCTGCTCCCTCCCCTAGATGGCAGGTAGTCCAATACATGTTAAATATGTACAACCTTCTTAAGTGAGTTGTAAAAATATGTCAAAGATAGCTGAATCTAACTTTGAGGACCTGGGCTTCCATCCCTAATAGCAAGCTGCCCCTCAATGCAAAATACGTTACCCCCATTTTAGCCGGTCATATGGCTAGCATCCATTAAGGTGTCCAAAATGCTTTATATAGCGTTATCTTAATTGTGCCTCACAATGATCATCTGAGCTGCATGCTATCATAGCACCACATTATAGATGAGGAAACTGAGGCTATAAACTATGGTCTGAGGTGGAATTTGAACTCAGGTCTTCTTAACTCTAAGCCCAGTGTTATTTCCACAGAGTCATGTACCTTCTTAGTAAATAGCAGAAATAATACTTATAGAGGTTTTGCAATTCTCTAGACATGACCTCAAGCTTTCTGACTCCCAAGTGTGTTGTTCCTCCAATGACACTCAGATATTTTCATAGGAATCCGGAGATGATGCACAGAAGTCTTGTGACCCATGACAATTCTATAAAAGGAGTTTGCGCATTACACAAATAAATTTATACTAACTAGATTTCAGATTTGTTTTCCTCGTTTTATTATCTATCCCAAATATGTCCAGTTCTCCACAGAGACACACTTCGAGGAGTATGGTTTGCAAGCACCCAGCTCATCTTTGTGAGTCACTGTCTGATTCATCTTCCTAAGCAGTTAAACCTTTTGTCTAATAACACTGTCCCTGAGTTCTCAGCTGGGAACTCGGAAGTGGGCCTGCAGCTGTTACACATCATTGTTACTGTTTAGTTGTTAAAAGCACATCAAGATTTTTGGTTTGGTTCGGTGGGGGGGGATGTTTTTTTTGGCTGGATTTAGGAAAGACTTGTAAATCTTTAGATTTATAGTAGGGAAGCAACGGTGAAGCAGGAGCTGAAGTACAAGCCAATGCTTTAAAAATTACATGTGTTCTTGGCTCCATTTCTTCCACATTTCTATCTAGCTCTCTTCTTTTATAGAATATACACAGACAGAGAAGGGATATACTTTCACAGACTTTATATATTTATGTGTATATGTACATACGTAAATTTGTACACACATTTATATGTACACACACATATATAGGCAGAAAAATGAGTAATCTTTATACCTGTAAAAGCAAAAGGAGAACATGGGGGGGACAAAGTCAACCAAGATTCCCTTGGGGCCTTCAACAAAGGAAGCTAAAGAGTGCTGGAAAATCTCACTATCCTCACTATTCTCACTGTATTTAAAAATACAGCTGAAAAGAAGAAAATAGTTAGCCATGAGGCAGACAGACCAACACATGGCTCTCAGGGAATTACTCTGGAGCTGTTAGAATCAAAGACAATATGGAATAGTGGCGAGAGGGCAGATCTTGGACTCATGAAAAAAAACTTTAATACTGTAATGTTTGGGCTAGCTTTCTGGAGGACCTTGGGATCAGCCTGAGTCCTTGGTCTTAGTGGAGGAGTGAAGGAGGCAGGAGGGCCACCACAAGGCTGGTCAAAGATAGAATGTCTCATTTCCAGTTCTTCTTAGTCCTTATATCTTAGTACAGTTACATCATTACAGCATACTGAATATGAGTGAACTAGAGAATCATTACATCATCAAACTAAGTACTAAGTATATGTATACTAAAGAACCATCATCTCATCAATTCCACTGAATTAACACCTTGTTTCAAGTATACTTCTCCAGAGTTCCAGCCCTCTACAAATAATAATAACATAATAAGTAAAGGGCCTATGCACTAGGCCCTTTAATAAATATTTTTACAATTACAATTATCATCTCACTTGATCCTCACAACCCTGAGAAGTAAGTGCTATTATTATTCCCAGTTTACAGATGAAGACTCTGAGGCAGACAAAAATCCATTTGCCCACTGGATTTGAACAAAGGTCTAAATAAATGTCTTTTATTTTGTTAGTACCTTGGCTAAGTATAGTAAGAGGGAGAAAAGACCAATTTGGTGGAGACAGTTCCTCAAGTACAGTACAAACTTCAAGTCTGGATTTAAAACTGGAAAATACTTTAGAGATCACCTAGTTTTTTTGTAAATGATTAGATAGGAGAAGGAAATCACTAGCATATCCCACCTTTGTTGCCCTACTTTTTAATTTAAAGAGTATTTAGTTCAGTTATCTAGCTGTGTCTTGCAAAGTTTGGAATGGGGTAGAGAAGTCAAAACATGGCTAACTGAGTTCTTTCCCATGAAAAAAGAGGAAGCTAGTTCTCTAAAATGCATCCCTAAATTCTGTGATTCTATTATTCTAACCTAAATTCCCTAGGGGCCCTCTATTTTATTCCAACGGATGGAGGGTCTTTCTTTTACCAATTTTCTGCTCCATTTTCAAATTATCATTTTATAGAAATGTAAAAATTGGGGTCCATTTGAATCAGTCAACTAATCAGTCTATAGAACTTGTTGACATATTCAGGGCTCTAGTCCTGATATCTTTGTCAAGAGAGAATAAGGCTATTGAATCAAAGACATGGAACTAAGTGACAGTAACCTAGTTAATGAGTTTCCATCCTTCTTGTTTAGAATGAGAAATTGGAAGGTCTGACACTTTAGAGAAGACAGGAATTCCTAAGATGGACATGTTTGGTGATGAGAGTAATAGGGGTAGAAAACTTCTCTTCCCTCACATCTTGTTCAGAGTCAGAGGGTCAGAGGACTCAGATGTCTTTTTGGTGTCCTAGCCATATCCCAAGAGCACAAGTAAATGGCATCAGTGTCTGCAGAAGAGGTAAAGATAAATTAGATTCACGTCAGAAAAGCAGCTTCAGAACTCTGCTAAGAATCTGACTGAAAGCTACAGAATACATTAGGAGAATATCTTAAGGACTCTAGTAAAAGGATTTCCAGGAGCTATGAGTTATCCCTTTTTCTGTGTGTGCCCTAAATTTTAGTCCACTTTCCCTTGGATTCTCTGTGTCCTTGTGGGAGAACATGTCACAAACTATTTTTTGAAGGGGATAGGAGCGTTTGAACTAATGACTATTTTGACTATAACACTTTTATAAAGACCCATTTCTAAAAGCTAATTATGCCTGACTGACTAACGAAGAATAACTGATAACCAGCTGATGAGATCAAACTAAATAGTGTAAAAAGCATACTAATGGAGGAAAGGGGAAATTCAGACATTATATGCCATCGTACTAGAAAAAACACTCTAAACTCCCTGGTTACCTCCAGGCTGGTATGAGCTGGTAGATTCTTCAAAAAATAAGATACTTGGAAATCTTCATATTTATGGAAAACCACTAGAGATATTCTCCTTCTAGAAAAAAAAATTTATTGACTACCCAAATTTTCAGGATTCACTAAAAAATATGTTTTCGCCTTCTCTTTTAGAGTACAATGATGTAGCAGTCATTTTTTTGATTTGCTTCTTATAAGATGGACAAGTATATATATGCATTTTTCCCTCTAAGAGTATTTTATTTTTTCCAATTACATGTAAAATAGTTTTCAATAATTACTTTTATAAGATTTTGAGTCCCATTTTTCTCTCTCTCCTCTCTCCAAGATGGCAAGCAATCTGATATGTTATACATATACAGTCATATTAAACATCTTTCCACATTAGTTACATTGCAAAAGAAGAATCAGAACAAAAGGGGAGAACCATGAGAAAGAAAAAACAAAAATGAAAATAGTTTGCTTTGATCTACATTTAGACTCCATAGTTTCTTCTCTGGGTATGTTGTAAAAATAACTTGTTTACTGAAGTGTATATTTATCAATATATCATAATATTCATATTGTATCTATTACATTTTGTGATAGCTTGATTAGTGACTATGCATACACACACACACACACACACACACACACACACACACACACACACACTGCTCTCTCCATCCTCTTTCTCCTCTCCCTTTCCTCTCTCTCTCTCTCTCTCTCCCCCTCTCTCTCCCCTCCCTCTTTCCTCTTTCCTTGCCTTGTTCTGTTTTAAGTTTACAAGTCTGTAGACAATTATATTTTTACTGGTGTTTATTACTTAATAAGTATTTAATAAATATCTACTAAGATCAGACTGTGCTAAGCCTGACAAAGACAGTCATATTTATTGACAATCATTTTATTTGCTGGTCTGCTTCTTATAAGACAGACTAATATATTTTAAAAGTCACTTTTGTTTATTAGAATGGTTATTTATCCATATATTAAGTTACTGTACACCCAGTATGAGTATTACAGTTAATATGAATTTTGCCTTCCTATAATCCCAGAAGTTAACCTAGAGCAAAGGTCTTACCCTGATCTCCTGTAAACCTGCCTGTTGTCCTCGGTGCTTCTGAAGGTGGCCTAAACCAGATTATAGTGTGATTGGGAAATATTTAATAAAATAAATAAAAATAAAATATAAACATCACATTTTAAACAAAGGCAATATGTGGTCTACAGAAACTGTTAGGTATGCACTCATGGCTTCCAGTTTCTATTTGAAATTGCAGTTATGTTGAGAATACTGATCTTTGCTCATATAAAAAATTAATTTTAAGAAAATCCAGAATTGTTGTCCCACTGTGGTCTGAGTTTGGCAGCTGGTCCAAGTTCTTTGCTGACAGTAGGTCCATAGGACAAAGTTTCCTTGTTAGCCCAGAAATTCAGAGCAATCAATCCTAAATGCATAATTTAACCTGCTTGCTCTAGTGAGGTCGGTGAATAGAAAGTCCATTTGGATTACCTTTGCAATGTGAAGGATATATTGGGGAAAATGTGGGGTATTCTTTGGCATAGAGACCCAGAAGGAATTTGCCTGGACATTCCAAGGGGTCACTTATGGCAAAAGGACCCCTGAAGAAATTATGGTATGTACTATGTAGAAAGGGACATTTTTTTCCAGACACTAATTGGAGGACTTTATGGACTGAGGAAATCATGGAAGAGATTTCACTCAAGGTAGTTTGGTTTTCCTCCAGAAGCAAGGGAGGGTGGCTTCCAGTCGATCCCAAGTCCATAGTCTCTGAGGAGAGAGATCCCTATGTTCAAAGGTTTTTTGCAAGGGATATCTATGCATCCGAGATAGGAAGCTTGACTGGTTTTTCAAGTTAGTCAATGACTTAAACTTGATATATTTAGGTCAAGAGTAGAAGATATCTCAGGGGTGAGGGAGAAGGCAATGACTCTAACCCCATGGACTGCTAATGGTTGAGAAAGGAGATCGAGATTCCTGGTTACCTTCAGCTCCCACAGAAAATCTTACCTCCAAGAAGCCCTTCCTGATGCTGCTTAATGTTAGTACCTTCCCTTTACTGCTCAGCTCCAATTTACCCTGTAATCTCTTGTTTGTAAATAGGTGTTTTTGTGTTTTTGACTGTGAACTCCTTCAGATTAAGGCTTGCTTTTTCCCCAACCCCTTCCCCCCTTCCCTCAGCCCCAGGTTTAGCAAAGTGGCTGGCATTTAGTAGATGGCTATTAAATAATTATTGACTGACTAATGAGAACCAGTAAAAATATAATTGTGTAGAGACTTGGAAACTTAAAATGGAGATGTGGATTGTGTCTGTGATCACAGAATGTAACAGTTAAAATATGGAAAAAGGAATATCCAAAGGATTAATAGTTCACAGGAGACAATAAGCATGAATATTGCCAGTAATAAACTCATGGCCTTAAATATGTGCAAACGCACACAAAGAAGTCAGAAGGAAGGTAAACTTCAAGTCTTAATGAAAGGAATGATCAACTAACAAACATTTACTGAATAATTATTATGTCCTACCTTGGACACTATACCAGCCATAAAGAATCCAAAGTAAAAAAGAAAAAAAAAAAAGAAAAGAAACTGTTATTGCTCTGAAATAGCTTGGAGGAAACAGCAAGTATTTAGATAGCAATTACAAAACATTTATAAGACAAATACAAGGTAATATTTCTGAGGGTGGAGGAAAGATAATAACTTCTAAGGGACCCAGGAATGGCCTTATGAAGAAGGTGGTATTTGAGTCTAAGTCAATCAACAAACATTTGTTTAAATTTAAAAATTTAAACTACATATCAGGCACTGTGCTAAGTACTGGGGATACAAATAGTCTTTGCTCTCAAGTACACATTCTAATGGGGAAAACAACATATAAATAACCAAGTACCTAGAAATTGTATGTAGTAGAGGAAGATATTGTGAAAAGGGGGAAGTAATGAGCTATGAAGGGGACCTGAAAAAGTACTTCTAGAGTAGATAGGATTTGAGCTGAATTTTGAAGAAAGCTGAGAAGCAAGAAAAAGGGAGCAGAATATTTCAGGCAGGTGGGGGACAACAATTGTAAAAGTACAGAAAATGGAGAACCATGGTCAAGGAACAGCAAGTGGACCAATTTAGATCATTTACAGAGTGTGTGAAGGAGAATGAGGTGTAAAAAGGATGTAAAAAGTAGAAACAGACCAGGGGATGAAGAAATTTTAATGGCTCAAAAAGGAAATAACACTTGTATTTTATTTTGAAGGCAACAGGGAACCCCTAGAGCTCATTGAATAAAACTGACAGATGTGAGCTTTTAAAAAATCACCTCAGTGGATGAGTAGAGAATGAATTGGAAGAGGAAGGTACTTAAGCAGCAGGAACCAGTCACTTGAAGGATAGAGGTGTTCTTGACAGTAATAAGGAAAATTGAAGGGAGGAGGTTTGCGGGGGGGTTAAGTTATATTTTGAACAGGTTGAATCTGAGATGCCTAAAGGACACCTAGTTTGAAATGTTCAAGAGGTAAATGGAGATTGTGACTTTCATTGAAAGCCAGAAGGTTGAGCTTTGATTGTTAATCATCTTCAGAGATGACTTCTAGGACTGGAAGCAGATGACCTGAATTTAGGGATATGATTGATGGACAAGGGAAAAAGTGATAAGACTTCTGCTTGCATGACTAGGATGATGATAATGGATGAATATTGAGAAGAAAGAATTACTCAATTCTTATTTTGATTCAGTCTTCTCATCAAGAATGATCTTTGTACCAAGAAAAAGAAAAAAGTTTGTCAATGGAGAATTGAACTCTAAGATAAATGACGATAAGTGAGAGTATTTTGTTACTCTCAGCTCAAATCTCACCAGATCAACTTCATCTTTTTTTCAATAATCTCTCTGTACTTATGATTAAGGAGAGTGATACAAGCATGGCATACCTAGGATTCAGTATTTGACAAAGATCTTTTATATTATCCTTATGACCAAGGATAGCATTAGATCCCATTCTTTTCAAATTTGCAGGTGACCTAAGGGTGAGAAATACATCCAATATCCTAATTAAAACAGTAGTGTGATGTTACTGCTTCTTTTGTACTTCAAAACCTCCCAGTATTATAGGAAAAGATATCTATCTGTCTGTCTATCTACCTATCTCTGTGTGTGTGTATGTGTGTGTGTGTGTGTGTGTGTGTGTGTGTGTATTCTATTATGAGAATGCTCAAAGTCCAGAAATGGCAGTTTACATTTCTTCCAGAGATCATCTGGGTCCAGTGATATATTCTTTATTGGTACAGATACTCAGTTCATCCTCACAATGGCTCTTAAATTCTTGGATTGGCTCTAGTCGCTTGAAAGGGAGGGGGATAGGGTTGTTAAATATAGTCTTTTCATTTTGTTGTTCTGCCTGCTACTTTCACTGGGCTTTCATATGGCCAGAATGAGAATGTTAACTTGGGAGTTCAACTCATATCTACATAGGAATCCCCAATATAACATCCTGACAAGAGCTAATTAGCCCTCTCTTCTCCACCTCAAAGCTTATTTTCCTTCTTCAATCTCTTATTGGAGGTAATACCATCCACTACATCCTAACCCCCAAGGCTAGATTTTCAATCTTACCACTTGAAATTATTTATATAGGTCAAACTCAGACCCCAAAGAGAACATATTCCCCTCATGATTTTCATCAGAGGGTTTTCCTGAAAGCACTCTCATTGGTATTCTGGTCAGACAGGAAACCTCCTTTTCAAAGCAGAGGTGGAGGGAAATACAGCTCTAAGTGCTATAAATAGCGTATTTTATAAAAATGTATGAAAATAGTTGAGAAATGGATAAAGGGTAGGGGGTGGGAGGTTTCCATGGTAACTCAACTGTCGCTCTTTCTCCAGAGAAAGAGGTAGGGGAAGTACCATAGTAAATAAGACAAGCAAAGGGAATATAGGAAGCTGAAATGACATGTAATCACAAATCTGATGTGACAGCTCAGCAAAGAAACCAGTTTCAGATCAAATGTTCAAATTGGAAGGTGTGAGGCTGGCCTCTAGGGAAGAGCTCCCTTTTTCCAGGTGGAAATTGGATATGTGGGGAAAATAAACTGCCTTCTGTCAGCCATGTTTTCAGTACCCCAAGGATAGGAAAGCATGAACCATGAAAGGTGCTATCTTCTACCTAAAGCTCAAGTCCCAAATATTATGCCCTTCCAAGCATCTTATAGTAAAGATCCCCGATCTTTTGGTAACTACAACTAACTAGTCACCCAGCCTATTAAACTGATACAAACTTTCCCATCCTTGAAGTGAAGTGAAAGCAAGCTTGAGAGAAAATTCCAATCATAGGTTCCTGGGTCAGAAGGCAATGGAGAACAATGATAAAGAACACTAATTTGGAATTAGCGAACCTGGATTTGAATCTCTTCTTTGTAACTTACTTATATAGCATCAAGCAAATCAATTAGCTCTTTTCTTGTTTATAAGATGAGAGGATTGTATTGTATGTCCCTTAAGGTTACTTTCAGCTCTAAATTTATGATCCTATGATCCTCAGTGATTTGAGTTGGACTCAGAGATTTGGGATTTCCTTGCTCGCCATTACCAAGATTAATGTAAAAATGACTCGATATATGTAAGTCTTAGTATATATTGTATTTGAAGAGGACCAATAATATCACAAAGGTGTTGTCTTGATTTGTGCATGAATTGAATTTAAGTGTGCTAGAGCTAATAAACTGATCATGCTCACATCGTTATCTCAGTTCATATTAATTTCCAAATGTAACAATGTATTACACACACACACACACACACACATATATATACATGTATTAATTTATACACATATATATACATTCAGAAATGTATGGTTATATCTATATATTGTTGATGTTGTTCAGTCATGTCCAGTTCTTTTTGGTCCCATAATGGGATTTTCTTGGCAAAGGTACTGGAATGGTTTGTCATTTTCTTCTTCGGAGAATTAAGATAAACAGGTTAAATGACTTTATAGCTAGTAAATTCTAAGACTGTTTTTGAACTCAGCTCTTCTTAACTCCAAGCTCAGTGCTCTGTCCACTGACCCACTTAACTTCTTTGAAATAGAAGGGGAAACAGAAGCGATTCATTATTACACCAGTGATTTCTTCTTATCTTTGTTGTTCACTGTCTGACTCTTCATAGCCCTAGTTGGGGTTTTCTTGTCAAAATTACTAACATAGTTTGCCATTTGATTTCTAGCTCATTTTACAGATGAAGAAACTGAGGCAAGCAGGGCTAAGTGACTTGCCTAGAATCACATAATATCTGAGGTTAGATTTGAATTCAGGTCTTTCTAATTCTAGGCCTAGTGCTCTAACCATTGTTCCATCCAGAAATGTGTCAAGGTCAGAACATGTTAATTCTGGAGCTACCCAGACATTGTAATTATTTCTTAGAGTATTAGAGAATGGTGGGGTTACATGACTAAGCTAAGAGTCCACAAAACATTTCCAAAGTAAATCAGATTCTGTTCCTTCCTTTGCAGAAAGTTCTGGGAGTTCTCCACTCTTCCAGAACTCTGGGCATTCTCCTCCCTAAGATCAGCTTACTCCTATTTTTAAGCCTGCCCCTGGAACTAAAGGCAAAGCTATTTTGATTGTTTGTTCCTATCTCTGCTGCAGACTTAGAATTAGTGATAACAAGTGTTTACATAATTTTTTTCATTTCTGGCATAATTTTATCTGCTCTTTGGTGATATATGATTTCTATTATCAAGCAACACTTTGGTTATTTCTTTTCCTATATCTACTTGTGTGAATGAAGATGAACATCCATGTATTTCAATTAAGAAGACATTATTAAGCACCTACTGCATACCAGGCACTGTATTTTGTGGAAAACTCTTAAATTGCTATGGTCCCTGACTTCCAACCCAGGCTGTCCTGAGAGAAGAAGACAGAAGTGAGGTTTTACCAAGGTTATAGCCTCTGGCTAACTTTGTGACAGTTGTATAGTGACTGAAACAGTGGAAAGATAAGCTGTTTTTGGATTCAGAACGTCTGGGTTCAAATCCAGACTAATTTCTAAACCTAGCGGCCTTGAGTAAATGATTTAACTTTTCTATGGGCTTTGATTTCCTCATCTGTAAAATGAAGGAGTTGAATTTGGTGATCTCTAAAGTGTGAATGAACTCTAAATCTAAGAAAATCTAAGAACCTATCATGACAGACTAAAATAATTAAGAAAATAATGCAGAGAGAGAACTGATCAACTCTGAATGCAGAATGAAGCATTTTTTCATTTTCTTGCTTTTTTTGGTAACATGGCTAATGTGGAAATGTTTTGCATGACTTCATACATATAATGGGTATCATATTTCTTGCCCTCTCAATGACTAGGAGAGGGGTAGTGAGAGGGAAAGAATTTGGGACTGAATATAAAAAATTTTTAAAACTTTTTAAAGAAAGAAAAATAATCATATGTAATTACTGCATGAAACAACACTTGCTGCAAAGTTTTTTTTTTAATTTATATTTCTTCTAATTAAAATTAAAATATTTTATTCATTAATTAAATAATCTTGCCTTATATACTGTTAAGGAACACTGGGCAAGTCACTTAACCTCTCTTAAAGGCAGTTTCCTCCCCTGTAAAATGGAGATTCTAATAACACTAGCCTCCCAGGATCATTGCAAGAATAAAATGAAATATAATATGAAAAAATGCTTTGTAAATCTTTAAGCTGTTAGCTGTTGAATGTTGAACAATGATGATTGATGATACCAAAGAGTGTTCCTTCATCTCAGAGGCTGACATTGGGAAAAGGGTCATATCTTCTCCTGAAACACCTGCTGAAGCCACTGAAAGAGGAAGAATACTGAATTGTTCAGACATGAGTTCACCTGTTCCCTTCCCAAAAAAACATAGAAGGGGAAAAGTCCTAAATTATTAACCAAATAATCAGATAGTAACCAGAAAAATTAGCTGCAATGAAGTGTTTCTGCAGCTTTGACTGCATGGTCCATTAGCAATGTGGGCTAGTAGGAAGCATTCAGATATTCAAAGTTATCAGCTGTGAAACTGCACATCAGGGAGCTTCCCATCACGAGGTCAACTGTGTATATATTCTAGAGATTAAACTCCTATAACCATAACCTGTGGGAGGAGGGGATTATTCTCATTCCCATTCACAGACACACTTGTTTCTATTCTTTCTCTCCTCTTGTTTTTGCTTTTCTTTCCCTCTTGGTCTCAGGCACATACATATACAGTGGTCCTCTCCTTTCCTTTCTCCTGCACAGATTGCATCCAAGCTAAGCAAATATTTGCAAACCTCCTGCTCAGCTGGTCCCAAGGGGCCCCAGATGGCTCTATCCAACCTTGGATTTCTAAAGATGCAAAAAAGGAGGCTTATGACTTCCTTTTCTATCTCCTATCCTCCAGTCAGCCAATATTTTTCAATATGTTTAACGATTCTTGGTTTTTGTATTGGATTCCCCTCTTTTTAATTAGGACTTTTTCAACTTCAACAAATAATCTTAAATGACATAGTAGTATTGCTTCATAGGCAAATAATTTTATTTTGTAGTTAATTTGGACTTTTTTCACACTTTCTAGGTTTTTTTTTAATCCTCATGGGCAGTTTAAATGCATATTTTAAAGTCTTTATAATATCCTTTTTTTAGCCACCTAATTGCATTCTCTTCTACCCACAAAGGCTGCTTTGTCTAGTGCCTACTCCCCTTTGCCCTCATACCATTGCTCTCACTGAAGGCAGGAAAGGATGATTAAGTGAACACAAGGCCTTGTTTTGAGGAGCTAAAGGGCCAGGCAGTTATGCCAGTGACTGGAAGGAACAGTCAGTACCAAGTTCTAAGGGCTGATTCCCTTCCTGAAGCTAGTCACTTCTCTTCTTTCCCATTCTACTTTCCCACCTACAGAATGAGGCTCCAACCTTCCCCAGGGGATTGAGAAGATGAATTAGCATAGGTGAATTCCACTGTTCATCAATCCTTGAACATGAGGAGAGTGTTAAATCTTAGAAAATGCAAATGAAGGAGAAGGAAGATTATTTATTGGATAGATTCTACTCACGACTTGGGCTATCTGTCTCATGTCTGTAAATCCCTCAAAGCTTCAGGCATGAGCAACACTGCATGCATCTGCAATCAGCTGGTTTGAGAAAAATCCATCTTTGCAAAGAAATACAATTTGACTGTTTCCTCTTCATATCTGTTCCCTCCCTAACAAGGTTGCAAACTGTAAAAAGATAAGACTATGTTTTATAATTATCTTGTTTGATCCCACATAGTACTGGGCACATTAAAGATACTTGAAATGTCTGTCAAAATCAAGTTAAATTGAATCTTTGTATAAAACCATCCACCCCCCTCAAATGTCTATGTTTTCATTAAACTTTGTTTAAAACCAGCACTAATCCCACTTCATCCCTTCCAACACACATCTACTCCCACAGTTCAGTTGCAAGTCACTAAAATAAAAGTATAACTGCCCCATTACAAAGGCAGGGTTTTATTCTAGTATTGATATGGAAGAATTTGGAAAACAGCTAATACATGTCCTAACAAGGTCATACTGCGAAGTGTCTAGAAACCTCTTAGATTTATTAAACATAGCTTTGTAAATGGCACATCAGTATTTGGAGAAAAATAATATAACCATATAATAATATATATCAAGATTTTTGAAGAATCTTTATCTTGGTTACAGCTATGAGGTGGGAAGAGTATCAAAGAATCCTCTAAAAATTTATATTCTATATACAGGGGAAATCTCTATTCAAACAGTTGATTGGTATGCTACAAAGAAACCAGAGTGAGACCCTCATCTCCTCCCCCTGTGCAAGGCTGATGAGGCTATGAGTCAGAACATTACTGAGTGAAAGCAAGTGTTTTAGAATAGCAAGAAAATAAGGAAGACCATGGACCTAGGCTATTTTACTATTTCATTGCTTGTGTTTTTCAGAGCCAAATTAAATGTGAGAAATATGTGCAATAAACCATCTGGAGCTAGGTAAAGGGGAAGGAACAGCCCCACCAGCTGGTCTCTAGCTGAATGACATTTATTTGGCCCTTTCATGCAGTTCTGAAAGAAATGACTAGAGAATAGAACAGGAGAGAACAGAAGGAAAAGGAAAGCAGCCAAGACCCTAGACCTCCAAAGTCTTCTCTAGCTTACCCACCCTATAAACTCAGTCTTCACTCTCAATCTTTTATCCAATCAAGCTGTTTTTTTTGTGGCTACACACACACACACACACACACACACACACACACACCTGATACTGTCCCTTAACCTCATCAACAACCGTGGAAACTTCCTTACCACATCCTGCAATATCACTTTCTTTCTGTTACAACTTAAGGCCTCCTTGCAAAAAAAGTCTTTGCTAATCTACCATAGTCATTCTCTATCCTAATATTATGATTTCTAACTTTACCCCTTCTTATTAGTGCAATGCAATAGTGTATCTATTTATATACACATTTCTATGAGATATGTTTATGTCTCACCTCTGATACAGTGTCTACTATTTACTCAGCATCTCAGACACCTGGGAGAGGATTATGCAGTTTAGTCACTACTTGGTGACTAAGAGATATTTACTGTGACTTAGTCACTAGACTGAAATGTGATCCACCTGAGGGGGTCCGGCATCCCTCGAGCCAGAAACAACTCTGCCTCTAAGCAGTTGCTGACTTCTGAAGTGTGCATGGAGAACCAGCTATTCAAGACTTAATGGTTTACAATATATAGATAAGATGAGGCAGCCACCTTGGACAGCACCCCCAGCACTAATCTAGGCTCTGAGACTTCCTTTCCTTCACCAGCACCTGAAAGGCAGATAGAAGTGATTCCACATCAAACAATATTTGATTCCATGGTTGCTACTTAGATTACGGAGCTGATAATAGCTGCAGGATTTGGTTTCTTAACAATTTTTGTTTCTTGGTTCCTTTTGACAAGGTCTGGTGAAGCCTTTGGATCCCTTCTCAGAAAAGCTATTTTTAGATACATAAAATAAAATACAAGGATTACCAAGGAAATCAATTATATATTGAGATAGTAAGATTTTTTTAAAAAGCAAATTCACAGATATCAAGTTAAAAGCCCCTGATCTAGTCTAATGCTCTCATTTTATAGAACAAGCTAAAACCTAGAGAGAACAAATGATTTGCTCAAAGTCACATGATTGGTAAGTAATCTAACAGAACTGTAACAAATCCTAACCTTCTCAGAAAAGGAAGTGGTACCTGAGACTTTCACTTCCTCTGTAGACTACAGAGCTAGAAATCTCCACCCAGTTCTGAGCTCAGATCATATTTGTCACATCTTCACCCATTTCTTTCCATTTTTATTAAGATGAAATCAAGTTATGAGGGTCTATCCAAAGTTTTCTGATACACAGCACTGTTTTTTCCATGTGCCTTTGCACTGACTGTCCATCAAATCTGAGATGTACTAAATCCTCACCTCTAGCTCTTGGAACTTTTTGTTTTATTCAAGGTTCAAGCATTATATTTTATGTAAAGTCTTACCTGATTGCCTTCAGGCACAAAGCAAAACTCCTCATATATGTACTGTGTGTACATTATGTAAATACCTATATATGTACCTGGTACTAGGTAATACCATAACATATAGAGCACTGGACCTAGAGTTCAATTCCAACCTCAGACATTTATCAATTGTGTGACTCTGGGTAAGTTCACCTCTATTTGTCTCAGTTTTTTAATCTGTGAAATAGGGATAATGATAGCACCTACCTTCCAGGATTTTTGTAAGAATAAAATGAGATATTTGTAAAGAATTTTACAAATCTTAAAGCCTTTTTAATAAATGATAGTTATTATTATTAGCTATTATTACTTAGCTAAATTGTTTCTCTTTGTATCCTTATCATCTAGCAAAAGGCTTGGCCCATAGTATGTATTTAATAAATTCTTGTTGATTGATTCATTTAATTCAATTCAACAAGTTCTTAGTGATCATTTCCATATGTAGAAGCCATCTCCAGTCAGTGAAGTATATGGTCATATATTGCATGGTCCTCAAAGAATTTATATTCTATTATATGATAGGGATCCAAATGAATAAATATAAGATGGAATGTGCTTAGTACTGAAAGAGAGGTATATCTAAAGTATGATGAAACTTCCAGGAAGGAAAGATAAAGGCTTCATGAAAAAGGTGAACCTTGAGGAATGAATGTTATTTGTAAAGTTGAGGTTTAAATCAATCATTCAAAATTTATTATGGGAAAATGCATGAAGTTTGGGGAAAAAGTAAATGGGTCCAAATGACATAGGGTTCATAAAGGGAGTGATTATTATAGGAGCATAGTTTTAGAGCTAAAGGATATTTTAAAAATTTTAAAAATTTTCCCCCAGTTACACATAAAAACAACAGGTTTTTTATACATATACATTCATTTTTTTTTTACACATTTCCTTATGAGTCATGTCGGGAGGGAAAAATCAGCACAAAAGAGAAAAACCATGAGAGGAAAAAACAAGAAAAAGAAAAAAGTTAACATAGCATATGCTGATTTACATTCAGTCTTCATAGTTCTCTCTCTCTGGATGCAGATGACATTCCCCATCCAAAATTTATGTGAATTGCCTTGGATCACTGAACCACTGAGAAAAATCAAGTCTGTCACAGTTGATCATTGCACAATCTTGCTATTACTGTATATGATGTATTCCTGATTCTGCTCATTTTTCTCAGCATCATTTTGTGTAAATCTTTCCAGACCTTTCTAAAATCAGCTTGTTCATCATTTTTATAGAATGATAATATTCCATTATCTTCATATACCACAACTTATTCGGCTATTTCCCAATTGATGGCTATCTACTCATTTTTCAATTCTTTGCCACCAAAAAAAAGAGCTGCTACAAACATTTTGGCACATGTGGGTCCTTTTCCCTCCTTTATGATTTCTTTGGGAGACAAACCCAGTAATGACACTGCTGGATCAAAGAGTATGAACAGTTTTATAGCTATTTGGGCATAGTTTTAAATCGTTCCTCAGAATGGTTGAATCAATTCACAACTCCACCAAAAATGTTAGTATTCCAGTTTTCCCACATCACCTCCAATATTTATCATTTTTCCTGTCTTCTTAACCGATCTGAGAAGTGTAAAGTAGGACTTCAAGGTTATCTTAATTTGCACTTCTTTAATTATAGTGATTTAGAGCACTTTTTCATATGATTGTGGATGGCTTTAATTTCTTCATCTGAAAATTGTTCATATCCTTTGGCCATTTATCAATTGGGAAATGATTTGCATTCTTATAAATTTGACACAGTGCTAGAAGGGATTTTAGAGAGTATCTAATCCAATTTCCTCATTGCATAATTGAAGCTCAGACCAGTTAATTGTTTTGTCCTTAGTCACATAATCAGAAATGGCAGATATGAGTTTTGAGATCAGATCCTCCAATTCCTAGTTCAATACTCTTACTCTTGTATCTTATTACCTCTTCAGTTAAAGGTAAGACTGGAAATATAGGTTGGCATCTATACCTTAATTGGCTAATTTGCTTCCTCCCCATAAGAATATAAAATTATACCACTGCCCCCATTCTAATGATATGTTTACATTAGTAGACAAATATTCTATGTAATTTTTTTCTGTGCCACTCAACAGTATGCCAGAGACAAGAGAAACCTAGGAGGGAGTGCTTTTATGATCCGCCCCCTTTACAGTTGAGGAAACTGTAGGAGGCAAAGGTTAAATGACTTGGCTAAGTTCAATCAGCTAATAAATATCTGAGTTTGGATTTCAACTCAGAAATTCCTGGCTCTAGGTCTATTATATCCCAGAACTACCTCTTAGAATCATTTCAAATTCCATCTTCTTTAGGAAACCTTTCTGTATCCCCTTCCCACTACCTCATCCTACTGTCCCCAGTGCCTTTTCATCCTAAGTTACCCAGTTTCTACTTTGTATATATCTTGTTGATGCCTCTATATGCTAAAGCCTTTCCCATTAGAATGTAAGCTCTTTGAAAGCAGGGATTGTTTTCTTTTGTCTGAATTCCCAGTATTTGGATTTTAATAAATGCTTGTTTATTGCTTGATCGTGAGGACAGACAACATTGAAGCAAGTAACTTTGAGTGATGGAAATAAAGGGAGAGCTGAGTTTTTTTTTTCTTTTTGAGGATGAAAAGGTGGTGGTGAGGGGTTAAGCCCTGGTGACTTCACTCCAGAGATAGCCGGATATTTAATTGCCAAATAGCTGAGTCACTTAGTTTCTTTAAGCTTCAGTTTTTCTATGGAATGGGTAGAATGGTACTAAACAAAAATAACATTCTGCCAGATGTATCGGAAACTGAGAAAAATCAAACTAAAGTACCTTCCACTCTCAGTTGCTCTCTGATAACCTGTAACATTTTCCTTTGAAACTGGGGTTAGGGCAGAACACAGCAGCTAGTTTTCTCCAGAGGGATGACTCATCAAAGGTAGTTTCCCTGAGAGTGACTGTCAGGATAAGTCCCAACTGGGAAAGTTTTTCAGCTAAGGTTGAGTGATCCTTCCCAGCTGCCCCCAAGCACTGGATTTTCTACTTACGGTGACAGAACCATGCCTTGGTTCAGCTTGACTGCTCCTAGAACACAAAGATCCGTGACAGGGCTTATTAGCCAATCTCCATCCACCAGCCCCTTCATTAAAATTGATTCCATCAGATCACTTTTCTATTTGGGATTATCACGAATTGGACCATTGCCTAAAAATTTTAAATTGTTGTGCTGAGCCTTGTACCGTGAGACTTCCTAAATTACTTTCTACTGCATTCTACATATTTTTTCCCTCCAAAACTGTCCTTGACCTAAGCATAAAGGCATGGCACATAAAGGCAGATGATAGTGCATGGAGAAATCGAGGTAATGGAGGTATAGAGCAGTGTGAGGAAGAATGGGGTGGAATGTATTTTACTTAGTATATCTACTGGTTTCCTATTGTCTCTAGGATCAAATATAAGGTTTCTCAAAAGCCCAGTTGCTTGACCATCTCCTCCGTACTTTCCTTTCCATTCTCTTTTCTTTTCCCCATGTTGACCCTTTGGTGAACCAGCTAATCACTATACTGTTTTCTCCTCTTGACTCCATAGCACCTTTATCATGTTGTCAAATTTACTCTACCGATACCCAGCCTTGAATCACTCCCACTATCTACTGCCTTTGTTCCTATACAGGTGTTACTGAATGAAGATAGAGTAGAATACAATGCAATAATTCTTATTGGGCCCACTACAGATTTATGTTACACAGCCTTAACTGGGATCTTATTGCTCCTAGGAAAACCTACCGTGCTCTCCTTATCACTATCCTACCCTTTACAGTAATTTCTCCAGATCTTTTCATTCCTCCTCAAATCTTCCATATTTCTTCTTCCCCATTCATGTAAGTTAAACCTTTGCCTCAGATTTTATATTAAAAAATTGAAGCCATTTGCCAAGAACTCCTAAATTTTCTTTTCTTCCTTATTCACATCACTCATATATTTTCTGCCACTATCTCTTCTTTCATCCCTCTCTCACAAGAATAGGTGAATTTACTCTTTACCAAAGCTAACCTATCTAACTACACATGATCCCATTCTATCCTACCTTCAACAAATTGTCCTTTCTGTTATCCCTATTCTACCATATCCCTTCAACTTTTTCTTGTCTATCCTAACTCAGTTTCAATTGATCAATGATGGACAGAAGCAGCTACACCCAAAGAAAGAACACTGGGAAATGAATGTAAACTATTTGCATTTTTGTTTTTCTTCCCGGGTTATTTTTACCTTCTGAATCCAATTCTCCCTGTGGAACAAGAAAACTGTTCGGCTCTGCATACATATATTGTATCTAGGATATACTGCAACATATTTAACATATATAGGACTGCTTGCCATCTAGGGGAAGGGATAGAGGGAAGGAGGGGAAAAATCGGAACAGAAGTGAGTGCAAGGGATAATGTAAAAAAATTACCCTGGCATGGGTTCTGTCAATAAAAAGTTATTATAAAATAAAAAAATTTAAAAGATTTAAAAAAACTTTTTTCTTGTCTATTGGATCCTTCTCTACTGCCCCATCCTTAAAGAACCTTCACTTGATGCCTCCATCCCCTCTGAATTTTTGTTCTATATTTCTTCTGCCCTTTGTAACTTCTTGAGAAGAATGTGCAAAAGGACCCCAATCTTCCCGTCTTTAATTCTCTTTTTAACCTTTTACAATCTTGTTTCTGACCTCATCATTCCATCTAAATTACTCTCTCCAAAGTTAATGATCATTTAATCTCCAAATCCAAAGATCTTTTCTCAATCCTTGTTCTCCTTTACCTCTCTGAAGTCTTTAACACTCCTAATCACCCTTTTCTCCTTAATGGTTTTTTTTTTCTCTAAGTTTTTGGCACACTATTCTTTCCTAGTCTTCCTATTTATCATCCCACTCTTCGATCTCCTTTGTCAAATCTTCATTCTGGTCATGCTCTCTCATTGTAGGTATCTCCAAGGATTCTGTTCAGGGCATTTTTCTTTTCTCCCTCTATATACGCAACTTATATTGAAAGAGGGAATGGTTAATAGCAAAACACTCTTGAGGACGGATAGGGTGAAAGGAAAGAAAGAATACATGCGGGGGGGATACAGTTAGCAATACTAATTGTAACAATAATTTTGAAGAAAGTTTCTTTGACAAGGCCTCATTTCTCAAACATAGAGGGAACTGAATCAAATTTATAAAAAATAAGAGCCATGCCCCAATTGATAAATGATTATAGCCAAAGGACTACAAATTCATGTATATTCTTTGATCTAACACCACCACTACTGCACATGAATACCAAAAGAGATTTTAAAAAATGGAAAGGGGCCTTTATGTACAAAAATATTCATAGCAGATGTCTTCTTGGGGCAAAAAAAAGGAAATTAAGGGGATACCCATCAATTTGGAAATGGTTCAATAAACTGTGGTATGTGTTTGTGATGGAACACCTTGGAAAATGATGAGCAGGGAAAAAAAAATCTGGAAAGTCCTACATGAATTCAAGCAAAGTGAAATGTGCTGTATTCAAAGCAATGTTCTGGGATGACCAGCTCTAAATGATTTTGCTATTCTCAGTAATACAATCATCTATGATTCCTCTGAAGGACTTATGATAAAAAAAAACTCTATCTATATCCAGAAAAGGAACTGATCATGTCTGATTTCTTTCTCTGTCTCTTCTTTTTAACTTAGTTTTTCTTGAGGGTTTTAAATTTATATTTAGTGGGAGATCTATGTTTCTTTCATAACTTGACTTTTATAGTAATGTTTTGTATAGCTTCACATGTAGCTTCTTAATTGTGGGTGGGAATTAGAGAGAGAACCTAGAACTAAAAAATTTAAAAACAAATGTAATAATGTATTTTTTTGTTTCTTGAATTTAGCTAGGGAAAAAAATAACTCAATCAAATAAATCAAATATACTAACTCGATTGATCTCATGCTTTAATGAATTTAAATACTATCTCTATGATGATGATTCTAGAATCTACTTGTCCTGCCCTAAGCTTTCTGCTGATCTCCAATCTTGCATCATCAACAGCCTTTCAGATATCTTGAACTAGAGATCTAGTACACATCCTAAACTCAATATTTCCCAAAGAGAATTATTTTTCCTCCTAAGCTTTTACAAATATATCCTAAGATACTTTCTATCTTCTTTTTACTCTAGAAGTCAACATTATTGCCCCAGAATCTCAAGCTTATAAGCTAGGTATCATCCATGTCTCCTCACTATCATTCACCCACCATTATCCTATTTTGTTTTGTTGAGGCAATTTGAGTTAAGTGATTTGCCAGGGTCACACAGCTAGGAAGTCTGAGGTCAGATTTGCACTCAGATTCTCCTGACTTTAGAGCTAGTGCTCTACCCACTATGCTATCTAGCTGCTCCTCATCTTCCTTTTAATCTGTTGCCAAGGCCTATTGATTTCACCTTCTCTTATCAGAGGTCTTCAAACAAAGGACGGATGAGTTTTTGTCAGGTATGTTGTGAGGGCTTCCTTTTCAGGCACAATCAAACTAGATGGCTTTGTTTTTTTCATAGGATTTGTAGCTGGATCGGACCTCAGAGATTACCTAGTTTGATTCCCATCAAATTTAATAGATCACAGCCTTCCCAGAAGGGGAAATCTCTTGCTCAGAGTTCATGGAATATTAAGTCCTTGGAGATCATCTAGTTCAATCTCATTTTATAAATGAGAAAACAATGACTCAAAATGGCTAAGTGGCCTTCTGAATGTTAAAGGGCACTGAGTGACAGCACTAGCATTAGAGCCCAGAACCTCTTACCACTTGTCCAAATCCACTTTTCTTTCCACGACAAAAATTGAATAGAGTTGATTTGTGTAAACAAAATGAAGGAGATGAATAGGGAGGAGGATTTTCTCTGCTCATGAGAGGAAAGCAGTAGATTCCTGAAAAAATAAAGTTCCCATTTCTCCCTACTTTTCCTGACTAGTAATTTCCAGATTCGGGGAATGTGCTCCATTTCCTAGAGCCACAGTTACTTTGTTATTGTTGTATCTAATTTCATGACCCTATGATTTAAACATAAAGAGTGATATTATAAGCAAATTATAAGAACAAAGGCTAGTCTACCTCTCAGATCTGTGGAGAAGGAAGGGATTTGTGGCCAAAAAAGAACTAGAATACATTACAGAAGGCAAAATGGATAATTTTAAGTATATTAAGTTAAAAAGGGTTTGTACAAACAAAACAAATGCAGACAAGATTAGAAGGGAAGCAATAGACTGGAAAAAATTTACATCCAAGGGTTCTACTAAAGATCTCATTTTAAATGAAATATATATATATAAAGAGAGAGAGAAAGAGAAATGACTCAGATTTATAAGAATTCGAACCATTCTCCAATTGATAAATTGTCAAAGGATATGAACAATTTTCAGATGAAATTAAAACCATCTCTAGTCATATGAAAAAAATGTTCTAAATCATTATTGATCAGAGAAATGCAAATTCAGACAACTCTGAGATACCATTACATATCTCTCAGATTGGCTAAGATGACAGGAAAAGATATTGACGAATGTTGGAAGGGATGTGGGAAAGCTGGGACCCTAATATATTGTCAGTGAAGTTGTGAACTGATCCAACCATTCTGGAAAGTAATTTGGAACTATGCCCAAAGGGCTATCAAACAATATATAGCCTTTGATCCAGCAGTGTCTCTACTGGGCCTGTATCCCAAAGAGATCTTAAAAAAGGAAAAGGATCCATATGTGCAAAAATGTTTGTAACAATCTTATTTATAGTGGCAAGGAACTAGAAACTGAGTGAATGCCCATCAGATGGAGAATGGCTGAATAAGTTATGATATATGAATTTTTTGGAATATTATTGTTCTATAAGAAATGATCTATAAGAAAGGATAATTTCAGAGAGGCCTGGAGATACTTACATAAACTTATGCTAAGTGAAGTGGTAGAGCCAGGAGGCATTATACCCAGTAACAACAAGATTATACAATGATCAATTCTGTTGGGCATGACTCTTTTCAACAATGAGGTGATTCAGGCCAGTTCCAATGATCTTGTGATGAAAAAAGCCATCTACACTCAGAGAGAGGAATGTGGGGACTGAGTATGGATCACAACATAGCATTTTCACTCTTTTTGTTGTTTGCTCACATTTTGTTTTTTTTTCCTTTTTGATCTGATTTTTCTTGTACAGATAATAATTGTAGAAATACCCATAGAAGAATTACACATATTTAACATATATTGGATTACTCATTGTCTAAGAGAAAAGGTGGAGGGAAGGAAAGGAAAATTTGGGGCACAAGATTTTGCGAAGGTGAATGTTAAATGTTGAAAATTATCTATGCATATGTTTTGAAAATAAAAGGATTTAATTTAAAAAAAGGAAAAAATAACTTCATGACACCAATAGAAGTTTTTTTTTGGCTAAGATACTGGAATGGTTCACCATTTCCTTCGTCAGCTCATTTTTACAGATGAGGAAACTGAGCATTAAGTGACTTGCCCAGAGTCATACAACTAACAAGTATCTGAGGCTGGATTTGAACTCAGTTCTTCCTAACTTCCTGCCTGGCATTATACCCTGTTGTATCACCTGGCTGCATTAGTAGATAGATCTTTTGTTAAGTGTTTATTATACCAAGCACTGTACTAAGTAAATACTGGGAAAACAAATACAAATAAGCTAGAGTCTCTTTCCTCAAGAAGTTTTCATTTTAGTGGAAGAAGACATTCTATAAAAGGAAACTCAAGAGAGTAGAGAAGCTAAGAGGCAGCTGATAAGGGCCAAGAGCACTGGGCAGTGCTGTCAGAGGGCAGGAGTAGTGTAATGCTCCAAGGCAGAGGTGTCATACTCAGTCCAGCAGGCCACGAGCAGCTGCAAAACTCCAATGTGCAGCCAGAACCATGTTAAAATGTAACTAGAAAATGCTTAGCAGAATAACTCAAACTGCAATACCACATAGATAATGTTAACTTGTGGTTTCCTAATCTGCTTTAAGGAAATGAATTGTGTGAGAGACTAAATGATTCTAGTTTTGAAGTCAGCAGCAGTTACTCTTTTCCCTTAGAATAAATAGAACTGGGATTTGAATCCAGGCCATAGATCTTGGACTACAGTTAGGTGGAACCACAGTGTACCAAATCAGTAAAACACATTTTCCTAAATTCAAATATGGTCTCAGATTCTTATTAGCTGTGTGTCTCTGGATAAATCCCATAACTCAATTTACCTCAGGTTCCTCATCTGTAAAAGGAACGGAAGAAGGAAATGGCAAACTACTCCATTATCTTTGCCAAGAAAACCCAAAATGGTATCAGAAAAAGGTGGACACGACTGCAGTGACTGAACAATGACAGACCTTGGGATCAAAAATTATGAATTGGAAGGGTCCTCAGGGAGCATCTATTTCAATATTGAGGTTCAAGAAAGTCTAATATTTTGCTCATGATCTTACAAAGTGTATGACAAATGAGATTTGAATATAAGACCTTTCCATCTAGGGCCAGTCTAAGTGAGGTCATCAGAGTTCAAATCCTGTCTGCAATCCAGTCTCCCTCTAGGTCTTAGCTCCTTCATCTGTGAAATTACAGGGATGGATTCAATCATCCCCAAGTTCCCTTCCGGCTTGGAGGTATTCCCAATTCCACAGCCAGGTCTCCGGCCAGTATACACCAGCTGCTGCTCATTGTATTGTTTTACATAATTCCTTAAGGGTCCTTCCAAACCTTGGGAAAAGTCAAGCAGAAAAGAGATCCAAGGCCGACTGATACATCTTGTTCTAAAGTTACAAAGAGTGTTCTGCATTTGATACATTTTTCAAGTTCCTCCATCCTTCCCCAGTCCAGATTCCTGAAGCCAAATAGGTTACATTTTAAGTATATAATTATTAAGATGGTGGAATTGGGAAGGAACGAAGGCAGATCCCCGAGAGGTTGCAGAGAAGGAGCAGCTGAGTGTTTATTCTGGGCTCCTGCTTAGCCCCTGAGTGCGGGGAGCATCTCTGCCCTTTCCATCGTGCATATTGCCTTGCCCTATCGCCAGTTTTCAGCACCCATGGACACCTTACAGAACCATTGCCTCAGGTCTGCTCAAAACAGGCTGCAGCCACTGCTGCTGCTCTCTGCTGCCCTCTGCTGATCAGCCGTGTGGCCAATTTTCATGTTCATGGAGTGAGGCAACCAGTCTCTGGGGAGATGTGGATTTGGATGCTAAATTTAAGCTCGGATTCCATAGAAAGAGCAGCATATCCCAAAGACCCTCCTACTGCACTCCATGATTTGGTGCTCTATCTTTTCATTATTTTTGTTCTTTTAGCACCATCACATAATCTCAGAGCTGAAAAGAACCCCAATGTCCTATCCTGATTGAACTTGGACCTGACCATGAATCCCTGCTACAAATATCACCACCAAGTCATCATTCATCAAAAGTACCCCATATTCATGAAGCTCAGGGCCAGCACCATGGACAAACAAAATGGGAAGCACTTATTATTTTTCATCTCAGTACTCCATTTCTCTTTTTTTTTTAATATGAAGCTTTTTTATTTTCAAAACATAAGCACGATAATTTGACAATATTGACCCTTGCATAGTCTTGTGTTTCAGATTTTCTCCTCCTTCCCCCCACTTCCCCTCTTAGATGACAAGCAATCGAATATATGTTAAACATGTTAAAATATATGTTAAATCCAATATGTATAAACATATTTATACAATTTTCTTCCTGCACAAGAGAAATCAGATCCAAAAAAAGAAAAAAAGAAAGTAAATGATGTACTTCATTTCACAATGAAATGTACTTCTTTTTTCTTCTATTATCTGAGCCTCTGGATCGAGATTCTAAATCTGTGGTCCATGAACCTTCATGAATGGCTTTCAGGAGGGTTACAAACTTAATGGGAAATAATACAACTTTATTTTCATTAACCTCTAATTTAGGTCTTCTTAATCTTTGTTGTTGTTGTGTTCTGGACCTCACCTCCCCAATAGTCTGGAAAGCCTCTAGATTCTTTCTTGAAATAACATTTTTAAATAATCGAAGGAAATGCTAAATTTCAGTTGAAGGTCATTTTTATCTGGGTAGACATTTTCTGCAATGTAAGTCTTTAGGGAAAGCATGTTTAAGAAAGGAGTATCTCCAACATGACAAATATGGAAATATGCTTTAAAAACTGCACATATTTAATCTATATCAGAATGCTTGCTGTATTGGGGAGAGAGAAGATAAAGGTGGAAGGGAGGGAGAAAAATTTTTAACAAAAGTCTTACAAAAATGAATGTTGAAAATTATCTTTACATGTATTTGGAAAAATAAAATACTATTGAAAACCTTAAAAACAAAGAAAGGAATGCTTTTTTACAGGCTCCCCCACTAACTAGGTGGTTCAGGAAGTCCAAATATATTATTTTCCCCATGTTCATGGATTGTCTGAAATTGCTCTGGTTCATGGACTCTAAAGTTAAGAACCATTGTTCCCGATTCTCTTTCATCAAGTCTCAGTATCATCCAATGTCGAGCATCATATCTTCAGCATAATAATAATGAATCATTATTGATCATGAAGATTTATTAAGTTCTTATTATATCCCAAGCACTGTGCTAAGTCCTAGAGATAGAAAAATACGGTCCCTGACTTCAAGGAGCTCACAATCAGATGAGGAAATCACATGTGCATATAAATATAGTTTCATACATCACAAGTGCAGTGTAGGCAGGATTGTGCTATTCTGAATGAGTCAGGCAAGACAAAAATGTGTATGAGAAATTAAGATTTAAGTCAGACACCCTAGTACATCCAGGGATATAGAAGGCATCTTTCCAGGTATCAGAATAGATTTTCCCTAACTTATCCACTAGGTCTCACTTGAAATCCCATTAGCCAATAGGTGATTAGTGTCAGGGATTCAGGGGGAGTATCTTTGTGGTGTTTGAAAGGTGATGTGGGATAATAAGAAGCATGTCAGAGTAAAAAATCATAAGACCTCAGATGGACCAAATTTCTTTAGCTCTCAAAACGTCAGTTTGCTCATCTGGACAATTATTTCCATTGTCATGGAATTCTTATCACTTGCCTCACAGAGCTATTTTGAGAAAAGCATTTTGCAAACTATAGAATGCTATACAAATATAGCTTCTATTCTAATAAATATTTCTAAATAAATATTTTTGGTCATTCATTAGAAAAGAGCACAGGTGGCTGGCAAATAGAGTAGGACTCACATATTTACTCCAGATGTGCTGAACATCAGGTATTTACCAGCAGGCATCTAACCAGAGGACAAGTCAACATCATAGCCGTCCCTGAACAAAGGCATAAATTAAATCACTTATCAACATGGATGTATTTGCTAGTCAGTGAGTAATGAGGATTCATAAAATCTATCTAGAGATATGGGGTATGTCTTCCTCAAATGTGACCCTGTAATCTCTTTTTCTCAAAGCGTTCATTCCTCAAAAGGAAAAGATCATTCTCTGCCTTATGTTTTAAGTTGGCTATGAAAGTCAGTGTGATCAGATGGAAGTGCTTTGAGATCCTAAATAGTAAGGTGCAGTATAGGGACAAAGCATCATTAAGCATTTTGTTCTCCAGGAGCCCAAAGAAATGTAGGGTTAATCTACTGTACAGTAAATTGGAAAGACATCGTGAATACTAGTTTCCATAATGAAGGGAAAGAATTTTATGAAAAAGGCTCCTCCTTTCTGGATTTCCCAAGAGTTAGGAAGCACAGCTTCTGAACTGCTTGTATCCTATAGTCAGAAAGACCTGAATTCAAATCCAGATTTAGTCACTTACTATCTGTATGATCCTGGAAAATTGAAATGGGGATAATTATATCTCCCTCCTTTGGTTACTGTGAGGATCAAATGAGATAGCATTTGTATAATACTGAATAATAATAATAATAATTATTATTATACAATATTGAATAATAATGGTGACATTTGTAAAGCATTTAGCACAGTGCTTTGCACATAGTAGATTCTTAAATTTTTTTTCCCTCCCATAGGAAAAATGTTCTTCTACCTGATAATAATTCCTTAAAGGTAAGGATTGTTTTTGCATTTCTTTATATGTCCAGTCCTTAACTATATATCTGGTGTTTACTATATGCTTGTTGATTGGTTAATTGGAGGCATCTAACCTATTTCATGATATATTTGAATTTATCTCCAATATAATCCAACAAAAAAGGAAAGGGTGAAGGAAGACCTGTATTATCAGACGGATAAACAGAAGTATGAATCTGTAAAGTCATTTGGTCAGGTTAATATAAATCCAGTTATTCCATAGCAGTTCTAACAAGAAAAGCCCCAAATTTTGACAACCTCTGGCTTTTCCTCATCAATTTTCTTATGTTTTCTTCAATATTCCTGATCAAGCCTCCTGGAGAAATTCTACTTTCCAATAGAATTAGTGACTCCAGCTCTTGGTGAACCCCTTTCTAACAAGAGGAGAAATACTGCAAAGAAAAAATAGAGGGAAGTCTCCATTTATATTGAAAAATATATATATATATGTATGTATATATATATATATATATATATATATATATATATATATGTATGTATGTATATATATATATGTCTTGGAAGAAATAAACAAGAAATCTCACTACCCAAAACTTGCTTGATGTTTTCTATAGAGCAAGAAGTCCCATTTATAACGGATCATTTAATCTTCCAGGAAGAGGGGCATTAGATGGGATATGGAATCTACCAGCACAAGCATTGAAACATCTGGGCCTCCTCTGCAGGCTATATTATAAAACTTATTCTTAACAATATTCATAATAAGACAGGTTATTCAGGTACTACAATCAACTTGGATTTATCCATGCTAATGGAAGGTGGGAGACTATATTATTCAGCTAGTTTCAAAAAGCAGATAATCCAACAGCCTTTTTTTTTTGGCTTGGCTTTGAAATATATTTCAATGATTTAAGGGGCAGATGACTTGACTTTCTAATTATGTTTACCTTAGATGGATATTCAAATTAGCTGGTATTCCCTGGGCACTTGCCAGATGGTCAGTGAAGGAAGGCAGTCTAAGATTGTTGAGGGAAGACAGCCGAGGATTCCATAGAGACAACTCACACAGTAAGTAAGCTTATAAGCAATGAGGAGCTTCACTGAATAATAATAATGAAGGTAACTTTTATTTCCCTAATGTTATCTCATTTAACCATTATAACCCTGCAAAGTAAGTAGTACAGATATTGTCATCCTTATTGACAAAGAAACTGAAGCCTCCAAAGAAGTGATTTGTCCAGGAGGACTGATGAGCCATAAAGATAAATCCAAGTCTTTCAGATTCTGAAATCACTGTTCCTTCCACTGCCTGAAACTTACTTTGCCCAACAATTCCAGAGTCCAGAGAATGGAACAAAAAATTCCAATCAACCTGACAATATCCCACTCCTGGAGAAAAGTTCCATAATATGAGTCATTTTCCCATTCATGTGGTAGCTCTTTTGAACTTTTTCATCCTTCTCTTAGCTCCCAGTTCCCCTTTCCCCATACGATCTCAGGTAAGAATCCAGCCTCATGTGAAAAAAAAAAAAACTGAGACCATTCACTGAAAGCTCCCTCTTCTCTCATTGTCTCTTCTTCATCTCATAAATATTTGCTATCAATATCTCTGCCCTCATATGAGGTATTTCCTTGTCAAAGCAAAAACCCTATACTTACACCAATGATCCCATTCCATCTCATCTTCACAAGCAGATTCTCCTCTTTAGCACTTTAACTTTCATTTATTGTTTAATTTCTCCTTATCCACTAATTGCTTCTCTACTGCCTTCAAACATATTTATGTTTCCATCATCCTAAAAAAAAACCTCTTACTTTATTCACTTGTCCTTGCTATCTATAATCCACACTTCTCTCTTGTATAGCTGAACTCCTTGAAAAGGCTGGCTACAATAGGGTGACTCTATATCCTTTCCTCTGGATTTGGAGAACAAAAGACCTTATTCTCAAAAAAACCAATGGCATTCTAGAAGACAGCAATCACATTTCTCCTTGTTTTCTCCAGAATTGGAGAACTCCAATTAACCTTTCTTCATAGAACATATTCTTGGGGGACTGAGTCAAGATGGTGGAGAAAAGGCAGTGACTTGCTTGAGTTCTCCCCAAAACCCCTCCAAATACCTTTAAATAATGCCATAAAAGAATAGAATTCTTGGAGCATCAGAACTCACAAAAGAATAAGATGAAATAATTTTCTAGTCTAAGGTAACTTAGAAGGTCAGCAGGAAAGGTCTGGCACATCTGGTTGAGAGTAGAGCACAGTCTAACACAGGCTGCACCAGGACAGCCCCATCAAACCAGGAGCAGACCTTGGGAGTCACTGAAAAAGCAGCAGCAGCTGTTACTTCCAGAACTCTCAGCCCCAGATGGTACAAGGGTTGAACAACTGACCAGGAGATTACAAGGATCTCTTTGCTAGCATGAGGCAGAACTCTACTGCTTTGATGCAGGTCACAGTCCTGAGTGGCAGTTCCAAGGTAAAAAGGAATAGTAGCATACCCAGAGCTTGCAACCACAGTAGAGCAGGCACTCATCTCACAATTCCAGGGCAGAAAAGAGTACTTAGAGTTGCTCAAAGACCAAAGCTCAGACCAGGAGAGGAGTAAACACATCTCTCCTTGGGTAATATCACCTTGGTAGAGCTGAAAGTTTCTGTAAGTATCTCTGTAGAAGTCTCTGTAAGTATATCTGAAAACAGTTACATAAACCCCCTGAAGCTTGGATTCTGCATAGAAGCAGAGTTTGATTTTAACAAAGACTTAAAAATCAATAAATAAGCTGGGAAAATGAGCAAACAACAGAAAAAATTTGGACCATAGAAAGTTATTATGTTAACAAGAAAATTCAAAATACACACTCAAAAGATAACAAAATAAGCATCTATATATCCAAAGCCTCCAAGATAAATATGAATTGGTCACAAGCCATAGAAGAGGTTAAAAGGGATTTTGAAAATAACATAAGAGAGGTAGAGGAAAATTGGGAAGAAAAATTAGGGTAATACAAGAAAATCATGAAAAACAAGTCAAATTTTGACAAAGGAGATGCAAAAAAGAATTTTAAAAATAGCACTTTAAAAAAATGGTAAGTAAACTATAAAAAGCCAATAAGGAGAAGAATGCTTTAAAAAACATATTTGGCCAAATGGAAAGAACAGCTCAAAAATTCACTAAAGAAAAAAAAATCCTTAAAAAGCAGAAGTCACTAAAAGAAATTGTGATATTAAAACTCACTGAAGAAAATAATTCCTTAAAAATTAGAATTGAGTAACCTATTCAACATGTAAAGGATTGCTTGCCATCTGGGGGAGGGGGTGGAGGGAGGGAGGGGAAAAATCGGAACAGAAGTGAATGCAAGGGATAATGTTGTAAAAAATTACCCTGGCATGAGTTCTATCAATAAAAAGTTATTTTAAAAAAATTAGAATTGAGCAAATAGAAGCTAATGACTTCATGAACAATCAAAAAATAATAAAAACAAAACCAAAAAAATGAAAAAATAGAAGACAATGTGTAATATCTCATTGGAAAAAACAACTGACCTGGAAAAGAGGTCCAGAAGAGAAAATTTAAGAAATAATTGGACTACCTGAAAAATATTATCAAAAAAAAAAAAAGCACAGACATCATATTTTAAGAAATTATGAAGGATAACTGCCCTTCTAGAAGGAATAAAAATAGAAGGCACAGTTGTGAGTTGAATGTGAAAGGATGAAATTTTTAAAAATAAAATTAAAGGGGTAAGAGAGGAATGTATTAGGAGAAAGGGAAAAGGAGAGATGGGATGGAATAAATTATCTCATGTAAAAGAGTCAAGAAAAAGCTTTTACATTGGAGAGAAACAAGGAAGGTGTGGAAGGGAGTGAGTAAACTCTCATCAGAACTGGCTCAAAAAGGGAATAACACAAATACTCAATTGGGTATAGAAATATATCTTACCCTGCAGGAAAGTAGATGGACAAGGAAATAAGAGAAAGGATGGGGAGGGGATTATAGAGAGGAAAACAAGTTGAGGGAGAGGGTAGAAGCAAAATACTTTTGTGGAGGAGGGCAAGAGAGAATAAAATAAATGGGGAGGATGGGATTGAGGGAAATATAGTTAGCAATAGTTAACGATGAAAATTTTAAAGCAAATCTCTCTGATAAAGGTTAAGTTTCTTTTCTTTTTCTTGTTTTTTATTGTTATAATAACTTTTTTATTGACAGAACCCATGCCAAGGTAATTTTTTACAATATTATCCCTTGCACTCACTTCTGTTCTGATTTTTCCCCTCTCTCCCTCCACCCCATCCCCCAGATGGCAAGCAGTCCTATATATGTTAAATATGTCGCAGTATATCCTAGATAAAATATATGTGGCATAACCAAACAGTTTTTTAATTGCACAGGGAGAATTGGGTTCAGAAGGTAGAAATGACCCAGGAAGAAAAACAAAAATGCAAACAGTTTACATTAATTTCCCAGTGTTCTTTCTTTGGGTGTAGTGGCTTCTGTCCATCATTGATCATTTGAAACTGAGTTAGGTCTCTTTGTCAAAGAAATCCACTTCCATCAGAATACATCTTCATACAGTATTGTTTTTTTAAATTTATTTTTATTTTTATTTTATTTTATTTTATTTAATAATAACTTTATATTGACAGAATCCATGTCAGAGTAATTTTTTTACATTATCCCTTGCACTTGCTTCTGTTCTGATTTTTCCCCTCCCTCCTTCCACCCCCTCCCCTAGATGGCAAGCAGTCCTATATATGTTAGATATGTTGCAGTATATCCTAGATACAATATATGTTTGCAGAACCGAACAGTTCTCTTGTTGCACAGGGAGAATTGGATTCAGAAGGTAAAAATAACCCGGGAAGAAAAACAAAAATGCAAGCAGTTTATATTCATTTCCCAGTGTTCTTTCTTTGGGTGTAGCTACTTCTGTCCATCGTTTATCAATTGAAATTCAGTTAGGTCTCTTTGTCAAAGAAATCCACTTCTATCAGAATATGTCCTCATACCATATCATTGTCAAAGTGTATAATGATCTCCTGGTTCTGCTCATTTCACTTAGCATCAGTTCATGTAAATCTCTCCAAGCCTCACTATATTCATCCTGCTGGTCATTTCTTACAGAACAATAATATTCCATAACGTTCGTATACCACAATTTACCCAACCATTCTCTAATTGATGGGCATCCATTCATTTTCCAGCTTTTAGCACTACAAACAGGGCTGCCACAAACATTTTGGCACATACAGGTCCCTTTCCCTTCTTTAGTATTTCTTTGGGATATAAGCCCAGTAGTAACACTGCTGGATCAAAGGGTATGCACAGTTTCATAACTTTTTGAGCATAATTCCAGATTGCTCTCCAGAATGGCTGGATTCATTCACAACTCCACCAACAATGTATCAGTGTCCCTGTTTTCCCACATCCCCTCCAACATTCCACATTATCTTTCCCTGTCATTCTAGCCAATCTGACAGGTGTGTAGTGATATCTCAGAGTTGTCTTAATTTGCATTTCTCTGATCAATAATGATTTGGAACACTCTTTCATATGAGTGGTAATAGTTTCAATTTCATCATCTGAAAATTGTCTGTTCATATCCTTTGACCATTTATCAATTGGAGAATGGCTTGAGTTCTTATAAATTAGAGTCAATTCTCTATATATTTTGGAAATGAGGCCTTTATCAGAACCTTTAACTGTGAAGATGTTTTCTCAGTTTGTTGCTTCTCTTCTAATCTTGTTTGCATTAGTTTTGTTTGTACAAAGGCTTTTTAATTTGATATAATCAAAATTTTCTATTTTGTGATTAGTAATGGTCTCTAGTTCATCTTTGGTCACAAATTTCTTCCTCCTCCACAAGTCTGAGAGATAAACTATTCTATGTTCCTCTAATTTATTTATAATCTCGTTCGTTATGCTTAAATCATGGACCCATTTTGATCTTATCTTGGTATAAGGTATTAAGTGTGGGTGCATGCCTAATTTCTGCCATACTAATTTCCAGTTTTCCCAGCAGTTTTTGTCAAATAATGAATTCTTATCCCAGAAGTTAAGATCTTTGGGTTTGTCAAACACTAGATTGCTATAGTTGACTATTCTGTCTGGTGAACCTAACCTCTTTCACTGATTAACTAATCTATTTCTTAGCCAATATCAAATGGTTTTGGTGACTGCTGCTTTATAATATAGTTTTAGATCAGGCACAACTAGGCCACCTTCATTTGATTTTTTTTTCATTAATTCCCTTGAGATTCTTGACCTTTTATTGTTCCATATGAATTTTGTTGCTATTTTTTCTAGATCATTAAAATATTTTCTTGGAAGTCTGATTGCTATAGCACTAAATAAATAGATTAGTTTAGGGAGTATTGTCATCTTTATTATATTTGCTCGGCCTATCCAAGAGCACTTAATATTTTTCCAATTATTTAAGTCTGATTTTATTTGTGTGGAAAGTTTTTTATAATTTTGCTCATATAATTCCTGACTTTCCTTTGGTAGATAGATTCCCAAATATTTTATGCTGTCGACAGTTATTTTGAATGGAATTTCTCTTTGTATCTCTTGCTGTTGGATTTTGTTGGTGATGTATAAAAATGCTGAGGATTTATGGGGATTTATTTTGTATCCTGCAACTTTACTAAAGTTATGAATTATTTCTAATAGCTTTTTAGTAGAATCTCTGGGGTTCTCTAGGTATACCATCATATCATCTGCAAAGAGTGATAGTTTAGTTTCCTCATTGCCTACTCTAATTCCTTTAATCTCTTTCTCGATTCTTATTGCAGAGGCTAGTGTTTCTAATACAATGTTGAATAATAATGGTGATAGTGAGCAACGATAAAGGGTAAGTTTCAATGAATGATACAGATAATAAGACAGTGTGGAGCTATGGAAAGAATGCTGCATTTGGATTCAGAATGCTTGCATTCAAATTACTTTTCTGTTATTCTACCAAGGTGATCTTGGGTAAATCATTGAAGCTGACTTCCTCAAGGAACAGTTCCTCTCTGGAGAGTTGTTCCCTTATCTTTTTGATACTTTCTTCTTTCTTGGCCCCATGACCCTATTCTGGTTTTTCTTTTAACAGTTCTGATGAGTCCTTTTCAGTCTTCTTTTCTGGCTCTTCATCCAGGGTACAACTGACGCTCCTCTTCTTTTTTTTCCGCTATACTTTTTCCCTTAGTAATATCATTTGTTCTCCTGGATTCAATCCTCATCTCCCTAAAGTTTATTCTCAAATCTATTTATCCAATCCAAACCTCTGTACTGACCTCCAGGCTCACATCAACTATCTAACTATCTAGATTTCCTGGACTGGATATCCCATAGACATCAACTCATTATGTCCAAAACAGAACTTATCCCTGAGATCCTCCCCTCTTCCTAATTTTCTATACCACCATCTTCCCAACTACCCAGGTTTGCAACCTAGGTGTCATCTTTAATTCTTCACTCTCCTTCACCACTTCACCCCCCCAAACACCACATCCAAATTTGTTGCAAAGTCCTGACACTTCTATCTTTATAACTCCTCTCCTATATATCACCTTCTCTCTGTTGACGTTGTCACTAAGTTATCTGGCAGCTAGGTGGTACCAGAGTGAGTGCCAGGCTTGAAATCAAGAAGTCTCATCTTCCTAAGTTCAAATATGGTCTCAGACACTAGCTGTGTGATGCTGGGCAAGTCACTTCCCTCTGTTTGCCTCAGTTTCCCATTGTAAATATCTCTCTATGAGCTAGAGAAAGAAATAGCAAATCCCTGCAGTATCTTGCCAAGAAAACCTCCAATGGAGTCACCAAGGGTCAGACTACCAAAGGACAATTTAAGACATCATCCCCTCTCACACCTGTACTATTGCAACAGTCTACTGGATGATCTCCCTGCTTCAGTTTACTTGTTATCAAAGAAATCTTTATGGAAAGAGTGTATGTTCAAATGTTCAAAGCCCTTTATAACCTGGCTCCTTTCATACCTTTCCAATCTTCTTATTCCTCATTCACATACTTTATGATCCAATGACAATGGCCCTTAATAAGACACTCCCATCCTGACTCCATATACTTCCATGCTATCTGGAATTCTCTCCTTTTCCCTCTTCCTTCTGGTTTCCCAGATTTTTTTTAAGTCCAAACTAAAATGCCACTCTCAGCAAGAAGCCTTTCCTAGACTCCCTTCATGCTGTTTCATGCCTTCCCTTGGAGATTATGTCCCATTTGCTCTGTGTATATCTTTTTTATATATACATGTTGTCATGTGTCTTCCTAGGCTCTTTATAGGTAAAAACTGTTTTTTCCTTTCTTTGTATCCCTAGCACTTAGCACCATATCAGGCACATCATAAGCACTTAATAAATGCTTGTTACTAGGAGAGAATAGTGTCCTCAGGGGGAGATACATGAATTTGTTTTAGTGGAAAGAGCATCTGATTATGACACCTGAGTTCTAGGCCCAAATCTGCCATTCACTAGCTGTATGGCTGTAGGCAAATTGTTTCATCTCTCTTTTAATGAGGCTTCCCTCATTATTATGCTTCCTCATTAGTAAAATAAGAGCTTTGAACTAGATGGGCTCTATGGTCTTTTTCAGCTCTGAGATTTTAAGATTCATTGATTTAGAGAGGACAGAAAAATTCTAATGAGAGGAAGAGGTCAGGGGAAAAAATGTGGACAGATGGCAAATGAGATGAGACACTATGGTATGGGGCTAACAAACACCCAGGAATGGGATATTTAGTGAGTGTTTGGGCCCCAAAGACATCCCTCGGCCCTTTCAGCACTGTGAGCTCTAAGAAAGGTCTCTGATGGTGGTTTGGATAATCAGGGCAAAAATATGTTCTGAAGCAAAGCAAAACAAATCTGACAGAAATCAGACCCTGACTCTGGACTTTTGCCAGCATCATGCAATTTGGTTAAATTCAGCAGTGACAAAGAATTTACTGTATGAAAGGTATTTGTGGGGGTGGGATAGCAAAGACAAAAACAAAGAGCCTTCATTGTTTGCCATCTAGTTTGCAGTGCACAGGGCAGGATACAATGTAGACACAAATTTGCACAGGACAAGGGAAATTGAGGAAATAGAGGGAACCAATAACTTTTTTTCATAAATAGTATTTTTTCAATGACATATAAAGACAGTCTTCAACATTCATATTTTGCAAGATTTTGAGTTCCATATTTTTTTCCTGTCCTCTTCCCTAAGACAGCAAGATAATACAGGTTTTATGTGTGCAATCACATTAAACATATTTTCACATTAGTCATATTTTGAAAGAAGAAACAGAACAAAAGGGAAAAAACATGGGGGGAAAAGCAAAAATAGTATACTTCCACCTGCATTCAGATTCTATATTTCTTTCTCTGTACATGGATAGCATTTTCCAGCATGAGTCTCTTAGAATTGTCTTGGATCATTATTGCCACAAAGAGCTAAATCAATGATAGTTGATCAGTGCATAATGTAGCTGTTACTATGTACAGTGTTCTAGTTCTGTTCATTTCACTTTGGATCAATTCGTGTAAGTCCAGTTTTTCTGAAATTCACCTACTCGTTATTTCTTATAGCATAATAGTATTCCATTACATTCATATATCACAACTTGTTTAACCATTCTGCAATTGATAGGTATTTCCTTGATTTCCAATTCTTTGCCATGACAAAAAGAGTTTTTTATATGTCCTTTTCCCTTTTTTTGTGATCTCCTTGGATACAGACCTAATAGTGGTATTGCTGGATTAAAGAGTATGCAGAATTTGACTGTTTTGGGGAATAATTCCAAATTGCTCTCCAGAATTGTTAGATCACTTTGCAATTCCACCAACAGTGTTGATGTCCCAATTGTCCCACATCTTCTTCAATATTTGTCATTTTCCTTTTCTATCTTGTTAGCTAATCTGGTAGATATGAAGTGGTATCTCGGAGTCATTTTAATGTGTATTTTCTAATCAATAGTGCTTTATGATACTTTTTCATATGACCATAGATAGCTTTAATTTCTTCATCTAAAAACTGCTTGTTCAAAACCTTTAACTATTTATCGATTGGGGAATGACTTGTATTTTTATTAATTTGACATGATTCCATACATGAGAAATGAGAGCTTTATCAGAAATATTATCTGTAAAAATTGTTTCCCAGCTTTCTTGCAATCTTGGTTGTATTGGTTTTGTTTGTACAAAAACTTTTTTTTAATTTAATGAAATGAAGATTATTCATTTTGCATTGCATGATGTTGTCTATTTCTTGTTTATTCAGAAATTCTTCCCTTTTCCACAGATCTGAGAAGTAAATAATTCCTTATTCTCCTAATTTTCTTATGTTATCACCCTTTTTGTGTAAATCACATGCCCATTTTGACTTTCCCTTGGTAGAACTTTTAATTGTTGTCATTCAGTCATGTCCAACTCTTTGTGACCTTATTTGTGGTTCTCTTGGCAAAAGATACTGAAGTGATTCACCATTTCCTTCTCTAATTCATTTTAAAGATAACTTGTCCAGGGTCACATAGCTAATAAGTGACTGAAGCCAGATTTGAACTCAGAAAGATGAGTTTTATTGACTCCAGATAGGCACTCTATGAACAATTAAGGGGAGTATGAAAGACTTTCATGGTGGAGGTGGAACTGACTTTTAGAGGAAGTCAAGGATTCTTGGAAGCAGAGAAGAAAGAGTGTTCTCTGGGAATAGAAAATGCATAAAGCAGAAGATAGTGTCAGACTTGAGGAACACACTGATAACCTAGTTTGAATAGAATGTGTAGTTTGTATTGGGACAAAATATGAAATGTCTGGGAAATTGGGTAGAAGCTTAATTGTGAAAAATCTTAACTGCCAGGCTGAGGAGTGCTTAATTATCCTGTAGGCAATCTGGGCCTTAGCAAGGATTTTTTTTGTCATTCAGAAAGAGAGTAGAATGGACAGAGGATAAACTTGAGGCAGAGACACCAATTGAGAGGCGATTGTAATAGACTGGTTGTGAGATAAAGGTCTGAATTTGACTTTGGGGTATAGGAATGGATTTTAGAGATGTTATTTATGAAAGCAGAAACAATAAAACTTGGCTATTAATGAAATATGTAGAGTAAGGGAGAAAATTAAAAAGCTTAAGGTTACAAATCAGAGTGATAAGGAAAGGGTTAGTTCGGTAAAGGGGTAGCATTGGTAAGGGGTCAAGAGTGAAGATAGAATTCTGTTTTAAATTTGTTGAATGTGAAATGCCTTTTGGATTTTCCCAACTGGAAATATTTAATAACTAATTCATAATCCAGGACTAGAGTTCAATATGGTAGCAAGGGTTGAATATATAGCTCTGGGAGCCATTTGCATAGAAATGATAATTGCTTTCTTGGAGACTCATGGGCTTATCATGAGAGAGTATAGAGAGAAAATGGGGCCAAGGATAGAGCTTTAAGGTCTACTTATAGGAAGCATCTGCTTTTATTTGGGGGTGGGAATTTTCGATCAATAAGTAATATTCAAGGCAACAAAAGATTTGAGAGTTAAGTTGCCCTGTTTAAATACCTTTGCTGACAAGATCAGAAAAGACCAATTAGGGCTCTTGATGGGCTTGAGGACTTTCACTCATACTACAATTATCTAATTTTGGAGAATGCTTTTGGTTCTAAGTGGGTGGCGAAAGGACCATCATTCTGAGACATCTGTAGATCTAGAATCACTCAGATGCAGATTTTACTTCCATTGATACAGTTCACAAAATGTCCAAGTTTTCTCATCCGTGTAACCCTTGTTCATATGCTTCTATAATTTCTTCACACACAGTTCTTACCATTGCATCTTCCCCTCTCTCAAATGCCTTAAAAGTCAACCTATTGAGACTATCATAATTATATTATGCCAATCATGCATTTTTTCTTTGTGTATTTCTTCTAGTCCTGCTGCTTTCCCTGTCTTTCCTTTTTACAATGCCATTGCTATTTCCTCAATTGGCACAGCAGGTACTGTGATGTGAGAGTTGAGATGGATAGGTTCCATTATCAAGATAATTTGTTAAAAGAAATCTTTCTAGAGACTTTTTTCATTTTTCATCTGTTCACCATCATCCTTTCAGATTCATCCAAAAAATATTCTCAGAATAATCTTTGTCATGTATCTCACCAAGAATTCTTTAAAACATCTTTTTACAGTCAGGGCTGCCTGCCTTTTATGAAGCCCTACTATTGATAATTTTTTGACAGCCTCCTTTCTAAAATTTTCTGTTCTAAAGCAGTGTTGCCATTATCTTTCATATATGTCTGTTTGAAAAAGATATTGAATATTTGCTGGATCAGATGGTTTAATAGGTTTTTTTGTTTCCCCCTTATAACAATTAATTTTAAATCAGTCCAGTTAAATTTCCCTGTTTCTATGTCTATTTGTTTATCCATTTCCCATATTCAAGTAGACAGCTGAGTGTCATAATGGATTTAGCCATGGACTTGGAATTAGGAAGTCCTGAATTAAAATCTAGCTTCAGAAAGCTGTGTAACTATAGGAAATTCATTTAAACTCACTGTATTTCAATTTTCTCATCTGTAAAATGGGTATAATATTATCTTCCTCCAAGGATTATTGTGAGGATAAAATAGCATTTGTAAAGTGCTTTGAAAACTTAAAGTACTGCATAAATACAAATTATTAATATTGTATTTACATAGAAAAAAGAAGATGGATAGGAAGATAGAGAAACAGGTAAATAGAGAGATAAGAAAATGGGAAGACATAAAGAAGAACAATAGAAAATAAAAGGGTAAGAATAGAGATTGAAAGGGAGATAGAAAAAATGTGAGAAGAATATCATGAAAACTGAAGAGATGAAAAATAACTGGGAAGACAGGGTTGTCCATAAGTGTCAAATACTTTATAGAGGCCAAAAAGAAAAAAAAAAAGATGAGGACTGAGAAAAGAAATTTTGTAAAAGATTATTGGTAACTTTGGAGAGAATTTCATCTGAATAATGAGGCTGGAAGCCAAGTTGCAAATAATTGAGGAATGAATGAAAGGAGAGGAAATGGAAGCAATAAGTATATACAGAATTTTTAGGAGCTTGCTTATGAAAGGTAAAAGCAATATAGGGTGATCCCTTGAAGATACAGTTGTTGTTTTTGTTCTTCATTTTTGAAGAGCAACAATGACAAAATGGAGTGATGTCTTGACTTGTGGTGAATCAGATTTAAGTGAGGCAGAGTTGCACAAAGTAGTCAATCTCACTCTTTTTCTAAGCCATCGAAGTCCAGTGGCAAGACCAAAGTCAGAATGACTGATGAAAGTCCAGGATGCAGTAGATGCCTTTGGTGTCTCCGATGTCTGACCAAGCTCTAAACTCTCCACAACATTTGCATCAGACACCTCCATGGCTTTTGGAACAAATTGTTCCCATCTGCTCATTCTGCTGGGGAAAGTCTCCACATGCTTTGGGTAGATATCTTCCTAATGTACCAATGGATTTGAAGCCTGTTAGTTATCTTTAACCTGCCAAGTCAGTTTACTAGCATGTGACTATTGAACCAGCTACAGCTTCCTGAGGCCACAGGTAAGAGTTGGGTGCATATCAAAGGTGAATAATCAATCCTAAAAAGGGGTCAGCCCTCCCATAAGAGGACAGAGTAGAATGAAATGAAAGGAGAATTGGGAATGTCTGTGGAAAGCAGGGAAGGGACAAGGAGATAGGAAAAGACCAAAAATTAGAGATAGAGTTAGAGATCATGAACTGAACCAACAGAGAATGACGAGGGGTTCTAAGAGTCAGAAATGAGAAAAGAATGCCTTCCAGGCACAAGGAACAGTCTGTGCAAAGGGAAGAAGCCAGGAAATGATATGCCAAGTTCGGCAGGTTGGCCAATTTGGCTGAATGTAAAGTTTAAGAAGGGATCTTTTATCCAATATGGGAAATGGAATATTGAGTCTCAGGGATGGCAAATGGGTCATTGGCTTGGAACAGAGTATCTAAATAGCCTTTTATCTGATATCCTCTTTGTCAGTATCTATTCCAATTGAGTGATCTGCCATTCTGAACACTGTTGGCTATGCCCTCCTCTTAAATGACCTCTAAGGTACCTTTCATGTCTGAAAGTCCATCATTCTATAACTTTTGCCTTCCTATTGACTAAGCCAAATAGCCACACCAGCTATAGCTAAAGCCCTGAATTGGGGTCCTCAAAATGTGGGTCACATTTGCATTATCAGAGAAATTTCTATTAATGTCAGGACTGATTCTCATATTCTCAGAGCTTATTCTGCTCTCTACACCCTGTATGCTCACATATACATGTGCAAAAAATATCATCTTTTTTACCAGGTAACAATGAAACATCCTAGAATCCCAAGTCTGCTCCCAAACTGAGAAATCTTTACTTGGGATGCCTGATGTTTATATCTCCAGAATCCAGGGATCTTCCAAGCAAAATACTAGCAAATATCTATTCAATTTTTTCTGTTAAGTTGGACAGTTCACTCATGTCCACATTGATTTAAGAAACATTTGGATCAAAAAGTTTAAATCTTAATGGGAGAGACAATAAATTCATATGTGAATATATATATATATATATATATTAATATAAAGGGGTTAAATACAAATCAATTCTAAGTAATTAAATACAAGACAACTGGAGAGGGAAGGCAGTAGTCGTTGGAAAAGTTAGGAAAGGTTTTATATAGGAGGTGGTAAATGAGCTTTGTTTTTAAGAAAGAGGTATTTTGGAAGGTAGAGAGGGGAGAAAGTGTGTTCCACACATAAGGCATGATTAGAATCAAGAAATAGTTTGGCTATATTTCAGAGTAGAGGAGATGAAATAATGTACTATTGGAAAGGTAAGTTGGGATCAAACTGTGAAAGGTTCTAAACAAAGAAGTTAATATGTCGTCTTAGTGGCAATAGAATGCTGCTGGTGGAATTTATTTAGTAGGAGAATAATATAGTTACATCTCTACTTCAAGAAAATTACTGATAGTTTTGTGGTAGATAAACTTAAGTGGGGAGATATGAGAGATAGAAAAACCAATTAGAAGGCTATTACAATAATAATATAGATGAGGTGTACTAAATTGGCAGCTATATGAGTAGAGAGAAAGGAAAGAATCTAACTAGATCTTGTAAAGGTAGAAATGACAAAATCTCACAGTTGATTGCATATGTTGAGTGAGAAAGATTAAAAGTTTAAGGAGGATACCAGTCTGAAAGACTCTAAGTTGATAGTACCTTTGACAGAAATAAGGAAGTTTAGAAAGGTGAGTTGGAGCAAAGATGACCATTTCTCACCATGTGTATGTGTATATACATACATACATATATATATTATGTGTGTGTATATATGTGTGTATGTGTGTGTGTGAGAGAGAGAGAGAAAGAGAGAGAAAGAGAGAGAGAGAGAGAGAGAGAGAGAGAGAGAGAGAGAGAGAGAAAGAGAGAGAGAGAAATTTGGGGGTCCCTAGTAACTGGTAAAGTGAGAATGGATTGCAGGTAAGAGGTGGCATTTGAATTGAGCTTTAGAGTGAGTTAGGGATTCCCAAATGCAGAAGGGAAGCGAAAGTGCATTCTAGGCATAGGGTCCAGGCTATGAAAAAGGTTGGAGATTGGAAATGAAGTGTTATGTATGGAAGGAAGAGCAAATAGCAACAGCAACCAATTTGGTTGGAAAATAAAGTGCCAGAAGGATAATAATGAGTAATTAGCAATTTTTTAAAAATAAATTTTATTTCTAAAAAGTCAAATAAATAAGTTTATATTTTATTTTAGGATAATTGAAAGTCACTAGAATAACCTAGTTAGACCTGTGTTTTAGAAATATCTCTTTGGTAGCTATATGGAAGATAAATGGAAAGGATGGTTTCCCTATGTCATCTAGGAGACATCTAGGTTGCAAACTTGGATGAGTAGCAATTCCCTCTATTAGAAGGAAGGCAAATTCAGAAGCTAAGTGATTTGAGGGAGATCAGTAATGCATTTTGTTGTAGAAATGATGAGTTTGAGATCTTAAGTGAAATCCAGTTTGAAATGTCCATTAGGAAGTTGGTAACATGGGACTGGAACTCAAGAATATACACTAGAGTTGGATATATAGATTTGAAGAGTCATCTGCATCAAAATAATTAAGCCCATGGGAGCTGATGAAATCACTAAGAGAGAATGTATAGAAAGAGATGAGAGCTAAGAACAGTTTGGCAATCCCCACAATTAGTGGGGAGATAAGGAATGATGATCCAACAAAGAAGCTGAGGAACTAGGTAAATAAGAGGGGAACCAAGAGAGAACAGTGTCATGTAAATACAGACTCCATCATCAATTGTGTTTGTTATCCTTCCTAATTTTTTGAAATCTGCGAACTCAATAAGCATGCCTTTATACAAGAAATCCCTTTATACAAATAAGCATTAAAATGTTACGCAAAATAGAGCAAAGTACAGATCTCTGAGGAATTCTATTGGTGACCACCTTGAATGGTGGCATTGAACTATTGATGATTGCTGCTTGGATCCAATCATCCATCTAGTTGTAAATCTATTTAATTCTACTATCATCTAGCCTCTGTTTATCCATATTTTATATAAAATTAGAATTAAAGAGCTCATCAAATAGTTTGTTAAAATCTGAGCAAGCTCTATCTATAGCATTTGTCTCTTCTACAAGTTTAGTAACGCAAAAAAAAGTAAATAAATTGAATCCAGCATGACGTAGTCTTGATAATGCTATGTGGGGGCTTTGTGATGCCTTTAATAATATATTCTAGAATTTTGCCAGGAAATAAAGTTGGGCTTAGTGAGTTACAGTTTATAGATTTGCTGTTCTTTTCTTTTTTGAAAATTGGAACATTTGCCTTTTTCTAATCCTGTTATTCCCAGGCTTTCAAATGTCACTGACAGTGGCTTATCAATCATATCCACCAATTCTTTCAATACCAGAGTATGGGCCCAGTAGCTTGAACTTATCAAGGGAAAATAAATGCTGTCTTAATAGTTCCTTATTTATCTTAGGTATCAACTCTCTGTTAGTCATTTCTGTCCTTTCCAGTCCAAATGTCATTGTCCTCGGCAGAAAAAAAAAACACAGAAGAATTAAGGAGCAACCTCACTGAAGAACTCACAGATCTTTCCAAATATTCTTATGAATGCCTTACCTAGACTTTTTCAAAGTGCTTTCATCTCCATTATCTCATATTTCAGATTATGTTCATCCATCCCCCAGCTTTGCTGATTTCAGGTCCTTCCATCATAGGTCACAGACTGGATGATGTTAATGCCAGAGGAGAGACCCTGAAGACCATCTCATCTAACTCTTAAATTATATAGATGACAAAGCTGAGGCCCAGAGTATGGAGTGACTAGTCCATCATTTTTGAGCAAGTCATTGATAGCCCCCAAAACCATGCTCTTCCTTTTCCCATCTTCACACTGCTTGCTGTTGCCCTTCAAATCAATTTCCTACTCTTTCTGCCTTCAGGAAAACACTCTTTCTGGCTCATTTAAATCTCTTCAAGCTAGTAAAACATACATAGTGAGAGCCTGTGAGGGACTGCCATTGGAAATTACCTTGGCTGGCTTAAAGATGGGTTCAGGCACAAATTGACTTTAGGAGAGCACCATATAACCCTGGCATCTTTAGGACAGGTATTCAATCTGTCCCATGCCTGGCCCTATTCTGCAGTTCCAAGCAAGACTTCCTCAATCTATGGATTCGTTAATTCCTCATCCCCAGTAAATAGTTAAGCTCTTCCTATTCATCTTCCTGTGTCTGGTACTGAGGATTGTGAAATGTCACTCTGTCAGGCCATTAAAGGCTTAGGAGAATTCCTTCCTCTCCAACCCCACCTCCCCAACACACACACACACATACACACACACTTCACTAAAATCTCTTGACAAACCTTTATCCCATTCTGGCATTTTAATGCCAGTTGTATTCCTCCCTAGTGTAGTTTGGACCAAATTAAAATGTAATTGGGACTGAGTCTATATTCCAAGGAAATCATAAAGAAGGGCAAAGGACCCACATGTACAAAAATATTTGTAGCAGCTCTTTTTGTGGTGGCAAAGAATTGGAAAATGAGTAGATGCCCATCAATTGGGGAATGGCTGAACAAGTTGTGGTAAATGAAGATAATGGAATATTATTGTTCTATAAAAAATGATGAACAAGCTGATTTTAGAAAGGCTTGGAAAGATTTACATGAACTGATACTGAGCAAATCAAGCAGAGCCAGGAATACATTGTACACAATAATAGCTAGAATGTGCTATGATCAACTATGAAAGACTTGGTTTATCTCAGTGTTTCAGTGATCCAAAGCAATCCCAAAGATTTTGGACAGAAAATGCCAACTGCATTTAAAAACTAAGGAGACTGAATGCAAATCAACACATGCTATTTTCACTTTCTGTCTTCTGTTTTTTATCTCTCTCATAGGTTTTCTCTTTTGTTCTTATTTTTCTCTCCCAATATGATTCATAAAGCAATGCTTATTTTAAAAATAAATTTACTAGGGAAAAATAAATCAAATTAACCTAAAAAACTTTTTAAATGTAATTGGGAAATGTTTAAGAACATAAATTTTAAAATTCAATAAAATATAGATACTGTTAACTTATAGTTTTCTACTTCAATATGTGGCCTCAGAGTTTAGTGGCTCTCTATTTGAGTTGGACACTATTGTTCTGGAACAAAAGGCTTGGAACGAAACACTACTGTGTTTGGATTACCTTCATGTACTACTGTATTTATTCTATGTACCTGAATGGCTGGCTGCTGCAGCAACAGTTATATTAGATAGCAAGAGAGATGGAAGATATTCATGGAAGACCATTTCATCCTCCTAGGAGGATTAACTCAGATCTAAAGAGCTATCCCTGAATCCATACTACTGCATCCTGAAAGGCTTCTGTATCCCCCTAAGACCTTCAGATATGAAAGATCCATGGTTACTAACCACTGGGAAGAGGAAAGGATTTTTAAAATGTGCTTCTAGACTCAGGATGACTTGGGATCATGGATAGCCCCTGTAGGAGAGAAGTTTCTTTCAAGGTCCCCCAGCATTTCTGTTACTACCAGGAAGAACTCTTAGATTTCTATAGAGAATATATTTTAGGTAAGGCATGAAAGGTCCCCTCTAGGGGATTAAAGATAGAAGATTTCTTGGCAAGATATGTCAAATTCACAAGGAATTGTATGAGGAATGAAACAGGGATTGATTTTAAATCTTCTAGAACAGAGCTATCAAACACGAGACTTGCTGGTTGCATCTCTCCCTAGTGCAGTTTGAACCAGATTAAAATGTAATTGGGAAATGTTTAACCACATAAATTTTTTAAATACAATAAAATATAGAAAGTGTTAACTTGTAGTTTTTGACATCATTATGTGGCTCAGAGTTTAGTGACTCTCTATTTGAGTTGGATGCAATGTTCTGGAACAAAAATTCCTAACCTGTGACCCATGAACTTTAAAAAAATGTTATTTTTGTAACTATTTCAAAATAATTCATTTCCTGTATAATCCAATTATTTTATACATTCAAAGACAACATACTGAGAGAGAGTCCCTAGGTTTCCCCAGATTCTCAAAGAGTTGTATGATACAAAAAATAAAACAACAACCTAGAAATTGTTTTCCCCAAGTCCCTACATTCTGTCTGCTTCAATTTTGTCTCATGTATCTAAGAAAAGATTGAAAGCAAAGTAAACGACCTTTCCAATTCTACCACAATCTGCTGGGTAGAGAAAAAACAACTAGCCAGCATTCTTGGTGAGGAAGGACGAGGCTACAGACAAAATCTGGTGATACAGAGTTTTAACTCTTGCTGGGTAAACACATGTTCTGGACAGGGATTTTACTTCCAGAAAGAATTATAGCCAAAGGAATCTTGTCTCTGCTTCCTCTTCCCTCCCAGGCACCCCAATCCTCTATATCCCCTTTGCTGCTTCCTCCACATTACCCCCTTGACCTTTTGTTTCTTGACCCTTTGTTGACCATAAAACCCTATAGAATCACTCCTTTTTTAAATGCATGAGGAACTACTTCTACACTGTGCTAAGTATCTTACAAGCATCTCATTTCATCCTCACAATATCCCTGGGTGGTAAGTGCTATTATTATCCTCATTCTACAATTCAGGAAACTGAGGCAGAAAGAGGTCAAGGGATTTGCCCAGGATGACACAGTTAGTGAGTGTCCGGTTTGAACTCAGGTTTTGCTTAGAACTCTATCCACTTGTGTCATCTGGGGTTATAAGTCCTGCTTTACTAGAATCTGTCCTTATTTATATCTATTATACTTTCCTTTTCCCTCTCAGTACTAATAGTACTGTATTATGACTACCTTCGTATACTCAGTATATTTCTTCTATGTACCTGGATGGTTGGTTGCTGCAGTAACAATTATGCAAGTATGAAGACCATTCACTTGTAATGGAAGATCAGAGACTGGGAAGCTGGGTACTAAGATGGATGCAAGAGGCACAGGAATATTGGGATTTCCCATCTGAATAGCTAGAAGGGGAGAGTGAGAGGTTGTTAACTTTCTTTTTGGGGAGACTAGATATTGGAGACTGTAAAGTCCATTTTTAACTCAGTAGGGCAAAAGTTCACTCCAAAACCTGTTCTATTTTGTTAAGTTACTCTGATTTCTTTTGAAATAGTTTGAATCTTTTTTCATCAGTTAGATAAATCTCACTTAATTAATCATCCTTGGTCTGTGTGTTGCCTTATTTTTGAACAAATGAGAAAGCAATGTTTGGTTTTTGTATATAGAGATTCAGAAAGGACCAGTGTTCAAAGGCAGGTCTCTAAAGATGTCAGCTTTTCTTCTAGCTAGGGGCTGAACCAAACTGAGAGGAAATCTCCCTAGGTTTTATTTATTAGTAATTTTTAGATAAATTTCCCAAAAGGCAGAACTAAATTGGATCTGGGGCTTTCCTTCCTTTTCCTTGGGTTAAAAATAAATTAGAGCATAATTTTTGCTATTTTAGACAAGATTGAGGTATTAGAATATGTGACTTCATTCTTTCCTTTCCCTCTGTCCCCCAATGTAATGTTTGGGCTAGCTTTCTGTAGGTCCTTGGGATCATCCAGAGTCCTTGGTCTTAGTGGAGAAGTGATGAAGGCAGGAGAGCCACACGAGGTTGGTCAAAAACGGAATGTCTCTTTTCCAGTCCTTCTCAGCCCTTAAATACCCTATTATAATTATATCATTACAGCATACTGAATATGTGTGAACTAGAGAACCATTACATCACCATGCTAAGTAGTAAGTATATGTATACTAAAGAACCATCATTTCATCAATTCCACTGAGTTAACACTTTGTTGTAAGAATCCTTGTTTCAAGTATACTTCTCCAAAGTTCCGAAACTCTACACCCCAATTCATGGGCAAAGAAAGCTTCCTGTAGGGTCTAAGTCCAACTAAAGAGCATTTGTAAGTTTTTCTCTACCTCCGGTGGGTAGAGAAAAAAATGTAACTGAACCTGACCAGCCATACCCACATTCCAAAGGTGAAGTGAATTTTATTTCTCTTTTGGCTTCAACTCCTGCATTTTTTATTTATTTTTCAATTTATGGAATAAAACAAGCATTTCCATAGCATAGTATAATTTTTTAAAAAGATGATTGCACATAAAACTGCAAATCTATCATGTGCAGCTTGCTATTCCTTTTAGATATATAATAAAGTTATCATGTTTTCCATTTCTTCTTGTGCAATTCTTTCCCATAGCATATTTCTGTAATTCTTTCCTATAAATTGGAGGCTTTCTGCAGAGTCTTAAAATATTTTATATAATGCAATACTCAGGAGATGCATAGGCAAAAGGATGCATACACAGAAATATAACTAACAATACAAGATGGCAAATGTGAAATAAGTGTCATTCAGTTTAAGAAACAGGTGGTGTAGAGCCTAGAGTTCTGTATTTAAAATGAAGAAACTTTCTTGCCTCTAGACTTAGTAGTTTTGTGTTGTTCAGGAATTTTTCAGTACTGTCTGACTCTGACACCACTGGTGTTTTCTTGGCAAAAAATACTGAAATGGTTTGCCATTTCTTTCTCCAGCTCATTTTACAGATGAGAAAACTGATGAAAATGGAGTTAAGTGACTTGTGCAGGGTCACACAGTTGATGTGTCTGTGGTCAGATATGAACTCAGGAAGATGATTCTTCCTGACTCCAGGTCCAGCACTCTGTGCACTATGGCACCACTTAGATGCTCTATTAGTTTTGTGACTTTGATAAATCATGTAGGCTCGGGCAGCAATCCAGTACTTAGGGATAAGGAGAGATTAGTGTAGGAATCTCTACACACTGAGAATTCATATGATAATTGTAGTTGTTTCTCCTTTACTCTCCAAGAGAACATCAGGGAGATGATGCCATGATATGCAAGTGAATTGGATTTAAGGGAGGGAGGGCTGTACAAAACTCACATTTAAATAGGTCACATTTAAATTTACAGGACTCTGTATAGTATTTCCCTTGAAAAATCAAATGCAGTAGATAATAGCAATATTGTCCCCATCATATAGATAAGGAAACTGATACCCAACAAGGTTAATTGACTTTCCCAGTATTCACCAGCCAATTACTAGAAAAAGGACTTGATTCTGGTGACTCCAATTCCAATGCTCTTTCCTCTAACATCAAGGGGGTCCTGATAAATGTTTAATGACCATCTCTCTGGGGAAAGCTTGACTTACATTTACCGCTTAGTCTTCAGTATTAGCATTTTCTCTATCACTTTCTTAAGTCTAGACAATCAACAAAACAATTAACCAAGCCCTGATTTGTAGGGCTTGCTGGTTTCCAAGGTGTAAATAAACACATTGGAAACTTGGACTGTCCTACTCCAGCATGGTCCCGGCTCTAGGAATTTAGAAAAAATAGAAATCACCCAAGTCTAGACATAAGAAAGGTCTGCTATAAATAAGCCATGGACATTCAAGCAAATCACATGATCTTGCTGGGCTTTGGTTTCCTCAGCCATAAAATGAAAAAATTTGCATTAGATAATTGCTAGAGCTTTTCCATCTCTAACATTCTGCAATGAATCAGTCAAGAAAATTTATTAAGCAATCAATCAATAAGTATTTATTAAGACCTACTATGTTTTAGACTATTACAGTGGGGGTGCAATGAATAGAATGCAAAATCTGGAGTCAGGAAAATAAATCTTCGTGAGTTCAAATCCAGTCTTAGACATGACCTAGCTGTGTGATCCTGAGCAAGTCATTTAGCTGTGTTTTCCTCAGTTTCCTTATTTATAAAATGAGCTAGAGAAAGGAATAGCAGATCACTATGGTATCTTTGCCAAGAATACCCCAAATGGGGTCACAGAGAAATGAACGCAATTGGAAAATGAGTGAACAACATGTTCAGCACTGTGTCAAATTCTGGGCTTACAAAAAATGGAAAAAGCCCTTAAGGGGCTCATAATCAAACATATAACAACATACAACATAAATGCGAACAACCATGTACAAATAAACTATATACAGAATAAATAAGACATAGTCGATGAAGGGAAGGCACTAGAATTAAGAGGGATTAGAAAAGACTTTTTTTAATCCGTAGTATTTGTACTCCATAGTACAAATACATGTAAAGATAGTTTTCTGAGCCCCAGTTCTTTTATTTGTAAAGTGGGTACAATCATTCCCACCCTACCTATTTCACAGGGTTAGTACCAAGCCCCACGAGGAAAAGTATGTGAAGCTCTTTATTATTTATTATTATTTCTATTTTAAGATCAACCTCTCTCGGCCTCAGTTTCCTAATATATAAAATGGGATAATAATAGCACATACCTCATAGTGTGGGAGGATCATGGGATGATGCATGTAAACTAAACAAATGTTAGTCACTAATTCTTTCCCATGACTTTTTCCATTCTCTTTCTTGCAGTCTTCACTTATGACCACAAGGTTGCACTGTGTGCACATCCTTGGGACTCTGCTGTTCAGGAAATGTAAATTATGGCTTTTCAGCCTTGGAACCAGGCTCAGAATGCAGAAAGAATGACAGCTGATAAACCACATCTAGTGGAGCCAAAAGACCTTGATTTGATTGATTTGGCTCGTATTTTATCACATAAGTCAACTAATTCTTCTTAATGATGGGCAGTGTTAAAGTCTTCCTTTTTTAGTTTTCACTTGAGGAACAGTAGGATAAGTGGCTAAAGAGACCGCCTTGGAGTGAACCCAAAAAGACCTGGGTACAAGTCCTGCCTGTTTGATTTCCTCGAGTGAAAATCTAGGCGATATTAACTGAATCAAAACTTTGCATCTAGTGAGTTGGATCCAATCTCTCTGTCTCCCTCTCTGTGTATTTCTGTATCTCTGTGTCTGTGTCTGTGTCTGTGTCTCTGTCTCTCATCTCTCTCTGTTTCTGTCTCCCTCTGTCTCTCTCTTTGTCTCTCTGTCTCTCTCTTTCTTCCTCTGTGCACATGTGCACAAACTGTCTCTCTCTCTCTGTTTCTCTCTCTCTCTCTCTCCTCTCTCTCTCTCTCTCTCTCTCTCTCTCTCTCTCTCTGTCTCTCTCTGTCTCTCTCTCTCTCTCCCCCTCTCTCTCTGTTTGTCTGAAAATGTGTGTGTGTGTGTGTGTGTGTGTGTGTGTGTGTGTGTGTCCACCAATATGGGAATTTGCTTTGCTTGATTTTGCATATTTGTTACAAGGATAGTTTTCTTTTTCATGGGAAAGAGAGAAAACACAAGTACTTGTTCATTGAAAAACAGATTTTGACTGGAAAAAAGAGGAGAAAGTTAGCTCAATATATGTATGAATGAATGAACAAATGAATGAGTCAATTGAGTGCCAAGCATACCACTGGAATATAAAGTCTGACACCTGCCCTCATTCGTGGCTCCCAACCAGTATAGACCATAACCTCTGCATCCCTTCTTAGGCTAAGCAAATCTTAGCCTTTCTACTAGTGTATCCACCCTATGAAGCAGAAGCCTAACTCAGAATTTTATAATACTGAGTTTTGTTTTTTGGGGGGGCAATCAGGGTTAAATGACTTACACAAAGTCACACAGTTAGATTTTAACTCAAGTCCTCCTGATTCCAGGGCCAGCATTCTATCCACTGGACCACTAGCTGTTCTCTTATAATGCTGTATGGATGCAAGTGCAATACTCAGGAGATGCATGAGCAGACAGGATAAGTATATAAAAATATAACTATAATATAACTAACAGTACAAGGTAATACATATGAAATAGATAACACTATGGTTGGTGTGTTAATTAGAGTGATGAATTTGAGGAGAGGGGAAACTAGGGTTTAAGGTCTGCCTTTGATACCTACTGGCTGTGACTGGACCACTTAACTTCTTAAGACCCTAGGCAATTCTTTTTATTTCCATTTTTAAAACATTTTTATTTAATTTTTTTTTTTTACCAAATTCTCTCTCTTCCTCCCTCCCCTCTTCCCTTTCTGAGATAGTAAGCAATCAGATGCAGTTTATACACACACAATTACATAAAATATTTCTATATTGGTCATTTTGTATAAGAAACCTTAAATACAAGAAAAAATGAAAGAGTGAAAAATAGCATGCTTCAGTCTGTATTTAAACAATATCAGTTCTTTCTCAGGAGACAGTATGCTTCATCGGGAGTCCTTCAGGACTGTCTTGGATTATTGTGTTGCTAAGAGCTAAGACTGTCATAGCTGATCATCAAACAATGTTGCTGTTACTGTGCAGTGGTTCTGCTCACTTCACTATGGATCAGTTCATACAAGTCTTTCCAGGTTTTTTTGAAATCATCCTGCTTGTCATTTATTATAGCACCGTAATTCCATTACAATCATATACCACAACTTGTTTAGTCATTCTCCAACTGACGAGCATCCCTTCGATTTCCAATTCTTAGCCACTACAAAAAGGGCTGCTATAAATATTTTTGTACATGTAGGTCTTTTTTTCCTTTTTGTGGTTTATTTGTGATATGGATTTAGTGGTGGTATTGCTGGATCGAAGAGAATGCAGAGTTTTATAGCCCTTTTGACACAGTTCCAAATTGCTTTCCAGAATGGCTGGATCAGTTCACAATTCCACAAACAGTGCATTAATAGGTCTGTCAGGCAATTTTTTAAAGTCGTATTTCCAATGAGTTGTGATCTGGTTTATGGAGTTTTCACTCTAAATGTTCATAATCAAGCGAGTAAGCAGTTTCTGGGAACTCTGCCTGTGGCTATCCTCAGCTATCTCTGTCCTAACCTCCTACCAAAAGGGAAGCTTTCCCCACAAACCTCCACACAGTTTCCAATATCGCTTGAATCTCCTACACAATGTCTCTCTTTCCCTGTCATAGGGCCCCCCATTTCTTTTCTCCTAAGATGGACATCTGTTTATCTTCAACAACTGACTCATTTGATAGAATAAGCCAATTCTATCATACTAACCAAGAGTATTCGGGGATCTGAATATGGCACGCCTTTCCTGCACGTGTCTTACCACCAGACCTCTCTTCCAGGAATGCTGACCCACTTACCTTCAGTCTTTCATTTACACCTTAACAATCCTGCTCCCCCAATTCCACCTCCCTTTCTTCTTTTTCCTCTAAGCACCTTGCCCCTCTCCCTCTTCCAAACACTACTCTAGGCTCACCTCCTCCAAGAAATTGTCCATGATTGGCTCAGGGAGCATTGCTTCTTATGTTCTCTTACTACTTCTCTCCCCAAAATTCACTCCCAGAAATAAGATTGTTCAGCAAAATCTGAGCCTTGTGATTCCTAATCCCAAATCCCACTGTTCCTCACAATATTTAATTCAGCATTTGTTAAGGGCCTACTATGTGTCATTTTCAATGGTAGAAGTCCACCATGATCTTTGCTATCTGTTTAATTCAGCGGTTCTCAAACCCTCTTAGAGCATCTGCAAATTAAAAATAGTTTTTATTTCCAATATAGTAAATGTCTATAAATATAATCCAGATAAATAAAAACACTTTGGAGAGATCTTCAATAATTTTTAATAGGATAAAGATACTGAAAACAAAAGTTTGAGAACCACTGATTTAATTCATCACCTATTCTGTCCCTCTACTAAATAAGTCTGTTCTAATTCCACTGTCACAGAATCTCACAACAAAAAGGGATTTTCAGGCTCATTTTCTCTAGCGCTGTTTTCAAGAAAGTCAATATCTAATTCTCTAAGATTGACATGTGTCTGCCCTACTTTTAAATGTTTCCAGAAATGGAATTTTATTTTTAATTCCCCTTGATAACCTTTTCCAAGGAATTCCCCCTACAACCAACAAGGTTTTTTGTTTGTTTTACAAATCTACCTGACTTCTCCTGTTTCCTGTTAAATCCATGTCATCTCATGGGGTCCTGAGAGCAGGAAGTGGTCAGTGCTCTTATCATGAGATTATATCTAAATCTTCCTGACCCTTCAGAGATGAAGTTTTTTTAGTCTGTTCTATCACGATTCAGGGTTTTATAAGCTTTACTATTTTCAAAATGCCTTTGCTAAAATTCCTTTACTTGTCTCATCTGTTAAGCCTTCTCCTTTTGGCTCCCACTAAACACTGCTATGCTAAAATATCAAAAGGGGCATTAGCGATCGTGTGCCAGGTTTCTTCATTTTTCAGATGAGGATAATTGAAAACCAGAGAAACTCAATGATTTGTTCAAGTTCACGGAGAGTAGTAAATACACACCCCTCTTCTTTTCCACCATTAATTCCTAATCTAGTCAGTGTTCTTTTTCTATTTAAAAATTCAAATTTATTTTTTTCTAGTCCCATGTTTTTTTCTTCCTCTCTCCTCCTCACCAACCATTGAGGAGTCCGTGTTTTTTTGACCATTCTATCCTATACCTTATGTGAGATACTCCTTCACTCTTATCTACAGAATACATAGACAGGGAAGAGCAAAGGGAATGACTCACCCCACACACACATGTATTTTTTGTTAGCACCTAACATGATGCTTGACACTTAGACAGGGGTCCTCAAACTATAGCCCACAGGCCAGATGCAGCAGCTGAGGATGTTTATCCCCCTCACCCAGGGCTATGAAGTTTCTTTATTTAAAGGCCCACAAAACAAAGTTTTTGTTTTTACTATAGTCGGGCCCTCCAATAGTCTGAGGGACAGTGAACTGGCCCCCTATTTAAAAAGTCTGAGGATCCCTGCAAGGCTTAGGAGCTCAATATTTGACATGCATGGATGATGTAGATGGAGACCGTAGCGGGTCCCCATGGTAGAGCAATGTGATGAGCCTCTATTGTCCATATTACTTGGGGGGGGCTTTTTACACCTTATTCCAGATCCTACAATTACAACAAGCTGGAAAGATCTCCATCACTCACTCCCTACTGGAATTGAAGTAGAATGAAGAATCTTTTTCTTCTTGTACCTCATCAAAATCCACTATAAGTTCAATTCAGTCCCACATCTATTCTTTATGGAAGCAAGATGGCTCACTGTATACAGCGTTGGACTTGGAGCCTTTAAACCTGAGTTCATATTCAACCTCAAATATTTACTAGTTGTGTGGTTCTGAGCAAGTCATTTAGCCTATGTCTACCTCCATTTTTCCAACTGTAACTGGAGATTATAGTAGACTTTATCTTATAGAATTGTTATGGGAATCAAAGTATTTGTAAAGATCTTAGTACAGTGCTTAGCACAAAGAACTGTCCCCCTTCATTTCTCTGTTTCTGCTACAAGATTTCTTCAGCCAGAGCCCTACTAAACAAAAAGGCAGGGCACAATGAAGTCAAGAGAAAGAGTTTTTTTTAAATAATTCAATGACCAAAATCTGGTCTGTGTCATTCTCCATTCCTTGAAGAGCTTCTGATATTTTGGAGGCCATCATGAAATCCCAATGATAATAATAATAATAATAGCAGTAGTAAAATTCAGACTTATTAGTAGTTAATCAGTAGTGACAATGATAATAAGTTGCTATAAAATAAATATAGTAATAAGCTTGCCTTTATAAAGCACTTTAAGATTTGCAAATTACTTTACAAATATTATTTCATTTTTAATCTTCAAACCTCCCTGTGAAATAGGTGGCACTAGTATGATTCCCATTCTGTAGATGGGGCAGTTGAGGCTGAGAGAAGAAACTATTCACCCAGGAACACAGCTCAGACATTGAATTTGAATTCAACTCTTCCTAACTTCAGATTCAGCCCTCTATCCATCACACCTTCAGGTGCGACCACCATAGCATCACCATAATTTCCATTTCCTTTGTGTTTTAAGGTTTACAAAGAGCTTCTGCCCCCATAGCAACTATAAGGTATAAATAATGAAGGTATAAATACATTCATTTTATTGATGAGATTCACAGACATGAGTGATCTGTCCAAAGATACTCAGCTAATAAACAGTAAAAACAATTGTTTGAATCCTGGTTCTCTTTCTACAATGCCATCCTGCCTTCTATTAGATGAGACCCAACTCTGGTGCTTACTGTGGAACTTCAGCAAATCCCTTCTTTCCTTTGGGGCTCATTTTCCTGTCCTAGAAAAATAAGGAGTTGGGCTGGATGTGCCCTGAGGTCCTTTCTAGCACTGAGAGTCTCTGGTTCACCAGACTTGGAAGAGATTTAGAGGCCATCTGCTCTTACAGTTCTCAAACATTTTTGTACTTTAGACCCTTCAGGGAAGCTAGTAAAGCTGACGCATGAAGCCTTTCTCAGAATAATGTTTTTAAATGCATGCAATAAAATATATAAGATTACAAAAGAAACTAATCATAGTGAAATATCGGAGATGGATTCATTAACCTTAATTAATGAATTCATCAAATAATTCGTTAATTCAGATTGAGAACCCCTGATCCATTCAAACCTTTTCATTTTACAGATGAAGAAACCAAAAAACAAATGACTTGCCTATGCCAGTAAAAATTAGAATGCAGTTCTTCCATTTCCCAACATTTATTCCTTTCTATCTCAGGTGTAGCCTCAAATACTTACTATGTGACCTTGATCTAGTCACTTAATTCTGTTTGCCTCAGTTTCCTCATCTATATAAATGATCTGGAGAAGGAAATACTTTAGTATCTCTGCCTAGAAAAATCCAAATGTGGTCACAATGACTGCAAAATGACTAACCAACATCAAAACATTTAGAGTGTAAGTGTGTAAGAAGGTGTGAGGGGATGGGAGCATATAGCAGAATTATTTTATTTTTTTAATGAAAGCTTTTTATTTTCAAAATATATACATGGATATTTTCAACATCCACCCTTACAAAACCTTGTATTCTATTTTTTCCCCTCCCTTTCCCTCATCCTTTCCTCTAGATGGTAAATGCTCCAATATATGTTAAACATGTGCAATTCTTCTATACACATTTCCATAAATATCATGCTGCACAAGAAAAATCAGCTCAAAAAGGAAAAAATGAGAAAGAAAAAAAAAACATAAGAAAACAACAACAAAAAAGTGAAAATACTATGTTGTGGTTCACATTCAGTTCCCACCAGCTTTTCTCTGGGTACAGATGGCTTTCTTCATCACAAGACCATTGGAATTGGCCTGAAGAAGAATTATTTTATATCCATGATCTTAAACACATCCTAATTGACTCAAGCCTAAACAGGAGTGTGGTAGAAATAGAACCCTAGAAAATCTTATTCAAATTCTTAGTTTCTATTAGAATTCCCAGCCTGTTTTCCCCTTTGATGTCTCATCCTCTCCTGGATTCGAGTGTAACCCTAGCCACTAAAAATTGTTTACCTGTTGATAGGGGTCCATCATGGCCAATTCAGAAAAGTTCATCACTAGGTTATAGCAGGGCTATGGATTTTTGAGCCATAGCAAATCTCAGAGACCATACACCAATACATAGAGGATAAAGAGTCCCTCCATCAGTGAATCCCAGATGCATTAAATATTAAAAATAAGCTTGGGACATTACCCAGATTAGGATGGATGAGAGACCCTAGGTATGGAAGAAGTCTTGGTTATGACAAGGAGGACCGCATAAACATTCCAGAATGGATTTCCACTGCTTTGCTTATGCTACCTTATTTCCAAAGACACAGTGGTGGCCTAGTTAGGATGGGTAGATAGGACTTAGTGAAAAAAGCATACTAGAAATGTATCAACCCACCAGAGAGGAGGAAAGCTGGGGAGCTGCCACCCCTCTGAAGCTGTCACTCCTGGAAGCAGAGGAGGTAGAAAAAGAGCATTACTAGATACAGATTCTAGAAAGGGGGGGTGGAGGAAAAATATAGTGACATGTCTGTCCATAGAACATTTTTAATGGAATATGGAAAAGGAAAAAAGCACTTCACTCTGTTCATTTGGAATCTAAACTTTGGATGTATTATCATATTTTTATTTCTATCATTTTGGGGAAGGGAGAAAAGGTTGTAGTGGGATAGTTTGGGGGGTATTGTTCTCTGCTTGGGGACCTTCCTTTACGGAGGCAGACCTGTAGTTCATCTATATCCTAGAGGAATTGAGTCAATCAACATTAATTAAATACCTACTATGTGCCAAGTACTGTATCTTAGGAGTACAAAAAAAGGTAAAAGACAGTCCCTATTCTCCAAGAGCTCACTATCTATGAGAAGAACAACATGCAAATAACTGTACAAACAAACTATGTACAGGATAAATTGGAAATAATCAATAGTAACTAATTAGAGAGTTGCCTGAAGCACTGAGAGACCAAGTGATTTGTCCAGGATCAGAAAAGTAATATATGTCAGAAAAAAAAAGGCTTGAATTTGGTCTTCCTAACACCAAGGACTGACTTTGGATAGAGTATAACATTCTTTTGACTCGAAAGAGTCCTCAGCACATAATTAAGGTGAATAGAAAAATCAAAGAGGAACCGTGGCAATATTTACTTGGGAGAATTTCTGAATCCTGGAAAAAAGGGGTTCAGGGCACCTCAAGTAGGATGGACCTGGTAAAAAGCTGTGGAGCATGAGATTATTTTTGAGTCTTTTCAATCCTGTATGATACCTCATGACCTCACATGTGGTTTTCTTGGCAAAGATACTGGAGTGGTTTGCCATTTCCTTCTCTAGCACATTGTACAATTGGGAAAACTGAGGCAGACAGGATTAAATGACATGTCCAGGGTCACACAGCTTGTGTCTGAATAAAGATTTGAATCTAAGTTCTCCTTACTCCAGATCAGAATTTTATCCACTGCACAACCTAGAGGCTGGTGGAGTGTGAGGTTCATGCAGCTAATTCCATTAAGTGTTCTGAGAGGAGAAGCCAAAAAACAAATGGGGATTGATAGATGGCTCAAAGTTACTCGTGTGAAAAGGGCTTTCTCTGTTGCTTCCAATCTGCAGCCAAGACTTTAGTTTTAGAGAACCAGGGCTTCTGCCTAGACCTGGTATGACTTTTTAGTTGTGGTGGCCGTAGTTCTCTGCCACTATGAGACAAATTTCCCAGGACCCCGGACTCTGAGTTGAATGAGGGGACTTAGAAAAGAATATCCAAAACTATGGAGAGAATGAGTGGATTGTTGACTGACAAAAGGCCCTTTGAGACACTCCATGATCTTAGCCAAAACAACAGACAAAAAGCCAACTTGTCCTATTTGTTAGCCACTGGATTTGGTAATCCGCCTCCTATTCTTCTGCATTTGCACAATATGTCCCAATCTCTTGAAATGCACTCACTTCTCCCTTCAACCTCTCAGAATCTTTATATGCTTTCAAGGCTATTCATGTCCCTCTTCCTACAGGGAGCCTTCTCTGATCTCCCCAGTTCTTAGTGCTTTCTCCTTCTTCAAATCTTCATGTACTTACCCAAATTTGTACTGGGTGAATGTTTACCTACCAATGTTTAACCACCGGCTCTACAAAACAAACAAATAAAATCCCTTCATTGCATTTCTAAGCTTAATGTGCACTATTAACATTTTACTTATCACTTTCTTAAGTCTAGTCAATTAATAAAACAATACATCAAGCCCTGATTTTGTAGGGTTTGCCAAATTCTATGTTGTAAATGCTCACACTGAAAACTGAACCCTCAGCTCTCAGAATTCAATACAGGTGGTTATAGCAAGCTCTGGATACAAAGAAAGACAAAAGAAATACTTTGTTATATTTAATAAGATACAGTTCCTGTCCTCACTGCTGGATGGAGGGGGAGGGGTAAAATGACAGGTTCCAATCCCCATTTTGCCACTTGTATGACCTTGAGGAAATCAATTAGTTCCCCCCAGCTCCCACCCGGTTGGTCATCAGAGGGATGAGAAAGAGAGAATATGAATGGCTCAACACAAATCCATCCCTTCTTCAGGGAGGTTGGAAGAATATGAAAAACTCAGGACATGGAGGTAGGAGGAGAGTTGTTTTCAGAGGGCAGAAACCAGGAATGGTAGGTAGAAGATTCAAAGTGAATGTTAGCACGATATCAGGATAAACTTTATAATAATTGGAACTGTTTGAAGGACTGGCTACTTCTGGAGGTCATTAGTTCCCCTTCATTAGAGGGGGAAATTTTAAGGAAAAACTGGGTAAACTCCCATTGGAGGCACTGGAAGACCGAAATTCAAGTCCAGCCTCAGATGCAAAGATTCACAGGTGACTCATGTGACTCATGGTGAATCACTTATCCTCTCTCTGTATGTCTCAGTTTCCTGATCTGTAAAATAGGGTAATAATAGCAATTATTATATGCTATATTATATATAATTATGTGTGTGTGTATATATATATTATGAAAGCACCTACCTTCTGAGGTTATTAGGAAGATCAAATGAGATGTGTGTAAAGCAACTTAGAAAATTTTTAAAGTGCTAGTTATTAGTTTGGGGAGTTGGGGGAGAGGGCAGCCAGTTGTACAGAGCTCTGAATTTGGAGTTAGGAAGATTTGAGTTAAAATTCAGCCCTTATACACTTACTTATCAGTTGTATGACCTTAGACAAGTTACTTGCAAGTTTCCCCATTCCTAGAATGAAAATAATAGTAGCACTTGTTTCTCAAAGTTTTTGTAAGAATAAAATAATACTTATAAAGCACTTTGCAAATCTTTAATGATTGAATAAATGATAATAATTATTAGTAGCATCATATTCTTTTCTTAAGATGTGATCATTCCCCCATCTTCACATGTGTCAGGCAGCAGAGTAATGGTTTAGTGGAAACTATCCTCTATAGAAGAACCATTTCCAAATTGAGAATGACAGAACTTGATGGTTAAATGATACTCATTGGTCATCTAGTCTAACTCATGATCAGACGGGATTACTTGAGAGGTGGTCACCCCATTTTTCCTTAAAGACTTCTAGTGAGAGGGAACCAGTGACCTCCAGAAGCAGCCAGTCCATTTCACCTTCAAACAATTCCAATTATTATAAAGTTTATCCTGATATCCGGCTAACAGTCACTTTTGAATCTACCATTCCTGGTTCTGTCCACTGAAGACAAGCAAAAGATCCAATCTGATCTTTTTTCCAAAGACTTGAAGGCAGCTATTCCCGTCCTCTTCCCTCTCCATTCTCTCTAAATTAACGCAGACTTTAAGAGAAGGAAGATGCTCCACAGACCAATTTAATTCAACTTCCTTATCTTATCGATGAGGAAGATAAGGCACAGCTAGTTGGCAATAGCACCATGATAAAGATCTGGGTCTCTTGCCTCCCTCTATAGTAATACCTATTTCAACAATCAGGTCAATGGATATGAGTTTGATTGCTTTTGCACATTTACCGGAACACACCTGGATACACTAAGATCCCTAACTTTAGCACCTGAGGAGATCGGAGAAAGCTTCCAGTAGGAGGTGGGGCATGAGACGAGCCTTGAAGGCATCTGAGGGAAAAAGTGAGGGCATTCCAGGTGATTGGGACATATTGCATAAATGCAAAAGAAGAGGAGATGGATTGCCAAAGTCAGTGGCCAACAAATAGGCCAATTTGGCCTGAATGTCCAATGCACGTACAAGCTTTTTATCTGTTTTGGCCAGAACATAGAGTGCCCTGTAGAAAATTAAATTTCCATGATTTCCTTCCATGAGTTCTCCCTTCTTCCCTGTAGAGGCTTCCCAACAGAGATCCTGAGGCCTTAGCCGACTCTGCTATATCCACTCAACAAAATTTTCCTTCTCTCTCTCCCCTCTTCTCTCAGGATTGATTTCCCTGAGTCCTTCCCCTTCCCATTAATAGTCTGTATTTTGCCCTCTCCTATTCTCTGCTGGAAGGAAGCTGGTCCAAGCTCTACTCTTTCCTGTTTCCTGCCATTCCAAGTTACCTACCACTTTTTCCACTTTACCTACCACTCACCTTTACTACATCTCCTTTCAACTTTCTGATAATCTCTCTTCTTTCTCTGAGCTCCCATACTTCTTTGAACTTCCTAATAACTGCACTTTCAAATTCTGTCTTGTGGGATGGTTATTGGTGCATGTTTTATAGTCCCTTGTTGTTGAGTCATATCCAACTCTTCATGGCCCCATTTGAGGTTTTCTTGGCAAAGGCATTGGAGTAGTTTGCTATCTCCTTTTCAGCTCATTTTACAGATGAGAAAATTGAGGCAAACAGGGTTAAATGTCTTGCCCAGGATAACATAGCTAGTAGGTATCTGAGGTTAGATTTGAACTCAGGAAGATGAGGCTTCCTGACTCTGTGCACTATAACGCATCCTAGCTGCCCCTTTTATAATTCCTTATCAAACTGTAAGGTCTTTGAAGACAACTGATTTTTATTAATCCATTAATCCAGTGGTTCTTAGGAGCATACATCTAGAAATGAAAAGGACCTAAGACACCCTTGGGTCAATTCCCCCACCCCATCCCCACTTATTTTGTAGTTTAAGAATCTGAGGTCCAGATAACTAAATCAATTTGTCCCAGGTCACACAGGAGGAAGTCTGAATTTGAACCCAGGACTTCTGACTGCAAATCCAAACACTGTTCTCTACAGTGTCCAATCACAAAGATTTTGTTTTCCAGCAAGGCAGTTAGGTTTAGGGTCACACAATTAATAAGTTTCAATTGTCCAAGGTCAAATTTGAACTCAGGTCCTCCTGACTCCAAGACAAGTGCTCTAATCAATGTACCACTTAGCTGCCCCCTACACAGACTTTGTTGATTGATTGAAAGAAGACAGAAATACATTATTGAAAGAGATTCACTGAGAGAAAAAGGAGTGTTAAGGACTGTTCCTGTAGACTGGGAAAAGTAGATCAAGACCCTCTGAAAACTGACCCCAGCTGATATTTCTTTCTTCCTCTCTAGGCATTATAATGATTATAGAGCTCTGGATTCAAGAAGTCCTGAGTTCAAATTCAGCTTCAGACACTTACAAGTCAGGTGATCATAGGCAAGTCACTTCATCTCTGTTTTAGTTTCCTAATCTGTAAAATGGATGTAGTAATGGTAACTACCTCCCAGGGTTGTGGTGAGGCAACCACAATGACATCTGTAATGAGACATTTGTAAAGCACTTTGCAAACTTCACCCTACTTATATTTTTATGAAAATGGGATAGAAGTGTCCAAACTGTTTGCCAATAAGGAAATCATAGGTCATATTAAAAATGGGTATTAGTCCCATTCTTATAAATGAAGAAACTGAGTGACCCAGTTTAACCGTCTAGAACTCGTTGAAGACTTGGGACTAAAAGAAGCTAATTTACTTGCTTCCAAACCCAATATTCTCACCCCTTGATACATGCCTTTGTATATAGGTCTTGCCAGGAAGAGACTGTTTTAGAGGTAAATTTAAGGTAATCACTATCCAAAACGTTAATCAAGTTAACATTATGAGAGTTAATAAAGGTACTCTCAGGATGGACTGGGGAAATAGCCTGGAGGGGAGCCCATTAAATCCAGACCTAGCAGCAGAGATTTGATGCTCACAGCCACCATCCTTTATGATGCAGACTCTGCTTAGTGGTATTTCCTTTGCACTGTGTCCATCACAGGGCTCTTATTAACCTAGGGGCTCCTCCGTAAAGAGCTCAGGTATTTCCCGTAGGCTGTGGGGGAAGGGGAGAGGGGGATCATGCCTTCTTTCCTAAGATAAAAAATGGAATAGCACTGGCCTAAGTCCCCAGACACTATCTAGCAGTCTGGTATCCTCTGCATTTCCTTAGCGTGCTGAGTGGAGGCTGTCCTCCCCTGTTTCCTGAACAGTATGGCCAAGTTAGTGAAGGAATTCAAACATGCAGGAAGAGCTGGTTCCTCTTCCTCCTTTTCATGAGAGCAAAATCTGTGGAGGAATGTCCCAAGGTTTCCAACAGCTCTTTCTCAAGCTGAAGATGGAAGAAAAGCTGGCTTTGAATAAGAGAGACAGCTAGCCATGAAGCTAGAAATATCTGAACCCAGTCAGCTTCTCACTGTGTGAAACTAGGTAAGTCACCTTACCTCAGTCCGTTCTAGGTCATTGGGGTCAAAGGCAAAGAGCTCCAAGGATTAAATAGTGACTTAGTTTTACAACATAATAATAGTTGTTTTTATTATATTTTTATTCATCTTATTAAATATTTCTCGATAATATCTTAATCTGATTTGGGACCAGTTGGGGCATTGTAAATTATAGACCACATGTTTGACACCAGCTCTAGATTAATTCTCAAAGAATCTAAGTTTCAAGGGAAAAAATGATGATTAATTTAATTTATTTTATTCTGAACTTAAGAAACAGAACATTCATTTGCATAATGTAGTAGAATGGGAAGGGGAATGATTGTAATGAAACATATGCCCAACTTATATTAATGAAACTGAAGAGCCAGTTTTTATCTTAGTCTGAGTTGTACATAAGGACAAAGCCCATTGAAGAAGACAAGGGAAACATACAGGTAAATACTAACTAAAGGGTGAAAAGCTTTAATACCCACCAGTGTCCAAAGAAGGAAGGGAGGATTTCTGAGTCTGGAAAGACTGTTTCTTTACCCCTATTGCCAGGCTCAGCCCAAGTAGTTAGTCAACATTCATTGAATTGAATTGAATTGAATTGAATTAAAATGACAAGGGATGGGTGAGGGAGGTCAGTCTGGTAAGGCTCCCTGAAGAAAATGGTATTTAGCAGGACTTAGAAGGAGACAAGGCACAACATTTGATTGAGAGAAGGGGATAAGTGACAGCTTTGAGGTAGGAGAAAGGGAAACCCCAAAAAAAGGGGAAGAGTGAGATATAGAGAAAGAAGGAAATGTACAAATGGGAAAGAGTGATTTGTAGCAGAGTCAAGCTATATGCTCAGGGGAAATTAAGGCAGCTAAATGAGGAATCAGAAGAAGGTAATATGATTTGTGGAGGACCTTTGAAGACCACAGCTGGCAAAGTACCTGACACACAGTGATAATAGTTTAATAGATGTTTATTCATCTGATTTGACCTTGTGTCTCCAAGGTCATAAAAAACTTGTTTGGTTTTGTCTAAAGGTGTTTATTTGTTTACTTTTACAAGGGAGGTTTGCAGGGGGGATGAGGGGGGAAGTTTATTAGGAAGTGACATTAGTAATTTTAAAAACTATCAATAAAAGAATCCCTATCTACCCCACAATAGAGATTGGTACTCCAAGTTGGCTTAGTCTAGAGAGCTGAGGCCTATCCGTGGGGTACCTTCCCAGTATTTTTTAATATAAATCAAAATACTCACTTTATTTCTCCTTCATTCTCAGGGCCCATCAAACCTACTGACCATCCACTGTGACTGTAAATGGAAACTCCAAGAAAATCAGACAGAGTTGGGGGATGGAATCCATTCTAAGAGATTCCCTACCAAGAACACCAGTGTTTTTTTTTTTTAAACTATGGCACAGATAACCCTAAAGAGCATAGAAAGGGGAACGTAGGAAGGCTTTCACTCACCTTTCTGCCACTCCACACAACCACACAGGTTTCTGGATATATGGCATGCAGAATGATTAATTCATGAAATATGGTAGCACTTTCACTGAAGGCCCAATTTGGATAGACAGATTCCCCTGATCCTACCTTATCGACACCTTTCCACTCAGCAGAGCTATTTAGGGTTACAGAGACACAATGAAATTGATGAGAGGGGGGGATAGCTTAAGGCATCTGTCCTCAAAGGAGGAACCTGACTCACTTGCAGGTAAAAATAATAGTTAACATTTTAAAATGAGCAAAGTATTTAATCTCCTTTATCTCATTTGCCTTTTAAAGGTAAAATGGGTAGGAGAAGGAAGGGAAACTGTCTATCTATTATAGTAAGAGGGCCCATGTGGGAACAAATAGGAGAAGGAACTGGTAAGGACCTTCACCTAAGTAAGCTTTAGTCCTAGGAAAGGGAAAGAAAGGGAGGGCAGTAATCAGTTTCTCTACTGTCCATGCAGAAGTAACAGGTAAAAATTCTCTCCTAAGCCTTCCCCCACTGAATTCCTAAAATAGAGAGGGCTTGGGTTGTCAGGTTTAGCCACCTCTGCCTCCTCCTGAAGAGAATAAGGCATTGTGGTTAGAGAGCTAGACTTGGACAGAGTGAGACTTGTCTTTGAAACTTGCCTCTGAATCTTGCTAGTTAAGTCAAAAACAAATCATATCACTTCTCTGAAACTCAGTTTTCTTCCATATAAAATAGAAACAACAGTACTGGCACTAGCAACCCTCAGAGGCTTGCTTCAAGGGGCAAACAAAATAAGGTAGATTGAGTATTTTGCTCACTTTAAAGTCTAACTGTCCACTATTGGAAGTTGCAAGTCAGAGTCCTCCTTTAAGGACAGATGCCTCCACCTAGCCCCTCTTCCATCATTTGCAGTGTCTGTAGGAGCCCATAGAGCCCGGTTGGCTGGTAGGGTGGAGGAGGGAGTCCGTCTATCCAGAATGGGGCCGCAGTGAGATACTGCAGCACCTGCTGCATCCAGTCCCCTGGCATTGCTCCAGTGGGTAAAAGAACGGCAAGCCGCAAGGTGGGGGGGGGGGCGAGGGAGGCAGAGAAATGAGGAGAGGGGGAGTAGGGTCTGCAGATACTGTCTGGCATGGTTATAATAATAGCAACACTTCTTCCTGTGAGGCTGGATTCCTCCTATCTGCTGGGGATTGTTGCTATTGATTTCCTCCTCCTTGTCGATTGCATTGTGTTGGCAAGAGCCAAGGGGAGATGGATCTCCTCTGAAGTTAAATCCTCTTGTCTCTCACCAAATCCCCTGTCCCAAGACCTCTCCAGAAACTGTGGTCCATATGAGATTAGGGTCAATAATCGTTTTTATTGTGAATTATTCATTCCCTGCTGGGAATGCAGGGATATTGAGGTTGGGATTTGGGGTGGGTGGGATAGGGGTATAGACCCAGTAACCTAAGTCTCACCAATATTCATTCTCTGATTGTACTAGGGAAGTTGAACATTATGCTCTGGGGTCAGCTCTTCCCTTAGCTCTGGATGAACTGGGAGTTCCCCCCACCCCCCCCCCCACCCCACCCCACCCCACCCCTTCATTTCAGTTCCCCTTCCTCGGGACCAGGTAAAAATGGTGGTGCTGGGGCGCAGGAGACTTGCTCTGTATGCGCTGCATGTGGGACTGCAGAGCCGGCAAGAAGTCTTGGTTTTTTCACCCCGGCCCCCCCCTCACCCCCAAGCTGCCAGCTTTGCCATAATCTGCGAAAATGGAGGCTCCGGCTGCTGATCCAGAAGGGTAAATTGGACCAGGGGAATCTTTCCCTTTTGCATGCCTGCTGTCTTCCAGTCCCCGGGGCCACTGGAGTCCCAGGCAGTCGTCTGCTAGAGGGAAGGGCCCAGGGGTCCTCATTGGCCGTGCAAGCCCTCTGCGGAAGAATAGGAACGAAACTGACCACGAGCCCAGTCCTGATGGGCAGCACCTGGGCCTGGATGTCTCGGGGAGGGGGAGGGGGATGGCCTGCATCTCTCTTAAGTAGAGATGCAGGAATCGGGACCTGGGTAGCCAGCATCTGAAGCCTGGAGAACGGGGCCGTGCGCGAGATGCTCCAGGAATGGGAGGCTCGTCTCAGGAAGTGCTGGTTGCTAAATCAGAGTAGTCCTCCAGCTGGGAAGAGCTCAAGGGAGGCTGGGCCAGATCACCTGGGCAAAGGTGCACCCTCCCACCCTCACGGCATTGGCTTGGGGGTCCTGGGCTCGAGAGGCTGAACAAGTCAGACTTGCAGGGGGTGTTTGCCCTTTCCCCAGGCCTCCGGCGAGCTGCCGAGCTTTCTCTCCGTATGAGAGGAAGGAGGCTGAAATCTAGGGCTCCCGACCCGTTACCCGTCCGTCTGGCTATCGGATTCCTTTGTCCTGCAAGGGTCCAGGAAGGAACCAAACCGTCTGTGCCTCCGTGTCTGGACCCTGGGGGAAGCGAAGGGGACAAAGGAATCGGCTGTTTCCCTGTGTTCCTGGGAAGGGGTTTAATCGGGGCCGGGCAGGCGAGGGTTAACGGGAGGTGCTTTCTGCTGCAAGGCTTGGCAGGAGTGTACTACTGGGTTGCTGGAGAGCGGAGAAGGGAGAGGAGGGTTAAACTGCAGTCTGGATTGGAGAGAGCTGGGGGGGCTCTGGGCCGGAACCCCCAGGAGTGATGAATGCAGGACGGGGGACCCCTCGATGCCCCGGGGCCTGTGGGATCGGCTTGCATAAGGGCCAACCCAGAAGCCTCTTTTCCCTCTCCGTCCCCCCCTCTCAGTTCTGCCATCCCGCCTTGAAACAGAACTAGGCAGAGCTTTCCATCGTCCTGCAGAGGAAATGCGAGGGGTTTTCATAAGGGGGGGAATCAATGGTCGGCCGGAGAGACTTCTTAGCTCCAATGCCACCCCTGTCTGAGGAAAGCCGGTGGCCCTGGGATCCTTGGGGGAGAGTAAGTCCGCGGGCTTGGCGGCTGTCAGGGCTGAGGAGTGGGGGAGGGGGCTTCCAAGAGGGAGGGAGGGGAGGTGTTTCCTCTGCAAAGTTGAGCTCCTGGACGATATTTTTCTGTTTTTTCCCAGGACTGGCCAGGTCAGGGTTTAGATCAACTACCCCCATTGCCCTCCACACCCCAAGCCGGAGAAGCTTTAGCCTGAGCTCATCCTTGGTTTGCCCAAGGGTCCCAGCGGGCCCTGTATCCCCTTTCTCTCTCTCCCTTCCACCCAAGAGGAAGGCGCTTGGCTCTGATGGGGCGGAGGGGCGGAGGGGCGGGAGGGATGGAGGTTCTCCAGAGAGCCTGGCCTGGCCACACTGTCTGGTGGAAATCACCGGGTTGCCAGGTGGAGGGGAGCCAGCCAGAGAGGATGGGGAGATGACCCGCAGTGGTCCCAGCGCACGATGCAAGCGGAGCCCGCAGCCAGAGGGAGGGGAGGGCAGCCCGGTCCCTTAGAGAACGAGGGCAGCACCCTGAGGTCCGATATGTTGCCCGGGACAGGTGGAAAAACTAAGCCACAAGCCCCTAGAAGTCGGGTCTTGGCAGCGGCTGCCTCAGAGCCCCAGTTCCACCTTGCTGATGTTTTTTCCAGGCAACGTCACACCTCCTGAGGACGACGGGGAGGACACTGGGTTTCGCTGAGGTTTGCATCTTACCGCCGTCAAAGCGGAGGCTCCAGACACGAGCTGGGCTGCCCCGGAGCCAAGGACCACACTGGCCAGGTTTCCTCTACAGTCAAACGCCAGGGCTCACCTCCGGGAGCCCGAGCCTGCCCTCCTGCCCAGAATGACTCACCATTCTTCCTGACTTGGGTGCTAGGACAATATGGGGAGCTCAGCTGTCTGTTTGTGTAACTAGGATTCCCCCAGAGTCTCAGCCGCTTGGTTACTAAGAGACCTCCCTGATTCCAGCTCCTCCAGGTAACCCAATTTGTTGTTTTGCCATTTGCCGTTTGCCTAAAGCCTGTGGTGCAGACCCGGGCTAAGCACCCTCCCATCCTCTTCCAGAAGTGGGGGAGACTGCTGGGGCACAGGTATTTGCAAGTGAATAGTTTGGATCCAAGAGCTGGGATGCTGGTGGGAGGGGGCTGTGCTGGAAGGAATAGGAGTGGTGCAGAAAGTGACTTTATTTCCCTCCCCCTTCCCACCATCCAGGGAGCCGCCTGTTTTAGCTGGAGCGCTGTGGCTTTCTGGAGAGACTGACTGCTCAGTACCTCCCCTGTGCCCCCTCTGTACCCAGAGTTGGAATAAAGTTGTTGGGGTCTGGCGGATCGGGGGAGGGGGAAAGAAGAGAATTTATCTGGAAACTCCTGCCTGGGCGAGAAATGGGAGACAAGCAGCAGTGGCTTTGGGGTATGCTGTCCCCGGATTGTATTGTAATGCTCTTCCCTGACTCTTGTCTTTCAGACAAGCCAAGCAGGCGCTCTTTGGTGTGCAGAGCCTCCCCAGTGCTCTCATGTTCAAACCCAAGCTGACACGCCTGATTTTCTGGGGGACATTAGCATTGTCCTGAAAGTTCTCCCCTGGGACGGCTGGAAGGTATAGAGCTAGGAGCCTTTCCCAGCCCCCATTATGACAGTGGCCACTGGAGACCCAGCAGATGAAGCTGCCGCCCTCCCTGGGCACCCCCAGGACACCTATGACCCCGAGGCGGACCACGAGTGCTGTGAGAGGGTGGTAATCAACATCTCTGGATTGCGATTTGAGACACAGCTCAAGACTTTGGCCCAGTTTCCAGAGACTCTCTTAGGGGACCCTAAGAAGCGAATGAGGTACTTTGATCCACTCCGAAATGAATACTTTTTCGACAGGAACCGCCCCAGCTTTGATGCCATCTTATATTACTACCAGTCTGGGGGTCGGTTAAGGCGCCCTGTGAATGTCCCCTTGGATATCTTCTCAGAAGAAATCCGTTTCTATGAACTGGGTGAGGAGGCGATGGAGATGTTCCGAGAGGATGAAGGCTACATCAAGGAGGAAGAACGTCCTTTACCAGAAAATGAGTTTCAGAGACAGGTGTGGCTTCTATTTGAATACCCAGAGAGCTCTGGGCCAGCCAGGATTATAGCTATTGTGTCTGTCATGGTGATTTTGATCTCCATCGTGAGTTTCTGTCTGGAAACTTTGCCCATTTTCCGGGATGAGAATGAAGACATGGCTGGTGGTGGGATTCCTTTCCATACCTACTCTAACAGCACCATCGGGTACCAACAGTCCACTTCCTTCACTGACCCTTTCTTCATCGTGGAGACACTGTGCATCATCTGGTTCTCCTTCGAGTTCCTCGTCAGGTTCTTTGCCTGTCCCAGCAAAGCCGGTTTCTTCACCAACATCATGAACATCATTGACATCGTGGCCATCATCCCGTACTTCATCACCCTGGGGACCGAGCTGGCCGAGAAGACAGACGACGCCCAGCAAGGCCAGCAGGCAATGTCTCTGGCTATCCTTCGTGTGATCCGGTTGGTAAGAGTCTTTAGGATTTTCAAGCTGTCCAGACACTCCAAAGGGCTCCAGATCCTAGGTCAGACCCTCAAGGCCAGCATGAGAGAATTGGGCCTCCTGATATTCTTCCTGTTCATCGGGGTCATTCTCTTCTCTAGTGCTGTCTATTTCGCAGAGGCAGATGAGCGAGATTCCCAGTTCCCTAGTATCCCCGATGCCTTCTGGTGGGCAGTCGTCTCCATGACAACAGTAGGCTACGGAGACATGGTCCCCACCACCATTGGGGGAAAGATTGTGGGTTCCCTTTGTGCAATTGCAGGTGTCTTAACTATTGCCTTACCAGTCCCCGTCATAGTGTCCAATTTCAACTACTTCTACCACCGGGAGACAGAGGGAGAGGAACAGGCCCAGTACTTACAAGTGACCAGCTGTCCAAAGATCCCATCTTCCCCTGACCTAAAGAAAAGTAGGAGTGCCTCCACCATTAGTAAGTCTGATTACATGGAGATCCAGGAAGGGGTAAACAACAGCAATGAGGACTTTAGAGAGGAAAACTTGAAAACAGCCAACTGTACCCTGGCTAACACAAACTATGTGAATATTACCAAAATGTTAACTGATGTCTGATTGAGACCTATTAGCATATTTACAGCTCAAGTGGAACTAATGCAGATATTGCGTAATAGCCTGCATTGTAGCTGTGTCCTAACCGCGTGTACTTGGTTATGCATGGAAAGCAAGAATTGTGAAGTGATTTTTTTTTAATTTCTTTAAAAATATTTTTTTAAATTTAGAACACAGACTACCCTGTATGTGGCTTTCATGCAGACTCTCATCACAGATTTAGGGGTTTCCAAAGACTGAAGGTACAGAAAGGTATAGAAAGACAACTCAGGAAGTCAGGATTCAGAAAGGGACATCCGAACCATCTCATCTAAGCAGCATGACCTATAATAGTGTCAGCGTGTCACCTCTCCCAATTAACTGCCCTTAACACATGCAAGGGACTCCCCTCCCCATCAGCCCTTCCTTCTTCCTTCTTCCTCTCCCCTGCTCCCTCTCTTTCCCCCCCTCCCTCCCTATAGCCAGAAAGGATCCTGGCTTCCCTTTTTAAGCTCTGGTAACTCTTCCAAATGTCATCCCCATGTTTTGCATTGAAAAGAACACACAGCATTGCATGCAGAAATCACTTTCTGTGTCACCGGCTTGGTGAGATGCAGTTGCCAAGTGGAGGGCTGCTGAGGCTGGTTTCATAACGGAAAATACTGCATTCGACTCTTTCTCTGCAGTGTCAGTGTGAGGCCCAGGGGAGGGACAGCCAGTGTGACCCAAGATGGGCTGTTAAGACTCGAATTTCAAACTCAAGTCTTAGGGGACAAAGCAACCTCAAAGGCTGAGGAACCTCTCTGCCTAGAAAGTCATCGTCTCCGTACCGTTTTCAGGGTCTCCACAGAGAATGACCAATCCCTCCACGACACCTGAGTTTCCCAGAGTCTCCTTTGCTAACATGGTAGCCTCTTGACATACTGATACTGCAGTGAAACCCAACAGTGCTTCAGCACGCTGCATGGGGATTTGTTGCATGAATCTCAATATTTAATACACATGAGATTAATCTGTTGTTGTTGTTTTTTTTCAGAGTAGCCTACACACACAGTATTCATGCTTATAGTATTGATAGACTCAGGATGGCACTGAGTTAGGGGACTTTTTAAAAAAGACACGGGAAGCCAAAAGTCCTTAATCGGGAGGGGAAAAGACCTAGTGTGAGACTCCCTGGGAAAAGAGAAGCCAGACCTTCCGCGTGCACTCCACGGTTCTTCCAGGCAGGGGCTCAGACCTCTGCCGAACCCAGAAGGTGATGTAGCAGGGAAAAAAGCCTGAGCAGATCGTGTGGACTGCACCCTAGTCATTACTCTTGTTGCAAGCAGGATTTTTACAGTTGGCCAGAGCATTTAGTCGTGCCGGCAGGAGGATCTGTGGATCCGATGTACATATATCCAATATCACCTTCATGTGTTCCTCAACTTACCTACCTAGCTAGAGATAAAAAAAAAAATAGTTGCATTCAAACATGATATAAGCTTATGCAATATTTTTGACACAGGGCAATTTATGCATGTGTTCTGACTATGTGCACTAATGCGTGTATATGTCTTGCTACATATACACGGGCAAACACATGACACACACAAATATAAGTATAAATAGTAGTTATATACATATATAAATATGTAAATGTATACTCTCTGGAGTTCAGGTTCAGAGGGCAAAACCATTGCTCTGTGAGCTGGGGAAATGACTCATGCATGTCTAAGAGGGCTCACGAGTTCATGTTGGATTGATCCTCATTTTGGATTGGTTCCCCCACTGGGCCATGGTTTGCTGCCATCACCTGAGACACTCCAGCCTGTGTGGTTTCTTAGACCATTACAAAATGTCTTTCTGCCCTTCATGTGCTGCAGCTCCAGTCCCTGTGACTGAAGCTTGTCTTACTGAGTGCACAAGGGCCTATGGCCCTCATGGTTCCCTCAAGATGCCCCTTGGCCTGGCCCCAGGGGCAACCTTTTCATCACCAGTCCTGAAACCCAGCAGGACAGAATTAACTCCATCACCATCTTCCCACATCCACTCCCCCCCCCACACTCCTCCTCCCCTTTGGATTTCCTTTTCACCTGGCTCTGTTTACCCAACCACTTCTGTGGCTCTTTCCTCTCCAAGTCTCCTGATTCAGTACCAAGCTGAGACCCAGGACTTTCCGTCTTTGACTGAACTCTCTCCTACTATCTAGAACTCTCTCTCCCCTACTATCTAAAAAAGTACCAAGGTAAATCTGCAAATCTGAAATTTCTGTGTGGTTCATAAACTCTGTTCGGGTCACCAGACTCATATCTCCCATAATTCCTTCTTCCCATTAGACCTGCTCTAGAGAGAATTGTGACACAGTAGGGAGGGCAACGGTGTGAGTGTCAGAAAGCCCTGGGCTTCAATCCCGCCTCAGAGATTCCCTAGGTACATGATTCTGGACAAGTCACTTATTTCCCTTCCATCTCATGTCTGTAAAATAAGAGTATGGGATTTGGTAGATCCCCTAGCATCCATTCAGGGACTAAATCTGTTATCTGAAGTGGATGGCGTGAGTTTTTTCCTTTATTCTTCTCTCCTTTTCCCCTCCACCAGCCTCTCCCTGGAGGAAATTAATGAGCAATGAGAATACCTAAAGCTTTGCAAGGAGAGTCAAGTATCAGAGCCTTATGCTAAGGCTGAATTGGTCTAAGATTCACATAAAACAAGAATGGAACTCCATGAGCTCTAACTTGACTCTTAGGTATCTGTGTCATAGATTCCCCTCCTTGTCTTATCAATTTGCTCAGTGCCTATAGTTGTCATGGGGAGAAGGAGTCAGTGGTTCTGAATCACTTCTGTGCATAGATTTCTGGGCACTAACATGTTTTTATGTGTTTTCATTCACTCAACTTTATATGCATTCAGTCCATCTGAGGCTATTCTGAATCTCCAAGAATTAGGAAGGCTGGGGAAGGGTATGTACCCATCTTGATAATAGTTGAAAGGGAGCATCCCAGATCTAATAGAGTCTAGATCAGGACTGTGGATATTTTATTACAACATCATTCTAGAGAGAAGTTAAGAGCAGAAGATTCCTCTGTAGGATAGAAAGTGTTCTGAAAAAGAAAGTGAAAAACAATCCTCTGATTAGGAGATACAATTACATGCAATATACATATGTGCAAAAGACACACAATATGACATGGAAAATACACAGGACCAGTGGTCCTACCCACAATTCAAATGCACAAATAAAACATGCACAAATAATACACACACGAGATACAAAACACATATAGAGACACAACCAACGCATATCAGGAGAATCAACATTTCTCTGGTCATAAAGCTATAAATGATAAGCACAAACAAAAATACTCTCTAAAATAAGGTTTATCCTCTCGTATGTCCTGCACACACACACACACACACACACACACACACACACACACACACACTAGCAACTTAGGGCTGCTTTTATAATCCCTGAATTCTTTCAAGGATATTTGCTTTTGTATCTCTTGATGACTCTCCCATTCTTTCCTGATCTTCCTCTTCTCTTCTTTCTACCCCATCTACTCCCAATTGTTCTTGTCTAAGGAGAAAACTCCATTTGCAATAAAGATAGGGGATTGGACCATCTCTTTGAGACAGGCTTCTGATTGGAGCAGGGAATCTTATAAAACATGCCACCAAATCACTTTTTTTCCTCCCAGAAATCTGGGACTCAGACAGAGCAAGTAGTGATGGATGGGCAAACTCATTGCTTTACAGTACCGCTTCCACCAAAGAATATTGCCTCTCCCAGGCCATGTCTATACCATGATTCCATTAATTTGGTGGGTTTTGTTGTTAATACTATTGTTCATTTATTCATTTGTTTTGGAGGGGTGGTAGAATGGGAGCAGCTAGGTGGCACTGTGGATAGACCACTGACCTGAGAATCAGAAACCTAAATTTTAATCCTGTTTCAGATACTTAGCAGTGTCATGCCTGGATCCAAACCTTAGTTTCTCTCAGTTTCCTCAGCTCAATAAAAAAGAGATTTTAATAGCACCTTCTTCACAGGGCTATTGCACAAATCAATAAGAACTATATCAAGCACTTGCAAAACACTATATAAATATTAGCTAACTTTATTGTTATTATTTTCCCTGCATTACTGTAATCTCTAGACTCAGCCCTACTTTTTTTGTGGCTGCTGGCTACTGAGAAAAACAATGGGGTCAAGGACTGGGAACAGCAGAGGAATACTAAGGATGTCACTATGAAGTACTCCCTATCTCTAGCTTCATCTATGGCCTTTGCTGGGATCATGGAGAGCCAGTCTAGATAAATAAGAGAAATTACATTTTATCTGGGGGGAAAATATTTAGCTTTCCTTCCTGAAACAACAATTCCCTGGATCCCAGCTCCTGAAGTCAAAGGTCTACTATTAGTCACACTGGGATTGCTAATGAACGTGGCAGTTGATCTATCATGAGTGGTTTATAAAAAGTGGGTTCCCTCCAGCCCTCAGTACATCCTTAGAAGCCAGTTGGTGAGACTTAAGAAAAGGCAAACTCCCTTTAATGCTAACCTAGGGAACTAGCTAAATTGATTACCTTAAAAAATTGGGGACAGAATGCTGAATTTCCTCTGTATAGGACACAAGTGAGAAGATTCCCTCTACCAATGTCAGTCGGCACCTTCTTTTCAACTTATAATTTTAAGAGTTGCCTAGAACCTTGAAATAAGACCAGGGTTAAATGACTTAGCCAGTCTCACAAAAAAGTCCATTGAAGGTAGGACTTGACCCTGGAGTTTCTAGGCTTCAAGGTCAGTTCTCCCTTTACTATACCACTCCAAAACCTTAGTTAAATGATTTAAGGGTTGTTCACCATTATGGATTATCTCCATGTGTCACTAATTCCTCTGAACTCATGAATAATTGAGTTGAGTTTCTAGTTTGTCCCCAATGAAGGCCTGTAGTTGAAGCAATACCTCTGGTCAGAGTTTGTTAGGGTTTATGTGGTGCTTTGAAATCTCTCTCTATTTCTCTTTCTCTCTATTTCTCTGGGTGTCTGTCTCTGTCTCTTCTCACCTTCTCTCTTCCCCTTTTTAAACCCTCTCATCTTCTGTTCTCTCTCTCTTCCCCCCTTAATCTGGACTCCTGTAGGTTCTAGACACCTCATGGCAACAGGATGGCATTTTAGGAAAAAAGTAGAGCCCCCAAATTTAAATTCCCAGGACAGCCTGACTTCATCTCACTGCCTCCAAGCCCCCATGGGAAAGGCTATTCCTTAAGCTATTCCACTGACTGAAAATGTGATTCCCTAGCCTTAGTGCCTGTGTCATCACCTAAAGGGAAATAACCCTCATCATCTTCTTTGACTTTCGTACTTGTAGCCAATGAGACTTCCAGACAATGAACTCCCTCTCCATTGGTCCCTTTCATAAACCATCAGCACCAATCTCTTGGCAGTGAATCTAGACAGAGCTTCTTTCTGCCCGTTCTTCCAAAATCCCTAATGCTTTAGGGAGATTTTCTTGTCAGTGCTATTCATAGCTAGAGAGAGCAGGACATAATGTGAAATATCTCATGATCAAATATTAAAATGCACCCCAACCCCATCATCCAGGAGGCATGTGTTCTGGACTATCTATCCAGAAGTGGAAATTGGGTTGAACTGAGCCATTCATTCATTCATTCAACAAACATTCATCCTTCCATCTTTTCTCTCCAGTTCCCCCTTGTGACCAGCAGAAAGCCCTCACAAGGTAGTCAGTTTGGTTTAAGCACATGGTCTGCCTTTGCAGAATGGAGTCCTCCCCTGTTTCACCCTCATTGCCCATCAATTCACACCTGTGCTCTTAGTCTCCCTGATGTTCTAACCACTTGAGCTGATTAGCAAATAAGCATGAGTCAGGAATGTTCTCCAGGATTGGGAGGCAGCCTGGGGTAGTGGACAGAGCATTAGACTTAGAGCTAAGAGACCTGGGTTCTACCCAAAAGATCTGCTACTAATCAATTAGCTGTGTGACCCTAAGCAAATTGCTTATTCTCTCAGGGCCTCAGTTTCCTCATCTGTAAAATGAGGAGAGAAGACTAGATCTCCTCCAAAGTCCCTCCCAAATCTGTCATTCTATGAGTTCCAGTGGACAGTCTTTATCCTCAGGTCTGGCCTTATGCTATTCTCAGAATCCAGCTGTGACCTTTACCTTTGGCTAAGATTCTGGATCTCTGACCCATACTCTGCTGGGCCAGACCCTCCCTCAAATGAAAGCAAGCTGGTCAATACTGCCCTACCCTAAGCTCACCTAAGCCTCTCCCCATTCCCATCCATCACACTCCCCCAAACTCTAATTTCCATTTCTTTCATATTTTATTTATCTTTAAAAAAAAAAAAGGAGGAAAAGTGCAATAAAATAAATAGTGACTGTTTTCTTTAGCAATAGCTGTTTTAAAACCTTGCTCTCAGGACTGAATAGTGACAGCACCTGGATTCTAGGATAAAGACCAGGGTCCCCGGGTGTTCACTCACCATTCAGTAACTTCCTCTCTCCTTGGCACTCGATTGGTCAGAGTCTGATTGCTTTGAAGCCCCTGACCCTACTTCCAGGATGTAATGTATGCAGATAGGAAACACCAATGGGAAGCAGGTCAGCTAGACAACAACGAGGTGGGAGTTGGGGGGAGATTGCATGTACACAACTTGTTTTTTTCTATTACTACTCTGAACTGGTGGGACTGCTGCCCAACGCCCCAGTGATAAAACCATAAATCTGAATAGGTCACATTAGGCCATCTAGTCCATCTCAATGCAAGCCCAAGAGAATTGGCCTACCAAAAAACAGAATAAGGCTATTATGAAAAGATCCTTTTCATAGATTCAGAACCATTATCTAATCTTTTGGCCCTCTCTAAGTGGGAAATGGTTCCTGAGGGCCTTTGGCCCAGCATTTTAGCACTGGGACTTGGGCAGGGGCAGAATGGATGAATTGTCTCCCTTCAAAATGAAGACATTGCTGACCTTTTTGAAGAACTCTTTAACCAAAAGAACATGTATGAATATTTTGGGAAGTGGGGGTTGGGGTCATGATCATCTGGGGAAAATAAATGGAGGCATTCACAGTGACCCAGTTCTCAAAAGGAATATTCAGATGAATTGAGTTGGGATAGAAGGTAGGGTCACTATCTTTGTCATAATAACTCATAGCCACAAAATGCAACTGCACAAGGAATGCACAAGCAACAAGGAGGTTTGGGAGAGGCCCCCTGAATATCTAGGTGTACATATACTTACTTGTATTGGACAATCTTGGCTGGTGGATAGCTGATGATGGCCTGGGGGCCATTACCTTCCTGTTTAATCCACCCTGGCTCTCTTGCTCTCTCTCTCTCTCTCTCTCCCCCTACATATATATACACATATAAAAGTATATGTGTGTATATATGTATATATATGTACATATACATATATATTACAACAAAACCTCGATTAATAGGAATGGGGACACTCAGGGAAAGTGACGTACCAGTTAACTGAATAATCTGTCTGATTGAGTGTTGACAAGAGTACACCCTTTTTGTTTCAATGCTTATTACTGAAAATCTTCCTAAAATATACCAATTAGTCCATGTTTCCCTGACTTAGTAAATAGAGTATATGTATAGATGTGATCGAAGCTTTTGCAGGGTCAATGATTTTTAAATACTGTACAGGTTTACAGATGGAGGAAGTCTGTGGAATTATGCTGGATGGAAATGGGTTTCAGGGATAACTCCTGGAAGTTAGCAATTGAAACAAACCCCTACTCTGAGCCTATTTTAGCTACATTTGCCTCTTTCTCCTAAAAGTAGAGTACGGGGAGGGGGGATGGGAAGAAAGCAATTCTTGATCATTGAGGGTTTTGATGACATGGGGTCTGGTTATTCGAGGTTTTCCATCAATACACATATGTGTATATATAATATATGTGTACATATATGTATATGTATACCATGACTTCAGAAATTATATATACAAAGCAAACACCCTTAGTTGAATGAATGTGAAATAAATTCGACAAACCATGGAATAAACTGCATATATTTGGTTCTTTGTCCTTCTCTCCCCCTTTCCCCATGATCTCTACCCCTCTACTTCTCCAGCTCAGCTATTCCTCCCCGATTCTAGCCCTATTTAGAAGACAGCTCTTTTCTAACAAAAGGAACAGGTAGATTCCCACTTTGGATCCTCCCGCCACCACAAGCCTAGTTCATATGTAAAAAGGGGTAACTTCTCAAGCCCAAACTGTCATCCTTTACTCATTCTGTCCGCCTCTCTACAGAGGGCCAGAAACATCCTTCCCAGCTATGTCACCCTGGAGAAAGGGACATCGAGAATATTCCACATGATTCCAAATCAAGTAGTTCTCTCTAGCTTTGCTCTTCCCAGTTCTGTCTGCTTTTGGATGCGACTGTCCTATGCCCTGAAGAAAATGTATCCGTCCTTTTCAACGCCTCATTTTGAAAGTCTCCGTGGTGCACGGAATAGGGATAATCATACTCCATTGGTTTTAATCAGATCTCTAGGGTTGAGGTAGGAGGGACTTCCAAGGCTTCAGTAACCCTGTGGGAATAAGCAGCATAGATCACACTAGAAGCAGCCAGATCAGGGCAGGGACATGCTGGAAACTCTTAATTATTCATGTTTGTTGCATGCTAGACCTGTGCATTTTATAATGTTTTCCATAAAACTGGCCAGTGTCACCTTCTCTAGAAGGTTGTATCAGTCTAGAAGAAGAATCTCTGCAAAATCCAGTGGAGCAGCTAGCATTACTGAGTGGGTGACCATCAGTCACTCAGCTGACTGGATGATGTTAGTAAATGGATCTGGACCACAGGTGCCAGCAGTGTTGAATATGGGCAATGGATAGTGATCAAGGGGGACTCGGGGGCTAAAAGTGGACTCTTTTTTTAGTATGACTCCTCTGCATAAGTGTCTGAATGGCCCAGGCTCTCCGAGTAATGGCAGATCCACCCTCCCTCACCCTGTCACAAGTCATGCTGTCAGGAGCTGGTGGGTAGGAACCTGTTTGGGTCCCTGGAGCCCCCTCCTCCCCACTTAGACAACTCAGATGTTAACAATGGCTTAATCTGATCTGTGTCAAATTGCTGCTGAAAACCCATCATTCTAGGTGCACGGGGGCAGGTGTGTGTGCAGGTGCTGGAGCACCTAGGTAATTAGGGCCATGTGCTTAGGAGACCTTCCATCTCCACTCAGAGCCCCTTCTCTGTTCTCACAAGAGGCCTCTAAACTCCTGCTGCTCCTTCAGAGCGTCCCGGCTGCTCGGTCCGTACGGACGGAGGAAGTGAGGGGAAGGAGATCTTGCAGAGAGGGGCTCGCTCCACTGCCAGATGATTTCCAGGTCAGCTCCTAGAAATGCTGCCAAGGTCCCTGGGCCTTTGCCGTTCATGAAGTGCATTGGCAAGGGCATTCAGATTCCTATTCAGGTGTGGTCACAAAAGGAGCAAAGGAATCCCACGGGCCTCGGCCGGTTCCGCTGGACCAAGGGAAGGAGAGACAACCTCAGGCAGGCATGGGGGTGGGCGAGGGCTGGCTCTGGAGTTTCTGAACGTGGCACCCCCTTGCTGTCCCCTTCTATCTGGATGCCATAACCAGCTATCCTGTCTTCCTTTGGCATCTCCATAGCGACAAACTCCAACCCTCAGGAGGAAGGGATGCTACCCTACTAAACAGGAAAGTCTGAGGGTCTCCCCCGCCTGCTGAGATGATGATGTGCTAGATAAATTGTCATCTTCCCCTGAATTCCTGTGCCCTGAAGCCCCTCTCTTCGCAGGGCACAGTCTGGGTAGAGCCCAGATTTGTAATATGGTGACTAATAGCTGGTGTCTAAATGCTGGTGTTCCTCGGGCATGTCGGAACACCGCAGTAAACCTCTAGTTTGTGGGATGCCATTCCCTTTCCCAGACTTGTGTATATATACAGTATATATGTATATGTGTATGTACAATGTATGTGGCGACTGCCTCTTACTTGGGCGCATGCAGCTGTTTGTAACCAAGTGCAAAGACATTAATTAGGGGTTTGCACTGGCTTTCTCCTTGCTCAAGACTGCAGCTGCCCCACAATGTCCTGTCCCTGATAATTGCTGGAAAAATGCAAAGGGGAGAAGCTGATAAATAGGCCTCATTGGAATCAATAGGAGAAGGAACTCCGAGACTGGTGGTTAAAGCTTCGTAAGAGTGATTCCGAAGTGGAACTGTGGGTCTCCATGGCAATGGGAGTATGAGGACCAATGGGAGACAAAGGCGGAGCAGGACTGGTGGGGAAGACTCTCGGGAATTTAGGAGTTGTTTAACCATTTCTTTGCTTGATGAAAATTTAGACACCAGCTGTAACTGAATTGCACAGTCTGTATAGATGTTATCATTCTTGCTGACATGTCCGGGGAGCTTTCGGGCCCACCTCAACCCCCATGCTGCTTAACCCATTCAACCCCGTAACCCCCCCCTCAAGCCCAGACTTCTGTAGCTGAGATTCCCTGTGTCAGTAAGATCTGATATTTGTACATAGATTATACATACACATGTACATATGTGCCTCAATGAGCATTGGCTGTCTATTATGGTTGTACATAGACTTCATAGAGTATCATAATTTTTTTTTGTAAATATGGACACAGGTAAATAAATATATAAATATATATTATTGAGGATTTATTTTAACATCATTCTGTGTGAAATGAAAAATAAAATTTTTAACAGACATCAAATCTTCTCAGTTTTTTTTTTCTGTGATTTGTTCTGTGTGGAACCCCCAGCCCCATCACATCACTAAGTCTCCCCTGCTCCATTCTCCCTGAGAGCTCTGTTCAAGAGAATGACCCGGGCAGCTGCAGTAACATGTCCCAGCTGGTGGAATGAGGAGGAGCTCTGTGGCCTTCCATTCCCCTCCCTCAGGTCCTGAGGACCTCAGAGAGCCAACAACTCAAACCAAGCCCTCCCTTCTTTTAACCTCAACTTCTCAGAAGATTACAGAGAAATAAATTTTAGCTTAATTTAAAGAAATTCACCTAGTAATTCCAAAGTGCAATGGGCTGTCCACAAAGTAGAGTTTCACGTTACTATTGCTGTTCAAGAGGAAGCTGGGAAATTGTAGATGTAAAGCACTAGAACTGAATTCTGCTCTTACTTCAGATACATAACTGTGTGACCCTGGTCAAGTCATTTAATTTCTCTCAGACTTTCTTCTGTAAAATGGGGATGATAATATCATACATCTCATAGAATTTTTGTGACAATCAAATAAAGTAAAATAAGTGATCTGCAAACCTTAAAGCATTAATAATAAAATAAATAAATCAAATAAAGCATTCATAAATGCTAGCTATTACTATTTGGGCATAGCTAAGTGGAATAGTGGATAGAGCACTCACCTTGGAGTCAGGAAGGCCTGATTTCAAATTCAGCCTCATGCACTGTGTGACTCCGAGCAAGTCATTTTAGCCATATTTGCCTCAGCTTCCCTCATCTGTAAAATGAGAAGGAACTGGCAAGTAACTTCATTATCCTTGCCAAGAAAGCCCCAAATGGGATTATGATGTCATACATGACAAACAATTCAACAATAACATTATTATTTTTATTATCATTATTATTCCCCCTTGTTCAGAGTATGGGATGATTCTTGTTCAGGAATAGATTGAATTAGATGGACTGTGGAATCTCTTCCAGTTCTGAGATTTTGTGATTTTGTGAGGTAAAAAAAGTCCAATCCTTGGTCCCTTTGGAGATAATTTTTTATTTTGCAGAGTTGAATACTGGCCCTCCAGCTACACTGGAGAGGTGCAGATGAGGAAGATTGGGAATATTAGTAATTTTATGTTTATATAGGGCTTGGAGACTTACAAAGCATTTTCTTCCTCTGAAGTATACAGCACAAAGTGAAATGAACAGAACCAAGAGAACACTATACACAGTAACAACAAGGTTATGTGATGGTCAACTGTGATGGACTTGGCTCTTTTCAATAATGTGGTGATTTGAGGCAAGACTTGGGGTGGAAAGTACTATCGCATCCAGAGAAAGAACTATGGAGACTGAATGTAGATTAAGGCACAGTATTTTCACCTTTCATTTGTTTTTTTCTTTTTCGTGATTTTTTCCCTTTTGATCTGATTTTTCTTGCACAACATGACAAATACAAAAACATGTTTAAAAGAATTGTACATATTTAATCTATATCAGATTGCTTTCTGTTTTGGGGAGGGGGGAAGGAAAGGAAGGAGGGAGAAAAATTTAAAACTCAAAGTTTTACAAAAAAGAACATTGAAAACTATCTTTACATGTATTGGGGAAAATAAAATACTTTTAAATGTAGGGAAAATAAAGTATGTCACATAGATATGACTATTCCCATTTTCAGATGATGTTACAAAAGCTACTAGATAGCATATATAGACTTGAATCTGGATCTTCTGATTCAGCATCCCCTTTAAAAAAGCTCTTTTGAAAAATAAATTTTACAAATATTTTTTAAAAAGGAAACATTGTTTGGCAGAGCATTGGAATTTGTCTCCTTAGCTTATTCATATTGCACTATGACCCAAAGTGGTCATTATTGATATTGTGCTTTGAAAATCCCTTCCCTAGACTCTCTGAGTCACCTCCACTCCTCCTTGAACCTTCAGCCAGCTATAGGAGGGCAGGATATCAGGGGATGAAAAAAGAACAAGGAAAGGATTTTCACTGAACACAGAGAAGGTTAAAAAAAATTACTATACATTCAGCAGAGCCCAGGACAGTTTAACTAGAAGGAACTGGACTCTGTCTTGCCATTACATTCTTTTTGGAAGGAAATTGTGTTTATAGACAGCAGGTGCTGAGGCAATGAGGGATGGGGTGCCAGAGGGAGGAGAAACCACTTAAGAGAGCTCAGCAGCCGCCGAGTCTGGGATGCATTTGAACACGACCACAGGAATGAGAAGAACAAGGCACCTGGAAAGTCTCCCTTTTCCCCTCCCTTTCTGCCTCCTCTTTCCCCAGTTCTTACCCCCAGGCTTGCTTGGCCTGTTGCCTCAACTAAAATGAAAAACCAGAGTTCTGTCTTCATCTCCCAAGGCCTAGGAGAGAAGGCCAACCGCTTCCCCATCTGTGAAGTCTGGGTAATGTTGAGGGACAGACAAGAGAACTAATAGATGGAGCAGTGTGTTTGTCACTGGCTGCCTTGGACTTCCATAGACAGCCGGAGTCATTGGCAAACGGTAGACCTGTTGGGGGAAGGAGTGGAAGCAAATGTGGCTGTGGATCCAGTGTCAGGGCTTTATTCATCCTCTTAAACACAATATGTGAAGGGAGAATATGGTGGATAGACAATAGGATCACACATTTGGAGAAGGCCTGCTTAAACTGGGGTCCACCAAGAGATTTGGGGGGGCTGTGAACTTGCATCTTTATTTCACAAAGCTTTGGTTTTCTTGGTTATATCAGATATTTTACTTTATGTACATCAGAACATTATTTTTAGAAGTAATCCATAGGGTTCACCATACTGCCAAAGGGAAGCATGATATTCCAAAAGTATATAGTAGGTGCTCAATAAATGTTTGTTGACTGACTTACTGATCCACTCATTTTAGCCCAGAGAGTCTAAATCACTTTCTTAAGGTCACATAGATAATAAAGTAGCAGAGTCAAGATCTGAACTCAGTCCCCTCACTTTTAATTCAATACTTTTCCTAATACCAGTAAGAACAGTAGACCCAGATCTTCTGTAACTTCTTAGTAAATCACTTCTTATCCCCAACTCCTAATTTTCCTAGGTTACAGATAGAAAAATTAAGAGCAGAGTTTCTTAATTTTTTTCTTAATCCTTCAGCAGTCTGGTGAAGCCTATGGAACCCTTCTTAGAATTATGCTTTTAAAGGCATAAAGTTGTTTTTCCTTCATTTTTGAAGAGACCATGATATTACAGGTGATGACTTGTGCATAAATTGGATTTGAGTGTAATAGAGTTATGCAAAGCCATCAGCCTCTCTTCTTGAATCATTGAAATCCAGTGACAAGACAAAAGGAGGGACTGGGGATGCAATGGATGACCTTGATCTGACCACGTTCTAAGATCTCCTTCTTCAGCCACCTTCATGGTCATTGGAATAAATTGCTCTCATCAGCCCATTCTGCCAGATAAGAGCCAGAGATGCTAGTCCTGCACACTTCCTACACTTCCAATGCATAAAGTATAAAAGATTACAAAGGAAACCAATTATACTGAAATACAGTTATCAAAATATCATAAAAACAAATTCACAGAGGTCCAAGTTCAAAATCTCCACATTACATGAATTCTAACTTCTCTTCTTATTGTAATATTCTAAGACTCTTAGACAAGTCACAAGATCACTGGTAATTCAGGAAGCAGGAAGGTGACTCAGAGGACAGATAATGAAATCCTTTCACTTTGAAATTAAGTAAATTGAGGCACAGGGAGATATGTTTAGGCCACTTAGGAAAGTAACTGGACCTCAGTTTCCTCATCTGTAAAATGAAGATTAGATTGTGTCTACCAGTCAGCCAATAAATATTTACTAAATACCTTCTATTTCTCAGATACTGTACTAAGTACTGGTGTTATAAAGTAAGGCAAAAGACAATCCCAGTTCTCCAGAAGCTCAAGTTTAATGATAGAGACAGCTTTCATGTAACTTCATAAGCTATAGACATGATCAATTGGAAATAATCAATAATAGGAAGGTAAGAAATAGGAAATAATCAATAACAAGAAGGTAAGAAATAGGAAATAATAATAGGAAGGTAAGAAATAAGAAATAATCAATAATAGGAAAGTATTGGGAAAGGTTTCCTGTGGAAGGTGGATATCTAGTTGAAAACTGAAGGAAACAGGGAGGACAGGAAACAGAGATGAGGAGAGGGAGGATGCAAGCCATGAGGCAGCCAGTGAAATTCTTCAGAGTTGGGACACGGAGTATCTTCTTCAAGCAGCAGCAAAGAGGCTAGTGTCATTGGATCCCAGAACGTGGGATAGAGTGGGAAGATGAGGTAGAACTATTGAAAGGGAGGAAGGCTTCAAACATTGGATGATTTGATATTTGATCCTAGAGTAATAGGGAGCCATAGGAGTTTACTGATTTTGGAGAGGAGAGGGGAGACAGTCAGATCTGCTCTTTGGGAAGGTCACTTTGGCAGAATGGATTAGAGCAGAGAAAGTCTCAAGGCAGAGAGACCAAGCAGCGATCTATTGCAATAGTCCAGGTGTGACATGAGCAGAGCTTGCATCAGGGTAAAAGCAGTGTCAGAGGAAAGAAGGGGGTGTATTCAAGCGAAATCATGAAAGTAAAATCAACAGACTTTGGCAATAGATTTAGATAGAGATGGGGGCGAGGGTTAGAGAGGGCGGATTCGAGGATGAGACCTAGGTTGTGAGCTTGGGTGACTGGGAAGTTAGGGTTCTCTCAACAGTAACAGGGAAGTGACTTCACATCCCTGTTCTGGGTAAACTAGACTCTCTCACTTTCTGTACTTCAGCAAGAGTTTAGGGAGCAACAATGAGATGGGGAGATGGGGTGTGATAACCAACTGCTTTGCAGTGTGGGAAGGGTGAAGAGGACAGATTCAGCACAATGGAGAAAATATCAAATCATATGACTGACATAAAAATTACTTGCAAGAATAGCACAGAAATCTACATTTTTTGAGTCAACAACTTGACTGAATATTTTTTAAATGGGGCTGACAGCTCTAATTCATAAAATCCCAGGATTCAAAGCTTGAAAGGACCATAGAGGTCATCTTGCCCCACACAGAAGCAGTCCTACAACTTTATCCCATATCCTCTGACTCTTATGAAATCCAGGGCCCTTTCTGCTGCATGATAATTCTCCTCAAGGATTCTGTGAAGAGCCTTGTTAATAATAGCTAGTAGTGACTGACTGATCAACCAAATATTCAATCAAGGGTGTGCTAGAGCTAGTTCTTACTTGAAGAGCTGACCATTAAATTTCCAGTATGAACATTTACACCTCAGAAATCAACAAATGCTATAAATCTGCACTTGATTTATCAGTTGATTGTATAGACTTGAGAAAGTGATGGAAAATATCAATAATGAAGGATAAACCTAAAAGTGTTTTATGAACAATTTTTTTCCTCTGGAAAGTCAGTTATTAAATATTTATCAGCATATCGCTGTATAAAATCATCTAATCTAGCTATGATGTTTTACTTAAGGACAAAGACAGGGTTACCTGTTTGGTAACTTGGGATGTTAAGGACTTTTTCCACCACAAAAAGACATCTACTATAACCTTACAAGAACAGCCCCTTGGATTTAGATGAACATAACTTCCAGTACTGTCCTGTCCCTCTACTAAGCTTTACAAAGGCATTGGATTGGAGGGAGGAACCTTTGTCGCTTGTGCTATTCTGTAGAAAGAGACAAAGCAGGCCAGATGAGGCCACGGATCCCAAAGAGCTGCTTTACATCTCCCTCTAGAGCCACAGGAGCAATAACAGATAGGAAAAATCCCTAGGGAGAGAGAGGAAGAAGGTAAGAGAGTCAGGTGGGGGAGGTGAAGTGCGGTACATAGGAAGCTATATCTGGAGTCAGGAGACATCATTTCAGATTGAGCTTCAACACACTCCCTGGCTGGATGATCCTTAGCAAGTCAATTAACTTCAGTCTCTTCATCTGTAAAATGGAATAATGACAGCTCTTGCCTCCCAAAGTTGTTTTGAGAATAAAATGAGAAGATGTCCATAAAATGTTTGACAAACCCTATGTTAGTGTTCATCCATCACTTACGAAGGAGACTAGTGACAAACCTGTGACACCAAAAGTCACATCTTGACTTACCAGTAAATTAGATTTAAATGAGGCAGAAGCTCTACAAATTCATGAGCCTCTTTCAAACCTTAAAACACTATTATATATATGTGTGTGTGTGTGTGCTAGTTTTATTATTATAATGGCAGAGACACCTAGATTGGTACAGTGGATAGAGCACTCAGTTTAGAGTCAGAAAAATTCATCTTTGTGAGTTTAAATCTAGCCTCAGGTACTTACTAGTTGGGTGCCTTCGGCAAGTCACTTAACTCTATTTGCCTCAGTTTCCCTTATCTGTAAAATGAACTGGAGAAGGAAATGCCAGTATCTCTTCCAAGAACACCCCAAATGGAATCACCAAGCATTGCATATGACGGAAGAGCAAGAGTTAGAATCATGAAGTCTATCCCCAATGTAGAATTGGAGTTCTTAATCTGGGGTCTGGAATTTATTTTTTAAAATATATTTTATAAATACATTTTCATATAATTGGTTTTCTTCTTATTGGTTTCCAAACACAATCCTATGTATTTTATTTTATGCATTTAAAAGCAATTTTTTTTCCTGAAGAAGGGCGGATCAAGTTCACCATACTGCCAAAGGGATCCATTATACCACAAAGGTTAATAATCCCTGTGGGAGGGGAGGGACTCCAGCAGAGCTATCAGATAGGAATTTTTTCCCAGGGAGATCAGAAAATCAGAGTACTGGCAATGGAAAAGATTTCAGAGGCTATTTGATCCATCTTAAATTTATACAGCTATCCCTTCTACAACTCTACAATTATGGCTTTAGAGCTAGAAAGGATCTCAGAAGTCATCTAGCTGATCCTCTGCTTTTACAAATGAGAAAACTGAAGCCTGGAGATATAAAGTGATTTGCCCAAGAGCACACAAGTAGTAATTAACAGATCCAGAATTCAAATCTGGTTCTTTGACTCTCAATTCAATGTTCTTTTGTACTGCATAATACCATCATTCTTCAGCAAATAATTTATCTTCTCTAAGTATGTTTTCTTATCTGCAAAATGGGGATAATAATATTTCTCCCCTGCAATAATATTAGGACAAAATTTTATGTAAATTGTAAAGTATTCTATATTTATGAATTTATATTACTATCTAGTCCAACCTTCATTTTTCATATGGAAGAATCTAAGACTCAGAGCTCTGAGAGTCTGGCACAATATCTCATGGCAGTTATTTAGGGACCAAGTTTGGACAAGATTCTAGAGCTCCTTGGACCTTGCCTAATGCTCTGTTCACTAAATTATTCAGATTTGAGTTTCCTTTTCATTCATTCTCCTCTCCCCTTCTGAAGAGGCAGAGAACACAAAGGACAATAGGGAGATGCCAAAAGGAGTCCAAGTCCCTGGAGGATCCAAAGTCAACTATAATCTTGTCTAAGCCTGACAGGGTTGGGTCCAGATAAGGATTCTTAAACTGGATGGAGAAATGCTGCTTCAGGTAGGGTGGGATCACTGACCCCCCAGTGATTTTTCCATCCCTTCCTGTTTGAAAACCAAAGTTTCAGAGCTTTTAATATAACATTTGCTCATTCACACCCTTGCAGCCTCGTGAGTCCCATTGATAAAAATATCCTAGGAGAGTGATAGATCCCATGGCACTCCTGTGCTTGCTGTCTCCTTGCTGGGAGGTCCCAGAATCTGTTGTCTTCAGAGGAGCAGGAAGTCCCCATCCACGAGCCCTAGGAGCCTCAGGGAAGGTGCGGAGATGGGTTTTTTAGAAATTCTTGCTGCAAAAGCAGGCAAAGCAAGTTTAGAGATTATCCTTCCTCCTGCTCCCAAACACTATGATTCTATGTATGGAAAAATCTTCACCTTACTAATTTTATAGCTGTCAGATACTATGCCCTGAGGATGTGCTGGAAGGGAAGGTCTGACCACAGGAGAATGTTGTATACTCTCTGTATTTATCTCTTTGTCTCTATCTCTGTCTCTTTCTCTCCCTCTTCTCTGTGTGTCTTTCTATCTTTGTCTCTGTCTTTCTCTCTTTTCTCCCCTTCCTTCAAATGTTTATTCCCTTCTTTTCTTTTCTTTTCCATTTCATTTTAGACTCATTTGGTATTCTGGTAACTGAATCAGAAAGGAAAAAGAAAACATGGAATGTGAGTGAAATGACTTGTCCAATGTCTCCTAAAAAGCTCATGTAAAAGATGTAGAAACATTCTATGCTTCCACTCAGCAGAGGCTAACAGTATTAGAAGAAGAAACAGTAACATTGAACAAGATACTTTGGTTTCTTGGGCTACAAAATTAAGGCCTTGGACTAAAGCAGTGATTCGTAACATGAGAACTAGAGACTTGACTTTTTAAAATATTTTGATAATTGTTACAATATGATTGACTTCTTCTGCAATCCTAAGTATTTTATTTATACATTTAAAAATATCATTTTGAGAAGAGGCCCATAGTCTTTACCAGACTGTCCAAAGGGTCCATGACACAAGAAAGCGTTAGAACCACTGGATGGTCTCAAAGATTTTTTCTACAACAGACATTTCGTGATTATCTTCTTTCTAAACAAATTTTTCTGGATGGAGGAAAGAGAAAAGAGTAGAGGAGTGAATATAATTGGCTAGTCAATTGACAAATAAGTACAGAACGCTTACTCTTTATTCCACACTATGATACCGTTAACAGGAAAAACAAAGAAATATGAGATGGAGTCTCTATACTCAAAATGCTTATGGTTCTATGAATTTCTCTTATCTAAATTCTCCATACCCTAGTGGTCCAACCCTGTGGTGCTGATCATAAAGGGGTTCCTCTCTAGGTTAGATTTCAATTAAAACCAGCCACTCCTGTAAGGGATCCCTTCATGACCATCCCCTCTTTGTCTCTGTCACACATTGCCTGTCGGTTCCATCCCTTAAGATCTCTGAGGCAGAGATTCTGGCCCAGTCCATTGATCTTCAGAGCTCAGTGGCGATAGAATCCATGTGGTCAGCCAGAACCTGGCTGAGATTTCTTTAGGAGATCGATTCTAGGAGGATGTCCTGCCAGACCAAGAGTGCTCAGGGGCAGTGCCCCAGGAGCAGTGAATTCAGGCAGCCCCTGGGAGGGGTTTTGGATCCAGCACATGTCAGAAGGAGTTATCCTCAAATGCTGAGTCCTGGTCAGCATCCAACCCTTCTCTGAGAAGGAATGAGATGGAATCTTTTCACTTTTTTCTGGAAGAGACCAAAGAAGGAACAAAAGTGAATTATGAGGGGCAGCTAGAAGGTACAGTAGATTGGAGCATTTGAGATCAAATCCAACCTCAGACACTTAGCACTTACTAGTTGTGTGACTCGGGAAGTCACTTAACTTTTGTTAAAAAAAATAATAATAATAAAGTGAGTTAGGGTCAGGGCCAGCCATGGCTGATATGACACCCCTATACCCCAAAATACTTCCATATATCCCCACAACAATGCCTGAAATTCTACCATTAAGGATTCATTCCTTTTGGTTAAAGTTCTGTCTTCTATTAAGATATCAATAGTTCTGGGAGGTACCTTATGTCAAATATCTTCCACTATGCATTCCATGGGAATTGCTTTATAAAATGAATCCTTTCCTTACAGTAAGTTTTGATAGGGAGGAAGGAAAATAAGGATAGAGGAACACTTGTTCAAGAGGAAAACTGTTGAGGGCAGAAAGTCCAAAATGACAACGTTGGAGCCAAATCAGCAGAGATAGCATTTATCTCCTTTTCGGTTTTTCCAAGAAATGATCACGTCAGGGTAAAAGGGAGCCTTAGAGACAACATGGTAACATCATGATAAAGCAGGCTAGTGACCAGGTGACTTCCTTTATCAAACTCTCAATGGATGTCATATTTTATTCTTACATTTTTCATCTTTTGTAATCCCTGTTCATGTCTACCCCTAAGTCCTCAAGGATCTTCCCAATACATTGGAGGTCTTGTAATATTTTGCGGGTGCCAGTTCAGCTGGACTGTCCAACCCATTGTTCTCTCTTTTTAATACATTACATCTTTTTCTAATCATATATTTTTTAGATGACATCTCTTATATGATTTCTTATGCACAAGACCCTCTTGATAATAAATATATTGATGCTTTCTCAGGGTCCCACCCTTTGCTCTTTGGATTGTACCAATTTTTTATTCTTCCAGGATTGATTTTTCATGATTTATAGCCATAAAGCATAACTAAGAAAATATTGGCGTTCAAAAGGTAAATTTTTGTTTTAGGGAGAAATTTAGGGTCATTGAAAGTGTTACACAACTTCCCAAATTTAGTGCAGAACATTCTGGACCCTTCTCATTATTTGTAGACCCTATCTAAAATATGTATGTTGTAACCAACCACAATTCTAGGACTCATAATGAAACATGCTAATTACCTTCAGATAGGGATCACGATCTCAAGATGAGACTTTTTGGGGGGAAATGTGAGAATATGGTTCATTCGACTACACATATTTCAACCAATCAATAAAAATTCATTAAGCATCTACTATGTGCTATGTGTTTATTGTGTGTTTTGTTTTTCTTGCTATGGTGGGAAGATGACATGAGATGGAGAAAATTCAGACATGACAAATTAAAATTTAAAAATATACATATTAATTGAGTAATCTCAGCCCAACTACATGTTATTGTTTGAGCAACAGGCATGCTTCATCCATTTGATTTTCTCTTTTGGATTGTTAAGACTGTTTCCTTTGAATCATAAATCTCATTGAAAAAAAGTTCTATGGCACACCAGGGATTCCTACAATCATTGCACTATAATCCAAATGAACAGGAGAATCTGAAATGCCTCACTGTCTAAGGGGAATCCTTCTTCCCTTTGCAACTCATGCAGAACATCATCCATGACAATGATGAACAGCTTTACCAAGCATAGATATCTCCTTGCTTTATTATTCTTCACTTAATATTTGATAATCAGAGGATCACCAAATGAATCTATCATTAAATCTTACATGATGTTAACACACATGGGACATACATTGTTGGAAGAAATATATTAAGGTTACGTTTTACTCTGCTGAGTCAATTATCTTTTTGGGAATCAACAAATAATGGGATCTTATGTTCTCCATACCTTTTAGTAAGTTGTATGATTATGAAGTTGTGTTTTGTGGCAGAACATTATTTGCAAAAGCCTGCATATTTCCATCTCAAATTTTCCTCAAGGATGCCCTTGATGTATATTTTATCATTCTCATATTTATGAAAATTAGGTGTGTAAGTCATAAGTTATTGATGATCTCATTTAAAGGGGCCTATACACAACATTCCCTCTTGCTTCCTGGATCACTCAAAGACAAGTCATAGAAGAGAGTTCTGACAAAAAAAAAAAATGGTACACTAGAGAAGGAAATAGTAAAGGACTCTAGTGTCTTGGCCAAGAAAATCCCAAAGTAGTATTAAAAAGGTAAAAGAGATGAGTCCCTCAGGTAAAAAGTGTCAACACACTACTGGCAAGAGCAAAGGACAACTACAAGTAGCTCTGATTCTAATGAAGCAGCTGGATCAAAGCCAAAAAGAAGCTCAGCTGAGAAAGCATCTGGTGACGAAAGTAAAGTCTGATATTCTAAAGATCAATATTGCATAACAACCTGAAATGTAATATCTATGAACCAAGGAAAGGTGGTTGTGGTCAAATAGGAAATGGAAATATTAAACATTGACATCTTGAGTGTCAGTGAACTTAAATGGATGGAAATGAGTGAATTTAGTTCAGGTGATCACTACATATACTGCTGAAAACAAAATCCCTTAGAAGAAATGGAGTAGCCTTGATAGTCAATAAAAAAGGTGAGAAAAACAGTAATGGAGTATTATCTCAAAAATGATAAAAATGATATCCATTTAAATCCAAGGCAAAACATTCAGCATCAGTGTAACATATCTATACTACAACCATAGATGCCAAAGAGACCAGAGTTGATCGGTTCATTGAACACCTACATCTTCTAGAAATAACACCAAAAAAGATGTCACATTCACCATAGGGAATTGGAATGCTAAAGTAGGAAATCAAAAAATAATTGGAATAACAAGCAAGTTTGGCCTTAAAGTACACAATGAGGCAAAGCAGAGATTAATAGAATTCTGTCGAGATAAGCCATTGGTCATAGCAAATGATCTTTTTCAATAACCCAAAAGACTATTCCACATATGGACATCACCAGATAGTCAATATAGAAATCAGATTGATTATATACTTTGCAGACAATGGTGGAAAAGCTCTGTTCAATCAGTTAAGGCAACTATGTTTTAACTGTAAGTTAAAGCTAGGGCTCAGATTATGAGCTTCTTATTGCAAAATAAATTGATATAATTTGAATAAATTGAAGAAAGTAGGGAAAACCATTAAACTATATAGGATATGGCCTAAATAATACCTTTTATGAATGTGACATAAGGTAACAAGGAGATTTAAGGAATTAGATCCAGTAAAAAGAGTGCCTGAAGAATGATGGATAGAGGTCCAAAGTATTATACAGGAGGCAGCAATAAAAAACATTCAGAAAAAAAAGAGGAAGAAGAAAGCAAAATAATATCTGATGAGGCTCTACAAATAGCTGAGGGGGAAAAAAGGAAAGGGAAAGGAAAAGGAAAAAAGGAAAGATATACCAATTGAGTGTAGAATTCAAGAAAATATAAAGAATAAATAATGTTTTCTTATTTGAGCAATGCAAAGAAATAGAAGACAATAGAATGGGAAAGACAAGAGATCCACAATGTGTTCTCCAGAATAAAGGGAAAAAACTTAAGTCCCTTATGGGGCATCATTATAGGAATGTGGGTCATCACTGTAAGAATCACATAAGTCATTTAGCTAACCTATGTTTATGAGAGATCTCAGAGGGATAGGGTATAGAGAAGCTCTTAGAAGGTTAGGCCACTCAATGAATTAAAAACAAATATTTATTGAGTTGACTATATATGCTTTTCCTTAGGAAATACAAAAGAAGAATAGTATTTGATTCTTGCCTTTGGGGAACTCACATTCTCCTTTGGGAAATAAGCCACTGGGGAAACAGTGGCAAAAACCAAAATCACTGCTCACCCACCTGCTATCTCAAGTTAAACAATCAGCTGCTGAAATTTAGAATGAATTTAGAATATTTTTTCATTATTCCCACTGGCCCACTGGCACTTCAGTCTATCTAAGTCTGCCTAAGAAGTGAACAAAACAGAGCAGTCCTATGTGGACAGTGAGAGTTAGTCCCATGTAAATGTAGAGAATCAATGACCCAGGAATCTCTCAGCCTGGGATTCTTAAGAGGGCTCTGTGTGTGTGTGTGTGGGGGGGGGTGTTTCCTGGAGCCTTTTGACAGTCTGGTGAAATCTATAGATTCCTTCTAGGAATAATGTTTTTAAATACAGAAGATATAGAAAAATACCCCCAAAGCCCCAAATTACATAGAAATACAATTATCAAAATATTTTTAAAAGTTCATGCTAATATAGAAATATGTTTAAAATGATTGTACACATATAATCTATATCGGATTGCTTGCTATTTTGGAGAAAGGGGAAGCAAGGGAAGGAAAGAACAAAATTGAAACATAAAATCTTATAAAAATAAATGTTGAAAACTATCTTTACACACAATTGGAAAAATAAAATAGTATTGAAATTTTTAAAAAATTTCAAGGATCCCAAATGAAGAAATCCTGCTCTAAAGTCTTCTTCTGGGTTAATTAGGAGCAACTCTTAACAAAAAAAGTGGACAGCTTTGGGATCAGAAGACAAATTTAGTTCAACTTGATTCAACTAAACAAGTATTTAGAAATTACATTAAATAACTCTTAATGATACTTAAAATACTTGACCTGTAATTTCTTATTTTCTCTTTATATGAATTAAGTGAGATAGATGATATAAGTATTATAATAGCTAATATAAGATAATAAATAACATTTATATAGCTCTAATTATATGCCAGGTACTTTGTGTTAAACACTTAACAATTATTATCTCATTTGATACTCAAAACAGCCTTTATTATTATCTCCATTCTTCATATAAGAGAACTGAAGTAGATAGAGGTTGTAACTTTCCCAGAGTCATATAACTTATATAGAGCATACAGCAAAGTCATATAGTCTGAGTCTGAATTTGAACTCAGATCTTCCCAATTCTGGTTCCAATGCTCTACTCATTGGGTCATCTACAGTCACAGAGAAGTTAACACAGTTAAGTAATACAGTCCCGACCAAAACTATGATCTTTTGATTCCAAATCTAGTGTATTTTTATTACATTTTGCTACTGTTTTTCCCACGTGAAAAGCACTGGAAAAATGCAAAATTAAAATAACATTGTTGCTCTCATGGAGAGTTTGGTAGAGGGACACAATGAATGAATGGATAAAAGGATGAATGAATAAACAAATGAATGAAAGAAGCATTTATTATTAAGTGCTTGCAATAATCCAGGTGCTGTGCTATGTGCTGAGGGGAGGAAAATGAATCAGATTTCTCCCCAGAAAACTTTATATGCCAGTGGAGGAAGGAAAAGACATAGAAGGAAATGGTGGCCAATGAATAGAACTTGGGTATGGGGAGTCACAAGGATGGTGAGTTGATCCATAGGCTGGTCATTTTTCTTGTCCCTTCCAGAAGTAATGGTGTTGTTGAGCTGATTACTGTGCCCCAAGCAAGAATTCAGGAGGAGGAGACCTGCAGTGGTAGACAGATGGCTAGATGGCTCTGCAGAGACAGTGAGAAAGGATGTGAAGGTGAAGGTGACATGGCACATATGCACTGTAATACCAATGCTACATGATAAGTGCATTTGAAAGTTTTAAACAAGTGCTATGTGAACTCTTAAGGAAAAAATGTTGCACAAGCCAAAGAAATAATGAAAAGCTGCCTGGAGAAGATGGCCTTTTAACAAGAAAAGTTGGGTTAACAGGAAGGTGGAAAGAGCATTCCAGGATAGGAGAACGGTGTTGGCAAATTAATCTAAGTTAAAAAAAAAAAAAAACCAACCAACCAGAACATTTGTACCAAATTCAGCACAGTTTGTCTTTAATCTATGATGTATATTCTAGCACAAGAAAGAAGTAACTCACCTTTTGGATGTCAACCAATATGGCTTTTCATTTAACTTCAGAGGGATGGGGTCACCCATGGGTAGATGGTCTTCCCAGAGTGCTTGAAGCTCTAAGAAAATATCCGATTTCTCTCAAGATAATTTTACCCAAAGGTCCTGGAACCCTGACCATGGAGGGAGCTTAGGGAGAGGAAATGAGATGGAAGCCAAATCATGGAAGAAAAAAAAGAAAGAAAATGCCAGAGGAAGCAAGAAAGGAGAGAAACAAGGGAGTGAGCTAGAAGGAGGAAGAGAGAAGAGGGGAAGATAGGAAGGAGAATGAGAATATGTAAGTATGAAAATTTTAAATGATGAATTAAGGAGGAAGAATTTTCCAGAGATGATGTTTGTAGATTGTATTATTAGTGATGGTGATAATAATAATAATAATAATAATTGGACCATCCTACTCTTCTAGCTTGATCTTATATTACCACTACTCCTAGCCCGCTACACCTCAGCTAAACTAAAATACTCTTTTATGGAAGAGAACCACTGGAATTAAAGGTACATAATAGGTATTTAATATGTGTTTGTTTAATTGAAAGAGAAGTTGATTCAAGGCTGGAAAGCAACATGTGATATTTGTTATATGTATTTCATTTATCATTTGTACCCTGTACAATTTAATATATATCAAATACAAGGACAAAATGATGAATGAAACAAAGTTCTTGCCCTCACGTGCTTACAGTATCCCACATTAAGTTCAATACCATTCCCTGAGCAGACTAGCCACCCTTTCTGGACCTTGATTTCCATTTCCTATATCACTATATCCATTTGTGTTCCTTCTCTTTTATAATTGTTGGGAGAATCCATGAGATCCCAGGCATGAAAATCTTGTGAGGTCTATGGAGACATAATCCTCTCTAAAGTCAAGAGCTTCCTTTTACTTCCTACTCAGTTTCCCAGTGTGTAGCTGAAGAATGGGGCTTTATCTACAAAAAGCCTTGCCTCAGTGCAGAGAGATGGTCAGTGTAAGGATGCCTATGCCCAGCTATAATGTACAGCTTGTATACACCCAGGCATTGCTGAGTAACAGGCAAGATAGAGCAACCTTCTCCGATCATGTTGGACAGTGGTTTGGTGGAGGAGCTGATGATGCTGTTCTCTCCTTTGCTACCCAAAAATAAAGCATTAAAAGTTCTGACTCCCCTATAATCTCCTGAGCACCCCACATTGGCCTCTAGGGAACCGGAGTGCTAGTCTCTCTCCCCCAGTTAACCATATCCTTGCCACATACAATCTAATCAGTTCTTAAAAACCTTCTCTCCTCTCCTTCTACTGAGACCACCCATAGGCTAGTTATAGCCTTACTTTCTGTGTGGCCACCCACAACTCCCCAAGGATAGAGATAGAAACTGGACCTCTGATCTCATTAGTATGGAGAACTAACTTCTTGGATAAAGAAACTCTTTCCACCAATATGTCAGCACCTTCTATGTATTTCATTTTATTAGAGGTCTGCCTAGAATCACATCACCAGGAGGTGTCAGAGACAGAATTTAAATCCAGTTCTTCCTGGTTCCAATATCTCATTCCCTGTTATCTTTCTTCCAAAAAGACCAAACTTGGGTCAGTTTGCCTAACCACCTAAAGCCCCCAAAGTAGAGAAAAACAATGTTTACTTGATTTACCTCAGTTCAGGGAAAAAAAGGAGCACTGAATAGAACAATGGATTGAAAGTCAATAGATGTGGGTTCAAGTCTCCTGTCTGCTATTTACTTGTCCATGGATCATAACCCCATTTTCTTATCTGTCAAATGAGGGGGTGGGACTAAGAGGCAGAACTCTTCCAGCTCTGACTTTCCACAATTTTCTGTTGTGAGCACCAGCAGGCTGGGATGAATCTTCAAGCGGTCATCCTCCCAAACACGACACATGGTGTGACAGAAGAGCTGCTTTGGTGTACTTTGGGAAGGGTGTGGAATTCTATTTTTGAGGTGATGGGATAGACTTGAACTGCATGTGATAGTTCTGTCTATCCCTTCTTCAGCTAGCTAAATGATTGCCGAGGAGTTCAGGGGAGGCTTCCAAACTGGGATTATAGGCTGGATGAGAACAGTGCTAGCCAGAGGATTGCACAACCCTATCTGAATAAAACATTTTGAGCTCTCTCTCTCTCTCTCTCTCTCTCTCTCTCTGTATATGTGTGTCTCTCTCTCTGTCTCTCCTCCATATGCATATGTGTACATGTATTTATATATATACACACATAATGTATGTATACAAATATGTATGTATATATATATTTAATAAATTGTGTACATGTACTTATGCTAATAATTGTGTATACTATAAAATATAAAATTTGAAGTTAAGGTTTTAAATGGCTAAAAAGTTTAAAAGGATAAGACTAAATAGTATTTTAAAAGTAATACTTTTTATTAACAATTCAAAAGACCTTTTTTATTTCATTAATAATAATACCTAACATTTATATAGCACCTAATATGTGCCCAACACTGTGCTATGTTCTTTACAAATATTTCATCTGCTCTTCCCAGAAATCCTGTGAGGTAGATACTATCATTGCCCCATCTATCAACTTAGAAAACAGAGATTAAATGACTTCACCAAAGTCATACAGCTAGTAAGTGTCTGAGGTCAGATTTTAATTGAGGTCTTCCTGATTCCAACCCCTATATTCAATGTTCTAACACTTTAGATTTTTCATACATAACTCCTCTCCTAGTCTTCTTTTCCTTCTCTAAGATTTTTTCTCAGCATTTTGCCCAGCAGTCTCTGCTCTTTTTTTTACCTTTACCTTTTTTTCTTTCCTCCCTCTCTTCCTCCTTTTTTCTTTCTTCCCTCTTTTTCTCCCTTATTCCCTTCCTCTTTTTCTTCTTCCCTCTTTCCCTCCTCTTTTTCTTTTCACATTACCTTCTTTTTTCTCTTCCTCTTTTCCTTTCCTTCTTTACTCCTTTTCCTTCCAACTTTCTTTCATCCCTCCCTTTTCCATTTATTAATCTCCTGCTACATGCAAGGCATTTCTGTATATCCTTTCTCATACTTTCCCACAACCAAGGAATATGCGAGACTATAAGAGTAGTATTTTAATCCTACTTAGTCCAATTGTATATGCTCCCTATCTCAATATTTTTTATTCACACAGGTGCATGCATGCACATATACACATATCCCCAAAGTTTGTTTAGTCATTAGTCTAAATGGAACTCTCTATTAACCCATACCAGTGGTTCTCAAAGTATGGTCTAATGAATCCTGGGGATCTCTGAAACCCTTTTAGAAGGTCTACAAATTCAAAAATTGTTTTTATTTCCAATATGATAAATGTCTATAAATATAACCCAGATAAACAAAGACTGCTTTGGAGAGATCCTCAATAACTTTTAATAGAATAAAGATATTTAAAACAAAAGTTTGAGAACCACTGCCCCACACTGTTTCCATACTATAGCATAATAAGCGAGGTCTATAGTAATGACTCTGAGAAACTGATAAGATTCTGCCATGTTTTTTGAAGGAGCAAAGGAAAATTGAATTATGCCCAGTATGATTTCACTGTTAAGTATAATTTATTATTTTCTAATTCCTAGAAAAAGCAACCATCAAAGTATGGTATGCATGCTAACTCTGTTGGTGACTAGTCAGAATGCTCTATTTCCTCCTGTGATAGATAATAGAGCTAACCTGCCCATTCTCTGTCTGCCAGTGGTTATGAGCATATCCTCCCCCAAAGCTACCCCACTTGATTATAACTGGAAAAGGGAAATCAGGAAATTTAGATGTCTTGACCCACTGGTACACCTTGAGCATTCTGAAACCCAAAGGAACCAAAAGTCATCAGACAAGGCCCTGGCCTTAAGCCTATTTTTGGTTTCTTGCCCCCACTGAAATGAAAAATCTTAGAACGTGCTCCTGGTTATCAGGAGCTTTCACTGAAAGATCCCAGAAAAGCCTCTCACCTGATACATGAGGTTTAAGTATTGTTGTGGGGCAGATCAGGAGACTAATAATCCAGCAGTGTGTCTGTCACTGTCATTCTCAGACTCGCCCAGAGATTCAGAATGAAAAAACTTTCCAAAAAGAATTTTAGGGAGGCCAACATCAAATGGAAAAGTTACAGGGGAAGGAGAGGATGCAGAGGGCAGGATAAACACAATGATTCCTTTAGCCACTGCAGAATACATATCTGGTGTGGCAAAAAAACTGTAGAACTTGATTCCAGGCTGGATTTGAGTGCCAGTTCTACCATTAAATTGGTAAACTCTACTTTGATCTCCTCGTTTATAAAGTGTAAAGGATGGATCTCCCCTTCTTAACACTGCCCTTTGCATTTGGTCTCCTTGCCCTATTTACGGTTCCATCCCTATGCCAGTTTGAATCCAGCTCCCAGGCACTCTTAGGAAGCAAAGGGTGGTGCATAACAATGTCCTACTTTTCTGCACACTCCCCTTTCTCCTGCTTCATTACCTTTTCATTCTGTGAACAGACTGGGACGCTTTTTCCTTTAGAATGAGGGTATGAGGAAGATCAAGTATCTCTAATTCAGTCTCTGCTCCCACAAAGAAATCCTAGGTAGGCTGCTGGTTCCTCAGCTTTACAAAGTAAGCTGGCTGCACCCTGGTCTCTTCCACTCAAAACAAACCATATGTTGCTTGGGGTTCCTTTGGATTATCCCCTGTTCTCTTAGGCTCATTGGTTTAACAAATGGAATCACAGCTGACATTTCTTTAGGTCTTTTGGGCTGACAAAGCTCTTTTAGTTTCTTCGTCAGCAAAATGGGACAGCTGACATCCACTGGAGAATGGCTAAACAAATTGTGGTATAAGAATAGAAGAGAATATTTTTATGCCCTAAGAAATCATCAATTTAAAGAATTCAAAGAACCATGGAAAGCTATGAACTGATACAAAGTAAGCTAAAGAGGACCAGGAAAAAACAATATACATAATGAAAAGAAAAGCAACAAAAGGAAGAAACATAAAATTGTATAATGGCAATGACCAAACTTGGACTTAAAGAAGAATCAAGAAACCTTCTCTTCTAATTTTTTTCAGATCATGGTCTGAGTGTAAAACATTATATATACTGCCAGATTTGACTGATGGGTTGGTGAGTTTTACTGAGTATTCCCCCTCTCTTTTTTTTTATTCTTTATCATAAATGATAGTTGGCTGAAGATGGAAGGGGAAGCTTCTTATTTCTTCCTTCTCCAATCCATTCTCCAAACAGTTGCCAAAGTAGTCTTCTTAAATACAAGTCTGTGGCACAGTAGACAGAGCTCTGAGGTCAGAAAGATCTGGGTTAAGTTTGACTTCATTTACTAAGTGTGTGACCTTGAAGTGCTTGGGGTTCAGGAGGACTAGAACCTCTAGTAGGAAGGCTTGCTGAGTCCTTTCCAGATGTTCATTCACCTGCCTTCTCTCACCTGTGGCTTCAAGAAATTGTAGCAAGTAAGAGCCACATCCTGGTAAAACCAGATCTCAAACCCATTGGTAAGTTAGGGGAATGTCTATTCTAAGCATGTGAAGACTTTCCCAGACAAATGGATGGATGAGAACAATTTGTCCCGATGGCCATGAAGGCAGCTGCAGATGCTGTAGAGAGCTTAGAGCTCGGTCAGGCATCTAAAAATTGAAGTTTAAAGGTCAGCTAGGTGGTGCAGAGCACCAGCCCTGAAGTCAGGAGGACTTGAGTTCAAATCTGATCTCAGACACGTAGCACTTCCTGTCTGTGTGACCCTGGCAAGTCACTTAATCCCAATTGCTGCAGCAAAAAAAAAAATTAAAAAATTAAAACACAAGATTATCCCGGACTATAGGTTGCTCTCTTGATTTTTGTTTTTCCAATGGATTTGAAGACTGGAAGAGAGCATGAAACTGATGACTTTGTGTAACTTTGCCTCACTTAAATACAATTCACACACAAGTCAAGCTATAACCCTGGGTAATTAATGGAATTCTGAAGGAGGAACAACAGCTGTGTGACATGGGGCAAGTCACTTAATAGTCCCTACCTCACATGGTTATTGGGAAGTTCCAATATTTGTACTTAATAAATGCTTGTTCCTTTACCCTTCCCTCCAATGACTATACATCATTTCTAGGATCATGTTGCTCCCCCTCACACACTCCTGGCAAATTCCTCACACCAATCATCCACTTGTCCCATACCTGTGCTCAGGCCATCCCCTATGCCTGCAATGCCATGCTTTTCATCTTTGCCTCTTGAGAATCTTTTGTTTGTATCAAAGTCCATTCTTGCTCCGCATCCCTCATCCCCAGATTATTTTGTATTAGTTTTGATATACACATAATATAGATGTACATGTTTTTTCCCTTGATTGACAAGTTCTCAAAGGTAGGAACTTTCTGTCTGTGTCTTGGTATCCCCAGCTCCTAGAAAAATACCTGACATATAGTAGATCCTATCCTCCTCTCAGAGTTGTTGTGAGGACAAAATGAAATAATGTTGATAAAATCTTTAGCAACTTTTAAAGTACAACAAATTGCTAGCAACTGTATCCAAAGCTCTAAATCTTTTTGCATGGAAACTTTGGAAACTTAGTGAAGACTTTGGACCCCCTTCTCAGAAAAATGTGTGTTAGTTAAATTCAAAATTTTTAAAAATACCAAATTTCAGTTAAAAATTAGTAAAAAATAAAGGTGTCGGGTTTTTCCCTATTCAAGGTCACAGAGCCATGTGGACTCCAAATCAAAAGCACCAAGGGGATGCTATAGGATAGAATCATGAATATTTTGAAAGAGGATTTAGGTAAATTCTGGGATAACTAATCCATAACAGGTTATTAAGGGGAAAACATATGCTTGGGGAAAAGGGACATTCTTAACCTTTAAAGGTAACAAATAGATACTTCCCCAGCCATTTTATTTTTTGTTACTTATCAAAGATAAATAGCTGTTTACTACTATACTAGTACTTCCCCATGGAAGTTAGCTATACACAGAGGACCTCAGAGTACTCAGGGAATGGCCACCATACACCAACACCTTCCATGAGAGAAATACCATGTCCCAGGGCACCCAGGATGTTTCCCACCACAGCAAGTCTACAGGTAGAAGCTGGATTGCTGCCTACTTGTGAAGGATGTTTTAGACATGTTCTAGGATTGAACAGTTTGGAGCTGGAAAGAATCTTAGAGATCATTTAGTTCAAGCCTTCCCATTTTCCAAGGAGGCAAGTGAGGTCCAAAATGGCTGAGTAATTTCCCCAAGATCTTACAGGTAGAAAGTAGCAAAGCTACTTGAAGAGCTACTTTGAAGAGAGATCCCCTGACTCCAAATCCAGTTCTCCACCTACCCCACCACAGACTTTCTCTGAAGGCTTTTCCGACTGGTTCTGTGAACATTTGTGGAGTCCAAAGCCCTTGACCTTTGACAAGGTTTTGTCACATGAAATGAGGAGTCCACCTGAGCTGAGATGGTGCAGCCCAATGTGGATCTGCAGGACTGAACCCTCTTCCCCCCCTCCGAGGAATGCTGGGAGGAGGAGGAGGAGTGATGTTCAGAGTAGGAAAATGTTATTAAATTCATGAATCGGCACTTTGCCTGGCTCACATCAGCTCAAAATGTATGCAAATGGAGGCTAAGTATAGCTGTTCTCCAGCTAATGAGGCAGCTTGGCATATTTGCATCATTTCAAATTGGCTGCTGCATCCGTGGAATAATGATGTGCATGGAAGCTCAGGACTTGGCACACGGGAGACCCAAAAGAAGGGTTTGTTGAATCGAAGCAGAGATCCAAAGCTAAGATCTCCCAATTCAGGTTTGGGGAGGGACACAGACTAGATGCCTATTGAGTTTCCTTCCCCAGGAAAGGTAAAGTGGCTGTAAGCTCTGCCAGTACTCTTCAGAGAGGCTGGATTGTATCCCGAGTTTTCATGATGTCTTATTTCCCTTCTTCTTGGGTCTACAGAATAGTACAAGCCACAAGCAAGGACAGAAATAGGTCCATTAAGTACCCCCCTCCTTAATCCCACACCCACGGACATCACAGTGAAGACTGAAGGGGAAGAGACCCTGAACCTCCCATCACCGTGTGCCCTAGCACCCTGTGCTCTTATTCTCACCTCATACTCTCCTCCTTCACTCTCATGACCTGTGAGCCCCATTGAGCATTTCATCCTTGCTTGCTTTCCTTATTCAGATTGGTTCTCTCCAGGACATGCAATAGTTCCCACAAATACCCAGATACAACAAGCATTGTAATCAGCTGCCACATGTTTCTGCCATTGATCATGATCCATCTGTGGAGAACAACTCAAGGACAATTTCTGTGGTTTATACCACAACGCTTCCTCTTGGGGGTAGTTGACTATTCCCTAGGGCCAGATGCTTTTTCCAACCCAAATTCCAGATTTCTGATGGTGGGGGTAAGCCAGGGAGGGGGAGTAAAAATGGGCCTCATCCAACCATCTCATTTCCTATGGCTACAGATCCTATCACCTCAAACTTGGTCAGATACACTACTGTCCCAAATATGATTTTTCTGTCCCCTGTGACTTAAGAACACAGGTTCTGTGGCCTGAATTTCTCCACTAACAATAAGACTTCAGCACCAAATAATGCCATTAGAGAAGGAAAGAGGCAGAGATAATACAAGAAATCATGTCACATTCATTCATGCACACATGAATGCATGACCTGCTGCTAGTCCCAAGAGCCCGGACACTCACCTCCTTCCCATCTCCATAAAGGGGTACCCTCTCAACTCTAGACATTGCCATATGTTTGGACTGGATTCACTCCTAAGGGAGGCTCCTGACTTCTATGAAAGGGGTTTTTTAGGCTTTGTTTTTTTCACATTCTTTGGACTGTTATATCCTCTACCACCAGGGCTCTGAAGAAAAATTGAATAAGACCTAAGTTTGATTCTTTAAGATCTATCCAAAGTGGGGAGGAGAAATACTCAGTATAAGATTTGAATCAGGCATGGATATTTCCTCCATATGGAAGAAATGTTCATCATAAAACACTGAAGCAAACACTGAAAGAAGGGCACAAAACAGGATTCAGTAACTTAACCCCCATTTTTATCAGATATCTTTGCCAAAGACCAGGCTGCTACCTCACTGCTCTCCCCACTTCCCTCCCAGCTCTTCCTCACTACCCCATTTAAAAATTTTTGTCCTGGGCAGGCCTGAACTCAATAGTCTAGCCTCCATTTCTGCAGAATGAGGAATGCTGAAAAACCAGAATTCAAAGACCTTTATAAAAAAAAAGATAAGATCATATTGATGATGATGGTACCATTAATATAAGATTTGAAATGTTATAAAGCACTTTATATATATTACCTCAGTGCCAGAGCAGGCAATCTTCAGGGGCTCAGGCAGCTCTTGCTCCCTTTCCTCCCCATAAACAAAAGTGTCCAAAACAGGTCAGAGTAAAGCCTCCACAGCTTTCTACACTCACTTAACATCAGGAAAGCCCTTTTTTCTTCTATGGGAGCGTACTCCAGGCCCTTCCTCTCTGGGAAAGGGATGGTGAAGGTGAAAGGAGAGGAGGGAGGGACAGCCTGAGTTGGTCAGTGTACATTGCATTTATTTATAAAGCAAAAATGACACTAGCCTAAAACACTGGCATGCTGCTTACCCACTCCCACCCAACTGCTTTCTAGGAACAATTAGGAGGGCTTGGATGTCTCTTAGTTGGCAGCAGAAAGGTTACCTTTTTATTGTGGTTCCATTGCTCCCCTGGAGCTTCTGTCCAATGCTAAAGTTCCAGGACTCAGAGGATCTCAGATTCCCCTTGACCCTCCTTCTCCTATCTCTTCCCTGGTAAATATTTCCTGGCAGCCCTCTCTAGATCAGTAAGTGGGCTACTGGTGTACCCAAACCTTGCAGATTGAGCCCCATATATATGAGGACAGCTACTCCTGTCCAGGCCCATCTGTTGGGCAGGAACTTTAGGCTATGCTGAGTGTAATTGGCTAGACAGCTTCCCCAGGCCACCTGCTTCCAGTAAATGGTAGAAAAGCCTTGCTCAGCCCTGAAAGAAATCCTCTTGGGCTTCATATACAGACACTAGCCACCAACAGGTGATTCAGCATCAAGTTTCCCCTTCCACAGAGCTCCATTAATCCATTCTTCTCCCTCTACAGAGCTGTGCACTACAATAGACTCAGAGTGATCCCAGCACAGCAATCATTTCTGCTTTGGACAGAAACCCTGAGGGTCTTCCCCTTCCAGATTTATGTATTTATTTGGATTTTTTTTTGACTAAGTGAAAGAGGAGATTCTTTATCTCAATGGTTACCTAGCCTTAGTCACTGAAAAGATATAGCCTAAGTCAAACTGAGGTCTATTGAAGACCTTTGCTTAAAAAGGCCAAAGTTTCCCATTGCATCCAAGACTATCTCCGGTCATCCTGATCTATATCTGGCTACTGGACCAGATAGCTTTGGAGGGGAAAGTGAGGCAAGTGACCTTGCATAGCTTTCCTTCACTGAAATCAGATTTACTCACATGTCATGGAATTAGCTCCCTGATGTCAGGGAATGCTTTGAGAGTGAAGGATAAACAAACAATGATCCAAGCATTTAGCACAGTGTCTGGTATATAGTAGATACTTAGTAAATGTTTATGAGATAGATAAATGATATGGAAAGGAAGGTTGCAAGGAAGAGAAGAGGGAGAAAAAGAGAAAAGGAAATAGAGAAAGGAAGGAAGGAAGAAAAAAGAAAAAAGGAAGGAAAGAAGGAAGGAAGGAAGGAAGGAACAGAGAGAGGGAGGGAAGGAGGGAGAAAGGAAGGAAGGGAAAGAGGAAGGGAGAAAGGAAAGTAAGGGAAAAGTGAGGAAAGGAAGGGAAAGGAGAGGAAGGGAAAGGAGAGGAAAGGAGAAGAGAGAAGAGGAGAAGAGGGGAGGGAAAGGGAAGGAAGGAAAAGGGAAGGAAGAGAAGGGAAGGGAAGGGAAAAGTTATTCAGACTCTCAATCTGTGTCACAACTGTACACTTTCACCCTACATATCTCATCTTTTGCCAAGTGTTGTCAATTGTACCTTCATAATATCTCTCATATACCATTCCTCCTCCTTTACTCTGATATGGATGCAGGCCCTTATCAATTCACATCTGGACTACTGCCATAACTGCCAGTTGGTCTGTCTGCCTCAAGTCTATCCCTGCTCTAGTCTATCCTCCACTCAACTTTCAAAAGGCTCTTCCTAAATCTGACTATTTCATCCCCCCATTCAATAAACTCCATTGGTTCCCTACCATCTGCAGAATCAAATATAAAATCACCTATTTGATGTTCAAAGCCCTTTTTAACCTTCCCAAACACACACAACTTTCCAGAATTCTAATACTTAACTCACCTCCAGTGACATTACCCTCCTTCATTTTCTTTTTTTTTAATATTATATTATATTTTATTTTATAATAACTTTATATTCCTCCTTCATTTTCTTAGAACAAGATGAGTTATCTCCCAACTCTGGGCATTTTTCCTGGCTGTGGCTGGAGTTTTTTCCCCCCATATTTCTGCCTCCTGGTACCCTGGATTCCTTCTAAATGCCTTTCTATGAGAAGACTTTCCTAATCTCGCTTAATTTTAATGCCTCTTCTTTGTTATTTATGTCTGTGTTGTCCTGTGCATAATGTATTTGTACAGAGTTGTCCATGTTGCCATCTACCATTAGACTCTAAGTTCCTTAGAAGCACAAACTGTTGATTTTCCCCAGTGTTTAGCACAGTGCCCAACACATAGTAGGAGCCTAATAAATGCATATTAACTGGATGATTTAAAAACCAGAAGTCCCAGAACAGTGTCTTCTGTAACACCCACTGAGACCTTGACCTCTAGAGCCCCATGACATTAAGAAGTTTGGACATTAAAAAAAATTTTTTTAATAATGAAGCATATTCAATTACAATGCTCTCACTTAAATTGGTAATATTTGTTAATTTATTTTAAAATATCATATAATAATTACTTATTTTATAGGAGTAAGTAATTTTTATACCATTTATAAATTAAATTAAATTAAAATTTTTATGTTTTAACAAGTAGCCAAAACAGTAACTCCATTAGTATTGTGCTAAGCTGATTAGGTGTGTACACCAAGTCTTTTTTATATTAAAACTTTTTTATTTTCAAAACATATGGTTAGTTTTTCAACATTGAGCTTTGCAAAACCTTGTGTTCCTGATTTTCTCCTCTTTCCCCCACTCCCTTCCCTAGATGGCATGTAATCCAATATATGTTAAACATGTTAAAATATATGTTAAATTCAATATATGTAAACATTTATACAATCATCTTGCTGCACAAGAAAAATTAGGTCAAAAAGGAAAAAATGAGTAAGGAAATAAAATGCAAGCAAACAATAACAAAAAAAGTGAAGATACCATGTTGTGGTCCACACTCAGTTCCTGCAGTCCTCTCTCTGGGTGTAGATGGCCCTCTTCATCATAAGATCATTGGTATTGATCTGAATCATCCACGTCCATCAGAATTGATCATTGTATAATGTTGCTGTTGCTGTGTACACCAAGTCTTATGCCAATATGATAACATGATATTAAAGATCAGGTAGAAGTAAACCAGACCAGGTTGGAAACAGAAATAGCATGTCAAAGCTTGTAGTCCCAAAAGTGAAAATTGACTTCTAACGTCATTGAGAAAGACTCAGGTTCAAAAGAAAAATAAATCAAGAAAAACTTTTTGAACAATGTAAAAAAATGTTAATGTTTATTTTGTTTGTATCTTCTTTTTATCTCTTCTTTAAGATGTATATAACATTAGTAAACAAACTTACATTACAGATAAATGTATAGAAATTTATATATATAATATCACATATATATACATATATACATATACATATATATGTGTGTGTGTATATATATATATAAAATATTACAATGATCTTGTGATGAAGAGAGCCATCTACATCCAGAGAGAGGAATATGGGAACTGAGTGTGGATCACACAACATGGTATTTTCATTCTTTTTGTGGTTGTTTGTTTGCATTTTTTTTCCTTATTCATTTTTTTCCTTTTTGATCTGATTTTTCTTGTGCAGCAAGATAATTGTATAAATATGTTTACATATATTGAATTTAACATATATATAAATTTATATATGGAAATAACATAAATAATAAAAAATTTTTACACTTGTGGAGAGGTATTCAAAATGTTTATACTATTAGAAGCATGTGGTCAAAAAAGTTTGGAGATCTTTGGTCTAGATGAGGAAATACAAACCCCTTAGCTTGGCATTCAAGGCTGTCTGCAATCTGGCTTCTGCCTACCTTTTTAGCCATAACTTACACACCTCCCCCTCACACACTCTGTTCCAGCCAAACTTTGATGCTAGTTTTTCCCCAGTCTCATCCTGCCCTCTTCCATCTGAATGCCTTTGCATATGCCATCTGTATCCCATATCTTAAGTGGATTTCCCCCACCCCCATCCCATCTCCACCTACTGAAATCTTATCCTTCCTTCAAAGCCAACTGAGTACATGGAGCCTTCTTTGATCCTCCAACTATTGGGGCTCTCCCCCTTTTTGAATCTTTCATATCTCTGTGCCTCCTAGAGTTATTTTTGTACTAAAAGAGAAATTCTTTGACAAGGGTATTTATTGTCTTATTTTATTTTGTGTTCCCAACAATTAGCCAAAAGTCTATGGGGTAATTGATACTTTAAAATAATTTCCAGAATGGATGAATGAATAAAACTGTCTTTTTCAAATGTCCAAGAGTCCTATGACCTTTTTCTTTGTAGAAGTCCTTCCTTTTGTCTAACCTCAATCTTTCCTGCTAAATTAATCCCTCCTCTGACCCAGCACTGCAGGACAATGAAGATCACTCCTTCCTGAGCTTTAGCCTGGGCTGCTGGTGGACTGATCCAAGGCATCTTCAAACCTAAGCAAGACTTCCCTCCGGTCCTAGTTTGCTCTATCCCCGGGGACCTCTCCATCCTCAGAATCCTGATAGCACAGAAGGCAGGAACCACTTATTGGATTCTTAACCAAGACTTCCTTACATAGTTGAAATTTCTTTAGCTGCAATATAGAATATACAGAGGAAGACCTGAGATCTAATCCTAGTTCTGACATGATTGTTAACTAACACAAGCTACAAGAGCTAATATGAGCTATGTAAACTGGGACTAGTCACGTTCCCCTCCATAAACTCAATGGATACAGTCCCAGCTCTGGAGTCAAGTTAAAATCCAGTCTCAGACACTTACTAGTTATGTGATGCTAAACCCAGTTTCTGTCTGCTTCAGTTTCCTCAACAGTTAACATGGAAATAATTATAACACAGGGTTATTGTGAGGGTCAACTAAAATAATACTTATAGCCCATTGCATACCACATAGTAGGTACTTAATAAGTACTTGTTCCTCCTCCTTATTCTCATGGCTTCAATTTCCTACATATGTCAAAGGAGGGGGCTATATTAGATGATCCCTATTATGGTCCTATAGGTATTTAAAAGTCTTTTCTTCCCAACAGGATTATAATATTCTTGAGGGTTGGGACTGTGCTGTATAATTCTGAAACCTCAGAATGCTTTATAAACAGTAGATGCACAATAAATAAATGTCTGCTTGATGATAAGGTCTCTAGACATTCTAATGGGGGGGGGCAGGTAGGTGGCTCAATGGATAGAACACCAACCCTGGAGTCAAGTTCAAATCTGCCTTCCCCCTCCAATATTTAATCCCCAATTATCTTCAAAAATAAAATAAAATAAAACAAACATTGGACAAACATTGGTGGGAAAAGGGGAAAGTGATAAGTAGGAAAGGGAAGAACAGGCTGATTTCATAAGATAATATATTTAGGGTCAGAAAAAAACCTTAAAGCAGAAGTCCACATTCAGATCTTGGGTCTGTGTCATTTTAATATTTTGGTCTAATTGGTTTTCCTTGTCATCTTGTGAATTCTGTTTTAGGCATTTGACAACATTATTCTGAGGTGTCCATGTTGCCAAAGGGATAAACAGTCCCCAAAAAGGGTATGAATCTCTGCCTGCTAGGTCATCTAGTCAAATCCTTTTACAGAAACTAAACTCCAAAGAAATAAAATGACCAACTCAAAGACACACAGTTATTAAGTATCATGTCAACATTCAAACCCAGGTTCCAAATATACTGACTCTAAAAAAAAGTAAGTATTTTTTTGTTCTCTGCTCATGTAATTAAAGTAACTTTTATTTTAGAACAATGTTACAAAAAGTAGTTAAGGAGCAAAGAAGAGCTGAGTTGTACCTGATGCCTTCAGAACTCTACTGTTCTAATATGGAAATGTGTTTAAAATGATTGTACATGTATAAACTATGTCAGATTGCTTGCTGTCTTTGGGAGGGAGGAAGAAAGGGAAAGAGAGAGAAAAACTTTGGAACTCAAAATCTTACAAAAATGAATGTTTAAAATGATCTTTTCGTATAATTGGAAAAATAAAATACTCTTGAGAAAATAAAAGAACTCTGATCTTCTCCCTTCCAGTAATGATTATTCACACACTAACTTCCCTCTCTACCCCCTGTCCACTCTGATTACAGAAAAAGCTCATTACTTCAGCCAAAAAAAGTCTTCTGAGCTCTGGGATAGACTTCTTCTAATTTTATTCACTTGTCTCTCTTCAACTGATCTGCCTGTTTCATCCTTTCCTTCAAACCAAATACATTTGTGTTAAAGAGGGAGAATTTGATGGATGAACTCTTTATGTGTCTTTTGGATGACGGGTCTCATGCTTTGGAGAACAGAGGCAATAAAACAACAAGGTGATCCACTCCTCTGGACCTCCTTCTGGTTAATAAGAATAAGCTGATGTCTTGGAGGGGGCGCCAACTTTTGGGAGAAAAGTAGCCATGCCATTCTAAAGTTTATGGCAGTCAATGAAAAGAAATACTAAGGAGAGTCAGTTTCCAAATTCAGAATAGCTTAAAGGAAAGAACATTTGACTTGGAACCAGAACACCAAATTCTGTTATTTACAAATGATGCCATTTTAGGCCATTCATTTAAGGCCTTAGGTTTTCTCATCTATAAAGTGAGATGGTTGAAATCTAGTTGATCCTTAAGGTCAGTAAGTTAGTACATATTTCTTAAGCACCTACTATGTGCCCGGTGCTGTGCTAAGCACTAAGAATACAATTACAAAAAAAGGAATGTGGTCCCTGCTTTCAACAAGCTTGCAACTTACAGAGAAATAAACTGAAATATTGGGGGGCAAGATAAAGAAAAAGGAAGGAGCTTTTCCTCACTGGCACAATGAAGAAGTCCAGAGCTATACAGACAGATGGAAAATGAAGACTGTTTCCGATTTTAAATTCTATAATCAATAAAATAATATAATCAATTATCCTTGGCCATATTTAACAAATCATATTTCAAAAATTTTAGGGAAAAATATGGATGTGATCTTATGACATGTGATCTTAATATTCATTCTGCGCACCTAAGATGGCACAAATCAAACCATGAGGGCATGATTCATGAAATATATCCTCAAATGGCTTTTTAAACCAGTGCCAATTGATTGACACTGCTAGGGCAGTTGGGAGAAGTTGGGAGGTTTCTATGGGGAAAGACTGGGCTGGGGAGGAAACTACCTAAGATATCATGCTGCTGGGAGTAGGAAGTAAGCCATCTAGATGGAAAGGATTTTTAACTAATTCTTCTTATTAACTAGTGACTGAACTCTATTGTCTCTACAAAACTGAAGGACTGAAAGTATTTTCAAAGCCCCAGTCACCTCACCCTTGTTATAACTCTGAAGGATTTTAATGGTGAAGAAAACAGAAAGGCATATAAAGGAATTGCATAACTGCAAGCAAAACTATCTTAATGAAATTGGATCAGGAGTGTGGATGGGATTGGGTTGGGAGAGGGAAACAAGGATATGTAACCAAGTGAAATTGTAAGAATAATTGGAATCTGTGAAAAGATTATCTAGAAAGCTAAAGCCCCAAATGAGCAGAAGTGTTTGAATGCTGAAAATAACCAAAAAGGTCCCATCAGTTGTACTCAGAGCAAGAAGATGAACAAGGAAGAATTACCCCCACTCCCACCCGTGGTTAGGCCAGATGGTTTGATATTAACAGATGACAGAGAGACAGTAAAATTCTACATTCATCTGCTCTACTTCCATTTTCTCAATCAAATAAAACAAGCATCAAAAATAAAAAGGATAGGACACGCATAATTAAACCAGGTTAAGGGGAAAAAATGGTGAGAGAGCCATATAACCTCAGGAGACTCAACTCCTTCCCTCTAAGTCTGAGTTTCCTCATATATAAAGTAAAAATAAAAATATGTTCACTACTATCTAAGGCAACTGTGGTGGGCCTGGAGTCAGGAATACCTTAATTCCAATTTAGCCTTAGATATTCAGCTGGGTGACAAGGCATTTGACCTCTGCATGCCTCAGTTCCCTCAATAATAAAATGGGGGTAATAATAGCCCTACCTCTCTGGGTTGTCTTAAGGATCAAATAAACTAAAGCACTTAGAATAGTGCCTGGAACATAGTAGGCACTTAATAAATGCTTGTTTCTTTCCTACTTTGAAATGAAGATAAGGTGATTGAATAACTCAATGAATCTGCTTTTGTGCAGAGTGTGAACTACATAAATGGTGACTGAATGAACCTTTTTATTCATTGCTATCATCACATGAAAATGCTAGGCCAATATACAAGGAAATACTGAAACGTTTCCCTTGTCTGGGCCTTAATCCCCGCATCTATGAAACAAGGACATTTATTATTTATTTATGATAATTACTATAAGCCAATCACTATGTTAAGCACCTGAGGTACAACTACTAAAAAATGAGATAGTCCCTGCCCCCAAAGAGCTTATAATTCAAAATGAGACAACACATATGGAGTGATGATGGATACGGAACATTTTGGTCAGAAGACTTAGAGGGAAAATGAACTGATTCATCAAGATGCCCATTCCAGAAGCAGTAATACTATTGATTTAATGAATGTGTCTATAGAAAGAAGAAAAGAGATGGAGGTGGAGAAGTATGAGCTTCAGCAGAGTAATTGGAAAAGGAAGGACATTGATAAGTTGTAGAGTATCCAGAAAAATGAGACTGGGATGGTTACAGGTCTTAAGTTCATGCCATATAAAGATGAACTGAAGGAAAAAGATTGAAGAGAATATAATGATATTTGAAGGCTCTCCCATGGATGGAGGATTTATTCTGATTGTCCCCAAAGGACATAACTAGATGAAATGAGTAGACATTACAGAGGTGAAAGTAGGCTTCCCAACAAGTAGAGCTATTCCAAAGTGGAGTGGGTTGCCTCAGGAACTTTTCCCTCTCTGAAGGTCTTCAAGCCATTTAAGGACGCTGTAGAAGGGGGCCTTAGATTTGGATTGTATGGCCACAATTCTATGATTCTATGAAGGCCAGACAGGACTGATCATCCCCTGCAAAACAGCTCAAAATTTGGTGCATTTTGGAGAAAGGCCAAAGCCACTATTTACACTCTGGCTAACAAGGCAACATCCTGCTTGTTATAGCTCTCCAGTCAAATCAATGTCCTCATTGGTAAGTGAAGCCAAATCATATTTCTTTAAAAGAACATAATGCAGAGGAACAGTGATATGAAGCTGCTCTATCGATCATAAGAAATACAATTCTGCCTGTGACCTCACCAAGTCCTGCCCTGCCCAGCTCCAGCCCCAGCCCCAGCCCCACGCCCCAGAGCCAAGTAAACTCTCTTGATCTCATCCCGTTCCTCCTCCAGGCCTTGTCTGACTCCCTCTCAAAAATGAGTTATGTTTTCTTCCTCCCCCTTTCTCCCCACCTCTTCTGCCTCTGCCCATTTGTACCATCTTCAAGCCTCCATGTTTATAAATAAATGATGCTAGATTGATTAGAGGCCTGGCCCTCTTTCCAGCAACAAGCCTGACCTCTTATGTCTGACTCCTATTGCTGCTGGGGGACACCAAGAAGGAACATTAGCTCAACCTTCCCTTTCTCAATCCTCCTGGGATGGAGGGATGGGGATGGGGGATGGAACGAAAAGAGCCTTAGCTGGGAGTTAGGAGCTTGCAATTCTCATCTGAGCTCTCCCTCAGTCTGACTGTGTGAGCAAAACACAGCTCTCTGCCTTTCCCAGAAAACTCACCCTTCTTCTTTAAGTTTCCTATTTGTATGGAGGGGGTAATCATTCTTCCAGTTACTGAGGTCGGAAACTTCAATTCTTCCTTCTTAATTGTTCATTCTTTCTCCCTGCCTTGTACCTAATCAATTGCAAAGTCTTGGTAATTGCCTTCCCAGTATCTCTTGAATTTATTTCCTTCTTTCCACTCACACCACACCTAAGATTCTGACCTTCATCACCTTTCCCTTGAATTATCTCACTAGCCTCCTAAGTGGTGTTCCCTTCCAAGTCTCTTGCCTCTAGTCCATCTTCTGTACAAATTGATATTCCTAAAACACAGATCCAATCTTGTCATTGCTGCTAAAAAAAATGCTCCTGCAGTTTCCTATTACTTCTCAAATAAAAGGTCAACTTCTCTTTTGGTCTTTGTGGTTCTTTAAAATCTGACTCACCTAATTTTCCAGGTGGTTACCCCTTACTTTCCTTAAAGCACACTATAGTGTCACTGTCATTTCTACTTTTTACCCATAGTTCTGCTTGGACAATTGAACTAGCCTAATGATTTGTCTCCTTATCTTGAATCTGTCCACAATCCAAACCATCTTCTATTTGATTATTAAATTGGTCTTCCTGAAGCACAGAACCCAACCATGGATACAATAAATCCTACTGGCTTCTTAGCTTCTCCAGGACCAAAAATACAATCCTCTGTTTGACTTTTTAAAACCTTTATAACATGGCTCTTTCTTATCTTTCCTATTTGTATTGAGGGTGCCATCATTCTTCCAGTTACTAAGATCAAAAACTTCAGTCCTTTTTAATTGTTCATTCTTTCTCCTCCTTAGACCTTACTCTCCATCAGTGATACAGCGAAACTTACTTTCCTGTTCCTCACACAAGTAACTCCAGCCCCAAGCTCCAACCATTTTCATTGACTGTCTCCAAAACTTGGAACTTTCTCTCCATTTCTGTCTCCTGGCTTCCCTGACTTCCATCAAGTTTCACCTAAGACCCCTCCTTCTACAATGAACCTTTTCAATCCCCCTTAATGGTACTGTCTTCCCATTGTTGATTATCTCCAATTTAATTTTTATATATGTAGTATCAGTCTGTTATCTCTTCCATTGGATTGCTAGCTTCTTGTTTGCAATGGTTGCTTTTGTTTCAGGGGATTTGTTTCGTTTTGGGGATTTGTTTTTGTTTTCATTTTCTTTTGTCCTTATCAGTCTCCAGTGATTAAGCGTACTGCCCACCATATAGTAGACATTTAGGCAATGCTGGTTGACTGACTGACCTACTTTCCATTGCTAGCATACAACAGTCCATCTCCAGTCTCCATGCCTTTGCAAGGGTGTAGCATCTCTACATCTTAAAATTTTAATTTCCTTCAAAGTCCCCTCTGCAAGGCCTTTCCTAACTACCTTTCCTTCCACTTGTTAGTGCCCTGGCCTGGAAATTACCTCATATATATACTCTGTGTTTACTTTTACATATGCATTGCATCACCCCCAATAGAACAGGTGCTCCTTGAAGATAGGAGATAATTCATTTTTGTCTTTTTATTTTCAGATCTTTCCAGGTGCTTGGTGCTTAGTAGGCACTTAATAAATGCTTTTTGATTGACTGATTCGACCTCCCAGTACCTCAGTTTTCTTATCTGAAAGAATAGCAGTTAAAAATAAATACTTATTATCCACAATGTGCAGGGAATGATACTAGGAACTTCCCAGCTACAAGGGAATGTGATATACACACAAATAGATATACGCAGCCAGACATAATCTATGCATGAGACAAATTGTCAGATTCCTGCCAAGATTCAAGGAAGGATGGATTGTTGTGATTACGAGGATGAGGGAACAATTCGTGCAGGAGGCAACACTGAAATAGTATCATTTGAAGGACATAGTGTTATTTAAAATAGGTCTTGTAGGGATGGGGGTAGTACTTCAGTATGAAGAAATGGGACTGGGTGGAAAAACAACCCTTTATGGTAAGGAGTATGCGTAGTGTTCCCATTTTACAGATGAGGAAAGTAAGAAAACAAAACAAAGACAATGAATGTAAGTTATCAAGAGACAAATTCATTCATTCAATATATAATAAGCACCTACTATGTGTCAGGCACTCTACTAAGCAATGGGTACACAAAAAGAGGCTAAAGACCATCCCTGTCTTCAGAGAGTTCACAAATTAGCACCATGCAAACAAACATACAAAGCAAGGTATGTACAGGAAAGCCCTAAATTTAAGAGGGGTTGGGGAAGGTTTCCTGTAGAAGGTAGGATATCCGTTGCAACTTAAAGGAAACCAGGGAGATTGAACAAGCTATCAATGAACTCACTGAAAAAAAATCTCCAGGGCCAGATGTATTTACAAGGGAATTCTACCAAACATTTAAAGAACAATTAATTCCAATACTATATAAACTAGGAAAACAGGCGAAGCAGTCCTGCCAAATTCCTTTTATGACACAAACATGTTGCTGATATCTAAACCAGGAAGAGCCAAAACAGAGGAAGAAAATTATAGAACAATCTCCCTAATAAATATTGGTGCAAAAAATTTAAATAAAATATTAGCAAAGAGATTACAACAATTTATCAGCACTATTACCACTATTACCAAGTGGGATTTATATTTTAAAAATGCAGGACTGGTTCAATATCAGGAAAATCATTGGCATAATGGCATAAAACCATATCAATAAAAGAAACCAGGAAGGTGGTAGATGGAACAAAGGAGGGAGAGCTTTCCAGGCATGGGGGACAACCAGAAAAAATGCTTGGAAGTGAGAGACTTGTTCCATCTTGTTGATGGAACAGCCAAGAGATCAGCGTCACTGGATCAAAGAGTACATGTCAGGGAGTAAATGGGAAGAAGACTGGAAAGATAGGAGAGGGTTAGATCATGAGGGACTTTGAATGCCAAAGAATTTTGTAATTATTCCTGGAGGCAATAGGGAGTCTCTGGGGTAGAGGGAGTAGGGTGATCGGAACTAATTTTTTGGAAAATTACTATAGTGGCTGAATTCCAACTTTATCACAAGAGTAATATCCTAACAACAAGCTATCCCAGAGCACAAGAAACAGGTTCCACGTTATTGGCTGTCTTCAAGCAGAGGCAGGATTGACCATTCCTCAGGTAAATTATAGTGGAAATTCCTTCATGGAAACAGAGCTATTAAAAGGCCGGAGAGAGTAAGTAGCCTGGGGCCCCACAGCTATTGAGAGGTAAATTAGAAGTCAGACCCAGGTCTTCAGACTTCATATCCATTGTTCTCTATATCATGGTGGCCAAGAAACCCTAGATCATGGAAACATGTTTTTTCTCCCCTGGAAACAAAAGTGAAGAAGTAGGCAGCAAATTCTGATCAAACCTAAATGTAGCAGGTTCTAATGTCAGAAAGGGATCTGAGAAACTAGTTCAACCCAACTTCTTTTACACATGGTGAAAGTAAGTCTCTTGGGAGGAGGGAGTTCTCCCAAGTACAGTCAACGGCAGAGTCAGACAAGAAAAGAAATCTAGAGATCTGGCCTCTTGATTCCCGCTTCAGTGTTTTTTCTCTGTTATCTATCAGGGATTTTAAACTCCAGGCTGGCGTCTTCCTACTACCTCACATGTTACTGAGATGCTACTCATCACTGCCTGTTAGTGTGCACTCAGGGGAAACAGCATCATTAATATTAACCTAAATAAAACATAACATAATGCTGGAAGTAATTCTGTGGTGCCAACCTTCCCCATTACATAACTTCCAACATGTAATCATCTAATATGTGATAGCCATTGTTACAAAATAGGGAATCATGAAATTTCTGCAGCTATGATATATAAATGTAAAAGATTAAGGCTCATATAAATAGATTGATATCTAGACAACCAAAGACAGACAGAGACAGAAAGAAACACAGATAGATATCAAGAAAGTACAATAAGTAGAGTTATGGATTTGATGTCAGGAATGCCTGGAAGGAAAGAAGGAAGGAAGGAAGGAGGGAGGGAGGTAGAGAAGGGAAGAAAAGGAAGGAGGGAGAGAGGGAAGGAAAGAAGGAAGGAGGAGGAAAGTAGAGAAGGGAAGGAAGGAGGGAGGGAAGTAGAGAAGGGAAGGAAGGAGGGAGGAAGGGAGGGAAGGAAGGAAGGAAGGAAGGAAGGAAGGAAGGAAGGAAGGAAGGAAGGAAGGAAGGAAGGAAGGAAGGAAAGAAGGAAGGAAGGAGGTAGAGAAGGGAAGGAAAGGAGGAGGGAGAGAAGGAAGGAAGGAAGAAGGTAGGAAGGAAAAGAGGGAGGGAGGGAGGGAAGGAAGAAAAGAAGGAAGGAAGGAAAAAAGGGATAGAAGAAGGGAAGGAGGGAGAGAGGGAGAAAGTAAAAACAAAAAAGGAGGGAGGGAAAAAGGGAGAGAAGGAAGGAAAAAGAACTTTTATTAAGTGCTTATTATGTATGTAGCAAATACAAACACAAATATGAAAACTAATCCCTGCCTTCAAAGTATTTACAATCTAATGGTAAAAGAATAAATAAGCAAACATCTTTTGTTAGTCTGCCATTTTCTACTGGGTACATTCCTATATAATCCCTACTTTTCAAACAGAAGAAAAGTAATGAAGAGCGGTAACCTCTCATCTGGTCATTTAACCATAGTTCTTATCTTTTGCCACACTTACCTCCACCTGGATCAACAGGCTTCTTTGGGAAATGGAGTGATGCCCTCCATTCAAAGATGAATATTCTCACATATTGTCATATCCTACACATCCAGTGATTTTTAAACGACAGTAGATCATTATCCAAAAGCCCATACTCCATCTCCTGGTTTCTTATTCCTATTCCCTTTAACTCTCCCACCCCCAAAATATCAATGACTCTTCCTACCACAATCTCTGGAATATCTGTCTCACAGGCACCAAATTTCCCTTCATCCTAAACCTTTTCCTCTCCTGCTCCTTTTATCTACTTATTAATGAAACCTGGCTTCCTTCTGATGATACAACCTGCACCTTCATTCATTGCCTCAGTTCACTGGTTGATGTGTATGACTTGCAATACTCCTTGCTACTTCCAAGTTCTCCCTCTATCTCTATCACTCAATTACTTCTCCTCCTTTGAGGTCCATGCTATTTATATCTAACACCCAATCAAAATCCTGACAGTTGTTGTCCACAAACATCCAGACCTTCCTCAATGAGTTTGGCAAATTAATTAAATTAAAAGAATTAATATATTCTCACTCAAGTGTCCTAATCCCTCAGTTCCTCAACCTACTCACTTTCCACAACCTATTCCTCTACTTCACCTCAGTCACACATAGATGGTCATATTCTTGATGTTGTCATCATCTTGATGTATCACTTCCACATTCAAGAATTCTGAAATCTCTTTATCCAACCATGAATTATTGGATTTCTCTGTCTCTCTCTCTTTGTCTCTGTCTCTCTGTCTCTCTGTCTCTCTCTGTCTCTCTGTCTCTCTCTCTCAAATTCTGCTCTTTATCTATACTATGACCTCCAATATCTTGATCCTTCAAATTTCTTCCACACTAACCATTCTCTCTTCTTTTCTCTAGCTTGACCCTTTGTTGTACTAATTCAACTCTGTAATGGGTTGAAGCTTGAGTTGATGCACTGAGATCCCAAGCATGTAAGGCTAAATAGTAATTGGACCATACTCTATTAATAGATATGCTTGGAGAAAAAATGGCCCCCGCCCACTCTTTGTGCAAGTCCTGATGTGTTGTATAGAAAATAACGTTTTTGGTGAGTGGAGACAAGGGAGTGGAAAGGGAAGCGGAAGGATAGACTGCTGGCTGGTGTCTTGTCACAGCTGCTTGCATTGCCATTGCCACGGCCCTTCAGCTCAGATCTCTCTCTGCTAGCTGGCTTCCTGTTGCAGCTGCCCATATTGCTATTGCAATCCTTCTTGCCCATATTGCTATCGCAATCCTTTTTCACTTCTTCACTTCAATAAAGATTGAAGATTTTTCCTTTGACCTGAATTCCTGACTCCAGCTGATTTTAAATACGTAGTCATCACACAACTCTAACATTGTTTTTGTCTTAGATCTCTACAACCTTCTAACCCTTAGCCTGGGTCATTCCCAATTAGCTGCCTTTGTTTCTACATACATGCTGCTCAATAAAGGTGGGAAAAAACCCAACTATTCTGACTAAATCTACTACAAATAATGCCGTGTAATCTCTCCTGGGCCCTCACTGATGCTAGACAATCCTACTATATCTCCTTAATCAATTCACTATCCATCCTCCACAGGTTCTTCCAGATCTTTGCATTCCTCCTCAAACCTCCCAAATTTTCCCTTATCTCCCACCTTCTGAGCAGAGAATCTGTTTTATATTTTATAGAAAAGATTGAGGCTACTTTCCTTGAGTTCCTTCTTCTCTTGTCTTCCTCATTTTCCACCACTCAGGTATCTTCTGCTGCCATCTCTTCTTTCACGAGGTGGCTTTATTCCTTAGCAAGGCTAATCTCTGTACCTATTCAAACAATCCCAATCCTTTCCATCTTCTCCTCTTCATCATCTTGACTTTGCACCCCCCTTCCATCTTCCCAAACAGACTATCTCCTCTGTTATACAATTTTATCATTTGTTTTCACTCTCCCTCTCTACTGATTCATTCCTTATTGCCTACAAATATGCCCTTTAGATAAAAAAAGCTCTCACTTGATCTTTCCATTCCCACTAGGCTGCTGGTGAGTCTATATGTTTTAAGGCTCTCCGCACTCCAATCCACCTTTCATTTGACTTCCCTGCCTCCAAGTCTCAACTAAAATTTCATCTTCTATGTAGGAAGCCTTTCCCAGCTCTTTTTATTTTTAGTGCCTCTCCTCTGCTGGTGATTTATATTTATACTATGTTCAATTTGGTTTCACATATTTAATTTGTTATTCTCTCACCATTAGACTGGAAGCTCATTGAGAGTAAGTGGTATCCATCTCTTCTGACTTTTGTGGCCATACTCCTTGAAAAGATTATTTGTAATAGGTACTTCCACTTTCTCTTCTCCAATTTTCCTCTTTTTCCCTTATAATTCAGCCTCCAACTTTAATCTAAATTCCATTGAAACTGCCCTCTCCAAAGCTATCAGTGATCTCTTACTTGCCAAATCCAATGGCCTTTTCTCAAACCTCATTCTCCTTGACCTCTCTGACACTGTTGATCATGCTTTTCTTCTTGATGTTTTTTTCTCTCTCTAGGCTTTTTGTGACATTACTCTTTCCTACATCTCTTCCAACCTTTCTTGACTGCTCCTTCTCAGTCTCTTTTGTTGGATCCTCATCAAGAATATGCCCTCTAGCCATAGAAGTCCCACAGGATTCTGCCTGGGCTTTTCTACTTCACTTGATCTCATCAGCTCCCATGAACATAATTGCCATCTCTATCCTGATTATTCTCAAATATACATTTTTGCCCCAATCTCTCTGCTAACTTCCAATCCAATTGTGATATTTCATATGTCTCATATTTCTCATATATTTCACATATCTGAAACTAGATGTCCAGTAGACATTTCAAATCAAATATTCAAAATGGAACTCATTATCTTTCCCCTTAATCTATCCCCTCCTGCTTTTCCTATTAATTGATTAGGGCAAAACTATCCTCTCAGTCTCTCAGATTCACAACCTAGGAGACATCCTGGATTTATCAATCTCTCTCACTATTCCTATCCAAGGCTTGTCAATTTCATCTTTTCAATATCTTTTGAATAACCCCTTTTCTCCTCTGACACCATTCCCCTCTAGTGAACATCCTCATACTGACAATTGAAATAATAGGCTGCTGGTGAGTCGATAAGTTTTAAGGCTCTCCCCACTCTAATCAACCTTTCATTTGGCTTTCCTGGCTCCAAGTCTCAACTAAAATTTCACCTTCTATGTAGGAAGCCTTTTCCAACTCTCTTTTTTTTTTAGTGCCTCTCCTCTGCTGATGATTTCTATTTATACTATGTTCAACTTGTTTTCACATATTTAATTTGTTGTTTTCTCACCATTAGACTGGAAGCTCATTGAGAGTAGGTGGTATCTTTTGTCTCTCTTTGTAGACCCAGTGCTTAACACAGTACTTGGAACAAAGCAGGCACTTAATAAATGGTTGTTTATTGATTGATTTTGTTTAGTAAAGAAATTATGCCTAAAACATATAGAGAATAGGAACTAGATATATGATTTCTCTGGAACCCTCGGTGAAGAAATTTGTTCTACTAATGTAGATCAGTCACCTTCTCCACAACTTAAAATCTTAGAGAATTATTTAGAACACTGAGAGAGAAAGCCATTTACTCAGGATTGCTCAATCAGTATATATCAAAGACAGGATTTGAATCGAGGTCTTTGATTCTAAAACTGACTTTTTATGCACTAGACCATATTGCTTCTCTCAACACACACACACACACACACACACACACACACACACACAAGTACACGCACACATACACACATTTTTTCAAATGTATACAAATACTTTTGTGATTAATAAAATACACATTCATTTAAAATCATCACTGAATCATAGTAATTGAGGGGAATGCTTCCTTACCTGTGGCTTTTAGAACTTCTATCTCCTTTCAAGGCTCAGTTTTAGTGCCACATCCCATAAGAAATCTTTCCTGGTTCCCTCACTCATTAGTGCCTTCCTCCTGAAACTACTTCTATGAACATGTCATTTCCTCAAGCAGATTAAAGGTATGGATTATTTTAATTTACATCTTTGTAACCCATAATTTAGATCTTAACTGGCACATGGTTGTTCCTTGATAGTAGTAGTTCCTCATTGGATTTAATTGAATTGGTTTGAGCAGATAATGGAGAGTCATTAAGTCTAGTTTTCCAAGGAAACATTATTCCTAAGTCATCCCGGCAGGAAAATGGTCACAAAACATCTCCATGGATTCATTATCACCATGGCATCTGAAAGTCCTTCCAAGATCTAATCTCAATCCCTCTCATTATGTCTTAAAAGGATTTTTTTTGTCTTATCATCATTGAAAATGAAGTACCAGCACCCATCACCAAATAGGGAACCCAATGAACTCAGAATACATTTTGAAACATAATTTTTCCCTCAGTTTTCCCTGCTTTTAGGGGCAGGAGTTATGGTAGAAGGGAAGAACATATCTAATGCAGAAATAGATTTTGCACGATTTCATATGAATAATGAATATTGTATTTCTTGACTTTTCAATGGGTGGGGGAGGGGTGGACAGAGAGAGTGAACTTGAAATTGAAAATAAAAAGAAAGAAAACAAAATACTCAGATCTATTACCAGTATCAAATTCACAGTGTAGAACAATGGAAAGAGACCTACATAAGGAATCAGAAAACTTAAGTTTGCTTCCCTGTTCTGATATTTCCTAGATGTGTGTCCTAAGTCATTTTTCTCTTGGTCTGTTTCCTCACTTATTAAATAAGAAAATTGGTGCAGAGAATTCTTAAGGTCCTTGACAGGGCATCATACCACAATCATTCCCAATTCTTATTTCTTCTGCTGCTACTTCTGCTTTCCTTTCTCTAGCCTAAGTCCTATTTCCATTAGCCTTTGGGAAAAAAAAAATTTTGTCTGCAGTTTACAAAATTCCCTTCAGGTTAGGTTACTGGGGGTGAGAGGGGAGAGGGAATGATGTTGATGTGCAAAGATGAGAAGCTCCCAGCAGGTCTCCAGCTGCCCCATACTGTTCCCCCTCCCCACCTGACCAGATCAATTCTCTGAGTCAGCACCCAAGCCCAGCTCTTGCATAGTTGAAGGCCGGATCAGACAGCAACCATCTGTGAGTTGACCACTTTTGGTCTGCGTGAGCAGAGGAGTTGAGAAGAAGCACTGGTATTTCTGGCAGTAAAAGTAAGAACTACAGGGAGAAATAATTCCCCCCAAGGCTAAGGACTTTTTCTTTGCATTCAGGTCTCTTTTTCAGTGAAATCAGCACCAGCCTTTCAAAGTTGTCCTTAGAAGATGTGGACCAGGAAGCCGATCAAAACTCTTTGCCAGGAGGGCACAGGGAAAGGACACTTTAAATGCCAGGACACCACTAGGACTCCCTAAATATGTGGTAACTGCACACCTTCATCATCCCTGGAATAGTTTTTCTTCCTCAAAGAATCACTAACTATCAGTGATAGAAAGTATCTCAAAAATCACATGGTGTATGGATAGAGCACTAGCCCTGAAGTCAGGAGGATCTGAGTTCAAATATGACCTCAGACACTTAACACTTCCTACTGCGTAACACTGAATAGGTCACTTAACCCCAATTGCTTCAGCAAAAAAAAAAAAAAAAAAAAAAAAATCACATGGTGTAATGGGAAAAACACCAGTTTTGGTATCAAATCAAAACATCAGGATTGGAATCAGGAGACAGAAAATGGGAATTTTTAAACTGGACATGAAAAGACTTAAGGAGAACATGATAGCTGTCTTTAAGCATTTGAATAACTGTCCTATGAGAGAAGATTAAAGCTTATTTTACTTGCTCTCAAATGGAAAAACAGAATAGTGGTGAAAGTTAGTCAGGAAGATTTCAGTTGCATATAAGAAAAAGCTTCCCAACAATTAGAGTTGCTAAAAAATTCTAAAAAACATAAAATCCAATGGATTTTATGACCTAAGGCCAATTAAGATCCAGAAACCCCAAATCTCTGTAGATACCCACTAACCTTTTGTAATCCTAGAGGATTTCCTCCAAAAAGTTCATTTTCTCTCCTTGATTTATTTTGCCTCCACCCATGGCTAAATCCCGAAAAATCTCCAAATACTTTATGTTAAGCTCTCCATGTATGTGAGCAAAAGTGGTCCCTTGTTCCTGTGTAAGCATTCAAGGTAACAATGCCAGTATTGTATATACAGCAGCCTTTATTTCACTCCACAGAAGATGTAGAAAGCTCCAAACAAGAGCCCATAATGAGATAAACATAACACATGAGGCACTTAAAGGACTCATAGCAGCTCAGTAGGAGATCCAGAGAACACATCACACACTCAGGTAGCTCATAAACACTTCCCGGGAGGCAACAACATTTGGGGCTGCCGAATGTGCAACAACACCTTTTCCCCTCAGACCTGTACTGGCTGAATCACTGACAGTAACAGCAGGGAAAAGCAAGGTCCCTTCCTTCCTCGTTCCTTTCTTCACTCAGCTTCTGAAGTTCCAGGCTTTCCTACCATTCTTCAGCTGCCTCTTCATCTTGGAAGTTCCCCCAGTGTCTGTGGCTTTCTTACTCTGCAACATTCTTTTTGTTCTACAGCTCTCTTCTATTTCTGAGTTCCTCTTGGGATCTCCATTTTTAGAAAGGATCTAGAATAATTATCTTTCATTCTAGCTTCTTGGACACAAATCACCCTCACTTTAGCTCCCTTTTATAAGTATTATCTTCCTCTATTAGAATGTACCCTCCTTGAATGCAGGACTATCTTTCTTTTTCCTTGTATTTGTCCCAGTGCCTAAAAATGACTTTATTCTTCTCCAACAATAGACAATTTTATTCTTTCTCCCTATTCAAAAATTCTATTTTAAAAAGTCCAAAAATCTGGATTAGAGATTCTAACTCTAGAGTCCATAAACTCATTTCATATATTTCGATAATGGATTTCAATATAATTTGCTTCCCTCATAATCCTAGGTACATTCATTCAATAACATTCCTCTAAGAAGGGATCCATAATCTTCACTAGACTGTCAACGACATAACAATCAAAAAAGGTTAGAATATCTGCTGTAAAGTCTGTCATCAAACTGAGGAATGCCCAAACCTAGGGTCATCCAAAAGGCAATCTCTTGATAAAAAATCTTCTGTCATTTAAAGGTCTTCTCAGTTGGGTCTCTTCCTACCTTTTCGGTCTCTTATACTTTACCTCCCTCCACACATTCCACATCCATCCCCACTGGCTTTTTGTGACTCCCACTACATGGTACTCCATTTCCAGATTCTTTGTCTTTTCACTGGCAGTCTGCCATACCTGAAATGCTCTCCCTTCTCACTTCACCTCCTTTCTAGAAAAGGCCTTTCTTAGTCTCCATTACCACTAGTTCCTTTTTTTCTGAAGTTACTTCTCATTTAGGTTATATATATATATATATATATATATATATATATATATATATATAGTCACAGATATATATATTGTCGGTACATAATTGTTTGGATGTTGTTTTCTCCAATAGATCTTGAGACTGGAACTATTCTTGCCTTTCTTTATATTCCTAGCACTTAGATGAGTGACTTACCATAGTATTTAATAAACACTTCTTGTTGCTATTGTTGCTGTTGATGATGATGATGATAGAAGACAAGCTTTGGGGATCCTGCTACCTAGGAAACAGACATTCTCCCTCCTCTCTAAGGCTGGGGTTTAGGAAGGTCACCTATGAGATGTGTTGCTCTTAAGCAGAGTGGGTACCCATATGTTTTCTTCTCCAACATGTGCTTTTGCAAGAAATCTATTGGCGCTCTAATTGCTACCATCTCTTACTCTGAAAAGATTAATTCTCAGACATTTGTTTTCACATATACCTGCCCTGACCATGTGTCACTTTTACCACTCCTAGAGAAGAAATGGCAATTACCTTCCCACCCCAAGAAGATGCAAGAAAAAAGACAAAAAAGAGTACCACAAATGATTGTAAGTAGCTGCTCTCTTTTACAAATTTAAAGGGAGAGTTCTTATGACAAAACCTATCGTTTTAAGTTGGAGGCAATTAGTTATCACAGGAGCAGCTCCAGGCACTGAAAACCAATCAAAAATTGTCTGCTTGTTTAAAATAGATCCAGTGAGCATGTCCACATTTCACAGGAAAGAGATATGCTCCCATCAATAGAGAACACTCCCCAAATCAATCTCCTCCCTCCCCCCCCACCTTCTGGTCACTTTGGGAGGTTTTCCCATCACTAGAAGTCTCTATTTGAAGGTTAAGTGACCAAGTCAATTCAACAAATAATTTCTTAGGACTCTATCTGCAAGCCTTTTGTCTGAGATGTTGGTAGATGGGATTTTTGCCCAGATATGGGTTAGAATAGATGATCTTGGAGCTTCTGTAATTTTATGGTTCAGGTGCCAGTTCTGCTATAAAATTCTATTGTGTGATTTTGAGCAAATAATTCACCCCCTCTAGGCTTCAATTTTCTCATCTATAAAATTAAGGGAGTAAATGAACTGTATCATCTCTATCATCCCTTCCAGCTACCAATATCAAAATCTCTTCTAAATCTGATGTTCTATCTTCTATAGGGTGTACCAAAAATCTTAGCGCAATTTGGGCCTTTAATAATTTACAATTGCCCTAAGACGTTGGGGATATCCTATATAATCTGAAGTCTTTTCTAAATGTAATATCCCATCTTTGAAGCAAAAAGAACCCTTCCACTTCTGACTAAAAAGGACATAAATATAAGTGGAGTCTGCATTTCTACTATAATTACTCCTGCCCTGGACAAAAAAAAAAAAAAAAACTTTCAAATATACATGTATTTGGACAAGGATGGGCTGTTTTTCTTGCTGTTACAAAACAGAAGAGGATTCTGTATTCATGAGCTTAATGGCCCTTCCTGTCTTTTTTCTCTTATCAGAGCAAGGAATAACATTGAAAAGGAGGTTAGTTGCCATTAAGTGGCTCAGTACTTTTATTTTTTTAAGTCAGAGCCTACTATAAGGCTGCCTTCCTCCCACCCTACCCCAACCCTTCCCCCAGCATCCTCCCTCTGTTGAGGAGGAAGCTCACCCCAATGCCAAAAACCAGGCTGAACAGCAGCTGGGCTTCCTACCATAGGAAGCATTTCATCCTCTCTAGACCAACCCCCCTTACCAAGTACTTGAGGGAGCACCGGAAAAACTCACAATAGCCGGACCATCCCCCATCAGTCACCCCAGCCCAGAAAATCCTATCTGTCTTAGAAAGGGATTTTTAATGAACAATTAGCTTTAATTTTTCATTAGTTCCAGCTTACTTAGTAGTTCCTTCTTCAGCTTCCTCACACAGACTCGGATTTCCTTCACAATCTGGGGCTATGTATAGAACAGATAGAATATGGATGGGGGAAGTTATAGAGGACAGCCCAATAGATATTTAGGTTAAGGTTCCCATGAACCAAGCCTCTGAAATGGATCCCTAATGGGACGAATTATGAATTGGATCAATTGCCCCTAAGAAGTCGATGTGTCGCTCATCATAGATGGAGCCTGTATATGTCCTAGTAGGATAGAAACTTGTCTATTGTGGGGATATAGTTTATCCCAGAAAAAAAAAAGGAAAAGAAAGAAAACAGATTAATTATCTGTCCTGCTCAACCTCTGGCCTGACTGGTTGAAATGAAAGACAGAGATTGATATAGACCCTTTGGCTGTTAAACTCTGCAGTTTGGTGAAGATGCCCTAGGAGAAGATCCCTGAAAGATTCTTGACCCATCCAAAAGAAGGAGAAGGGAAGCTTTTTGGAGCTGTCCATTGTGTTGCTTCCTAAGTCACATAGTCCTATTTACCAAGGGATCCATTATGAAAGGGACTCCCACATACACAAACAAGGGAGAAAGAACTACATGACAAAAAAAGATAGAAAAATACATATCCCAGGTCATTTCTTTGGATCATGTCACCCAGGTTTCTGTCTCTTACTGTAGTCCCAAGACATGGATTGGGAAAGGACCTCTCCAACGCCAACTTCAGATCCTAAGAACATACCATCCTATATCTCTTAAGAAGGCAATACGTTTTAGTGGGGAAACCACCAGACTCAAAAGTAAGACCATTGGAGTCATAAGAAAAATTTTAGATTGGTATCTCTGGTCCTATGTTGTGAGAAGGAGGAGACGAAGAAGAGGAAGAGGAGGAGAAGGAAGAAGAAGAAGAAAAGGAAGAGGGGGAAGCGTTCTCCCTCTCTCCTCAGAGGAGGGTAAGGAAAGAGAAAAAAGAAGAGAAGAATCCATATATAGCACTTTAAGTTTTGCAAAACACTCTAAAAATATCATCCCATTTTTATCTTATTAACAATCCTGGGAAGCAGGTGCTATTATTATCCTTATTTTGTAGTATTTAGATGGTGCTTTAACGTTTGCAAAATGCTTTATCTCATTTGTTTTCTCAACAAAATGTTGTCTCATTTGATCCTAACAATAACCCTGTTAGGTAAATGCTATAATTATATTTTTAATGAGGAATTGGAGGTGGACAAAGGTTAAGTGATTTGCCTGGGTCACATAACCAGCTAAGTGTCTAAGGTCAAATTTGAATTCAAATATTCCTGACTCCTGGTCTAGCACTCTAGCCACTGAATAACATAACTCCTGTTTTTACAGACATATTACCTTCTTATTTAAAAAAAGACATTTATTATCCTTTTAAAATTAGCTTTTCAATGAATAAAAATCAATTTTCTCTTCTCTCCACTTACTATTTTCATTTTAAAAAATTAAGCACCTACTATAGGTAGTACTTATTATGAGGGGCCTATGCTAGGTGCTGAGAACATGAAGACAAAATTTAAGTGGTCCCTGACCTCAAGGACCAAGACTCTACGGAGGAAACCATTTGTATTAATCTATATTTAAAAACAAACTATATAGGGGCAGCTAAATGGCTCAGAGGATAGAGTAATAGCCCTGAAATCAGGAGAACCTGAGTTCAAATCCAGCCTCAGACTCTTACTAATTTCTAGCTGTGTGACTCTGGGCAAGTCACTTAACCCCAATTGCCTCAGCAAAAAGTTAAAAAATATGTATTTACAACATAAATATAGAGAAATTGAAGGTGAGGTGAACTAACAGAGAGATTCAGGAAAGTCCTTTGAAGGAAGTGGTTCTTGAACCAAGCCTTAAAGAAAGATAAGCATTCCAAGAGGAGAAGGAACAACATACTTCCCTTTGTGGTATGTGCTCTTCCTGAATTGTTATTCAGTCTGGTTTTTTTTTTCAGTACCCATTTGGGGTTTTCTTAGCAAAAGACATTAGAGTGATTTGGCATTACCTTTTCCAGATCACTTGTCAAATGAGGAAACTGAGGCAAGTAGGGTGAGGTGACTTGCCCATTGTCACATAGCTATTAAGCGTCAGAGGCTGGAGTTGAACCCAGTTCTAAATCTATGATCCTACCATTCTAAGAATTCTTACAGGGCTCAGAACAACATCTGGGTTATTCTCATTGAGTACCTCTATAATCCAGCCCCCTTTCCCTGCATGAGGACCCTTCTGTAATGATTACCTGGTCCTTAGTTAAGGACTAAAAATATTACTTAACCTGTCTCAATCAGCTCCCTCATCTATAAAATGGGTATAAATATATCTTATCTAGCTTCACAAGATGAAGTGGGATAACATATATACAAAGTACTCTAAAATCCCCAAGGGCTTTATCAGTGTTTGGTTATTATTGTTGTAGTGGTGGTGGGAGAGAGTCAGAACCTGAGTTCAACCAAAATTCTGATATTTAACTCTGTATGACTTAGAACAAGTTAGTTTCCTCAATTGTAAATGGATAGGATCAGATTAGATGGGCTGCAAGGTCCCTTTAGTAAAGACTTTATGGATATGTTAGGCAGAAATGAATTTAAACACTTTGGAGTATAATTCTTTATCCCAGGTTTTCAGGAGCAGTGCTGAGACTGCCCCCAGCATCCCTAAAGACTGCCCACCCTCCCTCCTTTTCATCCTCATTCTCAGTAGGATGTCGTGCCCAAGAAGGGGGGAGCAGCAAGCTGGTAGCACCACAAAGCGCCAAGGGTCAGCCGGTCGGCATCTTTGGAGGCCATCCCAGGAGCTGACAGCTGCCTCCACCTCGTTCTCCTTCCAGAGAGGTAGAATCCATTCCCCGCCCCGATGGCCCAGCCTGGGGACTTGGCAGGCTGTAGCGTGGCCTTTCAGCCCAGCCCATCCTGGGTGTCTCTGCTTGAGACATCCCTGTCCAGATGAAATATTTACAGCCAGCCGGGAGAGTGAGGGGGGAGCTGCCGCATGAATTATTGACAACTTTGCTTTTCTCTTGGCCGGGCCTCCATATTGAGCAGAGTATTCCTATTCCCTGGCCCAGGGGACACAAAGCAGTGTCTGCATATTAAGCAAAGTTCTCAAAGAGGCCATCAGCAGCATCTCATTGGGGGCATCCACCGTGTCACTGGGCAAGGAGGACCCTAGGAGGTTTAGGGATCAGGAATGGAGTAAATGTTTCCAATTCTGAAAGGTTCCTCTTCTTCCCCCATTTTTATAAACATTTCAGGATCTAGAGTGATGGACTTGAAGTTAACAAAACAGGGGCTTACTATCTGTGTGATCAGGAGCAAGCCACTTAACCTCTAAGGGCCAAATAAAATCCCTTCCAGCCCTATGATTCCATCACCTCTGATCCTATGAAACCAGACTAGAATATATATCAGATAGTTGGAAAGGGAAAAAGAAATTTCAAAAGGAAATATAGGGAAAGGGGGAGGGGAGATGGAAAGGAGAATAGAATAGATGAGAGGGAGAATCATATTCACTTCTCTGGGAGGGGGTTCAGAGGCTGATTCAGCAATCAACCAACAAACATTTCCTAAGAGTCTCCTATGTGCAAGACGCTGCACTAAGCACTGGGAACATGAAGATCAAAATGGGCAGTTAAAAATGTCACATTTTGACAGCCCTTCTTTTCACTTCATCAATGCAGAAACAAGTTAACAATAATTAGTCAGACTAGGAAGGTACCAGATGGCTTCTCTTCCCTCCTTTTCATCACAATCAGATCACCTCCTCTCAGTATTTGGGACCTCCTAATTGGGCCTAGATTCTTCCAGGGTCTAGTTGTATTTTTGTATTTCTTGTACACAAACACACACACACACACACACACACACACACACACACAGAGAGAGAGAGTTGAATTGAGGTACATAATTCATTGTTTGGCCTAAGAGCCCAAATAGGTAGTAATTATGGCTCTGGACCAATCCCATTGCTAGAGACCCTTCTTTTATTCTTTTAGTATCACATCCATCTAACGAGATATTTTGTCTCTATCCTGCATTGGACCTGACCCTTCTGCCTACCGGGAATATCACCCTCTGCCATGAAGCTCCAGAGACCATTCCTTCCTTCTTTAAGAGCTCAGCCTGGAATTGAGCTATTCTAAGTGCTGACAGAATGAGCAAAAAAATTGCCTATCCTCTTGTATCTAATGGCCCCAAATGGTACTTTACATTCATCTGACACAACATCATATAGTTTACCTTCTATGCTACTCAGCAAGGTCATAATAATATCACCAACTCCTCCCCACCCCCCACTTTCCCCATTCTCAATTTCTACTTCTTACTCTGGAAACAGTCAGCAAATCAAAAGTACCATTGCTTCTGAAAAGAGCCTGTTAACAGATGGAACTATCCTATGGCTCCACTCACCATTCATCTAACTTTGCAAGCCCAAATTCCCTTCCCTGGAGATGTCTCACCTATATGTTTTATCTCTTCCTATGCTGAGTGTGCATTTGTGTCTCCAGTACCTAGCAAAGTATCTGGGACATACAGAGTAAGAGTTTAATAAATGCTCATTCATTCATTCACTCAAGGAAAATCACTCTACCAATCAGGCTATCCATCTTCTGTGCCTCATTCTCACTACATAAGCACCCTATCTTGTCTTTTGGTTACTTATTTTCTTAATAACAGACACTTAGGTGACATAGCATAGAATAGTGGACTTGGAATCAAGAAAACTCGAGTTCAAAAGCTGTCTCAAACATTGATTTAGCTGTGTGACTCTGATAAAGTCACTTAATCTCTATCTAATTCAGTTTCCTCATCTGTAAAATATGAGTAATAGTAATAACACCTACCTAATAGGATTATTGTGAGTACCAAATGAGATAACATATGTAAGGGATTTTGCAAATCTTAAAACACAGTGTAAGTCCTAGCAATTATAATTACGAATGGTTTTATGTTATTTGTGATATCCATTATTTCTAGGTTGGTAACATTGCAACTGCTATACCTGCCATGTATCTTTAAATTGCCATTTGGGTTACTGATAATTTCTTCTGAGACTGTGGTATCCTATGCATCATTTCAAGAATATTGGTATTAAAGAAATAGCTTTTGTAACAATAAGCAGTTTAGAATCATTGAAACACTGCACATTTTCTAAATGGGGTATCATCAGGGTTTCCTACTGCTAATAAATTCTGAACCTAGATCATCATTTATCTGCAGCACTTGTCCAAGATATTATCTATCTGGACCTGTGATTTCATCACTATAGAGAACTTTTAGCATAAAAACTCATTTCACCAATGCAACTGGGAAATTTTGTAATTTATAGTTCTATAAGGTTACCTGAAGCACTCAGATGTCAAATGAATTATCTAGGTTCACACAACTAGCACGTATCAGGACATAAGGCTTCCCTTCTATCTTTCACTGTCTCTAATGTCAGATAGACACAGAGAGAAAGAAATTACACATACACACATACACACACAAATATAGATACATACACATAAATAGACAGAGAGAAGCTAATTATAGAAATATACATATTTCATCCAGTTTGTTTTTCTAGTGTGACTGGTTAGACCAACGTTTTTTGCATTGCTTTGATTTTCATTGAAGAAATCTTCCAGAAATATTCACCTTCACACATTTTGTTTTCCAACGATAGTGACCTGTCTGCTGCTCCCCAAACATTCCATATCTTGTATCTACTTCTTTGAAAATATTGGTCCTACTAATACATTGTTGGTGGAGTTGTGGTTTATCCAACCATTCTAGAGAGCAATTTGCAACTAAGCCCAAAGGGCTATCAGACTGTGTATACCCTTTGATCCAGCAATGTCTCTACTGGGCCTGTGTCCCAAAGAAATTATAAAAAAGGAAAAAGGATCCACATGTGCAAAAATGTTTGTGGCAGCTCTTTTTGTAGTGGCAAGATACTGCAAACTCAGTGGATGCCCATCAATTGGAGATTGGTTGAATACGTTATAGTATGTGAATGTAAAGGTATAATATTGTTCTATAAGAAATGATCAGCAGGATGATTTCAGAAAAGCCTGCAGAGACTTGCATGAACTGATGCTGAGTGAAATGAGCAGAACCGGAAAATCATTGTACATAACAACAAGATTATGTGATGATCACTTCTGATGGATGTGGCTCCTTTCAACAATGACTCAGCCCAATTCCAATAGACTTGTGATAGAGAGAGCCATCTGCATACAGAAAGAGGATTATGAGGACTGAATGTGAATCACAACATAGGATTTTCACCTTTTTTGTTGTTCTTTGCTTGCTTTTTATTTTCTTTTTCATTTTTTTCCCTTTTGACCTGATTTTTCTTGTGCAGCGCGATAATTATGGATGTATATATATACATACATATATATATATATATATATATATGATCTGCACATATTTAACATGTATTACTTGCTGTCTAGGTTTTGCAAGGGTGAATACTAAAAACTATCTTTGCATATGTTTTGAAAATAAAAAGCTATTATTAAAAAAAGAAATAGTTTTTCTCTTCACTTGTGCCTCTTCCAAGTGTTAGTCCATGTGTCACCTACTATGGGGACTCTTTCTTGATCCTTTTATTTATTAAAGTTTAATCCTCTTCAAACATTCAACATAGTTACATGTTTTGTTTTCTCCAACCCCCATTAAATTTAAGCTTTTAGTGAAAGCCCTTTCTTCATATTTTTCTTTTTATCCCCATACTGAGCTTATTGCTTTGAACACAGCATATATTTATTTCATTACATTGGGTTGGATTGGATAAGAAATCTTTATATTGTTCTGGATAATTGATACAATACTATCAGTGAGATACATAGTAACATTTAGGTAATCTTACTATCAATAGGGAATTCCTGTTATGTTTGGACTTTACACATAAAACATTCTTCATGGTACTGGCAAACATCATGGGGGGGGCATATATTTCCCTATTTTATGCTTCATTTGATGTTCATATTCAGCAGGTCCTTGAACAAAGATGTAGAATCATAGCTGTCATATATATATAATTTTAATGTTTTCATGGGAGATACTTTTTCTAAAGGGAATCTTCAAGACTACTTTTTTTCCCACCAAGTCAAATGCTCTTTAAAAATCAATAAACCACAGACACAGTGGTTTCTTATATTCTCTATATATCTCAACTGTGTAAATGTAAAGATGTCTATTGTAGAAAATTATATGTGAAAACCTGCCTGCTCCCTTCCCAAGTTTTTTGTTAAAGATACATTCTATGTACATACATATTATTTTCACAAATATTTTTACAGAGAAGAGAGAGCAGAGACTTGGGGTCAAAAGTTTTCTTGGTCAACTTTTTTCCCCCTCAAAAAAAACCATTCATTTGCATCTCTTCCATTCTTTTGGAATATTTCTGATATTTTTTGAAAAGTGATCCCTAAATGACAATAACACTGAGTTTCTCCAACATCAGTTTCTTCGGTTTCTATTGTACTCAGGTCCAGCCAATCTTCCCAACAACATCTTCCTAGGGGCCACTGCCTTTTCTCATATAACATATTGGAAACTGAAGCTGACAATTCTTTTGGTGGGAGTCATCTTCCTAATAATTCAACTTCACAACCTTGGGTGAGCTTTGGTTCTTTCCTCTTGCTCATGTTCCATCTCTAATCATTTACACAATCTTGTTGATTCTAGCTCTATGATACCGAGCTCTTTTACTTTCTTCTTTTCACTCCCATACTTAGCAGCCTAAGTTTGGTGTGAGAATCACCTCAACCTGAAGATTTGAAGATTAAACTGGAAAAAAAAGCAATGAAGAAATCCAAATTCAAGAAACTTTTACTAAATAAATATTGTCCTAGTCTTTGTGAACTTTTAAAAGCCCAATATCTACAGAATCTTATCTTCCTAATGAGAATAAAACATGTACACAGATAATAAAGATCAGATGATTATGAAGAGAGGATAAACACTAGTAACTAGAAGAATTGGGGTAGACTTCCCTTAGAAAGGTAGAACCTGAGGTTAATATTAAAGGAAGTTTAGAATCTAAGTAGTGGTGGAAAAGAAGGGAGGAATTCTGAACAGAAGTGTTATAAATAGGGCTTGGATCTGGCTAGCATTTCTATAGCATTTTGAGGTTTGCAAAGCACTTCATATACTCATTTGATCCTTACAATATACCCAGTTAGGTAGGTACTCTTATTATTCCCATTTACAAATAAAGAAATTAAGGTTAAAGAGCTCAAGTAATTTGCTTAGCATCAGGAAGTATTTGAGGTAAGATTTGAACTCAGGTCTTCCTGACTATAAAAGGTGATCTCACCACGAACCACAAAGCTGCTTCAGGCTTCTCAGGTGGCCACTGTGAAAAGTTATGGAACCAATAGATGGCATCCTGATCTAAAGTAAGAAGTTACTCTTCTAAATTCAGTTACTGAAGTCACAGAGGTCCCAGAATACACATCTTACTACTTGACAAAATAGATCATTCTATGATTTATTGGGCTCTTGGTGACTGAGGGTCCTTCTGCCTCCTCATTGTGACAATTGCTTTTAAGTGGTTAAATTTATGTGAAATATGGTGATAGCCATCATGTTTTCTGTACATGAGCTCCATTAAAATGAGGGACCATGTTTATATGATTTTTGCATATCCTCTCAATCTCGTGGCAGATTAAATGAAATGGGCAAAAGAATATGTTGTGATATCTTCTCATACTGAATTCACAGACTACTATCAAGAAAAATCAGAAAAAAATTCAATTAAAGGCTAATACAAAAGTACAGGTGATAGAAGAAGATGGTTTAGTCTAGGTTAGTATCCAAGGAAGTGGTAAGGAAAGGGTGGATTCCATAAATTTCAGGTCATTTTTTAATCACTAACTGATAATGGTCATTTCTTTTGCCTAAGTCATAAGGGAGCTAGTAAGGGATCATTGGATTTGATTCTGCTATAGGAATGATGAACAGATTGCCCCATATTATGCTTTCAGTTGGATCTCAAAGCAGTTTATTTCATAAAGATCAATTCCCAAATTTCTACTTTTTTCTACTACTCAGAGAAACTCCCAGATGGAAATGGGGCTTCTAAAAGGTAGTGTTTCAATGGCCTTGATGACTGGTCTTGGAAATTAAGACTCAGAACAGAACTACATTCAAATTGGCCCAGACTGCTTCTGCTGCTCCTTCCCTCTTTCTCTTTACAGATACATGGGATAATACAATCTATCTCTCTTTTGTACTACTAGTCTAACAATCTTGTCAAGTTTCAGTACCTTTTGCTGGTCAATAACCACATAAGTTTCCAGATCAGTGAAAGAGAAGGTAGAGAGAGCAGCCATCCTTTGGTAGTGTTTTTTTGGGGGGTCAAGTTCAATGAGGGGTCTCCAAAGTGTCTACAATTCTGGTTGGATGCCATGGCCACAGACCCTTCCAACCCACACAGGGTCCCTTCATCACTGAAAAAGGTAAAGAAGCCATCTTTGCCTTCTTCATAAGATTTGACCTACACTCCTATGCTTCCCTCCAAAAAAAAGCCAAAAAGTCAAAGGATAGATATTATCTTCATTCTAACAAGGGAACAACACCAGGAATCACTCTTTTAGGGGTGTTCAAGCATCCAGTTTTTAATCACTCACTAGTCATATGGATCTGGGCAAGTAGCTTCACATTCTCTGGTTCTTCTATGAAATGAAGATAATAATATTAACAATCCCCTCCCCCTCAAAAGGTTGAGGTTGTGGTCAGACAAGATGAAGAATGCCAAAGAGCTTTACAAACTTAAAGACTTGATTGCATCAAGTTCCTGTCCTGGTGGAAGCAAACATTTCTTAAGCACAGTCCTCCAGGGCTTTTCCGGTACTGGCAGGCAGGCAAGGCAGTGTTACACATCATAGAACTAGGATTCCAAATACCATATCCCTTTTATAGTCACTCTTTTCACAAAGGAACTAAGAGAAGTCTGCATCCCTGACCAGGTATCCACCTTGGGTTCCTTCCTTTGACATTAAAAAAAAGAAAAGTTGTTCTTAAAGAATAAAGGACTCAAGACTGAAACAAATGAAGCTGAATGGGTTTGAGAAGCCCTAAGGACTCAGGGAGTCTTCCTAACAGTTTCTAGTCCAAGCACCAGTCAACAAAAGCCTCTTGGATTTTATTGACTATTATTGTAATTATTATCTTCATTAATGAAGATGATTATGACTATTATTAATTATCATCATTAATTTTGATGATGATGATAATAACAACAGCAAGAAGATATGAAGATTTGTTTATGGTGATTCAGAATCTAGTCATTGTCAACAGAAAGTACAAAAAGAATACTATTAAATTAGTCAAAAAGCACTTATTAAGTGCCTTCAAGAATTGTGCTAAGCATTGAGAGACAAAGAAAAAGCAAAACCAGTTCCTAAGCAGCTTAGAAAGGAGCCAAAGTAAACTTATGTTTCTGGATAAAAGCAAGATGATGTGATGAAAGGGTGGAAGGTGTGTAACCAATCACTGCAGATTGGTATATCATCTACTGAATCCCTAGAAAGACAGGATCAAATGATTATAACTGTATACCACAAGTCACTGTTCTTTATAAAGTAACAATGACAAATCCCCATGTAAACAAACATAAATCTCAGAATATTCGTGAGAACTGTAATGGAACCAGTAAATCATTATACCCCAAACTGTTATCCAGAGTCACTGGTACAACTGTAAAAGTTTAAAAATATATTTTAATAGATGTCACAATAACAAATATTTAAAATCTCCAAACTACATGGAGTGAAAAGCTTTCAAAATGTAGAGAATAAGCAGAAAAAAATTAAAATCATTTGAGAACAGGACAAGGTACATGCCAGCCTTATGCAATTGGGATTGCCAGTCTGCAATCAGGATTGTCCTGAAGAGGCATTGATTGAATCTCTGAAAAACTGATCTATTTCCCAAAATCTTCATCAATTTTTAAAGCAGTTATTTTATCTGCAGAACACGTAAAAGATCAATAGCAGGATAACAGCTTTCCACTTAATGTTTTTTTTTTTATCATCTGAATTCCATAAAAAAACATGAGAACATTACAGTGATGGTGATGATGGTGATAATAACAAGAATAATAATGATAATTCAGAAAATCCTTTGAAATCTATCTAAGAGCTCCGGCTTTGAAACACCTGTGTTTTGATGTGGGGAATAGTTAGTCATATGAATCACAGTCCAAGGTGCTACCAGTGCAGCACTCTAGTCATGGACCAAGCAAATGCAATAGCAACATTTTTATTAAGACATTAAAAGAATGTAAATGATACCTCCTGAGGCATGCAGAAATGGTATTTTCAGTTATTTGTTAACTCCACTCAGCATATTCTTTATGGCCAATATGGACATCTAGTATAACTTTTTGGATCTGGAGTTACCTTCTGAGCAACCAGTTCCTTCCACATGAAATCAGTCTCCTAGGCTCCCATCTTATTCAGGTTCCAAAGCTCAAATATACTTACTACAATTCCAAACAACTGTCTATCTCCTGTAATCTTTCTAAGATTACACCTCCTAATGGAATTTAAACATCCCAATACTAATCCTGTGGGATTCTAACTATTGAGACTTCTTCCAATGAATGTGAATTCTTTGCCTCTTTGTTATATACACTTGGAGTCATACCAGATAATTCCTTTATAGGTAAAGGTAATTCTTAGCTATCTTGGAAAATAAACCACATTTATATAGAGCTCTAAGGTTTACAAAATACTATTCTCACAACCATGGAAGTAACAACCCATTTTGTAAGTGACGAAACTGTAGCTTTGAGAAGCAAGTGACTCGGCTGTGGTCACATAGCTAGCAAACATGTCTTGATTCCATGTTCTATCTTTTGACCATTACAACAGTAAATCAACCAGAATTTATTAAAAGTTATTAGGTGCTCAGCACTCTTCTAGGTGTTGGAAATAGTCCCTACTCTCAAGGAGTTTACATTCTATTCAGGGAAAATGACATGTACAGAAATAATTTTATATGAAATAAAAAATGGAGCAAAGAGAGGAAGGTACCAGCAGCTGGAGGAAACAGGAAAGGCTTCATAAAGAAGTTGACTCTCAAGATAAGTAATGAAAAAATGACTAGATTGTACAAGGTGAAGATGAAAAAGGATGCAAATTCCAAGTATGAAAGACAGGTGATAGAAAAGCAACTTATCAGGGGCATCTAGGTGGCTCAGTGGAAGGAGTGCTGGCTCTGGAGTTAGGAGGATCTGAGTTCAAATTTAAACTCAAATAGTTGACACTTACTGTATGACCCTGGGCAAGTCACTTAACCCCAATTGCCAGAGAGAGAGAGAGAGAAAGAGAAGGAAAGAAGGAAGGAAGGAAGGAAGAAAAACAAAAGCAATGTAGCTGACCTTGTGAGAGATGATGCTTTCTTCAGCCACTTACCCAGTGTTCTCATCCACACATCTTAACCTTCCTAAAATAGTTGAAATCTCTTAGTTCTTGTCAGTGGCTTGGACATGGATCGTAGGCTCTGCTATGTCTCCTTTACACTTTACCCTCCTCAAAGCCCCAAATACTTTGCAAACTTTCCAAAGAGGTTTCTTCCCTCAAAGTATCTGCATGAGAAGAGACCAAAAGAACAGATCAAGAGAGTTGAGGGTATGATTGTGCACCTATTTGAGTGGGTCAGACAAGATTTAGGAAGAATGGAGGAAAAAAGTTTAGGAGCCTTCTAATCCAGTGGATCCTAATCTGAGCGATCCAAGGGATTGTTGTAAGGGATCCATAAAACTCCATGAATCTATATACATACCAGCCATTGATTGACTCAGGATGATGATGATGATGATGATGATGATGATCTCTCATGAAAGTATGGCAGAGTGCATCAGAAAGTTGGCTTTAGAGTCAAGAAGTATTCAAGTTCTGCCTTTGATACATACTGATTGGGTGCAGCCAGTATGATACTGTAAATTTTGCAAGGTACTATAAAAATATCTAGTTTTATCTTCACAAATTAGAGAGGTAGGTGCTATTCTCACTCCCATTTTACAGATAAGAAAACGGAGTCAGGCAGAGGTTAAATGACTTGTCCAAAGTCATTTATACAGCTCATTTGTATATGAGGTGAGCCTTGAACTCCATGTTCTTGACTCCAAATCCTGTACTCTGTGTACCATTTCTGATAGCTGGCTGCCATTTCACTTTCCTGATATTCAGAAAGGTTCAAAACTCCAATCTTTAGCCTACTTCAGCCTCCTACTTTTGGAGATGAGGAAACTCTAACCCTGAGAAGGAGTTTGATTTGTTCAAGATCATATGGAGAGTTATTACAGAGGTGAGACCAGAAGCCATGTCATCTGAGAGCCAAGCTTAGGATAGAAAGCCCTAAGGCAGCTTTCTATCACCATAAATTGTAAAGCTACATCCCATCTAGTATTGTTAAAGGAAGTTTCTCACTAGGAGCTCCCTAAACTGATGAAATAATGTCTGGTTTAAAAAAAATAACCTTTTAACATATATTTATTACTCTTTTCCGAGTGTGTATAGATGCTTGTTGTGATTAATAAATTACAAATTCATCTAAAAGCATTACCATGTCCACAGAAGCTTCCCAATCAATGGATGCTAATAGTAAGTGAATCTCATGTGGAAAGCTCCCCACCCCCCAATGCTTTGCCATTACAAAAGATCCTGATATACAGAAAGGTTCAGAACTCCAATCTTTAGCCTACTTCAGCCTCCTAATTTTGGAGATGAGGAAACTCTAATCCTAAGAAGGAGTTTGATTTGTTCAAGATCATATGGAGAGTTATTACAGAGGTGAGACCAGAAGCCATGTCATCTGAGAGCCAGGCTAGTGCTTTGGCTGACAGAGTATGGAATGTGAGTTTCTCACTAATAGAGCCTTGCAAATATGATTTGCAGCCTGGTAAAATTCTTCCTTTCTTATTTTCTGACTTTTTTTCTGAATTATACTTACTCCCTCCCCCAGCTCAGCTCAGCTCAGCTCAGCTCAGCACAATGGGACACCAAGGCTCTTCCTTTACTTCTAGACTCAGGGAGATGTCAAGATGACTAATAGCCCACCAACCTCCACATTGCCAGCTTACAAGATGAAAACATGCAAAAGCAGCAATTCTTGGGACCTCACCTGGGTGAAATAAAGGAGCCCCTCTTCAGCCAACTTTCTTCCCACTCTGAATTCATAGAATCAAAACCACTCAGAGCTCGAAAGACTTGAAGTATGATTTAGTCCAAATTTTAACCAACACTCCCATGTTCCAGGTATCAGTGTCTATGAAAAGTTCCACTCTGGCCTGTCATTTGGAACGTCCCAATGTTTCATCCATTCATTCAATAATACTCTATTAGTCTGAATATAGGTTGTCCCTAAAAATAGGGAAGACAAGGGGAAAGGAAAGCAAGAAAGGGGAGAAAGAGAAGGGAAGGCAAAGAAGGCAAGGCAAGGCAAGGGAATTGAAAGGAAGGGAAGGAATAGGAAAAGAACAAGCATTATCAAGTACTTACTATGTACCAGGCATTATACTAAGCATTTACAAATACTATATCACTTGGTAACAACTCTAAAATTAGATCTTTTTGGAAGAAAAAAAACCCATAGAAATGTACACTAAAAAGTGAAACCATTACAAATAGCATTAAGACTTTCTATAAGCTAGGTTAGCAGAAACAGTGGTCTACATTCAAACCAATATAGAAATAACTTAGGCTTACACAGTCTTTCAACATTAAAAAACCCTTTATATTTGTTGTAATGGCAATAGCTAGCACTTCTGTAGTACTTTAAGTTTTGCAAAGCACTTTACAAATATCATCTCATTTTATACTTACACCAGCTCTGGAAAATAGGGCCAGATCATTCCATTCACTCTGCCACCTAGTTGTAAACCTTCTCTAAGAGGTAAAAAATAGATTTTACTATTCCTATTATATAGATTAGCATAGTGCAACAAAGAGAAATATGATGATTTATGTAACACAACACAGGTAGTTTAGTGCCAAATCCAGGATTTGAAAATAAGTCTTTCTAACTCCAAAGCAAGTCAGTGACATAAATATAATGATAGCTAGCATTCATATACTGCTTTTTAAGATTTACAAAAAAAACTTTACAAATGTACTTCATTTTATCCTCATAACAATCCTAGGAGGCAGGTACTTGTATTATCCCCATTTTACAGTTGATTAAACTGAGGCAGACGGGTTAAATGACTTATCCAAAATCACACAGCTACTAAGTGTCTGATCTGGCTTGGGTGACTCTAAGTCAAGTGATCTGTGCATTATGGAACCCCTAGCATACCATGTCTGAATTTCTTTTTTTAAAGCTTTTTTTTTCAAAACATATGCATGGATAATTTTTCAAAACTGACCCTTGCATAGCCTTGTGTTTCAGATTTTCTCCTTGATATCTTCAAGGACAAGGTAAGGATATATAACTAGTTGATAGTACAAATAGGCAGATCTGGTAAAACTTTTCCTTTCTCATTTTCTATTTTTTTTTTCTGAACTATACTCACTCTCTCCTCCAGTTCAGCTCAGCTCAGCACACAAGGTTCAACAATCAGACCTAATGAGTAATCACTATTAATGTCAACCCAAGTCATGGATCTGCTGTTAGTCCTTTTTTTTTTTTTAACTCACCCTAATAAAGCAATTGCCTATCCATTTTTTCAGATAAATAGCGAGCATAGAAAGAAAGCAAACATTCCAGGTGATAAAATCAAGATCTAAGAAGATCTTAAAATTTAGAATGATGGGCTGAAATTAATAAGTTGAAATTGAATTATGTCAGTATAGCACAAGTTCAAGAAGATTCAATAGATCTGAAAAGGCACTGAATATGGAATTAACAATGACCTTGTCTTTTATCCAAGCACAGTCTAAGTTTGGAGAAGCTTGTCATCAGAGGATTGGCAACCAGGTATGGAGTTGTTCCAGACACAGCGTTTCATGAAGATTGCTTGTTAGCATAGGTGCAGTAGCTGTGATCTGTGTCAATGGGATGCTAGATCCTTAAACTGTTTATGTATTAACTTAATAGGAGGAATAGGGGACAGAAATGGCTTGAGACTTAAAGTCACTAATTTGTCTGTGATCATACAGTAGGTGAGGAGCAGGGACAATTCTGGAACTCAGGTCTCCTGACTCCTAAGTTCAGTGTTTTTCCTAAAGAGTTTGGAAGTTTAAATCAACACAAAGAAGATTCTTCAGGCTTTTGTGATTCTCAGGGGCCAGTAAAAGGCAGGAACACTGATGCTGTGCCAAGATTATAGATATTGTGGTCCTCAGGTGGCAGAGAGGAAGCCAATCTCAGAACCACAGCAGAATTCCACAAATGTGCATCACTTTCCCTGAATAAAATAGAAGGGCTGGGAAAGGAAACAGGGACTTTGAGAAATGACTGTGGTTGAAACACTTGTGCATGACCCAACATGCCAGAGAAATGCAGGTCATATTTATCAAGAGCTTTCTCTATGCAAGAAACTCTACTGGGTGCTTAGAGAAATACAAAGAGAAATGAAGCATCATTATTATCTTATATTTAATCAATCAGTAAGAATTTATTAAGTGTTACATATAACATATTACATGTAATGTTACATGCTAGTGCATGCCAGGTACTAGGGATCCATGACAAAAATTAAACAATCCCTGCCCTCAAGAAACTTACTTGTCTGCAACACAAACACATAAAATAAATATTTAAGGCAAACTAAGATGAAGCTGAAAATTGTCATAAGGAGCTAGGAAGCCAATGGAAAGGCCAGAAGTTAATACATACTCAGTCCAAAGGCAAAGGCTACCCAGCTTCTTCAAGGGAGTAAAGATTTAATTGAAATTAATAATTCCACAGGGAAAAAACAGACTAGGGGTAGAGTCCTGAGATTGAAAATATTAACAAAACGTAGCACCAATGTCTAGTCAAAGAAATCATACCAATATTTCTTGTTCTTGTTCTTCTTATTCTTGTTGTTGTTGTTGTTGTTGTTGTTCTTCTTCTTCTTCTTCTTCTTCTTCTTCTTTTTTGCTGAGGCGATTGGGCTTCAGTGACTTGCTTAGGGTCACACAGCTAGAAAGTGTTGTGTCTGAGATCAGATTTGAATTCAGATCCTCCTGATATCAGGGCTGGTACTCTAACCACTGCACCACCTAACTGCCTCCTACATTAACTTTTTCTGATACACATTTTTTAATAAGTCATTTTGGGAGAGAAAAATCAGAACAAAAGGAAAAAGCCACGAAAGAGGAAAAAACAGAAAAAAAGAAAAAAGTGAACATAGCATGTGTTGATTTACATTGTCTCCATAGTTCACTCTCTGGTTGAAAATGGCATTTTCTATCATATCATATCTGATATGATTACTTCGGATCACTGAACCTCTGAGAAGAACCAAGTCTTTCACAGTTGATCATTGCACAATCTTGCTGTTACTATGTACAATGTATTCTTAGTTCTGCTTGTTTCACTCAGCATCATTTCATATAAATCTTTCCAGGCCTTTCTAAAATCAGCTTATAATTTTTAATAGAATATTAGTATTCCACTACATTTGCCATAATTTATTCAGCAGATGAGCATCAGCTCATTTTCCAATTCTTTGCCACCATAAAAGAACTGCTATATTTTTTTCAACATGTGGGTCCTTTCCCCTCTTTTATGATTCCCTTGGTATTCAGACTCAGTAATGGCACTTCCGGATCAAAGGGTATGCACAGTTTGATAGTCCTTTGGGCAGAGTTCCAAATTGCTCTCCAGAATGGTTTAATCATTTCACAACTCCTATTGTTGGTGCTTGCTGTTGTCGTATGTCTAGGCTACTATGGGTTCAGACAATAACAAATTGCCTGTAGATGGAATTCCTGGGTGGAGAGAATTCTTCGGACTTTGCAGGTTGACATCAGTTTTCTGATCTATGAAATGAAGGGTTTGGACAAGATGATTTTTGAAATTCCCAAATTTGAAATTCAATAGAGTCATACATTGCAAAAGTGATCTATGTATGGTACCTTGTAAGGACCTGGTTGGCTAAAATGTGGGTCCAGGTCATCTTTTAGTATCTTACACAAGCCTTCTTGATTTCCATCACCAGTAGTAAGCAGCCATGATACTTATCTTGATACTGACCATGGTGCTGAATACGATGCTGGAATATACTGGTTGGGGATAACACTTGCTCATGTGGCAAGATGTTGGACCCCATACATACTATACTTTCCTTCCAGGAACTGAGCACTCATCATCAGTATTACACAGCTTACACAGTGAGCAGTTAACTCACATTTTTATAATATTGTCTATTATTTATTTATTATTTTTTATTCTTTCTTTATTTAATGTGTTTATTATTATTATATTATTTTTATGTATAATATTTTAGAGTTTACAACATCCTCATAAGATATTTACCTAAAATATCGTAGGATTTTGAATTTAGAGTTGAAAAAGGATCTCCAAGACCATCAATTCAAACCCCTTTGTTTTCTACTTAAGGAAACTAAGACCCAGAGAGATCAAGTGACTTTCAATATGATGCAACTATTAAAAAATAGAGCTGGAATTTAAAGCCATATTCTCTGATTCCAAATCCAATATTCTTTCATCTCCACCAAACTTTGTCTCACTAGTATGCCTATGCTGGAAGACAGAAAGCAATGACTTGTCTAAGGCCATATGGTCAGGAAATGATAGAACCAGGAGTCCAGATCTTCTGGTGCAGAGGACTAGGAGGATTAGGATATCACCTCAAAAAAATCGAAGAAGGAGGAAGATGACCTCCATGTACCAAAATATTTATAGTAGTTATTTTTGTAATAACTAAGAACGGAAAACTAAAGGGTGTCCATCAATTGGAAAATGACTGAACAAACCATGGCATATGAATGTAACTGGAATATTATTATGTCATGAAAATGAAATAAAAGATGATTTGAGAGAAACTTGGGAAGTCTTAGTGACCAATGGAATGAAGTAAAAAGTTATATATAGAAGAAAAATTTATACAATAACATTGTAGAGACAAACAATTTTTAAAGATATAATAACTTTGACAAGCACAAATGTCCATCCTGATGACCATCCATGATGATTCCAAAGTGCCATTGATGAATCATGCTACCTATATCCTGACCAAAAAATGATAAGAATCTTGGTGTAAAATGAAACCCATTTTTGACGTTCAAGTCTATAATTTGTTTTGTTTACAAATACTCATATTTGTTCCCAAGATTCTTCAAATGGTAGAGAGAGGAGAAATAAATGTTTGTTAATTTAAAAAAATTTAAATAAAATGATATATTAAAAAAGATAACTTGGAAAGTCAGAGAAAATCCTGCGTATCAAATCAAAGTGACCTGTTCATCATTTCCCTGTTCAATATCTATTTTCTTCCAATTCTAAATCATGACTGATACAATTCCTACAAAATGGAGAACATGGCAGGATGTCTTCACATATCTTTGCCTTCCCTCCCTCCCTTCTTCAAAAGACTATTCAAGACTTACCAAAAGTCTAAGTTCATCTTGTAATAATGTCTATGTTCCCAGACACAAATTTATGGCTTTATGCTTTTCAAATTTGCTCCTGAGAATCTGGCTTCATATATTTTCCCCATTCAAACATGCACATGTGTTCTCACTCCCCTGTCAGATTCAAACTCCTCCAAGAACAGTAGATTTGACATCAAAAAACAGTTTATAGCTTCTATATTGTCATTCTGTCATTTATTACTTATGTGACCTTGGACTTGTAATTTAATCTTTCTGAGTCTCAGTTTCCTCACTGGCAAAACAGAGATAATTATTCTTCTAGCATTCGATCCTATGACCCTAACTCTGCACTCCCTATCTCAAAAGGTGCTTGGGATTATTAAATGATACACTGCATGTGAAACCTCATTGAGCACTGTATGGATTGGAGCTGTAGATATTATATTTTCTTCCTTTCTCTCACCTTCCACCCCCACAGCCAAGCACAATACAGAGCTCTGCACACTGAGTGATGAGCTCAGGGTGCTGAATGACTGATCACTAAAAGAGATATTATAATAATAACCCCTTACATTTGTATAATGCTAGATATTTTCACAAGTACTTTCATTTTCATTATTTCATTAAATCCTCATAACATTCCCACAGAGGCATACTTCAAGGTATTTTTATATTTCCCATTATTCAGATGAGAAAAACAAAGTTTAGGGAATTAAATAATGTACCTAAGGTCCCTAACACAGCTAATCAGTGACCAAAGCTAGAGTAGAACCCAAGTCTCCCAACTTATTAGCCTCATGGTTTTTTTTCCCCCCATTATAATGCATTTTTTCCTTATCCTACAGAAGGGACTCCAGTCAACATAGTGGACTAGGAAGTTTTTCTAGGAAGTGTTTGGGACTATGAAAAGTTTCCAGTAGCAGAACATCCTAAAAACTGTGTCTAGAAGGAGCTGGAGAAGGCCTTCTAGGGGTCCTAGAGACACTCAGTGACTGCAGGGTGCCCATCTGCCTATCCTCCTTTTCCCAGATGGTGACATTAACAATAGTCCTTTCAGCAGAATGTATTCACTAGAGGGAGGCCTGGGAAGTCCCAAATTGAAAGAGGAATCTACAGAGGGACTGGTCCCTAAGGACTCTGGTCTCCTCAGAGGGAAACAGCAATACCATCAGCAGAAATTGAGTCTCATGTAATTTCAACAAACCTCTTCCTTCTCTCCTAATATCAGGTTCCCCAGGTAGAAATTGAGGACATAAGGTAGCATTTATGAATGAGGGGAAAGGCGCTACAAATATTAAGAATAATTTATACTTTCATTTCATGTTAGAATGGAATTTCTGGATCTGTTTGCTCTGTGTAAAATTGGAAGAATGCTTTAGCAACCTTATGTTTGAATTCATGAGCCTAAGCCTAGGCTGTAATTAACCCATGAAAGAAAGTGCTCAAAGAGGATTAAGAGAATCCCTCTCATCATAAAATGGCAAAAAGACCCAAATGTACAAAAATGTTTATAGCAGCTCTCTTTGTGGTGACAAAAATTGGAACTCAAAAGGATGCCCATCAATCTGGGAATGGCTGAACAAATTGTGGCATATGAGTATTAATAAAATACTATTGTTCTATTAAAAATCATGAGAGGTAGATTTCAGAAAAACCAGAGAAGACTTACATGAACTGATGCTGAGTGAAGTGAGCAGAACCAGGAGATCACTGTATGGAGTAACAGCAACATTGTGCAATGATCAGCTTTGATAGACTTACCTCATCTCAACAATACAATGATTTAAAACAATTCCAAAAGACTCTTGATGAAAAAGGTTATCAATATCCAAAAAAAGAACTATGGAATCTGAATGCAGATCGAAGCATACTGTTTTCACCTTTTTGTTTTTTCTTTCTTGTGGTTGTTCCCTTTACTTCTGATTCTTCTTTCATAGGATTACTAACATGGAAATGTGTTTAATGTGATTGCATATGTGTAACATATCAGATCACTTGCCATCTTGGGGAGATAGGGAGGGAAGAAAAGAGAAAACATGGAAATCAAAATCTTATAAAAGTAAATGTTGAAACTTAAAAAAATAAACACAGATGTAAACAAAGAGAGATACAGAAAAAGAGAAAGATAGAGACAGAGAGAGACACACAGAGAGACTCTTTCTTCTTACCTTTTACTTATTGGACTAAAGGAATCAATCAATGAATTAGTATTATTGAACATCTACTATGTGCCCAGAAGTCTGTTAGGCACTAGAGGAATTACAAAGAAATATAGTCAATCCATCAATAGCTTATGATATAGCTAAAAATGAGAATTATTTCATTTCACAGCCCTGGAAATTGGATTCCTGTACCCTACAGAACAGGGAAGAGGGAAAGCAAGTTGGTCTTTTAGTTTTTAGCAGACGAATTTTTCAATGGAAGTCATTAGAATTATAGAATCTCAGCTTTGTAAGGAATTGCAGTTTTAGTTCAGTTCCTTGTTCTATACACGAATCTAGTATTCTATGAGCTTAGATCTTGCTTGAATAGCCCAGAAACAATAAGTTCACTCCTAAGACAACCCATTCCATTGTTGTTATTGTTATTAATTCAGTTGTTTTTCAGCTATGTCCAACTCTTTATGAGCCCATTTGAAGTTTTCTTGGCAAAAATACTGTAGTGATTTGCTAGTTCTTCTCCAGCTCATTTTACAGATAAGGAAACTGAGACAAATAAGGCAAAGTGACTTGCCCAGAGGCACACAGCTAGTAAGTCTCTAAGGTCAGATTTGAATTCATGGAAATGAGTCTTCCTGACTCCAGGTTTAAGGCTTTAATCACTTTCCCATCTAAGAATCCTACACCATTGCTGAATAATTCTTCAACAGAGCTGATATCTTGCCTCCTTGTAACTTCCACCCATTAGCCTTAAATTTTCTCCCTAGTACCAAACATTGCAAATCTAATCACATGCCAGACTTTCAGATATCTGAATATAGTGCTCATTTACCCCCTCAATATGCTTAGCTCAATAAAGACAGTATTTTACAGAACAAGTCACTGCCCTTGACAACCTATTTCTGCACGTGTAGTAGAAGGGACTGGACTAACCAGTCTCCCAAAACCCTTTCAGCTTTGGTGTTCAATGATTCTTGGGGACAGGAAGGAATAAACTTCCTCAAGTCTTCTCTCCATCTCTTTCAGCTCCAATGACCCATCCCTATATGTTCAAATGGCAACAGGCAGTGTAGTAGAAAGAGTTCTAGTCTCACAATCTAGAATACCATGAACTCAAATCCAGCCACTAATAAGTGAATTTGAACTAGGCATTTATTCAAATCAACTTCCTAGCTCTGTGATCTTGGACTAGTGATGCAACCAATCATTGTGTGCCTCAGTTTCCTCATCTATAAATGAGGATAACAGTGGCACTTAACTTGCAGGGTTGAGGATCAAATGAGATAATATTCCTAAAAAACACAGCACAGTTCTTGGAACATAGTAGGTGCTATATAAATGTATATTCCCTTCCTACCCACCCCCACCCCCTTATCCCTAAGCAAATAGCAGCAGAAAACTTTCCTCAAAAATATGCAGTCTGGCCCAGGCTTTGTTCCTTGGATCCTGGTGACTTCATTGACTCAGGAGAGGAAAATCACAGGCCATCTACCGCAGAGCCATGAAATGCAGATGCAACAAGATAGGCTTACAGCTGCAGCTGAGGGGGGGAGGAGGGAAAGAGACAGAGCTCGAGAGGGAGGGAGGAGTAGAGAGGGGGTTTACTGGAGGAGGAGGGGAGAGAAAGGACAAATAGACAATAGAGAGAGACAGAGTCGGGGTGAAGGAGAGAGATAGGAGAAGAATAAGAGATGAGGAAGAGGGGGAGACAGAGGAGAAGGAGAAAGGACAGAGAAGATAGAGAGCAGAGGGAGAGGGAGCAAGGAAAGAGGAGATATATAAGGAGAGAGAGAGTGATGGAGGGAAAAGGGAAAGAAGGGGAGGAAGAGGGGACAGAGAGAGAATAGAGATAGAATAGGTATGAGCGAGATAGGAAGGGGAGAGATGAGAGAGAGAAATAGAGGGAAGAGGGAGAGAGAGAACAGAGACAGAGCAGAATGGGGGAAAGAATAAGGGAAAAGGAAAGGGAAAAAGAAAGGAGAAAAGGAGAGAGGCAAGGGAAGGGAGGAAAAGGCAGAAGAGTAGTGGGAGAGAGAACACAAAGATGTGAGAAAGGGAGAGATAGTGAGACAGAAAGTGAGAAGAAAGAGAGAAAAAGAGAAAGGTGGAGAGAGACAGAAAAAAACAGATGGAGAGGGGGGAAGGAGAAAGGGAGAAAGAAGGAGAGAAGAGAGAGAGAGAAAGAAAGAGAGAGAGAGAGAGATCCTACAAGAACAATAGTTCTTGCCATACTTTCCCTAATAATTGCAGCAACATAAAACACCCATTAGCTAGACATTTGGGTGGTTCCATACTTTAATAAAATGGGGAGGGTTGTTTGGGTTATTTGCTAAATCTTTGTTCTGAAAAGTAAAATGCTATTATTGAAATAAAATACACCTTATTGCTGGACTGTGGACAGTAAGGGAGGGAGGAAAGGTCCTTCTATGAGAATGCAGGCCAGGGATGGAAAAACACCCCACTGGTCCTGCAGCCTGCTGAGATTTGCTCTGCATTTTGCATCATTACCCAGGCGGTGACCTCTGCTGGTCCAGCTGGTGCACTATCCCTGCTCTTTCTCCCTTCCTTGTTCCCTGGTCTAGGCAAGATGTCCAAATGGTCCTCTTACTATTGTCCCAGATGTTCCTGACAAAGATGATATTTGAAGTCATCAAAGTAGATAAAATTGTCAAAAAGAAAATAAAAGAAGAGGTGAGTGATGGGAATGAAGCTACTGCAAGCACCAACATTCATGGAACAGGATAAAGAAGAATCAGAAAAAAAGCTAAAAAGGACAAGCCTACTAGTTTGAAGAATTTGGTGACTGGAATCAGGGGAACTGCAGGTGGAAAGTTTACAGAAGAAGAAATGAGCCAAAAGTGTTATATGAACCAAGGAAGAAGCCTAAGATAATGTCCTTCCATCTGATGATTGGAGGGGGGGGTTGGTGGTACTGGTGATCTTGTAGAGCACAATTTAACAGTGTAGAGGGATGAGATGCCAGATTAGTAAAGAATAAGAAGGCTAAGGAAGAAGCAAGGAGGATAATTTGTTGCTTTGGGGGAGAGAGGGAATGGGGACATAAAGAGGGGAAAAAACCCAGATTTGATGGACTGAGTGAGGTAAGGCAGTTTGTTCTGAAATTCCATTCTGCTGACCCTGCAAACTCGTAAATTTTAGGTCTTTGGGTTTCACTAAATCTTTGGGAAACACTGGAGCTGTTCCAACCAGGGACTGTCTTGGTGGCCTAAAGCTGCCTTCAGGCAATGAATTAGGAAGAGCCTGAGATAATGGTTGGAAACTAGAGCAAGACACCAGTGAAGCTAATCCACAAATATGTAGAACAGAAGGCAAACAGGGAAAGGGAGACAACTAGGGATGGGCACTGGGGCAAAGTGAGAAGAACAATGTTCTGAGTACTGGGAGCCCTTAGCTTCTTCATTAAACTGCCACATGACCTTGAACCTTTAATTTGCAGAATTCCCTTGAGAGAAGTTCGCCACATTCTACAGAAAGCCAAGGGAAGATCACCAGTCATGTGCAGGACCTTCTACAGAGTGCAAACTTGGACATGAGGAGTAAGAAGACCAGTGAAAGAGGCTGACATGGCAGCTAGATGAGAACTGTGGAATCAGGAGTACTCATTTTCATGAGTTCAAATCCAGTCTCAGACACTTATTAGCTTTGTGATCCTGGGCAAATCACTTAGTCCTGTTTGCCCCAGTTCAACTGTAAATGACCTGGAGAAGGAAATGACAAACCATTCCAGTATCTTTGCCAAGAAAACCCAAATGGAATCACAAAGTGTATCATACCTGAAATGATTCAACAATAACAGTGAGAGAAAGAAGAGTTGATCCCTGTGCAATTCACTTAAGACTACTTCTACAGATGCAAAAGAAGGGAAAAGGTAAATAGTAAAGAAATCACGGCTAGATCTAGAGGAAAGCAAACATTTCTAGATTTCATTTAGCTATTATGTATTTTTGGCAAATGCCCCTACTCCCTCTCCCCATCTCCTTTATTTCTCAGTCTGTCTCCTTTGATGCTAAAGATAAGGTCAGGTGTGAGCCTGATTCTCAGACAGGCTCACTCAGATGGAGTCACTCAGCAAGAGTCAAGTTAAAGACTCTGGGCTCAAATGAATGGAGACAGATTTCAACTTACTTTAAAGTCCAAACCATCTCTCTATACTACATGTGATGAGTGGCCATCCAGCCTTCCATTGAAGTTCTCCTGTGAGGGAGAACCTACGATTTCCCAAACTAACCTTTTTGGACACTTTTGGACAGCTCCCATCCCACTTTTGGACACCTCTCATTGTCAGAAAGTTTGCTCCCAACATCGATCTTGTCACTTGCAACCCTTGGCTCCCATTTCCACCCTTAAAAACCAAGCAGGACACCCAGGGAAAGAACTCTGGGAGATGACTATGAACCACTACATAGAAATCCCAATCCCTCTATTTTTGTCTGCCTGCATTTTTGATTTCCTTCACAGGCTAATTGTACACTATTTCAAAGTCCGACTCTTTTTGTACAGCAAAATAACTGTTTGGACATGTATACATATATTGTGTTTAACTTATATCTTAACACATTTAACATGTATTGGTCAACCTGCCATCTGGGGGAAGGGGTGCGGGGAAGGAGGGAAAAAGTTGGAACAAAAGGTTTTGCAAGAGTCAATGCTGAAAAATTTTCTTAAGAAGATTAAAAAAAAGAAAAGAAAACCAAGAAGGGCAAAAATCATTCTTTTCACCCATGACAATACTTCAGATTAGCTGTCATGCTCCACCCCCAAATCTTCTCTTTTCTAGAGAAACAACCCCTTGATATTAAATTCTACAGACCATGTCATTCTTTTATAATTTTCTTTATTATTTATATTTCTTTCTATCATAACACTAGTATTTATCCACTGTTTTAAGGTTTGCAAAGTGTTTTACAAATATAATCCCATTCTATCTTCACAACAACACAGGAAGTAGGTGCTATTATTATCCTCATTTAAAGCTAAGGAAACTCATCTGTAATATGACAGATGAATAGAATAAGATGAAATTTAAAATTGTCCCACCATACCTGACCTTATTAAATTATATAGAGAGTATTATATTGACTACTGTGTATCAAATCTTACAAAGGATATAAAACTAAACTATAGGACATCCAGAGGACAACTAGGATGGGGCAGTCCCTTAAATCCCACCAAGATATGTTCTTATAGATTTCTTCCTGGTATACAAAATGTAATTAATTTTTTTCAAAAACTTAATTATTCTGCAAGATCACATCAGCCTTGAAACTCAAACTTCTTTGATATCCACTTCTCCTCAGGCTTCTTCCTCCCTCTGATTGGAGAGGGTGGACATCAAAGACCTCCTCCCAGATGCTCCATTTCAAGAAGATACCCAGGAGAACCATTCCATCAATAGCCCCTAAGGTGCATTTCTCTGGCTTTTATCATGCCCTGTCCCTATATGTTTGATATCTCATTTTCTTTTTATCTATTGTTTTTATCTATCTTTATCTTTTTATTTATCTCTTTTTTGCCCTATTATTATTGAGAGCTTGACTGACACTTGTCTTTATTTGAATCCCCAGTGCTTAGCATAGCCCCTGGAACATAGTAGGTGCTTAATAAATGTTTATTGACTGACTGGGGCAAATAGAGATTAAAATTCTTACCTAGGAACAAATAGCTTTTAAGTATCTCAGACTAAAGTTGAAGTCTGGTCTTCCTGACATCAAGGGCAGCACTATTTATTGCACTACCTAGCTATCTCCCCTTTTATAAACTGTTTCAAACTGGTTTGATCTTCATTCAGATATTTTCCACCATGATTTTCTGATCTAATTACTAAATGTTCTTATAGAAGAGTATCTCCTTAATGCAATGGTACTCACCCATTGTATTCTTTTACCTTTTTAATTCTTTCCCTTTTAATTAATTAATTTTAACTTAATATATGATAACTAATTAATTAATTAATTCTCACCCTTTTAATTCTTTCCTTTTAAATGGTACCTGTTCTTCTAAAATCATATTTAAGTCATGGCTTTCATCCTACAACAAGTCAATAATAGCTGTGTAGTAAAATATGCTTCTCTGCCTTCAGAACTCTAATTCACCTTATTCATTAATCATACTTTGGAGATTTATATATAAGCATCTGAAGTTATGGGTTTTATTGATGTAGTGCACAGGGCCCTAAGCTTGGAGTCATAAAGCCCCAAGTTTCAATCCTGCCTTAGATACTTACTAGCTATGTGACCTTGAGCAAGCCACTTAATTTCTCAATGCTTCATTTTTCATGTCTGCAAAATGGGGTGGACTCAATGATCTCTGAGGTCACTTCCAGCTCTAAATCTATGCTGTTCAGTCATTTTCATCCATGTCCAACTCTTCATGATCCCATTTGGGCTTTTCTTGGCAAAGATACAAGAATGGTTTGTCATTTTCTTCTCCAGCTCATTTTACACATGAAGAAATTGAGGAAAACGGGATTAACTTTCTTGCCCAAAGATGAACCACTAGATCAGATTTGAATCAAGAAAAATGAGTCTTCCTGATTCCAGTCCCAGCATTCTATCTAATGCACCACCTATGATCATATAATTATTTCTTGAAGTATATTCTCTGGTTATTTCTCTCATCATTCTTCTTACAACTTCTACCCCTAAGTGTGAACCCAACTCCCCAGTTAGAGTCTTTCACCAGCAGTCTGAAACCAGAAAGCCATCTTACTATCTACTGTCCCTGCCCACACCAGTCCCAACAACCCATTTGAACTTATTCCATATATCCTACAACATGACTTCAGATATGCTGAAATTTTTCAGAACCTATATATATACATACATATGCACATATACATTATACACACACACACATACACACACACACATACCTAAGAGGCAGCTGATGGCACTTCGAGTTGAGCACTGGCTGGGCCTGGAGTAAAAAAATCCCTGAGTTCAAATCTGATCCCAGACACTTATGAGCTGTTTGAGCCCGCCTCAGTTTCCTCAACTGTAAAATAGGAATGATAAAAGCACCTATCTCCTAGGGGTGTTGTGATTATCAAATGAAATAATATTTGTAAAGTGCTTAGGACCTGGCACAGAGTAGGTAGTATAAAAATGTTTATTCCCTTTCTTTCCCTCTAATGGAACCAGAATAAAGATTTTCTATAAATGGGGATAGGGAAAGGGGGTGGGGAGAGAATGTTATCTAAAAGTACCTGATTAGCAGCCTTAAGTGCACTAATTGGAATGGTAATAGTCAACATTTATATGTTAATGCTAGTTGCTAGTAATAGCAGAAGGCAGAGGAGCAGCAGCAGTATAGTACTTGGAATTTTACAGACCCTTTTCACATTTTATCTCACCTGATCCTCACAATAAGCCTTTCCATTCATGTAATATTATTCCCATTTCACAGATGAGGAAATGGTTCTTTAGAAAAATAAAGTGATTTGTCCAGTGATAATAGGAACCCAAGCCTTCTAACTCCTAACCCAGAGCTCTTCCACCAAGGGAATATGATTTTATTATGAATATTGGCGAGGGGCGAAGGGAACAAATGTCCCGCTCTGGAGGGAGTCTGTAACAGTAGACTGAGAAGGAAAAAGAAAGGAGAAAAAGATCACCAAGGGCCAGTAGTCGTCTTTGATATCCCTCTTTATCCTTCTCTCCTTCTCCTTCCTTTTCTCTTTTTCTCCTCCTTCTTCTCTCCTTCCCTCCCTCCCCTCCCACATACACATAAATTCGAGTATAAACACACACACACACACACACACACACACACACACATCATAGTCTTCCCTTTAGGCACAGGCAATCCTTATTTCACTAAAGTAGGACAACTGTATTTTCTGAGGTTTTAAAATATCCTGGTTAAGGAAAATTCATTGGGAGGATTAAACTGAGCTTTATGTCTTTGAAAATAAATAAATAGAAATGTTGGAAATGGCTAGGGCTCTCTCCTTCCCTGTAGGCACCCCCTACCCAAGGGAGACTATCTCCCTGATTGCCTATAAAACATGTGTGAGATCTGGATGGTGAAGGAAACATCTGGAGCCATGTTACAGTATCTGGAATGAATCCAAAACTCAGCTATACTTCCAACATCTGTACTTCTCTCACTTATCAAAATTTCAACTTGCAAGTTTAGGGACCAGGAAAATACTTCAGAACATATGTCCACTAGAGGGAAAAAAAGAACTCAAAGCCCTTCTCTCCATCAAGTACCCTCCCCATTCCCTAGTCTAAAACAAGATGGAAATTGAACTGAAGCAGTCTAAGGGCTTATTCTACAAAGTCAAAGGAATTTAAAGGGAGAGGCCTGTAGCCTAAAGAGTGAAGAAGAAATATAATTTTTTGCCAAATTCTCATGTTGTCTCCATTACACATAATGATAAAGCTATGAGATTTCAAAGAAGTCCAAAGCCAGTTTCCTGTACCTCCTTTTCAACTTTTCCATACTCCAAGATGGGAAATGTTTGTTCCCTGAGAACAAGGGGCAGTAAAGCAGAGGAGAGAAGAATAAAGAACGTTTTCTCCTCCCCTTTTCCTATTCCCAGTGCTTATGTCCCTTCCATCTCAAGTGAGAGAGAGTTCCTATCTGGATGTGGCAAGAAAGTTGGCAGATGGTTTTAGCCCTAGGCAGAGTAGGCAGCTGCTGGAATGATGTACTTTGAAGGATATCAAGAAAGTTCCCCAGCTTTACAATATCTCCCCCCACAGGCTTGTTGTTGCTGCTGCTGCCTGAAATTCCACCATCAACTATTCATTCCTCTGAATTAGACTCATTTTTTTAAAATTAAAAACATAAACCCTGATTGGGATGGATAACATTATGTCTGATCTATCCTGAAAACCTTAATGGAAATAAGTCTTTAGACTTCCAGCTCAGACATGCCTGTCTTCTGCTTCTTTCCATGTAAATTCTTTTAAATTATAGATTCTTAATTTCTTTTGTGTCATGGGACCCTCTGGCAATCTGATGAAATCAACGAACCCCTTCACAAGATAATGTTTTTAAGTGCATATAATAAAATACAAAGAATTGCAAAGGAAACTCATATTACAATACTAAATATATTGGGAACAATGAAATATAGTGAAATTAAATATTTCTTTAAAAGTTTATAGCCCTTAGGTTAAGAATTCCTGCACACCACAGAAGGAGACATAACAGAGTAGTTTTATTACTACCTTGTTAAATCTATACATATTTTTAAACTATACATAATAAGTTTATAGTTTCTTATACAATCTTCTTTCTTGTTCCTTATACAATGAAATGTTTCTCTTGACTCTTAATAATTAAATTCATAATAAATAAATTTTGTTTAAGCCATCAAGAGAGGAATAAACCAGAGGAATCACTGGTTCGTCCTTAAGAGAAAGCCACCTGAGCAGGAATTGTTTGGTGTCACCCATATATTTTGCTTTGTGTCCATCTAGAACTCTCCAAACTAAGATATTCCTCTAGGATCTTGACTTCCCCTTGGTCATGATCTTGGCTGATCACTTAAATCAGCTGTGGTGTTTCCAACATCTCCAAATTTGGTTGCTTATCTAGCTCAACATAGCCCACAATGGTTCTTGCCTTAGTTTTTAGCTTGTTGTTATTATTTCTGCAAACAATAAAGGGTTTATTCATTGACCAAAATTTAGTGATGTAAACTAATAAAACTTAAAATAAAATAAATTTCAAATAGAGAGGCAACATGAAAGCTGACCTTGGAGTCTAAGAGACAGGTTCAAGTCCTCTTTGTGACATACAGGCTATGTATATCTGGGCAAATCACTTAAATTCTCTGAATTTTTTAAAACTCTAAATCTTAGGGAGGAAGGAAGAAAAAAAGGAAGGAAGGAAGGAAAGAAGAAAGGAAGGAAGGAAAGGAGAAAGGAAGAGAGAGAGGAAGGGATACAGGGAAGGAAGAAAGAAGGAAGGAAAGATGGGAGCTATGACCTCCTGGGATCAGCTGTTCTGTGCCCTGTTCAGTACTAAATATAAAGGCATTTCTTAAACATCAAAGAATTAGAAACAAAGCCGTGTCTAACCTGGAGAATGGCTAAAAGAAAAACATGAACCCTTTAGGTAATTGGAATGTTACTGCACTGTAAGAAATAATGCATATAAATAATTAAGAGAAGCATGGGGAAATATTAAATGGGATGCAGGAATGAATCAAGAAAACAATAGACACAAGGCAAAGGAAGATAACAAGTATTTATTAAGTGCTTACCAAGTGCTAAGCATTGGGATACAAAGACAAAAAAGACAGAACCTGCCTTCAAAGAACTTAGATTTTGTTGGAGGAAGACAACTCAAAAAGGGATCTGAAAAGGAGGGATTCATTGACTACAACAGTATAAATTGAAACAATCAAGTTGAGAAAATATACCTCCCTCCCGCCTTTTCTTTGAGGAGACAGGAGATGGCAGGTGTGGAACACAACAAATGTTGACAGATATAATTGATGTGATACTTACTTTTGCTGAGTTACTTTGTAAATATATGTTTAATCATTAATAAAAGAGATGGTAAGAGAAGGAGGGTAATTAGGATATATATATTGTCGTTGAGCTATTTCAGCTATATCCAGCTCTCTGTGATCCCATTTGGGTTTTCTTGGAAAAAAATATAAGATTTGCCAATTCCTTCTCCAGCTCATTTTTACAGATGAGAAAACTGAGACAAACATGGCAAAGTGACTTGTCCAAGGTCACAAAAGAACTCAGGTCTTCTTGACTCCAGGCCATGTGCTCTATCCTACTGCTCTATCCTAGCTGCACCTAACTACTGAAGAATATATATAGCATGTATTATGTATGTATGTATGTATATATACACACTTACATAATACATATGTATATTATATATAGTGTGTTGTAATATACACCCAAGAAAGAGAAAATATACATATATAAAGAGGACCAGATACAAGCTAGCAATATAACTGTATTTTTATTGAAATTTTTATTTTTACATCCTACATATGTAGGTGATATAAAGAAAAGATGAGTTGCTGGGATGCTTCTTGTAGCTTCATAGACAGCAACAATAATCTCTAGCATTTATAAAGTGATTAGGCACTATATTAAGACCTCTACAATTACTATCTCATTTGGATCCTACCAACAGTCCTGGGAAGTATGTGCTATTATCCCCAATTTACAGATGAGGAATTGAAGTGGGCAGATGTGAAGTGACTTGAATAGGGTCAATGTCTCAGGTCATATATGAACTTGGTTTTTTTTTTTCTGTCCAAGGCTTTCTGTGCATTATGCACCCCCTAGTGCCGTAGGTACTGATTTAGAAGTGGAAGGGATCTTAGAGACAATGGAGCTTTTAATATACAGATGAAAAAAATGAGGCTGAAGGAGTTGACGTATTAGGGGCAGGCCCTCTGATGGCAGAGCATTGGATCTTTTTGATGTGCACAAGCATTTCCAAATAAATGGCTGTCATTAGTATCACTGGACCAATTTTTGTGGAATTCACTTCCCTATGTTAGTTTTTTTTTTAATTTTTGCTAAATATCTGTAATCAGTATGGATGTGGACAGTTCTCTCTAATGTGCCCTAAACACATGGTTAACCTCACCTCATCATACCCTCCTCCGTTTCCTGTATCCATTGACATTTTTTTATTGCTTTAAAATGCTCTAAAAATGTGACATATTACTCCAATCTCCTCCAAACCCTTGCAAAAAAAATTCTCTTTTCCATCTGCTTAAGGTGTGTGTCCCTCTCTCCCACCTGCCAATGCAGCCAATCCTTGCTTTTGCAGGAATGGCTTATTGGGAAGCTCTGTTGCAATGGCTCTGTACTCAGCCTGGGTGGGGTGTCCACTGCCCCTGGCAGGAAGCCTGAAAGGGAGGCAGGCTGATGCCTGCCCTGTACTCTTCAGGGTTCCTCCCAGAAGGCCCTGACAAGGCACAGAGATTTCACATGATCGCCAAATAGGGGCAATACGCTGACTGGCTGACTGCCACTGGGTATAGCCCAATGTATTTCTTGAGGCAGGACCTCAGCTCAGCAAATCTGAGCAATCAGCAGGAGGTATGACTTCCTTTTCCCTTTTTCAGCCTTATAGTGCTCCCCTTCCAACTCCACTTTTTCACCCCTGCAGGAATCCATCAAGAGAAATAAGCTGGCATTGGTGAATGAGCACTGGACTTTGCATCTTAAGATTTGGATTCAAGTTTACAGCCACGAGATCACTCAGTCATCTCATTTCTCTGAGTTTCAGTTTCCAGATTTCTGTTGTTATCGTTGAGTCACTGAAGTCATGTCTGATTTTGTGTGCCCCAATATGGGGTTTTCTTGAAAAAGTTACTAAAAAAGTTTGCCATTTTCTTCTCTAGTTCATTTTACAGATGAGGAAACTGAGGCAGGGAGATAAGGGAATTTGCCTTGGGTCATGGTGTTTGAACTAAGGGAGATGAGACTTCCTGACTTCCAGACTTCCTAACACTCTATACTTCACCACTTTACTACCTTTTCAAAGCTCTTCCATAAATTATAAGGAAAGTAGGGAATAAACTATAGCTCATTACATCAGTACTATTATTACAAATGTAAGCTATGAAACCTGCTCCCAGGAAAAGAGCTGAAAATTCATTCACGCCAAAGCAGTCACATTTTATCCAAGAAAACAAAGCCTTAAATAAAAGAAATTCAGTGACCCATTCAACAAAGATTATTTGTGCCTTTTTTGAGAATATGCCATATTCTATTTCTTGTTATAGTTTTACTAAGTGCTACAATAAGAGTTCCAAGCCTAAGATCTATTTACTCATAATGGGGATGAGAGACTATCAAGAGCATATGAGAACAGGAGAACTGTTTGGTTCTGCAAATATGTATTGTATCTAGGATATACTGCAACATATTTAACATATATAGGACTGCTTGCCATCTTGGGGGGGGGGTGGAGGGAGGGAGGGGAAAAAATGAAACACAAGCGAGTGCAAGGGATAATGTTGTAAAAAAATTACCCTGGCATGGATTCTGTCAATACAAAGTTATTATTAAATAAAATAAAATTTTAAAAAAAGAGCATATGAGAGCATTTGACAAATAACAATATTATCTTATTGAAATAAATTAATCACTTTTTTATATCTTATTTGTATATACATGGTAAGCACTAGAAGTTCTTTCCCTTCACGGTGACTAGAGGTCTATGGGAAAGTTTACTGAAAGTCCAAAGGCATGATGCCAACCAGAACATTTTGGGAAGCCTTGTGTTATGTGGTTTTTAAATATATCTTTCATCTCCTACAACAATGAAGTCCCCTGAGAGCAATTTATCTTTGCTATAACCTCCCCCTGCCTAGTACCCTAGCACTTGAAGTAATCGCTCCTGAGTAGATCTTGAATGTAATTTGTGGAGCTCTAGACTCCTCCCAAAGCTTCTTTTATAGAGAGAGAGCTGGGATCTAAACTTTACAGATAACTCCATCCTCCATCAGCACTTCAGTGAGGTTTCCACTCCCTCTACAACATCTTCTCAATACCCCACCTTTTTCTCCTCTCTGATTGGAGGGCTGGAAAGTGACACTAAATTCCTCCTTTAGGAAGGGTTTTATAGAGAGTCTGGGATCTGAACTTTCCAGTAATTCTTCATTCTCCATCAGCAGCTCTGCTTCATTTCAGCTTTACAGAACTGAAACAGGATAACACATCCCTAAGAGAGGTATCCTCTGATCTCCCCCTCTCGCTCCCAATTTTCATATTTCTTATGTGTGTTATCTTCACCCATTAGATTGTAAGCTCCTTAAACGCACTGATTTTTTTTCTTAGTTGTATCCTCAATACTTAGAAAAGCAGGTTCTTAGTAATGTTTATTGAATTGAGGACAATAACTAGTGTCAAGAGTTCTGGATTTGGAGTCTGAGGATCTGAGGTCAGATCCAAAGATGAATAAGGCAAAGTCCTTAAATTCTAGAAGTCTATGGTCTTTAAAGGGAGAATTTAGTATATAAATCTGTTTGTAATCTTTATTAGAGTAGAAAGGAAAGTAGGCTGGATTTGTAGATAGTGACTCAGGTTCAGAAGCCAATCGGGTAGGCAGGAGAGGTATTTTGCTAAGTAGAGATCTCAGTGCTCCCATTAACTCAATGAATGATTTTGGGAAAGTCATTTCATTTCTCTGAGACCTAATATTTTCATTTAAAATGAAGGGTTAGATATATTGGATTACTTGCTGTCTAAGGGAAGGAATAGAGGAAAGGAAGGGAAAAAAATTAGTAACACAAAGTTTTGCAAGGATGAATGTTAAAAAACTACCTGTGCATATGTTTTGAAAATAAAAAGCTTTTTAAAAAGTATTCAAACTTCCAAAAAATAAAAAATAAAATGAGGGATTAGGACAGATTTTTTCCCAAGTCTTTTCTGTAGACTAGGGAGGAAACACACATTTATTGGCCTATGATGTGCCATGCATTGTACCATATACTTTTAAAATATCCCATTTAGCCCTTACAGCAACTTAGGAAGTAGATGTTATTATTGTCTCCATTTTATAGTTATGGAAAATAAGATCCAATTGCCAATTCAGGGTCACACAACTGATGTTTGAGGTTAAATTTGAACTCAGGTTTTCCTGATTCTCTGCAGTACAATGCGCTATCCATTGTGCTGATAATCTTTATGTTTCTAAATGTCTGCCCTCCACATGCCAAATGTGTGTATTTGAGTTGGAGGCTCTTTAGTGTGTATGAGGGAAGGATAGTGAAAGCCCTTGAATATACTTCAATTGCTGATACTATTCACCTTGAATAGTATCTTGAATCATCTCTCTACCTTCCCCCCAGTTTCTTTCTCTCCCTCAACTCCTCTCTCTTCCCTAGGATATGCACCATTTTCCCTGAGTCAATCAACAGCAGGTTGGGTGAAAAAGAAGGCATCAGGCAGCCTCCCCTCCTACTGGACAGATTGGGGAGCTTCCTGAAGCCCTGAGGGTGAGGGGGGGTAGTCAGGACACTTGGCTTTATATAGGAGGTGAGGTTGGATGCACAATAAGGTCAAAGGAGGTGTCAGGACGTTCCAGGACTGAATGAACCTTTTCCTGAGAGATTCATTATTTGCAGCCCAAGTAAGGAGAACATTTATTTGCCTTAGACAGAAGGGGCATAGGGAAGGGGAGGAGGTGGAAGTGGCTGCTATTCTCTTTGCTCACCACACGTGGGCAAAGCAGGACAGCAAAGGCAGAGATTCCAGATCAGATATGAAAAGAAAAAGAGGAAAATACTTCTACCCAAAGGATAAAAGAATGCCCTTTTTTCAACTCTCCCATTTAAATCGTTTTCATCCTTCTAACTTCTGCTTGCAGGGTCACCTGTGGGCATTATAATGCTTGATATGTATGCTCATGTGCCTTTGTTCATCTTATTCCCCTTCACTGTCTCTTAAAATGCCCTAGTCTCTCCTTCCAGGCCTAATGAAGTCATGTGGTAATTGTCCTCAACCTCAACAGTATAGGGCCATAGATTTAGAGCTGGAAAAGGAAATTAGAGGGCATCTAAGGCCCCTTTCAAATCTAAATCTACTATTATATGATAATTATTGATAATTTTGTGTTTTAAGAGTTATAAATCACTTAATTCTTGTCTATTATCTCCTTTGAGATGCACAGTAGCTTGTGAGAAACTTGTGATATTGTATTCATTTTACAAATGAGGAAACTGAGTCTTTGTGATGTCATTTGCTCAAGGACACAGTTAGGGAATGATAGAATGGAAGATTCTTAATTTAGGTCTTCTAATTTCAAGAGTAATGTCTATCCTTTCTCTCAGGAAAAGTTGATCCAAAGACTGGTTATCCCAAATCAAATCCCAGCTCTAAATAAGCTTGAGATTTCCTTTCCTAACTCTGTTTATTAATTATTGCCCAGACTATATGTTTTAGTCATTTGATAGTTTAAGACAATAAACTATAGAGCTGAAAGGAACTTTACAGATAGTCAAATTAAGCAGGTAATTATTAACCTAAGGTCCATGGACCCCCAAAGAGTCTGCGAATAGATTTAAGAAAAATTTGTGACTTGCAAAGAAAAAAATACATCTTTATTTGCATTCACTCCCAAGTAAAATTTAACATTTATCCTTCTTAATTGAAGAACATTAGTTTATGTTTTTTACACTTTAACAATTCTCTTACCTCATAATTTAGTTTAAAGCCTGATATTGCTTAATCTTAATTTCCCCCCGGTTTCTTTGGAGTTCCTGACCTTTTGTTCGTCCAGATGAAATTTGTTGTTATTTTTTTTCTAACTCAGTAATTCTTTTTAGTAATTTAATTAGGATGACAATGAATAATAATTAGGTAAAATTATAATTTTAAAAATTATATTGGCTTTACCTACTCAAGAACAATAAATATCATTTTAATTATTTAGAAAAAAAAGAACATAAAATAAAGGAAAACTTCATAGGCTTCACCAGACTGACAAAAAGTTGCATGACACAGAGTGGAGTCAACAAGCATCTATTAAGTATCTACTAGGTCCCAGGCATTGTATTAAGCTCTGAGGATACAAAAAAAGAAAAATGGTTCCTCCTCTCACAATCACAAGGAGCTCAAAATCTAATAAGGAAGGCAATATATCAATAGCCCTACAGAATTAAAATACATACAGATAATTTTAGAGATGACACATTAGAAATAAAGGGAATTGGAAAAGATTTCCAGTAAAAGGTAAGATTAGAAATAATTTGAAGAAAGTCAGAGAAGCCAGGAGACAGTGAAGAATAAGGAGAAAATTCCAGACTTGGGAGCCAGCCAATGAAAATGTATTGAGTCAGAAAATTGAGTGTGCCACGTGGGGAACAGCACTGGACCTCAGTGTCACCTAATTTCAGAGCACATTGCCCTGAAAATCCAATACTTCTAGTTTCCAGACAGAAAATAAGGCACATGGTAGGCATATGACATGCCCAAGGTCACACAAGTACTTGTTGGCTGAGCCAAGATTTAAACTTATGTCCTCTCTATCCAAATCCATTATTCTTCCTATTGTATCCAATATTCTTCTGTTTGATAGCTTTTCTCATTGTGCTCTATTTCTTATTTCAACCTTATCTCCCCATCGAGACTTGAGTCTCTTTCATCTCTTTCAGGACAGGACTCTCTCTTCTACTCTGTTTCTCCTATGTGCCTCATGCAGTGTAGGGCACATAGGACAGACTTACTACAAGAGAACTGCAGGGTAAGGACTTGCTACTGACTAAAATGAAGAGAAAAAGATATGGAAAACAGATGCTGGCACTGCCCTCTCTGGTTTCCTGTCATCCAGGGATTAGTGAGACACACAATTAAGGTCAACGTAATCCTGCCAAACATCTCGGGGCTTGCATGCTTTAAAGAATCTCTCTGGGCTTTGGTTTCCTCATCTGTAAAATGAGAGCTTTGGACTAAGGTGATATTAAAGGGCCCTCCCAGCTCCAATTCAAGTTAACATATCCAACAAACAAATGTGCACTGAGCTCAAAATTTCCAGGGCTTCTATGAGGCACAGTGGATAGAGTTCTAGGTTTGGAATCAATAATATCGAAATTCAAATCCTACCTCAGACTTTTATTATTTCTGAGGGATCAAAATGTCACTTAATCTCTCTCTCAACTTCTCAATTTATAAAATGGAAATAATCAAAGCATTTACCTCATGGTGTTGTTTTGAGGATAAGATAACATAAGCAAAACATTTTTTAAGCCTTAATAAATTATATAAGTGTGATGATAATAATGTTGATGATGATGGGGATGATGACATGAGGTGCATCAGAGTAAAGAGTCAACAAGGATTCCAGTTCTTCTGCCCCATTCTTGAGAAATTGCCTTTTCTACCACTCTTCTATCAAAAATCTTGGTCTTTACTTTTAATGGATTAGCATATGGCATGGTTTTGGTTTTGTGTTTGTGTTTTCAAGAGAATAAACATCTTAAATTTTTAATAATATTTTGATTTTCCCCAGTTACATGGAGAACAATTTTAATATTCCTGCTTTTAAATTTCGAGTTCCAAATTTTCTCCTTCCCTCCTTTGTCTCACCTCTCCCTGAGATAAGCAATTTATTATAGGTGAAATATGTGCAATCATATAAAATATATTTTAATATTAATCATCTTGTGAAAGAAGAAACAGATCAAAGTAGAAAAACATGAAAAAATTGAAAATGGTATATTTTAATCTGCATTAGATCTTATCAATTCTTTCTCTACTTATAGATAACTTTTTTTTGGTAGATAGAATTTTTCATCATGAATCCTGTAGAATTGTATTGCAGAGAACAGTTAAGTCATTCACAGATGATCATCATGTATAATATTCTCCTGGTCTGCTTGCTTTACTTTACATCATTCTGTGAATCTTTCCAAGTTTTTCTGAAATTAGGATGGTGTGGATTTTTAATCCTTCACCACTGTGATTGCTTTCTTTTTGACACACCAGCTTATCAATGACCCTCAAAGAATGTGGCAACCAAAACTCAATATAATAATCCATATGTTGGAGAAAGGTCCAAATGGGCTTTCCTGATTTTTCCTAGGTTATTGATGAAAGAAATTTTGGATTTGTAACTAACAGATTCCTTCCAAAGTCCAAATTATAATCATCCTTACCTGTTTTCTAGAGAAAGTTTGTTTTGTTTTATTTTAAAAAGAAAAAAAAAGACTTCCAAACCCTTTCAACATTCTCTTTCTCTAGTACCCCATCTTCACTTACCAAGCATCAGATTTGCATCTTGATTGCTGTGCCACGATCTTCTGCCTTTTATTTTGAACATGTGTCTTTTCTATTTTAGAAGGGTCCAGCTGGACAGCAGCTCAGCAGCCACAAAGAAGGCAAATGACAAATGACTGACAGATTGTGGTGAGTATGTTTGTGTTGAGTGGGGTGGGAAAAGGGGGTTAGGGAAAGGAGATAGCAAGAGAAAATCAAAAGCTATCAAAAGACCCAAGAATATCTGGGAAGTGGGCAGTCAGTAAGTATGTGGTTCCTGGGTGAGCCAAATAGTGCCAGCTTGTGAATGCATTAAATTCGGCTGACAACCAGATTCACCTCTTAAATGGTATATGGGTTGGGGATAGAAGTAGCTTGATTGTGGCCTAGTAAAAAGCTAGAGGCAGAGTGAAAAACCACCTTACCATACTAGCAGAAGTGGGTCCTTCAGAAGGAAGATTTGAAGGAAGAATTTAGGCCAGAAGCCCTGTTTCCTAAGATTCTGTGATCAGTCCATGACCAAGACTGTTCCTTTGAGGGAAGTGCTATATGAGAAAATCTTGAATTCTAAGATTTTTTTAAATTTTAAATATTTAAAAATCTTGAAGTGATATATATAAATGCAAATATGTGTGTATTATATATAGAATGTATAGGTATGTGTGTACATACACACATATACATACCTTATGAATTAACATTATCATTGTTGTTGTTGTTGTTGTTCATGGATAGATGGGAGACATCTTGTTTTATGCTTAGAAAATATAACAACAGCAATAATCCTATTCAACAACTCTCTGCCAATGAATATCAGATAAAAAATAAAACAAGAGAAAAATCTCACCCATTTGCCACGGTGATAGAGGAGACCCAGCATCCAAGTGGATGGTGAGGTCCACTAAATCGTCCTTTCTGCATCCGGGGTAGTGCTGATTACATCAAGTCCTAAAATATTATTTCAGAACTTTCTGAAAGAGATCTGTAATCATTTATTTACTTTGCCTGTCCATTCTCATAGAAAAGAACAAATGAAAGAAAAATGTCCATTACCTATATTTCAACATTTAATTGGATGGCCACCCTTTGACTTTATTTAACAGTGAATACATATATGTGTATATGTATATGAATATGGAATTGGGTCTCTGTGTGTATGTATATACATAAATATACAGTAAAATACATAATTTAATATGTATATATAATTGAATGTGTATATACATGTATATACATGTCTGCATATACTGACTTTATATTTGTGTGTGTGTGTGTGTGTGTGTATACACACATACAGTGTTTATTTATAGAGTACATATATTGTTTGTGTATATATTATATATGTGGTATGTTTATATATGATTATATATATTCTTTGCATACATACTGTGCATGTACTGTGTATACATACTCTGTATTTGTATTTTTATATATTGCATATGTGTATGTAAATTCATGTATACAGTACATATATGTGCGTGTATATATACATGGCAAAAATCTTAGATAGTGAACTAATCCCAGAGTTGATCTTCCAAGACCTTTTGCTAACCCCAGACTTCTCATGGAAGCAAATTCTCAGTGTTTTTACCAGCTATTTTATCAGTGTGTGTGTGTTGTATATTTCTCCATATAAAATACACACATATAATATAAGTATATATATGTATATCTTGATATAGACACACACACTATATATATAGCAACAAGACATAGCGTCATGGGACAATACTACCTCCAAGAATGAAAAACTAATGTCCTATAGAGGAATGTGGAGAAGAAGCACATAGTCGATGTGATCAGATTACAACATACAGTCAATAAAGAACACAAAGGGGAACAGGTGCAAAGGCTATCAACAAAGAGTTGCATGATGAGAAAATAAGATGGACTGCGAGGGCAGCAGATTCAGGGAGGACAGACTACAGTGTTCCACTGGTCACCCTTAAGATGTCAGGAGAACCAGAAGAAGGCCGTGAGCTCCTTGAAAGAAGAAACCCTTTTGCCCTTTTTTAGTATTTCCAGAGCTTAGAATCTTGACTAGCCGACTGGTAAATGCTTTCTGACTTAGCCAGGGAACTCAGAGATCTTTGAACTTTTGAAGTAATAATGATCCATTCATATTGTACTTTGTGATTAGAAGCAACAATCCTGTGAGGTGTTATTATAGTGCAAGTATTATTATCCTTGTTTTTTGTTGTTTGGGATTAGAAAATCTGATGTCGTTTGCATAGGAAACTCCAATGAAGAAACACCTTCTATTAATGAAGATCAACACCTATTCAGCAACTTATCATCTTACAAAATTGCCTTCATTTCTATGCAGATGATGAAATGGAAACACTGTTGGTTTATTGTCCAACATCACCCCATTCCTAAATGGTAGCACCTTAACTTAATGCACCCAGGTCTTCTGAAGCTAATTCAAAAGAAGCAGGGGACCAAGAAGACATAAATCCTGTAAATGCAAAGAGCCAAAAAAAAAAAAAAAAAAAAAAAAAAAAAAAGAACAAGAAAAAGCCTCAACAATTTTTCACCATATCACCTCCTAGTGAAGATGGACATAATAGCAGACTAATGGCACTGAAAGAATGCAGTGACATTTTTTTCACCTCCATCATTATTCTGTGAGATCAGCTAAAATCAGATAATTAGAATGCCCTGTTTGAACTAAAAAGCCAAACTAGGATAGAGCAGGAAATAATGTAAAAGGTTTTTGTTTTGTTTTGTTTTTTAAAAGCTGGAGGTCTGAAAACTAGCTTGGCTTAATGACATATATTCTAAAGGCACTTAGGAAATTGGCAGATGTTGGGCCACAGCCATTAGGCATTATGCTTTTAAACTCACTGAGGACTGGAGACTCCCTGAGGCTTGGGAAAGGGCAAGTGGAGAGCCAGTCTTTCAACCAGGGAAAAGAGTGACCTCCGGAATTACAAACCCAGCAGCTTAACATCCATTCATGGGAAGCTACTGGAACAAATCCTCAGACAATCAATTTGGAACCCCCTGGAAGAGAGCAAGAAGCTGAGAAGCTCCCGACATGGTTTGAGGAAAAGCAGATCATGACAGACTAAGTTCATCTTCATATGGTCTCTTTGCAAACTGCTTGGAAGTTACTCTCAAGCTATTTCATGTATGTTTGGCTTCCCTCCTTCAAGTATAGGGTCTTTTAAGACCCACCTCTGTCATAAAGCTTTCAACAAACACTCCAGCTCACATTAATATCTCCCTGTTCTCATTTCCTGTCATGTTTAACATCAACACCATTCAATAGACCAGTTCCATTTTCTACAGTTCAAAGGCCATCAGGTGGAATTACATTACATTACATTACAAATCCCCTCTATAGTATCTTAACACTCATCCAGCCTTGAGTTGAGGGCCTTCAGGAAGGTCTATACCTCATTAGACCTTCTCCTAAAGTTGAGCATTCTAATTGTTAAGAGGAGTTATCTTTTAAGGAGTTTAAATCTGCTTCTCTGCACCTTCTACCCATTGGACCAAGAACATGTGACTTTGTGGAACTAATTGACTAATTCTAGCTAGTTTTAATGAAAACAAGAAAAGAAGCAACAGTAGCATGCAGTAAAATGCTCCTATAAGGATAGCAGACTCAGAATGAGCTGGGATAAATGCTAAGGATAACCAAAAGGGGCTCTTTAAACCTTGTTAAAACTAAGGAAAATATCAAAGAAAGGATTGAAACACTGCTTGAGGTGAATGGGATGACTAGCAAGTTATTTAAAATTATTTATCTTTAGTTTCCTGATCTATAAAGTAGAAATAATAATACCCACACTATCTTAGTTCACAGGTATGCTATGATTAAAAAGTACTTCATATACCGTCAGCTCCAATAAACTAACAAATCTATATCCTTTGATATGACTACTCTTTCCAAGGATGTAGATGCTAACTTAACCATGCCTGAGTATCTATAAGAATCTTTGCCCATGTCTACCTACAAACCCAATATAGTTGTGCAGACCACCAATGAATGTCCCTTCCTCTCATTTTCTTGATATTGTATGGATATCTTGGGTGCCCATGACCCCTGGCTCTCTAAGCAAGCTCAATTGAATCTTGTATGAGAAATGGTCATTTACAGTGCTTTGTTTTTCCCATCATAATATTACCTGATCTATTCCAAGCTGACCTCCCTACTACCACTTATGAGATTCAAACTTGGATTGTAGTAAACTATGATTTCCATGTGAAACAAAAATGAGATATGGCAGCCCCCAAAAAAACTAACTCAAGCAAAACTGTAGGAAAAGAAATATAGTGGGGGCAGCTAAGTGGTACAGTGGAGAGAGCACTAGTCCTGAAGTCAGGAGGACCTAAGTTCAAATCTGGCCTCAGACACTTAACAAATCCTAGCTGGGTGACCCGGGCAAGTCACTTAACCTCAATTGCCTCAGCAAAAAAAAAAAAAAGAAAAGAAAAAAATGTGGGATATTAGGTTCAGTCTTAGGTGATATATTTTAGGAAGTATATTGATAAACTAGAGAACAAACAGGAAGGAGACAAACAAGATGATAACTGGAAAAGACATTAGAGGGAATCTAGTCCAATATATTCAGTTTATAGATAAGAAAACTGAGGTTCAAAGAGATTTAAAAGACTTGTCCAAGATCGCATAGGTAGCAAGTTGCTGGAATGAGTCTTATAAATTTAAATCCAAAACTCTTCCTCGACTGTCTCTCAGATATGGGGGGTTGGCATTAAGTAAAGAGCTTTCTTCAAGTATTTAAGCTCTTTCACATGGAAGAAGGAATAGACTTGTTCTCCTAGACCCAGAAGTGGAAGTTAGAAAAAGGCAAATTACAGCTTCTTGTATAGGAATTGTAAGGAAAATTCCCAACAATTAGAGTTACATACAAGTGAAATGGACTGTTTTGGGTTTTTCCTCACTGTAGATTTGCAAGAAAAGGAGAGATGACTACTTTTCAAGTATGTTTTGCAAGATCCAGTAGGTAGACTTTGAGATCCCCTTCTACCTGTAAGTTTCTATGATTTTGCATCAAAACTTTCTGGATCAGCGAGTGGTGGTTTATCTCCACTATCTCCTCATCTACTCCTGAGATCCTCCTCAGCATGCCAAATTGGTCTGGGCTGTTCTCCAATGCCCATGCCAACATTATCTTCTTGCCAAGTTCAAAAAGTACCAATTTTTATGGTAAGAAAGAGATTGGAATTTCTGGGGCACATATCAGACTAATGGGGAGTATAAAAAAATATATCACATTAAGTGAAAATTGTAAAAATGTTAGAGAACCTCGTTTAGGCAAAGGACTAGGAATAACTCATCAGTTTTGAGGGATGCTGTTGTCACCTCTTCCCCAAGTTTTCTATTTTAATAGAGCTTCTCACAGACCTACTGAAATATTTCCAAGGGATTCCTAATACTAGAGTGGGAGATGCTTTCACCAGTAATTCTTCCCCTATTTTGTTCTAGCCAGATCATCCTAAGCATTTCATTGAAGAGAACAATGCTTGTCTATCCATCATTACAGTGGAGATCATCTCCATATATGTAGAGGGCTAGAACTCTGAAAAGGTGTACTTGAATACAGAACAGCAGAGTACTTAAGGTTAAGTACCTACTCAATGTGATATAATGGTTCTATAAACATATACTTAGATGATCTGGTGATGTGGTGACTCTCCTCAAGATTGGTGGTGTGGTAAGGTAATTGTAGGGAAGGATTGGAGGGCTGATGGAGAGAGTCAGAGTCTTTCTGCAGCAGCTTGCTCAGTAGGAAAGACTTCAGGCTCCAAACTCCAGAGCCTAGGATCCATCTCTGATGAGCTACATGGCAGTTTGCCTGCCTCCTTCACTTCTCCTCCTAAAAACCAAGGACTGTGACTAATCCTGACTCTGACTGATCCTGTGGCCCTCCAGGGAGCTAGCCTGGACATTATACATATAGATTTGTAATTCTTTACCCTATGTGTCTTTCTCTTATAAGATAACCATAGCATAAAAGAACTTAATTTTATGAGAAAACTAACTACTTATAAAAAAAGTCAATATTTAGGGCATGGAAACATCATCTTAAAGCAATTAAGTGATGAAATGGATTAAGTGCCAGACCTGGAGTTAGGAAGATTCATTTCCTTGAATTTAAATCTGACTTCAGGTAAATATTGGCTTCATGACCCCAGAAAAGTCATTTACCCCTGCTTACCTCAGTTTCCTTATCTGATATTTTATTTTATAAGATATTTTATAGATATAAAGATATCTTATAAATATATTTTATATTTCCTTCAGCTCATTAAAATGAGCTGAAGAAGGAAATGGAAAATTACTTTGTCCTCCCCCCCAAAAAAAACCCAAATGTAGTCCCAAAGAGTTGGACGTGACTGAAAAATGACTGACCAACATCAAAAGTAGCATCTTGGAGGATTCTGGGAAGATGGAATAGGTTGGTAAATTTCAAACCTTCGCAATTTCCCCCACAAATAGAGCGAATTTGCACCTCAGAACAAATTTAGCCTCTTGAAAAATCAAAAAGACTTGGAGCAGAACAGGGGTCCCCCTGATAGCTCTAGAAAATCTGAAGAAAGACCTCAGGCTGGGGATTAACTTGTGTGAAGTGCAAATACACACTGGGCTAGCTCTGCAGAAACATCAAGTGGGGACCCCTTGGGATAGCTGAGTGTGGTTGGAGCCTCAGCAAAAACCACAGAGACTTTCCCCTCTTGGGATGTTTGTTTTGTAGGAGTCTGAGAAGTAATCAAGTAAGCAGACCAAAAAAAAAGCTTCTACCCAAGGAGTAATGTGAAATAGTTCCCTGAAGAATGAGAATTTATAGAAGAATTTAAAAAAATTAAAAATTAAATGAGAAACATTGAGGAAAAACTAAAAAGAAAAATAAAAACCATCCAAGAAAAACAAAATTATGAAAAAAAAAGTTAACCAACTAGAAAAGGAAGTATAGATCTCAAACATAAAAATAACTCTTTGAAAATTAGAATTGGGCAAGCAGAAACCAATGAAGCTACGAGAGACCAAGAAATAACAAAACAGATTATAAAGGATGAGAAAATCTTATAAGAGAAATGACAGGTCTAGAGAACAGATCAAGAAGAGAAAATCTAAGAATAATTGAATTGCCAGAAAGTTCTGATCAAATAAGAACCTTGACACAATAAGACAGGAAATAATCTAAGAAAATTGTCCTGGAGTAATAGAACATGAGATTAAAGTAGAAATAGAGAAATCCACTGATCACCACCTCAAAGAGATCCTTTGAGGAAAACACACAGGAATATTATTGCCAAATTTCAAAACTCCCAGATCAAAGAGAAAATTTTGTAAGAAACAAGGAAAAAACAATTTAATTATGCTAGAGTTACAATTAGAATGGTACAAGACTTAGCAGCAGCTATGTTAAAAGACTACTGTCCTGGAATTTATCTACCAACAATCAAAGGAGCTAGGCCTGCGGCCAAAAATATCATATTTGGCAAAACTATCTATAATTTTGAATAAGAAAAATGGATATTCAACAAACTTGCCAATTTTCCGGACTTTCTATCAATGAAACCTGAACTTAACAGAAAATTTAACATATAAGAATCAACATGAAAGATCAATTTTAAGAAACTTATATGGACAAATTGTTTAAACATGGACAAGTTATTTATGTTTTTATATATGTATATTATATGTTTAAGATTCATATCAACAATAGGATAGTTCAAAAGAAAGACTGATTGGAATTAAGATAAAAATAGTAATCATGTTATACAAATGAGGAGGAATAGGCACAAAGGCATTAGAGGGAGTAGAAGGCTTGTAGTTCTGAAAACCTACTCACATCAGGAATGGGTTCAATAGGTAACATTACATATATACCATGAAGGGTATAGCACCCTCCAAAATCTATAAAGAAATAATGGGAGGAGAGATGGGCAGATGGGGAAGCAAAAGGTGAAAGAAGAATAGGGGGGGATCCTTGGTTGGGGGGAGGTTAAGTAATAGCAAGGCAAGTTATGAAGAAGAATTTAATTAAAGAGGCAGCAATGCAAATTATGGAGAAGAATTTAATTAAAAAGCCAGCAGGAATAGGAAAGACTTGTGTGTTTCTGGGGTATGTGTGGACATGAGTGTGTGCATGTATGTATATATCTACATATGTATACATAAATATATCTTTTTTTAACTGTAGCTTGCTCGGGGATGGTAGGGGCAATGAAAAGGAGAAAAAAGAATAAAGTGCACAACAGAACCAAAGAACAATTTGCAAGGCAGTAAAGAAAAAATGGATATTATTCAACATGTAAAGGACTGCTTGCCATCTGGGGGAGGGGGTGGAGGGAGGGAGGGGAAAAATCGGAACAGAAGTGAATGCAAGGGATAATGCTGTAAAAAATTACCCTGGCATGCATTCTATCAATAAAAAGTTATTTTAAAAAATGGATATTCATTAATATAATTTTTCTAATATATGTACTTTTTTGATCTGGTAATTTATTGTTATATGTTTTTAATCCTTCCTGATGTGCTCTTTTGTTTTGCTTTATTTTGTTTTGTATTTCTTTTCTGTTATTCTACTCTGTTTTTTCAAATAAAATAATTTTTTTTTTAAAAGTACCATGTTCTGGGAAATTACAGTTCATCCAAAGAAACCTTCAAAACTATTCCAGTAAGATGGAGCAGTACCCTCTCATTACTTTTCATGATCTCAATATATGTTGGGCCCACTGAACATTTTAAAGCAGATTTAACATTGCCACCTAACTCCAAAACATCATATCTAGAGAGCAGATGTGCCATTATAAAAAATATGAATTTATATGCTTGACAAATCAGCTCCCCCCCAAAAAATAGCTAGAAAGATAAAGCATTTTTTAAGAACCTGTGCAACAGCCATTGTGCTAATTGCTGGGATTACAAATATAGGTAAGGAAAATATTCTTTGAACTTAAGACATTTATGTTCTCATGCCTAATGAAAGACATCTTTAAAAGAACTAAAAAGGGGAAGGTGCTTTCCAGAAAGGCATGAGAAGTTCAGGAAGTAACATGAAGGCTTAGGCCCTAGCAAGAGAAAGCGAAAGCTAAACTATCAGAGCCAAGGGTCCAGCTAAAGGAGATAGGGGTGATAAGCCCTCTTGAAGACTACAAATATTTGAACAACTCAAGATAATCAACAGCAAGTCCAAGGAGTCTAAACCTAGGCCAATTTATTCATATTATAAGCTAGCATGATGGATGACAGAGAAAAATCAGATTTTTGTTTTTCCTCTTTGAACTAGGAAAAAGAACCAAAAAAAATTAGAAAATCAGTACTGAATATGTGAAGAAAGGGTAAGGAAGTATTTAGCTGTCCTCAATGAGTTCAAGTCATCATATCCACAATTAACTGCATTCAATTCAATGCCATAGGCATTTATTAAATGTGTCCTATGAGAAAAACTACCTAATCAGAAGCATAGTATCCAGGAAAAAGAAATGGCCTTATTGCACTTTTCCTGAGCACTTTATGACACAAAGAATTTATGGATATGACATCTTGTTTACCATTGGTGACTTTTAAGATCAGTGACCTGGCTATGAAGACCAGAAAACTATAGTAAAAATAGGAATTTGCAAGTGTTATTTTTATTAGGAAGAAAATGAAAGATTCCTTGAACTATATATATAATTGGCCTATAGGCCAATGTGCTTGATTTTGATTCCTGGCTACAACAAATAGGAAAGGGAGGAACCTTTTAAGTAGAGTTATCAAAAAGTGGAATAGACTGCCTCAGGAAGCACTGGGCTCTCCATCACTGAGAGTCTTCAAAAGGAAGTTGGATGATTTGGGCAATGGTATGATGGAAAAAATGCTTTAACAAGATTAATCTGTTAAATTATTTCCTAATTTCCCTCTTGTTAATGGCTTAGGGGAGAGGGATGAAATAATTCTTATGGTATTTCAACTCCTGTCTCAACTGTGACACGTTAAAAGGAAAGGCAAGAGAGTGTTTTATTTTGAAGAGTTTCTTGAAATGTATTAGAGGAAGATATGTTATTCTAGAGGAGAAAACAATCCAGCTTTTCTTGGTTCGCACTGACATTAGAGCCTGAGGGAAGTTAACTGAGCTCTTCTGAGAGAGTTAATAGGAAATCGAATCTCACAAACCTGACTACTAAATAACATACACCATCCAACCTCTTCACCTCGGTCCTCGAGATCCTTCCCTTGGTTTTTCTATTAAATTATGAATCCCCTGAGGGCAACCATCCTATCCTGTTTATTATTATATATCCATATACTCTTCCAACTCTAGCACCTGGAACAATGCTTTGTACATAACAGGTGCTTAATAAATTTTGGTAGACTAAATTAATGAGCATTCAATCTCCCTTCATCTTACTTCCTTCCCCATTCCCCATCACAAACTCTACTCCATAAACAATCTCATAGTCTTCTTTTCAGAGATATCTCCTTCTCTGTCTTGAACATCTTACACAAGATTATCCTCCCCCAGGAAACTTTTCAAAACTAGCCAGCATTCTGGTCAAATCAGCATGTTCCAATTATAAGTGATTTTGCAGATCAGGAGTAGGTATTAGATGATGAAAGAATGGTGATTACATTGACCTTATTGTAGCTAATATTCCAGGAAAAAAAGAACATTTCTTAGGAGTTGGAAGCATTTATGGAAACCCACAAAATCCAAAAAGAAAAAAAAAATCTAAGTTCATCAACCTTTGACTCTATCAATGATCTAGGCACTTAATAAAAGTTTATTGAGTAACAGACCTTTGTTCATCCTCATATAAACAATTTATATTATAATTACTTGTTTTGTATTTCTGTTCCATGTTTTATGGTTTTCCCTGTATGGGGTCCCTGTGTCCCCCTTTACACTGAAAATTCATCAATAAATAAAAATGATTCATCTTTCCTACGAATTCTTCTAATGAATGACTTTCCTTACTAAGTATATGTGTATTTTGCATACTTATATGATGCTACAAATGAGTATGATTAATATGAGGCAAAAAGCATTTAGAACAAGGATCCCAAACCTTTATTGTATCAGCAAACCCTCTGATTAAGTCTATGAATCCCTTCTCAGCATATAGTTTTCAACATTCCCTTTTGCAAAACCTTGTGTTCCAAAATTTTTTCCCTCTTTTCCTTCCTCCCTCCCAAGACATAAAGTAATACAGTATAGGTTAAACATATGCAATTCTTCTAAACATTTTTCATATTCATCACAGCATGATTTTTTAAATTAATAAAATAAAATGTATGCAATAACTAACAAAACCAGTTATGTTGAATATATGTATGTGTATATATATTATATATATGTATATACACACACACACACAATTATCAAAAAAAATTAGGTCTATGAATTCCCTGATATAGAGCATGCTGACATGAGAATAAATGACTTATAACTCAACTAAGACCTAGAATTTAAAGTTGGAAGAGAACTCTTCCTCTAGTCTAATCCCTTAATAAAGAAAAAAATTGAGACCTAGGGACTTACCCAAGTTCTCATAGGTAAGTAAGTAGAGAATTTGAATTTGAATTCGGGTCTTCTGACTTCAAAAGTAATTCACTTTCCACTACATTGTACTGAAATGCTTTAAGGTTTGGAAAGCTCTTTTTTCTACAACAACCCCATGATGTAAGTGGTGCAATTATTACTGTTATTTACAGAAGAAAGTGAAGTTCAGAAAATAAGTGAATTGTTCAGTCATATAGTTAGTAAAAGATAAATCAGGATTTCAGACTGGCTCTTACCTCCTATTTATAGGCCCATTTCTCCACTAGATTACATGAGATCTCACTGAAGGAACAAAAGGGCTAATTTATATAAACTCTAAACTAAATTGTCTAGGGGAGCACATATGACAGGTAGTAGTAGATGCTTAATAAATTGGTCTTCTTATTGTTCAATCATGTCCAACTCTTCATGATCCCATTTAGAGTTTTCTTGGCAAAGATACTGGGGTGGTCTGTCATTTCCTTCTCCAACTCATTTTACAGATGAGGAAACTGAGGCAAACAGAGTGAAGTGACTTGCCTAGGGCTACACAGTTTGAGGCCAGAATAACTCCAGACTTAGCACTCTATCCACTGTACCACCTACTTACCTTAATAAAGGCTTATGGGTGCTGACTAGTGGTACGGAGCAAATGTTTAATAAAGGATTGTTGAGTAAATGAGTGAGTGAAGCAAGGAAAAGCAGGTGGAGGCAAAACTGGATTCTGTTACTGTGTTAAGTAGCTGAAATTTGCAGCCCTGTGTTGACTTCATTTATTTTTTCTTTTTTTGCTGAAGCAATTGGGGTTAAGTGACTTATCCAGAGTCACACAGCCAGGAAGTATTATGTATCTGAGGACAGATTTGAACTCAGATCCTCCTGACTTCAGAGCTAGTGCTTTATCCACTGCACCATCTAGCTGTCCCCTGTGTTGACTTTATAGTCAGAGATTGCTTACAGCATAATAAAATAGTCTTTACATTTTAAATAGTGGCTTGTGAGTGTGGTGACTTGAGTCATGACCACAAAATGGGACTACAAGACTGAGAAAGAGATATGTCTATAGTCCCAAGATCACACTGTAAAGAGGAAAATTCCTTTTAATATCTTAAGTAGTAAAGGCAGAACTTGGGAGTATTTTGTTTGGTTGTTTGGACAGGGTGGAGGGTGGAGGATGGAGTAAATCACCTGACATTTTCATAGCCATTCAATTAAACAAACATTGATTTGGTGCCTACTAGCCATAGGGCATAGCAGCTAGGTGGTACAGTGGATACAGTGCCCACCCTGAAGCCAGGAAGACTCATTTTCCTGAATTCAAATCTGGCCCCAGACACTTACCAGCGGTGTGATCTAGACAAGTCGCTTAATTCTGCCTCAGTTTCTTCATCTGTAAAATGAGTTGGAGAAGGAAATGGTAAAGCATTATAGTATCTTTGTCAAAAAAAAACCCAAATGGGGTAAGGATTTGAGTTGAAAATGCTATCCATTTCCAGAGAATCACTAAGCAAAAGCATGGCAGTGGGAAAATATCAGGTGTGAGTAAAGATGGTGAATATTCCAGTTTGGCTGTACAAGAAAAATACAAGGCTTTAGGGTGAGCTTCAGTGCTCAACTGAGTGTCAGGGTGAATTGCTCTTTCTTAGCTGATAGGCACAAATGTGAGAATTTCTTTTATGTACCTTTTTCCTTACATTACCAACGTCATCCCTATTCCCCTGAGGAAAGAGAAGCAGTTACTCATCAATTATCTTCAAAGATGTAGACATGTGGGATGGAAGTGAAAGTTCCCCAAGGTTTCAAAAGAAGGCAGAGGGTTAATGGTAGTGCCACAGATAGAAACAGTGATGTCAAGAGGAGGAGGACATAGGGAGATGGAAACAAGCTTGCTATTTGACAAGATGAGTTTGAGATCCTGTTAGAACATCCATTGGATCACAATCCCCTCTTTAAGTGCCTGTCCTTAAATGAGAAGTCTTGCACTGTGTCCTGCCTCCGTCCTTCTGGTCACCAAGGGGGAGAAAACAACAAATGACCAAAATAGAAAACTCATTATCAGTCTCATCTCTCTGCTGGTTTCCTGTAGCTTTGACAGACCAAAAGCAGGCAGGAATCTGCACTTCATCACTACGTCCAACCAGGTGACCATCCCTGTGATCAAAGAGAGAAGGACAATTTCTAAACCATCAGTTACTAGAGGAATTGGGAAATACAATAGAGTCTCCCAGCTATGACCCTCTTGTCTTGAGGCAGGGGAAACATTGGTCTCTATGGATACCTCTTCCATTCTCTATGTCTATCATTTCCCAGAATGCATAGCCCCCAAATCTAGGGGAGAGTTCCTACTCCTTAGCTACCCTGTGGGGCCATCAGCTCTGATCCTTTACCACAGGCCTCTGAGAGCAATACCTAGAATTTTGCTAGTAAATATTGTCATCCTTCTCTGTAGTCCATTCTGCAAGGAAACCATGATAATAGCTGACATTTACATTGACCTTTACATACTATTTCCACCCTATGAATTTGCTGCTCACAAGCTCCATTTTACAAACAGGAAAATTAAGATTTCAGAAAAATCAAGTGCTTACCCAAGTCAATGGTAATAAATGTTTTATATGGGATTTTAATTGAGTTTTTCCTGACTCCAAGTCTGGTTTCCCATGTACAATTCCATTACTTCCTTGATGATCAGAAGGACAAAGAGGGGTGTATCAAATTAGCTTTATAGCAATCCCATTTCATTACACAATACAAAATACACACAATACAATACAAAAGCAACTGGCCAAAGTCATGGGAGAAGAAAATAAGTCAACTTAACTATTTGGTGGTATGTGTACTTCTTATATAAAATCTTTTGAGTGTTGCTGTGTAGATGAGGGGGGAAAACACACATTTTGCTTTAGGTTTTTCAATTTTCGAAGTTATGTCATTGTTGTATAGACCCAGACTAACAGTTTAGTGAATCTATTCCCTGTATAAAAATATCCAGCTCCCAAATCCTCTTTCTTAGTCTATATGGAGGTTGGGAACTTGAATTCTGAGCTCAGTGTCACAGTAACCATGATAATTTCTCCTCCTTGTTGCATTGATTGAAAAAAAAAAACAATCCAATGGGCCTGTTCTTTATTTCCTTCTCTGCCCTGTATAGTATTGTTCTGGAAGGATACTCTGCCAAAACATTTTGCTGGGGAAGTCTACAGGCCAAATACCATAACAGCAATCCTCCCTCACCCCACCTGCCTCAAATCCAAGGGGGGAAAGATTTCCAAATCCCAGAGGTATGGACTGCTTGTTGGAACAATATTTGACACAACTAAATTATACAGTCCAACATGAAAATTTGAACAGCTTCTCTGAGTTCACTGTAATGGAATTTGGCCTATAGTTCTAGAATAATCAGAGCCCACATTCCATGGAGCTGGACTCTGTTCCTCTGAAGTGGAGCCAAAGCCTCAGCACCAAGGACAGTGCTTTTCAAAGCAGTCTGTTTAACTGGAAGCTGTTGCCAAAGTTCTGGTCCTAGCAACTTCCATTAAGTTCAACATCAAGGGTAAAGATTTTTATTTTGTGTCATGGACCTCTTTAACAGTTAGTGAAATCTATAATGCTATTGTCAGAATAGGGTTTTTTAATTTATAAAATAAAATGCATAAGATTACAAAAGAAACTAATTTTGTTAATAGATCAAAAGACAGAGACAGAGAGACAAATAGTTACATGTGTGTACATATAAATTCATGAATTCTAGATTAGGGGATCCATAGCTAGGAACTAGAATCTTGAGTAGATATTCTGTATTTATAGGCAGAATGTGTGTGTGTGTGTGTGTGTGTGTGTGTAAAAGTACATATGTATTAGTTCTGTGCTATTGGTCAACTCAGTTCAGGGACATAAAATTGGAGAAAAGTATATAGCACAGTGGATTAAACAGAAAGACAAAAAAAAAATACCCTTCATTTACCTTCCGGGGATTTAGCTGTAATTTAATGGTGAGCCCTGAATTTGACCATGAAAAACTTGACTTTTAATCCCAACTCTTCCTCTTACTTTGTGTATGGCCTTAGACACTGACATCATGCTTTTGGGTCTCAGCTTCTTTGGTTGTAAAATGATGGGGTTGTACTAGACCAAGATCCTTTCCAGGGCTAGACTACTAAATCAGCAAATTGTGTCAGTTCTTACCCCATTTTCCTCCCAAGCAGTCGTGGCCCTGGAATGCACAAAGCAATTTGAATTCTTTATGAGGTGAGCATTTGGTACAGCTTAATTCATCACTCCCTATGATGACTATTGAGGGAGGGTCATAACATGTCCCTAAAGCCACTTCAACTCCATTCATCCTTGTAAAGAACCTATATAAAAAATATGCAGATGCTCCTCATTTTTTCTCTCTTTATCATCATTTTGGCCTTATTATTCCCCCCTTGTCTTTATGATTGAGTTCCCTACAAAAAGGCAGAGAAGACAATTAAATTGTACCCATTGCATGCTTAACTAGAGTCAAAGGTCACCTTAATCTTACCCTAATACAAAGATTCTTCTCCCTTTCTAATCATCAGTCTCCAAGAGTTAACAAACATTAACTGAGTACTTGCTATGGGCCAGGTACTGGTGATGGAATACAAATAGAAACAGGAAGATATCCTCAAGGAGCTTACATTCTAGTAAGGGAAGATAAGACATAAAAGAAAGCTAAAAGCGAAGAAGAGAGGAGTGAAGAGAGATGAATATATCAAGTACGGGGCATGGTATAAAAAGTCTTGTATAGGTCAGGAGCATAGTCTGGAGAGGAACAAAGATGTGTTTGACCTGATATCTTCATTAAAATGGAGATTCTTGGAAGAACCAGCCAACCAGAGCATTTGATAACTGGAAGCAGAGGGCACTTCCAGTGTGAGAGAGAGAGTTCAGAAATGGAGTGAGCTTTTAGGATGAGAATGTTTTGTGGTAGAAAAAGTTCTATGGAGAATTAAGAGTGTAGCTTGGAAAGGAATGATTCTAATTTCATATCAATGATAAAATTCCAAGTGCCCCCAGCAATCCTTACCCTAGCCTGACAAATTGCTCTGGGCCAGGCTCACAGCTTGAATAAAATGGATGGACAAAGGCCATCCCTGGGCGTCCTTCCATATCCATATTCACTGAGGCAGGCAGGCAGTCTGTCATTCAACCAGTCATCAGTCAGAAAGTCTGTTAATTAGAGAGTGGATCAGTCAGCCAATCAAAGATTCACAGAGTATTAGAAATGGAAAAGACTTTTAAGACCATCTAGTTCAATCCCTTCAATCAGTAAATTGGATCTCCTGGGTGTACACACTATGCCAAGGGCTTGAGCCAAACTTAACATGATCTCTACCCTTCCAGAAAATATGGGTTCATGGGGGAGATGAGGCAAAATGGTGAGAATTAAGTGGCTGTATGGAGGAAAGTTTGGAAGATTGGTCCCCCAGTGTCACACAGACTAGAAATGTAGAGGCTATCTATGGCCCTGATCCCAATACTGAGAAGCCAATAAGTTTTAATTTTAATTTTCTTTTTCTGACTTGGATCTTCATTCTCAGGGACTCACCATTTTAACCCTGGATTTAGCATGAACAACCAATAGGTCTTGGCTCCACTGCAGCTCATAATTCCTGAAATCAATTGATCTACCAGCTAGAGCCCCTCAACCATCAGCAGCAGAGGCCACAGGGGTAAGGCATCCTGCGCAGCCCCAGGATCATCCTTAAGGGGATTGCTGACCAGTGCTAAATTCTTAAAGCTACACCTCCTTCCACATTCTTCTTCCAACACAGTATCTTTTCCCCTGCATTCTCTACTCATCTTATTGGCCTTCCCATACAGCTTATTTCCTCCCAATTAACAATTACAGGCTTGAAAGAGGCATTTCATCACCCTTTGTATCAAAGTACCATCACCTTTCCTTCCTCCACCACCAAATTGGACACTTGGATATCTACTTGGGTAGACAAAAAACCTGAGGCCTTGGGACAAGAAAGGAGTTGCAAGAGCAGAGATATAATAGAAACTCCAATTTCTTTTGCTCCTTCCATTCACTCTCAAAACACCTGTCAATGATGCTGTAGACATTGGTTCCTTCCAATTCAAAGATTCTTTAATCTCTTTTGATCTCCAAATTTGGAGGAGAATAAAGAAATGGCGAAATGAATAGAATTTCAGGACAAAAATTCTCTTTGAGTTCAAATCTGGCCTCAAACACTTACTACCTGGCTGAGCCTGGGCACTTAATTCTGTATCAGTTCATCAAAAGTAAAAATGATCTGGAGAAGGCAATGGCAAATATTCTAGTATCATTGCCAAAAAAAAACCCAAATGGAATCATGAAGAGTTTTATGTGACTAATGCCATCCAAACAACACCAACATGAGTCCTGCTCCTATGTAAAGACGCTAAAGCTCCCATCACTCTAAGGTAAAAATCCTTGTCCTAGAGTTAGCAAAATTAGAACAAAAAATTCAGGTCATACCACAACATCAACAAGAACATTCCCCACCTCTGCCATTACCAACACCTCACACTGCCACCAATCCTTTTCAACAATGTAAATCATTGTGGAGATAACAGCATAACCTAAATACTATCTCACATCAGTCTGGCCATGGATCCATCATTACAACCAACTAAATTCTGATACAAATGCCAGCCATACCAATCAATAGCCTGATGTCAAGGTCCATGAGCAAAACCCCAGACCATCAATTCCCTGCCCTTTAACCTCAGTCTCTGTCTCATTATATAAAGCATCTGAGGACTACTCAAGGTTCAAAATACCAAAGTTAACCAGTTCAAACTGATCCAGGCACACAACTCAATTGCTTTCCAATACTCTCTGCCTAGATACTTTCCAAAACTACCACTGGCTGCCCACCATGTAACCAGACAAAATAGCAGTTATTCTTTAAAAATCATGACTGACATGAAATATTAATATCACATACATATGTATATGTATATATATATATATATATATATCATTTATATTTCTGTATTAATATAATATGATAAAATGAGATAATATTTGTAAAGCACATAACAGTGCATGGCACATAGGAGAGCTCATTTTCTCCCTTTTAGGAGGTCAGAAAAGGGCTACTCTCTGTATCTCCTCCCACCTCTGCACCTCCAGCATCCTATAATACGAGTCCAGAAATCTGAAAGACCAGCAGATACAAAAAATCTTGCCAAGACCCCAAGGAGTGCACTTTAAACAGGAGACCCCTATGTGCAGATGGCCAGCCACCCAGAACTGGACTCCAAGACCAGAAGTCCCAATTAAGCAAGGTGGGCAGGCAGCCCCACTCTCACAGAGGGAGGCTGAGATGTCACTTCACAAAGTCTCAACACATCAATATTTCACTCCACTGGAGCGCTCTTTGTTTTTATGCAAATTGCTGAGGCCAACAGATGGGTAACAGCTGAGCAATGCTCATCCATCACCAGCCTATATCCTCTTCGGCAGCTTCTCTCTGCTTCTGGGGCCCAGAGAGGGTTGGGTGCCTGGCTTTTCAGCTGAGGGAGGCCTGTAGCATCAGTTGATCTACACTCGGTGTGCAGAGCCCTTTCCTGGCTCCTGTGGAGCAAGAAAGGAGGCAATATGTGCAGGAGAAAAAGCACTAGACCAGACTAGGGCTCGGATAACCTTAGCTATAATCAACTCTACTATTAACCAGCTGTGTGACCACAGGCAAATCAGAACACCTCTCTGAACAGCACTTTCCTCGCCTCTTGGATTCTATTATCTCTATGGCCTCCTTTAGTCTAACATTCTAGAATTTAATCCAGTTTTAAATGAGTGTTAAATATCTCTATATGTGAACGGCAGCATGGTAGAATGCAGGGGTTCTTCACTTGGGGTGCATAGACTTGTTTTTTTTTTAATATTTAGATAACTATATCCATTTCAGTCCTATGTATTTACAAAAACATCTTTCAGAATTTATCAGGATTTATATTTTGCCTCTGACACACGCTGGCTAGGTGACCCAGGGGCCACAGTGCCCTAGCCCAGATAACGCTCTAAAAACATAAGTAGCAGAACATGTACCTTCTGCACTGTTAAATAGAATATCCCTCTAACAACAGCAATTAACAATCCACCACATTTTATTAAGCCAGTTCCTGTCAATGTTCTCAACCTATGGCGCAATTTGGGAAAAATCCTTCTGTGAGGATGCTAAATGCCTTCTAGGTTAGTTTACCCTATCCCCTTTCTATCTCAGGAACCCAAAGGATCCATTGTTAAGAGATTTTACTACTAGGAGGTTTGATCACAGGATAAAGAATACCAGAGATATTCAAATTGGCTAAGATGACAGGAAAAGATAATGGTGAATGTTTTGGGGGGTATGTGTGAAAACTGGGGCACTAATACATTATGGGTGGAGTTGTGAATTGATTCAACCATTCTGGAGAGCAATTTGGAACTATGCCCAAAGGGCTATCAAACTGTGCGTACCTTTTGATCTGGCAGTGTTTCTACGGGGCTTATATCCCAAAGAGATCTTTAAAAAGTAAAAGAGACCCACCTGTGCAAAAATGTTTGTGGCAGCCCTCTTTATAGTGGCAAGGAACTGGAAATGGAGTGAATGTCCATCAATTGGAGAATGGCTGAATAAGTTACAGTATATGAATGTTATGGAATATTACTGTTCTATGAAAAACAATCAGCAGGATGATTTCAGAAAGGCCTGGAGAGACTTAGATGAACTGATGCTGAGTGAAATGAGCAGAACCAGGAGATCATTATACACAGCAACAAGAAGATTATATGAAATCAATTCTGATGTAATTGATTGTGGTTCTTTTCAACAATGATATGATTCAGATCAGTTCCAATGATCTTGTGGTAAAGAGAATCATCTACACTCAGAGAGAGGACTGTGAGAACTGAGTGTGAATCACAACTTTACATTCTCACTCTTTTTGTTATTGTTTGCTTGTATCTTGTTTTTTTTCTCATTTTTTTTCTTTTTTGATCTGATTTTTCTCGTGCAACATGATATATTGTTAAGCATGTGCAATTCTTCTATACATATCTCTTGCTGTCTAAGGAAGGGGGTGGGGAGAAGGTGAAAGAAAAAATTTAGAACACAGGATTTTGTAAGGATGAATTTTGAAAATTATCCATGTATATGGAAATCCAAAAGTTTTTTTTTTAATAAAAAGCTTTAATTAAAAAAAATAGCAGAGGTAAAAGGGACCCTGAAGCTCATCTAGTCCAGTCTCATTTTTTACAAATAAAGAAATAGAGACTCAGTATGCCTTTCTGCCCAAGGTTACATATAACTACAACTACCATTAATAGTAATAATAATAATTGTAAACTAGCATTTTAAAATTTACAAAGCATTTTACAAATATTATCACATTTAATATTTACACCAATCTTGGGAGTAGGAGTTATTACAATCTTAATTTAACAGATGAGGAAACTGAGGCAGACAGCGGTCAAGTGATCAGAATCATATAATCAGTAAGTATCTAAGGTATGATTTGACTTCACTCTTCCTAATTTCATATGTAACACTCTTTCCACTGTGTCACCCAGCAGAAGAGCCTGAGTTTCCTGAATCTAAATTCATTTCTCTATTGTACTAGTTGTCTAAGATTGTCTTGGTATAATTTAGGAGTTGCTTTTATCGACCTTTCCTGGATGCCCAATATAATTGGGGTGTTGAGAGATGGTGCAGTTGACAGAAGCCAAGTGGGAAATGGGAATGACTATTCTCTCCTCTTCAAACTCCTGAGATCTGAATAGACTATCCCATGACCTAGAGAAGATAGCTCAGTGTTTCTGAGCATATCAACAGTTTTCCTTTAAATTTCATTTCTCCCTCTTCTTTCTTTGTTCTTCTTCCTCATTCTTTACCCCATATTAATCATATCTGTTTTGTTTTAGGAAGAAACCTTAGAAGTCTTCCAATCCAACTCCTTTATTTTGTTCTAAAATTAGATATTATGCTTATTTGTGTAAATAATATAATTATGACAGACCAACAGCCTAGCATATCCCCCAAGCAGATCTCTAAGCTCCTTAAAGGAATTAAATCATATTTCATCCTCACCTATCAGAGACTTGCACATAATACAAAGAATGTTGGACTTGAAATCACAAGTCTTGGGTTCTGATCTTATCTCTGTTATTTGCCCATATTAACCCTGGACAAGAAGACCTTCCATTTCCTTTATAGTAGACCTCTATAATTTTCCTCATCTGCAATATGGCTATTACAATACCTATAATATCTACCTTATAGGATTGCTGTGAGGAATAAATGAGATCAAATTATGACAAGCACTTAACCCATTTGAAAGAGCTATCTAAATATCTTTAGTTATCATTCATTAAGAAACAGATCTAGAAGATAAATGCCCAAGGTCACATAGAGTCAAAATTAGAACCCAGATTTCTTGGCCAATCTGTTCTTCACTCTGTGGTTAAAGATATTTAGTCAAAGATATGCAGATGGATGAGCTGAGGTTTACCACATCAGACTTGCTGCTAAGAGTATGCTATTTTTGGGCAAAAGCTGAAGTAAAGGAGTCTGGGTCAGAAGGGCAGTTGGAGGTGGCTGCCAATGGGTAGAAGGATCTGATATGATCACATGCATTTTTAATGGTTTGGAATCAAATTGGCCAGATCAGAGGTGTTCAGTGTACATCCATGGCCCTGCTCTTAGGGTTCATATTTAAAAAAAACAAAAAACAAAAAACAAAGGACAAGGTGGAGAGCCATGGATTAAGTCCATGAGCAAAGATCAAGTTGGTCTGAGTAGTTTTACCAATAGAAGAGAAAGAAGAAAAAAGGAAGGAGGGAAAGAAGTCTATGCTACTGATGAGGTCCTGAGTACCTAGGCTTCCAGATTGTATAAAGTAACTCAGGAACTCAGACTCTTTCTTGTAGTGCACAGAGAGATTATGACTGCACCCTGTAACAACCTCAACACTACAGTGAAATTTTTATCAACAGATTCTCTCTCTCTCTCTCTCTCTCTCTCTCTCTCTCTCTCTCTCTCTCTCTCTCTCTCTCTCTCTCTCTTTCTGTCTTTTGCTAGCAATTTTAATTAGATACCAGAAGTAGTAATAAAGATTGCAGAGATTTCTTTTTCTAATAAGACTAGCAAGTACTTATCCAGGGCTTTAAACTTCACAAAGCACTTTGCATATGCTAACTCATTCTATTTTCATAATAAGACCCCTCCAAAAACTACTAAAAATCCACAAAACACTATGGATTCTTGAGAATCCACAAATAAAACCAGAAACCAACTAAATTGCTCCCACTTACTATAGGCCAAACCATTGGCACAATTCAAATCTGTACCAGAGAGGTCTAGTTCTAGTTCTAGTTCTCTGTGGAATATTCTCTTCTCTTTCTTGGAGATGTATGTTTTTAAAGACCATCTTCCTTCTGGGAAGTTGGTGTTTGACTCTCCAATTCAGAATCTCAATTGGAAATTCTTTAACTCAGAATTGCTCACTAGGTAACACCTAAAAGTAAAAACAGCTATCCTCAGAATTACAATTCTGTCCTCAAAAATGGAAGTAGAAAGGCTGAAGAAGCTTAAAAAACTGGAGGTCCAGGAACCCTCCTCTGAGCTTCTTGCTATGTGTTTCTTCTGCAAACCACCATTTTCTTTTTCTTAGAGCGGATTAATCTCCTCCCTTTCCCCATGCCATTGGTTGCATTCCAGTCCAGAAATCCAAGAAAGAAAATGAATGAAAAGGGGGGAAAAAAGGTGAAATATATCAAAGTTTGCTCTTATAAATCTGGAAAGAAGTGTTTCCTTCAAACAAGAACCTCTCTTTTCTGACTCTTAATTACCAAATATCTTGGAGGCAGCCCCAGGCTAAAGCTCAATGGGAGAAATCCAACAGGACCTTTTATTAAGGGACGGGGACAACCAAGTCCAAAATCAAATTGATTGGAAAGACTCATCAAATTGTCTATGCGATCAATTCCCTTTTTATCTTCTTCCCATGGGTACCTTGCCCCAGGCTGCCTCAAGACAGGAAACAGCAATAAAGCCCCTAACCAATAACATCGAGGCACATAATGCTTTTTTTCCGTTTTATTTTATGTTATTCTGAGCCTAAGAAATGCCAAACAAAAGATTGTGTTTACAACTACAAATCTCCGTTGCAGAGAACTTCCTTTCCTTTTAGAGTATATAACTTTCTTTTAGGGGAAAATAATAATAGCTAAAATATAGCACTTTGAAGTTTTCATGGTATTTTACATATATTATCTCTCAATCAATCAACAATTATTAAGCATCTACTATTTGTTAGTCATTGGACTCAGTATCATGACTACAAAGACAATGAAAGAAATCCTAATAGCAAAAAGTTGTGTTCCAGTGGTGGAGACAATAAAATAGACTCACAAATAATCCTTAGAGGTATTATTACCCACACTTTAAAGGTGAAAAACAGCCTTCAAGAACTAAAGTGAAAGTTATATCAATATGTAACTTTCAAAGCTCGTTTTGTGCTTCTGCCAGGCCTTTTTCCTATTCCTTTCTCTTGGAAGGGAGGATAATTCCCCAGTCACCTTCTTCCTTTCCCACTGAAAAAGAAAAAAAAAAAACCTTTTAGCTAAGAAGAACTGAAGATCAGGGTTTCTCTCACCATTTCTAAATAGCTCTTTATATCCTTATAATAAATCTATTTGACTGCTAATGAAGTGTTGGTTTTCCTTCCTGAAAACCCAAGGAGTCAATCATGATTACATACCCAGTCTTAGGGCAACTTGTTACAGAAAACAAACAAAATAAAACAAAACATGCTACTAGCTCTAGAGTCAGAACACGTGTATACAAATTCCACTTTTGGTGTTTATTACCATTCAACCCCTCTGGGTCTCAGTATTCTCATCTGCAGTTTGGACCAGATAGCCTCCGATGGTTCTATAAAATCTAAATATAGGATTATCAATTAATAGTTGTCCTAATAATATCAACTGATTGAGTGGATGACAAAAAAACTGCTATGAATTATATTATGCTTTTAAGTGAATGTGTATTTTATTGATCATAATAATATTCACATAATTTGAAGAAAATTAGAAAAACATATATGTCCTGATGAAGATAGCATAGCTTAATGAGTAGAGAGCTCAGTCTCAGAATCAGAAAGACCTAGTTTCCAGTCCTCCTGTCAACTCATACTGACTGTGGGACTCTGAGAATTAACTAACCTCCTAATCATCAGTTAATTAGGATTTACTAAATACTTATTTTGTGCAAGAAACTGAGGACACAAAGAAAGGTAAAAGACTATCTCTGTCCTCGAGAAACTTACATTCTAATGGTGAAAAGGAGGCAACATGGATGCTATATGCAGAATAAATTGGAAAATAGGCAATAGAGTGAAGGAACTAGAACTTAGAGTTACTAGAGACTAAGTGGTGTCAAATGAAGGCATAATTGCTTTCTTGTTATTCAGTTATTTTAGTCATGTATAAACTTTCCTGATCCCATTTGGGATTTTCTTGGCAAAAATACTGTAGTGCTTTGCCATTTCTTGCTCCAGGTCATTTTACAGATGAGGAAACTGAGGCAAATAGGATGAAGAGACTTGCCTAGTGTCACAGAGCTAGTAGATATGTTGAGACCGCATTTGAACTCAAATCTTCCTGACTCCAGACCCAGTATCCAACCACTGTGCCATTCAACTAACCACTATATTCACTTAGAAAATCACAAATTAATGTTGTCTAAATTGTATCTATTTCTCTAATTTAACATTTCCCAATTATGTTTTAGTCTGGTTCCAGTAGTTTTGCTTGTAGCCTAGAAGGGGAGAGAGTTTAACACCTCTGCCCTAGGCTACTCTTTCAGACTATCAACTATGAAGAAAGTGGCTGACCTACATTGGTAGAGAGCATTTACTCACCCAAAGTTTCCTATTCAAAGGAAATCACAGGTACAATCCCTATCCTCAATATGTGCTAGACATTATTTATTCCTTCCACAAAAGTATTTATTTACGTGTTCCAGTTCACTGGTCTTGCTAGGTTTCCTGACTTCCCAACAGATGTCAAATGGTCCCCTTCTCAGCCTACCATCTCCAGGATCCTTACACATCTATGTCATGACACAAAATGAATCTCAGGTGCCTCTGTTCCCAGAGTCTTCACAACTATTATGTTTTTTGAGCCTCAGGATTCAGATACAAGAGATAGCTCCAGAATCAAGAATATTTGAATCCTTTTAGCTCTTAATGAGTCTTAGCTTTAATGTGTCTCCTTCCCAAGTTCCACATTGGCTTTGATTGGCTGTTCATAATCTGATGTCCTATTTCTCCTTTGGTGTACCTTCTTCCTGAATCATTATCTCCTGTGGATCTAGAGATTCAGTAGGTCACACCAATCTGCCTAATTTTCTCTTAATCCACTATTTCCAAGTGGGGTCGCTGAATGGAGCTATTGAAATGACTTCACTTTTAAAAGGAAGAGACCTGGATTTGAATCTTGACTTCTGTTGCCTTGGGCACATAATTTAATCTTAAATCTTCATTTCTTCGCCTATAAAATATGTTTACTAATCCTTACACTTGCAACGAATCCATTGATCTTCATGTTGTAATGCAAATAATATTAGTAAAACTTAAAGCACTATAGACCCATCAAGGTGTTTGTTTTTCTTATTAATAGAATTTATCATTTTTTCAACCTCTCATAGTATTGCATAGACACATCTGAAAAATGATGGTGTGAGCATCTTAGAGTGCTCTGTTTCTCCTTTTTTTTCCTCCTGAGGCAATTGAGGTTAAGTGACTTGAACAGGATTACACAGCTAGAAAGTATTAGTTGTCTGAAGTCAGATTTGAACTCGGGTCCTCCTGACTTCAGGGCTGGTACTCTACCTACTGCACCACCTAGCTGCTCTCCTCCTATTTTCTGATTGACCCTAACTAATATCCCCCTTAGAAATGTAATCTTCTTCCTCAAGTTTCTTGAGCATACAGACAAACATCACCTATAAAATGAATAAAAATCCAAATTTACAAATGGGAAAATTGGGGGGGGGGAACAGCAAAAGAAATTAGCGTTAGGACTCCTTTAAATGATTCAATCCCATAGAACATTCAAATTACAATTAGATTTACAAAAATTTTGTTTCCAAAACATAACTAGCTAATGAAACAAATTCTCTATATTTCAGATCTGCCTGGTCTGCCTTGTCAATGCCCACACAGGTGCTGAGTTCCCAAAATTTCAATGTTTATAAATTAATAACCTATTTGTTTAGGAGTAGAGACTGGAGGGGCAGATAAATGGAGCAATAAATAGAAGACTGGCCCTGAAGTTAAGAGGACCTGAATTCAAATCCAGATTCAAATCCCACTTAATACTTAATAACTATGTGACCTTTGGCAAGTCCCTTAGCCTCCATTGCTTTACCCCCTCCTCCCCAAAAAATCAGGTTTTAAAAAAAAATGCAATAGACACTGGACTTGTGATGTTACTGGTATGAGAAATTCTGAGATAAGGAAACTCCTGCCTCAAATACAGATTAGTACCTTCTATACTAGAGTCAGAGAATTTTATAAAACATTGAGATTGATGTGGTGGCTTGCCCAGGGTCACACTATCAGCATATATTAGAGATGGCATCAAACCCAGGATTTCCTGGCTCAAAGTCCATCCGTTACCCAGTACTTCATGCCCCATACTAGCCCAATTTCCTTACTAGCTTTTATAAACAGTAATCAACTGATAAGTATTGATTAAGTGCCTACTATGTGCCAGACACTGAGTCAAGCCCAGGGATACAAGTACCAAAAAAAAAAAAACCCAATCTCTCATGTTTACTGTTTCATTTGATATATATAAGAAAAGGGAAGGGAACCTAATTCTTTCCAACTGAACATGAAAAATCCAAGTCTCAGAAAATTTAACTGCTTGCCCTGAGGCCACAAAGCTAGCTTTTTAGCTGCAGGGCCAAGACTGGAATCCAGGTCTCCCGAGTCCTAGCCCAGTACTCTTGCATCACTCACAGAACTACCCTTGAAAAGTTTATGGTTTACTAACAAGAATGAAACAAGTTACTAAAACATCAGGCTTAGGGCTTAGCCAGAAGCTAGATGAGATTTATTTTGGCAAGTTATACAACTGTCTCATTCTGAGTTTCCATTCTGAAAGTTTAAAAGAGGTCACCCCCAAACTCCCTTTAGTTCCCCATCCCTTCCCCTACATCACAATGCAGGTTACTTTGACATACAAACCAGCTCCCGGGCTAATGTCCAGCCAAGCCAATGTAGAGTGGCAATCCTCCCTCCCTGCCGGTTCCCCCATAGCCATCCCTTTAGGCACAAACCAAGATTGCTGCCTGAAAACATCAGGGAGAGACAAGTCTGTCAGAGAAAGGATAAACTTTCTTTCTAGAATCTAGATGAAATTTAGGATGCCTTTTAAAACAATTCTTTAATATTATGAATTTTATAACCACCAGCCAACAAAGAATAATAAAGAGGATACTGAACTCCTATTATATATAAGTTAAGACATATACTAAATTTTACAGTTAATAATTTCTTTGTGCATTTCTTTTTAAATTTTCTGTGTACATAAAATATTTTATTGAAACCTCTGCTTTAAAATTTAATTTCTATCATTATTTTTCCCTCCTCTCCAATAAAAAGTCCTGTCCCCATCTTCAACTGACCAAGCCTCAGGGACCTGTGACCTTGGACTCTGCCTGGACACAGAAACATGAGGCGAACCCCTGAGCTGCCTCCAGGCCACCTCCCATCTCCCAGAGATATATGAGCTGTAGACGGAAAATACAGAGAGCTACAGTATCTTAACAAGAGTGAAACAAATGTCATACTTGTCTCCAACAGGCAAAGAGGAGGGGTATTAGAAAATATCCATCCATTCTCCCAGACATTTAATGTCTGGAAGGAGAATAGAGTACATAAAGATAACCAGTTACTTTTTCGATGAGGAGACTAAGGGGGCAGATCACTGACAGTGCACATTTATGTGCTTTGGGCTAGGGAAGGGGTTGTGTTGTTTAGAAGCACACAGTTTTTTAACCAAGCAGTCAGAGTAGGAACAGGAACAAGGACAAGGCTAGAAAGATGTGAAGCGAAGATTCAAAATCGACACAAAAAAGGCAAAGTAATTTGCTCCTTTTCCTTCTTTCACAGATGAAGACCAACTTTCAAGCTGAGCCCACAGGAGGACCACCAGGAACTGCCAACCTATGGATGCTTGAATAGATCCCATACATTCTCTGAGTTGGCATTTCTCTTGGACCTTCATGAAAACCCATTGGAGCCTACCAGAATTGGGAGGGACCTTTCTCAGGCTTTATGTATATATATGAATTTATATCCATGATGCTTAACTAAATACCATATGACCTTCCACTGTTTGTCTTTAGGCAACTTTCTCCTATCCTACTATATATTATATAATTATATATTATAATATATACAACTCTACATATATATATATATATAGAAAGACAGAGACAGAGACAGAAAGAGACAGAGAGACAGACAGAGAGACAGAGAAAGAGACAGACAGAGACAGAGAGAGGGGCAGAGAGAAAGAGAGAGCGAGACAGAGAGACAGAGAAAGAGTTATTTATTATATATCATAGTAGAGTTGGGTGGCCAAATGCCACAGTGGATAGAGGGCCAAGCTCAGAGTCAAAAAAGACTTCTTTTTATGAGTTCAAATCCAGCCTCAGATACTTACTAGTTGTATTATTCTGGGCAAGTCACTTAATCTTGTTTGCCCCAGTTTCCTCCTCTGCAAAATGAGCTAGAGAAGAAAATGGCAAAAAAAAAAAAAAAAAAAAAAACCTTCCAGTATTTTTCCAAGAAAACCCCAAATAGAGTTATAAAGAGTCAGCTGTGACTGAAACAACTGAGCAACAACAGCAGAAAGAGTATTCACTAGAGTCAGGTATGGTGGGTTCAAATCTTGCTTTTGACAATTATATGTATAATCTTGGTTAAGTCACTTAACTGTAAACTAAAGAGACTGATCAATTGGAGAACAACTAAAGAATATGTGGCAAATGATATAATAGAAAATTGTTGTGCTTTATGAAATAATGAATAAAATGCAAACAGAGCTCTTTAAGACATATGAAATGATGCAGAGAGAAGAACAAGGAAAAATATAAATAATGTAATGTGAAGCACAACAAAAAAAGACTGTGAAATTATAATGACTAAGCATGGACTGAGAGAAAAGATATGAGAATGAAGCTTCCTCTCTGAAGAATTAAGGGAACTATGGATATGGATAACACATAATGTCAGAATTGGTTGATACATTGGTTAGTAATATTGAACTGGTCTTTCTCTTTTTTATTCTTTGTCTTAAAGGATAGCTCTTTGGATAAGGGCAATGGGGGACATGTTGAGAAACATAAAAACAGAAGTTATCAGTAAATTAAAAATATAGTAAAATGGAGGGTTGGACAAGGTCATTTGAAGCCCTGTCCAGCTCTATGATCCTCTATGATCTCTACTTTGTTATTGACTTCCCTATAGAAAAATTCAATATTTAAGAGTCAGGAACATCTACAAAGAGCCTAGACAAAGAGCCTTGCAGAACTAGGGTATACCCAGCCAAATGGCAAAAATCCACCATGTTAGCTTCCCCTATGATAGCTTATCCCACCTGAAGATATCCTCTTTTCTTGTTTCATTTGACTTCTCATATGTTCCTGGCCATGGTGATGATTTAAACTATTGTCAAGCATTTGAAGTGCCTACCAAAAATACAGGAACTCTAATGAAACTTATTCTGTTTTGGTTTTTCATGAGGAATGATGCTAAACACATTCTCCAATCCCTTTCTCTGTTCTCTCTATTCTGTGCTTCTGGAAGTATCTCAGGATAATATGATATAATAGAAAAAAGGCTGGATTTAGGAGTCAGAGAATCTGAGTTTAAATCCTGGTTCTACCACTCATTAATTGTATGATGCTGGGTACACTTGGCTTTCTTAGCAAAGGCCCTGGAGGGCTTTGCCATTTCCTTCTCCAATTCATTTTATAGCTGAGGAAACTGAAGCAAATAAGGACAAGTGATTTGCTCAGGGACACACATCTAGTAAGTACCTAAAGTCAGATCTGAACTCACAAAAATGAGCCTTCTTGATTCCAGGGCCATCCATTGCACCACTTAGCTGTTCAAAGGATCAAAATGAATAGCCTTCAAAATCCTACTCCACTCTAAATTGATGGCACTTTGCTCCTCCTTTGGTTCTGGGTCCACCCAGGAGCTCAAGTAGGCTCTGAACTAATTCTGGGCCACATCTTGGACCTAAAATTAATTCTCCTTGGGGAGACCTGAGATCAGGATCTTGGTTCTTGTCTTTGCTGGGAGTAAGCTTAGAGTTAAAGAGGGAAACAGAATTTACCGGATCTGCTCTCCTCTACAATAGACCATGGGATAAAATCCAAATATCCTTGATCCCTTTAAGAGCCACAGTCCTTATCTATTACCCCTTCCCCCATGCTTTCCAGGGGACAGGGCCACCAAATGACTCTAAGGAGAAAAAGGACAAAAAAATAGTTGTATGAGAGCCCAGAAAAAAAATTGAGCAAAGCCAGAGGATGCTGTGAATTGGGGAAGAAAAAGGGGAGAAGGCATTCTTAGGGAACAGGACATCTTTTATTGATCAGCACATTAGCTATTGATGAGAAGCCATTGTGCCAATCTCTGTCATCAAGAGAACCCAGAAGACACATGCTCTGGGTGTAGTGTTGAGGTGTCTACACTGGGGCTATGCAGGGCTCCTGGACAGAAACACCTGTGATGATGGCTTGACCCAGGTTACATGGATATCCTGGCGTGGGGAAAGGGGAACCAAGAAAGCCATGTCAATGTGCTGAGGGTTGGGAGATAAAGAAGGCATTTTTCTTCTAATAGATTTTGGTCATTTTCTACTTCCCCTCTTATAGAACAAGATGACTTTCTCGATGCTTGTTTAATTCATTGACTAATGCTCAATGCATGAAGATGGTCCCTGCTACTCTCAGTCTTATCATATAGGGATACTGAGGCTAATGACCTCTCCTTCCTAAAACATGGCCCTGATCTGCTATGACTTGAGTCCGCATTTAACTGCAATCCTATGGATTAAAGCATTATGCATTCATAAGGATCTCATTAAAATGCAAACATGTCACCTAGCAAGGTCATGTAGCTACATTCCTATACAGGTCCTTTGGAGAATAGAGGGCTTAAGTATTTCCATGGAGGAAGGGAGAAAAAGTCTGGAGCAGTAGGTTTTACACAGATAGAGAGGGAATGAATTAGGTGTCAGAATCAGGGAACCTGATAAGCCTATGGACAGCATGGAGCTCTGGCCAATGAGGAGATAGAGAACACAAAAAGTGACAGGAAAACAATGAAGATAAAATTCGTCAATCTCAGAGGACTGACCTTAAAAGGGGATTTCTAAGAAGTAATGAAGAGGCAGAGTGGAATGATGGTGGGGGGAAATACTGGATCTAATTAGGATCAGAAGCCATGGAGTTCAAATCCTAGCTATGCCATTAATTATCTGTGAGATTTTCAGCAAGTAATTTAACCCTTTAGACCTCAGTTCTTTCATTTGCAAAAAGAAAGTGTTGAACTAGCTGAGCTTCATCCATTCTCATGGAAGTGTCTATCTTCAACAACGTGAGGATCCAAATCAGTTCCAATTGATGAGTAATGAACAGAATCGGCTACACTCAATAAAAGAACACTGGGAAATGAATGTGGACCATAATATAGCATTTATACTCTTTCTGTTATTGTTTGCTTGCATTTTTGTTTTTATTCCCAGGTTATTTTTATCTTCTTTCTAAATCCGATTTTTCTTATGAAGATAACTGTATAAATACATTGTATTTAACATATACTTTAACATATTTAACATGTATGGGACTACCTGCCATCTAGGGGAGGGGGTGGAGGGAAGGAGATGGAACAGAAGTTTTTTCAAGGGTCAATGTTGAAAAATTACCCATGCATATGTTTTGTCAATAAAAAGCTATAATAAAAAAAATTAACTGACCTCTGACATTTCTTCCAACTCTATTATGAGAGTTCTGAGCCCTCTTTGGAGAGAGATCCCTTCCCTAGCTATTTCTCTGGGTCTGGGGCATTACTGTCTAGGCTCTGCTAAATCTATTAAACACCTAGATTCTATTAGCAATGTGATAGCAAAAGGGATCATGGGTTCTTTCACACCTGTCAGTCTAACACCCTGTCAATTCATTCCAATCTCCACCAAATCCAGTTTTTGCTTATGTCAGTTGCCATGGTCTCATATCTTATGCCCCAGAACAGTTAAGCAGGGTCCATAATGTAAAAACAATCTATTTAGCTGGTATTTGGAAAAAAACTCAACAGCCTCAAAAAAACAAACAAACAAACAAACAAAAGCCCTATCTGTTGTGGAATGTAACAGCATTGTTATGAGGGACAGAAAAAAAAAAAGTGATTTAGATGCTTAGGTGGCCAGGTTTGGACAGGTTCTTAGATGGAATGAGTGTGTAGATGAGGCTCTCCCTCGACCATAGTCAATGACTGTTAGTTTTAATATATGTGCATACTTATTTACTTATATAGATATGTAGATTATATCTATATGAAAGAGAAGTTAATATAGGCTCAGGGACATTCTAGTGTCTAGAATTTGATCTATGCAATTAAACTATAAATTTTATTGATACGTTCTTCTCTTCTGTTCAAAAACCTCCATTTTTTAAAATTAGGCCCCAGAAAGGAAATGTCTTTCCAACAAACTTCCACCCTGCTAACATTCACAGAGCCCAGCCCCCTTCCCAAGCTGATTCCTCTCCCTTAAGTTTCCTCCAGCCAGAGACATGATCTTGTTTCACAGCAGGATAGGATTTCTGAATCCAAGGCATAGCCTGAGCAGGCTCCTTCCAAACCTCCTGTTTGCTCCCAAGACCAACAGACACTCTGGGACTGCTACAGAAAGCTGAGCTCAACTGTCCATGAGGCACCTTCTTCTGAAGAGGAAAAGATATTCTCCTCTGATCCTGAATTTTTTTTTTGGTGAGTTATCAATACCTTTTCCTCTTTCCAGACTCTACTTGGAGTCATAGAATCTTAGGCTGCCCGAGCTGATAGACACTTTAGAAATCATCTAAAAACCAACTTCTCCATTTTAAAGAAGGGGATGATGATGTAAAGGGAGAAAGACTTTACTCAAAGTCACAGAGTCAGCTGGTACAGTCACAACTATAATTTGGATCTTCTGGAATCAAGTCAATGATTTTTCTGAGAAACTGCCCTGCTTCCGTTCACCTGGCTCTAAAAAGCAAGCAATCAACAAATATTCATTAAATTTCTATTATGTGTCAGGCACTATGCTTGTCCATGGTGACATGAATACAATAAATGAAACAATCACTGGTTTCAAGCATTTAGAGAATAAATATAAATAAAATAAAATAAATACAGAGTAATTAAGTTAAAGATAGGAAGAAAGGAGGGAAGGAAGGAAAAAAGGAAGGAAGGAAGGAAGGAAGAAGGAAGGAAGAAGGAAGGAAGGAAGGAAGGAAGGAAGGAAGGAAGGAAGGAAGGAGAAGGAAGGAAGGAAGGAAGGAAGGAGGAAGAAAAAAAGGAGAGAGGGAAAGGGAAGGAAGGAAGGAAGAGCTTTGAGGGAATAGATAAGGAAAGGCTTAATAGAGCATTTGAGGAGGCAGAAATCAGGAAAAGGGGACTTCAAATCCAAAGAAAGGAATGGAACAATGAAATATGTACAGTGTTGGGTGTGAGCTACAAAGAATTGGCCCGTTCTAGATTGCAGAATTTGAGAGGCTAGACAAATAACCCACGGACATATTATTAAAGGATTTAAAAGTGAAACAGAAAAATGTATACTTATATTAATATATCCTAGCTACAATTGGGGAGCCCTGGAGTTTATTGAGTAGGGGATCTACTAAGTTTAGTTAAGCTTACATTCCTTTCCTTAAGGAAAATAACTTTGGCAGTTCTGTATAGAATAGAACAGAATTGGGAGAGACTGGAGACAAGAAGACCAATTAGGAGTCAACTGAAATAATCTAGGGGAGAAGTGATGAGTGCCTGAACTAAGGCTGTGTGAGTGATGAGAAATACTCAAATAAGCAATATAGATGAGAAATGGTAAAATTGGCAACTAATTAGATATGTGGATTGGGGGAGTGTGAAGAGTCAAGAGTGATGTTGAGGCTATGAATTTGGGAGCCTGAAAGGGTAGTGATGTCTCAAACAGAATAGGAATATTGGGAAGAAAGGTGGGTTTGGGGAAAGCATAAGTTCTATTTTCAACATGTTGGGTTTGAGATATCTCTGGGACATCTAACTTGAAACATCCAATTGGGAGGCAGTAATGAGGGAATAAAGCTCAATGGAGACACTGAGACTAGATAGATAAATCTGGGAATCATGTGCCTAGAGATAATAATTATACCCATGGAAACTGATAAGGTCACTGAGAAAGAGTATATAGAGACAAATAAGGGAGCCTAAGACAGAGCCTTGGTGAATCTAAACTTAGGGAGTGTGATGTGTTTTATAACACAGCAAAGACTCAGAGAAAGCGCTAGATACATAAGGAAGAGTAGCAAAAAAGTGGTGTCATAAAAATCCAAAAAGGAGAAAACATCCAGGATGGAAGGGTAGTTAATAGTGACATCACAGATTGAAAGAAACCACATATTTGGTCATAAGATCACTGGTATTTTGGGAGCAAGATATTTCAGTTGAGTGATGGCAGCAGAAGACAGATTAGAAGGGACTGAGGAATGAGATCACAGGAAATAACTGTAGACAGATTCTTTTAGTTGTTTGAGAAGGGAAAGCTATAGGTCCGTAACTTGAGGGAATTTTAGATTCTTTTGTTGTTATTCAATTGTATCCAACTCCTCTTAATCTCACTGGGGTTTTCTTAGCAAAGATATTAGAGAGATTTGTTATTTCCTTCTCCAGATGAGGAAACTGAGGCAAACAGAGTGAAATGATTTGCTCAGGGTCACACAGCTAGTAAGTGTCTGAGACCAGATTTGAATATAGAAAGATAAATCTTTCTGACTTCTGACCATGTTCTCTATCTTCTCTTCCAAGGAAGGCTTTTTAAGGATAGGAAAATGCACTTATTTGAAGAAACCAGTATATAGGAAGATGTTACGAAGACTAGAAAGGGGATGATTAAAAGGGCAGTCTGATGAAGAAGATAGGAGAGGATAGATTCAAGGGCACATGTGGTGTAATTGGCAAGGAGAAGGAACACCTCATTATCAGAGATTATCAGTCAATAAATAAGCATTCACAAAGTCCCTACTATGTGCCAGGCACTGTATTAAGAAATGGGGATATCAAATGAGGAAAAAGATCTACCCTCAAGAAACTCACAATCTAATGATGAAATAATTAGGAAGGAAACTTGCCGCAAAGGAGAGAGTATGAGGTCATGTCCAAAAGGATTCAGAAATGAAGAGGAAAGAGAAAGATAGAGTTCCTTGTGAATGGCCTCAATGTCTAAAGTAAGGAACGAATTTCTCTACTGAGTGAGTGAAGGGAAGGAAATTATAGGAGACTGGAGAAAAGAAGTTTGGAATAGAAGTATTGGAATATCAATAGAGAATAAAAGAACAGCCTCGCTACAATGAAGCCCCAGTTGAAGTTGGATAACATTGATTTATAATGTATTCAGTCAGCAAAGTTGTATTACTTCCTCCAGCTCTGTTCAGTAGCAAAAGAGAAGCATATAGGAGGTGAGTAGGTGGATGGTGGGCGTAATCCAGGCATGATGTTTGGCAAGAAATGAATGGCAATAAGAAAAGAAATCATCAGGGGATGTGGGAGTTGATGACAGTATGGATCTGAAGTAGTTAACTATCTATCAAGTTGAGATTGGGAAGAGTAGAAAGTAAAGGTAAGATTTTAGCTGGGACTTGAAAGAAGCCAGAAAGGCAGGAGGTGGAAATGAGGAGGAAAAACAATAGATCCTGGGATTTATGGAAACTGATGAAGTAGGAGTTTAGGGATTTCGAGGTTAAAATCAACATGGATAAAGTCTCCTAGAATAATAATAGGAATTGGGGAGGAATGGAGGATATTAAATGCACCAATATGCTCCTTAAAAAAAGGTAGGATTGGGCAACTAAGTAATGCAGTGGACAGAACACTGGCTTGCAGTCAGGAGGACTTGAAGTTGAATCCAGTCTCAGATGGTTAGCTGTATGACCCTGGGCAAGTCACTTAACTCTGATTGTTTAAAAAGAAAAAGAAAGGAAAAGAAGGACAGAGAATGACCTTGGATTCACATAAAATACCCACCAAGATTTGAACAGGGTGCTAAGTTCTGATAATGTGAAATTCAAAGGAAAAGTGGCCCAACAATGGTGGCAAATGAAGAATCTGGAAATAGCACTGGATAGCAAGAAATAACCCAGCTCCCAGTTTGCCAGGGGGGTATACAAAGGATCAGCCATTGCTAAGGAGATTACCCAGAGAAGCGATGTTGTCTAGAAGCAGCTGGGTCTCATTGAGATCAAGTTGGTGGGAGTGTGAGAGAAAGGTCAAGGATAAGGGAAAGTTTGTTCTTTATGAAATGAGAATTCCAGAGGGCACAGGGGAAGTGGTGAACAGAGTTGACTGGGATTTGAATGGGATTAAGTAGGAAAATAGATAGGATTAATAGGATGATTAATAAGATTAAGTAGAATAAATTAAGTAATATAAAGATGACAGAACAGGAAGTGCCAGTTAGAAATCATTTTCTCCGAGGTTGCCGACGATTGAATAATACAGGGATAAACAAGAAGCAGAAGGTTGGAGTTTATTAGTAGTAGGAGTAATAATGGATGGCAGATGAATTATAATGTTCATAGTTTCAAATGGTCAAGGTCATCCTGCCTTTGGGTCCCAGGTGCTGAATAAACAGGATGAGGAGGGAAGAGGTTATGGTTTGCAGCTGGTTCTCCCTGAGACCAGCAGAGGTCGAGGGTAGGGACAGAGTTATTCTTGCCTGGACTGCTTTTAAGGCTAGTTGAGTATTTTTTAAGATCAATGACTGAATGATTGAGTCAGAAGTTAGGCTGTAGTAAGTAAGAAAAAAGTAAGAGGAAAAGAAGTGATGTGCCCTCAATTCTCATTCTTCTTGACCTCTTCATATCCTTTGTGTTATCAATTACTCTCTTCTCCCTGATATTCTCTTGTCTCTAGTGTGTGTGTGTGTGTGTGTATGTGTGTGTGTGTGTGTGTGTGTGTGTGTGTATTTTCTTGAGCTTCTTACCCATCTAACCACTCTTTCTAATTCTCCTTTGCTGGATCTTCATCCAAATTACACCTATCCACCATGGATGTCCCTCCAAGGCTCTCTCCTGAGTTCTCTTCTCTTTTCCTTCTATTCTATTTTACTTGATGAGCTTATCTACTCCCATCGATTTAATTATCATCTCTATTTTCAGATTTACTTATCCAGACCTGACCACCCCACTGATCCCTCCATCTTGCATCTCCAACTGCCTACAGGACATCACAAACTAGATGTCTCATAGACATCCTAAATTCAATTGATCCAAAACTGAACTCAATAAGCTTTTCCCCTAAACCTCTCCCCTCCAAACTTCTCTATTGTTGTTGAAGGGACCCCTATCCTCCCAGTCACCCAGGCTCACAATTTAGATGTCAGCCTCAACTCCTCCTCACATTAATATCCCTTCTGTTGTCAAAGTCTATTGATTTTATCTTCCTAACGGCGCCTTCTGTGCATCCTTCTCTCTTCCATTACTTCCACCATCCTTGTACAGGTTCTTATCCTCCCACATCTGGACTACAGCAACAGCCTTTTGGTCACTGTCCCAAATCTCTCCCCACTTCAGTCCTTCCTCCAGTGAGCTGTCAAAACAGTCTCCCCAAAGCCCAAATCTCACCATGTCACCTTCTATTCTATCCACTCCAGTTGGCTCCCTGTTCCCTCCAGGATCAAATATAATATCTACTTGACCTTTAACATCTTTAATAACCTGGCCCCTTCTGACCTTTCCAGTCTTCTTATATTTTGCTTCCCTACTCCATCCCCATATACACCATAATCTAGTGGTACAGGCCACCTTGATGTTCCTTGTACAATATATTCCATCAACCTGACTCTTATGTGCTTTCACTGACTGGAATTCTCTTCCTCCTCATCTCCATTTCTTGGCTTCCCTGGCTTTCTTCAAGTCCCAGTTAAAATCCCACCTTTTGCAAGAAGCTTTTCCCAATTTCCCTTAATACTAGTGCCTTCCTCCCTGAAATTATTTTCAATTTATCTCGTATGTATCTTGTTTTATACATAGTGGTTTTCATATTGTCTCCCAACATTAGATTATGAGTTCTTTGTGGGTAGAAATTGTTTTTTGTCTGTTTTTGTGTCTCCAAAGATTAGCACAGTTCCTGGCATATAATTGTTGACTTACCTTAACTTGGCTATGGAAACTTATCCTTAATAGGCAAGAGATTCTAGATAGCTTGACAGTCCTCCTGGGGTGATTGATATCTGTCTGTTATTATAATTAAAGAGAGACTGGATGAGGTACAGAGAGAAAGAAGAAAGGAAAAGAACTTCTTTTTTGGGAGAACTTGTGAATAAATAAAAAAAAAAAAAAGAGAGAGAGAGAGAATTCTTGAATTCTCTGGCATTTAATAGTAGGATCATGCTTCCAAAACTAAAAGTATCTGCCAGTCAGGCTTTAATCCGACACACACATTCAATATGAAAGGATGGCTCAGAGTTTGGGACTCCGGTTAGTAGTGGGAGAAAAAAGCATGGTAGGGGTCAGGGGTAGAGTCCAACAGGAGAATCATGTAGAGGAACTGGAGGAGGGGGTTACTTCCCTGATTACTCCTGGAGGTGGAGAATGAGAGAATCCTGTAGGTGGCAATCTTTTCTCCCCTCTTCAAGGCTAGCTTTATAAAGTAGCAAAATATCCTGGGGAAGAGAAGGGAGAACATTAAAACTGAAAATGCGGATTTGAGTTCCAGATCTGACTTTGCCAGTTGTGTGACAGGATAGAGGAGTAAATATGCTGTAACAGGAAGCATATTTGCCTGAAATTCAGGGGACTCTACCACCTACTTGTTGAGTGACTCTGGATAAGTCATGTCCCCTGTCATGGCCCCCATTTTTTCGTGTGTGTGTGTGTGTGTGTGTGTAACCTTAGAAGGTCCTCTCTAGCTCCAAAGATCCATGATTCCAAATCACTTCCAAGTCTGTGTCTTCATTTATATAATAAGAAGAATAACACATGTGCTATTTAGCAGGCATATAAGCAGATCTTATAAACCTCAAAGGAGCATCTATGTCACTTAGGCAGTTTTGTAAGAAGGTTGAAGTTATAGTAGGACAAACGTGGAGTAACTTTGTCCCATTTAGGCATAATAATGTCTGTGCCTGTAAATGAACCTTAGGGTCATGTGTGATTGTCCCTAGGGTCCCCGGGGCTGGGCTAGTTATTGTTTTGCAACTCTGGTTCTCTGACCTGATTGACTTGCCAGGAAAATGACTCAGAGCTCTAAATGGCTTCTTATAAGCAAGTTATAAGTATAAGTTATAAGCAAAGTGTCAGCCCTTAGGCATCCATGTGGCCACTGCTCTGGGTCAATCTCAGTCACCCCAAAATTAGTCCAATGGACTGGTTACCGATGGAAGGGTGTCCTGTTGGAATCTAGTACCTTTGCTCAGCCTGGGCCCTCATTTCTCCAAGGAACTGCCTTAGAATCCTTAGCTTCCTTCAAGATTCACCTTTTGGGTCATCTGCTCTAGGTTCTGGAAAACCTCTCCCTCTTCAAATGACTGTGTGTGTATTGAAAGGAGGTACTCTAACTCCAAAGAATGTAATTAGTCAATAATGACAATTATAATAATGGTAACTAGCATTGGCATTGCACACTAAGGTTTTTAAAATGCTTTATATATATTATCTAATTTTGACCTTCACAACAATACTGTGCCCTATAAAGCCAACAAGCACTTATTATGCATTTACCGGATGCCAGGCACTACACTAAGTACTGGATTTAAGGGAAAAGAATGAAAATACTCCTTGCTCCCAAATACCTTAGAGTCTATTGAGATGTGCATAAATATATAAATGAATATATATATATATGTGTGTGTGTGTATATATATATATATATACACAAATATACACAAGATATATATGAAGTAAGTGAAAATTAATTTCAGTTCTTTGGAAGTTTTCTTGGTAAAGATACTGGAATGATTTACCATTTCCTTCTCCAGCTCATTTTACAGATGAGGAAATTGAGACAAACAGGGTTAGGTAACTTGACCAGGATCACACAGCAGTAAGTGTCTGAGTCAAGATTTGAATTCAGAAAGACAAGTATTTCTGACTCCAGATCCATGTTCTATCCACTGCTCCCTAACATACAATAGATGCTGAATAAATAAATGCTTGTTGAAATGGATTAGACTGAATTCTTAGAGAGGAGGGATGGAAATTTTATAGGATTAGGGACTTTGGGAACAAAGTTCCTCTGGTCAGTGAGGAGAAATTAAACAGATCTAAGTAAATTCAAGAATGATAAATCTTGGTGGGTTATTTAAAAAAGTAGGAAATTTGGGGATGCATCCATTATCTTATTGACTTGGGAATCATAAGATCATATAATTTAGAGCTGAAAGAAGCATTCTTTTTCCCTTTTTTTAGATAATATTTTCTTTTCCCCCCAATTACATGTAAAAATAATTTTTAACATTTAAGTTTTTTTTTTAATTTGAGTTCTGAATTGTATCCTTCCTTCCCTCCCTGAGATCGTAAGCAATCTGATGCAAGTTATACATGTTCAACTGTGTGAAAGGAGGATTTCAGAGACTATCCAGATGACCACCCCCAACTTCCCAATTTTGCAAGGAGAAATTATGTCACAGATGTAGTCAAGACTTGTCCCATTTGCACAATATGATAAGAGATAGAGTCAAAGTTTCAATCAGGCCAATTTTCTTTCCATTTCCCCATACTTAGATCCCTGAGTCAAGACCTCAGCCGGGCCACTCTTCAAAGCAAAATGTCTAACCAAAGGAGAATAGAGCCCATTTCAACTTGTATATTTTTGAGAATCCCTGACCCTCTCCTCTCTTCCCAAATGTCATCTCTGAGAATGTCCATTCCAGTGTGTTCCAGTGAAAGCTCAGACCAGGGAGGTACTCCAGAGCCCTAAGGGCATCCCTGACCTATTTTTGGAAGTCAAGTTATATTCTCTATTGCTAGAGTCTCTACTGCCTTTTCCTATACTCTGATCTGGTCTTACAGATAAATAAAGTTGGTTGACACCTCTGTGGGCACTAGCAAGGACCTCTATCCAAAAAAAAAAAAAAAAACCCTCACACGATTGGTCTATTAGAAATCTTATTGATAAGTCACTCCAAGGAACCCTTAGAGGTCATTTAATCCAACCCCCTTATTTTAAACATGAGCAAACAGAGGCCTAAATACATTAATTACCCCAAAACCACTCAGCTAGTAAGTAGCAGAGTCAGGATTCAAGTCCACATTAATTCATGATGGTGTTTTACAAGGAAGAGATATATGGTAGATAACAATTACTTGCAAATCACAGAGGAAGCGAGGCAAAGGTTAGGATATTTGTTTCCATTTTAATGAAATACAGATTCTAATTAAGGGGAGAGAGGGAAAGGATGGTTAGATTATCAAAAAAAAATAGTGAGAAAAGCAAAGATCTCAAATATTACATGATGGCAAGTGGGAAAAGAGCTAGGATTGGAGAAAAAGTCCAATTTGTTCACAAACACATCACTGGTAATTTTAGAAAGAATCTTTTCACTGGACTGATGAAAACAGAAGCACAAATTCAGGAAAGATCAGATTAATTCATAGTTGCTTTGCAAAGAAGAGATGTTATGATCGAAAATGGTTACTTGCAAATTATAGTGACAATGAAACTAAAATCAGGGTATTTTCTTTTGAATGAAATGCCAATCCTACTTGAAGGAGGGCCAGTTAAAGTATTAAAAAAAATAGTGGAAAAGGCAAAGATCTCAGATGTTACATAATAGCAGATGGGGAATGAACTAGGGTTAGGAAAAAAAATATATCCAATTTGTCCACAAGCATATTACTGGCAACTCTGGAAAAAGCCTTTAAGTGCACTGGTGAAAAGAAAAGAATAAATTCAGGAAAAAATAAAACAATACAGAATGTTTCTCCCAAGAAGAGAAAATGTAGATCTCAATTGCCAGGCCTTTGTCCTCTCACTCTACTATCAGAACCTCCTCTGTTAATCCATCCAATGTTCTCTTGCCAGATAAATTATCTATAAACAATGCTGTCATCATTCTACATCTTTATCTCCTAAAGTCTGGATTATTAATTTCCCAGATAATTCCAGTCTCAACTTCACCTTCAATCTTTTCTGTTACAGCTGTAAAACATATTTAGTATTTCATTATAGAGAACTTGAATTACTTATTAATTCTTGTATAAGTCTTATCTTCCCTAACTAGTCTATTCCTTAAGAGGCTATCTCCTTATCTCCCCATGGGGCCTAGCACAGTGCCTGAATATATTATTCTTCAAATATTTAACTATAAGATTATGTTTGGTCCAGAAGGCAAAAATCTAGAGATAACATCCTGACCTATTTACAGCCCAAAGGGAAGAATAATTGGAAAAAACAAAAAGTGGTTGACTATGGATACAAGATCCTCCACGTGGAAACTTCTTCCACCCATGGAGATTAACAACTCACCTATAACTTATAGAAGGTTACCTGGGACGCTGAAAAATTAAGGAGGCACATAATAGGATTGACCCCCACAGCTTCTGATTCCAAGGTCAACTCTCTATCCATCATTCCAAAACTCTTCATAAAGAGAAAAAGGACAGGATTCAGAGCGCATGGTGAGAAGGAGCTCTGCAGAAGAAGAAGGAGCTCTCCTTTAAAAAAGGGGAGATTGAGAGATTGTCAAGAGATAAGGAAGTAATAGGGGAAGGGGTGCCATAGGAACAGAGGATACCAAGGAAGAGAGTATGCATCTAATATTCTTGAAATAGGACATAGTCAGCTTAAAGTAATGGACCAGAAAGACTTAAGAAGAAAGTTTCCTTTAGGAAACCCTTTCCCCACCCCCAAAGAGAAGAAATAAGATTTATAATAAATTCTAGTTTGAAAGATAATCAGAACTTAGGTTTTTGCCTTGGTTCTGACTTCAGGAAACATTGATGGGGAAAACTATTTCAGATTCTCCTATTTTAGCTTCCTGAGCTCCTGCGCACCCATCTATGACCTGTTCACCCACCATCAGCATCAAAAGCCTGATTCCAGTGGTAGGTATGCTACTGATCATTTCATACATATATAGGTAGGCATGCTACCAAGGAAAGTATGGAAGGATGTTATGAATAGTATCTTATCCCTGCCAGAAATTGTTTTAGTACTACAGGTGGGCTAAGGAGAGATGCTCAAAATCATAATTGTCATCTCTATAATGCTTTAGTTACAGTGAGTTTTCACATACATGATCTCATTCCATTTTAAAAAGGAGCCTAATTTAAAATAATATCTCTATTTATATTAAGTCCCTCCACCTTTTATAATAAATGAATTTATCAATTTATGCCATGATAGCCTGCATTTATCACTCCTGGTCTATATGATCAGAATCTGGCACCAAAGAGGAGGCAAGGAGAGAAATCTCTTTCAAATTCATGAATCACTTGGGCAGAATGTGCAGCTAAAATCTATGAATGATTCCAGGCATCTGGTATGTACTTACTTTTGTATAAATTGTCTCACCTATTAGAATGTAAGTTCCCAAAGGAAAGAACTATTTTTTTCTTTTTCTTTTTATAAAATAGCACTTGATCCTAGAAAATTCTTAATAAATGCTTATTAATTGATGAATCACAAATTTTCAACTTTTCATGAACATCTATTAAGGGTATTAAACTTTGTTTTTTATTTTTCAATAGTATTTTATTTTTCCAAATACATGTAAGGATAATTTTTAACATTCATTTTTTTAAAACTTGGCCTTCCAGATTTTTCTCCCTCCCTCCCTACCTCCCCAAGACAACAACAAAGAGATGAAAGTGCTATGTTTTGATCCATATTCATTCTCTACAATTCTCTCTCTGGATGCAGATGGCACTTTCTATCCCAAGTCTATTGGAATTTCTTGAATCACCACATTGTTGAAAAGAGCCAAGTCCAGAACAGTTGATCACATAATCTTGTTGTTACTGTATACAATGCTCTCTTCCATCTGCTCACTTCAAAGAGGATTAAATTTAAAGAAACTTTTTAGTAGTGTATTTCAAAAGGACACTTTAAAGCAATTTTTAAAGTTAAAGAATTCTAAGGAGAGAATATTTTTCCTTTGTAATCACTAACTGTTCCTTTAATAGTTTATTGTAAACCTAATCTTACACAGAGACTAAGATCAGGAGGCAAAGCACTAGCTAGTCACCATTCTGGCCTCTTTCCCCTTAGCTCCTGCCAACTGGCTAGCTGTCCCACAGCATAAGGAATCACTATGTGGTTCCTTTTTATAACCTGCTTCCAAAGAAGTTCCCTGGTTGAATCGGTTCTTCTCAGTTATTCCAATCCCTCACACACTCTTCACTAGATGGAGAGTATTCCCGCATTTGGTCCTGCCTTTGACAGTTCCCATGAATTTCCATAGACTATGTTCAACACCTCTATATATTAAAGACCCAGGTCAGTGCAACCTCCTCCTTCCTTGATTGCCTCAGAATTTGTTCTCTTCCCCCCCAACACTGCTACCTTACCCTAATTACATTCCATATTATAGCATATTTATTTGTATTTTCTTTTTTTAGTTCTTTTTATCACTTATTATTCCTTGGAGCAAAAGTTTGAATTGATTATTTTTTTAATCCCAATAATTTAGAATAACATCCCACACAAAATGAATTTTAATATGCATTTGTGAAATGCACATATGAAATAATAGCAGCGTTTACATGTTTCTGATTTTGTCCTCATGACAATTTGTGATGTCAATCCTATTATTAGCATTATTCTACAGATAAGTGTGCTAAGGCTGAGAATATTTTGATGACTTTCTCAGGGTAATAAGCATCTGAGACAGGATTTGAACTGGAGTCTTTTTGGTACCAGGCCCACTGTTCTATCCACTGAGCCATCTAGCTGCCACTAAGAATCCACAGGTAGAATAATGATCCCCTGTTGGATCATTGAAAGCTCTGGCCAGTGTACTGAAGAAGCATGAAATAAATGGAATGACCAACTGTCAGCCGCCTTTCTCCTGATTGCTAGTGTCCAACTACTTGTCTTATAAGATACATACATACATACATATATACATAAGCATACACATGACTACATATTCACATACATAGCCAGCTAAGTGGTATAGCAGATAGACCTAGAGTCAGGAAGATTCAACCTCATGAGTTCAAATTCAGCTGGTCGTGTGACCCTGGACAAGTCACTTAATCCAATGTGCCTCAGTTTTCTCATCTATCAAATGAGCTGGAAAAGGAAATGGCAAATCACTGCAGTGTCTTTGCCAAGAAAACCCCAAATGGAGTTCTGAAAAGTAGGTTATGACTAAAAACACATACACACATATAATATATATATATTATGTGTATATGTATGTTGTGAATATGTAAATATTATCTCCCTTGATAGACAGTCAATAAATATTTGTTAAGGACCTATATTATGCCAGGTACCATCCTAAATGCTAGGGATACAAAGAAAGTTAAAAGACAGTTTATAGTATATAGTATATAGATAACTATATACAAAAAAGCTATATAAAGGATAAATTGAAAATAATCAAAAGAGGGAGGAGTCTAGGATTAAGGGAGATCAGAAAAGGCTTCCTGTAGAAGGTGAGATTTCATCTGGGGTTTGAAGGAGACCAAGAAAGCCAAAAGGTAGAGATGAGGAGTGAGAGCATCCTTGACATGGGAGAGAGTCCATGAAAATGGCCAGAAGTGAGAGATGAGTGTCTTGTACAAAGAAAGCCAGGGTCATTAGATTGAAGATTTAACTGTTATAAGGAGATTTGAAGGGTGATGGGGGGGAAGGCTATGAAAAGCTTTCAACATTAAATAGAGGATTTCTAATTTGGTTCTGGTGGTAATAAGGAGCCACTGGAGTTTACCGAGTTGGGGGTAACATGGTCAGTCCTGCACTTTAAGAAGATCACCTTGACAGCTGAAGAGTTGAGGAAAACTGACTCAAACCCACTGGTGAATTAAAGGAAAAACTTAATTTCCTGGCAGACAGAGTGGATGAGAACAATTTATTCCAATGGTCATGAAGGCAGCTGAAAAAAGTGCTGGGGAATACTTAGAACTTGTTCAGACATCAAAGACGCCAAGGTCATCCACTTCATCTCGGGTCATCACTAGTCATCCCTGACTCTTGTTTTGCCGCTGGACTTTAATGAGTCCGGAAGAGAGAATGCGGTTGACAGTTTTGCACAACTCTGCCTCATTTAATCTGATTCACGTGTAAGTCAAGACATCACCTTGTGATGTCATTGGCCTCTTCAAAAAGGAAGGACAAACAATAATAAAACATCACTTATTGGCAAACAGCCCAACAATCATCAAGTTATTAAATAATCCAGGGATGAGGAGATGGGAATTTGCAACAAGGTGGTGGCAGGGTCAAAGGAGAGAACGGGGCGTATATGAAAAATTTTAAGAAGGTAAAATTGCCAGATCTTGGTAACAGATTGGATATTGGGAGTGAGAGAAAATGAAGAATCAAGGAGACCACCAGATCATGAATCTGAGTGAGTGGAAATATGGTGATATTCTCAACAGTAATACCCTTTCAAGGGTATTCAGTTCACCTCACAGGATCCAATATTCAGCTGCTGATTTGCTCACTTCCTGATGTTTCCAAGGATCCTATTTCTTGGCTCTATCTTCAGATGACAAAGGCCAAAGAGTCGGGAGTGGAGAGGCATTTAGGTTAGGGTTAGCATCCACAATCTCATCTCCCTGAGGATAGGAAAGTTTGGCAGGAATGATCTAAGGTTACTCCTTCCTATCACACAGATGGAAAAATTGAGAAGTGGAATGCAAGGGAGAAAAAGCTGAAAGAAGCAAAGAATGAAGGTTTTTCTAGTCGTTGAACAAGATAAAGCCATTGATTGAGGAAACTTGAAAAAACACTAGTAATAAGAGAGCTCAGGAAAGGCTTCCCTTTAGAGGTTGGGATCTATGGAGGGAAAGGGGAATCTATCATTTCTATCTTCACAGAATCAGATATTATAGTTTCTGCTTTTACAATACCTCTAGTATAAGAAACCTTCTCTTGCATGGAGTCCAACTCCATCCCCCTTCATTTTACATATGAGGTAAATCTCCTGAAGTCACATGGTAAAAGTGCCAAAGAGTGAGATTTGAATCTGCATCCCCTGACTTCAATTCTATTGCCTCATAATGATCTTCAGCTAAAGGATGATTGCTATTTGATAGTCTCGAGAGGATGCTACAAGTGGGTATCAAAAGATCTCTGGGAGGCCTCTTACTTAAAGATTTACCTCTTGCTAAGCCATTGGAAACTTAACTTTCCACTTAGAATTTATTTCTATTCTCTGTTATGAGTCCATTACTTGTAGCTGTAGAGGCAATTCTGTGAAGTTTAATATCATCTTGAGAAAAAAGAAGATATTTTGGGAGGAGAATATAAGAATCAGGATCCTACTGAGTATCAGTTTCCCTTTTTAAAAAAAGGTGAACTCAGGAGGGAGGTGGAAGGAGTCAGAGGGAAAGATATATGAGCTAGTGAAAGTATGCAATGCTTCCTCCTTAACAAAAAAAACCCTAGTTTTCCATCCTAAATATTTCTCCTTTCCCCAGGTCACTTTCACTTGCTTTGATATGGAACTTTTATATGGTAGAAGCTGATTATTTTACTTTCAGAGGGGCAACAACATAGTTAAAGCACAGGCTTTTAGTCAAAGGACCTAAATTCAAATTCTACAGCTCTAAATGATATCGGATAAGTCTACGGGTCTCAGTTTCTTCATCTGCAAAATGAGGGAGTTGAATTAAAATAGTGGTTCTAAACTGAGATCCAGTAATTTGGTTTTTCTGTTAATTATATTTGAAGATTATTAATTTCCTTTATAATCCTATGCATTTTATTTTATGCACTAAAAAAAAATGATTCTGAGAAGGGTCCACAGGTTTCACCCAGACTGGCAAGGGGCTCCATCCATGACACACACCAAAAAAGATGAAGAATGCCTAGATTAGATGCACTGTAAGATATTTCTCAACAGCAGATTTTTGCCTTCCTAACAAAATATAACCAGTTTCTCCCAAATAGGTCAGTGTTGCTGTTACTTTTTTTAGCATGGTAATTTTGCGTAATAGTTTTCAGTGTACATTCACATCATTTCTTATGATCTTATTTTTTTTTTCTTCAAAGAGGTCTCATTTTAGGAATGTTTCTGTTATTCAGAGGTGGCCTATATTTGGACCAAAATATGCTTTCTTTTGTAACAACTAACTTACAATAACTTCCGATCCCTCAAAGCAGGCTGCTTCGTGCAGGAATTAGAGGGTCTGGGCTCGAATTTGCTCCATGTCAATTGTGAGGGCCAGAATGAGTTATTTTACTCTCTTTAGTCTTCAGTTTCTTTATCTGTAAAAATGAAAGGATAAGGGCCAGCTAAGTGGTGCAGTGGATAGAGCACCAGCCTGAAGACAGGAGGACCTGAGTTCAAATGTGACCTCAGACACTTAACTCTTCTTAGCTGTGTGACCCTGGGCAAGTCAATTGTCTCAGGAAAAAAAAATGAAAGGGTAACTTCTAAGGTCTCTTATAGCTCTAAAGCTATGGTAGCAAAATACAAAGTCCCACAATCCATTCTTTTCAAGGTCCCAATCCCAGTTGGAAGGAGCCTTCTCACAAATCATTTTGTACTGCTATCTGTCAAGGGACGTGACTAGCAAGCTAACATTCCTAATAGTTATATTTTCCTCTGTATTAGCAACTCTGGGCAAATTAGAAGAATTAGGAAATCTAGGAGAATTAGCAACTCTAGGCAAAATATGTCCAGGGTCAATAGCACAAGAGATTTCCTCATAGCAAATTTTCAACTCAAATTAAGTTGAGACCCCAGACCTTGTGGTGAAAAGTCTGTGGAGGGGAAACAGAGATACCAGAACTGGGAGCTTCTGGGAAGGCTGATAGAAAAGGGAGTGGGATGGGCCCAGGCCACGAAAGAGCTTTCCTGGTATATGGACACCTGAAATGGAAGGATGGAAAGGATGGATGACTTCCTACTAGAATGATCATTCCTACTAAGTGCAAAATTCAGTTATTCCTAAGTACTAAAGGAGTATAAGAAGCTATGAGTGCCCTTTAAAATTTCAGCATCCTGGAATAATGCCCCAATTGCTAGTTCCATCTTTTAACTGTCCTGTCCACAAAAACCTCCCTCTTTCTCTTCAGCTCCTACCTTCCCTGGCTTCCTTCAAGTCTCACCTAAAATCTCACCATCTGCAAGAAGCCTTTCTCACACCTCCTTAACCTTAGTGTCTTTCCTTAGAGATTATCTTAAATTTACGTTGCATGTATCTTGTTTCTACATGGTTGTTTGCATGCTGTCTCCCACATTAGGGAGCAGAGTCTACTCTGGTTATAACTCTTTCCTGCAAAGCTCACATCTCTAGCAGCATGCTTCTAGGATTTCTTTTTATTAAGACACACATGCACAAACACTCCAATATATCTCTATTCTGTATGGTATGGAATACATTAATGTTGGAAGTGCTGAGTTCAAATTCTACTCATTACACTTACCATCACCTTGGATTTCATCTGTAAAATTAGGCTAGCCATGATTCTGAAGTACCTTCCAGCTCTATAATTTTTTTCTTTCTGAGGCTACTTTTATTTATTAATTTGGGAGGGGCGGGGTAGGAAAAGGAGAGATAAGGGCCATAGATGCTTGACCCTTTTAGTTAGAGTAAATTGTGCCTTGCCCCAGCCCCATTTGTCCTTCCAAACCTACCTGGGAAAAGAGGATATGTCCTTCTCCAAAAGACCCACACACACACAAAATCCCCTTTAAGGGGCTGCTAGTCACTCTCAATTTATTGTTCTTCATTCCCCATCAGGCAACAAGGAAACATAATGAAAACTGAGAATATGGGCAAAGACCAGAGACTCCGACAATAGCCACCCACCATATAAATCCTTTTCAAAGGCTTTTTGGTAATGGTGATAACATACAGCTCAGACTAATTCTTTTCAGGAAGGGATAGAAGATCACAAATACTAATAAAGGCCCCAAATACCACATAACAGGGGATTCCTAGACTCCAACCCCCCTTCCCAGATGGCCCACCCCCTCCTCATTACTCTTACCTGTAGCATCACTTAAGGCAGGCACTTTAAAAGAACACCAACCAAATTGGCTTTCATCTACTGACTCTATTCCCATTGGTGGACTCACTCTATGGGTTCCTCCACAAATCAAGCAACAGCTTTAAGGTATCTTATCCCTCGAGGATATGCAATTTGTAGCAGATGATAGTTTCCCAAATTAGCAGTCGGGGGGGGGGGGGGCGGAATCTGCTTCTGGATTTTTGTTCCCATAAAATATTAATGCAAAGAGCTATTTTTAAAATGGTGACTCATAGAAAGAGAAATAAATATCTTCCAATGATAGAACTAGGGGGACCTTGGATTTTTTTTTATTTTTCCCCATAAAATATCCTAAACATATAATACCAAAGTGAATGGAAATCTCCAATGAACTTCAGCTCTTCCAAGACAGTTAACTCTTCAAAGACCCAGTCTTAGTATTAGCAGGAATGTTGTAATTGTTAAATTGACTTTTATGTAATTCAAAAGAATATTATATGCATCATTTTATTTGATCCTCCCAACAGTTCTGTAGTTAATGTCTGTCTCAATTTACAGATAAGGAAACTGAAGATAGGAAACCCTCAAAGGGTTCCCAAAAAAGGAAACAAGCATTTATTAAGTATCCAATACATGTCAGGCACTGTGATAAATACTTTACAAATATTATCTCATTTGATCTTCAAGACGATGTGGGAAGTAGGTGCTATTATTATTCCCATTTTATGATTAAGGAAACTGAGGCTGACAGAAATTAAATGACTTGCCCAGGATCACACTGCTAATAATTATTTGAGGTTAGATTTGAACTTATCTTCCTGAGTGCTCTATCCACTGTGCTATCTAGAAAAAAATGAGATACCCAAGGTTGAATAGCTAGGGAAAAGAGCGAATAGTCAGGAAAGATTTGTGGAAAAAAAAAAAAGTCATAACTGTACAGCTGGAAAAGACCCAACCAAGGGTTTTACATATTCCAAACTTGTCATTTTGCTGAGACAGGATAGTGTTATAGTTAGAGCGCTGGTTAAAGAAGCCTATTTCTGACACATGTTAACAGTTATCTAGTTTCTCAATGGTGTCAAGTTCAAATAGAAATGGAGGCCGCCAAATTGTACATAAGGCTCCATGCATGCTAACCTCATACTGACTTAGACAAACACACATATTTGGTTTCCTTTTTTAATTCATTAATTGATTTTATTAAATATTGCCCAATTGGATTTCAATCTGGTTGATCCAGAACTGGGAGTGTTTGTGGGCATTTGACATTTTTGCTCTAGGCCACTCTGTAAGACTAAAAGATTGAGTAAAGACCAATTGGAATTGAAACAGGAAGTTCCTTCAGCTGGAGGATCCCTTTACTAATGATATCACAGGTTCAGTTCCCAGGCTGACTTACCCACAAGGAAACCGAGGCCGAGGGAGGTAATGGCTTACCCAGAACTCACAGGGATGATGAGAAAGGATAAGAATTTGAATTTACTTTTTAACTCCATTTCCACGGTATCATTTTATCAAAGATGATAAGGGTATAGACAGAAAGAGATGGATTTGAACATTACAAGACTGTTAGATAGTAAAAGCAAAAGATTGGAATGAGAAATAAGGATGCTTCTACAGAGAACAGTCAGGTGACTGTGCTGGATGCAGAGAGCTAGTACTAAAGACTAGTTAGGGGAAGGTGAGTGGACATAGTGAATAGGGAAGGGGGAAGGGAGGCCTGGAGTTCAACTCAGTCTTCCTGACTTCCTCAGACACTTACTGGCTATATGACTTTGGGCAAGTCACTTAAACCTGTTTGCCTCAATTTCCTCATCTGTAAAATGAGGAGGAGAAAGAAATAGCAAGAAAATCCCAAAGGGGCTGCTCACAACTCAACCATAATTGAAGAAAAGCAGGAATTGAGAGACTTTTCTGTGACGAAAGGAAGAGCCAAGGTAGAAAAACAGCTTCTCTAAAAATCAGAAGAGAAAACAATATGGGAATGTTTTATATGATTGCACATATTATAAGCTATATCAAATTGCTTGCCATTTTAGGAAGAGAGGAAGGGAGGGAGAAAATTTTTGTAAAAATGAAGGCTAAAAATTGTCTTTACATAAAATTGGAAAATACTATTAAAAATAAAACAAAAATCAGAACAGAGTTTAAAGTGGGGAGGGCCGTAAAAAGTAGCATGGTTTTTAGATTGGCTCCCATCCCTCCCCACAGAGGATTGGACTTATCTAGCATCATTTCTTATATTTTTATAACAATCTATCACTTTGCACAGATATAATTTCCACCCACAATAAGAAAAATTTAGAATTGGCTCCTGAGGGCTACCGCTCTAACCTCTGACCACACCCTTTAAGCCCTGACTATACCTGCGCGCTGATCCAGCCCACCCTCATCCCTCTGACACCACTTACCTGTTTGCCAATTTGGTTTGGGGGGGATTGGTTTGGAAAATAGGAGGCAGGGATAGCCTAGGAAGCTTAGAAGTCCTCGATTATCTTCCCGTATTTAGCATCCAGGGAGATAATGGACGTAAAAAGCCCTTTGAAAAGTATAAAGTACTATTCAGAAATAAGAAGCTCTTATCTGTTAAATGGCTCCCAATTAGAGCTCAAACTAGGGTGTGGCCGGTGGTGTTGGATACCCTGGGGTGTTCTCAGGCTTCAGGGTTTAAGTGAAACTGGCTGCAGCTAAGGCTGGGGATGTATCTGGGACAAGCAGTCCTTCCCTAGGTTAGGGAATACTCGGGCTAAAATGCTTTGCTCTCTGCCTCCCTTTTTGGCCAAGGAATGGTCGGAAATACAGTCATTCCTAGAAAAGAGCTCTGGCTTTGGGGAGGACGGTTCGACAGCTGCGTGGAAGAGTGGGGAGAGATTTTGGCAAAGGTTCCCAACACACCGCCACGGCCGCGCGCAACTCCGCCCCGCAGGGTGCTTGAATCACATTAAAATGCAAACAGAAAGCTGGGGCAGAAGTCTGGCTATGTTCCAGATGGGTCGCCTAAGGCGCGTCATTTCCAAAGAGTGAAAACGACTTTCCTTAGTCTGAAAAACCGGCGGGACAGCTCCTAAGGCCCCTTGCTGTACGGGAGAAAGTGCGTTGTAAGTCCTTAAAATTCTGAGAGGCAAAGGAGTTTAGTGACTTGCCAGAGAGAAGCAGACCCCGGTGCCAGCGCGCCTCCGACTCCCACTAGCTGCGAAACCAGAGGTTTATTACGCTCTGATATAGAGAAAGTGCCCAAGTACTTTAGTAGAGGAAATTATGTAGTTTTCCTCCCTCTATCCCGCCCCCACCCCCTTCTCAGCGCTCCCTACCCTAAACAGATAAAGACTGAAAGAGAGGAAGGGAGGAGACAGGGAAACTGAGACAGGGAGAGACAGAGAAGAGAGAGAGAGAAAGAGAGACGCAGACAGGAGACAGAGAAACAATGAGACCCAGACACACACACACCAAGAGGGAGAGACAGAAAGACAGAGACAGAGGAGAGACAGAAAAAGAGAGACAGACAGAAGGAGACAGAGAGAAAGTGAGATACACACACACACACACACACACACACGGAAAGAGAGAGACAGAAAGATAGAGGCAAAGAAAAGACAAGACAGTCAGAGACAGAAACAGAGAGACAGAGACAATGAGATACAGACACACAAAGAGGGAGAGAGAGATGGAGAGACAGCAGACACAGAAAGACATAGGGAGACACACACATAGAGAGAAAGACAGAGATAGAGACAAAGAGGCAAAGAAAAACAGGGAGACACAAACACACAAAGAGATGGGGAAAAGAAGAGATAAAGAGAGACAGGGAAACACACAGAGACACACAGAAACAGAGACAGAGAAAGACACAGAGACAGAGACAAACAGAGACAGTACACTCACACAAAGGGAGAAAGAGAGGGAGGGAGACAGACAGATAGATAGACAGAGAATGTGTTCTTTATTGGATTAGGAGTTCATTATTTCTTTCATTGTCCCCTTAGACTAATTTGCTAAGAAGGTGCTGTCTTTACCAATAGTAAAAAAAAAAAAAAGTCTTCTCTTCAAGAAGTTCCTTGTTGGGTCTAGGACGCATCCCTATTAGGAAATCAATATGCTCAGAAAACTGGAGACAAATTCAAAGCGTGGATACAAACAATAGCACCTATTCTGTGCCAGGCACTGTTATCTCAGTTAACCCTCACAACAACTCTGTGACTTAAGTGCTATTATCACCCTCGTTTTTCAGATGAAGAAACTGAGGCAAATAGAGTTTAAGTGACCAAGATCTGAAGCTAGATTTGAACTCAGGTTTTCCTGACTGCAGGATCAGTACTCTATCCAAGGAGAGATCTAGCTGTCTTATGGACTTAGTATGTGTCAGGCACCATGCTAAGTGCTGGGAACCGAGAAAGAAAAAGAAAAAATAAACCTCCAACTCCTGCTCTTGAGCAGCTCATATTTTAATGGAAGAAAAAAATGAAAAAAAAACCTTGTATTAACAATCGGTGTACTGGACAAATTGGGAAATAATCAACTGAGAGAAGACACCATCATTAAGAGTAAATAAGAAAAACTTATTGTATGTAGAAAATGAGATTTTATCCCGGGCTTGAAGAAAGCCAAGAAGTCAGAAGGTAAAGAGGAGGAGGGGGAGAGTTCATTCTCTGCAAGGAGGACCCACCCTAAAAATGCCCGGAGTCAAGAAATGGAGTCTTGTTTGAAGAATAACAAAGACACCATTTGTCACTGCTTTGAAGAGTGTTTAGAAAACTGAAAAGGGGTAGAGGTGAGGGAGGAGGGGACTCTTCACACATCAAAAGTTTTATATATTATCTTTTATCCTGGAGATGATAGGAAACCACTGGAGTTTATTGAGTAGGGTGGCTACTCAAGTAGCCTTTTTGTTAGAGGTAAACTATTCCATAAGTGTCAGTTTCCTTCAAGTCCCAAACTGGGAGAGGGAGGGAGGGAGAGCTTAGATAAGACATAATTCCTGTCCCTAATGATTTTATAATATGGGAAATAAGATTCATTCACAAATAACACTTCCCTCTTTAAGCCATGCAATAATAACTTGATAGATACTTGAATTGAACTGAATTATTAGAGGGGACATTATTTTGTCAATGATATCTACAAAATATTTCACTATTTCAAGAATTTTGAGTTCCACAGCATGGGAGATAACCTAAATACCATGGCAGGTTGCAATCTCTCGATACCTTAGATTATAACTGATCTTTGAAAGTGGTTTGGCCAAAATTTTAATCACCATAAAGGCAATCTATTTGTGAGCCTCTCCATGCTTAACTAGGGATGCAGTTCAAATCATTCATATCTTGTGAAAGCAACATTTTTTTTAGGGACCTGGGACAGTCTAAGTTAAGTTCCCCAAGTTTCTCCTTAAAAAGCATTGAAACTAATCTGGAGATTTCATTGATTCTTAATTGATCTTGAGGTGCCATGGGCATCTCAAAACATAATGGATGTTTTCTTTCTTTCTAGGGCCTGTCAAAGTATAGGCTTTGCTGGAATCACCTTGAAGAACCCAGGATCTATTTCACACTATGTTGAGGAACTAGTATAATATAACTAGCATTTTTACAGTTCTTTAAAATCCACAAAATACTTCAAATATATATTAGAATGTAAGCTCCTTCAGAGTTGATGATTTATTTTTTTTTGCTTGTTTTTTTAATGTATATCCCCAGCATCTAGCCCAGTGACTGGAACATGTTTGAAACTTGATGCTTCTCAAAGAATTAACCGTCAGAATTATTACATTTTATACCGGGAATCTTAATTTGGGGACAATTGAAAAAGTTGCAACCAAGCAAAAGATGGTTCTATCACATTATAATTGATCCCGCATAAAATAACAGGAAAGAGTTGCTGACTATCCAAGACATTTTTCTCTATAACTCTGACAACTTTGAATGATAGCTACATGCCAACAAAAAACCTTGAAAAGTATAAAGCCTGAAATGAAATTATACAGGCCTGAAATGAAAGAAAATATCTCTAATAAAAGTTTGACTTGTGCTCAATGTCTTCTCAGGACAGTGCTACCTATTTCAAGGACATAAATACTAGCATAACTTTTGATTTTGCATGCATTGATTTTGTCTCTGGAAGGCAATGATAAAACAAAACAAAACAAAAAGTGTGGTGAGCTTTTTCTTCTCAAAACACAGCCAGGTGATAAAAGTTCAGATCTTTTATTATCTCCAATATAGCCCGGTTAGCTTAGAGGCCTATCTCTCTGCTTGGTTCCAAGAGCTCCCTCTGAATGTCGCCAAATCCAAAGGTTCTGTCCATTAGCCTCTGCCTCTGCTTTCTTCTGCCTCCAACCAGCACAGAGATGGAATGAATCTCTTGTTTCCTTCACTTGGGGCTCGGCTAGCTTTCTGGTGAGTCTTTCAGACCAGCTTGGTCTCAGTGGGTGGCATGCAGGAGCCCAGCCACCTATCACAGTGGTGTGAGATGAAGATGAATCTGGTTGTCCACTGAACTCTCGACTCGTAGCTTCTTCCTCTGAAAACTCTTCTTCTGCCACCAGCCAGCCAAGTGGAAAATATTCTGCCTTGCCTCGGAGAGAGGGCTTCTGGCGTAATTCCGCTGAAATCTCGACTTGTAGCTTCTTCACTCTGAAGGACTTCTTTGACTGGCCCATTGAAGCTCTATTTATGCTCCTTCAAGAGAGGGATTGTGAGTTTTCTCCCATAGTGCTCTCTGGCCCAAAGAGCTTCAAGGGAGGTGTGAACTCATAAAGTTACAAAGTTTACTTTGTGAAACTCCCATACTTGTGAACTCCAATGAGTAAAGGTGTGAACACAAGCCTTGTATTAATTAGTTCTACTTAGTACCTTGTTTCAGGTTCTGCCCAAAACATCTTCTTGTAAGATTCGATCAACTTTAATTAGTTAGCAGTTTGTAAAGATTCCAACAAAAAAGGAAAGAACTTAATGCTTCTAATTGATCGTCTCATTTGAGTATTGAACAAACTTGTGTGGTAAGTATTATAGATTGTATTATTTGAATCTCATGAATGAGAACACTGAGCCTCATGTTTTTCTGATTTTAAACAGCATTTCATCCCATATGCCACTGTGCTGAAGGTGATCCATCTATCCTAAATCATGTTAAATGAGCTGTGTTGTAATGGAATTGCTTATATCATTAAGGCTACTTCTCCTAGATGATTAGCCCCATGAGACCTGGGTCATGTCTTCTCTATAATCTTTGCATTTCTCCTGGTACCTAGGATGGTGATTTGTTTGTAATAGGAGCTTGATAAATATATGTTAATTGAATGAACAAATGCTTCATGAATGAAATAACGTCCTCTATGATTGACCTGTTTACAGCTTTCTTAATGGATTATCACAAGAAATGATTATACCCAAGATGACTTTTGCCCATTACCTTCCATCTTTCTGGATAATCTCTTCAGACAATTTCATGAAATGCAAACTGATTTTAGTACTGGTCTGGGTAAATATAAGGTGGTCTATTGCTACCAAAACGACAATGTGGTATATCCTAAAGTCTAAGAGAAATAATTTAGCCTTCAAACATGGATAACAGAGAGCAAGCTGTGGCCTTCAGAGTCCCTGAGTAATGTATTCTTCTCTCTCTCCTCAGGTCATCAGGAGACAAGACAGGCTGAGGTCCTCCATGCTTCTCCCGTGACTTTCATAGAATGGATGTGTCGGGTTGGAAGGAGATGGAGGTGGCTTTAGTTAATTTTGATAATTCTGATGAAGTCCTAGAAGAATCTGGGTATCCCACTGACTTTGACCTTGCCAGCTTAAAAGGTCGCCCCAGTTGCAGCAGCAGTCTCCTTTCTAACTGGAGGGTCCTTATTAATGATGGTACCAGCCATGAAACTGTCTTCTCCAAGCTCCCAGGAGACTACAGTGATCCACAAGGGCCTGAGCCAGTGACCATGAATGAGGGCAACCAGAGAGTCATCATCAACATTGCAGGCCTGAGATTTGAAACTCAACTCAAGACCCTCGACCAATTCCCCGAAACCCTTTTGGGTGATCGGGAAAAAAGGATGCAGTTTTTCGATTCTATGAGGAATGAGTATTTTTTTGACCGGAACCGGCCCAGTTTTGATGGGATCCTTTATTATTACCAGTCAGGTGGGAAAATCCGACGCCCAGCCAACGTCCCCATTGATGTCTTTGCTGATGAAATCTCCTTCTATGAATTGGGCGTCGAGGCCATGGACCAGTTCCGGGAAGATGAAGGCTTCATCAAAGACCCTGAGACCCAACTCCCCAAGAATGACTTCCACAGGCAGTTCTGGCTGCTCTTTGAATATCCTGAGAGTTCAAGTGCTGCCCGGGGTGTGGCTGTAGTCTCAGTTCTGGTGGTGGTCATCTCCATCACCATCTTCTGCCTAGAAACACTGCCTGAATTCCGGGAAGAAAGGGAGCTAAAAGTGATCAGGGACCCCAGCCTCAACCTGAGCAAGACGGTCCTTTCCCATACTATGTTCACGGATCCCTTCTTCATGGTGGAATCAACCTGCATCATATGGTTTACCTTTGAGTTGGTGCTTCGGTTTGTGGTCTGCCCCAGTAAAACAGACTTCTTCAAAAATATCATGAACATCATTGACATCATCTCCATCATCCCCTACTTTGTGACTCTCATCACAGAGCTGGTACAGGAGACAGAGCCCAGTGCCCAACAGAATATGTCCTTGGCCATCCTAAGAATCATCCGGCTGGTGCGGGTCTTCCGCATCTTCAAACTCTCCCGCCACTCCAAGGGGCTGCAGATCCTGGGGCAGACCCTGAAAGCCTCCATGAGGGAGCTGGGGCTGCTCATCTTCTTCCTCTTCATTGGAGTAATCCTCTTCTCCAGTGCTGTCTACTTTGCTGAGGTGGATGAACCAGAATCCCACTTTTCCAGCATCCCTGATGGGTTCTGGTGGGCAGTGGTCACCATGACCACGGTAGGCTATGGGGACATGTGTCCAACCACACCAGGGGGGAAGATTGTAGGTACCCTCTGTGCCATCGCTGGAGTCCTCACGATTGCCCTTCCTGTGCCTGTCATTGTCTCCAATTTCAACTACTTCTACCACCGAGAGACGGAGAATGAAGAAAAACAGACTATTCCAGGAGAAACAGACAAACTTCTTGCTAGTGTCATCTCAGGAATGGGCAGCACAGATTCTCTGAGTAAAAAAAATGGCAGTTGTTCTGGGGAAAAATCCAGGAAATGACCTCCTGAATCTCTTCAAGGGATCCCATTCCCACTTATTCTACAAGGAGTGCTTATTTCCTGTAACTACTTGTCCAAATCTGCCTCCCTAAGGCTGTTTGAATAAAATAATCGATTTTTTTCTGCCCTAATCTTTTTTATCGTTCTTTTTCCTAACCCAATATTAGGAGTATTTGTCCTTTCTTGGGGATATGATGCTTTGAGGCATTCTCTGGAAGAAAGTATTGAATAGTTCAGGCAGTTGGGGCTCTGAGACAATTGAAAAAGACGATGTAGTAGTAGTACTACTACTAGTAATAGTAGTATAGTAGTAGTAGTATAGTACTAGTAATAGTAGTACTAGTAGTAGTAGTAGTATAGTACTAGTAGTAGTTGTATAGTAGTAGTAGTAGTAGTAGCAGCACAGCAGCAGCCAGCATTTATATAGCACTTACTATATGCCAGGCATTGCATTAAGCACTTTACAAATATTATCTCATTTGATCCTCACAGCAACCTGGGCAGGTAGGAGCTATTATTATTATTCCCATTTTACAGTTGAGGAAACTGAGACAGATGAAAGCTAAGTGACATATTAAGAGTCATACAATTAGTAAGTGTATGAGGCTAGATCTGAGTTCTTGTCTTCTTACTCCAGTCCCAAGGCTCCATCTGCTTAGCTGTTTGCAATCTACACAGGTGACAGCTCTCTCCAAAATGGTGAGTTCTTGGTTCAAGTATCAGAGTACTGAAGCTTAATAATCAGTGTCTCTTTTTACCTTTCAAAAAGTACTTTCACATCCCATCAACTCCTTTGACCTTCAAAATGTAGCTATTATTAGCCCTATTAGGCAAATGAAGAAATTGAGAAATCTAGATTTGTTCATTTAATTTAATCCCATGTAGTTCAATTTAATTTAATTCAATTCTACTAATTTATAAACACCTACTGTATGCATTGGCACAATTATAGGCACAAAAGATGCAAAGATAAAGCCATAGTTTTTAATGTTTCCTCAAAGATCTTACATTCCACTGGAAATAAAACCACAAGTATACCCACACACACAAGTAATTGTTGCTGTTATTTGTCCTTTGTTCTAGAAGAGGAACATCACATTAGGGAGATGATTCCATGACATGCAAGTTAATTGAATTAAAGTGAGGGAGGCTGTGGAAAGTCACCTGCTTCATTTTCCCCTCCAGAGCTTTCTGGGTCAGGCAGCCTGATATAGATCAGGATGACTAGAGATGGCTCTGGATGAAATGGGATGCTTTGGCCTTCTTAAGACAAGGTCTTCAACAGGTCTCCGTTGACTGAGGCTGCACCCATTCAATGATTAAAGCTAGCTAGCAATTGAGGTAAAGAATCTCCTCTTTCATTTAGTCAAAAGAAAAATAAATCTAAATAAATAAATCTGGGAGAGAAAGACACTCAGAGCTTCTGGCCAAATCACATATGAATATACTACATGTAGTGGGATGGGGAAAAGGGAGAGAATCAGAAAAAAAAATGCTCTGAAAACTTGAGAAGGAAAAACACTCTTTCCATTAGGAGACTTAGGGAAGCCTTCATGGAAGATATAGAACAGCAGTTGGGACTGAAAAGAAATGCTTTAACAGATGGAGTTGACAAAAGAGTGAGTGACATATGTAGATGTCCAGAGGTGAGTGGAAACATGTCAGTGGCAAAGATAGTCCATTTTATTCAGAAAGCAGAATAGAATAAAGGGAGTATTGTGAAACCAGGGATTGAAGTTGGAACAATTTTGGAGAATTGGAGCCATATAGGGCCAGGGAGGAGGAGGGAAAAGGGTGAGATGGTAGGCTAAAACATTTGCATCTTACCCTAGAAGCAATAAAACTAGGGCTCTTAACCTGAGATCTGTGAAATTAAAAAAAAAATTTTATAAAGGACTACCATAAAATTGGGTTATCTTGTTTTATAGTATGTTTACTATATATGGTATGTTACTATATGTTTTATAGTATGCATATAAAAGCATTCTTCTGAGAAGAAATCTATGAGGTTTATCAGACTGAAAAAGGGACCTATGACACAAAAAAGGTGAAGATACCATACTGTGAGAGTCATTAAAGGTTGTGAGCATCATGAGTTAAAAAGACTATTTTGGCAACTGTTTGAAGGATGGATTAGAAGGGACCTTGGACCTTTAGTGTCATGTCCCTTTTTAGGCAATCAGTCTGATGAAACCTATGGACCCCTTCTCAGAATATAGTTTTTAAATCCATAAAGTAGGGAAACGATTATATTAACATACAACTTTTTTTTAAAGTTCATAGGTCCCAGGTTAAGAAATCCTGATTAGAATTAGTGAAAATAAAGATGCGATTTTTTTCCATCCAAATTCACAGATACCTAGGAATAAATACTATGTATGGACTCCGAATTAAGATCCTCTAATCTAATCCAATCTCCTCAATTGACTGGTGAGAAAAATAGAGGCCTGAAGAGGAACAAGTGACCTAGCTAGGTATTCCTACGTTTAACCTGAAACTCTTTCTATTACATTACACTGCTCTACCTGAACAACATGGAGTCTTTTAAAACTGTAGAGAGAGACCTTGGCACTGGCAATGAAACCTAGACAACAAGAACAGGGGAAAATACTGTGCGTCTGGCCCCTTCCCCATAGTCACAAGTCACTGAACACATTCCTGGAAAAATACCCAACATAGCATTTCTGATTCCAGCATTCATCTATTATACTGTGTTCCTTCTCAACACTAGGCAAGCCATTATCTCCTCATCCCACAGCCTTCTACCTAAAAGATGAGAAGATTTGTCTCTTAAAATTTCTTAAAAGTCCAAGAATCTGCCAATCAATCAATCAATCAATCTGCAAGCATCCATTAAGTGCTTATAATGTGTGAGACACTATGCTAAATGTTCAGGATATTTAAAAAAAAGTTTAACAAAAAAAAAAAAGAATCCCAACTAAAAAACACAATTCCTGCCCTCATTACATTTAATAGGATGAAATATAATGTTTGTTCTTCATTGTCATTGTAAAGCCTTGCTTAAGAAAGAAGCAAGGAAAAGCAAAAGATAATCTCTATTTTGGGGGGGAAGTATCATGTAGGAGTCAACATGCAAAAAACTATGGACAACTGTGTAGTTGCATCTAAACTAATTTATGTAGTGTCATCTGAACTGGAGGCAATCAACAGAAGGCATTCACTTTAAAGGAGACTGGGAAACACTTCTTGGGGAAGGTGGGATTTTAAGCGGATCTTGAAAGAAGGCAAGAAAGTCTGGAGGAAAACCTAAGGAAGGCAAAAGACACACAAATAGCCAAAGTCACTGAATCAAATTAGTAAGTTAATACTAGCCAATGAGCATTTATTAAATACTTACTATATGCCAAACACAGTCCTAGGTTTTGGGGGTACACATAAAAATAAAACAGGTCCTGCCATCAAAGAGCTTACATTCTTCTGGGCAAGGGGAATAATAGTACAATAACAATAACAATAAATAACTATAAATTCTAGGATATTTCATAGCATTTAATGCATTGCCTTTTGAAACCTTGAAAATACACAATAATTTAGAGAAAAGAAAGCAAGAAAAGAATGGAGTGAGATAGGGACATGATGGAAAGGTCTGATAAGCAGGGAGAGATATGGATGATATGAAGGAGCACCGAATCTGATGATTTTCAGACTAACCCATAACTCTGAATGGAGCAGAAAAGCAGGCTAGAAGCAATGGTGATGCTGGTTGGATGATCAGTCCCCAATAAAAAAGTAGCAAACTGGGTAGAGGCTCCCCCAAAACAAATGCTGCATTTTCAGTGTTTCACACATTACGAACATTTTCTCCATCAGTTTAGACAATCAACAAGATAATCAATCAGGTTCTTGTACACCAAGATAACTGTATAAATATGTATACATATATTATATTTAGCATATACTTTAACATATTTAACATGTATTAGTCTACCTGCCATCTGGGAGAGGGTGAGGGGAAGGAGGGGAAAAGTTGGAACAGAATGTTTTACAAGGGCCAATGTTGAAAAATTACTCATGCTTATGTTTTATCAATAAAAAGCTATAATAAAAAAGATAATAAATCAGGTTCTGATTGCCAATTTCCAAAATGTGAGTATTCAGACTAAAAACTTAATAATCGCCTCTCATGGCCTTTGTGAATCCATGCACATAGCCATGCACATAGAGATAATATGCTGCAGAGAAGGCAAAGGTGAGAGTGACTATGCAAAGAAACCCCATTTTTTATCTCCCAGGTCTGCGTGGAACTGAACTAGGAGAGCAAAAAGTAGCCCAAGAAACTCCATCTAGGCAGATCAGGGAGGGCTGAGAGAAGCCGTGGATAGCTCTTTGATTAACTCTGTAACAATGCCTGCAGTTCTCCCATATCCGATACCAGGTAAGCAGAGACTCCAGGTACAGATCGTCTGCTTTCTTAATTAACTGACACCCCAACCCAACTCCCACCTAGACCTTAGTATGATATTAAACTAGGCTGGGCCTTCCTGGGCTATCTGCCCTATATTATATGTATTATAATACATATATTATATATAACACTTACCCTATATATTGAACTAGGCTGCCCATTTCTTCCTGACGTGGGAGAAGAGGGAAAAGGAACCTCAGGGAGAACAGCTCACTGTACAAGATCGTTTTCCTCCTGCTCAGTTTTCCTTCTCTGTGGATGTTTCCTAATGCTGTCCTAGGGTAATGCAAGGATGAAGGAAGGGAGGAGGCAAGGAGGCCAGAGGAGAAAGTCAAGATCAGGAGTGCTGAGATGAATGCAGCCTCCTGTTTTTCAGGAAAGATTAACAGCACAGAATTTGGCAGACACGAAGGGAGGCAAGGACCATTGTCCAGGTATATTCTTGTCTTTAACATGTATACAGATGTGGCCAGCAAAGTCATCTTTTATATAATTATAAAGTAATTTATGGTTTGTTTTTGCTCTGTTAGTAAGGCTGTTGTCAGAGATGCTCAAAACAAAAAAGAATACTCTGAATTCTCACCTCTGATTTATCTCCTCTCTCCCCACCTAGAGATATATAGGTATGGGGTACCTCCGTATCTTGAGAATGACCCCCTACTTGTAAGTATGTGTTTTATAATATTCCAACTATTAGCTTTGTTTCCTTAATTTAATATTTTATTTTCCCCTATTACATATAAAACTTTTTTAAACATTTTTCAAATTCAAGATCCAAATTCTCTATCTCTTTCCCCTTCCCTCTCTTCATTGAGAAGGCAAGTAATCTGACATAAGTTATATATGTCAGGATAAGTTCTGTAACAGATTTAGAAAAAGCTGGATTCAAGTTGTGAGTCTGACAAACACTGACCATATGTCCCTTGGAAATTCCTTAACCCTTTAATGCCCCCCAGATAACTCCCTCTAAGATGGTAAGTTGAAGAGCAGGTGCCCATCTGCTTGCGTAGAGATTTTCTCAATGGGGATTCCCCATACTAATGAAATCTGATGGGGTGGAAAAGAGTGATATAAAAATAAAGAAAATTAATACAGAAATCCTATCTGATTTAGTTTTAATTCTATTTGATTTTCACTTCCAAAATCTCTCTCTCTACCATTCAGAAGAAAAAGAAAAACAAAAGCCATTACAAATATATATATAAAATTGTGAAATAAATTTCCACAATGCGAATGATTTCTAAATCTCCTTATCCAGCCTTCTTATTTTATCTTATCCTCTTTTGACCCAGCCTCCTGCTTGTTAGATATCTCCAACTGGAAATCTCATGGATATCTTAAACTCAACATGTCCAAAGCTGAATTCAGGATCTTTTCCCAAAGCCCTCCTTTCTTTCTAATTTTTCTTTTGTTGTTGAAGACACCATCATCTTACTGGTCAACCAGGCTCACAGTGTAGCTGTTACGCTCAACCTCTGACTTCCTTTCCCCTCATATCCAATCAGTTGTCAAGTCCTATTCTTTGGAACATTTCTCAATGTTCTTTTCTTTGCTCTGACAAGGCCACCAATGTAAATCACTGTGTCAATCTCCTCAGACCTGAACAATTGCAATAGTCTTCTGGGCAGTTTCTCTGACTTAAGTATCATTCCAGTCCTTCTTCCACTCAGTTGACTCAATAATATTCCTAGAATTCAGTTCTATCTCACACATACACACCCTCCACAAATTTTAATGGCTCCTTATTACCTCCAGAATCAAATCAAATAAAATCCTCTGGTTAATGTTTAAAGGCCTTCATAATCTGGCATTGTCTTAGCTCTCCACTGTTTTTATATTTTATTCCTTCTCCCCATTACTATATATTTGGTAACCCAAATTAACCTCCTTCCTGTTTTTCACACAAAATACTCTTATCTCCCAACTCTGGGTATTTTCACTGTCCATTCCCCATGTCTGAAATTCTCTCTCCTCATCTCCGACACTTGGCTCCTGTCAAGTAAGTCCCAGCTAAAAATCTGTCATATACAAGAAGCCTTTTCCATTCTTCAATAATAAAAATGGCTTCCCTCTGTTGGTTATCTCCAATTAATTCTGTGTGTGTCTTGTTTCTATACAATTTTTAAAGTACTAATTTTTCCATTAGACTGTAAGCCTCCTTGGAAAGGAAGTATTTTTTGCCTTTCTCTTTTGTTTTGTTTGTTTAAATTTGTTTCTCAATAGTATTTTATTTTTCCAATTATATGTAAAAATAGTTTTCACCACTCATTTTTTGCAAGATTTTATGTTCCAAGTTTTTTCTACCATTCCTCCCTTATCTCCCCCTCCCCAAGACAGCAATCTGAGAAAGGTAATATATGTACAATCATTTAAAATATATTTCCTTATTTTTCATATTATAAAAGAAAAAACAGATCAAAAGGGAAAAAAACCATGAGAAAGAAAAAGCAAACAACAATAACAAAAAGATGAAAATAGTATGCTTTGACCCACATTCAGTCTCCATAGTTCTGGCATTTTTCATCCCAACTCTAATGGAATTGTCTTGGATCACTGCATTGCTGAGGAGAGCCAAGTCTATCATAGTTGATCATCACAAAATCTTTCTGTTGCTGTGTACAATGTTTTTCCTGCTTTTGCTTGCTTAGCTCAGTATCAGTTCATGTAAAGTTTTCCAGACCTTTCTAAAATCAGCCTGTTAATTTTTTATAGAAGAATTATATTCCATTACATTCACATATCATAACTTAGCCATTCCCCCAACTGATGGGCATCCACTCACTTTCCGATTTCTTGCCACTACAAAAAGAGCTGCTACAAGCAGTTTTGTACATATGGGTCTTTTCCCCTCTATTATGATCTCTTTGGGATATAGACCCCAGCAGAAACATTGCTGGATCAAAAGGTATGTATAATTTTTAGCCCTTTAGGCACAGTTCCAAATTGCTCTCCAGAATAACTAAATCAATTCACAACTCTGTCAATAATACACAAGTGTCTCAGTTTTCCTACATCCCCACAAACATTTATCATTATATTTTCATGTCATCTTAGTCAAAGATGTGAGGAAATACTTCAGAGATGTTTTAATTTGCATTTCTCTAATCAATAATAATCTAGAATTTTTTTCATGACTACAAATGAATTTAATTTTTTTGTCTGAAAATCTGTCTATTAATATCCCCTTTTTTGCCTTTCTTTGAATCTCCATCACTTAAAATAGCAACAGACTGTAATAAATACTTGACTGCTGAAATTGAATGTATATATAAAAAGCCAAATCACTCTCCTTTTTTCCCCTGGTGGAAAGAGGTACAAGATACAAAAAATATCATCTCCAAATATTTTCTCTCTTCACCTGGTTCATACACTATAGAATTGAAACAGTTAGTGATTTACTGATCACCTTCAGACTTGTAACTATGGGGCTTCTCTTCCTTATTTGCATTTTGTTCCTCCTGCTCTTAGGTGAAAGGATATAGTAGAAAAAGTGGATAGATTGTGATCCTGTGAACTTCAAAGGGCTGCAAGAGTTGGTTTGCTAGAGGCCCAGGACTTGGAGTTCATGGTGAAGTTTGCTGAAGATCAAGTATGGGTGAGATGTCAGTAGAGCCTAAAGTAGTAAGTCCCTTCATTCAGGCTGAGTTCCCTAGCCCAATAAACGGCTCTGCCAAATTCAGAAGTGAACCAGGTAAGGCAAATACTTTGTAGCAGTCGCTTTCAGTCTGATCCGATATTCCTCAAGGTTCAAGGGGGAGATTATGGAGAGAGCCTGGCCCAAAATTGAGGGGACAGTTTGTACTTCGGGTCTTGTCTAATAATTATTCTTTTGGAAAAGCTTATTGATGTTCATTGGTTAAATGAAATTGAAGTGCTAATTGCTGGGTCACTTAACAATATGTGGAAAATACTGTAACGTGATTGATGTTGGGAAGAATATATCAGAATTCAAACTCAGACCCATAATATTAAAAGATACTTCCAGTCTTTTAAATGTATCCTCAGAATATTAAGGGAAAGACATAGCTAGCCAATCCCCTAGAGACTTGACTTGTCGGTCCCAATGGGAGACAAGCTCCTCAGAATCCCCCCCCCTTTTTTTTTGCTGAGGCAATTGGGTTTAAGTGACTTGCCCAGAGTCACACATCCAGGACGTGTTAAGTGTCTGAGATCAAATTTGAACTCAGGTCCTCCTGACTTCAGGGCCGATGCTCTATCCACTGTACCATCCAGCTTCCTCCATTCTCAGAATTTTTAAAATATGAATTCCCTTCATCATCTTTCTCAGAAGAGCCCTAAACATGAAGGTTTCCCCGGCAGACCAGGTCCCATTCCATCAAGGACTTTTTTGATTCCCTTTTCCCTTTTGGTAGAAAGACTAACACTATGCTAGGGATTGTGCTTATAAATGCAAAAATGAAATATTTCCTGTCCTCAAGGAGTTTGCATTTCATTTCAAATTTCCCAAATATTTTATTTTATTAAAGCACAAGACAATATTAAGGGTGTTATTTGTTGCTGCTGTTGTTGTGCTGTTATTGTTGGATTATTATGTTGAAGAAACCTCTGACTTGATGGATAATGTGTCAGGATCAGAGCCAGAAAGAACTGGATTTCAGTCCAACCTCAGAGACACAGAGTTGTGTGACACTGAGCAAGTCACTTCACTTCAGGGTGGTAGACACCTCTAAGACTCTGAGATGAAGAGAAGGTTCCTCTAATAATATTTATTATTATCACATTAATGTAATGTATAATCTTATTTATTAAATTAATTATTGTTAATAGTAGTAGCAGCAGTATATTTAACAGAGCTGAGATTTTTTAAAAGGCCCTGGTAAAAGTCACTACTCTATTATTTTTAAGTTTAATGAATGAATGAATAAAGCATTTATTAATTACTTTGTACAAAGCATCATCCTAAATTGAGAGAAAAGTATGCCATTCTCACCTGTCAAGGTGGATAAGATTATTGGTTTGGTTTTTTTTAAATGATTGAATAGAAATATTATTGGGATGTGAGTTGATCTGATGTAGGCTCATTGAAAATATCCCCAATTTCGGTGCCATTTTCAGACCTTACAACAGCAGCATCCAAGGCATTTCTACCCCTTCTTCCCACGCCCCCCAGGTTCCCTCAGGGGAATCATCTTTATGAGATAAACAATTCTACCCCAGTGGTCCTAATAGAAGCACAACCATTAGCATCTCTACAGCTTAATTACATTTCCATTATGCTGTCCCTGGCCAGACTGGGATTATAGTAATACCTCTATTAACCTGAGACAATGAAATACAATGGCATAGCTCTTTGCTCAACAATTTATAACCAGATGTAAAAATAATATAGGAGGCATGGAGACGCCTGAAGGCCCAAGATATCAGATGAGAGGGAGGAAGAGGGGAGACTATTGTAGGAAAAATCATTAAATTCAAACTAAAATAACAACAAATGGGCTAGAAAACATAAAATATGTATTTGGGTGTTTGGGGGCAGAAGGAGAGAGAATAAGGTTTGGTTAAGGTTAGAAAGACAGAGAAAGAAGAAATCAGTTCCATCACTGAAGTTAGGGTGAGGGAGGACCCTGGAAGAAGTGAGATCTGATTTTTCTTGTGCAGCAAGATAATTGTATAAATATGTATAAATATTTCTTACTTCTCTAACTCATTGTTCTCACTGAGAAAAGTCTAGAAAATTTTTGACACTACTAAACAGGTTATCATAAGCTCCCCTTACAAGCAGACAGTTCACAAAACCTAAAGAAAAAACCTTTTATTTACATATTGAAGAAAATTAATTTAATTCCCAATGAAGCAAATAGAGATACATGGCAAAGAACAGTCCTTTTTAAGAGATCTGTGCAACTTTAAGTATTTCCAGTCATGTGCTAGATATAGCTTCCAGAAAGCTTTGCTACTCATATTTCTGCAATATGTTCCTTCTGTAGTTGTCCACAAGTCCTAACAAGTGGTACAATTACACTCTGTCATCGCTATCTCAGTTCTTCAGGAAGAAATTTTCCAGAGTCTTTTAGTTTTGATAAGAGACAGAATTCTCCCTTCTTCATAACTCAAATATAATACCCAACTGGGGGACTCCAGTTTGTATCTCTTCCCTTAGACCCCCTATTTGACGCATAAGTGTTCAATAAATACTTACTGATTGATACTTAGAGACAACTAGATGGCACAGTGACTAGAATACTGAGACTGGAATCAAGAAAACCTGGGTTCAAATCCTATCTCAGACACTTTACTAGTTGTGTGATCTTGGACAAGTCAATTTCCTCATCTGTAAAACAAACTTTATAGACTTGTTGTGAAGATCAGAGGAAGTCAAGCCCTTTGCAAACCTTAACTCTATAAATGCTACTTATTGTACTAAATATTTATTATGTCATTTATTTCAACCTCTAGCCTCATGGAAATTCAATCAAGAGTCAGGATGTGTTGAACATCCCTTTTTTTTCTAGAAAGAAAGAAAGTACTTACTATGTGCTGGTCATTACAAGTCTCCAAACAAGACTCAATCACTGAACATATTGAAACACGATAGTTCCCAAATTTTAATATCTTTCACCTCACACCTCTTACCCCAGGAAATCTGGTCGTATGTGTCTCAGCTGACTAAGCATTGGAGAAGAAAAAGAGAGGGATGCTCACCTAGAAGCTTAACAAAATTATCTCATTTCCACTTCGTTGTCTCTAATCTTCAAAGACATCTCTGGGGGCAAGTGGATGGGATTATTCCAAGTATCTAAAACTGCTTCTCAGGAAGGGGAGGATGAGCAAGGAAAAATAGTCGCTGCTCTGGTTTTATGCTCCATGACAGAGGAGGAAAGACCAAAAAATAAAGTCCCTCTACAGCATCAGCCCTGAATAATGTTTGTGTCATTGAGGTCAGTCACGACCTTATTTATGCCCTTGAGACTGCAGTTGGATCTGATTCCTTTGGTTTATAAGAAGCACTATAGCAAAACAGAAAACATGTTAGGTTTAGAATAAAAAAACTGGGCTTGGATCCTGACTCTGCTACTTATTTCTGTGGAAATCTTAAACAAGGCAGCTCAACTCAGTTGCCTTATATGTAAAATGAGATTAAGTCAATTTTTTGGTCTCAGAACTCCTTTGCACACTTAAAAATTATTTAGTATCCCAAAGAGCTTTTGTTTATGTGAGTTATATTCATGTATAGTCAGCATGTAAGAAATTAAAGCCTTTCAATATTATTATGAGAACAGTTTGACCTTATGATTCTTTTGGGGGGTCTCAGAGACCCCCAGAAGATCCCAGGCCACATTTTGAAAATAGCTGCACTGAAATTCTCTTAAATCCAATTCTAAAGCAAAAGCCTATGAAACATAAGTTTTTCAAACTTTTTTTTTTTAAACAACTGACCTTATATAAGGGAATTTCTATTGGAGGAAGCTACACCCTGCAGGTGGCCACAGCTACTGCAGAAGTTGGATGAAATAGCCTTGTGTCAGCTGATGCATTACTTGTGCCCATTTCACCCCCAAAACATACCCTCCCTCCATCGTCTCTCCCTTTCTGCTGTGCATAGGGCAGAGGTTCAAACATCTGTCTCTCTCAGCAGTTCAGAAAAGAACATGCAAGCAGTTTATCTTTCTCTCCCTCACAAGCTGCTGTTGTTAAGCCAGAATGGCTCTGATTGGTTCTGAGCAATCAGTGCCAGTATCCTCCTCTCTGGAGCAAAGGATGGAGCTACCCCCAGGTTGTCCTCAACCTCTGAAGTTTGCAGATATTTGAAATCTTTTCAGTTGAACAAATGAGACTTCAAAAAGGAGAGGGATTCCCTCCCCACCCCTTTCCACCTCGAGCTCTTTCCATTCTATATCTCAGTTAGGGTACCTCTCCCTTCTCTTCCAGAATACCTAATCATCTGAGAAACGTCATCAGATTGTCCAGGATTGTCCGGGATAGCTAGACAGGTATCTCCCATGACCCTGCAGTCTCCCTCTAAAGAGAACAATAGGCAGCCAGACCTTTGCTGTGGACCAAACTGGCTACTGAAAGAAGTATAATCTTTCTGGGAAGGTGTCCAGGAGCCCTGCAGGAAATGTGTGGGCAGATTTATTTTTCCTATTTGGCCACTATATCAGGGTAAGGAGACAACACTGGACACCTCTCCCCAAGGCTTTTCCCACAAGGCCAAACTCCTACAAATATCGGGGCTGCTTTTGCTAAAGCAGAGTTAAGACGCCAGAAAAGTCAGTTGCTTCGGAACTGAGGATGAAAGGTGGTCTAGAATTCCACCCACCCCCTATTGTGACTGCTGTCTTTCAGGGATGCCATTCTGAAAGCAGATTTTCTGTTGGAGATTAAAACAGATTGAGGGATGTCAGGGACTGGAGAGAAATGGGGAAGGAGAATCTGATCAACTTTGGTTAGAGCATCTCAGGGGAAGAGGAGGTAAAAAACTGCCTGCTAAATGTCACCAGATAATGAGTGATGTTTCATTCCCATCACCCAAGTGTCAGTCAGTGTCGTGTGGAGAAAATGACGTAGCTTCTCATTAGGAATTCTAAACTTATGAATTCTGAGAGGGCCACTGCAGGCGGAGAGAAAAAAAAAGAAAAGAGATAATGTTGAGGCTGTAGAAATCTGCACTTCCTACCTTCTTCCCCCTAAAAAATTCCCACTATTTTTTAAATCAATTTTCTGAATAATTCAGACTGCAGGGCTTCTTTGGCACTGAATTGTCCAGATCATAAAATCACAGAATCTCAGAGCTGGAAAGGACCACAAAGGCCATCTGGTTTAGCTCTTACCTGAGCAAAAATCCCTTTTACAACATACCCAACAAAGCTCATCCAGCTCTGCCTGAGATTTCCAATGACAAGCAGCTCATTATCTCTTAAAGTAATACATTCTACTTTTTGACAGCTCTAAATCTTAGGAAGTTTTTCTTTAGGAAGAGCCAACATCTGCTTCTCTGAAACTTGGAATCATTGGATTTAAAGCCGGGAAAACTGTAGAGATAATGTAATTTATTTTCCTTATTTTACAAATGAGAAAGAAGAAGCCCAGGATAACAAAAATGACTGGTCCAAAATCACAGAATAGCAGGACAGAAACTTGGACTAAAGTTCTCTAAGTCTAAATCTGTCCCCGTTTCTATTAGGCTACCATATCTAGTCTCTCCACTTGTCCAAGCAAAATAAATCTGAGTCATCTTCTCCATGACAACAAGCCAATGAGTCAAAAACAACTTTCTTTCTCTATGGAGTTCTCAACTATACAGTTTCCCTTTGGGATTATAGGATCCCTAGTGTAGCAAAAGAAAGGCAGTTGTTGCTCTGAAAAGAGCAATGGATTTGCCGTAAGAAGATCCGAATTCTATTGCTAGCTCCCCTGATTGCTACCTAGATGATCTTGAATGTCATTGTGACCTCACAGGGACTAAGTTACCCTATCTGTAAAATAAAAGGATATGACCAGATGATGTCCAGGATCCCTTCTGACTTAAGACAGGAACAAGGTGTATTTGGGGGGAGGATTTTTTTTCCTTTCCTCCTTTCTGATGACAAATTTACCCAAAGGACATTACTCTAGAATGGTCTCACACCACTTTTTCTCTAATTTAGTACATATTTAAATCATCTCCTTTATTCTTTCCTATTCAAACCCTGAGCTGAACAAATGAATGTTTATTAAATGCCTGATCTGTACCAGGCACTGTGATAGGCTCTGAGAATACAAATACAAAAGTGAAAAAGTCCCTGTCCTTTCCAAAATGAGGAACCAAGAGACAGCTGAAGCTATCAAGAGAGACCTTCTTTTGATATGTCAGGGATCCTTGCTGCTAAATGAATGGATAAATAAAAATAAATGAATGACTATACAAATAAATAAATTGATTAATAAAAACAATGATAAAGGTCATGTAATTTATTAGCAACATAAAGTAAATAGTCAAAGTATAATGTGATAGGATGGTCTCTCTTTTCTCCACAACATCCCTTTTCTCAGACTCTCTGAGGGCTTGAAGGAAGGAATTATTACTTCAAATCTGGGAGGGAATTTTCCCAGCATTTTGCTTTGGGAATATAGGGATGATGGAGGAGCTGCAGACTGAACTTTTCCTCTGGCCAGTCGCCAAAGCTGCTGGGTCAGGACAATCTGCCCTCTACATTTATGGCCAACCTCAGTCAATCCCGTGAATCCATCTGTTCTCTGCTTTTGTTCTGGTCTGGCCAACAACTTGCTTCTAATCAGAGATTAGGCAATTTGTCTAGAGAAGTGGTGGTCAGGAAAGACCACCCAGGAAAGGGAGATTTCTTTGGTCTAGGGGTCCACAGGACTGAGGAGTGAAGTCATAAGTCAGCTAACTGTTGTGCCCTTTCTAGTAGCAATGAAAAAACTGATCTGATTACTGCTTCTGGAGTAGAAAGTTTAAAAAAAAAAAAGGAGTAACTAGATGATAGAGCAGATAGAGTGCCAAGCCTGAAGTCTGGAAAACACATCTTCCTGAATTCAAATCTGGCATCAGACATATGCTAGCTGTGTGACCCTGGGCAAGTCACTTACCCCTGTTTACCTCAGTTACCTCATCTATAAAATAAACTGGAGAAAGAAATGGAGAACTAATTATGTATATCTGCTAAAAAAAAAAAAAAGATCTCAATGTGATTGAGAAATGATTGAACAAAAATAATCGAAAAGGGCAGGGAGGCAGGAGGAGTGGGACATTATATGGTGATAGGAAAGTTGGTGAGAAATTCTTGCAGCTCTTGATTTCCTAGTGGATGCCGAGACAGGACATGAAATGAAGTCTTCTTGTCATGGCTCTGATGGGTACGGGATAATAATTCCTTTTTGGATCTGAGAGTAAATAAAAAAAGCAAAAGAGAGACAGTACCTTTTTTTCCACCCAAAGAGAACTGATTCTCACGGAGCACAGAAAAGATGTAATTGTCATTGGGTTCAAAGTGGGGAAATAAAATAACTAATTAAAATAGATAGGAAAAAAAGTGACTCCTGACCTTAACTTTGCTCCCCTCCCTTCCAAAAGAGAATCAAAAAAGAAGCAGGAAATGAAGCAACAATAGAGGAGTTTGCTCTGGAACTGTTCAGAAGCAGGAGATGGGGGAGGAATTAGAAGTGGGAGACACTCCCATCACTCACCTCCATAGCCCCCACAGCTTTCCTCCTATGCATCCTGACTTGTCTCTAGTCAGAGAAGCTCCTCCAAGACTCTGGCAATCACAGCTCTGACAAGTGATTCGAAAATGGAAGCTGTTTATTATTCAACTACTCTAGTTATCTCCGGAGGCTTCTTAGACACCTCTATTCCTACCTCCACTACTGCCACTCTTTCCTCCCCTCCCTTCCTACACAGTAATCAATGATTCCAAAATGGGGAACCAAGAAGCAGTTGAAGCTACCAAAATGATTGGGGGGGTACCCTCCCTCCGCTTTACCAGAGAGAAAGTCTTTGGGATATGAGCCCAGTTATTCTGCTTTGGGAACATAAAATGGGAGAGCAGCTGGGATTCAGGCTGTGAGAATGAAGGAAACTCAAGGGGGAAATGATGTCTGGTGGCATTTTGCAGCAGGCTAATGTGTACTTTCCCTATCCCAGCACTGTTATAAGGGGAAACTGAGAACTTCCAGGCTGTCAAGGAAGAACCTTTCCTTTTGGTCTCTCCAGGAAGTAAAGCACCCAAAATACCCCCTTAATGGGGTCTGATTTTATTCTAGTTTGGGCCTTTCCAAGCATTTTCCATGATCAGGCATTGCCCTGGAAATGTTGGGAGCTTTGGGCTCATGTTGATGTAGCCTCAATAGTGTGTTGCCTCCAGAAGGATCAAATCTTCCTTAGTTTTAGGGGGCAGAGACTTTCAGATTTACCTCCCTGGGCTTCAGTTTCCAAGTCTATAAAATAATATGGTTTGACCAGAGAATGTGTGATACCCTTTCCCCATATTATATCCTACTCAGAATCCAAAAAGAGGGGGAAAAAAATTTCCCCTTGATAGGGAGGTTTCCTAACATTCTTATTTATAGATCACATTGTTCTAATTGTGTTAAGCACCTCAGAAACTTTGAAGTGAAATCCATCTACCTTGGAAAAATAAAGTGGATGAAAAAATACCTATTTTCTAGACAAGTCGCTGGATTTGCAGGCTGTTGTATTGATTCACCAAGAGATAGATGAATGGAGAGACAGGGATGGAGACACAGAGAAATCTGAGTCAGGAACTGCAAATGGATCCACGCTTGAGTAATTGGAGGAGATGGGTTTGGATTGCACTTGGAAAATTACTAAGTACTTTCAATGATCCTTCTTAGTTGGTCACTGCTTCAAAAGCCTATCTTTTTAACTCTTACATTTTCCTGGTCATCATGGATTTAGAGCAGAAGGGACCCTAGAAAATATTTTAGTCCAATCCTCTCTCTCTCTCTCTCTCTCTCTCTCTCTCTCTCTCTCTCTCTCTCTCTCTCTCTCTCTGCAATCCTCTCTTTTTATAAATAAGAAGGCAAGAGTCAGAGAAGCTGTGACCAGAATAGGAAGTGAATCCTCATTCCTTGACTCCAAGCCAGTGATCATCCCATTGCACCACACTAAAGATGCTATATGATTATAAATTGTGTTATACTAGGACAACAATAACTGGCATTTATATAGTGCTTTAAGGTCTGTAAAGCACTTTTTAGACATTTCATCCTTACAACAACCCTGAAAGGTAGGTAGATACTATTTTACAGATGTGAGAACTGAGGCAGGCAGAGGTTAAATAATTTGCTCAGAATCAGATTATTAAATGTCAAAACTCGAATTTCCTGACTTCAGATACTGTGCCACTGAGCTGCCTGTGAAAGGTGCCATGATATGTACCAGGGATTCAAGGCAAAAACCAAAACCAACCCCTTTGCTCAAAGAATTCATATTCTACTGAGAAAGTCAAGCTTGGGAAAGAGAAGCAGTAATGGAAATTCTACACTATTATTCTAAGATATGAGAAGAACCAGGGACAATTAGGTGGTATAATGGATACAGTCTTAGACTCAGAGTTAGGAGGATCCACGTTCAAATTTGGCTTAAAAAACTTACTACCTCTGTGATCCTGGGCTTAACTCTGATTGCTTCTCCCCGCCTTCCCCCCCCCCCAATTTTTTTTTAATTTAAAAAATAGAGAGAACAGGAGGAAGGGCATAGATATATGAGCCAATTCTGTCAAGGGATTATGGAAAGCCAAAGAAGGATAGAAATTTCACCCAATGATATGAAATAAAAAGACTGAATTGGAATCAAACAAGCTTCCTTAAGTACTTTGTATTTAAGTTATATTTATCCTGAATATATTTGTATATTGGTGCCTTCACAGACAGACTCTAACTTTTTAAGAATAAGAATCGTTTCCCTTGTGTATTTGTGCTCTCGGGGTCTAGCACAGTTCTGGCCCATAATAGACACTCAAGAAATGTTGGTTATTGAATTGTATGAGTGGAAGGAGTTCCCACAAAGATCAGATCACAGATTCATCAAAGCTTCAAGGTCCTTGTTCCCCTTCTACCTCCTTTCACGTCGTGTGTTGCTTCTTTACCACCTCCTATGTGCCTCCAATATTCTCATACTCCTTTTCCTCTCTCATATCAAAACCTGCTCTGGAGAAAGCACAGACTAAATGCCATTTGTTCTAAAACTGTGGATTTAATTTAAAAAAAAAAAAGAATTGATCACTTTGTGCCAAGGGCTGTTCTAGGTACCTGAGACATTAAGACAAAAACAAAGCAATCCCTTCTCTCAAGGAGCCCGTGTAATTCTGGATTATTTACATGAGATCATAGTTTTAAGAGGTAGAAAGGACCTTAGTAATAAAGTTCCCTTATTTGAAAAATAAGGAAACAGACCTAAGAAGTTAAGTGACTTCATCTAGCTACCCTAGGGTCAGACATGGGATTTGAATTTAATTTCTTGGACTCTGGGGAGATAGTATTCTTTCTGTTGTATTATACTGCCTGGAGGAAGTGGCCAGCCAAGCAAGCCAGGAGGGAGAAAAAGCTCCAGCCTTTCCATTCATTCATTCCTTCATTCATTTTCTTTGGACAAACTATTAAGTCTTCCTTTTGTTCTTCAACATCATGCTGTCATTCCCCTGGTGATGGTGATTGATAAATGATTTGTAGTCAGGAAATGGTTTGAAACAGAAACTTGGAGCTGGAGTGCCAGTTTTGTAGGATTAGAAATGTCTTTCTCCATTGTCATCTTCTTTGAGCCTTAAATGGATTATTGACTCATCGGAATGCTGGGTAACAATGGATTCCAAGCACAGAATCAGCCAGCAGCCCAGGATGGCCAAGAGCCTTTCTCTGTTCAGAAAGAAAAAGCATTTAGATAACCCCCAGAAAAAAGGATGGGAAACAGGTAGACAGATGCTTATAGGATCTTCAGAAAAGTTCCAATCTCAGATAATACCCACCCATCTTGATAACCAGGGAGGAAAAAAAATAAGCATTTATTAAGCTCTTACTATGTGCCAGGCACTTTATACGTATTATCTTATTTGATCTTTACACAACAATAAATGCCCTTGTTATCTCCATTTCACAGTTAAGAAAACTGAGGCAGACCAGTTAAGTGACTTGCCTGGGGTCACACAGCTAGAAAGGGTCTGAGGCTGGATTTTTAATTAGTCTTCCTGATTCCAGGCTCAGGACTCTTATTCACGTGCTACCTAGCCACCTAGTGACCTTATAAGAGGAGCAGAATCAAGGATAGAGATGCTCTACATTTACAGTCAAGAGACCAGAGTCTGAGTTCAGACTTTGACAATTAATTGTCTAATGACCTTGGAAAAATCAAGTACTCTTGCCACCATTTTCTCATCTGCCAAATGTAGATGATGACATTTGCATCGAAGGGAGAGAGGAGAGGAAGGAACACATTTTAGGCAATGACCTATCCCATGGGAAAGTAAATTATGTCAATTCTCTAATAAATAACCAGAGTCACAGAGACTTTGCAACCAGTGTTAACTCCAAAAGTGCCAAAGAGCTCATAAAAGCAAAAAGCTTTCTTTATTCCATTGGGGGAGAGAAAATAGATATATGTGTGGGGGCTTCCTCTAATAGGAGACCAAAAGCATGAGGCTAAATGATTTAGGTATTTGTGGCTAGATTAAGAATCAAAAAGTGTAGCGTAGCAACAGTAATGAGACAAGACAGCTACAGTGAGGCAAGGTTATCTAGTGACAAAAGATCCATTCATCGTTGGGTTTCATGTTTGGGTCTGTTGGTGCTTGCCCAAGCTCAGGAACCATCAGTTCCAGAAGGTTAGTACAAAGGATTGTTGTTATGTCAAACTCGAGACCCAGTTTGCTTACTGGACCTTAGCTTTGGAAAACAAGTGTCTAAAAAGAGACAGGTGGTCTTGGATCCTGACAACCACAAAGTGGACAGCCCTTTGTAAATCAAAAAGCCTTTATCAGCATGAAGTGTTAATTGACCATTTATCATGATCATTTCCACTATCAGCCAACAGAAGCAGTACATTCATGCTATAGGCAATAAAATAAAATATCTATGCCATTATTACATCATCATCATTATTATGCATCATTATTGTATTTATTCCACAAATTCAGAAATTTATTATGAGATTCAAATCAGGTCTTTTGAATTATATGATAAATTGTTAATCAAACACAGTTAAGCTTGGGAGGCAGATGTCAGTTATCCCTTTAACCCCAATTACCCATGGGATAGTTAATTCAGTGACATGCACAATCCAGTGCTTAGGAAATGTCTTAGAGAATCAAGTAAATGGAAGAGAATGAGAAGAAAAAATATGGATGTAAGGAAAAAGGAATAAGCATTAATTAAGCATCTATGATATGTGCTGTATTAACTTTTTAGAATTATATCATTTGATCTTCCCAATAACTTAGGGAAGTATTATCCCTATTTTACAGATAACAAAACAGGCAGGCAGTGATTCATCAAAGGTCACACAACTGGTAAATATTTGAAGTCGGATTTGAACTTTGATTTTCCTGACTCTAGTACCAGCATGCTATCCACTGCCCTGTCTACATGCCCCTAAGTGAGGGAACATGTAAGAATGTAATTCTGGACCTTTCCATGAAATGTTTCTAAAAATACAAAATTTACCTACTTGGGTCAGAACCATAATTTCATGTGTGATGAAAGGTTGTATTGGGAAAAGTTTCAATTGTTTTGACTTTAGCAGCAAGAAAGGACACTCCCAACATCCTTGTTTCCTTAGTAACCCATCATGGGTCTACCATACACTCATGCATCTATCTAAACATCTTTAAAATCTATTTATAGCTTGAGGTGATATTGCCTCTTAGGAGTTAAAAAGTTCCATAAATATCCTACGCACTGTAGGTAACATGTAACATGTCACATGTCCTTTAATTCTCTAAAATTTAGCCACTCACAGGCATTGGAGTTGCTACTTTTTTTCTGTTTTTTTCCCAAATCTAATGATTCATTAATCCATGTTCTTGTTGAGTTGCTCATTTTCTTACCCATTCCTCCAATCTCACTGCTCTCATTGTGGCATCAGAATGAGTCAGTGAGACCTTCATTTATCTAAAGTTTAAGTGTTAGCAAAATTGTGAAATAGTTTTTTTCTTTCTGTACTTTTTTGCCTCTTCTTTGGAAATCCCACTTCTGCCCCATACACCAAATAAATGATATCTTCCTCTTCCCCTTATTAAAACCTAATCCAAGTAAGGAACCCCAAATAAGATTCAGTCTATAAAAGAGATGTATTCCAAAGGCTTGATTTGTCAGCTCTCTTCTTCAAAAATTTATTACCTCTCTTATTTTAACAAAGGATAAAGCAAACAAAAGAAATAAACTCTACTGGTAGAATCATCATTCAATGAAGGTAGTTTTAAGGGGCAAAGGGACTTGTTTCACATCATCCAGCCCTTAGCACAGCACCCGGCACATCTTAAGGACAAAAGAAAAATTTTTTGGAGAGGGGTAAGGAGGAAAGGACATAATAATTTTTAAGTAATTGGAAGACTGTTATGTTGAAAAACTTGTTTTGTTTTGACCCTGAACTAGAGCACTCAGTAAAAAACACAGAAAACCAACTTTTTAATTGTACATACAGAAAAACAGGTTCTATCAGATCTGTTCAAAAGTAGAACTGAGGACTGAGTTCCCCGTTACTGGAGGTATTCAAGTAAACCACTGTTTGACTGCTTGTCAAATATGCTATAAAGTTGATTTTTGTTTGATGATTGAGTGCACTAAATGACCACTGAGTTTCTCTCTAACTCTCATATTCTATGGTTTTATGAATGCAATCTGTCCATGGGTAGAATGCCAGGTGAGTGCTGGCACAAGGGCATTAGCACCTGGCAACATAAGACTGGGGGAAGCACAGGACTGTAGGGAACAGTCTCCAACAAAATCCTTCTTTTAATACCTAAGCCTGTGCATCGAGAGGTGGAGGAGGAAGATTTGTACTCTCCTAGTTTCTTAATAGTAAACATAGATGAACATCCAAAGAAATCAGCTCTGACTGGAAAGACAGTGGGGGCCTGGCTGGCTCTGGCTCTTTGTTGTCTGGGATCCCCATGCCTTTGGCGTCACTGATGTGACCAGGTGGCTGGAGATCTTCCGATGGGAAGAAATCTGTCCAGAAAGCAGCTGCCCACTCATGAAAGCCAAGGACCAAGTCAAAGACAAGCAAAGCTGATGATTAGTGGACTTAAAAAAAAATAACGGCTATAGAAGGACACAACTCACTTTCCTCTCCCCCAGCCAAGAATGTGAACCTGGTATACATCCCCAGGGGTCTGTGGGCCTTTTTCAAAATCACCCCAAGGACTCTTAGCTCCTCTAGTTGTTTGAGATCACATTTCTCAACTGCCCTTTGCTTTGGCTCTTAAGAGAAACCAGCAAATCTCTGATGGGACTATCTTAATTCTTTCAACTGTCAGCAACTGGGCACATCTGCAGACCACATGTCAATCCAGCTCCCACACTATAATATATGGAAAGGGCTTTGCAAACACTGAATCATTAAATAAATGGTGCCTGGATGGTACCTTATCCATGAGTAGGAGCACTTGTTGTACCACTGTCATCCCTGAAGTAGAGACTTCTCTGCATCCCACTTGTTGAGGGTAGAAGGACATGGGCACTCTTCATCTCCAACCTTATTCTCATGTTAGAATAACTTCCCTGCAAGGAGGAAGAAAGGAAGGAAGGAAGGGAAGGAGGAAAAGAGGGAGAGAGGGAGGAAAGGAGAGAGGGAGGGAGGAAAGAAGGGAAGGAGGGAAGGAAGAGAGTGAGGAAGGGAGAGAGGGAGAAATAGAAAAAGAAAGAAGGAAGGAAGAAAGAAAGAAAAGAGAAAGAAAAAGAAAAAGAAAGAAGGAAGGAAGGAAAGAAGGAAGGAAGAAAGAAAGAAAGAAAGAAAGAAAGAAAGAAAGAAAGAAAGAAAGAAAGAAAAGAGAAGAGAAGAGAGAGCGGGAGGGAGGGAGAAAGAAAGAAAGAAAAGAGAGGGAGAGGGAGGGAGGAAGGGAGGGAGAAAGAAAGAAAGAAAGAAAGAAAGAAAGAAAGAAAGAAAGAAAGAAAGAAAGAAAGAAGAAGAAAGAAAGAAAAGAGAAGAGAGAGCGGGAGGGAGGGAGAAAGAAAGAAAAAGGAAGAAAGGAAGGAAAGAAGGAAGGGAGGGAGGAAGAAAGATAGAAAAAAGACACTCCCCAAGCTTTAGGCAAATGTTCAAAAACCTTTTGAAAGTCTCAGCTAAAGGCAACTAAGTGGTACAGTGGATAGAGCATTGAGTATAGAATGGGGAAAACGAATTCAAATTCAACCTTACTAGCTACATGAACCTAAGCATTTCACTTAACCTTATTTTGTCTTGGTTTCCTTGACTGTAAAAATGAGATTAATAAAATCATTTTCTCAGAGATGTTTTGAAGATAAATAAATTAATAATTGTAAAGTGCTTTGCCCAGCACATGATTGGCATTTGATAAATCCTTATTTCCTCCCATTTAATAATTTCACACTCCAACTATGACTGCCTTTACATTGTATGAACTCAGACATGGGGATGATTCTATAATTCCCTCATGATCCTTTGTGCTATGACAGGGGAGCTTCTGCCCCACTTTCCTACCTGAGACACTTTTATAGATAGCTGGAGAATTGCCCTAGACTTTGTTGGCCAGAGAAAAGGAGCGGTCTATAGCAGTGACCTCCAAACTTTTGTGAGTGCATACCCCATCAGTTAAAATTTACTCACATACTAATATATGTATGTTTACTTGTACTTAAATATATGTATATGTACTTCTATGCTAATAATTATATACATTATAAAATTTATATATAAAACTAGAAATCCAAAAAGAATGAGATAAAATAGAATATTTTATTCTAGAATCAATTCACAGACATTGGATTTTATTGAGAAAGAGCAATAACATGGTAGGAAAATCACTTTAGCAACTGTGTAAAGAATGAATTGGAGAGAGATCTGAGGCAAGGAGACCAATTAGAATACTACTGAAATAGTCTAAATGAGAGATAATGAGCTTCTTAGCTAAGAATTCTGGGTATCTGTGCAGGTAGAAAGAAGGGGGCAAATAAGAGAGAAATATGTATTATCTGGCAACTACTTGGATATGTGAAATAAAGGAAAATGAGGGGTCAAGAACGACACCAAGACTGAAAAATCTGGGTTATTAAAAGGATAGGGACATGCTCAACAGAGAGAAGCAAGTTTGGAAGAGAAGTGGATTTATGGGACAACAGTAAAGAGTTCCTTATTGACTGTGTTGAATTGGAGATGCTTAAGGGCATTTACTAATTGTACAATCCCAGGTAAGTCACTTAATCCTATTTGTCTCAGTTTCTTTATCTGTAAAATAACCTGGAGAAGGAAATGGCAAACCATTTAAGTATATTTGCCAAGAAAATTTGACTCCATGAAGAGTCAAATATAACTGCAAAATAATTATACAACAGCAAAGGGATATTCAAGATGTCCAATAGGTAACTAATGCTGGAATACTAGAGTTCAGAAGAGAGACTAGGGACCACTTCCATCACAGGCATAGAAGGCTGACCTTTTGGAGTTGTGGGTGGGATGTTGAAAGGGATTGTGTCCTAATGATGGGGACAATTCCATAGCCAGCTGGAGAAAGGTCTGATCCCTCCTGGTCCCTGCTTTGGAGATCATAGCACCAGAGCCCTGGATTTGGATTGGGAGTCTGCATTCAAAGACTGGCTCTGTCAATTACTACTTGGGCACAAATTTAATATCTGGACCTCGGTTTCTACATCTGTAAACTTACAGAATTGAACTGGATGCCCTTTAAAGTACCTGCGACCTCTAAAACTCATGAACCCAGCATGACTGCCAAAACCAACAGGGTAGGTTAAGTGAGATGGCTTCTCCTTCTCTTTTCCCACATTAACACAGACTTGAAAATATTACTAAATACCTTAGCCTGGATGCCATCTAGTGTTCAGATGCTTTCTCCATCTGCATTCATTTATTTCAGAAAATCTCTGTAGCCAAACAGAGTATCACGGATTTAGAGCTGGCAGAATCCCTAGACGTCATGTAATCCAACCTTTTCATCTTATGAATGAGGAAACTGAGGTCCAACAAATTTAAGAGTTTCCTTAACACATATAGTAGTTGTTGTTCGCCCTTAGTTCTTGAAAAGTAACATGATATCAGCAAGATGAGAAGAGAGACAGGGAATTTCAGGTAGTACTTGGAATCACAAAGTTCTTTCCCCTGCTTGCAAGAAGTAAAGGAAGGCTTTCCACACTGGGATTTCAAGACTGTCCTTTCCATTAATACACCATGTTATCTCCCATTGGTACTTTTTAATAATTTTTTAAAGATGCAGCTGGAGAATACTGAACAAAGTAAACACAAATACAATAGAATAGTAACTTTACATTTTAAAAATAAGTAAATATGTAGTCTACAGGGATCCTTATGAATGCTTTCAGAACCCAGTTTCTGTATGTATTTGACATCACTGCCTTGGTCAAAGAAGAGCTGCTGGCCAGCTCTTCTATAAGGTTGGGACAAACTCCCCAATGAACATTTATAGATTTATAGATCTGAAAAAGAGAGGAAAAGAGAGGGAATTCAGAGTTAAAAGGCCCAAGTCCAAATCTTGGCTCATATTTGTCCCTTCTGACTTCAGTGTCCTCCTCTGTCAAATGAGGGGGTCTATTACTTAGAAGAGACTAGAGAGGTAGATACATCTAAACCTGAGACTCCATGAAGTAGCATAGTCCAAGGGCACACTTCCAGTAAATGGGTTAAACCAGATGCTCTGAAGATGTCAGACCTTATGGTTGGCTAAATCTATACCATTACTAGTATCTACTAGAAAAGTCACATGCCCAGGACATGTTTTATTGGACAGCAGTTACTTGCCTGAAACATTAGTGGGTGGTGATTCAGACCAGCGCTTCTAAATTTTTTCTCCTCACGACCCCTTTTCACCTGAGAAATTTTTACACGACTCTGGGTATATGGGTGTATAAGATAGGTATACAAATCAAATATTTACTGATAATAAACAATAATTTCATGACCTTCACATTCAGTTACCTCATATGGGGTTACAACCACAGTTTAAGAAGCTTTGATTTAGACCCATTGCATTTCTTAGCTTGGTCTGGATCCAGCCAAAATCCTGGCTGGCATCCATACTTGTTCCCATATCACACAGGGCTCTCCAAATTGCTTTACTTGTTGGAAGTGGGGGTTACATGGTACAGCATAGATCATAGGATCTTTGTAGATTCAGAGCCAAAAAGAAATCTCAGAAGACATCCCCACAATTTGGAAGAGAGGAGCGATGACTGGAGATCAAAGCTGTACCAGCTGTACCTGAGCTCCCTGGTTCAATCAGCCTATTTAAATCCCCCCTCCTTCCCAACACCCCCCACCCCAACAGTCCTCTATTCATCTCTTTCTGCTACCAGGTCTCTAGTCTTTTTCTCCCTTCCACCCAGGAGACACCCCCCACCCCCAACTCAGGGCTTCTTGTTCCTTTTCTCAAAAGCCCTAAAAATAAAGCTCTGAGAACACAGTTATTCTGGTCTTGCTGCTAAACTGAGCCCAGGGAAAGGAAAGAGTTCTCAAGTTTCCTGGCTGGGCCCAGCAGAGAAAGCAAGGACAGAAAGCCAAGCAGGAAGGGGGAGGAGGCACTGGGTCCTCACTTAGCCCAAGAAACAACCTGGATTTCTGATGCTAAGGAGATGGGAGAGGGGGAAGAGATTGGTTATATCAAGGTCTCAGATGAGGAATAGCCAAGTAAGTGGAGCCTGGAGATGCATCAGCTCAGTCCTCATCAGCTATTCCCAAATTCTCTTGTCCTAGTCACCAACCCCTAACTGCAGAGGGTCTGGTCCCCAGAGCCCAGAAGTAGCATTAGTCAGGAATGTTATGGAGGGCAATTCTGCTCAGATATGGGTTGTACTCCATCTCCGGGGCACATTTCAGCACTGGGATGCTAATTCTAGAAGAATTGTCTATCATATATATTATATTAATATATATAATACCAGTGAGAATTATATATAAAAGATCCATGGGGATTCCAGCAAGGCAGCTCCTGGAGGGAGCAACTCCCAGACTTTGTGGGGGACCTTGAGGTAATAACTCACCTCATGACAACTTGGTGGCCTGCTACTCTGGAGAAGCTTCCCTCTGTCTACAGAAGCCTCTCACCTGGCAGGGTCTGGTTTACAATGCAAGTCCACAGAAGTGTCCAGAAGAGAAAAGGTGGAGCAGGAGAGAAGGCAGAGAAGAGGGACTGAGGAAGAAAGGGACCATATGGGAGGCAAGAGAAGCATCTGAGAAAGGGATCCCCGGAAGAAAATGCCTGGGAAGGCAAGGAACAGCTTCTAAAACTGAACCCTGTATACCCTTCCCCAAAATACTTTGTCCAGTTGCTACAAGCCTAAAACTAATCCTTAAGAAAATTAGATTGTTTCCCTTAACTCTCTGAGCTTAGGGCTAACAAATTCTCTTCATGGAGAAGTGCTTTGGGAGGACTTTCTCCAGGACAACCCATTTAAGACATAGGTAGCCAATACCTGAAAGGAGCAAGCCTTCCATGACCTACTTTACCCAACCCAACAGTGATTGAAACCAAGATGTTTTCTGCAAGCAAGAGGAAATAACTTGTCCATCAGCTATGTGAAATTTGGAGATGAATTTGGTAGGTTGTGGGGAATGTTTTATATGACAATTCATTTAAGTATGAGCCCATTTGCCCTAGGGAAGAAGGTGATATAGACAGGAGTGTATCCCTGCTTATTGGGGGGTAATGTCTGTTCTTGCCACACATTCTCAGTAAACATCCCTTTGTAAAAGCTAATAGAGGTTCATTGGTTTAATGATACTAAGATGTTAACCATGGGATCAGTCAATTGTATTAAGAAGATACTAACTGTAACTGTCAATTGATGTTGGGTAGAACACATCTAAATAAGAATGTAAGTCAAAAACATTAGAAAACATATGCTCAGAGTTATCCTTGGAATCCCGAGAGGAAGACGGGAATTTGACTTGTCAGTGATGGGGGAAGAGGCAGCATAGATAAGGACTCCAGGGTTATCTGGCTGTGGGCTTGTCAGAGACAGTGGGGGTTGAGATAAGGAAAACCAAGGTCCGCAAAAGCTAAACCTTTAAAAATTTTCTAACTTTGACCTGAGTTATCTTTTCAGACTCACTGTACGTTACTGCCCTTCCCATTCTTTACATCATCTCACCTTTCACACTGGTTTTGCCCTATGCTTAGGATGCAGATATTATCACCTTTCCCTTAGAGAATCCCACTTTTCCTTTAAGACATGGCTCAAGTGCCATCTTCCATATGAAACCTTTCCGGATCTCCTCTCATGCTGGTGCCCTCTTAACCAAATTTGCATTTAACTGTGCTATATTTCCTTTCATTTATTCTTTATATTTATTTTATACAGATATACAAAATTTATATATGTATACATAATGAGTACACACATACACACATACTCTCATCTAACTGGTTGGATGAAAACCTCAAGCAGATCTTTTTTTTTTTTCAAGTCTGGTCTTTTTTTTTCCTTTCTTTCTTTTCTTTCCTTTTTTTTAATTATATTTTTTTATTGACAGAACCCATGCCAGAGTAATTTTTTATATTATCCTTTGCACTCACTTCTGTTCCGACTTTTCCCCTCCGTCCCTCCAGCCCCTCCCCTAAATGGCAGGCAGTCTTATACATGTTAAATATGTTACAGTATATCCTAGATACAATATATGTGTGCAAAACTGTACAGTTCTCTTGTTGCATTCATTTCCCAGTGTTCCTTCTCTGGGTATAGCTGATTAGTCCATCACTGATCAATTGGAACTAAATTAGATATTCTCTTTGTCAAAGAAATCCACTTCCAGCAGAATTGATCCTCATATAGTATTGTTGAAGTATATAATGATCTCCTGGTTCTGCTCATTTCACTCAACATTAGTTCATGTAAGTCTTTCCAAGCCTCGCTGTATTTGTCCTCAAGCAGATCATTTAACCTCTTGAGCTGTACAAGAGAGAAAATAATGCATTGCGAGGACTAAATAAAATAGTATACAATTAAGTGCTTTGTAAAACTTAAAGTCCTATATAAAAGTTAATTATTAAGCTATTATATTTATTGCACATATTATTAATGATATTATCTATTATTAATCATTATGTTACTAATTATCATTACCAATGTTATCATTATTAACCTCTTTGAAGCTTCTCTGATACTCCATCACTTTAAAGGACAGGTCATTCTCAAGATTGCAGTGGGAAGGACTTTCCCCATAATTGTCCTCTTAAATAGCTGGAGTGTTCTTCCCTGTTGAAAGGAGCACTAAACCATCAACCATCAACTAAATCTTCCAAGAACTGGATCCAAGTCTCATCTCTGACACTTACACATATAATGGTAAACAGATCACTTAATTTCTCTCTTTCCTCCAATTAGCAATAATTAACATTAAATTAATTTTAATTAAATAATAATTGTCAATAATATTGAGAATACTTAAAATTCCTCTATCACTTTAAAGTTTCTAAGACTCAATTAAAATTACAGAATCATAAAATTTGAAAGCTGAAGGGACCTTATTAACCATTTAGTCTAACTCACATAGCAAAGGAACATAGCAATCAAAATGTGGCTATACAACCTCTGCTCAAACATAAATGAGGAGGGAAAGTGACTTCTGAGACAGCTGATTTTTCTACTTGGATGGCTCTGTTCCTTTGGAAGTTTTTCCTGACCTCTAGTCTGAACTTGTCTCTTTGAAACTTTTCACTACTCACAGTCCAGGCCAGTTCTTCCTCCCACATAATAACCCTTCAAATACTTGATCATTCCACCACTCACTCAATCCTTCAGTCCAATCCTCTCTTCTCCAGACTAAATGTCCCCATTTCCTCCAACTAATCTTCATATGCCATGGACTAAATGCCTTCATCATTTTCATTTCTCTACTCTATATTTTTTTCTACCTTATCAATGTCTTTAAACAGTGATGCTCATAACTGAACACAATACTCCTAGACAAGATCTAAGGAAAGCAGAGCATCATGGACTACATCCCTTATCCCTGGAATTTATACCTTCTTTAATGTAGTCCAAGCTAATCAAGTTAGCTATGTTTGGCTGCCACATCACACTGCTGATTCATGTTGAGCTTATAGTCCAGTGCAACCCCAAGATCCTTTTTCAGGTCAACTGGACTGTAATTATTCCTTTACCATCTTGTACTCATGAACTTGGGTGCTTTGTTTTTGGTTTTGTTTTGGTTTTTTGGTACCCAAGTACTTTCCACTTATTCCTTTTAAATATAATCTTATTAGACCCAGACCAGTGTCTTTGCCCTACCAAGATTTATATTCTGACAGACATATAATTTATGAGCTATACCTCCTAAATTTGTATCATCTGCAAATCTGATGGGCATCCCACTCCTTTATCTAAATCACTGCTAAAAATATTAAAAAGCACAGAGCCAAGGATAAATTCTCTAAAGTATTCCCCTAGAGAACTCTGTCTTATTGATATCAAACCATTAACTACTTTCTGAATCCAGCCATTCCACCAGTACAAAAACCATCTTTATGTGTTATCATCCAATCATCTCTCTATCTTCCCCACAAGAATAATATGGTGTAATTTATCAAAAACTTTACTGAAATCTGGGTACGTTTTATCTAAAGAATTCCTCTCATCTACCATTTTAGTAGCTCTGTCGAGAAAGGGAAATGACATTAGTCTTGAATCATTTATTCTTGATGGACCCATGCAGGCTCTTTGTATTCTAGTTAACAAGCCCATCTTCCACTGTTAATGTCTTCAGACAGAAACCCATGAAGCAGATAAAGTAGCTCTGTTTGGAAATAAAGAAATTAAGGTTTGGAAAAGTTACAGGCATAATAAGGGAATTTTTTCAGTCCTTAGAGTATTCTTTACTGCTTCCAATTCAAATACATATAAATTAAGAAACATTAGTGAATCTATTTCTGACTATGAGTGCCTGAGAAGGTGGTATTGGGTGATGATAGGGAAGTCTTTTAAATGACTTTCGAGAAGGAAGAACTGATGATGCAAACCAGTACAGAGTGTGAATATAAAGGGATTGCCCACTCTTCTCTTTCTTCGTGGCTTTAAGTGAGAAAGGGCTATTTGATTGCAGAGATTTAGATAATTATCTATTATTTTGTGATCTTCCACCTGTAGGATCCTACAAGTCTGACTGATTGTATATAAAGTATATGACATTTTTTTTCTTTTGCATTTATTCTTTCCTGATTTTAGGTTAATGAGTATTCAGAGGAGGAAGTACTTAGATTAACGTATACATTTGGTAAATCCTAACTGGAACCAGCAAATAAAACTGGTGGAAGTATGTGCCTCAGCTATAGTAGTTAACAAAAGAGGAAGTACCTAAAGACAGATGTGGAAGATAGTCACTTGGGGATGGTGACAACTTCAAGGATTGTGATTCCTTGTGAATGAGAAAATCCCAATTAAATTCTAGAAAGGTGAGAATCCTCAGAGTCCAACAGAAAACTATACCAAGAAGAAACTTCATGAAGACTCTATGAAGGGGAAAAAATATTTCTAGGTCCAATGGTTGGGATGTATCCATTAGCTTCCTGTGATCTTTATATATATATTTAACTTACCATTGTACTTTAATTCTGAGCATGTTCTACTAAGGTACCCTGTTTGTTCAAGGGGAGAATGTGTCCCTAATTTAATGAGAATATTTTGTACCAACTTTTGTTGTTATGCCTTCTCAGGAGATCTGGTGTTCTAAAAGATGATGGATTTTGTCCATATTGGGAAAACATTAGTGGGAGCTCAGAATCTACAATATTAAAAGTCCCAGACTCAGAATTCTGAAGAGGGAAGGAATTACCTGTCTGTGGACACCCTAACTTGTAACCTTGAATACCAGTTAGGAGAATGGCCTCAGAGAGAATGAAAAGAAATTTGCCTGAGATTATTTGGGCTTTCTAAATCCCCTTACAATATTAAGCACAAGGTTGGAGCTCAATAAATAATTTTGACTGATGAATTAATTCATTGACCATTGTCTCCAAAAGGGCTCCAAATGATACTATTTAAAATTATATCACTAGAGGGAGCTCCAGGATAAGAACTGAATAAACTGAGTTCTTGATCTGTCTTGAATTTATCTTCATTCTGATCTGAGTGGGATCTTTTTTGTTTTGCTTTGTTTTGGCTTTTTTTGGCTTTTTTCCCCTGGTGCAGGGTTTCTTAATTTGAAATGCATTCCTTGGTTTTGTCTTTGATTTAATATTTTGATAACTATATTTAAATATGATTGGTTCCCCTTGTAATCTTATGCATTTTATTTTATGTATTTAATTCTAAGAAGAGATACTCAGATTTCCCCAGACTTCCAATGACATGAAAAAAATATTAAGAACTCTTGCTGGATCTGATATTTATTGGGAATGATTTGGGGACTATTTTTTTTTTTTTTTAAGAATTTTAGGGTAGTCCAACTCCTTCATTTAGCCAAGACCGCTCTTGGGATTCATCTATCCCTACCCTCCTCTGCTGGAGTCTCTGGCAAAGGAAGAGGAGGGAGGATCAGAAGTGGGTTAATGGTGGACACCTATAAAGGTAAACTAAAGCTCATTTGATATCTCTCTTTATCCTACCCATCTCTCCAATGGCTAGGAGCTTCCTAGGAGAAAGAGAAGGATGCATGGATGAGGAGCTTCTCTATGGAGGTGTCCCTTTTTCTGAAGGTCTTATGGAAAATAATTCACAGTTGGTATTTTCAAGGTAAAGTGTCACCCTCATGGGAGAAGAGAAAGAATGTACACCAGAGTTTCATGATTCCTTGTGCCTGCTTGGTAATGTGTGCACTGTCATATGTGTCTGTGTGTATGTGTCTGTTGTTGTTGTTACTGTTGTTGTTGTTGGGATTAACGAGAAAAATCCCCAGGGAAAGTTCTTCTAAGAGCCATGGAATTAAGGGTGAGGAGGAGAAGGCTAGCAGCTACCTAAAACTGTATGGCTGAAAGCAGGTATCCTGATGAGGACAGGCTTGGAAAGGCAGCTTGACATAAAGTGTATTATATTATTTTTCTAAAATGAGAGTTTTGTTGTTCATTTGTTTAAATCCTGTCTAACTCTTTGTGACCCCGTTTCAGTTTTATTTTTTGGCAAAGACACTAGAAGAGTTTGCCATTTCCTTCCTCAGCTCATTTTACATTTGAAGAAACTGAGGCAGACAGTTAAGTGGCTTAGCCAGGATCACACAGGTTAGTAAGTCTCTGAACCAGATTTGAACTCAGGAAAATGAGACATCCTGACTCTAAGCCACTTTGTAATTTCTATTGCCCCTTCTCTCCATCTTGATCCCACCTCTTATAGGGTTTCTGTGATAGTATTTGCTAGGCTTCAACCTACCCTTCTTTCCACTTTGGGTTACCCCATTCAGAAGCAATCAGGTGATACAATAGATTCAAATTTAACAAATTTAATTTACAATTTAAATTTAATTTCTATAGTTCCTAGCTTTGTGATGCTGGGCAAGTCATTTGCCATGACTGCCTCAGTTTCCTCAAACATAAAATGGGGATAACAATAGCACCTACCTCCCAGATTTGTTGTGACATCAAATGAAATGGGGATTATAAAGTACCTGAAACACAGTAGGCACACATAATCCTCCCCTGACCCACAAAGACCAGAACTATGGAGACTGGAGGCTTTGTGTTGTAATGAAAGGGGGAGTTCTAGTCTCACCTCTACCAATGACTTGTTCAGAAGTCTTAGGGAAATCACTTCAACCTAGCCAGATCCTCAGTTTGCTGAGTTATTAAATGAGTACATTACATTAGATGATTATCTTTTATCTTATGATCCTCCAGCTGTAGAATTCTACAAGTCTGATTTGGTTGATGACTAGGTAAAATAGGCCATTCTCAGTCTCATTTCTTCCCTAGACTTAATCACTGAAGGGGTATGACCTCAGTCATATTGAGACTTATTAAAGATCGGAGCATCAAAGGTCCAAGGTCTCCCACTGCATCGAGGGCCATATCCAGTGGTCCTGATCTGTATCTGGCCACTGTATCTGGAGGGGAAAGTGAGGTGGGTGACCTCACACAGCCTTCTCTCATTCAAATCCAATTCATTTGCATGTTATAGCATCATCTCCCTGATCTCATGATCCTCTTTGAGAACAAAGGACAGACAATAACCTCTACCGGTTTAATTAATCCTCAGCAAACCGGGTGTCTGATAAGCCTGAGGTGATTAGTGAAGCAACTTGCTTCACAAACTCATCTAGAGCTTAGTAGGTACTTGCCTGAGTAAGGTTCAAGAGTGACTTACTTGTTCATGGTCACATAGGCTATAAATGTCAGAGGAGTCATTTGAACCCAAAGCTTTCTGCTTTCACTTTATGTCTCAGAATAATAACACACATTTTTTATAAGATTGTTTTCAGGTTGGCAAATTTTTTTGTCTCACGGCCTATTCTTTCTGAAAGTCTAAAGGATTGGGTGAATGTTTCATGTTGCTGAAGTTTTACAGGCTTTGGGACATATTTGAGAATGTCATACAAATCCCCTTTATTGTCTGAACAATCTTTCTATAGCCTTTCTATAATTATACATAGAGAGAACTATATACATATGTAGTACTATCTCTCTATATACAAAGGCATTAGAAAGAATTATTTATAATAATTATTATATATTATTATATAATTATATATTACTAAAATATATAATTAACCTTATTATTAAGAATTATTTATAATTCTTCCTATAGCCCTGACTCTGGATCTTTCAGTTGGTTTAATGGAACCCATTCACCATAGGCTACCAAGTATTGCCAGAGCTGCTGGGGCAATAACTATGCCTGCAGAATTTCTCCTTATCCCATTTGGGAAAATAGGGTTGGGGTGGGGGGAGGTGGAAGAGTGAAGTTAGTTTATGTCTTCTTCCATTTGTGACTTCCCAATCTGATGCAGTTCCTCTTCAGTTTTTTTCCCTTCTGCAGCATGAACAAAATAAACTGTACAGCTCAGAAAAACAATCCATCATTTTGTCAAAACATTTCCATGACAAAAAAAAATTTCCTTCCAATCTTCTCTCTGACCATTTTGCTTCAGTCTCATTAGCATGAGAAAAAAAAAAAAAAACCACCAAAGAGATGAGCAACAAGGGAGGGAGAGAAGGAGAAGGATGAAACTAGATCTGTTCTGCCTAATGTTTCTACCTCTGTTTAACTTGGTAGTGCTAGGAACCTGATAGAGATTACAGACACAAAACTGGAGGGAGATTTAGAGTTATAGTCTAGTCTAACCCTTTCATTTTAGAGATGAGGAAACTGAGCTCCAGAGAGGGGAATTTTCCCAAGGTCATCCAATTATTTTACAGAAGATCCAGGATCAGAACATGGATTCCAGTTGTATACCCAATTTTAGATCATTTGTGCCTCTGTTTAGTGCTTAAAGTCCAAAGGAAAAAAAGCCACTGGATAATGGTCTCTCCTTAGTATGGTTTCTATTAGCCTGTCCCCTGTAGTGTTGCTTCTAACATAACTCACCATCACATACAATTTGCTGTTATGCTTTTGGAAAACAAAAAGACAAGAGTCCTTGGGGAAGGGGAAAGGAAAATGACCTAAAATTTGAAAAAAATAAAAGTAAAATAAACCCATTGGAATGATGGCAAGAGTCAAAGAAGCAGAGAAGTTCAGAGTGAGTGCCATGGCTCCGTGATCCCAAATCCCCCAAATGTTCCCTTAAAAAGAGTCATCGTTAGGAAGGGAGCCTTTGAGAAGAGTATTTCCCCAAAGGCTTCCAGGACTTGAACAATTTCTTGTTGGCTTCACAACCAATGGCAATGATTGGTTGAGTTTCAGTTTTCAGAATTTAGAAGGCCGACCAAGTTCTGTCAAGTAGGGCCACTTTAGCCACTAGATTTATGATTGTCAGGTGGTGTCCTGTAGAAGTTTACTTGTGGGATATTTGAGAACTGGATGAACAGGGTTGAACAGTTCCCTGAGCCAGGGCGTTTAAAGCCCAGCTGTTCATGCAGCTGCGACCATGAGAATAAGTGGGAGCTTCCACAATGTTCTAGTATTCTAGCATGTGGACAACTAGTTGTGAGTTAACTGTCTAACTGGCTGAAAAATTTATTCCTTTATTACTATGTTGATGTACTAATGGATTTCCAGAAAGACATTGCCTTGCCTTTATTTTCTCTTTCCTTTTCCACATAGAAGGATTGTCCTGGAAAATAGAAGACTTTGGTTTGGGGATATAATAACTGGTTTCATGTATTTGAGAGTCTGCGGATGGAATGAAAGGAGAGATTAGACTTATTCTGCTTGGGCCCAAAGGATAAAATTAGGAACAATAGGTGTAAAATGCAGAGGCAAATTTGGACTTGATGTCCAGAAAAAAAATCCAATGTTCAAAAATCCTTTTTGGATATATCCAAGCAGAGGCAAGATGATCATTTGTCAGATAGGTGTGTTTTAGTGGGAACTCATTTGGGGAGATGGAGTGGACTAAGTGGAGACTCAAATTCTGGGATTCTGGGTGTAGCAGAAGATTTATAATCTTTTGTAATAGGAGATTAGTAAAAGATGAAGTGGATTGCTGGAGGCATGAGTGATGGGAGTTGCTTTTATTATTTGTATAGCCTTTGGGGTGAAACAAGAATGCCCATTATCACTACTATTATTCACATCCTACTAGATATGTTGGCTTTAGCAAAATAAGAAAAGAAAAAGAAATTAAAGGAATTATAATAGGTAATGAGGAAATAAAAACTATCACTCTTTGCAGATGATTTGATGATATACTTAGAGAATCCTAGAAAATCATCTAAAAATCTACTGGAAACAATTCATAGCTTTAGCAAGTTGCAGGATATAAAATAAACCCCCAACCCCCACAGATCATCAGCATTTCCATATATTACTGACAAAGTTCATTAGCAAGATATAGAAAAAGAAATTCCATTTAAAATTACTATAGACAAAATAAAATATTTGGGAGTCTATTTGCCAAGACAAACCCAAGAAAAATAAAGACACAAAATATTTCTCACACAAATAAAATCAGATCTAAACAATTGGAAAAATATAAATTGTTCATGGCTAGGCTGAGCTAATATAATAAAAATGACAATTCTGCCTAAATTGGTCTACTCGTTAAGTGTCATATCAATCAAACTGCCAAAACATTAGTTTATAGAACTTGAAAAAATAATAACAAAATTCATCTGGAAGAACAGAATGTCAAGAATATCAAGGAAATTAATAAAAAAAATACAAAAGATGATGGCTTAGCAGTACCAAACCTAAAACTATATTATAAAGTAGCAGTTATCAAAACCATTGGGTGTTGAATTTGTATATAGATTTAATTTTACCATGTCTCTGCTAATTTGATGAAATTGATTTTAATCATGAAATTTGGGTCTGGAAGAAATGGGGATGATTGATAAAAATGGTTGAGTCAAGAAGGAAATATAACCATTGACATATTCCTAGATAAATAATCTAAATGAAAACAATATGGAAGAGGAGTGTGGAGCAATTGAGGGCCACCTGTCCCATAAGCTTGGCTACTACTAACAGGGTAAACTTGTTATATGTCATTTAACAGAAAAATAGAAATCCCTCCTGACCCTCTTTATTGAAACACTAAGTCAAAAAAAAAAAACAAAAAAGAAAGAAAGAAAGAAAGAAAAGAAAAGAAACACTAAGTCACTTCAACCTCTCTGTGCCTCGATTTTTTCAACTGTAAAACTAGGAAATTGGACTTGATGATTTCTGAGGTCCTTTTTGGCTTTAAATTTAGGAAGAAAGTTAGAGATCTCCTGTTTTCTCTGAAATACCACTCTAATTACTAAATTACTAAGTACTAAATACTACTGAACTACAATAACAAATGAGCTATCTCTTGCTACAGGGTTTCATTCCCTTTTCTTCTTATCTGATCAGAGATATATAAATTTTTACCTTTCCTTTAATGGGGGAAATGTGATAGTGAAATAATTTGTTAGATCTATCAGTCAACAAGCCTTTATTAAATACTTATTTTATGGCAGGTACTGGAGATACAAAGATAAAACTGAAATCCTCCCTGCCCCCAAGGAGATTACATTGTATCAGGAAAACATGGACACATATAATTCCATAATAAAAGCTAACATGTATTTAGTATTATAAAATATTTTTACATATATACATTCTTACATTATTACATATATATACATAATATTTCCATTGGGTTTTTTCAAGTATATAGTATTTTATATACATATATATTACATATATATACATGATATATGAAGATAAATCTTTCCATTGGATTTTTTCAAGTATATAGTATTTTATATACATATGTATGTATGAATGTAATACATACACATGTATTTGTTCAAATATGCATATCTAAACATGCATGTATACATACATATATATACAGATTGATGAGAGAAAGATAGATTCATTTAATCTTCACAATAATCCTGGGGACTAGGTGCTATTATTAACTTCATTTTATAAACAAGAAAATCAGGTAGGCAAAGATTAACTGACTTGACCAAGATCATTCAGTTCTCAAGTGTATGAAGCATTATTCAAACTACTGATTCCTAATCTAGCATTCTATCCCACTGTATCGCCTAGCTGAAGATATATAATTAAAAAAACTTTTTAGAATAAATTTTAGGTGGTACAACCTAGCAACTTGGCAAATGAGGAAAAACCTCTTATAGCAGGTGGTGCAATCTAAGCTTTGCAGAAAAGACCGATGAAGAGAGAGGCTATTCCAGGCATAAAGGTACTGAGCTGGGAGAGAGAAAGTTTTGTTTAAAGAATAGTGAAAATAAAAAGCTATTATTTAAAATAAATAAATAAAATAAAGCAGGTTGGCTGCACCACAGAGGGCTTGAAAAGGTCTAATGTATAATAAAGATAGAAAGGTAGGTGTAAGCCAGGTCATAAAGGGCTTCAAATGTTGACCAGAGGAGTTTGTATCTGACCATAGAGATATTAGAGAGCCATTCACATTTATTGAATAAGGGAATGAAAAAGTCAGACCTGTGTTTTAGGTAAATCACCTTACTAACTCTGGAAGATGGATCTCAAGGATTTATTAATCACCTACTATGTGAAAGACATTGTGCTAGATCTACACCAAGATCATACGTTGCTGAGCCATCTACCATCATCTTGACTTTTTTTCTTAACATGGTATTTTGAAGACTCTGGAAGAGAGATAAGGCTGATGACTTCATGAAATTCTGCCTCACTTAAATCCAATTCATACATAAATCAAGACATCACCCAGTGAAGTCTTTGATCCTCTTAAAAAACAAAGGACATACAATAATAGCTAGTTCTATACTTAAAAACATTCTGATACTTTCTACCCCCAGAGACATTCCCAGTTGAACAATGGCATTAATAAAAACCCCATATTCCCCCAGCAATCAAATGAGATAATATTTGCAAAGTACTTAGCACAATGCCTGGTATATGGTAGGTACTTGATAAGTGTTTGTTCCCATTACCCTCTTCCTATGTCCAAGAAAAATTTTGATCTAGCTCAGAGGTATCAAACGTGCATCCAGAGAAACAGCCAGCAAGACTATAGAACATAGAACAAAGAAGATTAAATGTAATTGGGAAATACCAACAAAATAAGTCAAAACATAATACAACAAAGGAGTTTTTGGTTTTCTAAGCAAATATGGAGCTCACAGGGATGCATTTTTTTTTAAGTTTGACACCACTGCCAGTATATAGTCCACTGTAGGTGGACTAACTCCTTCTATAGGCTCCCAAATACTGGAAGGGCCACATGGCTGGTTGTAATGACAACTGTGTACTGAAAGGAGCTCTGGAATCAGTAAGCATAGGTTCTATAGTCCCAGTAAAACTAATAATTAGTTGTGCAAATGACTTTACCTTTCTTAATCCTTCTTTTCTGGCAAAAAAAAAGAGCCAATTATGCAAGCTCTTTGTACCTCAACAGGTTATGATGGGAGAATTACATGAAATAATGCTTTTCTTCCCTCTCCCCATCTTGTACCTTGTTGAGTAACTCCCATCCTTCAAAAGCCAAATTAAACTTTCACTTCCTTCATGAAACCATCCCCAGTTCAGTTGCTCCTTCTCACTTGGGCCTCATATAGAATATTGTTTTTTCATCTATCAAAGGCACTTCTCATGTAAAATTTCATACTTTCAGTCAGAAAAACCAGAATTTGTATCCTACTTCTGACCCCTGCTAGTTATGTGACCCTGAAAAGTCACTTAGGACACTCTTTGTCTCAGTTTTCTCATCTGTAAAGTGAGAGGGTTGGAGCATTCTGGCTCTAAATATTTGATTCTAAGTCTGCTTATGTCTTATTTTTCTTTTTTATTATAGCTTTTTATTTACAAGACATATGCACGGGTAATTTTTTGGCATTGACAATTGCAAAACCTTTTGTTCCAATTTTTCCCCTCCTTCCCCCCACTTTCTCCCAGAAGGCAAGTAGATCAATACATGTTAAATATGTTAAAGTATATGTTAAATACATTATAAGGACACATATCCATACCTTATTTTTCAATAATATGAACTTGATAAAGACAGAAACTTGTTAAACCTTGGTCCCTTCTGCAGACAGCAAGTGCTTAATCCAAGTTTGTTGAAAGAATAGATGTTCTAAACCTTTGCAAAATATCAAAGAATTAAACAAAATATGAGTGGCTTTCATAATTATAATTGTTACTAATATTCCTTCAGTAGTACCTCCAAGACTCCCAAAGCTGCCCTACATCAAGCTCTCAGCTAACTCAAAGGAAGATATCCCTTTTGTGGCCAGTGTAATTGGGAATCCCATTAGAATGGTAGTCAGCCTATCCTCTAGGGAAAGGAAATGAAAACTTTCCTCTCAGCTCATTTGCTAGCCCACACGTGAAGAGGAAACCATGTGCTCTCAGATGGTCCCAATTTCCTGGATTTTTTTTTTGGCAGGCTGAGCAGACATGTCTGATTCTCCTTTCATTAATTAACATCCCTTTGTCCAGTGCCAAATGTCCCACAGGCCTAGAAAGTATGATGTGATAACCAAGAATGCAAAACCAGTCCTTCTGGAAAGAACTTTTAAACCTAGTTTAAAGTTTTCATTAAACAGGTTTCTAAAAAAGCTTTAATGGCTTTTCCCCTTCCCTGCCAGGATTGGTCAGGCTAGAGTACACAGATTATCAATCCCCTCACTCATGGAGTTCTATGAAAAAAGAATTGAATTTAGAAACTAACATGATGTGATACTAACTCAGCTAGTGAGGCTGATCAAGTCATTGTGGAAATTAGTCAAAGATTAGTTGAAAGTATATGGACCCAATCACAATCAAGTGAATAATTTTTCATTTTAATGACTGTTTATTCATAACGTAGAATCTGCATGTTTGGAAACGATCCAAGAACTTATTCTAGAACCAGCATAAGTTATTGTTGTTAGGTCATATCTCTTTGGGCACATGGAGGATTTCTTGGCAAAGATCCTGGAGTGTTTTGCCATTTTCTTCTACAATTTATTTTTACAGATGAGAAAACTGGGGCAAACAGAGTTAAGTGACTTGGCCAAGCTAGTAAGTGTCTGAGGCCAGATTCAAATTCGGGAAGATGAGCCTTCTTGACTCCAGGCCCAGCGCTTTGTGCCCTATGGTACTACTTAGCTGCTCTTAAGACCTAGTTGCCAAAGAGTTAGAAAATGAGTGGATGCCCATCATTGGCTGAATAAGTTATAGTATATAAATGTCATGGAATATTATTATTCTATAAAAAATGGTGAGTTAGTGCACAAACCTGAATTGATGTTGAGTAAAATGAGCAGAACTAAGAGACAGTAACAGCAACATTATGTGATGATCAACTGAAATGGACTTGCCTCTTCTCAGCAATACATTGATCCAAGACCAAGATCCAATAGATTTGGGATGGAAAATGCCATCTGTAACCAGAGAGAGAATTATGGAGACTGAATGTGGATCGAAGTATACTATTTTCACCTTTTTGATGTTTATTTTTTCTTTCTTATGATTTTCCCCTTTTGTCCTGATTTTTCTTTCACAGAATGACTAATATGAAAATACATTTAAAATAATTGTACACATATAACCTATATCAGATTGCTTTCGCTATCTTGAGGAGAGAGATAAGGAAGAGGGGGGGAAATTTTGGAACTCAAAATCTTACAAAAATGAATATTAAAAACTATCTTTACATGTAATTAGAAAAATATAATATTATTGAATTTTTTTTAAAGACCTAGTTCCTGGCTTTAGACTGACATGCTGAATAAGTAAAGTTTACTTTGGTGTTCTCCCTTCACCTGTTCCCTTAAGTGCCTCCCTTTTTCCTCATCCAAAGTACCCACTCTCCCACTGAGAACTTTAATCTCCCCGAGGATCATGCAGGCATATGCTAGTAAATATTTAACAATGAGATGTCTGTAGGGAAAATACAATTCAAAGTTTAACACATATTGTTAGCATTCCCCATTGCTTTTTAAAGTTAAGACCCACTATGTAAGATTTTCTGATTTCTGAGATGTGAATGCTCACACTGAACATTTAAGAATTGGCTTTCACAAGTCTTTTCAAATTGGATCCAGCAGGTTCCTAAGTCACCCTCCAATACGAACCTCTCCTTCCACTTCCCCCACTTCAAACTTACCTCTTTTCCAACTCTTTCCTCCAGGCCCCTTTTAAAAGATGGGGTGGCTAACGGAGTACACTAAGTTATGTTAAATAGTAAAAGTATATTGCTTCACTCTTCCCAGGGAAATATTTGTCTTGTGGGGACAATTCCTTAACCCCAAAGAGTAGGAATTTCAGGCACTGTGTCAGGCCAGAGAGAGATATATGGGAGCACATGAGCACACTGTTACAGTCAGAGCTGAAAGGGAATCTTAAAAATCTTCCAAACCAGGGATTCTCAACTTTTGCTGTGCCATGGACCCCTTTGACAGCCTATGGATTAGTTCTTTTAAATAACTGAAGATGAATTGAATTAAATTATTGAAATTTAAATAAATAATTCACTAATAATTCAGATAGAAGTTAGTGAAAATAGAAACAGTTTTTCCCTAAGAAAGATCTTCTGAAATCTACAAACCATATTTTGAGAACCTCTGATCTAGTCCAGTCCGATCATTTTAAAGATGACGAAATAATTTAGTTTCTCCAGTCATTTATGTTATTAAGTTAAGCTCAGAACTCGCCTCTAGACTAGTTAAGGCAATTTCTCAATCTTTCCACTAAATCAGAATAAGAAATTCAATGATTTGTCATTAGTTCATAGAGAATGGAGAAGCCAAGGGAAGTTGAGGGCCTAGGGTTGGAGGAAGAGGAAATAAGGGTTTTTCTAGCCAAGAACCAATCCACAAGCATCTCAGGCAGTGGCTTGTGCTGATTGGCCAGCTTCTCTATGACCTAACAATAAAGAATTCCAAAGACACAACCAAGAAATGGGTTTGGTAGAGAGTAGAGACAGAAGAACATTCAAGGGGTAAGGGAGGAGGAGAGACAATCAAGGGAAAGGGGTGCAGCCTTGGCAGAGGCCATGAAGACTCAAGAGGAGGAAGGGGGCCAAGGAAACATCCACCATAACCAATAGGCGACGTGACTTGAGGAGGAGCTCATGTATGACCAATGAACTAAGGAGAGTAGGGTCAGGTACCAGGGACAAAGGAAGAGTCAGACAGAAGAGAGTGACAAATCTGAAAATCCCGAAGGTCGAAAAGGAAGAGAAGAACCCAGACCATGCCCTTAGGTCATTCCAGCAGGTAGGGATGCCTTTAGCTATGAGTCCATCCCACCCACTCACTTGCTTCCAGCCTGCCAGCCAAAGGCATGGCATCCCGCCACTCCTGGAATCGGACTTTAGAACTCAAGACTGCCTGTACTGAGCCTGGGAAGGGACAGGACGATAAGGAGGAACCACCCTCCCCTTGGGGATTCATTTCTTATGGGGGGGGGGGAAGGAGGCCCTGAAATGGATTTCTAAGAAAAGGATTCCCTAGAGCAAGAGAGATGCCATATATATTTCCCCTCTTCCATACATCTTCCCTCCATCTTCCATACATCTGAACTGGTTTAGATGTACATTGTTCTACAAATAGGACCAATGGGCCGCTTAAGTTCTCTCCACCCATGGGGCCCCCTTCCCATTTTGGATGATCTGTGACATAAGCTTCCCTATGGGGGTAGAGATCATTGAGAGTAGATTGTGAGGATTAAACCCATGAGAGAAGCTTTCCACAGTTAAAGTTCTTTTGAATTGGGGAGGTGGGAGGGAGAACAGCAATGTTAAGTTTTCATCCTCACAGAAGTCAATATTTGTTTTTCTGTTTTTAATCTCTTCCATGACGTCAAGAGGACATGAGGGAGAATTGGGGTGAGCACCAACTTCTTGCCCTTTGTTTCTCCAAAGTCTGGAACAGTGAACAACCACCTTACATATACCTCTCAGCCCACCCCTGGCCCCATCAATAAATGGGAAGAGCACTGTACAATGGAAAGAGATTGGAGCTTGAAGCTTCGGGAGACCTGGGCTCCAGTCCAAATTGGTCTTTAGATTCTTAAATTCTCCAAGATCCCTTCTAGCTCCAGCATTTTTATTATTCAAAGACATATCATTATTTTAAAAAGGGATAGAGCCTGGGGCTGAAGCTGTGAGCTCCTTGGCACAGAGATCTCTGGAGTGAGGAAACTCCCTCTACCAGAGCAGGTTGGCACCTTCTATGCTAGTTAGAGTCTTAGGACTCTTAGAGGTCAAGTGATTTGTCCAAGATGACTCCATTGTTATATATCAGAAGTGGGAGGTGAATCCAGGTTTTCCTGGCTTTGAAGCTGGGGCTCTTTCCACTATGCTCCACTGCCTCACATCCATATGGCAATCAAAATAAAAAAGACACTTCCTGGTGGGGGGCACCCCTCTCTTTACCCCTCACACCCCAATACCCTGCAATCTGCATGTATATGTGTGTCTGTGTTTACATATAGTTGTTTTTAATAGAATTAAATGTCATGTACATAGTACTTTAATTGTTCTCTTGGTTCTTTCCAAGGCTAATCTTCATGCCCATGTTGACCCTTCCTCACCCACAGATCCCGTCGTCATAGTCGTCTCAATACCACGCATCAGCCTGGTGTGCTCAGTGGCTGGGGTACCCAACAAGGCAGAGATTGGAGCCACAGGGCTGTGTGTGGTTGCCCATACCACTGTGAGCCATCAGAAGAGCGGCCAAGCTCTCGGCCAGTCCACGGCATCGTCAGCAGGTGGTGGGGAGAGCCCCATTGACCAAAGGGGAGCGGGGAGGGTTAGTGGAAATGGAGCATTGAGGCAGATGTTCAGACTAAAGTTCTGTGTCAGAGCTTTATTCTCCCCATCTTTCCATCTCCCCACTTCTAACTTACAAGGGAAGATGAGGAAAGAGCAGTGGACAATGGGCATCCTGAAGATAGAGCTTTGTCTGTAGACCAAGGCCAAAAAAAATCTTTCAGTAGCTAATAAGCTAAGAAAATCTAAGCAGCTGGTGGGAGGAGGGATTCTGGGAGTCTCCAGCAGTGTGTTTCTTCCTGTAGATTGTAAGCTCCTAAAGGGCAGAAACTCTTTTAAATTTGGTCTTTTTATCCTTAGTAAAGCATTTACTAAAGCTTACTGATTAACAACTTGATGGAATTAGGAACCTGTGAATCCTTGGTCCAAAACTCTTCTGTGAAAGGACCAAAGAGTCATAGATGTAGAGTTGGAAGAGATTTGAAGGGATCTTGAAGATCATGAAGTTCAACCTCCTCATTTTATAAATGAAGAAACTTCCTTAGTTATTGGTTAAGTGATTTTCCCATGGCCATTCAGCTAGTAAGTATGTCAGAAGGTCTTCGTGATTCCAAATCAACTTTTTACGCACCATCCCATGCTGAGCCTGATGGGGGCCTGGAAGCCGAGGGCATTTTTCCTAAACTGCTTGAATCCTCCTGTGAGCTGCTTCCATGAACTCTGAGATCAAGAGCCAAGACCTTTGCAGACACAGCTCCCCCGGGATCGAGGCCATCGACTAGCTGTGCAGTTCTGGACAAATCACTTCACCTCAGAGGCTCTGGTTTCTTCATCTGTAAAAATGAAGGATTTAGACTCAGTGAACCCCAAAGTGTCTTCCCACTCTAGATCTGTGAACAGATGCACTTTAAGATCTGGATCAGCTCTGATATCCTGTGCTTTTTTGCACCCAGGCAGCCATCTCGGGAGTCATCTGGTCTACCCTGCCGGCTTCCCTGCAGGGGTTGGAACCCAGAGCTTCAACCATCGGTACCAAACCGTCATCACTTTCATTTTCCCAGTGCAACTGGGCGAAATCATGGATCCCACTCCAGAGCAGGTACCAGGAGAGACTGGCCCAGGGAAGGTAGGATGGAGAGGGTAGGAGGTCCCCTCATTGCCCCTGCTCAGTGTCCGTAGACACTGCCACTATGCCCAAAACCCTGTGAGAATACAGGTGCCAGGGCAGATGGACATCATCACCTCCCTTTTACCCCTTTCCTGCTGAAGCATTTTGCCCAGGGTCACCCTCAGCAAAACTGGGAAGGTAGATCAAGCTTCTTGTTGAATCCCTTTCCTACAGGTCATTTGGGCACCCAGTTCCCTCCTGCTCGATGCCCCCTGAATGCCCAGGAATCCCAAAAGTGACATCCTAGCTAGGCAAGCCCTCTCCCATGAGTCATATTTTTCTTTCTTTTTCCTCCCCACCCCTCAAATCAAACTATTATCTATTTCATCTGAGCGCCATCCCTCAGATTCTCCTCTAGGTGACTATGGAATGTAACAGGAGTGTTTAAGCACAGACCAGTCGGTGGTTACATAAAACTTAAGATTTTTTTTTTGGTCTTGTTCTATGATTATATGTGTGTAAAGTATTTCCCATTTGGAAAATTTTCCCACTGATATAGATACACAGGTCATTGGAAAAAAACAATCTTAGGTAGTTGCCTAGGATACTGAAAATTAAAACTTAGTGCTAAAGCAGTACTAGAATCCAGATCTTCTTGGCTCCAAAACTGGCTTTCTGGTCAGTATACCCAGGCTGCCTGATGCAGTTAAAATGCACGTCTCCAATATAGGTGGCAAGACTTTCATGACTCAGTCAGAAAGAAATTTGGGGAGGGAATTAAGCATTTAAGTACCTACTATGTGCTTTAAACATTTATCACCTGATTCTTACATCCTGTGAGGGGTTGTTCTTGACTTTACAATGGAGAAAACTGATTCAGAGATTAAATGACTTGTCTGGTATTAGTAAATAACTACTTTATTTTAGTATTATTTTATAGTACTAGTAAATTATTTATTATTATAGTAACAAGTTTATTTATATTTTATTTATTTATAGTAACTAAGTAAAAATATTAGTAACTAGTAAATATCTAAAACTGCATTTGAACTCAGTTTTCCTAACTCTGGGTCTAGCACTCTATCCACTGTGTCCATTAGCTGATCAACAGATCTTCCAGGATGTATCAGATTATAGGCAGTTACACAAGACTGCCCTCAATTCTGTCAGCTCTACACCTTCAGTTAAGCATAATTATAAATAGAATGCTGAACTTGGAATTGGGAAAACCTGAGTTCAAATTTAGCTTCAGACACTTACCAGTAAATCACTTAACCTTTCTATTTTCTATTTCCTTATCTGTAAAATGGGGATGATAACAGTACCTATCTCCCAGGATGGTTGTCAGGATCAAATTTAAATATATCTGTAAAGCATTTTGCAAACCTTAAAGTTCTATATTTAACTATTATTTAATCATAGTACAAACTCTAAGATCTGGGGTAGTATGGGGTGGGAATAAGGAGGAAGATACCCCATGAAATTATCTTGTAACACATTTAGGAAACCGAGGGGTCTACAGAGTGCAAAGCCCAGGGCCTGAGTGCCCCCCGCTGCCATCCAGATTGGGGGGATATCCTCAGACATCTTGCCAAACTCCACAAGCAGATGGTGAGAGCCCTGTTTTAGGGGGTTTGGAAGGGTGAGGGAGGCAGTTGGATATCTGACTTGTGAACTCAAAGGGAAGCTGCAATCTTTATACTTGGACCTATGAGTAAGGATTAGCAGGTCTTTGCATGGCCTGGCAGCCTGGGCCAGCCAGCTCTGCCCAAACCAAGTCACCAAATCTCAGAGTTGAAAGAGGCCCCGTATGGAACTGTACAGTCCAATGCTGAACAAGGATCCCTTCTATCATGTTGCAGGTGGCCTATACCCTCCGCTTTATCAGCAGCCTGGGTCTTCTAGACTCTTTCGCGTTCCTCCTCGCTATACTAACTATCGGGGACCTCAAAACTATCCAGAGCAACAATACTTTTATCCATCTTCATCTGAACTTCTGCCATTTTCTCTCCCATCTTCTCTTCCTCGCCGGAATACACTGGACCCTTAGTAAGGTAGGTACTTTTTCTCTCTACTTCTCTTACCCTATCTACCTGCTCCTCTCCATGGCCTCTGTTTTTTCATCTGCCTGTCCAAATAAATCTGATTGTTTTTCATCCAAGATGACCCTTCCCAAATGCCTAAAGCCCAAATTAAGACCATTTTCCCTGTACCCAAAATTCAGTTTACCTTAACTCTTAGAATACCAAGGCTTAGTTGCTGGGCATAGTGGTACATGCCTAAAATATCTGCTAATAGTAAAGTTGAAGTTGGTGGATTGTTTGAGTCTTGAGAGTTCTGAGCTGCAATCGACTAAAGTCAATGGCTATCTCTGTGGGAATCAATATGGTGAGCTACTGGAAGTGGAGAACTACCAAGGGAGAGAGAAGAGAGAGAAAAAGAGGAGGAAAGAAAACAGGAAAGAAGGAAGGAAGGAAGGAAAGAAGGAAGGAAGAAAGGAAGGAAGGAAGGAAGGAAGGAAGGAAGGAAGGAAGGAAGGAAGGAAGGAAGGAAGGAAGGAAAGAAGGAAGGAAGGAAGGAAGAAAAGAGAGGCAGGGAAGAGAGAGAGGGAGGAATGGAGGAAGGTAAGAAGGAAGGGAAGGGAAATGGAGGGAAGGAGGGAAGGGAGGCAAGAAGGAAGAGAAGAGAAGAAGAGAGGGAAGGAAAGAGGAAAGGAGGAAGGGGAAGGAAGAAGAGAGAGGGAGGAAAAGGAGGGAGAAGAAAGATAAGAAGAGAGGGAAGGAAGGAAGAGAAAAGGAAGGGAGGAAGGGAAAAAGGAAAGGGAAGGAAAGGAGAAAAGGGAGAGGGAGGGAAGGAAAGAGAGGGAGGGGAGGAAAGGAAAGGAGGAAGGAAGGAAGAAGAGAGAGGGAGGAATGGAGGAAGGTAAGAAGGAAGGAAGGAAGGAAGAAAAGAAGGGAGGAAGGGAGGAAGGGAAAAAGGAAAGGAGGAAGGGAAAAAGGAAAGGGAAGGAAAGAAGGAAAGAGAGAGAGGGAGGAAAGGAAAGGGAGGAAGGGGTCAGAGTAGTTACAACAAAGCATTGTCCATCGAAAATTACAGGGTACATCTAGACCTGAACCAGAAAGGGATTAGATACCCCAAGGCCCTGGATTAAAGGCGATTGAGTAGGGATCCAGGTTAGAACTATTAGGTATCCACTGATTTATGTCCTACTTGTTTCAATAGGAAGCTGATATATCTAATTTGCATACCATTTGCTCCCTTTTCTCCACCTCCACCCCCCCCCAAACCCAAACCCTTTAAAGTAAAATAGTCCTGATCTACTAAATCACTATCCCAAGCATTCTAAATTTGTGCTCTCCTGGAGACCCTACAGAAAAGAGGTATAGTTTAAAAAAAAAAAAGTATAGGGAAGATAGAATAGCAAGGGCAGTACCTGGGGAAGAAGCTTCTGGTACCTTTAAGTGGCTACAGCAGCACAGAGTGAGCAGAGGATACCTCCTTGCCTTTTTTCTGCCTATGTGGGGGGAAGAGAAAGTAGACCCAACTCAACCTCACCTCAACATGTCTAATTCCTCCATCACCTCCTCTCCAGGCCATGTGCATCATGATCGGCATGCTCTGCTATTCGTTCCTGGCTAGTTTTGCCTGGATATTTCTGGGCAGGCTCTTTTTCTACCTGGCTTCCTGGAGCCTTAAGGTGGTCGATTATTTCAGCACCATTCATCTATTCAGGAAAGTGCTGAATTTCTCCGGTTATGGGATACCTGCTCTGCACATAGGTTTATTTATTGCCATCCAAGCCCATGACATCAATAATTATAACAAGTAAGTGTTGGAGAGACAAAGGGTTATTTGCTTCTATGGCTCTGGAATTTTATAGTAAACCCTAAACTAGCACTAGACAAGACCCTATAATCCATAATATCCTAGTAGACTATAAAACTAAATTGGACTAATCTCATGGAATTAGTACCCAAAATAGTATCCAAAGCAAGTCCATACTCATCTGATTGGGAAATGAAATATTTAGTTGACAACTAGCCTGATTAAGCTAGTCAGAAAATGACTTAAAAGCCAAAACATTACTTAAAAGGATTTCCCAACCAATAGAGATGAAAATTGAAAATTGATGGGATTTGTTCCCTCTCCTAACTATCCTCTCGGAGATCCTTCACCCATCAATCCCAAACCCGTCCCTTCCAAAATGCCCAGGGCTCTCAGGCCTTCCTTTTCAAACCACCATTGCCCTTGTGAGTTTGGGCTGGCCTAGCCATTGGCCCCAGACGCTATTTTTTCCCCCTTTCCCTTTTTCTATGGCTGCGCTAGGGCTGTTGGCCTCTGGTGTTCAGATGTTCAGGATGGGTTCACCCAGCATGGAGGCTTAGAGGTTTAAGAGATGTGTGGCCTGCCCAAGACTCTCAGGGACAGCTTTCCTCTGCTTGTCTCTAGCTGTTGGATCAACTCCATCAAGGACTCAGAATGGATCTTTGTGAGTCCCATCTGCGTTTTAATCATGGTAAGCGATTTACCCACTCACCTCTCCCAGCTCAAAGGCCCAGCACTGCATCGGCTTGTTCCAGAGTCCGAAGGCTTGCATTCAAATCTTGCCTCTAATGCTTATAACTTGGGCCAATTCGCCTCATTTTTCTTGGCCTTAGTTCCCCATTTGTAAAATGAGGAGGTTGGTCCCAGGTCCCTTGGTCCCTTCTAGCTCTAAGTTGTACGAACCTAAGTGGGTAGATGTAGTTTCTGGGTTCTTATCTAAAAGGGGGAATAAAGGGTATCTGACGTCAAGTTTAAAGGGGAAGACATAATAACTAGCCTTAGGGAGGGTTCTTAATGTAGCACATACTCCACTAAAGATACAGATTTCCTTCTTTCTATTATAGAGACCACTATCCTTCTGGTCACTCAGATTCAAGACCACCTCAGTGTCATTATAATTTACTTCTTGTGCTTACTCATCCCATTTGTCCAAAAAAATGCCAAATCTTAATAATTCTACCTCCGTAACACCTCTTTCCTCTCTGTGTTCTTCTCTGCTCACACAACCACTACCTTGGTTCCAGCTCTGATCACCTCCCTAGGACCACCGGAGAGTTTCCTAATTAGTCTCCTGTCTCTGGTCTTGCCAACTCCCTCCCATTCTCCACAGAGCTTGCAGAATGGTTTTCCTATAGCTATGTCACAATTTCCAGTGAGTCCTTGTTACCTTAAGGATCTGATATAAGTTAATCTTTCTGACATGAAAAACCTTCACAAATTGGCCCCCATCAACCTTAATGCCCCTATTTCACATCATTCCCTTTCATTCACACCCAAGTTCAACCAAATTGGCCAATTTACTCGTCCTCATACATGACACTTTTTTAGAGAGTAGCTTTTCATTTTCAAAACACATGCAAAGACAGTTCTTAACATTTACTCCTGTAAAACCCCATGTTCCAAATTTCCCCCTCCCCTCATTCCCTCCCATAGACAGCAAGCAATCTAATATAATACATGACTCTCTTAAGTCCTATTTCTCTACCTTTCTTTCCTAGAAATGTTCTTTCTTCTCAACTTCCAATTCTGAGAATATCAGAATTGATATCAGAGAATATCTTCAAGGCTAAGTTGAAATACCATCTTCTGCAAGAAAATTTTCCTGTAGTGCCCCCAAATTACCTTGTATCTATTTTGTCTATGTGCATGCGTACATATTATTTGCCCAAGCTAGATCATAAGCTTCTCAAGGGCAAAGATTATTTTGTCAATGTACAATGTCTGGCAAAGAATATGTTTTTACAACCAGAATTTTGACTCCATTGGTCTAGGGAATCAACAATGAGGAAACTCCCTTTATCAATATAGATTAATGACTATTTAACAATTTCTAGGCTAAAACTATATACCATAAATGGACATCAGTAAAACTTGGAGCAACAATGGCCCAATAGACACCAAAACTATAACCTACAAACTTAGTTGCCTGGGACATTGAGAGTTTAAATGATATGCCCAGATTCTGTGTGTCAGAAATGACATGATTCTACATTTTTACCTGATTTCACCTATCTAAGGCACTTCACAAAACTTAAAGTAATCTTAGCTCTCCTATCTATCTTTATATATCTATATATACATTTATAGGAGGCAGTGAGCCATAGTGGAAAGATCGTTGGACTTAGAATTCTAAGAATTAATTCTGTGTTCAAGTTGCTGCCCCAACACTAACTATGGGACCTTGGATTAGTAATTTAACCTCAAAGGAGAGGGTGGGAAAGAAGCCCTACATTATTTACCCTCTCCATATCTATGACTACATATGAAATATCATAGATTTATGGATTTACTTTTCACAAACTAGAACCATTTCCAGTAAGATCAGGGGTGAAACAAGGTTTTCTACTGTCACCATTACTATTCAATATTGTAGAAATGTTAGCTATGACAATAAGAGGAGAATTACTTTAGAGTGACAACAATAATAGTCTGTAACTCAGTAGACAATATAAGCAAAAAAAGAAAAAAGAAAGAAAGAAAGAAAGAAAACTATTGCCCCCAAGTACATGGAGAAGTCAGTGCTCTTTGCCCCAGCCAGTGGCAGAAGAATTTTGATCCTTGATATAGGTCTCCATTGATATTAAAGACACTATGACTTAGATCATGGATCTAGACAGCTTTCAGGTCCAACTTCCTGACTTTATAGTTGGAGAAAATGAGACCTAGAAATATAAAGAGAGATAAGTTGAAGTCATCTGATCCCAGAATCAGTACTCTTTCCATATTCTCTTCAGCTTCAAAGCCTGATTTCCCTTGAACCCACTGATTTAAGCTCAGGTTTTGCTCTGAGTTTCCTTTCCTGATGATTCTAAGACTAATCAGGGATGGGTATAAAGCCAGACCTCACTGGATAACTGATGGGGGTTTTCCCCTTTCCCAAGACACAGAGAGTTCAACACAATTTTCAAGGATCTGGAGTTTAGATGCCCAAACACTCCCTTCTGATGAGCATCCTGCAGAATTGACAACGTCTGTAGGGTAAGAGGTACTACGGCTGGGCAGACTTAGAGGGTCCGCGGTCCCGACATGGGACCCCAGTTGAGCCGATCATTCTCCACACCCTTGTGGCTCCCATAGTCTGAGATACTCCATAGGTGTGACTTAGCCAGGAAGGTGGGATGTGGCCTAGAGTAAGCAGCAGGATGGAGGGAACTGGCCCAGGGCAGAGGTTCTGATAAGAAGGTTCAGTCAAGACAGGGATGGTAGAGAAGGGAATCGGGAGCGTGAATCCATAACTCCACGTTTTTCTTTCCTGAGGTCCAGTTGAGCTATAGCCCTGTTGTCATGTCAACAATAGTCTCATCCATCTTTCCTTCCCTGGGCAGAAAAGGAGGTGGGGAATTTCTAAAGGGGAGAGGAGCAGGCAGGCCGGAGTGCCAGCCCTAGGAAGCGGGAGGAGGAGGTCAGGAACAGCAACCACTCTTTGCCATCATTCAGGTAAGGTGGCAGCAAGGGTGGCATAAGCTGGACTGAGAGAAGATACATCTGTTGTCCTTATCTCCCACCCCTTCCGTAAAGAGAAAAAGATTTGGGGGCCTGGCTTAGAGATGCTGCTGTAGCTCTAGGCTGCTTTCCTGGTTCTTCTGTCAGGGTACGGAGTTATTTGTATTCTTAGGAGATCCAGGCAAGGGGAGGGTTGGGAGGGAGTGAGGGTTGGGGTTGGGGTCCCTGGCCCCAAGCAAGGTTATCTCTAGACTTGTCTGACTCGGTCCCCTGCCTCCCATCCTTCTGATGTGGTCTATTGCCTCTGTCATTTCAGTCAAAGGCCAAGATCTGTTTCCTACTCCTGTGGAATAGAGACTTAGATGGATTCTCATTTGCCAGGCCTGGTTTTCTACTCAAAAGTTCCTCCAAAGACAGCTGAGTAAGACCCAGAAGTCTTCTTGCCAAGGCAAGGGAGGCTTCCACCTACCCCTCAATGGTTCCATCCCATCAAGATCTCACCCCCCCTACCAGCAACAGATCTTCTCTCATTAAATTCCTCTTGACTCGTGATGCAGAACGGTGTTCTTTGTAGTTTCTTCTCCAGGTCTGAACCTTGGAGATAATGTGCTCATTTTAAGTCATTTCACTGGAAAATCCCCTCTTTCTGCCCTTTTCCTTAATCATCTACATTTCCTCTCCCTAGTCTTGTTCCTCTGACTCTGTGACATATCCCACCCCAACCGGGGCCACAAATTCATAGGGAAGAGGAGAAGGAATCTGGCTTAGATGTTGGTCCTTTCCTCAGTGAAGATTGTCATCCACTAATCAGGCCTTTTGGCGGCCTTTTGTCTCTCCGCAAAGGCCTGAGAAAGCCCAGGCCACCCTCATGATTTCCCCCTGCCCCCTCTTGAAAATGTACAAGTTGTAGAAACTAAAGAAAAGACCAGGAGGCAAGGTTTTATTGCCTAAGGGAACCTTTATTAAAGACAGTCAAGGGGATTTTTCTCTGATACAGATTAATCAAGGGAGTAAAGGGGTGAGGTGGGCTACATTCAATGTGTCTTTTGGACTGCTTTGGCCAGCCCCACACGGTTGTTAGCCCTGTCAAAGACGCTGTAGTATTCTCGAATGAAGACGTCTCCCAGGATCCACAGCTGGGAACTGCCATCGTCCTGGAAACCGCTGGTACACATACCTTGCATCTAGGGAAGACCCAAGCAGAGCATCAGTGAAGGTGGCCCCCTCACTCAACAATAATTAAGGACAATCACAAGGGATTCTTCCCCCCCATCTTAGTCCTTCACGTCTACCACCATAGTGATAACTCTGAGTCTGATAGGGCATTATTGCCTCTTTAAGATGAAGAAACAAACCCAGAAAGAGTGAGATTTAGGAAAGTAGGACTTGGACTAGAACCAGGCATCCAAGCTCCCAGTAAATGGATTCATTTAATCCTTGATATCATTAGTGATGGGATGGCATAAAAATGAAAAGTCTGAAGTCTCAGGTTATTGTCCGGGCGGATCTGCCACTAACTACATGTACAAGTCACTAACTGTTTCTCTGTCACTAAAATGGAAATACTAACAGTTCCTTTAATGTATTTTTGTAAAGAGAAAATGACCACTCTAGGTGAAAGCTGTAAACTCTGGAGGGCTATCCAAATATAAGGTCGCATGAATTGTCTGTCTAATCCCATTCTACCCCATCTTGTCTAACCTGCTCATTTTTAGCTTTGATACAGGCTAGCTTGACCAGGTGATGGATGAAGAAGAGTCCAGCAAGCCCAAGACTGGGGACAGTATGTTGGCTATTGGTCAAGTCAATATGGAACATCACCCTTTGCTGAGTCCGAAGGCATGAGGAGGGAATGGAATCAGAGCCTCCAGAAAAGCCCAGTCTTCTGAAGGAAAATCTGGGTCAAGGTGGAAGGGAGAGGTGGGGAAAGCTGAGCAATGGGCAGTTCAAATCCTGAGCTCTCTTAGTTGCCTCTTTAAGAAGGAGGTGCAGTGCTTCCAAATCTTTCCCTATAATTCCCAGGCCTGTGCTGCCTTGAGAGCAATGAGATAACTCATATTTCTACAGTGCTATAAGACTTACAAAGAGCTTCTCCCCACAAGAAAACCAAGTAGAGAGTGTCACTATTATCCCATTTTACAGACGAGGTGACTAGAACTCAGGGGACTCCGTGATTCATTGAAGTCACAGCTAGGATGCAGGAGAGTCAAATCCCAGATTCTGGATTTTCAAATCTAGTGCAGGTTCTACTATTCCATACCACCAAGACAAGAAAACATTGGCTCCCACTCAACCAGCATTGTCAGAGCCCCCTCCTTGTGACAGATTTCAGGAGTTTCTGACCCCCACGAAGTTTCTCCCCACAAGATTCGTACCTGGTTAGTGTAGGCTGAGGGAGGGAGAGGGTACTCTCTGCCATTGATGTGAATCACAACTGTAGGCATGGAGCTCAGGCTGCTGCAATTGATGTCAAACTGAAAAAAGTCCAAGAGAATTTTTCAGAGAAAGGGAGAGGAGCCCTCCCACCAGAGCAGAAGAAGAGGGAGCCCGGAGTGGGAAGGAAAGCCTGGAGAAACATCTGAAGCCAAGAAAGTGTCCAAGATCTCCCATGGTCTGGGGGTAAGGATGTGACCTGTTTAAATCATAAAATCCTGCTGGCATCCCCTGGGCAATGGCCCATCTTCTAGACAAGAGCCACTCTGAAAGGGCCAAACCCAGGCAGCAAGTGCAGCTCAAAGCAAAGATCCTTTGGTATTGAGGTGGTTTCCTTTAGCTTTTGGAAGCAGACAAGAACCTCAGGCAGCTAGGGCCGGCTGAGATCTGGGGGAGGATTCTGACTGGGGTCACAAGAGTCTGGGATATTTTTAATATCAATAAACCCCTCATAATGCTTGAGTGCTCATGCGTGGAGGAGGGGTGGAACTTGAGAAGGTGTGGAACAGTGGGATGGAGGGAGGAAAGTGGGCTCTAAGCATTTAAATTTATCACATCACAGAATAATGCGGAGATCATTTCCACTTAGCCTGGATATGTCTTGTTTGTACACAATTTTTGCATTGTTGTCTCTCCATTGTAAGGGATGGTTTTGCCTTTGTATTCTCAGTGCTTAATAAATGCTCACTGTCTGACTGGCTTCAGAGTCCAAGAGATGGATGATAAGGAGAGCTGATTCCCCTCTTTGTTTTCTACCCTGACTAAATTTCCTTGGTGAGTGTGGATCCTTGAGGACTGACTCTTCATCTCTGAATATTAAGGGATTCCCAGAAGAATCTCTGAAGGCTGAGCTGGGGGACTTACCTCTCCATATGGGCCCTCGGTAGCTCCAATGACATTCTGGATGTTGCTGATGTCATAGGTTGGACCGACCAAAAGAGAGGTACCGGTGTCCAAGATGGCCTGGCAACCACCATCACAAGCCACCACCTGGCCATTGACAGTGATCCTGGGAGAAGACAGACAAGCTGCTTAATTCAACTTTGAACCTTAATCTGCTTCTCCTATTAATACCCAGGGTTTTTGTTTTTTAAACGTGCCCAAAGCTAGAGCTGAGACCCAGAGGAGAAACCAAGGAAAGAAATTCAACTTCCTTTACAGCTTTTCCTTCCTTTGGATAGCCACATGGGTAAAGTTGAGACCGGACTCCAGCAGGTGGATTAGATCTATGGGTCAAGCTCAACACATTCTTTGGAAGCAGGAGGTACAGACACCACATATTCTTAACACTAGACTGTATTATCCTATACTACCATGCCTAGGTGGTATAGGGGATAGAGCACAAGACTCAGAAGACCTAAGTTCAAATCCTGCCTTGAACACTTATCAGCTATGTGACTCTGAGCAAGTCATGTAAACACTTGTCTGACTCAGTTTTCCTATCTGTAAAGTGGAAATAATAGCACCTATTATTTATTGTGGATTATTATGTGGTTGTGAGGATAAAATAATATTTATAAATTATCTTCCAAACCTTAAAAGTACCATATGATTATTTGTTCTTATTTGGGTTTATTTGTTTGGTTTTTTTTTTAGCTCTAGGTCTTAATTTTTTCATCTGTAAAATGAGAATGATAATTCCTGCCCTATCTGCTTCACAGGATTGTTGGGAGAATCACTTGCCACAATGTATAGAAATGAAAGGAGTTACAATTACAAAGTATAACAACTACCATAGAAAAAAGTCACTGCTCTGAGCAGAATTATGAAACAAAGAAAGGAGGGGAGATTTTATGTAACTGGTGGTGTCTCATAATTGTAATCAAATTAAAAAACTGGAAAAGGGGGGTGTTCTATTTTTTTTTTACTGTCGACAACGAACAATAGGCAAAACCACAATTAAAATAAAAATAACTTATTCAAATGTAATGTCTTGAAGAGTCTAATGTAAATATTAATAGGAAAGGCCTATAACAATGGCTCCCTTTTTGCATAATAGCTATTATACAATATAATAGTAAAATTATTTTGTAAAACATACATTTGCATGGAACTTGCTATATAAAGGATTTCTATATGTATGATGTCACCACAACCCTGTAAGACAAACTATTGGTCCCATTTTACAGATGAGGAAACTGAGGTCACAACTATAAGTGCTGAGCCGGGGCTTAAGTCTTCTGGTTTTCTGTGCAGCACAGTTTCCTCTCCACCACAATGTCCTAGGACTGGGAGGTTCCTTCTGTGCACTGGCCCAGCCAGGCTGTTTCTTGCTGCTGCTGCTTTTGCACTGCCTGGACCCCACGCATCCCTTAGAAGCCTCCCAGTGAGGGCATCCCCATCTTCACAAAGCTGCTCTGCTAGTGTCCTCCCTCCCTAGTTTACCTGGTAAAAGGTTTCCTCTGGTCTATATATTCTTAGGTACACACCTCCACAGAGACTGTAAGCCCCTCAAGGGCAGATCTGTTTCTTTACCACTTAGCACAGCAATTGTGGATTGATCCAAGGAGATCCTGGTTTTATTTGGAGCCTAGAGATGAGCCTCTGACCAGAAGCCTCAGATCGCTCACTCACCTGTCCACAGAGAACTGCCAGTAGCCCTGCACGGTGATGGGCACCCAGTGGAGAGAGCCAGTGTAGTAGGATGAGTCGATGGCCCCAAGGGTGAGCATGCTGCCTGGGCCGTTCCTGGAATGAGAGGAGGTCACACTGATCAGTTCAAAGTAAAAGATGTTTGTAGAGGTCCAGAGCAGGGCCAGCTTTCTAGCCCCCCATTTACAGCATCCATTTCTGCTGCCGACACCCAAGAAAATGTTCCTCTGAGAAGCCTCATGGCATTGTTCAAAGAGCACTGAGCTTCCACCCAGGAAGGTGTGGATTCAAATCCCGGCCTCAGACACCAGCTGGGGAACCTTGGCCAAGTGAGTGCAGCTCTAGTCTCTAAGGTTCCCTGGCAGCTCTCAATGTAAGCAGCTATGACTCTGGAGAGTCATTAACCATTATCATTCTCGTGTCCTTTCTTGGTGATTGGCCTTTGTCTTTGTGATCCAAAGCTTTTTTTCTTAGAAAAGTTCAGATTGTGTGTATTTGAACACACATCTTCCTAGTCTCCACAGAGATTCAGCTGGACATAGAATTCAAGATTTGCTTCTTTTAGACTCCCTACCTCTTTTCAGCCCCCAAACTGGGGGATACCCCATTCTATTCCCTGGGCTCCAGGCAGGAGTGTTGAGTTTCAGATTGAAACTGTCTTCTCTACATGCCCTTGTACCCCAATGTGGAAGCTCTAAATTCCTCTGGAATCTATCTCACCCCAGGAGTGTTCTCATAAATGTTTAAAAATGAGTCTTTAAAAGAAAAAAAAAAGGCACACAGTTTTACATTGAATCAGCATTGTTTCTCAAGTCTAAACACTCAACAGAACAAACTGAACTCTGAATTGGAGCACTGACTGATTTCTGGTTTATAAAGGCTCAGAGTGAATATTTTACAATGAGCTCTCCTAAATTCATCAGAGCTGGGTCCAGGACACTCCTGCAATCAGGCACGCCTCTTAAGGCAATCCTCCCTATTCCCTTTTTCAGGAAAAAGTCCCTCTGGTGGGAAGGGTGATTTCCTTATCCTGAGACTTTGGGGTTGAGAATATATTTCATGTTAGTCACTCCTATATAAATCTGTTTCTGCTTTTCTTTCTCTCCACCCCAGGCTATCCCATGAATTTCAATTCTATTGTATAGTGTACATTCCTAAAGTTTAGCTTTGTGTGTATGAAAACATAGGGAAGAAGGGAATCTAACTGAATGTTGCATTTTTAGGAAATACTCAAATATTCCCAACTTCCTTTGATGCCCTGTTCTTCTAGTCTTCCTGCTACTTTTTTTTTTCTGTAATCTTATTCCTGCCATTCTTCTTGGAATAGCAAGTCCTGGTTTATCCCTATTTCCTATTTTCTTCATCATCCCTAGAATTTTTGTCACCAACAACAAATGTTTAATGAACACCTTTTTCTAAGGATGGCACAATGTTAAAGATGTTGGAGTAAAGATGGTGGAGAATTTTTGTACTTCCAGAAATGGTAACTGACCATTGAATGTCAGAAGTCTGATAGATTTCATCCACAATAGTTTATACTTTCCATGGCAACTGTCCCCAAATTGCAAAGTGTTCCCAAAGGGAATAGGAGGGGATAAAAAGTGACACTGAGAAGAGACTTCCTAAAATCTTGATTAGGAATTCACAGCGAATCTACATCTGAAAGTGTCACTTACCTGCTCATATAAACAGAGAAGAGGTTCTGGACAACCAAGTGATGGGTCATCATGTTGTCAAAGACAGGGGTGGCCTGATCCTCAGCCAGGGAAGGGTAGCCCAGTCCTAGGATCCCATCAAATTCAGCATAGGTAAAGATGTTTCCAGGCTCCTGGGTGCTCAGGCCAAAGACCTGGTCAGGGACCACAATATTGGTGACCTAAAGGGGGACAGAAGGCAATGAGACAATCACTCTGTGCTTTCCCACATGCAATTAGCAACTACAAACCATCACCCAAGAGAGGTCCCTGGTCTGCAATTGTGCCGGGTGAGGGCAGAGCGAGTAGAGCCTGTGTCAGAATTACAGGCTCTGCTGGAACCACTACAGAGGCCAACAGAACAACCCAAGCCCTTTGGCCTTGATGAAAAGTATTAATGACTTGATGCACCTGAAAGTCTCTAGTTACTCTAGAAAGGTGCTGTAGTTACTGAGCATCCCAGGAACCTGCTCAGACGGGAATCTCACAGACTCAAGCTGAACCCACCCACCTGAGGCAAACTCCCCTTCCTTGTGCCTTTTGTGTTGACCTTTTGAAGGAATTTAATACTTGAAGATGAAAAGGATGAAATTGGAGGAGGACAAGTGTATTTGCCAAGGCAAGTCTTGGTGCTCTTAGCCTAGAGAGGGCTCCCTGGCAGAAGGAAGGGACGAAAGAGGCAGAGAAGGGTCTTGTCATCCTGGAGTTGGGACTAATTGACAGCGTCTGATCCAATTGCTAACCCAAGTTGGTATTGTCCCCTCCCCTCCATCCTCCTCCACTTCTGCTAGTCTCAGTTTCCTCAGGCCAAATGAGACTTTCTAGGAGACACAACACCTAGGGTGTCTCTCCCCAGCTTTCCCAGGTGGGTGGATGTGTGATAAAGGAGAAGCTGAAGCAGCTGTAATTGAATATGGCAACAGGCATATATATATTTTTTTTTATCTTGAACCTAAAATAGCAGAGAAAAAAGGCAAATTGCTACAGACTGCAAAGGAAGTAGGACACTCTGAAAGGGGGAAAATTAGCATTTAGGAGCAGATGCCATACAGACCAGCATGGACCTGGATGCTTCAGAGACTAAATGATGGCCCCAACCTCCTGGGAACTCATTCCCTGAGGCAAAGCTCTGGGTACTCTCTGCTTATTCTCTGTCTATATGAGGCTGACTGTATATCTCCACCCAGTCAAAGCCAAAAGATCAGGCTACTAATGTCAGGAAACAAGATTTTTGTGGACTTCAAATCAAATTGGATGTAGGTAGGTAGAGCCATTTAGCTGAATATTGGAGTTCGTGACAAATATTAGATTGGATGATTGAAGAAGGGCTGCACTTGATAAAATCCTAGATGCTTTCTGGTCCAAACCATACTTGATCAAAAGTGCTATCACCAGCCAGTGGATGAATATTTAGTCTTTACTTAAAAATCTCTAAAAAGCAGTAACCTACAACCTCCTGCAGCCAATTCTGCCTTGGGATAGTTCTAGTCATTCAAAAATGTTTCCCTTCATTTGCTTCTCTAAACCACCTAGCTAGCCACCATTCTAGTTCTATTCTTGGATATTCCATTCCATGAGGGCAAAAAGAAAAGGACAACTATCTCTCATGGAAGCTTGAGACATTTATCTGCTTTTTAAAAGGGGGCTTTCCTGACTCCTTTGATTTTAAAAGACTCTGCTCTTAACACTTATTTGCTGCTTAACCTGTGGAATCTTAAGGGACTTGAAAAGACTGAAAATGCATAAGCCAGCCTGGAGACAGGGAAAGACCATCCAAGAAAGGGAGAAAGTGAAACTCACCTAATATAGCTCCATTCATAGTGAAATTTCAAAGGTCCCTGAAAGCCAGAGCATTGGATTACAGTGACAGATCTCTGACATGACTAGGAACAATCCCAGTGGGAGGCCTAGCAACGGAAGAGTCCAGGAGAGACTTTTTGGCACCTTTTGGGACTGCATTTATGAAGGAATGTCTTATTTTTCCGAAAAGGTGGAAATCGACACAGGAAAGATTGTAGACAAAAGGGGAGCCATATGCTGAAGAGGACACCCGGCATGGTGAAGGAACTCAAGTCTATGACAACTAAGAATTGGGTGAAGAAACTGTGGTTGTTTAGACTGGAGAAGAAAAGGCTTACAGAGAACAAGTTCTCAAGTATCTGAAAGGCTGTTGAGCGGAAAGAGGGAGTAGACTTAGAATTTGTTTCCCAGCAGGAAGCTTCAGAGAGACAAATATAGATTGAAGCTAAGCAAAACTTTCCATTAATCTAAACTGGCCCAAAGTAGCCATAGAGCTTCTGGATGAAGTGGGGCTTCTTACCCTTCCCTAACACTCTAAAAGCATCTAAGCAAAGGTTGAGGGGTGCCTGTCCCACAAACTTTTGGGCAGGGCTTAGACCAGATGGTTGCAGAAGTCCCTTCCAAAAATGAAATTCTGTGATTCTGATTCTGTGAAATAGAACCGTAGGTGGGAAAACCATAACAAGGAAGAATGAGATGAAAGGATTTGGGGCATAAAGATATGGAGCCCCAGAGAAATCTCTCCAACAACCACTCTAAGCAGTTCTAAAAGCTGTGCAGCTCAGCAGGAATGGGGGTTTTATTGGGAAAGGAACACCCCACAGAGCTCTGTGTGTGTGTGTGTGTATGTGTGTGACAGTTCTGCAGGGGACTTGGCAAATCAGTAAAGAAACCCCACTCTGAATTCAACATTCCCCCCCCCCACCAGCCTTCTGGGTGGGCAGAATCAGAGGAAAATAAAGTGTCCCACGCTTCCTGGAAGAATCACACTTGGCTCAGAAGCACCCAATTGTCAGCCCCAGCAGAGAGGGGTGGGAAATCTCTAGTCAGACCATACTCACACTGACAGTGTCATAGCCCAGGACTCCCTCCATGCTGCCAGTACCATACTGGATGGACAGAGGTTCGTCGGTGCCACTGAAGGTAGAAGACTCAGAGGGGGAGAATCTGTGGTGGTTTTCTGAAACAATATAACCCCTAATTCAAAGTGGGACTGTGCAAAGCTTTTCTACCTCCTACCAATGTATCACTCATCCACAAACTGTTAAGTGCCTACTATGTGTCACTGTGCTAATTTTATTGATCCTTGAAAATAAAAACTAAAAACTTGTTGACTGCTACAAATTGATTCTTCCTTTTTTCTACTAAGTCCATAGTGAATCAAAGGAACTCATTCTATTCAATATCCAGTTTCCCATCCCACCTTCCATTCTTCCTCCCAGTAAAATAGTCAAGTAGCTTGAATAAGTTAAACTGAAGATTCTAAAGATTAAATTCATCTATGTCCATTTTGCCCAGGGACCTTCCCAGTCTCCCCTCTAGACTGCTGGCTCACATAGCCTGAGTCCTAGGTGAAGTGGGTTACTTACCGCAGGCAGTACTGTTGCAGTAGACTGAGGGGACCCAGAGATTAGAGGAACCGGTATCAAACACCACGGTGAACTCTTGGGGTGGAGTTCCAATGTAAATCTTTCCAAAGTATTGAGACTGTGGATGCAAGAATATATGTTGAGATGTTAACACTACGGTGGGATGGAACAAGAGGTTAACTTGGAGACTCTGCCAAATTTTCTGACTTCAGTCTAACCTGAGGAGGATTAGAGTTTAGATGAAGAGACAATGGTATCGTGAACATCTCAGGATCCTTCATCTCCCAGATGACCTGGGAATGCTCTAGAGTCCATACACAAGCAGATCCACACAACTCATGTTATTGGTACCTAAGCCTGTCTGATGTTTGAGACTCTGTACCAAAGTTAAAGATCAGAAGGGACTGACCTGGATACAAAAATGGAAAGCAAGATGATGAGGGAGACAGGGAGAGGAACAGCATTGAGGAAGGTTCTACAGTGGTGAGTGAAATAGGACGAAGATGAAGGCCATGTTCTAGATAGACTTGGGGGGAGGACCAGTTGTTCTCTATCTCTGAGCAGAATGGGAAGAAAGGGATCATTGCTGCAATAGGAAGGAGTAAGAGTAAGAATCAGGGGAAATTTTTTCCAGTTACAGAAAGTCCCTTCCTGGAAAGGGATTTACATTTCCTTAAAAAAAAAAAAAAAAAATCAAAGGCCTTAAGGAGAAATTAGCATCAGAAGTGAGCTTTAAAGGAAAGACAGAATTTCTGAAATGTAGAGATGAGGAGAGTATGAGTGTGTTCTAGGTAAGAATAGCTCCTACATGTATACAGAGGCAGAAAAAATATTAAAATTCACACATGGCTAGTTTGTCCAGTATAACTGAAATATGTGAAGAGACATAGTGTGAAAAAAATCTGGAAAAGATTGTGGAGGGCCTTCAAAGCCAGGCTAATTTGCTAAAGCAAATTAAAGAATTCAGAGTGGGGTTTCTTTAGAGCAGAAGTAAAATAGTGAGTTCTGTTTGGGGCATGTTTGAAATGCTCTGAGGGCATCTAACAAACAGGTGATAATGAGTGACTGGCAATCAGAAGAAAGACTTCGCTTGGTTATCTTTCCTAGACTATGCCATGATCAAAAAGAATTCTATGAGAAGTGGAGAAAAGTAGAATGGAAGGGGACCAGAAGAAACAGTCCAGGAAACTTAAGTGTAGGGTTCAAAAGTACTTAGCCATGGAGGAAAATGAGCCAGGAAATCAAATGAGATCATATATGTAAAGCATTTTGTAAAGTGCTTAACATGCTATATAAATGGCAGCTATTTTCATCATCACCTCAATTGTCTCATCATTTTTGATGAGGTTCAAATGAAAACATATCTGAGCAAGTCTTAATCTTAATTTTTTTTATTCAATGTAGCTAGCTTCACTGAAAGCATTTTCCCCCCTGAGGCAATTGGGGTTAAATGACTTGCCCAAGGTCACACAGCTAGAAAGTATTAAGTGTCTGAGACCAGATTTGAACTCAGGTCCTCCCAACTTCAGGACTGGTGCTCTATCCACTACACCATCTAGCTGCCCCACTAAAAGCATTTTTGATACAACTCCTGTAACAAACAGAATGAGAATATTATGATTATTATTATCAAAGCAACTCACATCCAGGAAATTCGTCAAGGGTTCACTCGAAGCATTGGCAGCTTCACCATAGCGTTGGTACTTGGAGCTGGGGGAATACTCGTTCTCCTGCAGAAAGTCTGCCAGCAAACCATGCTTTTTCAGCTTATGTCTTAACGTATTTCCTTTCCTGAGTGGCAATCTGGCACAGTTGAAGAAGAAGAGTAAGCCAAGTCCCTCTATTAGAATTGGCCAACCTTCCCTTTGGGGATCAGCCAAATCCAAATTCTTTTTTTAATTTTTTTTTAATTTTTCAAAATATATGCAAAGATACTTTTCAACCATCACCCTTGCAAAACCTTGTCAAACCCAAATTCTGAACCTTCCAGGCTTCAGAGAAGTATATAATGATAGAGTGTGCAAAGCACTGGATAAAGAATCAGATGACCAATGTTTCAATCCCAGTTGGGCTATTCCTAGTTATAAGACTGTGAACAAACTGTTTAAACCTACCAGTGCCATACCTTCCTCATAGGTAAATAAGACACTTGAACTATTTTCTTAAGTTACACTTTAGATCTAAAAATCTGCTACCTAAAAATATGTTTCTACCTACCATTTTGGCCATTGTGAGAATAAAATGGAATACTAGATGTAAAAGTCCTTTGGTAAGAACCGTATTACCAATTAAGAGCAATTTTAAAGTAAAAAAATAAAATGTCACTTGCTTCTTTTTGATTTCTCTTTGATTTATATCTCAAAAGGAATCTGTGTACAATCATCATCTCTATACTCTTCTCTTCACAAGATTTCATAAATGAAAGACTTGGGGAAAGTTTCCAAATCCCTTTTCCTCAAACACAGCTGAGGATTAAAGGGCTAAAAGAAAGGCAATATCATGGGAAATGCAGCCCAATTTGAAACTGGCAATTGTCCATAAGAACGTTGGAGTTTTCTCCTACAAAGCACTGAACACATGGCATGAGGAAGGGTTTTTCCTGGATCTCATCACTTTTCTAATCTTCTGGTTGTTTTCTCCTTAGCCTCAGCTTTTTCATTCTTTAGCTCCTCTATTACTGGTTTCCATCTGACTCAGGAACTAATCTGGAATTGTGGTAGCAGTTTCATTAGCTGGTCCACACTCTGCTAAGACTCTTCTGGGAAATGGAATGGCACAAACTCATACCAGAATGAAAGCAGCATCTGGAAGGCATTCTATAAACCACCCAGAATATTATTAGTTCAGCTTTTTATTTGGCTTAGATGAATTGATTAAAACATCTATGGAGCTTTCCTTCAATGAAAGCCACTGCTTCAAAACCCTGCTTGTAGTCCAATAGTTTTAGAGTCATTAGATTCAATGTAAAGGAGATATAGTGTCAAGAATGTGAAAGGAAGGAAGGAAGGAAGGAAGGAAGGAAGGAAGGAAGGAAGGAAGGAAGGAAGGAAGGAAGGAAGGATGGAAGAAGGAAGAAAGGAAGAAAGGAAGAAAGCAAAGAAGAAGGGAAAGAAGAAAAAAGAACGAAGAAAGAAAGAAAAAGAAAAAAGCAAAGAAAGAACTATGCCTAAGAACTTCCTATCTTTTTCAGGGATCCTGCCTTCTCCTTGCGCAAAGGAAGACTAGGTTTTTTCAAGCACTTGGTACCTAACTGTATCTCAGATTTGGTTCCTGGGCATGCAGAGGATACTGGATATTTATTTGCAAGAGGCATGTGAGAAAGAGATATCATTCCTCTTTGCATCTCACCAATCCACAGAAAACTGAATTTTAAGGGATACTATTACTAAGATTTAGAGTTTTGAGACTAAAATGCAAAATTGCAGATTTTCCTATCATAAACTCCTCATCTATTAATGAAAAGTATCAGGCAAACCCCACCTTGAGCTGCTTTTTCTCTTCTCTCTGAGATTTCTCTCCAATCCCAGAAGACTCAGAATACTCCAAGGAATCAAGACTTACCTGAACATGCAGTCAGAGAGGGCTATGATGGCAAGGAAGACCAGAAGACACTTCATCTTGCTGCTTTGGTGAACGAGCTACTCTGTTCTCTCCCTAAGCCCATTAGCTGCTTTTATAGCAAACAAATGACCCACCTCTGGCTAAGAGGTCACAGAGATCACCCCAGATTAGAGGCAAATATCCATTAAGATACCCTCTGACCTCCAAGGACTGCCCCACACCTGGTCTTCACACAAAACGATAAGGAAAATGAAATGATATCAGCTCCTAGAACTTCAAAAATAGAGGGCAAACATTATGAGCCAACTTGGGAGGAGGAATATCAACTTGGAGTTCTGATTTGCCTTTAATTTTCTCAACAATTCATTCCACTCCAGGATAGTCAAGGTAACTTATTGGAAAAGGATTACTTGAAACATCAAATGGATTGCAATGAGACCTGTGTCTTCCTCTACCTCAGACCCCATGGTCTTTGGGGAAAATTTTCTCTGTTCAGTAAACTCACAGCTCTGCCTTAATAGTCATGTTCGGTGGGATTTGATCTGCTATTTAAAGTGGAAACTCAACCATGGAGGAAAGTAGGGATTTACCCGTAACTACATGGAATCATTTAGTTTAGTAGTAGTGAGTCAAGGGGCACCTGGTATACAAAGCAAAGAGCTCATATGGTTCCTGTTCACAGAAAGCTCATAGCTGACATGAAACACACATATACATATGTTCCAGCTCTGAGTTTAAGTGCCCTTGAAACCCTTTCTCATCACTTTTAGGTATTGCTTCTCCTCTGAAGAGACTAACCAGGAGGTTTAGAACAGTGGCGTTCAGATCTGTCATATTTGCCAAGGCTTATCATTGTTTCCAGTTGTTAGACTCAAACTATAGGGAGGGGGCAGAGAGGTAGATAGATGATAGATGGATAGACAAGATAGACAGACTGATAGAGCAGGCAGATATAAAGCATTTATTAAACTTTACTATGAGCCAAATGCTGTGCTAAACACTAGGGACATAAATATGCCAGTCAGTCCCTAATCTCACGGAGCTCAAGGAGAGAAAAGCACACATTAAAGTATATAACAGGGAGAGCTGGAAGGGGAAGTTGGAGGAAGAATCAAAGAGGAGTACTAAATGGCTTTAGGCATGAGGGAAATAAAAGCACAGAATCCTTCCAAAAATAATGGTTCTGGGAAGAAGTCACTGGTCAGTGGAGGATATCCTTGAAGCAAAGCATTTACCAGCACGGCAGTGTTGGAGGAGAGGAAAAGGAGGTGACATTAGTGACAAACCAGAACAGAAACCCAATGTGCTCTGAATTTCACTATTCTAACTTAGGGTCTGAGGATTCCTACCTTGATACCATGCTACTTATCTGAAAGCAGACAGGTAGTTAAAGGGACAGATTTGGAATGTCTTCTTGCCTCAAATCTACTTTGTCATGTTGCCACCCAGGCAAGGAAGACAGATTTAATGAATAGAAACATATACTCTGGATTCAGTTATTTTAAATGTATTGAGAGGGATAAAATAGGTCAGATTGGGATAACAAGACAGGGAATAATGTGAGTTTGATCAAGGAAGAGATTCTGGAGTAAATGCATGATATAAGATCGGAAAATTCTGGATATCTGGCAAACAAGTCAGGAAGGAATGGAGATCTACATATATGGACAGTTTGGGCAAAGGTTCAGGGCTAATAGAAGAATGTAGGTGAGGGATGAGCCAGCACTGATTCCACGACATTGGAGGGTGGAGGGGACAAAGAGGGTGAAAATATGGATAAGGAGGAAGGTTTGGCTCATGAAGATCTTGGAGAACAAGATCAAATTTTTATGTTTGATTCCAAGGGCAACAGCTCCACAGGAAGGCCGTTGGAGTTGAATAGCTGTTGATTTGACTAAATGAGGAAGAAACATGGGTCAGATTATCAACACCAGGACTTGCTTGTCTCTTGTATCCTCCATAATTTTCCTTCTACGATCAGATCCCTCAGCTGACATCAGGCCAGGAAGATTCCTCTGATTTTCAGACACCATAAGATTGCTCTATAGAGAAAATGTAAAATAATTATGGACTAGTTGGAAAAAATCCAACTTTAGATTCCAACAGCCCTCTGGAATATCAGAACTAGGGGGAAAAAACTTCCAACTCCAGTCATTCCAACTCTTCTTTGTACAGATAAGGAAATAAAGGTATGAGGTGATTTGCCTGAGGACATAGTTGAGCAAGAATACACAATGACTCCAGATAACAACAATAATATTTTACATCATTTATTGCTTACAACAACTTCAGAGAGTAAAATACAAGGAAGTATCATCCCCATTTTACAGATGATGAAACTGAGGATCAGAGTGCTTCAGTGACTTGCCCAAGATCAATAAATATCAGAGGTGGGATTTAAATCCAGGTCTCTTCTGATTCCAAGTCCAACATTCTTTTTATTTGAGCATATTGTTTCTCTAGGAAAACTCCATGACAGAAAAATTAGGTCATTTATCCCATCACATCAGTGATAGAATTAGACCTAAGAACAGGTCTCCTAAGTCCACCACATTCCCTCCACCTCTGCTGGTCCTACCCTACTCCATCACCTTACCCCTTTCCTACTTTTACTCTCTATATTCTGGGGCAGGGTAGAAAAGGAAGGAGAAAGCAGAGGATAATTTCCATAAAATATTGAATTGGATTTTTTTTCTAGTAATTGCCTCGAAAGAAACTATGACTTATGTCCTCGAACATGACTCTTATCTTTGTATAGCAATTTTCCTCACCTATTACTTCAATATCCCAACCCTTCTATAAAGTAGGTAGAACAGTACTCATCCTTACTATATAAATGGAGAAACTGAGACACAGATTATATAACTTACCCCAAGTCACATGGTAAAAATTAAGAACAATTAGAAACCATGTCATCCAACTGTACATACTCCCTCTGCACTCAAACCCAGCACCTCACTGGGATTTTATGAACAATCATAGCAAATAATAATGATGCCTAATATTTATATAATAATAATAATAATAAATCAGCAAGCATTTAAGTACCTACTATGTGACTAACACTGGGATACAAATGTAATCCATGAAACAATCTGTACACAGAAGATAACATTCTTACAAGAAAGGATAAATGTAAAAAGAATAAATGAAAATTAGTACAATATTGGTGATTTGAGGAGAGGAGATATTAGCAATTGGGGGGATCAGTAAAGCCTTCATGTAAAGGTAAAGTACTTTTTTCAGGTAAAGGTAAAGTAAAGGTGCTTTTGCTAAACTTGATAGAAGAACAATTCTGTGAGGCACAAGTAAGGGTCAGATAGAGAATGCCAGAGTTTCTAATGGAGGTTCTCAGAGTGTGAGCTTTCCTATATGCCATTCCTGAAATACAGTGAAGGACTAAATAATGAATGGGATTTCAGAAGGCCAAGAAATTGAAAGATTTAGGAATTTGAGGGAATATTAATATGGGACATGGAAATCCCATGATTTGGTAAGCAAAAATTGGGAAGGAAAGAAAAATGAGCAATGGAGAGAGGAGGATTGGAAGTTGGGATATAACAGCCACCATTCTAACAAAACTTTCCATAGCACTTTTAGGTTTATAAGCCATTTTATTTAATTTAACCTTGTTGAGAAACTGAAATAGGTACAATAAGTGTTACACAGTCATCTCTATTTAATAAAGGAGGAAATTGAAAAAGGTTGAGTTGCTTCAACTGGCTGGTAAGTGCCAGACTATATACCTTTGAGTCCCCCATGAATTGGACCAAGCTTCTGGTGCTGGGTAAAAATTAAAGTAATCCCCAATGGGTGGAAAGGGAAAAGGTGTACTCCTCTGTGGTCCATCAACAATGGCCTGATTTGTTCAACATGCAAACTCCTTCTGACTCTGGAAGTCAAATGTGATTCCCTTCCCTGATGGAAGGTGACTTCCAAACTCAAAAGCCAGTAATCACTTGGTTTTGTTGCGCTGTATTTGTCCATGAGATCAAGAAACATTATAAGAGCCAAACTGTCAGAAATATCACACACACACACAACACAGAGAATTGCAAAAAATCTTTTTTTTAAAGCTGATAAGATTCCAACCATTCTGAAGAACAATTTGGAACTGAGCTCAAGGGGCTATAAAACTGTGCATACCCTTTGACCCAGCAGTGCCATTACTGGGTTTGTATCCCAAGGAAATCATAAAGGAGGGAAAAAGGACCCACATGTGCCAAAATGTCTGTAGCAGCTCTTTTTGTGGAGGCAAAGAATTGGAAAATGAGTAGATGCCCATCAATAGGAGAATGGCTTAACAAGTTTTGGTATATGAAAGTAATGGAATATTATTATTCTATAAAAATGATAAGCTGATTTTAGAAAGTCCTGGAAAGATTTACATGAACCGATGCTGAGTGAAATAAGCAGAATCAGAAGTACATTGTATACAGTAACAGCAAGATTGTGTAATGATCAACTATGACAGACTTGGTTCTTCTCAGTTCAGTGATTCAAGGCAATCCCAACAGACTCTGAATAGAAAATGCCATCTGTATCCAGAAAGAGAACTATGGAGACTGAATATAAATCAACATATGCTATATTCACTTATTTTTTCTGGTTTTTTTCTTTCCTGTGGTTATTTCCTTTTTGTTCTGATTTTTCTCTCTCAACATGATTCATAAAGAAATGTGTATTTTAAAAGTTAATATACATACACAACCAGAAAAATAAAACAGTTTAAAAAGCTGATACGATTTAATCACTAGTTATTTAACCTTAGTATCAGGATGATTTCCTGATGGTGTACCCCCTGGATTGTGTAAAAAAGGTTTTTCCATCCCTTTGAACAGGATCCCCACAAGGGAATGCCCCAACTTTAGCACCTTCACTGAGGAATGAAATGATTTAGTAATGAAGATGATTGTCTTCTCTTGGCTTCATGAAAATGTAACCTTGTCCACCTTTTATTAGGCAAAGAGAACCTAGGAGAACTAAGCTATTTTCTGTAGGACAAGAGTAAAGAGTAGTGGGAGTAGCCCAGATCTGGGGAAGAAGTCACCTCTGGAAAGGCAGAGTTCTGTAGAGCAAGAAAGAGCATGGCAATACAAGTTTCCTGCAAGTTCATAAAAAACCTCTACCCATTTTTCTTTTTTCCCAACAAATGACGCCTTTTCTAGCTTTGAAGACTTATCCTCAAAGCTTTAAAAAGTCACTATCAGCAGTTAGCTTCAAATATTTAAGTAAAAAACACTGGGTGTCTCCTTTACATTTATTTACTACCCCTAGGGTCAGATAAGAATTTTGGCTTTTTTCCAGAAACTCTGGACCCCAACAAAGACATGGGAAAGGATAACAAATCTTGCCTTCTATCAGCATTGAGCTATTGAAGAGGGAGGGAATGGGAAACAAACCACCTTGGGATAAGGGGCATTGGCTCAAAGGGTAAATGGGGAAATCTATATTTCTTAACCTTGGAGACAACTAAGTGGAGCAGTAGGTAACAGCTCTCAATTTGGACTCAGGAAGACTTGAATTAAAAATCTGATCTCAGATACCTACTAGTTATGTGATCCTGAATGCACTTAACCCCTGTCTGCTTCAGTTTCCTCTTCTGTAAAATGGGGATAACAATAGTATCTACCTGTCATGGTTGTTGTGAAAACCAGATGAGATAATATATTTCTTGGCATTTCTTCTATTTATGTTTATTTTCTATACAACTATATAGCCTTTGATAGCTATGACAATCAGTAATCCTATCTGCAAATGTTTTCTAAGTATGACAATCAATAATCCTATTTGCAGATGTGACCACTGAAGAATAACCTTTGATTTCTAAATCAGACCTTGCTACTCTTGGCCAGTTCTAAGTTTTAGGAAGCTTTTCCTAAAAAGAAAGCAAAATGTGCTCTTTACAACTTCTATCCATTGCTCCTAATTCTATTTTTCTGGGGCCAAATTGAACAAATTTAATCCCTTTTTCACATGATAACTTTTCTATTACTTGAAGAAAGCTGATATTCCCCAAATCATCTCTTCTTTATTCAGCAATCTCCAGTTATTTCAATCAATTCTCATGCATTTGAGACTTGAGACCCTTCTTCCTTCCCATTATTTCCAACAGACACACTATAACTTTAAAAACTTTTTAAAAATCACTTAAAAAAACTTTAAAAAAGGGATAAAAGTTATCCCTAACTGAACATTATACTCCAGGTGTGGAATGACCAACTTATAGAGAGATATTCCTTATTCTTTGGAGTTATGCCCATTTTAAGGTTTGCATTTTTTTTTTTTGGCTGCCACATCAGATTACTGACTCACAGTGAGCACTAAAACCCAGATCATTTTCCATAACATCTGTTATCTAATCAGCAGGCTGACTGCCTCCTCCATCTTGTACTTGTGAAATTGACTTTGTGAGCCAAAGTATAAAACTTGACATTTATCTTTACTAAAAAATCCTTATTTGATTCAGCTCAGTGTTATGCCCTATCAAGATGTTTTTAGATCTGGTGTCTATCAAACAGTGCGTGGGCTATTCTTCACCATCTGTAAATCTTATGAGCATTCCATCCTATATACTTATCCAAATCAGCAATAAAAATATCAAACAACACAGGGCCAAGTGGATCCATGGAGCACTCCACTGGAGACCCTCTTCTGAAGTAACATGGTACTGTTAATAACTACTCTTTGAAACCAAACATTAAACCAGTTATGAATCTATCCAATTGTACTCTCATCTAATCTCTTTCTCTTTATCTTTTCTGCAAAAACAGTTTTTCTTTATCAAGTGCTTTCTCGAATGGTTTCTATTCTTAATGCATTTATTCTCTCTCCTCTCCTCAACCCTTTGCAATCTGTCTTCTGACTTGATCATTCAATAAAAAACTGCTCTCCCAGACGTCCAATGTAATGGTCTTTTTCCAGTTTTCATTCTTAATTGATTTCCCTGCTACATCTGACGTGGAACACTTTCTTCTCCAAGATATTCTCTCTTCTCTGAGGGCTCATGACATTACACTCTTTGGTTCTATTCCCATCTCTCTCACTAGTTGGTCTCTTGGGGATCATCATCCATATCACACTCCCTAAATAGGGATACTCCAAAACTGTCCTGAATGGAGAAAGAAATGGCAAACCCCTCTAGTATTTTTGCCAAGAAAACCTTATAGACAGTATACTCCATGGGGTCACCAAGAGGTGGACAAAAGTGTGAAAGACTAAACACTTTCACTAGATGAAACACTAAACAACAACCAAAAAAAGCCATTCTGAGTCTTTCGGTCTATCTACCCAGTGACTTCATTAATTCTCATTGGTTTGTCACTTCTCTCTACTCATAGATCTATAAATTTAGCCCAAGTATCCTTCCTGAATCACCAAATGGGTATTTCAAACTAAATGACCTATCAACATCTGAAACATTTGTGCAAAACAGAACTCTATCTCTCTCTCAAAACCTAACTCTCTACTGAGTAACCCTAACTCTCTTGAAAGCAATTCCACTCTTTCAGTATCCAAGATTTATAATAAATTATAAATAAATTATCACCCTGAATTTCTCATTGTTTTTCATCCCATATATCCAATCAATTGCTAAATTGTCCTGTTTCTACCTCCATAGCATCTCTTAAATCTGACTCTGTCCCTCCTGTACCACCACCTTAGGTCAAACCCTCATCACTTCTCACCTGTACTACTGCAACAACCAGCCTCCTAATTGGTCTCCTTGACTTCTCTCTCCCTACTCCAAACCATTTTCCAAACAGCTGTCAAACTGATTTTCCTTGAGTGCACTTCTGACCATGTCACTCCAGTACTTGATGCATTTCAGTAGTTCCCCATTGCCTCCAAGATAAAAATGCAAGCTCCCCTATTTAGATTTCACAACCTAAAGCCAATCAATCTTTCCAGACTCATTATACATAACTTCTTTTCCTCCATTTTATGGTCCTGGCATTGTCTCTCTTCCTTATACTCAGGACTCCATCTCCCACCTAGATTCACATTTCTTTTTTCATTGATTCCCCTGATATCTCCATGACCTTTTGTTCTTCCAGCTGAATTGTATTATTTTTTTCTAGCTTATTCTATAAAATAATTCTTTGGCAGTTTGATTGCTATGACGATAAATAAATATATTAACTTAGGTAGAATTGTCACTTTTATTATTTTGTTTTGGCCTGGCCGAGAACAGTTAATATCTCTCCAGTTGTCAAAATCTGTCTTTACTTAGGTGAAAAGTGTTTTGTCTGCTGTTTTCATAACTATCTGGGGATTTGGAGATTTCTGGTGCTTCTAGAGTGGTGTGAACTGTGGAAAAGTGTGGCCACTGCTCTCCTGGTTTTCACTCTGGTCCTTATCCAGGAAAGGTAGTCTTGTCTGTCTCTGTCTCTGTCTGTCTGTCTGTCTCTCTCTCTCTGTCTCTCTCTCTCTCTCTCTCTCTGTTTCTCTCTGTCTCTCTCTCTGTCTGTCTATCTCTGTCTCTGTCTCTGTCTCTCTCTCTTTCTCTCTCTGTCTCACACACACACACACACACACACACACACCCTTAGTGTACAATTTGTCAAAAAGGTCAAAAAGGCCATGTGTTAGTCTGGCAGGACCGTTTCTTGATAAAGCCATCCATGTTGGCTGGATTTTTGAAATTGCCCTCTATTTTTAATGTGTTCAACTAACCATCTCTTTAATGATACATACTAGAATTTTGCCAAATATCAGTAAGGTTCACCAACTTATAGTTTATAGCTTTCAATCTCTTGACAATGGGGACAATTGTCCCTCTCCTGGCCTGTACTATTTCTCTTATTCTTGATGATCCATAAATCACATTGTGCCTCAGCAATCATTAGTTCTTTCCATACCTAACAGCGTAGCTCACTGGGACCAAGGGGCTTAAATCAATCAACTATTCTCTCAGTGGCCTTGGATATTCACTCTCAATTAATCATTTTTGCTCTGTGCTTTCCAATCAATCCAGAGATCATTCTCCTTGGCACAGGAAACAGGAATAGAATAGGAAGCAAACAGCTTCGGTTTCTCTCCAGTGTTGTTATCATTACCCTATCCACCTTGAGCAAATGTTGTGTCCCTTCTTTGATTCTCCTCTTTCCCCAGTACATCTAAAACAGCGCTCATTTCATTGTCCTTAACTTTCCTCACCAACCTCAGCTCTTTCTGACTTCCAACGCTTCTACCAAAGGTGTACTTTTGGATGGATTTGCTATTCCCTGGTCTTCTTTCTATATTCTGTACACATCTTTTAAAAATCTTTTTAAGTTGGTTGGTGAATTGTATATATATTCAAAGACATACAACACTTTTTCAAAAATTGTTTGTCCTTAACAGAATCGTTTCCTTTTGTATCTTTATAATTGTATTCAGTTTCCCATCTCTCACATGATTTCTCTCTAAGGATTTTGGTTCATGAAATTCCACCTATCCTTTCTACAAATCTTAAAGTAGTATATAAGTAATACACATGTCATATAATATTATTTTGCTAATATATTATTTCTGTTGCATATAATATTTATAATATAATTAATATTATGTTACATATTATATATAGTGCTTTAAGGTTTGTGAAGCACTATACAAATATTATTTCATTGACTCCTCACAACACTCTGGGCATAGAGATGCTTCTGATGTCACCATATAAACTGTTAATACTATTACTACACTTGTAAATTTGATTTTTTTTAAAACCTAGGTTTGGATTTTATATTCATCCTTATTAAAATCCATTTTATTCGTATCTTTGCTCGACATGCTAGTTTGTTTAGATCTTACTGGATTCTGATTCTGTCATCCAACATTAGCCAGCTCTGCCAGTTTTGCAAAGAAAGTTTGGTATCAATGTTTTCATCCAAATCTTTGACTAACATGCTGAATAAAAGTAATGAAAAAATCTTGGGCATTCCACTAGTGACCTTATGTTACAGTAATAACAACTCCTTAAGAAGAGATATTTCTTGTAGGTCTGTCATTCAGCAAATTCAATTTTGGTCAGAGAATACACTGAAATGAGAACTGAATTTGTTAGAGCCATAGAACACGGACTCAAATGTCAACTTTTCCACTTAACCAACTGTGACATCAATGAACTCCCTTCAATTCTCTAAGCCTCAGTTTCTCTATCTTTAAAAATGAAAGGCTCAGGTGCGGTGGTACACACATACAGTCCCTATTGCTAGGAAGGCTAAAGCTGAGGACAGGTTGAGTTTAGGGAATCTGAGTTGCAGTGGAGCTAAAATTAATTATAGTTTTGCACTAAATTTGACACTAATCTGATGAGCCCCTGGCAGCGGAGGGCTCAATTGTACAAATTGAGGCAAATTGACCCAAGCTAGAAAAATGAAGCAGGTGAAAGTTTCCATGCTGATCAATATCGATCCTCTGAGATCTTGCTACATTTGCGTCCTGGAGAAGACTGTCTCAAAAAGCAAAATGAGAGAAAAAATTTGGGTTTATGGTCAGGAAAGTGCTATCTATGCCTTAAATTGCCATACAAATGAGTCATAGAGCAAGTTTATTGCTCTACAATCTGAAAACATTAACTTTCTTTCCTTTTCTGAAGGAGTAGGACAACTGGTTCGTCCCCAGTTTCATCATGTTCCACTATTTATAGGCCACAGGTCGATTCCCCTCTTAAAAACTATGTAAAAGATTTGATCGTTCAGAAGTTTTTGCATCCCTGGCTACAGGTTTAAGAAGGGATTTTTTAAAATAACTTTTTATTGACAGAACCCATGCCAGGGTAATTTTTTGCAGCATTATCCCTTGCATTTACTTCTGTTCCGATTTTTCCCCTCCCTCCCTCCACCCCTTCCTCCAGATAGCAAGCAGTCCTTTACATGTTGAATAGGTTACAGTATATCCTAGATGCAATATATGTGTGCAGAACCGAACAGTTCTCTTGTTGCACAGGGAGAATTGAATTCAGAAGGTATAAATAACCCGGGAAGAAAAACAAAAATGGAAACAGTTTATATTCATTTCCCAGTGTTCTTTCTTTGGGTGTATCTGCTTCTGCCCATCTTTAATCAATTGAAACTGAATTAGCTCTCTTTATCGAAGAGATCCACTTCCTTCAGAATACATCCTCAAACAGTATCATTATTGAGGTATATAATGATCTCCTGGTCCTGCTCATTTCACTCAGCATCAGTTCATCTAAGTCTCGCCAGTCCCTCTCTGTATTCATCCTGCTGGTCATTCCTTACAGAACAATAATATTCCATAACGTTCATATACCACAATTTACCCAGCCATTCTCCAATTGATGGGCATCCATTCATTTTCCATCTTCTGGCCACTTCAAACAGGGCTGCCACAAATATTTTGGCACATACAGGTCCCTTTCCCTTCTTTAGTATCTCTGGGGTATAATCCCAGTAGAAACACTGCTGGATCAAAGGGTATGCACAGTTTGATAACTTTTTGAGCATAATTCCAAATTGCTCTCCAGAATGGCTGGATGTGTTCACAATTCCACCAACAATGTATCAGTGTCCCTGTTCTCCCACATCCCCTTAAGGAGGGATTGTTGTCCCACATGTAGCACCATCATCCTTCTGGACATGTTTTGAGCAAGCAAGGATTCTTTTTATTTTTCTTTGTTTAATGTCATTTTCTTTTTTTTTCAATTAAGAAAAATCTATTTGTCTCCCTCCCATTTCCTCGCCCCCAACATTAGAAAAGAAAGGGAGGAAAAGCAAAATGCTTGCAACAAATATGCATAGTCAAGCAAAATAAATTCCTTCATTGGCCATGTCTAAAAATATGTCACAATTTGCATCTCAAATCCAATCCGTTGCCTCTTTGTCTCTTTGTCAGGAGGTGGATATTTGCCTCAAAAGCCTGTATCAGTTCGTGTGTGTGTGTGAGTGCACATGTGTGTATACATATATATGCTTGTGTCCATATTTGTATGTTATATATATACCTTTATATGTATATATCTAATCTAAAGAGCCTGTTTATTTCCTACTTTGTCCTGATCATTTTGGGAGCCCCTCCAAAAGACCCCTTTTTATTGTCTGGGGCAGTATTCTAAAGACATCTGGGGTTTTATCTTTAATGAAGCTATTCTTATAGATCATATCGCTTTTGCATTTTTAATTGTAATTATATGGCCTTACTTTCATTTTTTTTTTTTTGGCAGATGTTCTTTCAAAATTTGCATCCATCTTTTTGGACACTTTCCCTTTTTATTCCTTATGAGGATGATTCATGGTTACATCACCAAAATTTTGTTTTTGAGAATCTTATATCTGTCAAGCCAACTTTTTTTTAGGCAATTGGGGTCACACATGTTTGAAGCCTAATCAGTTCCTTCTGATTCCAGAGTCAATGCTCTATCCACTGCATCTGTTTGCCCCAAGCGAAAATCTTACATTATTGGATCATATGTCTCTTTTCTCTAAACTTTTAAAAAATCTACTCAAAACACTTTATCTTCTGTGTTTTAGGTCTACAAACTCCACTGAAGATCAAGGGCCACTGGCTTCAATCTATCTTTCCAAGCTAATTTCACATTATTCCTCTTCAAGCATTCACCATCCTGGCCAAACTGGCCTGCTGACCATTCCCCAAACTCAGCATCCTGCAGTCCATCACTGTGACTTCAGATAGCCTTGAATTTATTTATCTGTCTACATGTTTCATTCATCCTTTCAATAGTATACCGGTGTTTAGCTAAAGCTGCTTGAAAGCAGGTTAAGTTTCCATGCTGATCAATATTGATCCTGTGAGATCCTACTATATTTCCAGCCTGCAGAAGATTGTCTCAAAAAAACCCAACAAAGTAAAATGAGAAAAATAAGTTTTTGTCTTTGAATATAAGGTGCCTTATGTGGTACCTCATAAATATTAGATATTTAATAAATGTCTGTGTACTCTTCTAAAGTTAATTGTATACATCAAACTATTCTCAGATGTTTTTCATTCTATAATATTCTAAAAAAATGTCAAAACAGAGGTTATCTGGCTTTTTCATATAGCAATTGCTCTACTTGCAAAGGAGGTGCAAATCTAAGGTACCTGAAGAGCTGAGATAGACTGTCAAGAAGATCTGGTCAACCATTGAATAGAAAGTAGAAATGTGAAGTTTCCTTTTTTTGGTTAAATAGTTGGGTCAGAAAAGAAAAAAATAGGGAAACTATAGCCATATTAATCAATATTGTTTTAGACTACTTAAAGTAACTAGATAATGTAAGGTTGTATTATGGAGAAGGAAATGATGAATTGGTGAATTTAGAAAAATATGGAATGAATTGGACTTATGAAAGAACATGTTATTCATCTTCAGAGAAACAGAGGACAAATAAGTATGATATGGTTTTACATATTTAAATATGAATGTATATGTATATGATTATAAATATCTATATCTATGCATGTGTATAGATGTATGTGGATGCATATATAAATATATCTGAACTTAACTGTAGCCTTCTTGGGAGACTAAGAAATGGAGGGAAAATACACAGCAGAGAACAGAAGAAAACCTACAAGGAAGCAAAGTAAAGATGGACAACTCAACACAAAGTGTAGTATTTATTACACAGGCTTTCTTGAATTGGAAACTTATTGCTTTATATTAGGGGTCCTCAATCTACGGCCTGTGGGCCAGATGCGGCAGCTGAGGACGATTATCCTCCTCACTGAGGGTTATAAAGTTTCTTTATTTAAAGGCCCACAAAACGAGGTTTTTGTTTTTACTGTAGTCCGGCCCTCCAACAGTCTAAGGGATAGTAAACTGGCCCCCTATTTAAAAAGTTTGAGGACTCCTGCTATATTTTCAATCCTCTCCTATATTCTGCCACCTTTTTTTTTCTTTTTCTACTTTGCATTTAGGTTATAAATTTAACTTTAAATAAAATCATTAAGCATTTTTTAAATAAAAAATTTATAGAACAGTTTAACCAAATAAATAAATAAATAGGTCAGTGCTTTGACTTTGATTGTCATTTGTTGAGAATGTATGTGAGCAACTCAAACCTGGGACCTTACAAGGAGTAGACATAGATAATATGAGAGGATTTAGGCTGGCCCTCATGAAATCATTTCTGCAAATTAAGGGAGCACTACTAACACGTGCTGTCTGGCTTCTTTTGGAACTTGGAAATTTAGAATTGTTTTTGTAATTTCTCTTCCCTTAACACCAACACCCCCACCCACTCCAACCCCCCAATACACACAAACACTGCAGTCGCCAGTGATCTGAAGAAGTATCATGATGTATTCAAGAGTTCTCAGAGCAAAATTAACTTTGGTTTAATTTGGTTTTAAAAATAGATACATGGCATATGGTATTTTGAGGTAGAAATGGGGGTGAAATCAAATAGATGACAGGGATACTGCATCTCCTAAAAGAAGGGAATCCCAATTTAGGAAAGGGATTGAAGAGGTCAAAAAGAACATTCTTCCATCTGCTGGCCAGAAGGGCCATAGATGCTGGATGGTCTCTGCATTTTCTTTGCAAGCTTTCTTTGGGAAGCAGTTCAGATTGCAGGCTGGGACAAGGGTGCGCCATGTTATGAATTTATATGAAGGTAACAGATGAGTTGAAATGTAGTCTTCATCAATAGGAAATAGATCGCTCAGAGCATCCTTCCCAATTCCACCTCTTCAGATGGTTACTGGACATCGGATCCTTAAGAGAAAAATGAGAGAGTTCATTCATTCAATAAATATTTAGTAAAAGCCAGGTATGTACCAGGCACTGTGCCAAGAATTAATGATACAAAAGGAAATAAAAGACAATTTCTACCCTCATGGAACTTACAATTTATCTACTAAAACAAGATGCAAACAAATACATACAAAATAAGCTATATACAGAATAAATAGGAAATTAACAGAATGAAGATACTGGAATTAAGAGGGGTTAGAGAAGGCTTCCTGTAGAAGGTGAGATTTTAGTTGGGATTTAAAGGAAGTCAGGAAGAGCAGTAGTTGGAATGGAAAAGAAATAGTGTTCTAGGCATGGAGACAGCCAGAGAAGATGTAGATTTTTGTTGGAGGAACAGTCAGGAGGCTAGTGTCCCTGTGATGGGATTGGCTTGAACCCTACCCTGTATCCTACCCTGTAGGAAATTTGACCAGCAACAATATAAACTTTGCCCCACTAACAAAGGCTGTTTTGGGAACTGGGACAAATGTGACTCTTTACTAAGATCTTTGAAATATGTATCATAAACCAAGTCTCCTGCAATTGCAACCTGTTTTTGTGTCCCTTGAGATTAATTGCCCTCATAAAACTAACTTAGCCCTCTATAATAACTTGGAGAGAAGGAGGCAAATTCCAGAGCTATTGCAAAGAAGAAATCGACAGACCGTAGCAATAGCTTTTACCATCGTAGCCGTGCTTAAAGCATTAAATGAACATTAAAATAAAAATATTATTATTACTGGGAATGTAGAGCTAGACAGATAAGGAAACTGAGGCCCACATTTATGTAAAGACTTTGAACCTGTTTTTTTATCTCTATCCACTGCATTTCCTTTCTAAAAGCAAAAACATAAATATTTCATATTAGAAAAAACTTGCTTTTGGTACATACACACACACACACACACACACACACACACACACACACACTTATTTGGGGCACCAGATTATTATCGGGTTTTGTGTAAATAATTCTGTTCCAAATTTGTTTGTTTAATTTAATTATCTGCCAACAACTTACATTTTTATGTGCTGTAGAATGTTTCTGCAGCCCCATTAACATAAAATTCTTCTCTTCCTCCCCCTTCATTTAGTCTGAGAATCTTTGCAGATTTTTGTGTTAAGTAACAGAGATTTTCCTCTAATCCTGTGTGAGTGTTATTGACACCACAATAAACCTCCCAAACAAAAGAGATTTTTTTTTCTCCTGAGGATGGATGTACTTTAGAAAAATATATTAATCATCAAAAGCATTAATTTATGATAACATATGTCATTCTCAATTTCCATATCGACATCTGGTTTGGCTGCTTCAAAATTAGCACCCACTCCTTTGCAGACAAATATAAATAGACACAGTAAAAAACAACAATAACTAAAAAAAAAAAAAAAACCTCACCTTGAACTGAAAAGACAGATTCTATAAGGTGATTTCCAGAATGGAGAGAATTTCAGAAATCCTGGTGGTTGTTTCTTGTTTGTTTTGATGAAAGGAAGAAAAGAAGGAAGGAAGGAATGGAAAGAAGGAGGGAAGGAAGGAAGGAAGGAAAAAAAGAGAGAAAGAAAGAAGGAAGGAAGGAAGGAAGGAAGGAAAGAAGGAAGGAGGAAGGAAGGAAGGAAGGAAGGAAGGAAGGAAGGAAGGAAGGAAGGAAGGAAGGAAGGAAGGAAGGAGGAGGAAGGAAGGAAGGAAGGAAAGAAGGAAGGAAGGGAGGAAGGAAGGGAGGAAGGAAGGAAGGGAGGGAGGAAGGGAGGGAGGAAGGAAGTGAGGGAGGAAAGAAGGAAGGAAGGAAGGAAGGAAGGAAGGAAGGGAGGAAGGAAGGGAGGAAGGAAGGAAAGAAGGAAGGAAGGAAAGAGAGGGGGGAGGGAGAGAGAAAGAAACAAAGAAACAAAGAAAGAATAAATGAAAAAGAGAAATGAGAATAAAGAGTACTTAGAACTGTTTATTTAGTCACTCAGGGAGAATAGTCAGTCATAGACTTATAGATTTAGAACTGGAAGAAACTGGAAAGATCATTTAGTCCAACCAGAAAAATAAAACACAATAAATGAAGTGACTTGACCCATGTCCCATGGCTAGTCCTGGCAGAACCAGGCCCTTCCCTTCACCTTGAAGCAAGATATTTCCCAAAAAGGGCCAGGAAATTTCTACCAGATTCCCTAATCCATATATGATCCGAGAAGTTGGCTTGATGTCACACACTCTGTGTGAGTGTGAGTGTGTGAGAGTGTGTGTGTGTGTAAGTCACAGTTTGAACTCTTTCATTGCTAAACCCACCCTTGCTGCCCAACTCTAAGAGCCCAAGCTGGCCCCTATGCTGTAATTCTGTAAACATGGGAGCTCAGAAATAATTAGAAGGTTTACAAAAAAGGGCATCCTCAAATGGAATCCTAAATGGAACAAACCACCCTGGGAGGTTGCTAGACTCTTAAAATAAGTCTCTTTTGGACTTTTTAGGGGTTTTAAGGAATAGTCCAAGTGAACTCTAACAGTAAACGAAAGCAATCAGTCACCTACAAGCTGTAAATTAAGAAATACGAGGGAGGCCCTTTCACCCCAAAATCTTTTCCCCGCTTGCTTACTACATCTTAATTCCATTTCCAAAAAGGTGAGATGTGAGAAAGTTGCAATTCCTGAGAAACCCTGAGGCTACCCCTTGGGAGTGTCACAAACAAGACCCGTCCATGCGTTAGTCAGCAAGTTGTAGAATTCAAGAAACTACCCCACACCTACCACCCTCAGTTATACCTCCCAGGGGTCCTCAGACTCTTTAAATAGGGGGCCAGGTCACTGTCCCTCAGACTGTTGGAGGGCCGGACTATAGTAAAAACAAAAACTTTGTTTTGTGGGCCTTTAAATAAAGAAACTTCCTAGCCCTGGGTGAGGGGGATAAACGTCCTCAGCTGCTGCATCTGGTCTGTGGGCCATAGCTTGAGGACCCCTGCCACGTCTAAACCATCATATTAGCATGTCAACTAAATCTTTGTTTCTCTTTACTATAAAATGATCTCCTTGATTCTGGCTCTTTGCTAAAATCCCTCAAAACTTAGCCCATTGTCAAGCAGCGTAATACCTTCTTGTTTTTGCCTCTTTGCTGAAATTACCCGCTGTCGAGCAGTGTTACAGATCTTTGCCCCTTAACCTGGAAACTGAACGTGCAAATTCTGCGAAACCCATCACCAGGCCCAGAGGGAATCTAATCGTGTTGAGGTGATTTGCACCTCAATACTATTACCATATATTTAGTGAAAGTACTCAAAACTGCATCTTTTAAAACCTTGATTTGGAAAATATTGGCCGGTGTTGCCCGCAATGGGAAAAATAGTGATAGAGTGCACTGGAAGGTTCGCAAATCACCTGACAGATATTATCTCACTTAATAATTCATATCAACTCTGGAAGTATTGTCCCCATTTTGCAGATGAGGAAATTGAGGCCGAGAGCAGTGAAGTGACCCAACGAGGCTTATACGGCTTTGTAAACACCCACCCCAAGATTCCAAGTTCTAGACTCCAAGACTAAGTTCTAGGCTCTGGGCCAGTGGCTCATCAAGACAGTGGAAAGTCAGGATGAATCAAAGACCCGCGTTCCAGTGCTGCCTCCAGATACTGAGGAGGAAGAAACCCCACCAAGAGAAGGGGCCCCAAGTCCATGTCACAGCTTGGGGAAAGAATGTGTACATTCGATTAGTCTCCAAGTGAAGGGGCAGAGACTTATTACCTGCTGACAGAAGGCGAAGATCTAAGGGAATATAGCAAAGCAGTAAGATACATTTATAGGAAAAAGAAAGATCCAATTCCTCAAGTCACTGATAGAATAATTGTATGGCTTAGAGGGGGATTTGGGGAATGATCCTGGAGGTGGGTTGGAAAGTATTGAATTCTAGGGCATAAAGGGAGAGTTGGCCCCCACTATTGAATTCTCAGAAACTTTATTATTAGAGACTCACCGATTGTTATCTGGGATTGTTATCTGTTATCAGCTTGGTTTATGGCACTCCCCAGGCTGAGGAGCCTTAGGGTTACTGCTACATCCTCCTTAGGATTATACAACTTCAGATTCATACAAAGATAGGAAGGTGATGGAGAAAATGCGGATTTATTGTTTTAACTTGGAAGTTGAGGTGCTGTAGTGGGGGTATTTCTCCATGGCCCCTCAGCCCCAAACATTTACCTGGTTAAACATTTACCAGCATTGTGCCGAGGAAGGGTTGGCACTTCTATCTGGCACTGAGAATCCCCTCTCCTGTGGGGATGGCACTTGTCTACACCTGCGGCCATTGTTTACACCTGAGGCGACGAAACAGGAAGCAGACAGTCCAAAAACAGAAAACCATAATTTGTGTCCATGCAGATATCATATAAATTAAAGGCAGGGAGGGGCACAAGAGGGACTCTTCAAGGGGTCTCCCAAGCCCATGAGCAGGGACCCATCTAGGGCAGAACAAGTTCTACTCTGGGAGGGGTCTCCCAGGAGGGGTTTCCCAAGCACAGGAGCAGGGGCCCCCAGGAGGGCTTTTCCAAGCCAATGAGCAGGGGCTCCCAAGAGGGGTTTCCCAAGCACAGGAGCAGGGACCCCCAGGAGGGGTTTCCCAAACCCATCAGCAGGGACCCATGTAGATCAGAATGAGTTCTACTCTGGGAGGGGTGTCCCACGAGGGGTTTCCCAAGCCAATGAGCAGGGGCCCCCAGGAGGGGTTTCCCAAGCCAATGAGCAGGGGCCCCCAGGAGGGGTTCCCAAGCCAATGAGCAGGGGCCCCCAGGAGGGGTTTCCCAAGCATTATAGCAGGGGCCCACAGGAGGGGTTTCCCAAGCACAGGAGCAGGGACCCCCAGGAGGGGTTTCCCAAGCCAATGAGCAGGGGCCCCCAAGAGGGGTTTCCCAAGCCAATGAGCAGGGGCCCCCAGGAGGGGTTTCCCAAGCCAATGAGCAGGGGCCCCCAGGAGGGGTTTCCCAAGCATTATAGCAGGGGTCCACAGGAGGGGTTTCCCAAGCACAGGAGCAGGGACCCCCAGGAGGGGTTTCCCAAGCACTATAGCAGGGGCCCCCAAGAGGGGTTTCCCAAGCCAATGAGCAGGGGCTCCCAGGAGGGGTTTCCCAAGCCAATGAGCAGGGGCCCCCAAGAGGGGCTTCCCAAGCCAATGAGCAGGGGCCCCCAAGAGGGGCTTCCCAAGCCAATGAGCAGGGGCCCCCAGAAGGGGTTTCCCAAACCCATCAGCAGGGACCCATCTAGATCAGAATGAGTTCTACTCTGGGAAGGGTGTCCCACGAGGGGTTTCCCAAGCCAATGAGCAGGGGCCTCCAGGAGGGGTTTCCCAAGCCAATGAGCAGGGGCCCCCAGGAGGGGTTTCCCAAGCCAATGAGCAGGGGCCCCCAGGAGGGGTTTCCCAAGCATTATAGCAGGGGCCCACAGGAGGGGTTTCCCAAGCACAGGAGCAGGGACCCCCAGGAGGGGTTTCCCAAGCCAATGAGCAGGGGCCCCCAAGAGGGGTTTCCCAAGCCAATGAGCAGGGGCCCCCAGGAGGGGTTTCCCAAGCCAATGAGCAGGGGCCCCCAGGAGGGGTTTCCCAAGCATTATAGCAGGGGTCCACAGGAGGGGTTTCCCAAGCACAGGAGCAGGACCCCCAGGAGGGGTTTCCCAAGCACTATAGCAGGGGCCCCCAAGAGGGGTTTCCCAAGCCAATGAGCAGGGGCTCCCAGGAGGGGTTTCCCAAGCCAATGAGCAGGGGCCCCCAAGAGGGGCTTCCCAAGCCAATGAGCAGGGGCCCCCAAGAGGGGCTTCCCAAGCCAATGAGCAGGGGCCCCCAGAAGGGGTTTCCCAAACCCATCAGCAGGGACCCATCTAGATCAGAATGAGTTCTACTCTGGGAAGGGTGTCCCACGAGGGGTTTCCCAAGCCAATGAGCAGGGGCCCCCAGGAGGGGTTTCCCAAGCACTATAGCAGGGGCCCATCTAGATCAGAATAAGTTCTACTCTGGGAGGGGTCTACCAGGAGGGGTTTCCCAAGCCCATGGACAGGGACCCCCAGGAGGGGTTTCCCAAGCCAATGAGCAGGGGCCCCCAGGGGTTTCCCAAGCCAATGGGCAGGGGCTCCCAGGAGGGGTTTCCCAAGCCAATGGGCAGGGGCTCCCAGGGGTTTCCCAAGCCAATGGGCAGGGGCTCCCAGGAGGGGTTTCCCAAGCACAGGAGGAGGGGCGCCCAGGAGGGGTTTCCCAAGCCAATGGGCAGGGACCCCCAGGAGGGGTTTCCCAAGCACAGGAGCAGGGACCCCCAGGAGGGGTTTCCCAAGCACTATAGCAGGGGCCCACAGGAGGGGTTTCCCAAGCCAATGAGCAGGGGCCCCCAAGAGGGGTTTCCCAAGCCAATGAGCAGGGACTCCCAGGAGGGGCTTCCCAAGCCAATGAGCAGGGGCCCCCAGGAGGGGCTTCCCAAGCCAATGAGCAGGGGCCCCCAAGAGGGGCTTCCCAAGCCAATGAGCAGGGGCCCCCAGAGGGGTTTCCCAAACCCATCAGCAGGGACCCATCTAGATCAGAATGAGTTCTACTCTGGGAAGGGTGTCCCACGAGAGGTTTCCCAAGCCAATGAGCAGGGGCCTCCAGGAGGGGTTTCCAAGCACTATAGCAGGGGCCATCTAGATCAGAATAAGTTCTACTCTGGGAGGGGTCTACCAGGAGGGGTTTCCCAAGCCAATGAGCAGGGGCCCCCAAGAGGGGTTTCCCAAGCCAATGAGCAGGGACTCCCAGGAGGGGCTTCCCAAGCCAATGAGCAGGGGCCCCCAGGAGGGGCTTCCCAAGCCAATGAGCAGGGGCCCCCAAGAGGGGCTTCCCAAGCCAATGAGCAGGGGCCCCCAGAAGGGGTTTCCCAAACCCATCAGCAGGGACCCATCTAGATCAGAATAAGTTCTACTCTGGGAGGGGTCTACCAGGAGGGGTTTCCCAAGCCAATGGGCAGGGGCTCCCAGGAGGGGTTTCCCAAGCCAATGGGCAGGGGCTCCCAGGAGGGGTTTCCCAAGCCAATGGGCAGGGGCTCCCAGGGGTTTCCCAAGCCAATGGGCAGGGGCTCCCAGGAGGGGTTTCCCAAACCCATCAGCAGGGACCCATCTAGATCAGAATGAGTTCTACTCTGGGAAGGGTGTCCCACGAGGGGTTTCCCAAGCCAATGAGCAGGGGCCTCCAGGAGGGGTTTCCCAAGCACTATAGCAGGGGCCCATCTAGATCAGAATAAGTTCTACTCTGGGAGGGGTCTACCAGGAGGGGTTTCCCAAGCCAATGAGCAGGGGCCCCCAGGAGGGGTTTCCCAAGCCAATGGGCAGGGGCTCCCAGGGGTTTCCCAAGCCAATGGGCAGGGGCTCCCAGGAGGGGTTTCCCAAGCACAGGAGCAGGGGCCCCCAGGAGGGGTTTCCCAAGCCAATGGGCAGGGGCTCCCAGGAGGGGTTTCCCAAGCCAATGGGCAGGGGCTCCCAGGGGTTTCCCAAGCCAATGGGCAGGGACCCCCAGGAGGGGTTTCCCAAGCCCATCAGCAGGGACCCCCAGGAGGGGTTTCCCAAGCACTATAGCAGGGGCCCACAGGAGGGGTTTCCCAAGCCAATGAGCAGGGCCCCCCAGGAGGGGTTTCCCAAGCCAATGAGCAGGGGCCCCCAGGAGAGGTCCCAAGCACTATAGCAGTGGCCCCCAGGAGGGGTTTCCCAAGCACTATAGCAGGGGCCCACAGGAGGGGTTTCCCAAGCCAATGAGCAGGGGCCCCCAAGAGGGGTTTCCCAAGCCAATGAGCAGGGGCCCCCAAGAGGGGTTTCCCAAGCCAATGAGCAGGGACTCCCAGGAGGGGCTTCCCAAGCCAATGAGCAGGGGCCCCCAGGAGGGGCTTCCCAAGCCAATGAGCAGGGGCCCCCAAGAGGGGCTTCCCAAGCCAATGAGCAGGGGCCCCCAGAAGGGGTTTCCCAAACCCATCAGCAGGGACCCATCTAGATCAGAATGAGTTCTACTCTGGGAGGGGTCTACCAGGAGGGGTTTCCCAAGCCAATGAGCAGGGGCCTCCAGGAGGGGTTTCCCAAGCACTATAGCAGGGGCCCATCTAGATCAGAATAAGTTCTACTCTGGGAGGGGTCTACCAGGAGGGGTTTCCCAAGCCAATGGCAGGGGCCCCCAGGAGGGGTTTCCCAAGCCAATGGGCAGGGGCTCCCAGGGGTTTCCCAAGCCAATGGGCAGGGGCTCCCAGGAGGGGTTTCCCAAGCACAGGAGCAGGGGCCCCCAGGAGGGGTTTCCCAAGCCAATGGGCAGGGGCTCCCAGGAGGGGTTTCCCAAGCCAATGGCAGGGGCTCCCAGGGGTTTCCCAAGCCAATGGGCAGGGACCCCCAGGAGGGGTTTCCCAAGCCCATCAGCAGGGACCCCCAGGAGGGGTTTCCCAAGCACTATAGCAGGGGCCCACAGGAGGGGTTTCCCAAGCCAATGAGCAGGGCCCCCCAGGAGGGGTTTCCCAAGCCAATGAGCAGGGGCCCCCAGGAGAGGTCCCAAGCACTATAGCAGTGGCCCCCAGGAGGGGTTTCCCAAGCACTATAGCAGGGGTCCACAGGAGGGGTTTCCCAAGCCAATGAGCAGGGGGCCCCAAGAGGGGTTTCCCAAGCCAATGAGCAGGGGCCCCCAAGAGGGGTTTCCCAAGCCAATGAGCAGGGGCCCCCAAGAGGGGTTTCCCAAGCCAATGAGCAGGGGCTCCCAGGAGGGGTTTCCCAAGCCAATGAGCAGGGGCCTCCAGGAGAGGTTTCCCAAGCCAATGAGCAGGGGCCCCCAGGAGGGGTTTCCCAAGCACTATAGCAGGGGCCCATCTAGATCAGAATAAGTTCTACTCTGGGAGGGGTCTACCAGGAGGGGTTTCCCAAGCCAATGGGCAGGGGCTCCCAGGAGGGGTTTCCCAAGCCAATGGGCAGGGGCTCCCAGGAGGGGTTTCCCAAGCCAATGGGCAGGGGCTCCCAGGGGTTTCCCAAGCCAATGGGCAGGGGCTCCCAGGAGGGGTTTCCCAAGCCCATCAGCAGGGGCCCCCAGGAGGGGTTTCCCAAGCACTATAGCAGGGGCCCACAGGAGGGGTTTCCCAAGCACTGGAGCAGGGGCCCACAGGAGGGGTTTCCCAAGCCAATGAGCAGGGGCCCCCAAGAGGGGTTTCCCAAGCCAATGAGCAGGGGCTCCCAGGAGGGGTTTCCCAAGCCAATGAGCAGGGGCCCCCAAGAGGGACTTCCCAAGCCAATGAGCAGGGGCCCCCAGAAGGGGTTTCCCAAACCCATCAGCAGGGACCCATCTAGATCAGAATGAGTTCTACTCTGGGAAGGGTGTCCCACGAGGGGTTTCCCAAGCCAATGGACAGGGACCCCCAGGAGGGGTTTCCCAAGCACTATAGCAGGGGCTCATCTAGATCAGAATGAGTTCTACTCTGGGAAGGGTGTCCCACGAGGGGTTTCCCAAGCCAATGGACAGGGCCCCCCAGGAGGGGTTTCCCAAGCCAATGAGCAGGGGCCCCCAGGAGAGGTCCCAAGCACTATAGCAGGGGCCCCCAGGAGGGGTTTCCCAAGCACTATAGCAGGGGCCCCCAGGAGGGGTTTCCCAAGCACTATAGCAGGGGCTCCCAGGAGGGGTTTCCCAAGCCAATGAGCAGGGGCCTCCAGGAGAGGTTTCCCAAGCCAATGAGCAGGGGCCCCTAGGAGGGGTTTCCCAAGCACTATAGCAGGGGCCCATCTAGATCAGAATAAGTTCTACTCTGGGAGGGGTCTACCAGGAGGGGTTTCCCAAGCCAATGGGCAGGGGCTCCCAGGAGGGGTTTCCCAAGCCAATGGGCAGGGGCTCCCAGGGGTTTCCCAAGCCAATGGGCAGGGGCTCCCAGGAGGGGTTTCCCAAGCACTATAGCAGGGGCCCCCAGGAGGGGTTTCCCAAGCACTATAGCAGGGGCCCACAGGAGGGGTTTCCCAAGCCAATGAGCAGGGGCCCCCAAGAGGGGTTTCCCAAGCCAATGAGCAGGGGCCTCCAGGAGAGGTTTCCCAAGCCAATGAGCAGGGGCCCCCAGGAGGGGTTTCCCAAGCACTATAGCAGGGGCCCATCTAGATCAGAATAAGTTCTACTCTGGGAGGGGTCTACCAGGAGGGGTTTCCCAAGCCCATGGACAGGGACCCCCAGGAGGGGTTTCCCAAGCCAATGAGCAGGGGCCCCCAGGGGTTTCCCAAGCCAATGGGCAGGGGCTCCCAGGAGGGGTTTCCCAAGCCAATGGGCAGGGGCTCCCAGGGGTTTCCCAAGCCAATGGGCAGGGGCTCCCAGGAGGGGTTTCCCAAGCCAATGGGCAGGGGCTCCCAGGGGTTTCCCAAGCCAATGGGCAGGGGCTCCCAGGAGGGGTTTCCCAAGCCCATCAGCAGGGGCCCCCAGGAGGGGTTTCCCAAGCACTATAGCAGGGGCCCCCAGGAGGGGTTTCCCAAGCCAATGGGCAGTGACCCCCAGGAGGGGTTTCCCAAGCCAATGAGCAGGGGCCCTCAGGAGGGGTTTCCCAAGCCAATGAGCAGGGGCCCTCAGGAGGGGTTTCCTAAGCACAGAAGCAGGGGCCCTAGGAGGGGTTTCCCAAGCCAATGAGCATGGGCCCATCTAGGGCAGAACAAGTTCTAGTCTAGGAGGGGGTCTCCCAAGAGGGGTTTCCCAAGCAATGGAGCAGGGGCCCTCCTTCATACTTAACAAGTTTTACTCTAGGAGTGGGGAGGGTCTTCTAAACCTTCCAGCAGAGGGCTCACTCTGGTAGAGGTCTCTGCAAAGATCCTCTTGCTGCTACAGAACAAGCCCTGGGCCACAGGGATCTCCAGGCTGCTCTGCAGGTTCTTCCCATTACTGGAGCTCCAGGCGTTTCTTTGGCTCCTTTGCAAGGAACTTATTACAGAGATACAAGCCCTGGGCTCCCCAAGGGTCCCTTATTGGCACGCGTCCTGGAGTCTGGGCGGGGTCTCCCGGTCCTCTCTCCGCAGGGACCCATCCCGACAAATCACCTTTCGTGGTTCAGTGTCTCCCTTGGGGTTTCCTCGCCTTACTTCCGGCTGCTGAGTTTGTGGGAAGGAGATTGCTCTGTTGCCTGAGGTCCTGGGTGGAGACCATATCTCCCGGAGAGAATGTCAAGGGAATTATTGGGATTCTCCCTTCCCTTCGCAGGGAAACATGGGCCCGGAAAAGAAAACTGACTAATTTAGGACCTAGATAGCAGGGTCTTCGAAAAACGGCTGGAAAGATTCGAGGACTTATTTTGCTTTAAGATGATTTGTTTCAAGGGTTTTTTTTTTTTTTGTTGTTTTTGTTTTGTTTTGTTTTTAACTTTAGTTTGAGGAGGGATGGTCAGAAATAGAAAATTAAGAAAGGGCCATTGAAACATTATTATTATTATTTTGAAGTTAAAGCCGACTTGATTAGGAAGCACAGATAAGCAGGGCAATTCTGAAAGTAAATGTTTACAATTCATTATATTCTTTAAAAATATAAAAGAGCTATGAGATGACGTTAGATCAGGGTTTTATAGAGAGTCCTCATGATCTGCTATTCATATGGAAATGTTTGGGAAAGCTGTCTAAATTTAGATTTAAAAAAATAACTTTTAGGGGCAGCTAGGTGGCGCAGTGGATAGAGCACCAGCCCGGAAGTCAGGAGGACCTGAATTTAAATGTGGTCTCAGACACTAAACACTCCTAGCTGTGTGATCCTAGGCAAGTCACTTAACCCCAATTGCCTCAAAGGGGGAAAAAATAAAAACACTTTTAAATGGGAGAAAAGAAAAAAAAAAGAAGCCAGGAGGATAATGGCTTTAGACCAGGCCACGAAAAAAGAAGTTTTTTATTAGCTTTTTCTCTAACCCATGACATTCTGTTAAGAGATAGTTACCTTCTTATATGTATGAAACACCCTATTACAGCTATGTCCTCACAGTTCCTTCTGGAATGAATTTAAAAATTTTCTTAAATGGTTAAATATTTGCCAAGCACTATGCGAAGCATAAGGATGCAACAAATGCAAGATCATTCATTCTTTTTCTCAAAAAGCTTACATTCTAATGGGGGAGACATGAAGGGGGGTCAGTTGTATGTAACCACACTCAATTTTCACTTCTCTATCCTATTACAGTTGTTCTTTTTCTATTTCTCTTCTGCTCACCAACCTTGTAGCTGACCATAAATAATTTGATTAACCTCAGGTGGTCTGGACTTTTAGGTTTTTTCTTTCTGTGGGAGACAAGGAATGATTTAAAAGTGCCAAATGAATAACTGAGGGAAATTTTTATATGGTTAGTGTTTGACCAACTTTGGCCTAGACTTGCAGGAATAAACCTATTTTCAATCTCGTCCATCTGTATTAATGTCTCTGACAATCAGATGTAAGCATCCCTGTTGGTCAGGAAGCACTCATCCACCCTGAAAGCCCACCTCTCAACCATAGAATAAGAATTAGTGAATTATCTGAGGAGTCTGCTCCTTCCTGTTAGAAACTAATTTCTTTCCCTTCAATAATTTGGTGAAAGTAAGAATGACTGCTAAAATCTACTTCTTGACCCAATCTCACCCTCTTCCCACAATCCTGATGGCTGTTTCCCTACTTGAAAATGGCAATGGTCTATTTTGGACAAATTCCAGAAGTTGCTTTATTGAAAATGTATCTTGCCTAGGTTAGGTCATAAATTATAGATATGTGGAAGGAAAGAAAATGAAAATTTTACTTTAAAAATGTGTGTATACATATGTATGTACATATAAATATAAATATGTATATAAAGAGACAGACATATTAGAAATGAGTAGAAATATTAGTAAGGAAATATAAAGGCATATTAGGCTGAGGTCTAGGAGGTGGATTAACTTCTTATATCAGAGTGACTCCTTTTCACCCAAGAAATTTTTATGTGACTTTGGGCACTTGGATATATAAAATTCAGACATTTACAGATAAATCATAATTTCATTACCCCTCCATTCAGTTATATGTCCCCCATATGGAGTCTAGATGCAGTTTAAGAAGTTTTGCTTTAGACAACTTTCTTCTCTCTGATGGTTGTTGCCACAAGGTCAGTGTTGGGGATGATGTTAGCCTAGTGGTTAGAGTTTAGCATAGGTAACTGAAGAGAGTGGAGATATAATACATAAGCCAATCTCTTTGTACTTTATCTTTAAGTATTTATTAGAACATTATTAAGATAACAACCCATAAAGGATAAATGTTAATCCTTCATAAAAACACTGACACAGCTTTGAGCAAACTATTTTAAAAGGGAAAAAAATCTCAGATATGATTTGAGTACTTTGTTCCTAAAGCAAAAACTGTTATCAAGCTTGGCTTATATAAACTTTTGCTTTCCTTTACTTGATAATAACAGAACATAGTTTAAACAAATTGCAATGGTTCCCCTACCACTTTAAGGTTTTAAAAATTGGAACAAAGACTTTAATTCCTCCTCCTAGCAATTTTTATCTCACTCTAGTGTTCTATTGCCAGATCAGAGATGTGGCTCTGAGTAGACATCTATTCCAAATGAAAGATACATCATCTACTTAATTTACCAGTGTAAAACCTTGTTAATTCTCTTAATTAATTTAGTATCATACACATGTGTGTGTTCACTTCTCCTTTTCTTTTAAATCTAACTAAAAGATAGTCCTCTGTCATTGACATAAATCTTTCTAAATTGATCCCCAAGTCTTAAAAAAAAAAAAAAAAGAAGACGTAAATAACTTGTTTTTAAAAGTACCATACATATTTTTCTCTCCTTTATACTCTGCCAAATCAATATCAGTAAAGCACATTGGATTTTTATAATTATTTTTAAAAATATTTTTGTTCCATTAAATATTAATTAAATTTAAAATTTTTAACATTCATTTTAAAATTGAATTTTAAATTTTCATCCTTTCTCCCGCTTCTTGAAAAGGCTAGCAATGTATTTATCATACAGAACCTCAGATTTCTAAGCAAAGTGAAGTTTTGCCATATAAATAATGATTTCTTCAGGTCAAGTGACAGCTGAGCTTGGGGAAATACTGGGTGAGTAAGGGCTTTCAGGATCTCTTGTAACTTATATGAACCTTATGATCCCTCTCAGGGATTGTCATTGAATGGAGGGTTCCTGCTTTGTGAGCAGTGGACTAGGGTATAAGGTAGGGGCTTTTTGCAGGAGATGGGCGATATCCAGATGGAATGACAATCCTATTTATGCATGGATTGGTTCTGACTTGATGCCCTGTGTGAGTATATAAAGATCTATCATTATGATGTGTGAGCTCCTCTTCTTGTGGATGTTTCATGGGAAGCTTCATTGGTGAGGTGGATAGACAAATGGACAATGCAAAAACTACCTTTATTGAACTCTCAGTTGTCATCATTGTGGTTTCATATTTTTGAAGCTAATAAAAAGCCCAAGATATTGATTGAGGGTTTTAGATTTTTCTGCAGGTCAAAATATTTTTGGCATTTCGAAATATCTATTATTCTTTATTGTGGCCTTTGCTGAACTACATGAGTAAATCATATCCCTTGAGCTGAAGATTTTAAAGAGACGCTGTTATTTGTTGTTGGGAATGTAAAATAGAAAGTGTAGCTATGATTTGATTTCTTCCTTATAGAGAGCTCCACATGGAAAACTGCCTCCACCAATGGTCATCTATAACATAAAAGTTTTAGAGAGATGTTGGGGCAATATATATAGTGACTGTTTATGTTCTTTTAGCCAATATGTGGCAGAAGTAAGATTTAATCCAGTCTTCCTGATCCAAATTGTGCCATGATAACTCAAAGAAATTAATAATTCTTGCCTCTATTTGTTGTTTCCATGGTTTGTATGGACCCTGCATTAGCCAAGGAAGATGAACCTTTTATTTATTTCATGTCTAATTCTCTTTTTCCTTTAATACCTGATATTACTATATTGTCATGTTGAATTTTCTCCTAGTTTATTATATTTCTTTGAGACAAACTTTTTATTAATTTTTGATATGTTATCACCTATCTTGATATATGTAAAAGCCAAGCCAAACTTCAAAAAAAAAAAAAAGGGAAAAAAATGAGCATCCCTACTTGGGAAAAGTCTGAGCTCCAAAAGATACAATACTGGAAGTTACCTTTTCATCTTCAGGGAGAAACCAAATTCCTTGAATGAAAATGCTGTTTGTAAACATGTAGAAACAATCAAAAAAGATTGAATCAAGATAAATTGTTTACAATTTAATATGGAAAGATGATACAAGTATCTCCTCTGAACCCTATCATCAGGAGCTATAGAGGGATTATAATTAGAAAGTGTGGGAATGGTTCTGTTATGTACTGATCTTTTTTAAAAGCATATAAAGCATAGGAAAGAGGAATATGGTGGGGAGAGGGAAAGGAGAAAGATAAGGAAATTATTTCAAATAAACTGGATATATGCATAGAAGTCTATACAAACAAGGAAGAAAGGGAGTGGAGAAATGGATGACAATTGAACACCTCATATGAGCTGGTCAAAGGAAAAAAAAATACATTTTATACAATACAATACATTTTGCTCAATAGGGAAATAGGAAAGATAAGGGAATTTGAAGGATTGAGGGAAGGGTCAATCCTAAGTAAAACAAACTCTAAGGACATACAAAAATATTTGTAATTCTCATGGCAAAGAATTGGAAACTGAGAGGGCAGCCATCAGATATGCAATGTTGAACAAATTACATATATAAATGTGATGTAATATCACTGTGCTGTAAGAAACAGTGAAGGGGATAGTTTCAAATCTGGGAAGACTTATATGAAATGATGTAGATTTAAGTGAGGTGAAGAAGGGGAAATTTATAGGATTATGACAACAATATTGTAAAGACAAATAACTTCAAAAGATATAGGAAACTCTGATTAGTGTGATGACCGACCATGATTCCTGAGGATTAATGCTGAATCTTTACAAAGAGGCAAAGTTCTCAAGGCAGAATGAGAACTTCTTTTTTTTTTTTAAAGTATGTCCAATACAAACATTTGTTTTTCTTGGCCATACATGTTTGTAACAGGAGTTTTGTTTTTGTTTCTTATCAAAAGGAACAGAAGAGTGGGCAAGAGAGAAAGCTGCTTATTTTCTGATTAAAAGCCACTTTTTAAACTGTTCTGATTTGTACTGCATTAGTAAACTGCAATTACAGTTCTGAAATAGACCAAAAATAACATTTTTCTCTGGCATGTTGCTTAAAATGTATAGGGCACCTCAAATATATCCCAAGTGATCTTTTACAATATAGCACCCCTCTGCCCTCTCAGCTCCTGCTTGCTAGCTGATCCTTTCAGGGAACAACTCCCCCAGGTTCCAAGTACTTTCTGGGTCCATGACATTAAAACTGCAGCTGACAAACTGTCACTTACCCTTTATCATTACTCACCAAAGGACATAATTAGCTCAGAGCAAAGACACTTAATTAAATTCCCCCAATAAATCTGGGATATAGTTTCCCATAAACAGTGTCTTTTGGGAAGAGTGGGCACAAACAAAATCTACTTAGAAAGAGGCACTAGTATAAGGAACATGTGCAGACAAACCACATCATTAGGACAGAAGGACCCTTGGACAACCTAGATAGGCTCTTGACTAGACTCATTGCCCCTGAGTGGGCAAGTTGCTTTGCTGTAAGATGCCATTGCCCCTGCATGTGTGTGTTTTGTTGGGACAAGGTAATGAGGAGATAAATTCCTCCCTTTCATTATATTGAACTCTGCAAGAAACATATAAGAAAAGGCAGAATGTGCAATGATCAACTATGAAAGACTTGGTTCTTCTCATTGGTTCAGTGGTCCCAATAGATTTTGGACAGAAAATGCCATCTGTATCCAGAAAAAGAACTAAAGAGACCGAATGTAAATCAACACATGCTATCTTCACTTCTTTTTTCTAACTTTTTTATTTCTCCCATGGTTTTTCCCATTTGTTCTGATTTTTCTCTCCCAACATAATTCATAAAACAAAGTGTATTAGAAATAAATATTTTTTTAAAAAAGAAACAAAAGAAAAGGCAGAGAATAGATTTTGGGTTTTTTATTTTTTTGGACAATTAGGTTCTTCTGGCTGTCTTCTCAACTTCCAGAGATGGTTTTTTGGCTAATTTCAGAGCCAGTGAGACTTCCTGGGGGTGTAGTCAAACCTTCAGATGATCAATAGCTAGCCACTCTTTAATTCTTGAAGTTCAAGTGAGGATCTTCTTTCCCTCTTAAAGGAGCAAAAAAGTGTTAACATTTATTTCCCCTTCACATTTCCTTTAAGTCTCTATTAATTTGTAAAGGTGATTTGGTATGCTGACATGGCCTTATCACGCTACCTCTCAAAAGATTTCCAGACAAATCTTTGACATGTTACTTCTTCCTTAGATAATGTTATGTCTTACCTCTGGTCACAGCCACTGAGTGAATGGCCATGATTATAAAGGATAATGCAGGCCTAATGGTTAAAACATGGATAATTAAGTAGTATACATGCTAACCATCGCTCACAAGTTTTGAAAACTTAAAAACATTTCAACTAGTTAATTAGGCACTGTGCTAAATTCCAGGATTCCCACACAAAAATGAAAGCAGTTTTTGTCCTCGAGGAGCTTACATTCTGAGATGTACACAGACGTTTAATTTCAAGGAAGGGAATTCTGACTTCTAAGGGATAAGGCAAAGCATGGTGCAGCCTGGTGACAAGAAGGGCACACTGATCACTCTTCGGAACTCATTCCATTCTAACACAGGAAGTTTTGTCAGACATCTCAAATCATGTAACATACAGGATAACTGGAAGCTGGTGGGAAGGGTTTTTAACACTGGGAAAATTTGGGAAAGGAAAAGCTTCTGATTATGTTTTTGCCTTTCTTGGTATCCCTGTCACTTACTAAAATGCCTGGCACATAGTAGGCATTTACTAATTATTGGTTGACTGACAGAAAATAAAAAGCAAAAAGGGACAGCACAACCTGTTTAGAGGCTTGGAGACACCATGAGATATATCGTGGGGAGCAGCAAGTCAGGTCGCTTTGACTGGAACGTAGAGTGCTTTAGAGGGAATAATAAATAAATCTGGAAAGATAGATCGGAGCCAAATTGATAAAGGCTTTAAAAATGCCAAATGAGAGTTTGTATTTTATCCTAAAGATAAAGGGGAAAGAAAAACTTCTGGTACTTTGTGGATCTATTATTTTTAGCTAACTTAGAAAACTGACCTAGGTTTTCTTCTCAGCTCAGGCCCACCTGTCCATTGCTAATCTATTTATTCCTTGCTGCTAAAGCCGTAACTAGGGCAGGGTGACTCAGGCTTTGCTCCAGGGTGCCAACATTGGAATAGGAGGGGACATTTCTCCCTGTGGTGGCGTGAAGATTGCTACCTCCTTCAACAGCATGAGAAAAGTAGACCTACTTCATCACCTAGCCTAGCACCACTTACTCAAAAGATTCTGTTTTCATGGTTCTTTTTGTCTCAGGGACATCTGCTTTGCTATTCCCCTTATCATATAGATGTGTCATTGAGCTCAGTGATGTGCTGGTAAGTGTTTGACAACTAGCTCTTTGGAAACACACATACACAACCTTTTAAGCTTAATCTGCATTTTTAATATTTTGTCCATCTCTAAAATTTTAGACCATAGATGTTAAATAAAAATTATGTGATCCACACCATTCCTCAGTGCTACCAGATTAAAATGTACTTGAGAAACAGTTAATAAAATAAATACAAATACAATAAACACAGATAATGTTGATATATGGTTTCCTACGTTAATATGCAAGGCAATGATCCTTTTTTATGGTTTTATGATCCTATTTCTATCTGAACTTGACTCTACTGGTCCATACAATAGACTATAACACAAAACAATAATTCAAATCCTGATTTGGGTTTCAGAGGTATAAATGTTCACACTGAAAATGCAATAATCAATTCCCCACTTCCACACCTGTACAATGCTGATTAGGTTAACCCTTCTCCAAATATAACTTTATACTCAGTTATATTAGCCTTTGAACTAAACTGTTACATACACACACTGGTGCCAGGTGAAAATATTCATTTTAATTATCTACCATTAACAGCATACTAACTCATCACAATTTTCTTCAGATGCAAGCTCTCCTGACTATATCTAGTTCAGTATTTGGCCCTCACACCTCTGTTGCCTGTCACCCAAATGGAAGAATATCATTTTTCTCTCCCTTAATGTGTCTGTGCCTTCTGCTTCAGTGATCATTTGTTGAAAAACAGTATTTTTTCCTATTTTCTAAATCCTGCCAATAAAAAGAAAGTATATTTTCTAAATACTCCTAAAGGAAATAACATATAACTCAAACAAACAAAGACTTCTCAAACATTAGTAAAAAGGATTTTCTTATTCTTGCCTTGAGTCTCTTTTCTAAAGGAAAGGGACTTGGGGACTGGCTAATTCCACTGGAATCGCAGTTCATCAAAAAGTATTTATTCAACATTTAATTGAGGCATGGCCTTCCTTGGAGGAATCAGTTTTTCTCAAGGAAAGCCTTGATGGTTATTTTCTTATACATCTTAAGACAAGAAATACAGGATAAAATCTTTCATTTCAACTCATGAAACATTCTTTTTTTACATTTTAATTGAAATTTTTTATATTATTATTATGATTTTCTCATTTACATGTATTTTTTATTAAAGCTTTTTATTTTCAAAACATATGCATGGATAATTTTCCAGCATTGACCCTTGCAAAACCTTGTATTCCAAATTTCCCCTCCTTCCCCTCTTCCCCTCCCCTACACAGCAAGCAATCCAATATGTTATACATGTTAAAATGTATGTTATATCCAATATATCTAAACATATTTATACAATTATCTTGTACAAGAAAAATCATATCAAAAAGAAAGAAAATTAATAAGAAAACAAAATGCAAGGGAAAAACTTCTTGTTGTTATCTACACTCAGTAATCACAGTCCTTTCTCTGGGTGCAGATGGCTCTTTTCATCACAAGATCATTGAAATTAGCCTCAATCATCTCAATGTTGAAGATGGCCAAGTCCATCAGAGTTGATTATCCAATAGTCATCTTGTTGCCGCATACAATGATCTCCTGGTTCTGCTCCCTTCACTCAGCATCAGTTCATGTAGGTCCCTCCAGGCCTCTCTGAAACATATTCCATGACCTTTATATACTATCACTTATTCAGCCATTCTCCAGCTGATGGGCATCCACTCAGTATGAAGCATTCTTTATGCACTATTATGTGGAAAACATGCTAGGTGCTGATAAAAAACAAAAAATAGAGTGCCTGCCCTCAGGAGCTTATATTCTACTGTGAGAAAGCAACAAGTACCAGAGTAAATACAATGTAATTAGAGGAGGGAGCTGAATGAGCCTCAGAGGAAGCCCAGGACTCCAAGGGACAGAGATAAAGAGCTTTCCAAATAAAAAGGGGTCGTTATTGAAGCTTTTAGAATGAATGTGATTCTCAATGGATGAAAGAGAGAGACACAGAGAAAGAGACAGAGACAGATAGAAAGACAGACACAGAGAGACAGAGATAGAAACAGAGACAGAGAGATACACACACAGAGAGACAGACAGAGACACTGACACAGAGACACACAAAGACACACAAAGAGAGACAGAGAAAAGGAGGGAGGGAGAAAAGGAAGGAGGGAGGAAGGGGGAAGGGAAGAAGCACTAAAGCAAAGCAAACTCCGAGGTAATCATTTGAATGGAATATGGAAAACAGATGACAAAAAGGTCTATGAGAAAGGAAATAAAGCAGTGAGGGCAGAACGCTTTATCATGGACATTTAAAGGGAGGAAAAAGATGAGACAAAGGCTGAAGGAATGGAGATTTGGGAAGCAGACTGTAGGAAAAGGGAGTGGTCAATCATAAAGTGCCAGGGAGAATCTGAGGACACAGAATATTGGGGTTGTGGGAAAGCCTAAGTATTCTGCCCTCCACAGACTGAAGTCATCTTGTCTATCCCCCAGCTTCTAGGCAGGTCTGTCTAGAAACCATGGCAGATCAATGGGAATATTCCAATTTTAAGATTCTATTCAGCAATTTATTTAATATTCTTCATTGATCAGATAGAATAAAAGAATGATATTTGTTAGTTTCCTGATCCCCATTTGCAACCATGATCCTCCTTTCTCTCCCCTGCTTAGGGCCATATCACTCTCTGAGGAATCAAAAGTCTCCTCACTTACCTTTTCTGATAAAACTTATTCTTGCAAACCTCCATTCACCAACTTATATCTCTGCTCTGCCTTGTATGGACTTATTTAGGTCCTTCGTTTGCCAATAGACCCAGACCTGGACATGGGTCTACTGGAGGTCTGAGAAGGGCCGGAAGATGGAGCATTTAGTAGGACCAACCTGACTGTCCCTTATATGGCATTGGGTATGTGGTGAGGAGGGTATTGGATCTTGTATCAGAGGTCATGATTTGAGCCCAATGACTGTCTGTGTGAACTTGTCCAAGTACCCTCTTTGTCTCAGTTTCTTTACCTGAAAAATGGGGCTGATATTCATAATACTTAAAATGAGATTATGTCTAAAATACTGAATATTTCTTCTTACCATGCTTTTTTCCCCTTTGTCCACTAGATGGGGCCAGAAACCAGCAGTAAAGGGATAAACAGGTTGTGAAATGCAGGTGTACTGAGGAGAGCTTACAAGGATTGATGGAGAATAATAAACTTTAATTAATTTATTGCCTTCTCTCCTTCCATCCCCCATTTTTATGCAGTAATTTAGGGAACTCCCAGTACGGAAACACTTTAACAAAGCTGACTGATCATTAGCTCTCACCATACTGTTCAGAACTTTAAATTTATCCAGAACACCAAGAACTTATGTAACCTGTCCAGAGTCACACAGTTTGTGTCTGTCACAGGCAGGACTTGGATTCAGATCATAACCATTTTGAAGCCTGTTCTCAAATCTCCAGGCTGTGGTACCTTTTATCTATGTAATATTTGGTTTAAATCAATCTCAAAAGCAGCTTTATGGTGAAAAGAAGATTATAAACTGAGTGGGTAAATATGGAAGGGAGAAAGATGATGAGGGCAGTGGGATTTTTAAGTGATATTTGGCATACCTACTTGTTTTTCCCTGAAGCTTTCTCCCAGCAGCTGTTTTCCAGAGTCACATTAGTTGCCCACTTCTTTCAGCATTGATGACTACTAATACATAGCCTAGATCAGCTAAGTGGTTCAGTGGATAGAACAGTGGTCCTAGAATCAGGAAGACCTGAGTTAAAATCCAATCTCAGATCTTAACTAGCTGGGTGATCTGGGACAAGTCATCTTAACCTGTAACTGCCTTAGTTTCCTCATATACAAAATGCCCCCAATTGTGCCCTCAATAATTCTTAGAAAGTGCTTTCTCAGCAGCTGACATATTATAGGTATTTAAGAAATGCTTGTTCACTCCTAGAGCATGGGCTAATTACTAGTAAGCTTCTTTTTGCTAATAAAAAGCCTTGATTTGGGGAAATATATGAAGTGTATAGTTACAAAAGATTCAGATACAGTCAAATAGTGCTTTAAGTTCTTCTAAGAAAGTATAATCATCAGAGAACCTTATAGACCTTGAAAAATTATCTTAAATTAAATGAAAAATTAAAAAATTAAATGAAAAATTATTTTAAAGATATCTTTATATTATATGAGTATAAGAAAAATTGCAGTCTCAGTTCACTCCTCTTACTAGTGCTTATCTTAAGATTCATAAGACACTTTAGCTAGAATTGGAAAGTTAATAGTCAACAGTGAAGATATTGTTTGCCAAAGAACAGAAGGAAAAACTTCCCTTTGACTGCCCTAATCCCATTACCAGTACTGATCATGGAAAAGCTCTCTTATTGCAGTAAAAAAAAAAAAAAAAAAAAAAAAAAAAAAAAAGAACCAGAGTTGGAATCCAGAAAACCTCATTTCAGATTCTATCTCTGACATTTGCTTGCTGTGTGACTAAGGGGAGAGTCATCCAGACCCTCTGTAAAAAGGGTGTTAGAATGAGATGACTGAGACGAGTTCCATTGATCTTGTGATGAAGAGAGCTATCTACATCAAGAGAGAGAACTATGGGAACTGAATGTGGATCACAGTGTAGCATTTTCACTTTTTTGTTGTTGTTTGCTTGCATTTTGTTTTCTTTCTCATCTTTCCCCTTTTTGATCTGATTTTTCTTGTGCAGCATAATTGTGGAAATATGTATAGAAGAATTGCACATGTTTAACATATACTGGATTACTTGCCATCTAGAAGAGGGGGTGGGAGAAGGAGGGGAAAATTTGAAACATAAGGTTTTGCAAGGGTGAATATTGGAAATTATCCATGCATGTGTTTTGAAAATAAAAACCAAAAAAGGGTGTTAAAAGAATGATAACTTCAGTGTTCTCCTCACTAGGGAGTTGTGAGGCTAAGAGAAAATAATGATTGTCAAGGGCTTTGCAAAGCTCTCCCAGGTCATTTGGAGACCTAGTAGTTTTTATAAAAGAGCTTGGACAATCATGTGAAAAATGTCAAGCACATTTGAGCTTACCAAAAAGAAGGCTTATGTCCTAAGGCAGCACAGCCAGGGATGGGAAGGACCAATCAAGGATGCAGCTATGATCAAGGATCCTAATAGCCAGGGTAGTGAGACACCTCTAATGGGGTGGTCTTGGACAAGATGAAGAGGGTCATCTTCTGGGCTGCCCCCATTCCGGGTCTATCAAGCGCCTGATTGGATGGTTGGGAGAGTTGGTTGCCCTTGTCCACTACACGGGGTCCGTGTGATTATGCTAGCTGGAAACCATGCTTTATAGGAAGAGACAGGGTCCCTCTGAGGCATGTTGTCACAAGTGGGCCAACACCGCAGGTTTGCCAGCGATGCTCTCCTATCTACAGTGATCCAGAGAACAGAAACAGGTGTCTCAAGGGGGCTGGGGAGGTTGGGTCAAGTCTGATACAGAGGCATCCTGTTGCAAAGGCTGGAATCTCAGAAAGGCCCAAGAAAGCAGAGATTGTCTCATAGCATAGCAAAACATTATATCGTTTTGTGCTCATTTCTTCTTTAAATTATTTACTCTAGATCCATGGTGGTGATGATTTAGGTAGAGAGAAATTGGGTAGAGAGAGAATGTTTCTGATGCTCCTGGCCCAGCTGATTGACCTCCAGTATTAGGAGCCTTGGGGAGCACACACTTATTACAGGCCAGGAGCCCACTGATAGGATTGCCTACATTCTGAGCTCCCTTAATTTCCACTGTGACTAGAAGGTTGAGCTAACTACTCCTCCCTCCAGGGCTTTTAAGGGTAACTCAGAGATGGTAGCTCCAATACTCATGTGATCCAGTGTGATCCCCAATATCAGGAAACTAGTTGTGACATTAATGAGAATGTATAGCAAGGACAAATTATAAAAACACCTTCCTTCCCTCTAAATGGGAAGCACACTCCCTTTCACATACAAGCTAACTGAGGAGCATAGGCTCAAGTGTAAAGGAATTGGTACAAACAATTTCCCCCAATCTAAGGGACACGCTGTTCTCCCTGTACCCAGAGTTTAGGGGGAAAGAGCGGGTATGGATTTAAAGTATCATTAGGAAATACATGAAGGAGCTCGAATAACTCCTAGCCCTGATAGCCCTTTCTCCCTTTGCGGAACACTCACCAAGTTCCTTTTGGAATGTTTCTTTGGCAATGAACAAGTTGTTCCTTTGTTCAGCTGGGCTAGCTTCTTGGAAGTTCCTTGGGCTGACTTTGAAAGTTCCATGTTGTGGATTGACAACGGGCCCAGAATGTTGCCCATGCTCTGTATGAACCACCAGGAGGAGAAAATCTGAGCATACCTGACATATGTGTTAAATTTTATCGGGAAAGGAAAAAGAAATGGGGTGGGGGAGTAGAGAGCCATAGTGAACAAGAGGAGGGCCTGACTAAAAAAAAGGGGGGGAGGGAAATCACATTCTTCTGTACATCCAGGACTTTCCTAGTCCTTCCTGCCCCCCCAAAAGTTACAACTCTTAGCATTAATCTTGTGTCATCACTTCTGACCAAAGGATGTGCTGAGCCTCCCTCATTAAGCACGTAGAGCTGTGCATGGGGAGAGGCCCTGGATGTACACCCTGCTTTGCTGGGAAGTGAAGAGGGATGCAGTTTGTTCCTTAAAATAGGAATCAGATGTAGGGAAGGGACAGTTTCTTCTCCTGTTTTGTTTAAAGGGATCAGGGTGACAGGGCTAATTTCCCTGAATTATCCAAAGTGGTTGAACACTCCGGTGGATCATGTCATGCAAACAGAAAAGGCTTTCTTCTGCTTATAGCCAAAACCTGTCCTGCCTTCTGAACATGCTCAGTTACCGAGGCATTGCAGTCTACCACACCCCAGTTCCCTCATTTTTTGCAGCAGTAGGAGTTCTAAGGTGCTATGTGATCGACACATGAGCTGAATGAGGACATCAGTGTCAATTCTGTACTAGCAAAGCTTAATTTTCTAAATTTTGAGATAAAAAGAAATATAAAGTTTGCTCTTTTTCTGTGTCCCCATGAATCATTTTGCCTAACTTCTGAGGTATGTGCACCCACTCTGAAGACTTCTGCACTTGATAGGTTTGAAGAGAAAAAAGTGATAAAGTCCTTTGTAAATGTTAACTACAGTGATGTTTATGTCTGATTCCAACTAGTGCATTGAACTTAGCCCTCATTATCAGTGGGGAGCATAAACATGTGTAAATGAGCCATAGGGCAGGGCCCTCATAAGGGTAAGAGGCTAGTTAACCAGTAGACAAACCCCCAGCATGATACCTAAGGGTCTCCAATATTAGTTTCAATTCTCCTTTCCCAGAAGTAGCAAGAGTCAGAGTTAGACCCACTTATTGTGTCAAACTCTGCTGGGAAAGTAATTCTCATCTTGGGAATTGGGACACAATTCTAGCTCTCCTTGCTCTCACTCTCTCTGTTTTTCTTTCTCTCCTTCCTTCTCTGTCTCTCTCTGTCTCTGTCTCTCTGTGTGTCTCTGTCTCTGCTTTTCTTTCTCTCTCTCCTTGTCTCTCTCTCCCTCTCTCTCTGTCTCCTCAATTTCTCTGTCTCTGTCTCTCTCTTTGTCTGTCTCTGCCTGTCTCTGTTTTTCTTTCTCTCTTTCCTACTCTCTGTCTCTGTCTCTCTGTGTGTTTCTGTCTTTGTCTTTTTTTCTTTCTCTCCTTCCTTCTCTCTCTCTCTGTGTCTGTCTCTGTTTTTCTTTCTCTCCTTCCTTTTCTCTGTCTCTCTGTTTTTCTTTCTTTCCTTTCTTGTCTCTCTGTCTCTGCCTCTCTGTGTGTCTCTGTCTTTCTGTCTCTGTTTTTCTTTCTCTCCTTCCTTCTCTCTGTCTCTGTCTCTTTGTGTGTCTCTGTCTTTCTGTCTCTGTTTTTCTTTCTCTCCTTCCTTCTGTCTTTCTCTGTCTTGCTGTCTCTCTCTATCTCTCTCTGTGTCTGTCTTTCTGTTTTTCTCTCTCCTTCCTTCTCTCTCTCTTTCTCTGTGTCTTTGTCTCTGTGTCTCTCTCTATGTCTCTGTCTCTGTCTCTCTCTCTCTCTCTTTCTCTTTCTCTCACATACACACAGATACATGTGCACACACACACTCCTACACCTTCGCCAGTCCACTATGATGGACCTTAAAAGCTCTAACAAAAGTGGCAGACTAGCTGGTGATGCTAATAGCAATAGGCCTTTATTTCCAGTTATGTTTTAACTCACACAAAGGAAGACAAAAGGTCTATCTTGAAGCATGTGAAGCAGGAAGGAAAGGGACATAAGGAAACAAGGGTAAAAGGAAAGAAGGCTTGAAATCAAAGAATAAATCTGTGTCTCACTTACTGGAGAGCACAAGAGGTAGTAGCAGGAAGGGGCTGCCCGTGGGCCTTAGAACAGTTTCCTCATCATTTGATATAGAAATGGCTGGGTTCTATCTTCCACACTATGACTGCTCACAATCTGTGTGAGGGCATAGAACGGGTGAGTTCTTGCTCAGGTAAGTCTGATTGATTTTTTTATCTCGGATGTTGCAGACAGGACCTGGTTGAAGACATCAGGGGGCATGGAAGTTTGCACTAAGAAAGCCTCCAGATATGGAGGAATCCAGAAAAGGGGCAGGATGGGGATGTTAGACAGGAGGAATATGTCTAGAGCAGAAGCATCTTGCTGTACATGCATCTAAACAAGGCTCTTAAAAATGAGGGTTTTTTGCACATCAAAACTTATGACCTTTCTGTGATCTATCCTTAAATGTATATGTGGTCTTAACCAAGTGGGCATTACCTCCATTGGTACACATAGAAAATGGCTTTGCCTTCTTATCTGAAGAGATCATCATCCATGTTCTCCTATGCAACATCCATCAAGGATCTACTGAGGGGTCAGCTAGGTGGCGCAGTGGATAGAGCACCAGCCCTGAAGTCAGGAAGACCTGAGTTCAAATCTGACCTCAGACACTTAACATTTCCTCGCTGTGTGACCCTGGGCAAGTCACTTAACCCCAACTGCCTCAGGAAAAAAAAAATCTCCTGAGGGTCCTACAAGGAATTCATGGAAGTCTTGCATTTGGTGGGGACCAGTGCTGGGATCTGAGATGTCACCCATTCTATGACCAGCTCAGTTCCTTTGCCAGTCATATGCTTCCATTTGTGAGGAACTGGAGCTAACTCATCACAGTCATCACTCTATACAAGGCCATCTACTGGCATTCAATTATAGTTGAATATTTTATCAATATTTTTTATTTTATCAATATCAGAAGGCTTGTTTTAGACTCTGTCTTGGTAACTCTATAAAATGTTCTGAAATAAGATTTAATCAACATGTTTTGATGAAGATGGTAAGTTCTAGATGTTTAAAAAATTATAAAGCACTCAAAAAAAGGTGTGGGCTAGGCATTTGGGGCTGTGCACTGTCCTGCAATGGGGAAAATTTTATCTCTCTGCTATCTTCTCATATTCCCTTTTAACATTCTTTCCTTCCTCCACTCTGCACTTTCAAAACCTCCCAGTTAGAGATCACTTGGAATGTACCTGCTAAACACTTACTTTAAGGTAACTATTTAAAATATTAGCTACTTGTAAGGATGGGATTATTTTTTTCAGAAGTTCAACTAATCCAAAAGAATGAAGCGTTAATAGTAAAATTCCTGCAAGGGCAAAGAAGCAGAGAATTCAAGAATCAGAATTTCCCAGCTAGAGAAGAATTTGAAATCATCCAGTTCAAATAAGGAAACAAAGCTGGAAAAGTAAATAAGAGGCCTGCATTAGATGGCATTTCAACTCTTACCATTCTGAAATGAAATAATTTTGTTCAAGGTCATCTAACTAGTTATCAGAGAATGGGAGGGAGGGGAGAGGATCAGTGTTCTCAGATTCCCCCAAATCATATTTTGTAGGGGCAATTCAGAATGATGTTTATTTTTAATTATGTTACATTAATCAAACTCCTTCCTTCCTAAAAAACAACTGACTAGTAGGGCTTGACACAAGTGTTTTTCCTTAGACAAAGGATTTAGTGTCCTAAGCCAAGTAAATGGCAACAGAGAAAAATCTGTGATTCTGAGACTTGTTCTCCAGAATGGGTTAGAAAGAGTGGATATTTGGGTGGTATTGGCAGAAACTATAAGTTGGCAGAATTCAAGTTTCTATATATAAAAAAGAATATTCTAGTGGAGAGAATGGGAAAGGAGGTTAAGAACTAGTATTGGGGGAAAGCTTTATTTTTGAAGAAGATTAGATAAAAAAAAAAAAAGCAACATTTACATATCTCTCAATACAGTTTTTACCTGGAGATTTCTACTAGAGATGCTGTTACACAGGGGGAAAACAGAAATGGCCCAACTTAACATCACATCAATACTTAATTTTCTGGTCAGGTAGCATTAGCATCCCTAGCCAAAAAAAGGGGGTAGAGAATTAGTCCACTAAAGATTTGGCAATGGGGACTCTTCATGAAACCCATCAAATGGCCAAAAATGTGTTCTCTACAGGGAGGAGGCTTTCACATTGACCATGGGTGCTGCTTGGGGGGAAAAAGGGATTGTTGAAGAGCAGGAGAGGGGCATAGATGTGTTTGAGAGGCAGCATGGGGGTCTTGGAATAGATTAATTCCTAAAAGTCTATGTTCTTGAAGTCCACTGAACACCGGTATCTGCCATCTATGAATCTGGAGCACAGCAAATTCGGCAAGCAGGGGCAGGTATGGTGTTGGCGTTTCCCAAAGAAAGGGACCTTAGGAGAGAACAGAACAAATGGGAAGGTTGGAATACAGATTCTCAGGATACAAAAGTATCAGATATCTGTTAAATACCTACTGTGTGCACAATTTATTTCAGTCATGAAGTTGGACTCTTCTAGAAAGTCTTTAATCATATCATGATACCTTTCATCAGGGATGTCATTTTCATATTGATTTAAGCCAAACATAGTTAATCAGATAATCTTGCAGCAAGAAGAATCACAGCAGACTTTGCAGGTGCACTTTCTTGATCTTTTCTGGCCTATGGGGGAATGATTCGGGATATAGAATTTTAGCCTTCATGAAAGCTAATTGGGGCAGAGAGCTAGCGCTAGGAAGAATATTCCTTCATCCATTCTCAGCCCCCAGTACTATTGTTTTAAATCCTAATGAAACCCCAAACCAAATGTGTGATTTAAAGAGAGTATAAAGAAGGTTGGTGGCAGAAAATTCACCTAGGTCCTAGGTCTGAAGGGAGGGGAATCTATCCAAATTCCACTGAGACCCAAATGCTCCAAAGAGATACCTTGCTTTGGGGTCGTGAGAGGTACAGTAATCTATACTTCTGGGGGAGAAGTAGTAGCAGTGGATGCTTCTGCTAGAGACTATGTCTGGTAAATAGAATTGCAAATTATAGACTCTCTTTAGAGGGAGATCTGGTAGTACCCAGTAAAAAGCACAGAAATAATAATCTTACCTAATAATTCAATTATTGGAAATTAACTGAAAGTATTATTGAAAGAGTAAAAAGTACAGAATTAATCTTACCTAATAATTCAATTATTGGAAATTAGCTGAAAGTGTTATTGAAAGAGTAAAAAGTACAGAATTAATCTTACCTAATAATTCAATTATTGGAAATTAGCTGAAAGTGTTATTGAAAGAGTAAAAAGTACAGAATTAATCTTACCTAATAATTCAATTATTGGAAATTAACTGAAAGTGTTATTGAAAGAGTAAAAAGTACAGAATTAATCTTACCTAATAATTCAATTATTGCAAATTAACTGAAAGTGTTATTGAAAGAGTAAAAAGTACAGAATTAATTTTACCTAATAATTTAATTGTAGGAAATAAACTCTGAAAGCATTATTGAAAGAGGGGGTAGAGGAAAGGACATCTAAGGCAGTATGACATAGGAGAAAAGATGCTGGGTTTGAATCTTAACTCAGTAAACCCACTTATACTTTTGTAACCTTAGATCCAGTTCTGTTTGCCTGGGTATCACACAGAATTACAAGATTTTTTTGTGTTAAAGATCCAGCTTGTAATGTGAGCAATGAGCCTTATACTTGGGATCTTTATCTCCCGACCCTCCCATATCCTGAACAAGGGTATGTTTGGGACTAGGGAAATGGTATGGACATAAGATGAGGGGAGGGAGGGTAGAGGATGGGGGGGATTCAAGCATACTGAGAAATCTTCTCCTCTGCTTTTTCTTGGGACTTTTCTGTCCCTTTGCCTTAGAGAAATAAATGATCTCCACAGAACTGACAATGGGAATTCTCAAGGGCACCTAATGACAATGTGGCTCTGCTCTGAGACCTCTGTGGGTATAAGAAAGAGTCAGGGGGAATGGGGGCTGGCGGATGTCTTGAAATAGGAGCTCTCTACCTTGTGGCTGAGCGGGTGACATTCGTCTCCCTCCTGTCCCAGGGGGGTACACATGCGGAGCCCTCGGAGCCACAGACTGATGGCGCAGCAGGTGCCGGCCCCACACTGCAGATCTCTTTCACAGGCCTGGGGGGAGAGGAGACAAGACCCAGCAACAGCCAGTTAGTCAGACTGAACCATCGGCAGACATAGCAATAAATCCGAGCATCAGTCTTGGATGGGAAAGGGGAGGTAGAGGGAGGACCCTGAAAGCAGGGAGAAAAGGCTGGCAAGGGAAACTTGGCAGCTAGCAGAGCCTCTGTGCCATGAACTACACTCCCAGGGAGTAGTCTGGTATATGATTGTTGACAAGTGGAGGAACTCTGACCGCAAGTGCTCAGTGAACGTATGTTTTTCTGATGGGAAAGGCTCAGCAATGGCTCATACTATTGCAAACTGACCAATGACCCTGTGGCTTTGGAGGGGTGTTCTGACATTCTCCCCAGTCTCCCTCTTGCTTTCAGAGGCCTTTGCGAGTATATCTTGGGTGCTCCATGACCCCTCTTGACTAGAGGACCTCCCAATTCTCATGGCCATTTGTCCACAAGAAGAGTGAGTGAGCTTATTCAGATTTGTTCTGTTTTGATTGTGCTGTGTTAAAAAATCAAACACAACACAACTTGGCTGATTTCTAGAAGCTGATTTTTTAAAGGGTTACATGAATAGCTCCTTAAAAATAATCTTGTACTAAATTGAAAGAGTTCTGTCATATTTACTCAAGTAGAGAAATCAATTCTTATATTGAGTAGGAAATTTAATTAGAATAGACATAACATTTTTAGCTCTTCTTCCTTACCCACTTCACTTTACACCTGCTCACAAGGGTCGTTGTGAAAATCAAATGAGATAATGTAAGTAGAATACCTAGCAAATAACTGTGTAAATGCTAACTATAACAATTATTGTTGTTTTGTATTTCCAGAGTTGTCTTCATGTGTCTCTGAAGGATGGACAAAATTAAATGACTCAGGGATCACTTAGAATTACATATTATCTCCCGCCACAAGTTGCCTGAAACATTCTGGAGGAGGGAAACATTCTTAGAAGAGAATTTAGGACTAAGTCTCCATTTAACTAAGATTTTTCACTTCACAAGACATGATTGTCCATACACTGAATGTTAAGGAGATAATTGAGACATATCCAGAGGCCTTTGGACACTGCCTCAATACTATACTTACCCTCCCATTATAGGTATAGCCTTTGTCAGACAGCAAAAATAAACCAAAAACATCTAAATATTACGGTGAGATTGTTAAGGTAACTCATTTCTGTTTTTCTCCCAGGAGGACACTACAGTAAATGACTTTGCAGGGCTGATTGTTACAACTATATATCTGAATGCATGAAAAAAGAAGAGGGACCGCAGAAAAAGACCAATAGATTTGAGGATGAAGTTGAGAACCTCATACCTGTTTCCCCACTCTCAGATACTAACAGCTAAGTCATTCCTTCCATTTCTTCTTTCTTGGTTTTTTTTTCCCCAATCTCTTTGCCCTTTCTAAAAGAAAATACTAAAAATGTATATTGGTTCTTTTTCCATCAAGAAAAGTCTTCACTCTTTTTTTCCTGCTCCACAGTGACATATTCTTTCAAATGTTGTAAGACTCAAACAGAAAGAGCTATACAAAGGACTTCAGCATATACATTAAATAGTGACATTAATTTTACTGCTTGTGTTTTCACAGAGGCCTAATAGTGAATATGGGTTCTCCCTGTCTTCTTCTATCCTAGCAGGATTTAATGCTATACAAGGGAATGAAAGATCCTCTGCTTATTATCAACCATAATTCTCTTTTTTAAAGGTTTCATTTATGGTTTAGGTTTCAAAGGCACCCACTTGATTTTTATATACTTCTATTATTTTGAATGTAGTTATTTAGAAATTGACTTCTCTCCATGGGTATTATAACTAATCCACTTACAGGAATTGTTCAGAATTTCTCCAGAGTTTCTCATCCCTTCTGTAATGTGTTGAGAAGCCAATAAAATTAATTCCCTTCTTGGACCTTTGTCTTTTATCTAGACAACCCTGAGGTTAAATTTTCTCTTCTATTAAAAAAAACATAGCTACATCAATAAATCATGTTCACAAAATAATGGAATTTTCCCGCTAGGCTGTCCATAGCGTGCTCAACCGACATTAACATGAAAACTAAGGCAAAACCCAGTATTCGGTATCATGGAAAATAAGATTTCAAACTGCTTTCCCCCCTTTTTCCATTAGTGTTTTTGTTTTTCTGTACTTATAATCAGTTTCAGTTCCCCCAATTTTATTAGACTTGTGCAGGGAAGGAGAACACATTAATAGAAAATGAAAAGTACAAGATTTTCAGGATTTCATTTTCTTAAGAAGAGTGAGAAGCCCAAGTTAAGTTTATTTCCCACTTTAAGCAAACCCACTATTCTATATAAAATGTCCAAATCTATAGTCAAAAGAAATTAAATCATGGTATTCACTTTTCACTATGATCCTCTGGTCTATTAAAGGACTTCTTTAAATAGCAAACTTTACTAGTATTTAAGATTCAATTTACCTATACCTTTCAGGAGCATGTATATAGATAAAAGAGCATATCAGAATAATCAATTGAATAATCTTCCAAAGTCCAAAAGGATTCTGCTGAATATTTCTGAAGTGCCTTTCAAATGCTGAATTTCATTATTTATTTCTTTGATTTTCATGTGATGCATCAAGCCAATAAAGCTAATTTCTTAGTACTTGCTGCTAAATTTATATTGTTAGTAGATCTTTGATTCCCCCCCACCCTCATGGCCAAGAAAATGTTAGATAGACTTACCCCAGTGATCACCGCACATTCTGAAATAGTTACTAAAAGGAATATAAGTGAGGCTTGGATGGCGGTTTTCATGGTCACTTGGAAAGTCAGCAGAAATTTTGTCTTCCAAAGTATTTCTTTCTCTCCCTCTCCTTCTCCAGCCAAAAAAGTCTGTAACTCTAAGCCCTCCTTTCTGTCACACTTTATAAGATCAGATCCAGTTCTGCCTGCATATGTAACATCTCCACTCTTTCAGTCTCCATCACTGATGCTATTCAAATGATCTCAGAGCAAGCAGATGAGACCTGAATTCCTAATGATATCAAATAACCATCAAAACCAATAAAAATGAATAGATTAAGGGCTTTGACAGTCACTCTAACTCACCCAAGAACTCAGGGATTGAGTCATTTCACTCCCATCTTATCTTTTTTCCTTGGGGCATCATTTCATCCATCTTAGGGGAAAAGAGGGGCAGCCTGTTTGAATAAAATAGTATCGCAAAAATTTCATTTATCCATTCCTGCACTGAGTCATACAACATTACAATTTTCCCCCCTTCATTCAATAGCCTTTTTTTTTTTTTTTGACACTTACCAGTTGTTATGAGGGCTACAATGAAATTCAAAAGGAGTGGAATTCTGACCCTTGAGATGCTTTGGAGTCTCATTTAGATTTTAGATAATGCAAATCAAAAGTAACAATATAAAATTTGGTATAATTAATGAAACAGGCTCCAGGAATTAGGAGACCTGGCTCTCTGAGTTTGGGCTCTATTGCTTATTAGTTATATTTCCATGAGTATATAACTGTATCTGTCTGGACCTCATTTTGTCCTTCTGTTATGGAGAGTGGGACAAGATTGAAGCAACTCAACAAGAACAAACCATTTTGAAAGAAATCACTTGGGATTATTACCTAGTGAGGAGTGGAAGGAAGCTACATAGAAATGTTGTTTCTGTGTAAGGGATATTCTTCTAAGTAGGTATCCCTAACTTTGGGATGGTCTTTACTTAAGTATTTGTTACTTCTTCATAGGAATTTTCTGAGAGTAATAGTTGTGAAGGAAGAACTTTCAGACAATGTGACCTGTCCAAGAGACATGCTCCTCCTCTCCTTTCTCAAGGTAGATAACAAGTGTTAGATCAGAGGCTGGAAGACCATCTGGTAAAAATGTTGTCGAAGAGAACATGCTAGAGGGAAGACAAATTAGATGAATGCAGTGTTTGGGAACTTACATCCAAGTCTTTGGACCCTATCTATACAGAATGCTTGCTTTCTCCTAATATAGGGGTTCTTGATTTGGAATCTATGAATTTGCTTTTTAAAAAGTATTGCATTTCAGTAGAATTGATTTCCTTTCTAATCCTGTTTATTTTAAGTTATGCATTTCAAAACATTATTCTGAGAAGCAGTCCATAGGACCCACCAGACTGCCCCAGGTCCATGAAAAACAAAGTTAAGACACAAGATATTAAATAACCATCAAAACTAATAAAAATGAATAAATTAAGAGCTTTGACAGTCACTCTAACTCACCCAAGAACTCAGGGATTGAATCATTCCACTCCCATCTTATCTTATCTGGGAAGGAAAAGACTCACTTTGTCATGGATTCCCACTTCTTCACAGCCTCCTTCTAGGTTCAGGATTTTACTTAAGTTAAAGATTTTATCCAAATGAAAAAAGAAGCCAGATTGTTCCTTCTGTTGTTCTCCCTATTCCCAAGAATTTGCTAGACATTCCTATCTAATATAGATTTTTTTTTCTAATTAGAAAAGCATCCTCAACATGCCAGAAGCCTCTTTGGTTAATTAATTTATTTGCTTCCCCTGTAAATAGGGGAAAGTGGCTTCCTCTAAGGGAGCTCAGCAGTGCCTTTTAAATGGCAGTTATGGCAGACGAGTCTAGTACTTCAGTAAGGATTGGGAGCTCTCAGACACTTAGCCTGGCCGGGCTTCTCCTAGACTAATTACTCGTCGTCAGTAAAGTGAGAAACAAGCACATGAGACCGCCGTGTAAATGAGGAGATGAAAGCCATAGCCTGGAACAGGGGAATCTGATACCAAGCCAGGATAGGGCTTCCTCCCCAGAGCAAGCCAGCAAGATTACCATAATGCCAACTGAACAGGAGGAGTTTTTATCCCTGGTTCACATTATTCCTCTCCAGGCACTCCATGTTCTAGCCAAGCCGCACTATCAAGTTGCTCCTTGATTTCATCCTAAATTTTTCTGCTTCTGGATATTGTGGACCAATGAGACACTTAACAAGTATTAAATGCCTACTGTCTGTCAGGAAGACACCTTGCTTGGAATCAATCAGTCTACAAATATTTATGAATCACCTATTATATGCCAGGAGCTGTGTTTGACACAATATGGAGATAATATGAGAAAGAAGCTAATCTGACCAATTTTAATAGCACAATTTGTTTAGCTCTTCATGATATATATCATTTCATTTTATCTTCACATCAATCCTTCAAGATCAGTGGAACAAATTCTGTCATTCCTATTTTACAAATAAGTAAACCGAAGGTCAGAATTAAAGTGACCTGTCCAATGTCACAGTACCCAAGGTTGGATTTGAATCCAGATCTTTTGACTATAAAGTCAGTGTCCTTTGTACTGCGCAGTAATTCTAGATGTTGTTGATAGCCTTCTGCACTGTAACAGCCTCTCTGAAAGCTTTCCTTGCTTCAGAATCCAGCTCACGTATTACTTCTCTCCTAAAACTGGTCTGGAATTGTGGTTATTTGTTCTTTTTTAAACTCCAAGAGGACATGACATCAGGGAGGTGATAGCATGACATGCAAGTGAGTTAGGCTGAAGGGAGGGAAGGCTGGACAAGGTCAGCTTTCTCACTTTCCCCTCCAGAGCATCTGGGTTCAGTGGCCAGATCAAGACAACTGGAGATGTTCCTGGATGCAGTGGGAGACCTTGGCCTTTTGAAGCTTCAACAGGGCTCAGTTTGATGCCTCAGGTGCTACTCAGCCTTAATCACTGACGCGTATCATTTACAAGTAATTTCTCCTTTCAGAATTCTCATGTAACTCTGGTGAAAAACATTATTTTTCAGACTTTTAATTTATATTCATTGTGAACATGTCTCATTTCCTCTCCCACTCCCCAGCCATGTTGTTCATGAGAACAAGGGGCAGTGCCCCATTTGTAATTACAGAATTTCGGAGTTGACAGAGACCCCAGAGAACATTCAGTACAACCTTAGCAAGAACACCAGTTCTTGCCCATGGCCAATAAGTAGTTTTCCATCCTCTCTGAACACTTCCAGGGAAGGAGAACACGCTTTCTCCAAGGCATTCTGGTCAGTAATTATTAGGAAGTTTTCCTTACATGAATTAGTGTTCCTGGCTACAATTTTGGCTCATTGCTCCTAATTCTGCCCTCTGGGTCCAGTCTAATCCTTCTAATCCCAATTCTTCTTTATGCAACGATTTAAAGACAGTTATCATATATTCTCTGCATAATCTTTTCAAGGCTAAACACTATGAATTCTTTCAAATGAGCTTTAAATGACATCATCTCTGTTCCACTTCTGAATGTCTTGAATGGTCTCTACTTATGTATCTGTTACTTCTTGGGAATTTTCTGAGCATAATTGTTGTGAAGGAAGAACTTTCAGACAATCTGTCATCATGTCATCATCATAGCTAACATTTGTAAGATGTAATGGGCTGAGGCTTGAGTTGATGCCTGAGGTCCCAAGCACATGAGGCTAAATAGTAATTGGACCATATACTCTATTAATATATAATCTTGGAGAAAGAATGGCCCCTGCCCACTCTTTGTGCAAGTCCTGATGTGTTGTATAGGAAATTGCAACGACTTTTTCTGTTTGTTTTCTCTTCTTCTTTTTTCTTTTTGCTGTGGCAGTTGGGGTTAAGTGACTTGCCCATGGTCACACAACCAGGAATTGTTAAGTGTCTGAGGCTGGCTCTTTCTCCAAGATTATATATTAATAGAGTATGGTCCAATTACTATTTAGCCTCATGTGCTTGGGACCTCAGTGCATCAACTCAAGCCTCAGCCCATTACATCTCCCGCTTTCTTTTGTTTTAGAACACAGGTGATCATGCCATCCCTGACTCCTCAGGGAGGTCAGAGCCCCCAAGGGGAGGTGTTCACATCCTCCCTGACTTCTCAGGAAAGGAGGTGAAAGCACGGAAAGGAGATAATCACGCCCTCCCTGACATCTCAGGAAGGGAGATGAAAAGCACCAAAGGGAAGTGGGGGTTGCTAGCAGGTTTCTGGGCTCAAGGGTCTTATTATGCACAAACCCATCAGCATGGGAAGTATTACACAAGCACATAGCAACAACGCAGAGGCTATTAGTGATGACTCTCCCCACAGTCAGTGCAGGCTTGATGTAGTGTAACAAACATGAATTATTCACCCAATTAACGGTATAACAAACAATATGAATCAACATTGTGTTGTAAAAGATTGCCAGAAGTCCTAGAAGGAGAGTATGTAAACAGCAGTCACACATACATCTTCTTCAGCAGCCAAGAGATAGTCCAAAACCAGTCTATTGTCCATTGCTTCACATATCAGAAAATCCAATGATCCCCCCAAGTTTTTGAAGTCCAGCAAAAGTCTTTTTATGTCTTAGGGAATCCAATGATTCCAGCAGATTTTGAAGTCCTGTAACAGTCATATCATTTCTCAGAGAATCCAATGATTTCTGAGCGCTTTCAAGTCTTATGTCTCAAAGAATCCAATGATTCCTGAGGGATTTAAAGTCCTACAACAATCTAATGTCTCAGAGAATCCAATGATTTCTGAGGGTTTTGAAGTCCAATGATTTTCTATGTCCATGAGTCAAATGCCATAACTGCCACACTCTTTCAATGGTGAGCACAATTAGCAACAGAACCACCCGATGTTTCTTGGGTCTTCTCCTTTGTTTCAAGGGTCTGCTCCGTCTCTCTGCGATGGACAAGGCGAATATGACTCGCTGGCACCCATCTGATTCCTTCTCCACCTGTAGAGATACAAGCAAACCCTCTCCCCCAAGCAGTTAGCCTATCTGGTCCCTTCCATTCACCACTTTCTGGGTCTCTCCACATCACCTGGAGATTATCTAAAGATAGTGGAGCTGCTCACACTGGACACTGCCCTTCCAGTGGGTTATAAAACCTGTCTGCCGGAGCCAGTGTATCTTTATCAAAAATCAAGAAGTTAATAGTATAAAGAGCTAGATTTAGAAGCTCTCTAGGGTTACCTGTGGCTCCCCCTTTCTTTTGTTTTTGGAGCAGCGTCTTAATGTCTCTGTTTCTCCTCCCTAAAAAGAAGCATATGGAGGAGAAAAAAGATCCAATTTGGGTAGAATGACTATTCCATACAGCTAAATAAAGATGGATCTTGAAATGTGAAACAATGACTAATATTTATATAGTGCCCTAACATTTGTTGTAACTGTTACTTCATTTGCTTCTTATAGAGATCCTGAGAGATAAGTACTATTATCCCCCCACAGGAAGGGGAGGAGATGGCTCAGTGGGTAGAGCACCAGCCTTGAAGTAGGAGGAAGGGGAGGAGATGGCTCAGTGAGTAGAGTACCAGTCCTGAAGTCAGGAGGACCTGAGTTCAAATCCAGCCTCAGACACTTAACAATTCCTGGTTGTGTGCCCATGGGCAAGTCACTTAACCCCAACTGCCACAGCAAAAAGAAAAAAGAAGAAGAGAAAACAAACAGAAAAAGTCATTGCAATTTCCTATACAACACATCAGGACTTGCACAAAGAGTGGGCGGGGGCCATTCTTTCTCCAAGATTATATATTAATAGAGTATGGTCCAATTACTATTTAGCCTCATGTGCTTGGGACCTCAGTGCATCAGCTCAAGCCTCAGCCCATTACAGTAAAGAGCAGGGATCCTCAAACTTTTTAAATAGGGGGGGCCAGTTCACTGTCCCTCAGACTGTTGAAGAGCCGGACTATAGTAAAAAAAAAAAAAAAAAAAAACTATGAACAAATCCCTATGCACGCTGCATATATCTTATTTTGAAGTGAAGAAACGAAAGGGGAACAAATACAATATTTAAAATGAAGTAAAGTTAAATCAACAAACTTACCAGTATTTCAATGGGAACTATGGGCCTGCTTTTGGCTAATGAGATGGTCAATGTCTGATTCCATATTTGTCACTGCTAGTCATAATAAGTGATGCAAGTGGGCATCCGTTAGTCTTGATCTGGTTGGAGATTTCAAATGTTTCATTCTAGAAAAAGTCTGTTCACAGACATAAGTACTGCCAAAGATGGTTGTCATTTTGAGTGCATGGTTCCTGAGATGAGAATATGTCTCAGAGGGGAGAGATGCGTAGAAATTATGAAGGCTGCTTGACTTGAATGTGTCTTTCAGAGAGTCACAATTCTGCAGTTCAGCCAGTTCCATTTGGTAAACTCTATCCACATTTTCAATGTCAATAGAAAATGTTACGGAAAAGCTGTATGTCCTGTTCATGGATATGAAGCTCTTTAAATCTAAATTGGAAATCTTTTTGCAATTTTTCCACTGAATCCACACATGTTTTGTTTGGGAATGCAATCAGCAGTTTTTCCACTAACAGATTTTGAGTTGTGGGGAGATGGCAGAAGTTTTTCTCCTTTGCTTGTTTGATGAGGAGGCCTAATTTTACTTCAAATTCTTTGACATGTGGTTGCATATCACAGATGAGCTTCCCCTTTCCTTGAAGTTGCATTTGAAATTGTTGAGTAGCTCTGTTACATCTGTCAGAAAGGCAAGGTGCCATTTCCATTCTGCATCATTGAGCTCTGGTACTTCTTTGTTTTTTGAAAGCAGAAAAGTTGTAATCTGTGGAAGTAAGTTATAGAAACGTTTCAAAACTCTCCCTTGACTCAGCCAATGGACTTCTGTGTGATATACTCAACATTTAGCTCAGAAATTCCTGAAGTTGTCGGTGATTTAGTGCATTAGCTCTAATGAAGTTAATACAAGATACCACAATTTTCATAACAGAGTCCCACTTCAGTGATTTACTACACAGCACTTGTTGGTACATGAGGCAGTTTATGGCTATTGGGTGAGAATGATTATGTTTATCCATCTCTTGGTTAATGCGAGCAATTACTCCTTTCTTAGACCCCACCATGCTGGGAGCACCATCAGTTATCACGCTGGCTAGTTTAGCCCAGTCCAGCTCCAAACCATTCATAGTTTGGCAAACCTTTTCATAGATATCCTCTCCTGTAGTTGTTCCTTTGATGCTTTGCAGTGCAGCAAGCTCTTCTATGACTTCAAAATAATCATTCTTCCCACAAATAAAAATTAGAAGTTGTGCAGAATCATGAACATCATTGCTTTCACCGAGTGCCAAGGAAAAATATGAATTTTTTTTGTATGGAGTTTTGCAAATGCTGATGCAGATTGTCTCCCATTTCTTCAATCCTCCATATAATTGTAGGTCCTGAAAGACTCACTGTACTAAATAAATCAGCCTTCTCTGGACACATCTCTTTGGCAACAGAAAGAAGGCATTCTTTAACAAATTCTCCCTCCCCAAATGGTCTGCCAGTGCATGCTATTAGCTTGGAAATTTGAAAACTTGCTCGCAGTGATGAAATATTTAGCTGCTTCTGCTTCACAAAAGTATTTTGCTGAGTTGTCAATGTATTTTTCAGTTTTAATATTTTATCTTTTCTCACTTCTTCAACCAAACAATCATATTTATCTTGATGTTGAGTTTCATAGTGTCGATGCAAATTATATTCTTTGAACACAGAATATAGTGTCTGGCATATCAGACATACAGCTCTTTCCTTGTACTGCATGAAAAAGTCATCATAAGTCCACTGTTCTTTGAGTATCCTACACTCCGAGTCAATTTTTCTTTTTCTTGACATCATTATTTCCTAGGGATTCCAAATTGCTTTTAGTAAAATACCAATATATACATACAGTGCTACAAAAACAATGTACCAGCAATAACTTTGCCCACAAGAGACACACAGACTGCAATGCCCAACTTCCCCCAAACTGCCTCTGTGCTGCGATGCCTCCATTTCCCACTCTCTCTCTCCCACTCTTCACACTCCTGCTTTCAACCTTTGCTGCTGCAGTGAATTCCCCCTGCAGTGGCCGTGACCATGCACTGTCCATCCCCGAGCCTGTCTGTTGTGGGCTGCTGTTACTGTACAAGGCCGGGGTCGTCAGTTCTCCATCTTCTGCATCTCTCTCCCTTCCCCATGCCCACACTCGGGCCTGGGAACTCACCTCACCTCGGTATCGCCTCACACTCTGTCTCCGTGGCCTCAGCCCAGGGCCAGAAGGGTGTGGTGCTAACACGAGGTTGAACATCACTTCCGGTCTGATTTTGCCATAACCCTGCGGGCCGCATAAATGTCCTCAGAGCTGCATCTGGCCTGCGGGCTGTAGTTTGAGGGCCCCTGGTATAGAGCTTTAAAGTTTGCAAAGTGCTTTATAATTTTTACTTTATCTTCACAACTCCCCATGGAAGATAAGTATTAAATTATTTCCATTTTATGGATGAAGAACCTGAGGCAGAGATTATCTGATTAAGCCTGGATCACCTAAACTAAGTGTCTCTGTCTGACTGTCTGTCTGTCTGTCTGTCTGCCTCTTTCTCTCTCTCTCTCTCTCCTGTACCATCACATACTCATCAGATTGACAAAGTTAACAACGTTAAACTGGGAATGTGGGAAAACAGGTATGTTAATGCACTGTTGGTAGAGCTGTGAACTGGTCCAGCCATTCTAGAAGGCGATCATAAACTATACCCCCAAAGCTATTAAATTATGTATATCATTTACCTAGATTATATACCTTAGAGACAGTGAGGGTTCTGTTCCAGACCACTACAATAAAGAGAATCATAATTTTTTTGGTTTCCTAGTGAAAATTAAAGTTGTTATACACTAGGTTGTGGTCTATAGGATGCAATAGGATTATGTCTAAAAAATATAAATATCTTAATTTTAAAATATCACCTGAGCCTTCAGCAAGTCGTAATCTTTTACAGGTAGAGGGCCTGGCCGTGATCTTGATAGCTGATGACTGATTAGGATGGTAGTTGATAAAGGTTGGGGTAGCTGTGGCAATTTCTTAAAATAGGACAACAATAAAGTTTGTCACATTGATTTCCTCTTCCTTTTACTTGAACACTTAGAGGACCTTATAAGGTTATTAACTGACTTAATTTCGATATTATTGTATCTCAGGAAATAAGGAGACCCAGGGAGAGTGAGAAAGAATGACTGGGTTAGAGGAAGAGTCAGAGCACTCATTTATGAATTAAGTTCACTATATTATATGAGTGCTATTTGTGGCACCTCAAAACAATTACTGTAGTAACATCAAAGATCACAGATCACTATAATCACTATATAGATCACTGTAATAGACATAATAACAAAGTAGAGGTTTGAAATATTGTAATAATTACCAGAATGTAATATAGAGCCACTGAGCACGTGCTATTGGAAAAATGGTACCAAAAGAAATAGGGTTACCATAAACCTTCAATTTGTTTTTTAAAAAGTCAGCAAAGCAAAATAAAATGAGATATGCCTGTGTTAGGCCTTACCCCAAAGAAATCAAACAAAGGAATAAAACCTATATATTCAAAAATATTTATAGAAGTTCTTTTTGTGGTTAAAAAAAAGTAGAAACTGAGGGGGAAACCTATCAATTGGGGAATCACTAAATATGTTATATATAAATGTGATAGAATATTATTATGCTGTAAGAAACGATAAAATTTTATTTCAGAGAAACTTGAGATTTCTATGAATTGATATAGAATGAAGTAAGGAGAAACAGAACAGTGTATTGCAATAATGTAAAGATAATAACTTTGAAAGACTTAGGAACTCCAATTTGAGAATGTAAAAAAACACATAAGTACAGATGGATAGCAAATAGGGCTGTTTGTGAGAGTGACTTCTCAACTCAAAGACACAAGTAAATGTACCTCTCAGTTTATCCATTCAGAGGGAGGTAATTTCTTTTTTTCATATTTGACCACTTTCCATTTATTTTTATATACTTACAAGAAAACTTGTCATATGGCAGATGGTTCATTTTCTTATATTTTCCTTAAATTGAGAGAGAAGCCCCTTTTTGGAATCATCGATGTCTCTGGTTGATTGACAAATCTTTTCCCTCTTTTTATAATTTTTATTACACATTCCTTTATGAATCATGTTGGGAGAAAAAAATCAAAGCAAAAGGGAAAAACCATGACAGAGATAAAATTTTCTTTTTTTATTTTTAAAGATGGAGGTAATTTCTTAAGTCTCAGAAGTAAACTGCAGATAGATGTACATAAAACATGAGTTGCTGCTCAGGTCTCTTGCTGCTGATGTGGGATAATCCTTTTTCTCTTCTAGTTTTTCTCGTCTTTACCAGTACCAGTAAACTCTCACCATGGGCCCATGGGAAAAAACTTATGGCCCCCTTTCTCCCTCCTAAACAGAGATGATCTGGAATTGGTTTCTTCTCTTCCCAAAGTGGGAAGAGCTACAAATCTCAGGAGGTTTGTGGCTAGCCAGCCCTTTGCCAGAGACTGTTACATAAAGAAAATGGGGAAAAAAAACACATGGGTTTAGCGTCATCTGCTCCAACCACAAGACAAGGGATTCCTGCTTTGTGGCAATGGTTCCTGGAATGGGCAAGGTGGGAATGAGATCTCTTAGCACTTGTGCCTCAGTGGCTACAAGATGAGAATCTTTTTTTGTCAGGGGGGAAGGGGAGGACTGGGAGAGATGGTACAAAAAGGCCACACCCAAGAAATGTAAAGGTCAATCCAATTCAGGGTCTTTGTCAAGAAAACCCCAAATGGGATGACCAAGAAAAAGACACACCTGAAAAACAATTAAACCATCATAAATAAACTGTCCAGGAATCAAGTAGTCAACATCATTGTGACATAACTGAGCCAAATAGTACCTAGGACAGGGCAAGAAATTTATAAGGACTTAAACATCTCAGATGAATTTCACACTTTTAGTAGGAAAATACCATCCATTCCAGAACAGATTTCTCATTGAGGGAGCAATAAGATTTTTTATACTTTTCAAAGATGAATATCAAGGCCAGAACAAAGTCCTATGGAGTTGGACTTTGTATTTTATCCGCAACATATCAAAAGCCACTTAACAGGCCATTAAGTGCTCTGACCAGTACTGGAACCTTGTCCTTATGCTGGCATTGTTTAAGTAGTGAAGGGGTTCTGGAGCTGAGCTCTTCTCAATTTCTTTGTTCTACAATCAAGAACCCATCCATCACCCTTTAATTCTCCTACCTATCACTGACAGAAATGATCCCAAAAGAGAACCTTACAATGCGGAGCTCTCTCAAATTAACTCTAAAAACATTAGAACCCAAGAATTTAGAGGGAGAAAAAATGTAGAGTATTTTTATGTAATAACAATAATATTGCAAAGACAAACATATTCAAAAGTCTTTGATCAATGCAATAACCACTTGTTTCCTCTCAAAGTTCTAACAATATGGTCTTTTTTAATGAAAAATTATTATCAAGTTTCATTTTTCTTAATGGGACATTTTTAAAGTTCCTGAGCTTAAAAGAATCTTTCACAGTGCTTTGGGATCACAAGATTTTATGTAAATGTAGAAGAAATAGATGAACCTCAGGACAGCAAGTTTGGAGCAAACATGTTTCTCCCCAATTAAATGCTAAGACCAAGGAGACAGATCTGTGGACTTTGTACTTTATCTCCAACAGAATGAAAATTGGTGATTCTATTTTAAAAGGGGCATCCACCATCTAAGAGACTTTCTGCCAATAGAAAGCATTCCAACAAGATTAGCCACAGAGAAATATATTTTTTCACAGACTAAATCTTTCTCAATTCCTGTGACTCCGAAGTTTGATTACTTCCCCCATTTATTTTCTGTCAGGGAATACCCCTGACCATCTGTGTTCTCTAAGCAAACTTAAAAATTTTTTTAAATAAAAACAAAAAAAATTTTCTTTCTAAGAAGATGAAACTGTTACCAGGCAATAGACTTCCTTAGTTCACTCATAAATTTCTTTTCATTTCAGTTTGGGTATTTCCTTTTTGATCCCTAGTTTTGCAAACATGATGGTAAGTGAGATTCTCCCTAGTTTCCAAGGAACCAAAATTCCCACACCATAACAGTAGGTATGAATGGAATTGGGGTTGCCAAGTGCAAAAAGAAACAGGTTTTTTTTTTGTTTGTTTGGTTTTTTTTACAAAATCTCTGAAAATGGGAGTTTGTCTTAATACAGAGTCAGAATACAAAAAGTTCAGAATACAAGAAGCTGTGTAAAAGAAAACATGGTACTCACAAGAAGACAATAAAACAATCTAATTTTATTTATGGGAGATCTGAATTCAAGGGCTGACAAAAAGAATTAAGCAAACAGGTCTGCAGAGAATCCAGGTCGAATCAGGCACCTTGATGGAGACCTATTCTGTTGGGATTTTATAGGGTTCTTACTTGGAAATATAGCACAAGGATCTACTGAGGGAAAGGAGACATGTGTCTAGACCTAGAGACCAGTACTAATTCATGCTATTAGGTGGAGAAAAAATTCCTGGAGAAGTAATAGTTAGTTAATATTCAAATATCCTGCCAGTAGGAAATAGGACTTTGGGCCATTACTGCTGATTTTACTGTGAAGCGGTGACTAAACTTCCTCCACATTTTTCACTTAGTGGTTTGAGAGACTATTCTTTACAGAGCTGAAATGGTGAGTGAAAGTGAAGATTAGAAATAGGATGCAATGAGACCTTTTTTTACCTGCCTGAAGGGAGCCTAAGGCCTAAGGGATGAGTCAGTGGCTCCCAAGGAAATTCAGTAGCTTGTCTCTGATGGATAGTTATTTTCCAGCACCCACTGAAAGTTATTTCCATCAATAACATTTTAATTTTGGGACTTGACAAGCCAAGACACATTGGCTGTCTGCTAGGTGTTCAATCTTCATGAACTAGAAAACTTAATTTGTAACTGGAACTTGAGCCATTTGGAACATTAGCAGCATCTTTTTTCCCCTTCTTTTAAAAGAAAAATTTTATCCACAACCTTGGTCGTTCTTATCCTCCACAACATTCTACTTTGATACCTTATCATGGTGTGTTCTCTATGACTGTGCCTACAAAATCTAAATTCTGAAAGATTCTGCCATGCTATAAACTTCGAGTATGATCTTGGCTACACATCAAATCAGCTTCCCTAGGCCCGGCTTGACCAAATGTGAGGGAATCAATCTGCAGAAAGTTGGTCACTTGGCAACGAATTCTTTGGTTATGTTAACCCATGAAATAAATTAAAATATAAATAAACTCTTGGTCCTGTATGGCACCTTCCATATCTATGACAGAAGCGAAATATTAGAAAACAGGTCAGAGAACACTTAGTTTTTAGATCATCTATAAACTTTCATGTGGCTGTTGATATTCTAAACGTAAGATTCTTATCCAGTCATCTGTAAGTGGACATAATATTAAAGAAATGAAAAAATCTACAAGCAATTATTAAGTACTTACTGTGTCCCAGGAATTGTGCTGAGTGCTAAGGGTACAAAAAAAGTCCAAAAACATGATCTCTACACTTGAATGGGGAAACAACTATGTTACATATTATCTATCTATCTAACATACATATACATACATGCATATGCTGGAAACATAGGGTTGCAGCCAAATGAAAGAATGGTTCATCACTGTCCCTTTGAAGAGACAAAGAAAAGAATTAGAGATGATTTTATTATATAACCAAAGGCAGCAAGAAACATCATTGTGTGGGATATTTAGTTATCTCTTAATGTAGTCCTCATGATAAGTAGTGGCAAAAAAATATACTACGAAAAATATACCATAGGGTGTAGAGGACAAAGAAGTAGAGAAATTCTATGAAGAACTCAATAGATCCTCCAGATTACATTAATATATACTTTGATGCTCAGGGAATGGGTAGCAATGATGAGAAATATATTGGAGAACACAGGTCAAAAATAAAGAGAGGCTAAGGACTTGTAGAAACTCATAAAAGCCTCACACCTCTACCTCCGAAACACTAAATTAGAAATAATCATTAATAAAACAACAGTGTCGATAGCTGGTATTTACAAAGAACTTAAGGTTGACAAAGTGCTTTATATATTACAATATTTGATTCAGTAAAAAGTGGTCATAACAAACATTGAATTGCATCACACAAAAATGAGATTGATTAAATTTGAAAACAAAAAGCTTGTGCTGATATGGGGGTAATTCTTGAATTAGCCAATTGTGTACAGTTAGACCACCAACTTATTAGAACAAAGATCAAAACTAGTATAATGCTAGAAGAAAGAATAATAATGAGAAAAAGATGTACCACCAAATTAAAACAACTTCATTGAAACCTATTTAAATGTTATTGATAATGAAAAATAAGTGGTGGAAATTACAACTATCATTATACTCTCCTCATTTTTTTTCTTTGTGTCTTCAGTTCCCATGGGTTCCATATCCAGCTTGAGTTTCTTTTCTGATCTCCAATCCTATGTCAACAATTATCTGCTGGACATTTTAAATAGGATGTTCCCAAACAGGACCTTAAATTCAGTATTTCTACAACAAAGCTCATTATCTTTTCACCAAAATCCTCCCTTCTGCTTTACTTGTTTATTCCTGTTGAGGGCATCATCATTCTATCACCCAGAGATTGATTTTGACTGGCTTGTAGTTTTTGAAGAGAAATATTATAAAGAAGGAGATAAGAGAGTAAGGGGATGCTAAAAATATAATGGAATATTATTACTGTGCCATAAGAAACAATAAAGGTAAAAAATTCAGAGAAACATAGGAAGATTTATACAAAGAGATGCAGAATAAAGTAAATAGAACTATGGTGACATACATAATAATCACATAAAGGAAGGAATGAAATAGAAATTAAAGATTTTGTAATTATCACTAACCTTGCCATCAGAGGATTGAGAAAATAAAATTCTGTCCCTTTGGATGGGAGATTTATGAGTAGAGAATATTGCATGCATTGCACTTTCAGCCAATCCAAGAACCTTTTAAATCTAAATCTGCTTCCATGAGTCAAGTTTTGCTGAACTGTGTTTTTCTTTTCGCTATTTAATCTTGATTACGAGGAATGGCTTAGTATAAGGCAAAAGTAGGATATTGTAAGAAATCAGTGTGAAAAAAAAAAAGAAATCAGTGTGCTGTAAAATAAGAAGGCATTGGTAAAAAAACAAGAAAAAAAAACTTAAAAAAAGAGGAAAGTTACTAAGGAATAAGTGTAAGCCAAAGTTTTGCAAAAGTGAATACAGAAAATTATTTTTGCATGTATTTGGTAAAATAAAAAGCTTTAAAGAGTAAAACAAAAAATTAAGTTAATTTTTAAAAGGAATAAATGTAAGCAAGGAAATGTTAAAAGAATCTATATGAAAATATACAATTATTTGTGTTTCACATGACTGTACATCTTAATAACCCAAATTAAATTGATTATTTTCTCAATGAGGAGGAGAGGAGGGAGAGAATTTTGAACTCAAAATTTAAAAAAAAGAATAGAATCATTTTACATGTAATTGAGGGAAAGGGATTTAAACTTTTTAAAAATAAAACAGAAATAAGAAAATATATGAGGATTTGTTTAGAAAACCACAACCAAAGAGATTTTACAGTAAAGACATTGAGATAATAAATAGCTTTGTCAAAATAGCAGATTGTGAGATAAACCCATAAAAATCATTAGCTTTTCTAAACATCAAAATAAAAAAATGATGAAAAGAGATATCATCTAAACTGACCCTTGAGAGAAGAGAGAAATTTCAATAGTGAAAACTGAGAAATAGAAAACAATAGTATATGATTTGCTGTCCAGATTGGAAGGTCTTAAACACCAGCTATAGTATAAGCTGTAGGGTACTACAGAAGTGTTTTTGAGTGGTTGACATTCCTTGTAACTAAGATTTTAAAATGAAAACAAAAATACAGTTCAGCAAAAGTTGGATCATAGAAGTAGATGAAAAGCTAGAAGGGTCTTAGATTATCCAAGAGTATAATGCATGCAATATTCTCTGCCCATAGTCTTCCATGTAAGGGAGAGGATTGTGTTTTTTCAAAGCTTCAATGTGAAGTTTAGTCAGTGTAACTATATAGCATGTAGTCACATCTATATGTTATTAATCAGATTAATTTGGCAATTGTATGAAGAATAGACTGGAGAGGGACAAGACTCTGTGAAGGTTCCATTTCAAAAGCCCAAACAAGAGGCAATAGAGACCTAAAGGTGATGGTCATTTGAGTAAAGAATAAAGAGATACGTATGGAATACATCCTTTCAGTAAGTGATGGCTTTTATTTTCAGGGTGAAGGAAAGGAAAAATGGAGGTTTGAAGATTGACCAACTGGGAGAGAGACAGTGTCCTCCACAAAAATAGAGAGGGGGGTCCATCTAAGAAGGAGGATGATGAGTGCAGTTGGAACCTAGTGACTTTGAGATAGTTGGGTGACAAAGCTTATCTGGCTACCCTTGGCTCTCCTGTTTGCAGCATAAGAGTCTTAGCTTTTCCTCAGTAGCCCCTTACTAGCAATTTTCAGATGATTAAGTCTGACCAAATCACCACCTGCTCAGCAGCCATCAATGACTCCCCAATGCTTATAGATAAAATACAAATATCTTTGCCCTTGGAAATCCCTCCATTGCTTCACAGCCCATGAGGTCAGACAGGAGCAGAATGAGAGATTCTGGGTTCATATATATACTAACTGATACTCACTGGCTGCGTGACCTTGAACAAAATAAGTTTCATCTCTCAGGGCTTCTGTTTGCACATCTATAAAATGAGGAGGCCAGTCTAGGTGGCCTCTGAGAGACCAATTCTAAAACCATTACTGATTTTGTGAAGTGAGGATATATTGAAAAAATATAAAACACTGTGAATGCAAAATGTAGCTTTTTAAAATTGTAGAATTTAGAACTCAGTAGATTTAGGCCAACTTCTTTTTTCAGAAAAAGAAAGTTAGACCCAGACAGATTATAATTTCCCCATGGTCATACATGGTCATAGGAAGGGACTCTTTCAGGTTAAAGTCTTCTCTGAAAATGATCTCTTTTCAGAATTTTCAAACCCCCCCCCCCACAGTCTCTCTCACTTTCATTCTTTCTCATATTTCTTGGTTATCTGTTCCCTTCTTTTATCTCTCTGTTCTAGATTATTTATTGTCTTAATAAGAGTGCTGAGTTATGAAGACCTGAGTTCAAATTCACTTATAGAATTCACAATCCTTGTGATAATGGACCAGTCTTAAAATCTTTGGGTCTCAGTTTCTTCATCTGCAAAATATTGTTAGTATACATGTCACAGGAGTTTTGTGACAATGCAATGAGATAATGTACAAGATGCATTTTTATAAACCTTAAAGCACTATATAAATTTCATTTACTGTTACTATTTTGTCATTTCTAATGCCATGCTGATCAATTATACATATCTATATAATAAATATTGAAATCAATAGCCCACTGAGCTAGCTAACACAGTTACGTTTCTGTGTTGATAGATAGAGGTTTGAGCTATTGTCTATATTATTCCTTCTCCCAAAAAGGAACCTGGTCCTTCCTATTTACCCATAGTAAAACACAAGTTAGGTATCAAACTAGAACCCTAAAGTCATTAACCAGCAAGAAAAGACGAATTGTGGCTGGTTTACCTAACGTCATACTTCTGATTAGTCATTCCACTAACTGCTGTGGTAGAAACAAAAAATTTGTTGGGGATATAATCGATTGTGATTATCCATAAAGTTTCTGGACCTTGGGAAGGACGACAAAAGTCATTACTATGCCCCTTAATCATTCCTCTAAGCAAAACTGCAAAAAACATTTTTAAAATAAGTTTTCAGACTTCTCTCAAAAGCCAAAGCTGAAAATCTCTACCTCCCCATACAACCTGTACCATGCAGGGTACCAAGGGACCTGCAGAGATGAAGAGAGTTTTTTTCTATGCGGAGTTGATTTAACTAGGCAATAAACAGAAGCTGCTTAAGGGAATACAGTCATCCCTCGTCCTCTTATTGGGTGATAAATCTGTACTGGCCAACTTGCTGCTAAAATAGGATCATAGATTTAAGCCCGGAAGGGGCTTTAGAGATCACCCATTCTCTTAATTCACCCAGGTCCATTTAGAGAGTCCCAGGCCAGGCTTAGGAGTAGTCTATTCTTCATTAACGAATAATTCTCTAGAAGGCGGATGGGGAACTTCATTAGAGTTTTTAAATTCGTATTTTTTTCTCCTGCCATCCTCCACCTCCTCCTCCACTCTTTCCACCCACGAGATTTATAACCAAATTTGCCTTTGAGGTATAGGAACTAAGGCAGGAAGGAGCTTCTCCAGGAGGCTTGGGAAAACTGGAAGATATTCCAGGGTAGGGCAACTGTGTGACTCTCCTTCCCTCCTACAGGTCCCCATCCATCCCTGCTGGGGGGTTATTAATGAGCTACAGTAATACCAGGAGTCCTGGTTCCGGCCCATTCCATTGGATGGGCCCTGTTCCATGAAAGGGAAACTCTCTTCTCTCAGTCCTCCACTGCCCTTCCCTAGGGCCACAAACAAGACTCATTGAACTTGGGACAGACCAAGGTGCACCTGGGAAAGCTTCAGCCTCTCTGGTTAAGCATTTTCTGTCCAATTCTCCTTGGCCTTTCTCCTTCCTCTTTTCCTCTTCCAACTTGGCTATTTCCCGGTTACTCTTCTCTCAAATTAAAGCAAAAGCCCCCAAATGTACATTTGAATGGCATCTATTACAGCCTTTAGCTACTGGGAGCTTGTAATACAGCCAAAGGAGAAAACCCATCTCATTCTGCCAAACTGGGACAAGTTTTATTAAAAACATTCCCTTTTTTAGAGGGAAATGTCAGTGGAACAATAACCATATGCTCAGGACCAGGGGAAATTCTGCTCCAGAGAACTCCCAGCTTTGTTCATGCTTGAGCTCCCAGAGGTGCCTCTCAGTAATTCAATTAATGTTTAATTCGTCAACTTGTCCAATTGCAGACCTGCCTCTTTGGGGGGTTTGTTTTGTTTTCAAATTGCTATTGTCTTCTCTTTCTCTGGTGGCCCGGGGAGCTAACTGCTTCTCCATCCCCTCATCTTCCCTCACCCCCACTTGTTAGGGCTAAATTTGAACTTGGATTCTTCCTGACTTTAGGCCCAGTGCTACCAAGCCACATTATATAAGAACCTGTGTGAATACATAAAAATACATCAGCACTTCTTGTCATAGCAAAGAGCGAGAAATGAAGTGGGTTCCCCATCATTTGAGAAATAACTGAACTATATAATGTACTATAGTACATTAACATGATTAAATATTATTGTATCATGAGAAATGATGACTATGAGAGAATTCAAAGAAAGGTGGTAGAGTCTTAGCTGAGCTGATGAGTGAAATAAGTAGAAAGAGGGCAATAACGCTCATTATAGTATAAAAGAAAATACTGAAAGACTTCAAAACTGATCAATATGACGATCAGTTATGACATTAAGGTCATAACTTGATTCCTATCTGTAGTAGAGATAGAGGATAGTAGGGATCAAGTGGACCCATTCTCAGACATGGTCAAGATTCCAACTTGTTTTGTTGAACTTTATGTTGCAAAAAATTAAAAGAATAATCATGGCCCTAAAGAAAAGATATGAGAATACAACATATATAATGCGAATACAATACAATCCTTGGCAAAAATGGGAAGTCCAGAGATCAGTGCATATATTCTTAGACTTTTTGATGTATTGTTTGATTTTGCTAATTTTTTCCTCTTTTTTTCTTTAAAAAATTGGTAATATGAAATGGTTGTTTATATAGGATACCAAAAGAAATTTTGGTGATGTAAAAATAAAAATATTTACCAAAATTTGTTTTTAAAAATGCATCCTGGAATTCTAGCATAAGGGAAAATATCCCCTCCCACACTAGCCAAGACAACCAGAGACCATTTGGAGAATATTCATTTTGTTTATTGATTGTGAAAAAATAATTTTAAGTTTAGAGAATTTTCTAAAAACAAGGAAAGCTCCTCTTAATTTTCCTTCAGTTAAATTCCTTCCCCCCAACTATATTCCCCACACCTTTTCTTTTTTTAAAATTTCAATAATATTTTATTTTTCCAAGTACACTAAAGATAGTTCATTTTTGTAAAATTCTGAGTTCCAATTTATTTTCTTCCTCCTTTCCTTACCTCCCCCTTCCCCAAGAGAGCAAACAATCTGATGTTGATTATACATGTACAATCACTTTAAACATATTTCCATATTAGTCATGTTGTGAAAGAAAAATTATTACAAAAGGGGAAAATCATAAGAAGAAGAAAAAGCAAATAAAGAAAAAAGGTGAAAATAGTATGCTTCAATCTGCATTCAGTCTCCACAGTTTTCTCTCTAGATAGTATTTTCTATCCCCAGTCTATTGCAATTGCCTTGGATCATTATTACCAAGAAAAGCCAAATCTGTCATAGTTAATCAAAACATAATCTTGTTGCTGTGTACAGTGTTTTCCTAGTTCTGCTCATTCTCTTAGCATCATTTCATGTAAGCCTTTTCAGGCTTTTCTGAAATTAGCTTGCTCATCATTTCTTATAGAACAACGGTATTCTATTATATTTATCTACCATAACTTCTTCATACAGTTCTCCATTGATGGGTGCCCATTCAATTTCCAATTCCTTGCCACCCCAAAAAAGTTGTTACAAAATTTTTGTACATGTGGGTCCTTTCCCCCTGTTTTATGATCTCTTCATCCCAGTAGTCAATACTCACCTTACAAGGTTGCCTTGTAATCCTAATAAGCACAGTTCATTTGGGTCATCATCTCTGTGGCTAATGGGTATGATTTTGTTGAAAAATCCCTTGGAGTATGAATCTGGAGACCTGTATTCCAATTAAGTCTCTATCACAAATTATTGTTCATGGAGCTTTGGGTAAATTATTTTAACCCCTAAGCCTTATTTGTGCAATTAAAGTATTTGTTGATGTCAGAGGTATCTTAAACTAGATAATCACTCTTTCATGTATCCCCTAGACAGACACAGCTCAGTTAGAGGATGGGCTTTGCATCCGGGAAGATCTGGAGTCTGGCTTCTCTCAGTCTCATGCTGTGTGACCCTGGAAAGTCTCTGAATAGCTCAGGGGCCCCAGGCAACTGTCCTTTAACTGGAAAGTTTCAGGGTTGATGAACTGCTTGGAGGAATTCTCTTTGCCAATAAAGTCACAACCCATTAAAAAAATACACCAGCGCTTTAACATTGACAGAACACTTTCCTTTCAGCATTGCTACTATGAAGTAGATAGTAAAAAAAGTCCTCTCAAAACTTTTGTGATCCTGTGCCCTTATCAATGTAAAAAAAGTAATCCTTATCCCCAATATATGTGCCTTTATTTATAAATTATGTAGTTTACATCTATGATACAATTTATGTTTGGATTATTGTATTAATATCATGCACATTATAAAACATATGAAACAGCATGGAAATTTTAAAAGGAGATAGATGAAATAGTATTTCAAAACTTTTATTAAAGTTTTTGAGGCAATTGGGGTTAAGTGACTTCCCTAGGGTCACACAGCTAGGAAGTGTTAAGTGTCTGAGATCAGATTTGAACTCAAGTTCTCCTGATTTCAGGACTGGTGCTTCTAGCTGCCCCTAAAGGTATTTTTAAAAAAAGCTTTTTCCACTCACTAAATTATTAATAGATATGTAATTACTAAAAAAAAAGAACACATACAATTAATTACTAATAAATAATTATTTACAAGTCTATTCTATCTTCCAAGACACACAGAGAGGGTTTTTCCCCTTAAATAATGAAATATATTCAAACGCTGCTCTCAATAAAATTTTACACATTATATTTTACATTTTTATTTATTAGTGGCACAAAATCATTATCTTCTCCCTAAAATAGGAATATACTTGAAAATATTGATATTTTAATCAGAATAAAATATTAATATATAATCATTCTGCTCATTTCATTCTGCATCAATTCATTTAAGTCTTTCCAGGTTTTTCTGATAGTATCCTGCTCATCATTTATTAGAACAAAGTCGTGTTCCATCACAATCATAAACAACAACTTGTTCAGCCATTCCCCCACTGATGAACATCCTCTCAATTTCCAGTTCTTTGCTACAACTAAAAGAGATGATATAAATATTTTTGTACATTATATAAGTTCTTTTCCTTTTTTTTTAAATTGCTTTGGGATACAGACCTAGTAGTAGTATTGCTGGGTCAAAGGGTATGCACAATTTGGTTGTCCTTGGGACAAATTGTCTCCAGAGTAGTTGAATCTGTTCAGAATTCCACTGACAGTGTATTAGTGTCTTAGTATTTCCATATGCCTTCCAACATTTGTAAAAAGCTTACATTCTAATAGGAAAAAATAATGCATAAAGGGAAGAAGATCATTAAAATGAAGATTTTAGAAGGAACCAAAGATTCACTTTTTTTCCCTTTTTAGTGCCTCTAATGTGTAGAGTCCCAAGTTGGATGAGCCTAGCAGATAAAGAGATTCACAGAGCATTGTTAAAAAAAAAGTTGTAGATGACTTAATTGTAATGAGTAAAATAGGTAAAAAAAAAATTTAAGCTTTTTCTTTTATTGAAACATGCATAATACAATAAACTACTAAGTCCTAACAGCAGGAGTCATGTTTCTCTGTGTGTAGATATTCACCAAGCAAAAGTCAGCTATCTCCAATTCCAAATTTACAGAAAGTTTTCAACATGAATTCATTTCTCTTTATGTGATTTGGCTTAATGGATGAATTACATGTTAATTTCCTATTCATGTTTGGATGTTTTTGTTATGTTTTTGTGCACGAAAACTTTTCTTTTTTTCCTTGGGGCTTAGCATGGTGCCTGACAGTAAAAATGTTTAAGAAATAAATGCTTGTTGATTTATTAAAGAATATAATGAAGGTATGTCTGGCTGGAGAGTGGACTTCAGGAAAGATAGTGGTATATATTAAAGCCACAAAAATAGGAGGGGCCAGATTGTAAATGGTATTAAATACAAAACAATTTGATTCTAGAGTTTAATAGGCCAGTGACATGGACAGATATGTGTTCTGGAAAATCATTATGGCCTCTAAAAGTATACATTTTTAATAAAACTTGATTAAAAATAGTATTTCAAAATAAACAGTCATAGAGTTACCAAAAATTTAACGACTGAGTTTTCTGTGTGTAGTCTGTTTGGATATCTCTATTTTCTGCCAGGATTGTTCTCATCCTTACTGTGCCCTGTTCACCTTCTCTCTCTTCTTAGCAAGCACCTGTTTGTGAAGATGGATTGAGGTAGGGCACCTAATTAGGAAACTACTGAAAGAGTCCAGGTAACAAATAGGGAAGGAAATGAGAAATCACTCTAGTATATCTGCCAAGAAAACCCTAAATGGGAAAGTAAAGCTTTGGATGTGACTAAAAACCAACTGAACCAATTGAAAAATGAGACTTTATACAGCAATGGGAAGGGACAGAGGAGGGGAGATCTGGGAGATGATAGATGAGGGACAGGTGAGCCTCTGATTGAGCAGAAAAGGGAATAAGCATTTATCAGTGACTGTACTTGCCAAGCACTGTGTAAACACTTTTTACCAATTTTATCTCACTTGATCCTCACAACAATCTATTGTCCTTTGAGGTTGTTATTCCCAGTTTACAATTGGGGAAAATGAGGTGAACAAGTGAAGTGACTTGCGCAGAATCCTAAGAAGTGTGAGAGGCTGAATTTGAACTCAGGTTTTCCTTATTCCAACTCAGGCCCTCTACATCCATCAGGCAAGCCTGACTATCACGGAAAGGATGGGATTCCATTCGTCTTTATGCCCTCCAAATGGTTGATGAAACAGCCTTTGAATTCATGCCATAGTCCCCACTATAGTAAAATGCCATTATCCCCTTTATACAGAGAAAGCTAAAACTTGGAGAGATTAAACAATTTAATCACGTTCCCACAGTTGGTCAGAATGGATCTCTTAACATCCTTTCGGTAGGTACATTCCATGGATCTTTGATGTCCTTTGATATCCAAACACAAGTCTCTGGGATCTAAGAAGGCTACACAGGCCCAAGGAGGACTGCCCCCTCCCTCCTTTATCCTTGGCTCCCTGCATCAGATTTGACTGCACCGGCCTTCCTTCTGTTTCTTCTGCCCTTTGCCTTCTCTGCAGCTGTCACCATGTCTGCAGTGTTTCCCTCCTTCCCTCCCCTTCCCCTTCCCTCCCCTATCTACCTTTCCAGCATCCTTCAAGTCCCATTGCTAGTACCCACTTTGACACTAGTGACATTTCCCTTCCAATGCAGGTAACATTGTAGAGGGCCTACTGTGCACCAGGTAGGCCCTGCCTGAAAGGAGTTTACAATCAAATGGAGGAAAAGACCCCCGCAGTGGGCAGGAAGCAGGGGTGGAGAAGACCTGAGGGGATGGGGATGGGAACCAAGCCCGGCAACAGAAGCAAAATGAAGTGGGCTGAAATTCCAGCTGCTGCTCTCTCTGCAGGAAGGCACTGGGAGGATTTGGTGCTGCACCCTCCAGACAGAGGAGAGAGGAGGCTAAGGAAGGTGGTCTCAGTCAGACTGGGACAGTCTGTTTCATGGAAATGAAACCAGGCAAAACAATAGGTGCAACAGGGGAGTGGGGATGGAGTGTCCAAACTTTGAGAAGAAATTAACCCCACGATTCAGGCCAATTCCACTATGGTTGATGGAGAAAGCCATCTGCATCCAGAAAGAGAACTGAGGGGACTGCATGTAGATCATAACATAGTACTTTCACCTTTTTTTGTTACTCTTTGCTTGTTTTCTATTTTATTTCTCATTTTTTTCTTTTTGATCTGATTTTTCTTGTTCAGCATGATAAATGTAGAAATATGTATAGAAGAATTTTACATGTTTAACATATGTTGGGTTACTTGTCTAGGGGAGGGGAAAGAGAAGAAGAAAATTTGGAAGGGTGAATATTGAAAATTCTCTTTGCATGTATTTTCAAAATAAAAAGCTATTATTTAAAAAAAAAAGTATGCCCAATAGAAAATGGGTGGAAATGGAAATGGATGGGAACAAAACAAAATTGATCCCAAACAAAAGTAAGCAGTTCATTAAAGTATGTACTCTTTTCTTAGAGACAACTGTGGAGTGAGTTTTTTCTCACCTTTGCAACAACATAAACCATTTTTTTTGGTGGGGGCTGGTGTGGCACTCATAGGACAATGGAGTGAGAGTCAGAAAAGCATCACTTCTGGGTACCTGTGCATCAGAGAAGTTAATTAAATGATTTTCTTTGACAATAATTCGTAGCATTAAACATTCTTATCACCTGCCCAAAAATGACCTTGAGACCAACAAGATCTGAGCCCAATCAGAATATTTATTACATGTTCTAGAATCTGCTGTTAACTTACATCTCTATTAAGGATTTTTAATAAACAGAGTCAGTTAGTGTTACCCCACTGTCATCTGATGGAGTGAGGGAACTGAAAAGCCCACAGGGATCAAGTAATTTTAATCAATACACATTTATGAAGCACCTACTATGTCCCAAGCCCAACATTCAGTCCTGGAGATATAAAAGGAACCCAGACAGCATCTTCCCTCAAGACACTTAACAATCTAGTGGAGGAGACATGGTTTGTCCAAGGCCACATGGCTGTTTAGAGGCAGAGTTGACAGCCAGTCCTGGAAGTCTTGTCTAGGTCCATTCATACCAACTGACACTCCCTCCTACTTTTTTTTTGACCCTTTCCCCAAATCTGTTTTGCTCGAATTCATGAGAAAGAAAAATCCCAAGATGATTCTTAGGAAAAAAACCTAGCAGCTTTCCATATTTTAAAAGCCATAGGGAAGAGCCTTAGTCATGAATCCCCATCAGTATAGGGCTGTAACTAGGATTGGGAAATTGAGCTTTTACCTTCAGAATGCCAAAATCTAGAGTGAGCTAATGGCACTTTCACACTTCATCAGTGCAGAAAGAACTGAACTTAGCATCTTAGGGACAAGAATAATGAGTCAAAATTGGAAGGTACAATACTCAGAAGATGCTCTCAACTAGCTCCTGATTAAGCTTGTTCCTGGTCTTTCCCTACCCCACTGCCATTATAGGAATCAAAGCCTCTGGTGAATAGGGTCTCTGATGTGGTCTTCTATGTGATCCTCCCATGGAATTTGTTTTTAAAAGTTGTTTTGAGATCACATTAAGAACTGATTTCCCCAGGATTTCCATTGCCTTCTGACATACAAGACTTGCAAGTTCCGCCTCTGGCCAGCAGCAGGTTGGCCCTTTCTCCCAATGTCCCTGCAAATCAGGAACTTGGAAAATGGAATGGCCTTGAACTGACCGAGTCAATTGATTTTTGATTCATTACCTGTTCTACAGGCAGGAAGCCTCAGGTGGGGAACTGCATTTCCTGGCTTCTTCCATCCTCTAGAAGAGTTGAAATATCTCCCTGTCAAGCAGTAAATGCTACAGTGTCAATCATGGGGATAAATTGCAAATGATCCCAGAGTCAGAGCAACCATCACCACTTCCAAGGAGTATTTATTAATTGGGAGACATTTTCTGCCAGTGAGTGTTGGAACATCATCTGCTCTCTGACAGGGTTGGTTGTCTGAGTGCCACCCACTCTTGGGCACCTTCCCTGCCTTCAGCCAGAGGGTCAGCATCAGACCTGAACAAAATGCAGGTCTGTGCCCATTCCACCTTCCTTCCTTAGCTTCTTAGACAGTCTCCTTTACTGAAACTGGCATCTCTTTTCTCTCAGATTTCAGAGGACCAAAGATTCAGGACCCTTAGAAACCATCTAGTCCAACCTACTCATTTTACAAATGAAGAAGCTGGTCCAGCCAAAGAAAGTGACTTGCTTAATTTAAGTCCTTTCCTACCAAATAGTCACTCTGGTTTTTTTTCAGGCTATTTAGTAGCCACAGAAGCTTCAGAATAGCAGCACAGTCCTCAGATTCTGAATGGAATAAAGACTGCCTAATTCGCCTCTTCCCAAACCAACAAACAGTTCAAGATTGCTCCAAAAATATACATGTTGTGTATTGGTCAACCTGCCATCTGGGGTTAGGGGTGGGGGGAAGGAGGGAAAAAGTTGGAACAAAAGGATTTGCAACTGTCAATGATGAAAAATTACCTATGCATATATCTTGTAAATAAAAAGCTATAATAATAATTAAAAACTAAAAAATATATACATGTTATGAACTGAGACTCTGAGAAACATGACAGGCATTCATGTCCTCCCATTGTCTCATTCATTGCAGGAAGACCAGACTTTCAGTCTGAGGCTCCCAGAATAATTCTACACCAAGTCTAGCTATGATTCCTACACATGGGAGCTATGTTCTCCTTGAGGAACAGAATAATTGCTTAGCTCAATTAATCAGAAGTTTATAAATGTTGTAAAAAGAAGTTTTGCATTTTAAAATATATTTTATTGATTTTTTGGTTTTTATATAGTGTAAATTTCCCCTGTTTTCCACTTCTTCCCTCCAGATCTCCCTTACAAAAATAACTTTTTGGAGGAAAAAAAAGAAGAGAAAAAAGAAGAAAGGGCTTACATTGGTAGCTTATGTTTACACAGGATTTTAGGATTGACAAAGTTCCTTCCTCACAGACAATTCTGAGAGATAGTCCAAATATAATCATACTCATTTTATATAAGAAATAACTGAGGCACAGAAATGACTAACTAGGAAATGTTCTGGACAGGATTAGAATTCGGATGTGTTCATTTTGCTCTCTCTGCTTTTGTTCCACTCTGTCCCTGATGTTACATAGCACACTATGGACTCCAAAGTATGTCCAGGCTAGATTTGCAAGGCTCTAGTGATTTTAAAGAGGAAAGTGTTGTCTGAGTAGCTGAGTATGTGTATGAGTCCACTATAGACTGGAGCTATATCTTTTACTAAGTGGGGGTATAAATTGATCACCAGGGAACTTTCTGCTGATATCCCTGGAAACATTCTTTGCTGATCCGAGCTTTTACAGAATAATAAAGAAGCTTAGTCTTAATCTCATAGCTTCATGTCTACAAAATGATAAACCTTTATCTCTTGAAGTAATTCACTCTGCTTTCAGATCAACCCTGGTCTCCTTTGACAGATGGGATTCTATTCTTCTCATATCCCCTTTGGCAATTGAGAATATCAAGAGAGACATTAGTCTTCTTGCCTCTGGTTTACTTGTGGGGGTGAGTGCTGATGGTCCAGAATTAATGTGGCATTTGATTTAATGTCTGGTGCCTGATAGAACCATGGACACTTCATTCAATCACTACAAAAGGAAGGGGCAAGAAGCAGCCTTACAATGGCCTACAATCTAGCCAAACTTAGAGAATTATAAAATGTTAGTGCTTAGAGTAACCCAAGAGAGCTTCTAGTCTACTCGACTTATTCTATATTTGAGGAAACTGAGGCCCAAGAAGACTGATTTGTTCACATGTTCCAAAGTGAGTTAGTAGTCTCACAAAGTTTAGACTAGAAGCTGTGTCTCCTAAAATCCCAGTTGACTCAATAAATTCAGTAAATATAACATTTATTAAACACCTACTGTGTCTAGATCACTGCACTAGGTGCATAGGGAAATAGAGATAAGGAAATGAGAAAAAGACATAGTCTTCACTCTATTATATTCTGAATATACCATATGTAATACATGTATGTACCTATTTGTTTACTTCTTGTTCCCCCCATCAACTTTTAAATGTGAGCTTCTTAAATACAAGAACTAATTTTGTCTTTCTTTCTATTTCTAGTAATTAGCACAGTGTTGGCACATAGTAAATACTTAAAAAATATTTGTTGACTGATTATTAGGGAAGAGTAAGTCACAAACACAAATAACTATACTTCTGTGTATACTAAAATGGAACCATGGTCTCACCAAAGTAGGTATTTAAATTCTCTTAACATGTTGAATGCCTTCCTCTGGTAAATATTTTATATGGCATCTAGGCCATCCATCCATTTTACCTCTCTCTTTCATGAAGGTCATGAAACAGATAACTATAGACAACAATAAAGGGTGAATAGTTCAGAGGAGTTAGAACAAAATGCTTTGTGAGGTCCCAGGGGGAATTCTGGGTCAGACTTGAGAGTGTAATGAAGGGGTAATAAAGGAGGAGCTGACATAAGTAGAAGGGCTTTTTGTGTTTGTTTTTGCATTTTAAGGCTGAATCTCCACATTTTTCCAGGCCTGACAGCACAAGTGCTATTCCCAACCTGACCCCATTACTGACTAGCACAGGAGTTTTAACCTGCTCAGTCCAATTTGACCCTCATCAGATCCTCCATTCCTTGATGCTGCCTATATTTATATTAAACCTAGTATGAACGCCTGATTGACATACTCACTATTGCTCCAAACCCCAGATTTAAGAAATATGCCAGCTTCGGCTTCTCCAGTTGCAGAGATTACACCAGAAGGGTCAAATACTCAAGTCTACAGCCCCAATACTCCCAAATGAGCCAGAGTTAGATTAGAATGTAATTGGGAAAGAGATCATAAAGGAGAGAAAGGGTCCCACATATGCAAAAAGATTTGTAGCAGCCCTTTTTGTAGTGGCAAGAAACTGGAAACTGAGTGGATGCCCATCAGTTGGAGAATGGCTGAATAAGTTATGGCATGTGAATGTTATGGGATATTATTGTTTTGTAAGAAATGACCAGCAGGAGGATTTCAAAGAGGCCTGGAGAGATTTATATGAACTAATGCTAATGAAGTGAGTAGAACCAGGAGATCATTATACACGGCAACAAAAGATTATATGATGATCAATTCTGATGGACGTGGCTCTCTTCAACAGTAAGGGGATTCAGGCCATTTCCAGTGATCTTGTGATGGTGAGAGCCATCTACACAAAGAGAGAGGATTGTGGGAGCTGAGTGTGAATCACAACATGGCATTTTCACTCTTTTTGTTGTTTGCTTGCATTTTGTTTTCTTTCTCATTTTTTTTTCCTTTTTGATCTGATATTCTTGTGCGGCATAATAATTGTATAAATATGTATACATATATTGGATTTAATTATATTTTTAATATGTTTAACATATATTGGATTACTTGCCATCTTGAGGAGGAGGTAGCGGGAAAGAAGGGAAAAATTTGGAACACAAAGTTTTGCAAAGATCAATTTTGAAAAATTAACTGTGCATATTTTTTGAAGATAAAAAGATATAATAAAAAATAAAATTTAAAAGAAGTGTAATTGGGAAATATTAACAAAATAAATAAAGGAGAATAAAATACAGATAATATTAAGCTGTGATTTTCCAAGTCAATATGTTATCTATGGGGATAATTATGTAAGGTATAATAACCTCTTTCTATTTTTCTATTTTCTATCATATTATTTTATTTTCATCCCTGGATTACAAAAGTAGTGCCATCAGCCCCAACTGAATCAAATAAGGGGCCAGGGGAGAGAGAAGGAGTAGGGAAGGTTCAGGCAAAAGAAACAACAGCTCCTATTGCAAAGGCATAGAAGTAGAAAAGCAGACTGTAATACATTTTTGAGCTTTATTGGAATATTAAATGTATGCAATGAAGTAACAGGCAATATTTACAAAGGCAGATGGTGTCAATAGTGGAAGACCTTGAATGGAGAGTGAAATTTACTCAATGCAATAGGGAAGACCGTCATGACCAGATCAATATGTCAGATCTCTTGGCTTAACTGCACCTCAGTTTCTTCATCTGTAAAATGATGAATTAGACAGCTTCCAAAGTTCCTTTAAGCTTGTGATCCTTGAGATGAATGCCTGGCAGTGAAAGTTCGGGCTTTCCAGATGGCCAACTGAAATTGTTCTCTATGTGCATCCATATGTCAGATCTCAAAAGTCAAAGAGTATAGACTGTGAAGACAGAGTCAGTGTCCTCCGACTCAGTGTCCATGGTTCTTCAGAAATGAGGGAACTTGAATGAGGCTGCATCCCAGGCTGCAGAGAACCTCAAGGAGCTCTTTAAGGCCCAGGACATCCATCCATGCTGGAAAGGGAGCCTTCTCAGCTTAAGGAGGTTTCCTTGTCATTTTTGCCTACTTGTTGGACGGGAGATTAAACCTCAGCATTGCTTTGATTTCAACAGTGTATGACTATTATATCACTATTAAAGATTCAGAGCATTGTCTTATATGATTATTAATAATGTGTCATTCCTTCAAGTATTCTTTGTTCACATTTTAAGTTGAATTGAATTCATATAAATATTATCTGTTGGAGAATAGTTCTCAGTCTTCTATATTTAGTTCCATACACATCTTAAATAGCAAACCCTTACCAGAGATACTCAAAACAAAGCTTTTTTCCCCAATCAGTTATTTTAATCTTATTCATGCAAAAGCTTTTCAGCTTAATTTAATTAAAATTATCTTTTTTGTGATCATAACATGTGATAGCTTTTTTTTTTAGCTGACTTATCCTACTCAAAGTTGTGAACAGCTTATATAATACATTAAGTGATTTTCTAACTGTTTTCTGGTATGATTTTTAATATTTAGGTTACATGTTCATTTTGACTTTATTATAAAATATACTTTAAATTTTTGATTTAAGCTTAATTGCCTCCAAACTACATTCCAGTTTTCCCAGCAATTCTTGTCAAATAGGGAGTTCGTTCCTGAGTATTGCATATTTTTTAAATGTAATCATTACATCACTGAATTTGTTTTTTCTCATTTTTATAAAGCCTGTTTCATTCATCTATTTTTATATATTTTAAATCAGTTTCAAATAATTTTTGAAAATTGATTTATAAGTTATAATTTGAAATTGGAAAATGCTATTTTCTCCTTTCATTCCTACTTCTTTCCATAATTTCCCTTATTATTTTGATTAACATTATAAAGTACACCCTTAGTAGTTTGATTGGTATAGTACTAAATTAGAAAAATAATTTAGGTAGTATCATTTTTGTTTTATTGGCACAGTTTCACCATGAGCAATATTACTAGATTTATTCCAATGTTTCTCATTTCTCTAAAGGCTATTTTGTAATTGTTTTGCTACAGGTACCAAATGAACTTCCAGTTTGTTTCTTGTACATTTTATTCATTTTGTAGTTACTATGAATTGGACTTCCTTTCTAATATTTTGTCCCAGATTAGGTTTTTATCAAATAGAAACGCCATGGTTTTTATGGGTTTATTTTATATCCTACTACTTTCCTAAAGTTTTCTATTGTTTCTATTTATTTTTCAATCTGATTATCTAAGGTACATAAAGCATCGCTCAGGAAAAGGGGATATTCTGTCTCCCCTTTTCCAAAAAATGTTTATACCTTCAGTTTCTGTGTCTTATGTTCTTCATAATCATTAGAATTTCTAGAACTATGTCAAATAATGATGAGGAAAAGGGACATCTTTGTTTTACTCTTGAATTTACTAGTTTTGTGTTCCCTATTGCACGTAATTCTAGCTTTGAGTTTTAGATATATATTTTTTATTATTTTTAAAAAGTCTTTCAATGACTGTGCTTTGAAAGATTTTTTAAAATCATAATTTAATGTTATAATTTGTCAAGGCCTTGTCTGTATCTGTTGATGTGGTTATACAATGATGGATATTTTTATTTTAATGTGATTATGTTAATCATTTTCTAAATGTTGAACTGTCCTTATATATCTGATATAAATCCAACTTGATCATAATAATGTGACTTTTTTGCCAGAAATTATATATTATTTTTTCCTTTATCTCTTCCTGATTTAGTGATTAAAACTATAAATAGATAATCTTATTAAAACAGTATGAGAATAAGTTTCTTCTTAATTTTTGAAAATAATTTGTATAGTATAGATATTAACATGCTTTTAATATATGATAGTTCCTATAAATACATGTGGACCAGGACTTGTTTGGTTAAGTTTTTCCTTCTCCTAATTTACAATTAGTTCAATTAATTTTTTTCTAAAATTAGATTATTTATGAGCCCTTTTAGGTGTTTTGTTAACTTGGGCATTTTGTATTTCTGTACCTAATCTTCCAATTCTTTTTCATTTCTTTACTATGGTTTCACTTCATTTGTGTGTGGGGGGGTGGGATTTGATTTTCCTCCCTTTTTAAAAACAAGTTAGCTAAAGTTTTATTGATTTTGCTAACCTTTTCAAAGAATCAAATATAATTTTGTTTAGCTTTGGAAACATTAAAATGTCATCGAAATGTGAACTCTTATTTTTTTCTTTGCTTCAGCGTCTTCCTTCTTGTAACTAAGAACAGATCAAATGTTCCAATTTCACAGAGAAACTGAGACAGAGAGAGATAAACATTCCTGGAAAGATTTTCAGGACATTGCAATAGAATTTTAACATTGGAACATTGCTTTCAAACTAGAGAGTCCATACTCTAGACATGATTGAAGTTTCAGGAGAGAAATCATTGCAATACAGTGGCATATGGCAAACAAAACAAAACCAAAAAAAAAACCCAACCAAACAAAACAAAACAAAAAACATCCAAAGAAGGGCACAAAGACTCCCAAGTTACTGAAATTCTGTAATTGACTGAAAGCATCATTGCCCAGGCCCACATCCCAGATAAATTTTAATACAGGTAATGAATTTTCCATTCATTTTCTAGCTTATTTCATTTACATCTTCCCAGGGCCAATAAATCTGGGCATTACGGCTGATTTGATATGTGATGCAGACACTCTAATTAAGGACAGTGTATTTTATCAGCCTCTCTCAATTTTCCTTTCTCTGGTCAACGATTTTTTTATGCTGAAATTGAGTCTTTTTTTTTATTCATAAGGGCTTTATTCTGATTTATCACTGCCACATTAACTGAATAGGCAACGAAGGCTTACATGCTGAATTCAATTGGAAAGTATCTCATTTCTCTTAGATAGCAAAATAAGTAAACCAGATGGGAAATAGGTTTCTGGGTTCCAGTGTCTATGGTCTGCTTTGAATCATCTGAAGTACGGTCTGCTTCTCTTTTCTAGTTTATAGGGTTTGGTCCTAAGAAAGGCTACAGAAGCAATATTAGACCCCTGAATTCACCATACAAGCAGACTCTGTTTGACATGTTTGGTCTTGGGAATCTAAGCCCCCTTTTCCATCTATTAAAGTCAACTGAAGGAAAAGTCTTCAGTGTATAAACTAATAGGGCTAAAAGGTGCCTGGAGTTTGTTCATTCAATTCAGTACTTACTATGTAGGAACCATACTAAGAGGTAGGGGCAAAGTGAATAAAATTTGGTTCCTGTCTTGTCCCCAGTGAACTTATGGTTCAGCAAGTGACATATATCAATATAATGTCAAGTAGTTCAAGGAAAATTGAGTACAGAATGTTGTGGGGACAGGAAGAATCAATTTCACTTCTAGATGATACTAAAGAAAAACAATCAGCAAGCCATTAGTAAGCACCTATTGTTATATGATGGGTATTGTGCTAGGCAAAAAAAAAAAAAATACAAAGTAAAATTAGTCCCTGTCCTTAAGGAATTTATGTTCTATTAGAAATACAAAATATACATTTCTAGGTATATGTGAGATTTATAGAAGGTAAATGGGGAAGCACTAGTATCTGGAAGGAAAAGCTTTTGATTCTTTGGATCTTAACAAAAACAAGAGATTTTAGGAAGAGAGGTTTGAAGTATGGCCAGTGCAAAAGCATGATAAAAGGCTCATAGGATTATGAATTTAAAACTAGAAGGAACTTCATGAGTCATCTAGGTCAATCTTTTCATTTCATAGATGAGGAAACAGTGGCAAAGAATCCCCGTGATTCCTGGGATGTTAAAAGCATTATGTAACAGAGTTATGAACCAAGAGCTTTGGAAAGCAAACCCAGTGTGCTCTTCTCTCCCCCATCCCCCAAGCCTTCAGAGTGTGGGGCTTCACTTGGTGGGGAGTGGGCCAGCACCAAGCTGCTTTTTAAACTGACATCGGAGGAGACTGACATAAGAGTTGTGCATCAAGTAAATTACTTGTCATTGCCATATGGTAAAGAAAAGGAAAATGTTTTCAGGTAGAGAGACCAGTTAGAAGTTAGTTTACAATCAAGAAAAAGATCTGAACAGGAATGAAAATGGAAGGCAAGAGTGAGCTGCATGATGGTATGGTGGAAAGGATCTAGGGGTAGAATCAGGGTTCTTGCTCTGGAACCCTACTTCTTATATTTGTTAGCTGCATAAGCTTAAGGAAATCGTGTACCCTGCTAGGTTTCCTTTTCTATAAAAGGAGGAAAGTGAAGTAGTTAACTTTTACATTCTCTTCCACCTTTAAATCTTATAAACCCTACATTTTATAATTCTCTGACCCTCCCCCCAAAATGCAGAATCAATAGCATGTGGCTAATTATAAGACATGGAAGTCAGTCAGTCAATAAGCATTCATTAAGCACCAACTATATGCCAAGCACTGTGCTAAACACTGGGGACAAAAAATCCCCCAACAGTCCCTGCTCTCACCTATAGCAGACAACTATCCATAAACAAGATACATAAAGGATAAATTCTGGGTAATCTCTAGCACTGGGAAAAGATTTTTTGTAGAAGGTGCAGCTGGAGCTGGGATTTGAAGGAAACAGGAAGAAGAAAGAAAGAATTTCACGGAGAGAAAAGAGTCAGTTAAGTGCAAAAGGTAGAACCAGAGTAGAGGCAGAATAAATTAGAAACCAGAAATCTAACCATATTGCTTCTAAGAGATATGCTTAAGGGGCAGCTGGATGGTGTAATGGTTAGAGCATCAGCCCTGGAGTCCAAATCTACTCTCAGAAACTTACCACTTCCTAGCTGCATGATCCTGGGCAAGTCACTTAACCCCAATTGCCTCATACAGAAAAAAAAAAAAGAAAAGAAAAAGGGAGAGAGAGAGAGAGACAGAGAAAAGGGAGAGAGGAGAGATGCTCGAAACAGAAAGACAGTTAAAATGAAGAGCTGGAGCAGAATCTTTTAATGTTTCAGCTGAAGTAAAAAAAAAGGTAATGGTAACTATCAAGATCTTAGAACAAAAGCAAAAATAAACCTAATTAAAAGAGATACTCAAGGAAACAACATTTTCCTCAAAATTACCATTGATAATGAAGTAATATCGTAATTTTTTACAGCAAGTTTCTCTGAAAAAGGCTGCATTTCTCAAATATATGGGAAACTGAGTCACATTTATAGCAATAAGAACTATTCCCCAAATGATAAATAATGAAAGAATATGAACAGGGAACTTGCAAGACAAGAATTCAAAATTATTTGTAGTTATATAAAAATGCACTAAATCACTTGTTTAGCGAAATATACATTAAAATAACTCTAAAGTACCACCTTATTCCTATTAGAAATGACAAGTGCTAGAAAAGTTGAGGGAAAACAGTTTACACTAAAAACAAACAAAAAACCTGTTGATAGAGTTGTAAACTGATTCAGTCATTTTGGAGCATAATTTAAAACTATGTCCAAAGCACTATGAAACTATGCATACACTTTTCCCCAAGAATACACTACTAGGTCTATATCCACAAAGAGATCAAAGAAAAAAGAGAAATGACTTATCTGTACAAAAATATATACATAGCAACTTGTGGTGGTAAAGAACTGGAAATTCAGGGGATGCTCATCAGTTGGGGAATATAAGTGTTATGGAATAATACTGGGACTAAAAGAAATGATAAGGGAAGATGGTTGGTTGCAGGAAAAAAAATCATAGGAACTGATGCAAAATGAAATGAGAACGGGAGAGTATTGTGTACAATAACTACAATGTTGTAATGATGATCGACCATAAAAAACTTGATAGTGTGATCTAAGATAATTCTGAATAATACAGGGAAAAAAGCTATTTCCAAAGATAAAACTAAAGATAGAACTGAGTGAAGACTGAAGTTTCATTTTCTTACTTTTTAAAAATTAGTATGGCTAATATTGAAATATATTTCACATGTATAATTGATATCATTTTGTTTACCTTCTTAGTGGGTGGATGGAGGTGAAAAGAAAAATGTTAAAAATAAATGATAATGTTTTTGAAAATATTATTTGTTAAAAGGTGGCTTTCTGGTAGGAGGAAGGAGAAGAGATACTGAGAAAAATTCTGGTAATGTAAAAAGAACAAGACATCTCAGATTTATTTTTTTAAAGTAAACTTATCATGAACAGACACTCTTATCCTCTTTTACTTATAGCTATCTTAATGCATTTCTGGTATAAGTAAGAAACCAATAAATGTTGGTTTTTAACATTAAAAATGCTTTGCTAAAATAATAGCATGTATTTAATCACTTAAAATTAATTATTTAATTTTTTAAATCATTTAAATATTACAAGAATAGCCTAAGATATTCTATAAATGCTTAGCTAACATTATAATAACTAATGTTTATCATAGGATATTCTTGTGAGTGGAAATGGAGAGAAGTGAATTAAATGGTAATACAGATAGATTCAGGACTGGATAAACGGCCAAATTCAAAGGCTGACCTAATAGTTAATGTCACATTGGAAAGAGACCTCCAGTAGATTGATTGTCTCTGGGATCTCTGTTTGGCCTTGTGCAATTTGACATTTTTTCCCTCAATAACTTAGATGAAGGCATAAATGTCATGCCCATCAAATTCACATTTGACACAAAAGCAGGATAGCCAACATAATTACATGACAGAAATAGGACACATTAAGATGTTGACAAGCTAGAAAATTAGGTTGTGTCTAATAGGGATATACGTAAAGTTTTTTTGTTGTCGTGGCTCAGTCTTATCTGATTCTTAGGGTTTTTTGGCAAAGATACTGGAGTGGTTTGTCATTTCTTTCTCCAGCTCACTTTTATAAATAAGGAAACTGCAAACAGGATTAAGTGTGAGCCCTGGCTCACACAACTGGCAATTATCTGTGGCTCCATTTGAACTCAGATGTTCCCAACTTCAGTCTTGCCATTCTATTTACTGCACCATCTAACTCCTATAAAGGATTACAAGGTTCAAAATATTCTCCTACATAGTGTGAGAAAAGGGAGAAATCATTAGATAGCAGTTTGTCTGAAAATGATCTGGGGGTTTAAGTGAACAGTAGGTTCAATGTGAGTCAGAAGACAAAAACTTGTGTTCGTTCTTAGACAACTTTAAAAGAGGTACCTGCCAGGACCCACCCTTCTTTAACAATTTCAGAATATCATGCTCAGTCTGAGCACCATACATAAAGACATAAGTGGGGGAGGATGATGGACGGCCTGAGTCCATGTCACAGCAAGATCATTTGAAAGACATTGCAAATTTAACCTGAAGAAGGAAAGACTCAGAGAAGATATCATCTGTCATCAAATATTTGAAGGACTATCTTGTGGAAGATAGCTGACAGTTATCCTGCTAGGCCCCAGAGAATCAGACAGACAGCAAGAGGTGAAAGTTGCAAAGATCATGTCTGAGAGGGAGAAAACCATCCTGATACCTAGAGTCACTCAAAGTGAAGCAGGCTGCCCCAGAAGGTGGGGGTCCTCCCTTAATAGAGAATTTCAAGCTGAGGCTGTTACAAGTCAGTTAGACCATCAACTTGCATTGATTAAGGTCTTGTAGAGGGCAAGCACCGGGTTAAGCATTCTGGATACAAAGGCACTCCCTGCTCTGGGAAAACAAAATAGAACCAACTGTGTATGAACAAGGTATAGAAAGGATAACTTGGGATGCACTAACTAAGCTGAAGGAGAACTGGGAAAGACTTCCTGTGGAAGATGGGATGTTATCTCAGGCTTGAAAGGAGCCAACAAACTAAGAAGCAGAGATGAAGGGAGCTGGGGTCCCAGGCATGGAGGGTGGCCAGTGAAAATGCTCAGAATTTGTGAAGAATAGTAATTGCTTAGTGTTTGACAAACCCCCAAACCCCAGCTTTTGGAATAAGAACTATTTGACAAAAACTGCTGGGAAAATTAGAAACTAGTATGGCAGAAATTAGGCTTTGATCCACACCTAACACCATATACCAAGATAAGGTTGAAATGGGCTCATGATTTAGACATAAAGAGTGATATTATAAGCAAATTAGAAGAACATAGGATAGGTTACCTCTCAGATCTGTGGAAGAGGAAGGAATTTGTGACCAAAGAAGAAATAGAACTCATTACTGAACACCAAATAGATAATTCTGATTATATCAAGTTCACAAGTTTTTGTACAAACAAAACCAATGCAGACAAGATTAGAAGGGAAGCAATAAATTGGGAAAACATTTTACACAAGGGTTTTGAAAAAGGCCTCATTTCTAAAATATATAGATTCAAATTTTTAAAAATTCAAGCCATTCTCTAATTGATAAATGGTCAAAGGATATAAACACAATTTTCAGATGAAGAAATTAAAACCATTTCTAATCATATGAAAAGGTGCTCTAAATCACTATTGATCAGAGAAATGCAAATTAAGATAACTCTGAGATATCACTACACACCTCTCAGATTGGCTAAGATGACAGGAAAAGATAATGATGAATGTTGGAGGGGATGTGGGAAAACTGTTGGTGGAGTTGTGAATGGATCCAGACATTCTGAAGAGCAATCTAGAGCTATGTTCAATAAGTTATCAAACTGTACATACCCTTTGATCCAGCCGTGTCACTTCTGGGCCTGTATCCCAAAGAGATCTTAAAGGAGGGAAAGGGGCCCACATGTGCCAAAATGTTTGTAGCAGCCCTTTTTGTAGTGGAAAGAAGGTGGACACTGAGTGGATGTCCATCAGTTGGAGAATGACTGAATAACTTGTGGTACACGAATGTTATGGAATATTATTGTTCTGTAAGGAACAATCAGCAGGATGGTTTTAGAGAGGCCTGGAGAGGCTTACATGAACTGATGCTGAGTGAAATGAGCAGGACCAGGAGATCACCGTGCATGGCAACAATGAGATTATACAATGATCAATTCTGATGGACATGGATCTCTTCAATAATGAGATGATTCAGGCCAGTTCCAATGATCTGATGAAGAGAGCCATCTATACCAGAGAGAGGACTGTGGGAACTGAGGGTGGATCACAACATAGCATTTTCACTCCTTTTGTAGTTGTTTGCTTGCATTTTGTTTTCTTACTCCTTTACTTTCTTATTTGATCTAATTTTTAATGCAGCAAGATAATTGTATAAATATGTTTACATATTACATATTGCTTGTCATTTCGGGGGTAGAAGGAAGAAGAAAATTTGGAACACAAGGCTATGCAAGGGCCAGTGCTGAAAAAGTATCCATCTATATGTTTGAAAATAAAAGATTTTGGAGCATCTAGGTGGCACAGTGGATAGAGTTACCAGCTCTGAGTCAGGAGGACCTGAGTTCAAATCTCTGATGTCAGACACTTAACACGTCCTAGCTGTATGACCCTGGGCAAGTCACTTAACCCCAATTGGCCTCAGCAAAAAAATAAAATAAAAGGCTTTAATAAAAAAGAAAAGAATGGTGATTGCTTAATGCATCTCGGTTGGACTAGATGGCCATAGAGTCTCTTCTAGAGCTAAAATTCAGGGATATTATGATAAGTGTGTCTGGAGTACAGGAAAGAGGTGAGTGTCCTAAATATTTGTGACAAAAGTGGAAGGGTAGGTTAATACCTAGAGAAGAACAGAAAAAGGATTATAAAAGTCTAAGGATAATTTGGAGGAGTGCCCTCATTAAGGAGGATGTCATTTTTCATCTCCGTGTTCCTAGCTTCTCCCATTCTTTACTGCACATAGGAGACATCTAATAAAAGTTTGTCAAAGAGAGACTCACAGAGGAGACACGCATAGTGAGGCGCACTAGCAGTGACACAAAGGATATGCATGGGAGAAAGCAGCATTCAGGAGGGTTAAGTACCTCTCAGAGGCCAAGAAAGCTCTTAATGGAAGGCCACCAGATTTATCAAGGAGGATGCTACGGGGGCCCTTTCAGAGATGTCTGAAAGCCATTTATTAGCAGAGTCATAACTTGGGGGACTGAGGCCCTCAGAGATTGACCACTTTACAGATTAGCAGCAGCCCAGCTCAGGAGCTCCTTGACTCATGGATTATCTCCTACAGAAGCCTTTGCTGAGGTGTTCCCAGAGCTCCTTCACCCTCAGCAACCTGGCAGAATCCCAGAGGTCCTGGTGACACCCACCACTATCCCCATTAACTCTCAGGGGCAGCTCAGGGTTTCTGCCATCAGCATCTCCAGCAACTTTCTTTCCTGTGACTTTTCTAATAGCGTCCCTACTTCCTCCACCCCAACAAGACAACTAACTAAATTAAGACCACCATTTTAGTTGGCTCTTTTTTCATTCTTTTCCCTTCTTTCTCAGGCACTCTCTGTCACCTCAGCCACTCTGTGAGAAAAATCATCAGCCTTTGGGGTCTCTACTTCTCCTCTTAATCTGTAATCTGATTTCCAAAATGGAAATCTATCTGGAAAGACAAAAAAAAAAAAAAAAAAAGTCACCACCTGGCAGAGAACCAATCACAGTTTAGCTGACAAAGAAGCCCCCTGTTGATCTCAGCCAATCAAAGCCCATGACAGATTAAGTTCTACTGGGAAACAATAAGTAGCAGCTTCTAAGACAGGTATGTCAGCTAGTTGTGTCCTAGGAGCTTAAATTGAACCTTTCTCATGCGTGTTGCTCCTCCCACTGGGCATCTGTGAAAGAGTCTGCTCCTTTGTGTATTAGAGGAAGATATTTTCCTTCTTATTTATCTTGCTAGCCTGTATGATTATGTGGGGCTTTTGCTTGTTTTGAGTAAATGTAATTGGATCTGATAAAGAAAAAAACCAAATAGGGGCCCATGAATTTATTTTTAAAAATTTATTGGTTTTGTTTCTTATATCACTTTAGTATCTCATGTATGTCTCTTCCTATGTATCTCTTCCACAAAAGTCATCCTATGTTACAAATAAAATCTATTTTTTACAGAGGGAAAAAAAAGTTAACCTAAGCAAGCCATACATTGAGAAAGTCCAAAAACATGTGCAATGTGTAATACCTCTAGATCTCCACAAAGGGGCAAGCTAGGAGTGTTTTCTCATAACTCTTAATTTGATTCCCACTTGATCTTTATAATTTTGCCACTCCCTTTTGATTTTTGTGTGTGTGTGGTGTAGTTGTTTCCATTTACATTGTTGTAGTCACTGTGTATAGTTTTCTTTACTCTGCTTATTTCACTATCAATTCATATAGATCTTCTGTGATTCTCCTACATTGTTTTTTATCTCAGAATCTCAGAATAATATTCCATTACATTCATCTACATCTTGGTTAGCTGTTGTTGTTTGTCCTTCATTCTGGAGGACTATGACATCAGGCAGGTGATCCTATGACATGCAAATTAATTGGATTTAAGTAGGGGAAGACCATGCAAAGTCACCTGCCTCACTTTCCCTTCCAGAGCCATCCGGATGTAATGGCCAGATAGAGATCAGGACCACTGGACATGGCCCTGGATGCAGTGAGAGACCTTGGGCTTTTAAAGCTAAGGTCTTCAACAGGTGTCAGTTTGACAGTGATTAAGGCCAGGTAACAATTGAGGCAAAGAGTCTCCTTTTTCACCCTGGCCAAAAAAATGAAAAAAATAGGCATATACTTTATTTTGAATTCTTAGCCATCACAAAAGGTGCTACTATAAATATTTTGAAAAATATGGTGACATTTTTTTAATTGATGGTTTCCTTAGGATATAAATCTAGTAATGGAGTCTCTGCTTCAAATAGTATAAACATTTTAATTACTTTACTTGCATAATTACAAACTGCTTTTCAAAATTATTTTACAGATCTACCAAAAATGTATCAATGTGGCTATCTTTCCACAACCCTTTCAACATTGACTTTTGACAGTTTTTGTCATTTTGGTCAATTTGCAGGGTATGAGGTATAACCACAGGATTATTTTGATTTGCATTTCTTTCATTCATAATGTGGAACATTTTTTCATGTGGTTGTTAATACTTTGTAGTTATTTTGAGAATGATTTATTTATATTTTTGATCATTTTTGTTTTGGGGAATATCTTTTAATCTTATATATGTTTATTTATATATGTTGGATACCAAACCCTTGTCAGAGAAATTTGATACAAATAGTTTTTCCCATTCAACACCTTCCCTTACGCTTTAAAGTTGTCTGTGCAGATGCTTTTCAGTTTCATGTAATCAGTTATCTATCTTGCCTCTACTTCTTAATTGATTAAGAATATAGCACAGTTGTAGAACTGTTTCTTTTCTAATTTTTTAATAGTATGATCTTTAATATTAAAATCACATTCATTCAGAATGAACTGTAGAGTGTGATGTAAGCGTTGCTCTAAGTCTAATTTCTGTCAGACTGTTTTCCAGTTTTCCTAGAATTTTTAATCAAGTAGGGAGTTTTTTTTTCCCCCTTAGGCAACTTGTGTTTTCCATTTTATCAAACACTGGATTATTAAATTTTATTGTTTCTGAACCTCACTTGTCTAGTCTGTTCCATTGATCTGGCTTTATTTTTAAATCAATATCACATGGTTTTGATGACTGATGCTTTATAGTCTAGTTGGAAGTGTAGAAAATACTATTCTCCCTTTGTCCTTAATAATTTTCCTTGATGTTCTAATTTTTTACTTTTCTAAAAGAATTTCCTTATTATTTTATCCAGCTCTGTGAAGTTGCCTTTTGGTAATTTAAATAGAATAGCATTAAAATTGTATATTAATTTTGGTAGTATTGTTGGCACAGCTTGGGCATGAGGAACTGTAACTTTTTTTTTTTTAACTGATGCTCATTATGTTCATTAACTAAAGATATCCAACTTAAGCAGACTCCCATGGGGTAGGGAAAAGCTTCAACATTCATGTGGCAGTAAGTTATCTTTTTTTCATATATTTCCAATTGTATTGAAAGCACTTTGAGAACAGAGACCAAAGTCATAAAATTATTTTTAATCACTACAAGCCCAACATATCCTGAAAATACTAGACTGAAAGAAAAAAGGACAAGTAATGGCTAGAATTTTGGTTGTGCCCTCTGCTCTGGTGGGTGATCTGGAAAAAGTGACTTTACCTCCTTGAGGTAGAATTAGAGGGCTGAACTAATTACATGCTGTCAAAGCTTCCAAATAGCTCAGACATCCGATGATTCTGTGAAAGAATGCTCATTATTCTCTCAAGCCAACAGCCTCCTTTTGTGATGGTAGACTGGTTTTGGCTATGGTCTTACTGCCCTCTGGTGGCCCAGAGGGTCACACGCCCCTCCCTTCCTCCTTACTCCACTCAAAGGACATCTTAGCTTCCGCTTGTCAGCAGATGCCCTCCAGAATCCATACAGAACAAAAGAGAATGGAGCATTCGCTCACGACCCTATAAGTAATAGAGCCCCTAAAGGTATTTTCTGTCTATAAAATGGTCAGGGGTAGAAGAGGGCAAAGCCCTGGAAAAATGATACCTATAGTATGTTAGGTTTGGAGTCTGAGGACCTAGATTCAAGTCAGACTTGTACATCTACTGGCAAATCACTTAATATTTCTGGTCCCAATTTCCTCATCTTTACAAAGGGGTTTGACTTAAATGTTTCTTTCAGCTCTAACTTTGTGCTTGTCCATTGTCAGTTCTGTAGATTAGGTCTCTTGCTCCAAACATTCTGCTAAAATATTTGGAATTATGTGAGAACAGTTGCTAAGATGTTCATATTTTCACTCAGAGATTCTATTACTAGTCATATGCTCAGAGAAACATGGTAAAATTTGCATGAAATGATAGAGTAAAGAAATCAATGAATTCTAATGAAAGTTTCTAATTCTAATGGAAAGAATTGTAATGAAGTTTAATGACTTCCTGGATAAGAGTTGGAGGGGAAGGGAATCTCTGGGTATAGGTCACTTATGAGCTAGTTTTATCCCACTGTTTTTCTTTGTTACAAGGAAAAGACAATTCATAATCATTATAATGTAAAAATGAAGAGAAAAAAAAAAGGAAGTCAGGGTTTTTTCCTCCATTTCTTCACTTTTTAAACAGGACAAGCAAGACTTTTGTGAACTCTTGTCCTTGGCTCTGCCTTTTATAATTATTTAGTACAGGATTTTTCCAGCTTTCAGAGGAATGGGAAAAAGAATGTGTTCTAGAAGGGTTCTAAAGATTCCTTAGCTTCTGACCCAACCATTCAACTGAAACTATCCTCTCCAAAGCTATCAACAATCTCTTGTTACTAAATCTAATGGCTGAATGGAGAGGGTAGGGGCGTTTGGCCTAAAGTCCATGAACAGGGTTTTTAAAAATGTGTGTGTAACTATATAACTCATAAATCCCAACTTTATAAACCATTTCTTTTATTTTGCTTTATATGTTAATATATAGAGAGAGAAATTACATTATATATAACATTACATATATACTTAAATTATATATTAGATGTATTTATAGGTTTATTTTATATTTCTATGCCATAGATATATCTTTTCAAAATATACTGTAAGTATATATACCTGTATGTACAACTGTATATACAAATAACTTTCAGTGTGATTTCCATTTCATTTTTAACACTTATAATCAGGATTCCAAGAAGGGGTTCATAGGCTTCAATAGAGGGTCCAGGGCCCCAAAAGCTGAAAAAAATCTCAATTCTGGGAGGAAAACCTCAATTTTAAAGGAAAGGAAACAGATCCAGAAAGAGAAGTGTTTTTCGCTGGGTCACCTGGTCAGCGGCAAAGCCCAGTACGGACATTCCCAGCCTCCAGGCTCAAGGCTTAGTCTACGTGAGGTCGGGGGCCCGCCACTCCAAAGGAGGGGAGAAGCGAGAGAAAGGAGGGAAGAGGGGGAAGGAGGGAGGAAAGGCCAAGAACAACGGGCGGGGCTCGAGCACTCTCATCTCCCCATCTCCCTCCCCCCTTCACTCACGGCGCTGCCTCGAGGGTAACCATGACAACTCGAAACTTTAACGCTCGGAGGACGCTCCTCCGCCACCCGAGCTCTAGGAGTCAGCGTCCCTTCTCCAGCCCAGCGAGAGTCCTGTGGATAATGTTCTCTTGGCGGCGTCTACACAGACTCCGGACATAGCAGTGAAAAAGTGGACAGAAAGGAGGTGTTTTTAATTTCGAACGCTAGTTGGTGACTTTTGTCCCGCCGGAAGTCCCGTCCCGTAGTTGTTGCGCCAGGCCCGCTTAAGTCACGTGATATCACCACGGGCAGGAGGGGCCGGTCATATGACGCGACGCCCCGGTAGCGGCCTGGACTGACTCTACAGCCCCGACCCGAGATGGAGGCGACCCTGGAACAGCACCTTGAGGACACGTGGGTAGTGTGGGCACGGGCGGGCCGAGCATATCGGTGACATCCTGGAGGCCTGGCCCAGGAGGGAGGGAAGGAAGGTGGGGCGTTGTCTACCCCCGCCTACGGGTAACCCAGGGCCCCTGGTTGGGCTGCGGCTCCGTGGGGAGCTCCGTGTGGTTCGCTCCGGTAACTGTGTGGTCTGTGCTAGGATGAAGAACCCGTCCATCGTCGGCGTCCTGTGCACGGACTCGCAGGGACTGAACCTGGGCTGTAAGTAGCGCCTTAGAGACCGAGCATCCCCTGCCCCGTTACCCTGTTGTAAGTCCCTGCGGCGGGGGCGGCCCCCGGCACTCAGGCACGCCCCTCCCGCCTCAGGTGCTGGTGCTCTCCGAGGTTCCCATAACTTGGGATGTGCGTAAAGCGCCCACTGCGTGCCAGTGTCTGGGATAAAGGAGGAGCATCCTGTGTTCTCTAAGGGAAGATAACATGCACGTGACTAGCTACGTGCTGCGCCCCATGTAAAAGGAGGGGCATCCGCAAAGGAAGGCGGAGGGAAGGGGGTAACAAGGGGCGGGGGCGCCCTGCCGAGCCTACTGACGTCCTGGGGAAGGCGTCGGCCCATACCGGGCTGCAGAGTGGCCACCGCGGCCGCATCTCCGGGGGTGCAGCGGCACTCCTCTCCCCGCTTCTGAGTTCTTATGCCAGTATCAACAGTACTTAAGAAACAAAAACCCTTTTTTGTTGTGTAGAGTTGCTCTTTTCCCAATAGAAAAATTGATCTTTAAAATTGTATTTTTGTGAGTCCTACCTGGCCCCAACGGAGCCTCGTTTCTGCCTCTTCTGGAGGCTGTGGGCCCTTCCCCAAGAGGCGGAAGCAGGACCTCCCTCTCAGCTGAGCAAAGCGGAATCAGCAGCATTTGATGCCCCTTTTCCAGACTGCACCCATCCCTTTTTTGCAAGGAAGATGCTGCCCTTCCACCTGTGCCCTCAGGCCCACCTTCATCCCTCCCTCCCCAACTCCAGTCTCAGGTCCCCAAGGAATATTTGGGAGATAACTCTACTCTCGAAGCTGTTTCCCTCTGTCATCCTTTAAAAAATTGCTTATTATTTACCAGACCCCCATTTCCCAGCTAGAACTGGGCTTCCTCCAAGATGACCAAGGATCTCTTAGCTGCTGGGCCCTTTTTCCTTAATTTCTCTGAAACTTTTATACTACTGACCAGCCCTTCTTGAGTATATTCTCCTTATTGGGTTCCTTGGCAGTGTTCTCTTCTGAAATGCTTTCTTAATATGATTGTTTCTCCAAGGCTTTCCTGGTCCCTCTTTCATGACATGGTCTCCCACAGGTTCAATCTTTCTCTACAATGGCCATTTGCAAACCTGTGCAACTCTATTTCTACATTATCAGTTATCTATTGAGCATCCTCTGGATATAGGACAATTTATGGCAAACTTAATTTGTTCTAAATATAATTATGATCTTCATCTTTAAATCTCTTGCCCTAAAATTCTTTGTGTCAAGGGCATCAATGTATTTTCATATCCCCTAGCTTTTCTTCCTCCCTCCCTCTCAACCTTGGTGAACAATCGCCAAGTCTTGACTCTACTTCTGTTCACTCAAAATGGCCACCTCACTAGTTCAGATCTTTCTCATTTCTTGTCTAGACTTCTGCAAGTCTCCTAATCAATCTCTGCTCCCAACGTTCTCAACTACCAAAATTACTTTGCTAATTGATGTTTGACTATAAAACTCTCCCAAAAAGTCTTGTTTCCCCCTGTTGTCTAGGCTTCCCATAATAAGTGACATTACTTTGTAGATGTCTCATTTGGGCCTCAGTCTGGTGAAGCAAGCCCTTGTCTTATTATTATACTTATTATTATTATACTACTTCTTATAACTAAGTAATCTGAAATTCAGAGAAGTTCAGTGGCTTACCTCTGTTCATATAGTTAAAAGTGTAGAGTCACTGGTCCCCTAAGTCATTCTTTGCTTCCAGCCTGGCTTATCTTTACTGCTTTGTTACATTATATTCTGCTTTATACATTCTGTGTTCCTACTATACTGGCAAATTTTCTATTTTTGTAGTCTGGCTTTTGCTTAGGTTGCCCCACACCTGGCAAGAGATTCCTTCCTCAGAATTGCCTCTTAGAATTTTTTTGTGGCTGATTTTAAGGTTCAACCCTGGTACCAACTCTTATAGGAGACCTTTCCCCCTGTCTGCCAAGTTAGTATCTCCATCTATTAGAGTTATGTATCTGGTAGGTACAACAACTAGGTACTTAATAATTGATTTGTTGCAGCTAAATAGTGGCAGTCAAACTTAACTTTTCATCTCTCAAATAAGCCAGACTAGGTCAAATGATAGATCTTCACCAGGCCTTTGAAATCTTTCAGGCAGGTATTCATAGTGAGATCAGAAAGATACTTTTTTGAGCTTGGATTTTTTTTTTTTTTTTAATGGGAGGGGGGAGTGAGCAGTAAAATTAGAGCAAGATTAACTCTGATCAGCAAAGCATTTTTTTAAGTGCACTGAAGGAAGCCATAGTCAACTTAAGGAAAACCAAGCTGTACTTTTAGATGTGATTTATATTTAATTCTCTTGATAATACTTTGTATATGGAAATACTCCTTTTCTTAAATCAAAATATTTTTAAACTTTTTTAAGAATACCTCTAAAGAAATGAACCATTGCTAGGATTTTGTAACTTCAGAGAAACTGAGATTATGAGAACCTTGGCAGTAAAATCCTATGTTTCCATTAAAATAACAGCAATATCCAAAATGTTAGCATTGTAAGGACCTTTAGAGGTCACCCATTCCATATACAAATGAGGAATATGGGACAACAGAGATTGTTAACTTGTCTGCATTCTGTGGCACCAGACCTGGCTTTAAACACATGGTAATTTGTTGTATGAAAAATTCATTTGGAAGAGATATTGCTGCAATCTCTTATACAGGCAGATGGGAGAGGGGAAGAGTTAAAGGGTTAAGGCTACTTTTTAGATTCATTTGCTAAATAAGCTTGTTTAGAATTTAGATGCCTAAATTCTGAAACTTGACTGTGTTCCCAAGATGCTTCTTCCAGTCCTGTGAAACAACTCTTTAAATCCCTTTGGTTTATGTCTCAGGCAGCACATCAGCAATAAATCCATATAATCTGTTGTTGTGATATGTCGATTATCTGGCTTAGTTTCAGACATTATTAGGGAAAGCTTGTTTCTTTTAGCTGCTACCATATTTCAAAATAAACTTGTTTATTACTGTTGGCTTATAGGACTTGAGGCTTACCCATTATCCCAAGATTGAAATAAAGCATCAATAAAAACCCAATCTTACTAACATTAGTTAATTTAGGAGGATTCAGCTTCAGGAAATAAAATCAGTTTATTCTAACCAAGAAATAGCTTCCAGAGCACACCCATTGTCATGGTGAATGGCCTTATTGATGATCTTAGACAAAGGACTTAAGGGGACATGTGTGGTTGAGTTCAATAAATAAGTCTGCTCTCCCCAAAGAAATTAACTTGTTTTATCAGTCTCTTATTTCAGTTGACTTTGCATGAACATATGTAACTTTCAGATTGATTTGAAATAGATTTCATCCCTCTTATGAGAAGAATCATGAAATTTTAGGGCAGAGCTTTCTTCCAGTGACCCTTTATAAGGACTGACAAGTCACCTTACTTGATTGTGCAGGTATAGCTAGCAGTTAGTGTAGCCAGCAGTCATAATCAAAACATTCTTCATTGAGTTGGAGCTGTACATATTATCTCTTCATCCCAAATATTAGATGCTTAGTTTGGAGCATTTGTGTCTTTCAGGCCGTGGAACCCTGTCAGATGAACATGCAGGGGTGATCTCTGTCTTAGCCCAACAAGCAGCTAAACTAACCTCTGACCCAACAGACATTCCTGTAGTCTGTCTAGAGTCAGACAATGGGTGAGTATGTAGAGTTAGGTTTTTTAATCCCTTTCCCTTTATTGTTGAGAAATTTTATATCAAATCAAAGTTATCCTTTCATTTTTCATTCCCATTTCAATGCTATCATTGGATTGACTGAAAAGGTTTTCCATGTATCCTTTAGGGGAACTTACATGTTCCTTTAAAGCAGAGGTTCTTAATCTTTTTGTAGTTGTGAACTTAAGCAGCTGGTAAAGCCCCTTCTCAGAATTAAATTTTTTTCCCTCCTAAATTCATAATTAAATGCTCAGTTTAGAGGTTAATAAAAGTAGAGATGTAATTTTTTTTCATTCAAATTCATTTTCCATTTCAATTTCTATTCCAAATTCTAACCTATTTACAGATCCCTAAAGACATTTAACAACTTCAGCTATAGAACCATAAAGATGGCAAATGGAATTGCTACCTTTAATTATGATCAGTACTATTTTTATTTATCCATTATGGCCTTAAACAGATCTCAGAACCTCAGTTATCACATTAGCAAGTCAGGTTAAATATTGCTTTAAGCGAAGTCAACAAAAGCCTAAAGATAGATTTAGTAGTACATCAAATTATGTATTCCCTTGAACTAAGAAATGAGTAGCACAGAGGAAAAAAAAAAACTTTATTCTAAAAATGTCAACTTTCTTTGATAGTAGTGACATGTACCTAAATTATTTTCAAATGTGAAGACCCCCTGTGTCTTAGCTGTGACTTTGGACCGTAGTTACATGGTCATTAAGCTAGAGACCAACCTATGATGATACCCCCCCATTCGAATAAACATTATCAAATTTCCTCTGCTTTGCCTTTCAGGAATATAATGATCCAGAAACATGATGGCATCACCGTGGCAGTGCACAAAATGGCATCTTGACCTCTGACTCCAAAACAGTTGTAGAACTCAAACCAATCTTTCCATCTCTTTTATCTTGCTCCACTTTTAAGTGCCAGTATTTAGGCCAACCATTAAATGTAACACTTGTTTCTCTTCTGCTTATTATTTTAAGTTATCTTTGGTAAGCACTTAGTGAGAAAGGGTGGTAATGTTTAAGGCATCTGTCAAAATCAAATTGTTCTGTATCACTAAACTTTGGTATGGTCAATAAATATAGCTGGAGAAAATCACCTAGCTTTTCCTAGATTGTATAAGGTGTTTCTGTCATATAGCCTAGATAACATAGGATCAAAATTTCCTGTTTTTTAAAAGGCCTATGATGCCACCTGTGTACCTTTCCAAATTTTCCTAAAGTTCCTGCTTTCTCATAAAAATGATTTCCATTGGTGGAGATATGGTGACTAATTAACTTTAATTTATTTCACTAACAGAGGACATTTAAGGAAAAATGGGAGAAGTGTGAAAGTACTACATTTGTCTGTTAAAATATTAACTTTCTGAAAATAGGAAACGTGTCCTCTTAAGTTTTTTAACACATAATCATGTATAAACAGGCAAGCAGATTTTTTGATCGCAGGCAAGTGAAATTTAATTATTACTCTACATTGAGAGTAGCTATTACCAGTGTTAGGAAGAAATTGTAATTCTACAGTAAGAGAAAATATTTCTCTAATAAATATACTTTAATGCAATAAATATTCACTGAAGTTCTGTTAAGGTCTTCCATGTTATCAAGTCAGAATTTGCCCTTCTTCATTTTCCAGTCTCATGCCAGCACTATTCTCTGAAGATGCTTGTAAGACACATCTTCATGAATTTGAAGATGACTTCAAGTGTGCCTCACAACATTCAGAGTCTTCACCTCGATTGTCTTCTGGAACCCTTCATTTCTGTCAGTGTTTCTCCTAAATTGTGACACCCAGAAGTAAACATCTCTCATTCTCATAGTCTATCCAGTAGACACTGCTACAGATAACATAGGACAAGAGTTGTTGTCTGCCCTATCATCCCTATGCTGAACTTAATTTTTCCTAATCCTAAATGAAGGATTTCACATTTACTCTTAGTAAATGCCAGCATGTTCTATTCAGTTCATCATACCCACTTATTGAGCTATTTCTGGGTTCTGCTGTCTTACTATGTAGTGTAATGAGGAGAAAAAATTGGACTCAGGAAACATGAACCAGTATCCCCATTTTAAATATTTATTTGTATTACTTACTTCACAGGGTTGTTATAAGTTGTTTTTAGTTTTTTAAGTAGTTAAATGTGATTATACAGTTCTTCAGGTCAATTTCTGCACCTGCCATATTAAAAGCAATTGGAAGTATTTAAGAGGATCTGGCCTTTTGTCAGGATGGGTAGTGATGATGTTCATATCCTACTGTAGTCCTTACCATCACAGAGGTTTCATCACCCTGTAGTCAACTCAGTTATGAGCCTGTCCACACTTAAAGTAGGCTAATTGTGCCAGCTGCATCTTCAAGAATTCAAGGTCACAGCACCTCAATGGGAACTGAAGTATCACTTCACCGCGGCTGCCAAAAAAAACCCACACCCATGCATGTTCTCAAGGATCATAAATCCTACTAAGGGAATGGGAAATAAAGGGATCCAGAAAAAAGGAAAGCATAATACTTTGATAAGAATTCGATTTTGGAGTCAACACCTGAGCTGAAGGCAAAACAGACATCTTTTAAGCATGGAAAATGTTCATAAAGGAAATAAAGGCCATAAAGGAAAATGTTCAATAGGTAAACTAAAGTTAATAATTCAGAGCAAAATTGGCTTAGGTATATTGAGAAGCTACCTGCACAGAGCTAATAATTAGGTCAGATGTTAAGGAATCACCAAGCAGTTAACAGGCTCCAATGGGTAAGGGATGGTACTTATTGGGTGTTAAAACAGTCACACTTAAGGAACAAGATAATGAACCTGCCAAAAAATAGGATCTGTTACTAGAGGAAAAGCAGGAAAATGATGTCACAAAAGCCAAGGGGAAAATAAAATTAAAAAAACAAAACATGGAGTGGGCAATGTAAAGTTTAGAGTTGGAGGTGATTACATCTTATACTTCATTATTATTCAACAGTTGGCTGGAAGTCATGAGTTGGACTTGTTTTAAGCGGAGAAACTTGAAATTTGAAGGTGTTTTGGTCATCAACTTTAACATTAAAGGTTCCAGTGATGAAGACAGAGATAAGAATGGAAAGTTCAGGCACATGCTCAAGTAAATTAAGAAAAGGAAGAATCTGGGGGCCAGGATGAAGTAACCAGATGTGAATTTCAAAGGAGACAAGTCTGGTATAGCAGTTGGAAAAGAACAAGTATATTGACTCCTGCTTCAAAGGAGGAAGGAGTGGAGAGAAAAAGCTCCCAGAATCATTGAAAGGATAGCTGAGGATTTTCAGGAGAAATCCAGAAGATGTTAGTTTAAGAGATTAATAATGGAACTGGGGTTGTTTGCAAGAAAATAGGGTTTTTGAGGCAAAGGTAGGATAGGTCTGAGCCAGGCATAGGGATGAGAGCTAAGAGGCCACAGAGGGAAAAATTTTTGCTTGGATCAAATAACAGACCTCGCCCCTCCCTTCAGGAAGTAAAGTCCACTGGGAATGAAGCCTGGTTTTGCTCAGTCTGCTCTTTTTTCAGGCTCCTATAAATGCTCACTTGTGCTATGTTTCACAGTATGCTGAAGCAAGAAGCTGTTTATTGAAAAGGAGTAAAAACCCAAGACATGGTATATTTGCTTTTCTTCTAAAAGAGCCTTACTTGATGAGGCTTTCTTTCCTGAGTTTCGCACCAAAAGGTAAGACAAATGTAATTTTGTGCTTCATTTGATGAACAGTCTGGATATCTTCTTCTCCCAATACCAGCCTTTCTCCTTCCCCATCTCAGTCCAAAAATTCAAGCATTTGGTGTTATCATGTTATCCCAGACCTAGGTCTGTTCCCCACCCAATTACCAGTACCTATCCTGATGTATGGAGGATTAATAAATTAATTGTGCTAAATGGACCCTATTCTAAAGTTATCTTTAATAAAGGGCTCTCTGGAGGTGCCTTAAGATGTCTCAGGCTTTTTGGAGGTTGGGGAAGGGCTATCAGACCTTATTAAGGGTATTAGTGAAAAGAAGGAGCCCCTACAATTCATCTTTTTAATCACTTCCACAGAATTATGTGCTAATCGTTTATTGAATTAAAAGTATTTCCCACACTATCAACATAAAAAAGTAAAAGGGAATTGGTCAAATCCATTATGAGAGAATAGGGTGAAAAGGCACATGAATGCTCTTCATTCAAACCAAGAAATAGATCAGGAATTCTTCAAGATTCCTTTTCTCAAATATGTGAAAATTTCAAGAAAGGGATCAGGAATCTCTCAGGTTCCTTTTCCTCAAATATGTGAAAATTTCAAGAATGTCCCATGTTGACGGGTCAAGAATTTTATAGATGGTTGGTATCCCTTTGGTGGAACAATCCTAATGATCTTTACCTCCATCTGACCCACAAAGAGCATAATTTTCAAGGACCATTACGTGGCAATCAATTTTCTTTAATTAAAAAAAAAAAAAAAAAAACCAGGACTGAAGAAAATTCTCCAAACTAAAAAATAAGTGTAAAAACAGAATGTCTTAAAACCAAGTTCAGAAAAATAAAAGGAGCAAGTAAATTCAAAAGTGGTGGGTGTTTTCAATTAGTAAACTGTAGAATATCCTAAAATGATTGAAATTGAGCTTAAATTACTAACTAGGAAATGGGCACTTTCTTACAGGATTTTCTTACGAGTGAGAGAAGTGGGACCAATCGTCATGCTGAAGGGGACAAAGTTACATCCTTATACTGAACCCCTTGATGGAGGATGGGGATGGATGATAGTATTTCATTTCTTTCTGGTAAAAGTTTGTGAGATTATAATTTTTACTTTCTACTAGAATATCCAAATTATGATCAACTGCTTTACTTTAGCTTCCTGCAGTTGGAACATGGGGAACATGGTCCTTTCAAGGAAACATAAAGGGATGCTAAAAGGATATAGAGAGGAAAATTAATACTTTGGCAAATGTCCATTCCTGCCTCCCTTCCCTATGTATGTATGCAAGTATGAGAGTCAGTGGCACAGGATTACCCAGTGTGGTACACCCACATTAAAGAGGGAACTCAGCTCTATAAACAAAACAGAACTGCAGTAGCTCAAAACAAATGAGAGATATGCAAATTTAGAGATATCTCCATTCCAAATGTTTGAGTGAACTATTTGTGTTTGATCTGTGGCAAAATCTCCCAAGCTCATATTGGTCTGATCAGCTCCAGCTGGACACATTGTGCTCTGATCCCAATATGTGATGTCATTTTGAGCTTCTTTTAGAGAGATAACTGACCACCCATGGTCAGCAGCACCCATCATTCTGGAAAGGGACAAAGAGAGTAGCTAAATTCTCTTCAGAAAGGCAGATTAAAATCCATTGTCAATATACAACTATTTGTAACTTTCTTAACTTTAAAAAAAATTCTACTGGAAAACTGACCTTTCCTCATTCTGAGTTTTCCCTTTGTTAAAAAGTAACTAGCCTTCACACTCAGTTCTACAATTAGTCCCCCTTTCCTTGAGGAGCTTGAAGGAGAAGGAAGGGGGGAGAGGGTCAAGTTGACCCACGGTACAGTGGAAATATCCCCCAGACAAGGTTCATGTCTACCTCTATCACCTTCCCATCACTCATTCTTAGAATGGTAATCCTATACAACCAGACACAAGTCAAGCTTTATTGCCATTCTTAAGAACAGAACTTCCTTCATTGTATACACTGGGTGATGGTGCTGGTAGTAAGGAAATGAAGAGGGGCTCCAAATAATTTCCATTTGGTTTTAGATTGAGTCAGAAAATAAAATAATGCGTAGGCCTTCAGGTTGAATCTTTTTCAGCTCAGTCTAATAGGGAGCAAACTACATGTCTTATTGTGCAGTCATGTCTAATTCTTTATGATACCATTTGGGGTATTTGTGACAAAGATATTGAAGTGGTTTGCAATTTCCTTCTCTAGCTCACTTTACAGATGGAAAAACTGAAGCAAGAAGGTTAAGTTACTTGCCCAGAGTCACCCAGCTAAATAATTGTCTAAGCCCATATTTGAACTCAGAAAAATGGGTCTTTTTGATTCCAAGTCCAGTGCTCTATCCACCACACCACTTAGCTGCTAATAATGTATCTAGGAAGTAAAAAAGTGTTCATAGTGGAGACCAGAATTTACAATTCGTGGCAATAACCAGTCAGCTGTCATATCTATCTCTCTTGAGGGAAAGGAAATGGCCCCCAAAATCAGTAGCAGGACAGATATTCCTTGGCTGGAGTTCATTCAATGCATCCTATTAAGTTGACAATAAGTGCTAGCCAGCATTGTGCCAGTACTTGAAAATATTAAAGTGAGCCAATTTCAGTCTCTATATTCTATCGGAGAGAAAAGTGTCCAGAAATATAGGACACACACAATATAAAATGCAGATTTCACAAATAATATACCGTAATGAGGGCAGGGACAATCAGGAAAGGCACTTTGGAGAAGGCAGCACATAAGCTGAGCCAGAAGAGAAGAAGACTAAGGTTGGGGACCACTCCAGGCACAGAAGCTAAAGATGATGTCATGAGAAGCATCAATAAGGTCCCTTCTCTGCAGCACACAGGCAGTGTGTGCAGCAAGTAAAGTATAATCAACCTGGATAGTCCAGAATCAGTCTCTGAAGGGTTTTAAATGCTAGAAGCTGTGGAAAGCTTCTTAAGCAGGTGTCTGGTCAAACTTGTACTTCATTTGGCAGCTGGAGGGAAGGAGGACCATTTGGAGAGATGAAAGAACCTGGGAGGACAAAAAAAGTAGACTATTGCTACATAGTCCAGGAAGGAGCCAGTAAGTCAGAGACTCACAAAATGCTTGGGAACCACAAGATTGTTTCTGTCCTTTGTTCTCGAAGAGGACCTTAACATCAGGAAGATGATGCTGTGACATGCAAATGAGTGGGACTGAAGTGAGGGAGGCTGTGCAAGATCACCAGCCTCGCTTTCTCCTCAGCAGCCCTCTGGGTCCAGGGACCAGATACAACTCAGGAGGACTGGAGGTGGCCCTAGATGCAGTAGGAGATCCTGGCCTTTTGAAGCTAAGGTCTTTAACAGGCTTCAGTTTGATTGAGGCAGCACCTACTTGGTGGTTAAGACTAGGTAGGAATTGAGGCAAAGAATGATTTCTTTTACCTACTCAAAAAAACCTCATCTGGGACAATAGATCCTCAAGATTGCTGGCCAAAATAGAAACAACTGCCTTTAGAAGAAACCAGATGCCAAATGCTGATTTCACTTTTTCTTCTCTAGAGGAGAGAGATTTTATTTTCAACATGAGATGCTACAAAGTAACTTCATAAACTGCATAATTCCAACTAAAAAACTTGAGAAAGTACTCTGTCGTTCCTCTCCGCCCCCCTCCCCATGCCTTTTTTTTTTTTTGTCATATTGAAGGCTTAAAATTAGGCTACTTGAAAAAATACTTTCCAGGAAAACTTTTCCAAAGGCATATAATTGTTTTTGACAGTAAAATCACTTTCATGATACCCAGAATTTTTAAGGAGATCGCTAACCTCATTTTCAGATGATTACCACCATTAATTTGTGTCTTGGTGCCATATTTCAGATTATGTTAGGAATGCTCTTTCTGGGCTTCTCCAGCCTGAGAATCAGGCAGGGAAGCAATATGTCAAAACAAAACAAACCAGCAATGGAAAATCAGGAAATATGTCACAACTATCAACATCAAAAGAAAACTGGCTTCTTGCTAAGTGTCCTAGAAATCACATGGGGGAGGGGGGGCAGAGCACAACTATAACGTTTTAGTCCTCCTTGACATCTCTGCAGTATCTGATACTCAAAATATGTTTTCTAAGATGACTGGACCCAGCTCATCCATCATCTATCCAAAATTGCCAGGCAGCTCAACTTTATACGCAAAATCTATTCAAGAATGCATGTTATGGTCTAGCTAAGAGATGTTCTTCGGGGCCTTGAGGCTCAAAAAGAAGCCGGTGTTAGAGATGTATACCTGAGAGTCACCTGCACAAAGTTAATCTAAATTATGGAAGTGAATGAGATTCTCCTAAGAAAGAACTAACATTATGAAGAAGAACTACCTTAAAAGATTAGGGATAATTGTGAATTGGAGGTTGAAAGACCATACTTGGAATTCCCTTTTTTAAAAAAGATTCTGAGAAAGGAACTGGAAGGTGATTCTAAGCTCTAGAATACTGTGGTTCTACAACAGCTTTATGAAGCAGATGGTCAAGTCCTTTTCCTTGGGATGGTTATAAACATTTTACATATAAACATACCCTAGTCTTACAAGGCCTTCACAATGCAGCTCCAACACGCTTTCTTTCTTTCCTCACTTTATTTCACATTCTGAATCCCAGCCAAACTGCACTATATAGAGTTTGATCCCATTCAATCTTTTTATTTCCCTTCAAGGTTCCATTTATGTGCAGGCTCTCCATGGAATCTTGCATAATTCCACACAAGCTAAGATAACCCCAATCTTCATTCTGGGTTGAATCAGTTTTTCAACAGTTTTCAACACACACAGTACCCATTCCTAACTCTTATAGTGTGACCTCTTTGTGGACAGGCTGTTTTCATCTTCTAAGGACAAGTTGGAACTTAATAAGTGTATGTCAGCTTAGAAGCGTAAGTCATCTTAGAAATCATGTTTGAATATCTGATACTGTAGAGATGTCAAGGAGGACTAAAAAATAATGGCCAAGTGAGAGGGATGGAAGCCAAATTTCAAAAAAGATAGTGAGGAAGTAAAGGCAATCAAATGTAGTCTTTAAAATACCTGATAGGGGCAGGTAGGTGCTACAGTGGATAGAGCACCAGCCCTGTAGTCAAGAGGACCTAAGTTCAAACCTGGCCTCAGACATTTAACAATCCCTGGCTGTATTACCCTGGGCAAGTCATTTAACTCCGATTGCCTCAGCAAAACAAACAAACTGACAGTGAAGGGGAATAAAAAAATGGATGCTAGCTGTAAAAAAACAGAAGGGTCAAAAAAGAAACTATCCAATTTGAGGAAACCTAGCAGATGAAAAGATCCATAATTTTTGGAATCATAACTTGGGAGACAAAATGGGTTCAAGTGCACAGGTAAGGTAATTCAACCCATTCTTTTGGGGAAGTTTTGAGACTTCTCACACTCCTTTCTATCTACTCCAGTTTATCAATGTCCTTCCCTAAAACATGGCACCCAGAATTTGAATCTTTGGCCACAGGTAAGGAAACACTTTTCCCAAGATGTTCAGGAAGCTTTTATGAGGCATCTGTGACAGAGATATAAAATCTCAGCATTCAAAGCTACTTGAGAGATGACCTAATCCAACCTGTAACTGCACAAGCCATATGCTATAAAGTGGGAGGAACAGGAATGGGATTCAAAATTTTGAGGAAAGAAAAAGTTTGATGAAATCACATTAGGGAAAGAGATCTTGAAATATTAGAAAAAAATGCTTATGTCCCCAAGTCTACTCAGAGAAACATCCCCAGCTTCTTCAACCCATTTTATGAGACAACTGAATCTCTTCACTATCCTGGCTGGCCACCTCTCTCTCCCAATAATGCTTCAAAGATGAATAAAAACAATTTAGTAAGTTTTCAGGGAGGATTTCAATTTCCTGCCAAACTCTTTAGTTTTAATCTTCATTGAAGATCGTTCTCTTTGGTGGAGGAAACAAAAACAAAAAATGGGTCCCTACCTAACAGAATCCTTACTAAGCATACCTTACTAATCAAGGCTTATAAACGTCTTATTTCCCTAGGTGCTTAATTATTACACCCTTTGTCACCTAGCTACACAGACTAGGTCCTTGGCACAATTTCAGTGTTGTGCAATTTCCTACTCATGTGCCCAAGGCTACAACCCTCCTGGAGATCCACATTAGAAAAGTACAGCAAATCTGCCAATTGACATTTGTCCTTATTGCCACTCCCTTCAGGTTTAAGAACGGTCTGTTGTGTCCTTGCCAGTCTGACACCTTATGTTTCATTGGGCACTTGCACTAAGGACTCTTGGCATTAACCTGTTTAAACTAACAGTCATTATTTATTACTGAGAAAGATTCTCATCCTATCAGTTAATTAAGGTGGCCTTATATTGACAGAAAAGGAATTCATTCTCATTCACTCCACATCTGGGCCATTGAGATCAGCAGAATACAAGTGGGAACAAAAAACTGACCCACACTTGTTTGAAGAGCAAGCATTCTACAAAAGGGTTTGCAAGCAGTCCTCTTCAGTGAAGCAAGTCATCTTCAACCATGGATACTTTAGAGAGATCTCTAATACCTAGAACCAAACAACAGGAAGCATCTGGAAAAAGTCTAAATATATGATCCCGGATTTTTTTTTTTTTAAGCAGCAGGACCAGGACTTGAACACAGGCCTTCTAGTTCCAGGCCTAGTACTCTGTCTTGCTACACAACAGAACAGAATAATTAATGAGAAAAAAAGGGGGAACAACTCCAGGATCTTGGTCCTGGACCTAAAGATGATGTACAATTCAAAGACCATTTGGGCTGTGCTATGCCAAGTTAATAGGAAGACAGCAATAAAATGAGTCCCACTCTTGAGCAGTTAGATTTTTAGTAAGGGAAAATGACATATATGAAGCTAAGAGTATGCAAAAGACAGGATAAAATAAAATGGGAGTTTGGGGGATGAGGCAGAACGGCTTCCAGTGGGGATAGGGGAAAGAGGAACATGGGGAGGGGAAGGGAGAAGGGGAGAGATTAGGAATAGAGTCCACAACTTTTACCCACGTTTAAACCTCCATAGGACACTACCCTTTCCTGATCTTTCTTGCTGTTATGATTCTCCACTTTTTTTTTTTTTTTTTTTATAGCTTTGGCCCCTATCAGTTTGTCTCGCCATAATCCTCTGGGATGACACTTCCTTAGAATCAGACATTGCTACCAAAGTTCCTCCAACTCAAGCTTTCCTTCTCTGGTAAATAGAGCTACCTGCTAGGACAGACACAATCAAGACCCCCAAATAAGACTGCTCTTATTTGTATTCGTTTGTTTTACATGGTTATCAGTGGGTATCCCTTACACCCCCTCTATAAGCAGAAGATGAGGCAAGATTCATTTTCACCTTTGTGTTCCTAGAGCCGGGTACAGGGCCCTAGCCACTGTTTAATAATTGAAGGGGTAAGAGAATGTGGTTGAGCCAGGAAGGAAAGGAATTATCTCCTGTATTCAATAATTTCCATCTAGTACCTTACAGTTTACACAGCAGTGGCTGGTACAAATATCATCTTAGAAGCAGGATCCCATAGTGGAATGACAGACCTGAAATCAGACTTACGACTGAATTTTGCCTCAGATACTCTAATACTGGGATCTCTGTGACTAAAGGTAAATTACCTAAGTGCTTTGTGCCTCCGTGCCTGAAATACCTACCAATGTAAAGACCAAACAAGATATAGTAAAGCACTCTACACATCAGTTTTCATTAATTTTATAGATTGATAAACAGACTCAAAGGAATGAAATATGCCTTTCCGGCCAGCCAATCTTGCTTCTGTTCGACCATCACAAGCGTCCACAATGTGACTTGGGCAGGGGTAAATTCTTTTGAGGAGCCATTTGTTAGAAGAAGGGAGTGATGAGGTGATCAGTATTCTATTCTGTGTTAAGGTACTGAGATGTCTTCTCAAAGACACTCTGGGAAAAACAGATGAAGTCTACAAAGTTACTGATCCTGGTTCAAAGAGAGGAGAGGTTGTCATTTAGCCTGCAAGAAGTGAACATTCCACACCCAAAGAAAGTCACCATCAGCCTTTATGGGTAACAGAAACCAGACTCAGAAATCTAGAGTGATAACAATTTACTTCCTCTTCTAGTTATTCTTCTAGTCTTGTTCTTTTGGGGGACAAAAATGTGGTTTACCCCCCAAAAGTGTACTAAACAAGGGGAAAGGAACTCTAGCCAACTTTGAAGAGAAAGCTTGTACTATGCATGGCCAATTTCCAGTCTGTGCAGAAAAGAGGTCATTGTAGAACATGGTGGTTTAATAAGATACATTCACTTCCCCGCTCACTCTCAGAGCTCTAAGAATTCCAAGATAAAGCCAGAATGAAATCAGTCAGAGCAGTGTTCAGCAGCTGATACAATGTTAGCAGGTCTATTATTCCCCATTTAGCTCAGCAGACACAAGGCCTTGAGGGAATAAGTATTGAACCTCCCTGGAAAGGGAGCCCTTCACCAGGTAACAATTTGGACTCTGGATCAACATCATCTTTGGGCTAAATACCATTCTCTCTTAAAAGATATTTGGAAAGGGATTCCTCTTATCTTAGAACTAAGCAAGATGAAAAACAAATACTTAGGGTTAATTCACAAAAATCAAAATAACATCTCTCAGAGACCCAAGGCAGAAACTATCATATAATTTACACGCAGGAATTGGCCCTCAAAGTGCCCCAGATCCAGAGCTGGAAGGGATCTCTGAGATCACACAGAGTGCAGGCCTCTCATTTTACAGATAAGAAAGCCGAGACGCGTAGGCCTCTGCCCCAAGTTACACAGCCAAGTCACTAGTACCTCTCGGACTGTCCCTACATAGTTCTGCTTTTCACCAAGGCAGGTGAGCGATTTAATGATGGGGGAACAAGCTGAGAGCTAACCCTCTACAAGTATCAGCTGGAGCCATCAAGATCCTGGACCACTGTGGAGCTGGAGGGCAAATGTGAAATCTGAACCCGATTCCAAAGGCTGCATATAAGGCCCCCAGAGCCGAGCTTGAAGCCTACAGCTCTTTCCACTTACACGCTGTGATTTTATCTGAGTTTTCTTCAGGATAAAACACCAGCATCTCCTCCTACTGCCTCTCATGTGAGCTCTACCGTCCTCCGCTAGGGACCACCTAACAGCAAAGTCACTAACCTGAACTCTCTGGTCTGCTTGGATTTAGGTGAATATGCTTCTAATGGGAATGACCAAAAACTTTGCCATTTTCTTCGTGGTGTTTCAAGAAGAATTTGACAGCACTTCAGAGCAGATCGGCTGGATTGGCTCTTTACTGTCCTCGGTCCGCTTCATAGCAGGTAGCAGACAAGCCTGTTTCAGAGAGTGGGTGCCCCAAACCAGCCACCGAGGCTGAAGGAAGACATTGGGCAAGGTTCCCTTGACCTTGGAACCTTTACCAAAATTCACTCTGACTGCTCAGCACCCAGTTCCTTCAAGGAGAGTCTTCATCTACATTCTATTGAGTGCCTAATTACAGTGCAGACCCAACTTCCAAAATTAATGATTATATATCTTTCTTAAACCCTGCAAATCCCATAGCATTAGCATGGTTTGGCAGGCTGGACATCATCAGGTCAAATATTCAAGGTCTATTCCATAATACATTCATGGGCACACCATGGATGCAACTATCCTCCCCTACCCATCACTCACCACCTTAATTCCAATAGATGGACTGAAAGCTGAAACACAGCAAACTGACTCACATTTTTCTGCTGAAGTACTTTAAAATGAATTTTCACTATACTAGTCATCCCAACTTCACTAGCATCTAACACGATATGAGTACCCCTTAGATATAAAGAGGAAGGGCAGAAAATGCTATGGACTTTCTATTAATAAAAAGACAGCTTAATGGGCTGTCCTGACACTGGTGATTCACCTTTTATCCCCAAATATTCTGAAGATTGCCTTTCAGCTTCAACTTCTCCTTTACTAAAATAAATCCTTATTCACCTTCTTGAACCCTCATTTCCATTCAAGCTGTTATCTCCTCTCCCTTTTGTCTTTCCTTAAATACTAGAGCTTTCCAAAACACACTGGCCAACAGATTGTTAGAACACTTCTCCTATACATTCCTTTATTCTATTATTACTTCTATCTCTCATTGCTCTTGGTCTCTCCTAACATTTTTACAAAGCCACCTCTCCCAGGCTATTACCCAAATGAAGCTTCAAAACTCATATGCTCCCAATTAATCGTCCTTTTGGTCTACACATTCTGAAATTCAACTGGGTCCATCAGATAACCCAGAAAAACTGTCCATTTTTTAAGTGGTAGGCCTTAACTTTTCCTTCAAACCTTCTTCATCTTAGAAATCACAAAATAACAATGGTGCTGGAAACTCTCCTTCCTCATTTATGCTATAAAGTTTGACATCTGTTGTCTTAGTTTCAAGAATAACCTTTCTTTTTCAAGTCTCATTCCCTTTTCCTAAGGTCCACTGGCTGCCATATTCTGTGAAAAATTAGGAGAGAAATCTACATCCATTTTTGGTGCTCTCCTTATTTGCACTGGATATTTGATCAGCAGCTTGGCCACAGGCATCTCCTTCCTCTGTATATCTATGGGACTTCTACCAGGTAAGTCTAAAGCTATCTGCTGACATTAGCTGATCACTTTTGTTGTACATTGGTTCAATTCTATTATTTCTTCTCAGGAGGGCTGTTTACTCATATATCTTTTTTTACATGTTTACTGAATCCCTACCTATCCATGGAAAGGAATCTGATTCCAAGTTTTTGCTTTTGCATTATTTTTAGGTTTGGGCTCTGCTTACGTATACCATGCAGCTACTGTGATAACTGCTAAATATTTCAAAAAACGACTGGGCCTTTCAATGGCTATTGCTCGTTCAGGGATGGGGCTGACATTTATGCTGGCACCTCTCACAAAAATCTTGATTGATGAATATGACTGGCCGGGTGAGTCATCCTGACAATAGCTCTACGGACATTTTAAACTTTGCTAGACTTAAGAATGCATTTTAAAAAATACATTCCTTTCTCCCTTGACAACTTGATGGCTGGATGCTGTGGCAACCAGTTTAATGGGAAATGAGTAGAAACAGGAAGACCCTTAATTTTCTACTTCCCTAGAGATGGACTAGTGGGACAGGTCTCTAAATATTTTCAGTGCTTATCAGCGGGCATCAGACAGAGACTTTTAGAGCTCATTACCAATCTCTTATTAACTCACAAAGTTCAGATACAAGAGAGAAACACTGTGTAACTTGGAAACATACAACAGTAAAAATGACGAAGCAAAAATAGATATATCTTAGTAGTTTCCAGTATTTTTTTTCTTCAAGATTGGCAAATAAAGAAGAAAAAAGAAAAATGGAATCTAAGCTTAATATATAATAATAATAACTTATTATTATATAATAAATAACAATATTGGGGAAATCCCCCTCTCCTTTAAGAACAATCCTTCTCCAGAGACACTGCTAATAATACATTATTAATAATAACAAACATTTGTTAATATTTATCATCATAATATTATCATATAATAATAAAACATTTAAGCTATTACAAATTTTATAAATGGAGGAAAAAATTATACACACACACACACATTCTCTCTCTCTCTCTCTCTCTCTCTCTCTCTCTCTGTGTCTTTCTTTCAATCCTGGCAAAGGAGTGAGTGATCTCCCTTTCTTGGGGGATAGGGGGAAGGGGAGGCAGGGATAGAATACAGTACAGGATGTCATCAGTGCTGTCAATGCAAGATCTGTGTACTCTGGTTTTGCTTAACTGTTTCTGTTACAAGGTAAGACTCATGGGGACTTTGCTAATGTAAAATTTAAAAAGTATCTATTAAACTGAAATACACAGAGGACGTGTGGACCCACAGGCCCACAAAAGAGCTTTATTTGTGATGGCACTCGGTAATCACTCTCCAAAGGAGAGCTAACATGATCAGAGAATCAGTAACACAAAGTGCACAGCCTAAGATAACTGAATCCCAAGCACCTCTTATCACTGTACAAAACTAGGAAGTGAATGTTACAGTTCTCATCATGACATTTTGAAATTAATAACTGGGATTCATGGACATTTGTTATCTTCCAAGATAATTTAAATTGTCATGGGATGAGAAAAGCAGTCAATGTAGCCTGTGGAATAAGTTCCAAAAATTTTGGAACTAGTTAATTCTACACTGCCAATCAATATGTCCTTATCCCAAAAGATCAGGGAGGGAGAGGGGGACTATGAAGTATTACAAAGTATTAATAGTTGAAATATCCTCCTTAAAGTTTTCCTTTTAATTATTCTTTATGAAAACAATCCATCACTCATTCTTACCTGTTTCTAAAGTAAATCTGCATTACTGTCACACAACACATGACTCTAATAAAACCCAAGCTGTGTAAGCTAATATTTCCACAAATCAGATCCCTGATGCACCTACGAAGGTTACAAACCTAAGAACACTGTTCTCTTTCACATTAGCTCTTGAGATGGTTCAGGTGTCCTAATGCACTACCCACTGAACACTCTGGCCCATTCAATTTGGACTAACTCTCAAATGCCTATTATTTGAATTTTGTAACTAACGGGTAATATATAAAAATGAGCTTCAGTAATCCTAGATGAAACTGTAGCCACTTCCTATTTCCCCTTCTGCATTCTCTTACCCCTTAGAGTCCTCACCTCACCTCTCCCCCTTCCCAGTACTCCAGCTACAAAGAACCATCCCCTCAAACCTTGCACTGTCTACTCATCACTTAGAGATATGCCAAATGCCAGATTCTTTGCCTAAAAGCTGAGCTCTTATTTATATAATGTTAAAATAATTCAAAATAAGTTATAAATGCCTTATAATACTTAAATGTGCTTAAATTTTTAAAAGAAGTGTACAGTATAAAATTAATCTCTAATTGGCAGAATGTAGGTTTTCCCCCACACACCTGGCTGCCCCAGGCTTTTAAGGGAAGAAAAATAAGATGTAGGCTTATTTTGAGCCCCTATTATCTGATCTCTAGAAAAGGGAGGCTGATAGGGAGAAGTAGGAGTAAAAGAGATAGGCAACTCTAATTCAATTCCAATTCCATTTTTTTTCATCTCTCTTTCATCTTCTAGGATCCCTTCTTCCTCAGTGACAACTAGGAGGGTTCCTTATAATTAACAAGGCTTAATGCCTCAAGTTATAATTTCAAACTACAAAGAATTTTTTCAATTTTGTGAATATGATTATTTCAATTCAAAACTTTTGATAATGAAAACCAAATCTCTACCAAATCTATAAAAACAAGATGAGAAGGAAATGTTAAGTTGAAACATGAACCATATTTTCTATTTAGGTGCCCTTCTACTACTTGGAGGGATCTCATTAAATTTAGTGCCCTCTACTATGCTCTTAAGACCGATCAACCTTAAAAAGGAAAAGCCCATGGCTACCGGAAGTCCGGATGCAGTAAGACCACTGGAAGTTCTAGCCAGCAACTATGAAGGGCAGTCTCCCACTGAAAAGTGTTTAGTCAATAAGGATGGACGAACTGGTCAAGAGGCAACAAGCTCGGGATACCAAGAGGATGACGGAGAGGTCTTTAGCAACAAGCCTCGTTTTGGAGACAAAAATGCCGTCCCATGGACCCACCAGCTTCATCTTGATTTCTCTCTAATTAAGAATCCTTTGCTTTACCTATTCACCTGGTGCTTTCTCTTCAGCCAGCTAGCGTATTTCGTCCCTACGTTCCATCTGGTAGCCAGAGCTAAAACTCTGGGAATCGACACTATGGATGCCTCCTATTTAATTTCAATGGCTGGTAAGAAAATTAAAACTCTATTTTATGCTGGTTGTTTTCCAGGCTGTTAAGCTTTATACTTAAAAGGAAAGATGGGCCTAACTCTGGTAAATTCCAACCTGTCATTTTCATTAAAAAAAAAAAAAAAAAAGACCAACAAGAAAAGAAAGGTGAGAAAGAGGAGACCACTTAAGAATAAAGAGCCTGGAAGAGAGTTTTCAATATTCTACTTAAGGTTTTCCCTAAATACAGATATCCAGAAACTATGTTATTAAATGATGAGTTCTAGTAAGTCAAATTGCCTACACTCAAGTTTCACATCTCTCAAACTTTCCCCATTGCTGGGATCTTTCCTCTTTTGACTCTTGGTATCTTGAGCTTTCTTCAAGGTTCAACACATCTTCTATCTCCTATGAGTAGTAATCTTTTCTTGATTCCCCTTAGTTATTACTGTTGTCACCCTCTTATGAGAGAAGTAGCCTTTTCTTGATCCCCCCTTAGTTATTACTGTTCTCACCCTCTCAGATACACTTAGATTATTTCCTCTGTAGAATGCAAGCTAAATGGGTATAGGGACTCTCTCTTCATTGTCTTCACAGTCCTAGTTTCCAGTCCAGCACTTTGTATAATGCAGACACTTAATAAATGCTTACTGAATTAATTTTTCACATATATTGTAAATTTACACTCTGGCTTTTGCAAGACAACAGCTGGTCCAAACAAAAAAAGATTAACTGTCTATAAGAATCCTCCATTCCCTATAGCTATGTGAAATTGATACAAAAAGTGTGGTTTGGAGGCTTTAAATGAACATCTTTCCTGGAGCAAGTAAGTCCTATGACAATTTATATTAAATCCAAACTAGATACACTGAATACAGTAAAAAAAAAAAAAAAAAACCACAACACTCATTCTTTTCTTCATCAAATTCTTGATTCGAATATCTTGATTTTATATAAACTCACAGCAGGATAAAAGATTTCAAGAAGAAATCTTACAAAGTTCTATTATGGAAAAAAACCTACAAATGTGATTTATGCTCTAGTCTCCCAAATCAATTCACATATCACAGTGAAGAAGCTGATGTTGTGAAAGATAATACACTTCGCATTTCTTACTTGAGTCATCCATTATTACTCACCACTTTCAACTTGCATTCAACCCATAGAATATAGCGATGGATTATTAAAATTTTATATTAGGAGATAAGAAAGAGTCCCAATTTTTCTTTTTAAAAAACTTTATTAATTATGCTCTAACCACCTTTCCATCTCACAAATATCCGAGCCCAACAGCACAATGATTTGAAAGTTCTAAGAGTCTACCCAAAGAATCCTGCTTAATTGGCAGAAAGAAAACTAGGAAGATCTTCTACAGAAAGGATTCCTTTGGGAGCTAATGGGTGGCCTGAGTTTCTTGTAGGGCATCCCTGAAGCTCTTAATCCTTTTAGAGAATCTCAGAAAAAAATGTGACTTTTAATCAATTCTGATTAGAGTTCCTCTTAAGGGATTTTACTAGGTGTATTTAGAGCCAATGAGCCAAAGCCAGACACTAATGGCAGAATCCACTAAATCTAATTTGTTCTCCCAGCTCCCTCCCATTACTCACCGGCTTTCCTTGTACATTTACGCCAGGATGCTGTGGACAGTCACTCCCTTTGAGGAGGTGAGCCGGTGGTGTCCAGGCTCTCATGTGATCTCTCCCAATGTCTCTCCAGGATTCACAGAGACCATCCTGCATCTGCTGTCCGGATGGGTCGCTGACCAGAAGTGGATCAATAACTATCATTGCTACAAGGCTTACCTCATCCTCTGTGGCATCACCAACCTGCTTGCACCTTTAGCCACCACATTTCCTCTACTCATGACCTACTCCATCTTCTTTGCCATTTTCTGTGGCTCTTATATGGCGCTCATAGTCCCTGTAATGGTGAGTAGATATGCTCATTAAAACTGTTAGAAGAAACCTTAAAGAAAGGCAATGAATTATTGCAATCTCCCTCAAGAGACTGAAGTTAGAAGTGAATTTGGTGGTTGGAGAAAACTGCCCTGGGGCCTGTGATGGCTAGAAAGAGTAAATAATGGCAAAGAATTACTGTATCCCTCTCCAAAGCCAAAAAGAAACTAAAGAGAACAAAGACAATTCAGGAGGAGCCTCAAATCTGCTTTTAATCACCACAGAAACTCTTCTGAATGCACTGCAGAGCTATGTTTGGCTCCTGACAAGATACAAAAATAGAGAAATATTCGTGGACTAGAAGGGGGTTTTACCTGACCTTTTGTGCCAGTTTTCCAGGCTGAGGCAGCAAGTCCTGAAAATTGCTGCCCAAATACTGTGGATTCAACATGGAACCAGGGCAGTGCTTCCCACGGGATTTACTTTCTCCAGTATTGTTAGCAGGGGCTTCTTCTCTGAACAGGAACAGGGTCTCTAGCTGTTTTGGCCTAGCTAATTGAGATACTATCAAAGAACCCTACAAAAATAAGAATGGTCTCATTGAGGCCACCAGGAGGCTCTCAGAACTCCATTGCCACAGTTTCCTACTTAAGCTGGTTTAGGAGAAGAAAACAGGTTATTTACAGCATCCTCAAATTAACTCTGGCTAAAATCTTAACTTCTACATATTGGCTACTTTCTGGGGAGGCCCCCAACTTAGCGCTATGAAATGGGAATGGCACCCTGGAGGTGAGCCCTTTCTTCAAGTACTTCCGGATGCAGCTTTTTGATGAAATACACCAGAAATTTGGTTGTGATCATTTGGTATTCAAAAAAAAAATTTTTTTTAAATAAAACTTGGGATAACATACTTTTTTTTTTTTTTTAAATATACTCCAACAATGGTTCTCTGATTCCAACAGATTGAACTTGCTGGGACTTCTGCACTAAATAAATTGTTGGGATTTACTGTCTTTTTTGCTGGACTGGCTGTTCTTTCTGGACCACCAATAGCAGGTAATTAAGTAAATCAACAATCAGGAAAATATTGATACATGCCTAAATTTATCAACATTTTGCTTCTGACTTATTCTCTTGCTTTCCCTTCTCCTCTTCCCCAAATGGTCTATGTACAATCCTACAAACTTGATGCTCCATCTTCTGACACTATATTCCTACAGATTCAGCCATTTTTCTTTCTCCTCATTTCCACCTAAAATCCTTCAAGGATTCCTTCAAGGGGTCAGCTCAAGGGCCACTTTCTCTAGGAAGTCTTTTACTGATCACCGAAGGTTAGTGGTCATTCACTCCTCAAATTCTTTTGTTCACTCCTTTGGGTACATGTAGGATTTCCTACAAAACAGGGGAGGGATATCAAGAAACTTAAAATCTTTTTTTCAATCCTTATATCCCCAAGTGTCTTGATATCCATTGTCTTATGCTTACACACTTAATAAATGCTTGTCGAATTGAATCTTGTCCTCAAAGGAATAGGAATAGGATTTTTGGGGGGAAATTGGCCCAACTGTTATAGGCAGATATCTGTGCCCTGTTACCCTAAATTCAGGGCCTTTCAGAACTCCATGGTCACAACTTGCTGGGTTGTGGAACTGCCAGACTTTCACTGAGGCAGACTCCCAATAGCTTCCTCCTTACCAGTTTCTTCCTTGCCTCAGCAGCAGGACCATTGTCAAAGGCATCTCTCTAAATTCTGATTGTTCTACAACAGCCCAGAGATCAGTCATTTGACTTTTCATGAGAAACTGTGTGTAATATACTGTCTGGATTAATAAAATTAGAAGAAAATGTGACAGGGGAGCCTTGTGGAAAGAGCATTAGCAAACATAGGCCCTGACAAATGTGGAACACTGAGCAAAATGAAGGCAGGTCTATGCTTATTTCAGTTATCTTCTCCAGACTAAAAATCCAACTTAAATTCACCTTAAAAAAAAAATTATACCTGGATAGCTGTTCTTGACCAAGGTCAGCATTTTAAGGGATAGAGTTGGAGAAAGAGGAAAAGAACAACTTCTAGGGGGAAATGTTCAGATGCTAGACAATAAATATAATACTTATGAATCATCTAGTAAAAATATAGCCAATAGAAACTCACTTTTATGCTTCCTTCAGCCATGACCAGTATTGAAGACAAGGAGGAACTTGATCTCGAACCTCTCATTTTTCACTTAGGTAGCCCCTATTTCAGACACTGTAAATTTAAAACTCAATAAAGGACAAAGATCAAAATAAAAATTATGCAGAAAGTTTATTTTCGTATCTGAAGTTAAATTAGGAAACTCCTTTAAATAAAGTTTTAAATGAAGAAGGGGAAAAAAATTACCAGATTATATTTAAAAACCAGTATGCATTTAATGAAATGGAGAAAAGGGAAATGTATACATGAGATTCCTTTAGCTGAACACTCCTTCTCCTACCAACAAAGATAAATGCTATTTGGCAACACTATTTATTTATTTCATATATGGAAAGGAGACCAGCATTTTAAAATCTAATATCAGAATTAAGTTTACGGGAAACTTCAATAGGCCAAGTGCCAGAAGGTGCCCAGCAGAGTGCTCCTATGCTTCCAATACCAACAAGTACTAATGAGAGTCTGAATTTAATTTGATTCTCTCTAATATGAATATTGCCTAGTTGGCTTACCTTTTAGGCCAAGAACACAGGGTAGGAAATGTCCCTCGATAATATATCAATTAGAGATAATATAATTTCATTTCTAATTCTAAAGGTAGAACACAGATCTGAAATTCTAATGTGTTCAAACTTTAAAAAAATAAATTTAAAGATTTCAGCATATTGAAAAACTAAAAGAAGAGCTTGAAAGATAAGAGGAGAGGGAAAAGAAGGGAATTATAAAACAAGAAAGAATGGCATAACAAAATACTTAGAAAGTGAGTGGGGAAATCTAAGAAATGTTCTAACTTCCAAATTCTGTACCATAACCTATATATTTCTTTTCTAAAACTAACCACCCAACCTGTAAATCTTAAATTCTAATTTTTTTTTATTATAAAAGAAAAGGATAAGGTTATTGTTGAAAACAAATGTTTATCTAGGGATCTTTGAATCGTGGGAATTTTTAGATTTAATATTATGCTAACTACAACAGCTAAAACAAAATTATGCTAAACTCCTTTTCCTCTACCATGACTGCTGTGCTGACCTGATTACAAGCAGCAGACAAGGGAGAATCATCAGGCATCAACCTGGTCTTTAACTCAACTCAAATGACACAATTGACTGGGAAGGTTTTTGTTGAACAGCAGCAATCAAGTCTGTGGCTCTTATCTCTACTCTAATGTTAAAATATTAAAGAAGCAGCAAAAATATTAAACCACTGACTGAATCGGTCTTTCTAGCAGGTACTGAACATTTTAAGACTTGTCTTAAGAACTGTGTGACAAAATGTCAGAAATAAAGTCAGAGATGGATCTTTCCACTTCAGTGCAAGTTACAAAAAATATTCTCTTTCCTGCTCAGGTCTAACTGAAATATATGACTCTCTTAGTGCCTTCTATCTCTTTATATAATAAGACTGCTACAGAAGACAACTTTTCCCAGGAATCCTCAATCTGAACACCTACTGGTTAATTGCTTACCAGAAAATTTATTTCTCCCTTCCTGGATAAGTGAAACAAGGGGGAAAAAAAAGTTAATTCTTTATTACTTGTTTTCAATTCAATTCAGGCCAACAAAGAGTGTGAGGAAATTTTAAATAGAACATAACTGCCTTTACTCCATTTTAAAGTCCAAGTATACTCACATATGCTTTCAAGTATTTATAAAAATTATTTCACGCATTTCTTTATTATGGATGTAAGACCAAAAAGTAGATAAATTCATAATTAGAACTTAACTGAAATTTGCTGATGTCTGAGTACTGCATAAGTACCTCACAGAATAAAAATGAATTTGACATTGTTCACCATCAACCTTTCCAACCCCAAAAAGTTACTGTGATTTCTGTCAGATCTCAGTAATACACCAAGGAGACCTCCAAGAAGTTTGGCTCAGTATGATCCCAGCTTGAAGCAGATTTCCTAGACCCACCCTGGGTTAATCCCAAGATTGCCCTTATGACTTGAACCATGTCAGAAATATCCTTTGTAGTTACCCAAACTTTATCACTAGGTTCTGCTACCTGAGATAATTTTTTAAATTTCAATGCTCAAACTTCAGAACATTTTCTTTGATTATTAATCTCATCTCAATGAGTCTTTTGATTTAGGGAAATCTGAAAGAAATTCTAATACCCTTAACAAACCTGAGCAGGCTATGAAGCAAATAGTCCTCAAATCCTAAATACAAATACAAAGCAAAAAAATGAAATGACTTACCTTCAATTCTTCATGATCCATCTACAATGCATGACTAATCTTTAAACTGCTAAAAGCTCAAATCTGTTAAATTGTCCCATCAAGGATTGGAATTAAAACTTACCTGTCAATAAAGTACAAAAGTAAGTCGTTTTTCCCCAATTCACTTTATGGTATCACACAAAAATTAGATTAATATGCACCCTCATCTTTTAAAGGTTTTTTTTTTTCTTCCTTCTAAAATATTCTTTAAAAAAAAATTCACTCATATTTTTGAGCCTGAGCAAACCCTTAGAGAAGGAACAATGCAGAAATGCATACAGTGACTCAGCAAGCTGCATTTACCACAGATTTTAATTATCAATAACAGTTCACTCAAATATCTAGAACTATGAATTACATGTGGAATTTGCTCTTTTAAGAAGTGTTGGGTTTCCCACTCATTAGAAGTGTTGAAACAAAAGGCTGGCTATTCATATAGTAGGCATTTTGTAGAGGAAATTCTTTTGGGGGTTTATCTGGACTAAAATTACTAATGGCCCTTTCCAACCCTGAAATTCTGCAATTCATCAAGTGTTATCTCCTCTATCTAATGATGCAAGCTTAAGACCTTAAGGCACTTAAACTTTCTCCTTCCATTTTTTATTTTATCTTTCAGATGGGTGGAATTTTTGTATTTTTTTCTAAAACAGATCCACAAAGGTTAAATGACTTATTCAGTCCATAGTGGAATTCAGGGCAACTTCTATATTAGAATCCAGTTTCCAAAGTGAGTAATTACAAATTGACTATAATCTCAGGTAGCTCCCTAATTCTGATATAGTTACCTGGGTTTTTAATACTACTTCTGCCACACTAGCCAGGTAACCAAGGGGTGAGCCAATTTCTCTTTTGGACTTCCTCACCATCCATAAAATAAGAGGGTTGGCTAAGGTCCCCTTCAAGCTCCTTCTAGATAGGACATTCTGTGACTTGGGGAGAACACATTAATCACGGCAACTCCCTATGAAATGCTAGCAAAATGAAACTTTGCTCTCTATCACCCTCCTCACGCCTTGGAATATTAGAACACTTTTATTCATATTCAAGAATTTCTATTAACCCTAACCTCTCTCCGGTTCCACACAGACACAGTTTCACCAGTTTTAACCAGCCACCTGAGACTTGCTTCCAGATACTGATCACTATGTTAAGTAGCTAAATTTCAAAGAGATTCACTGTTTTTGTCTGATGTTCTTAATCTTTTGAAACCCATTTTTCCTGATCTCCAAATGGGTGAAGGGTAAGAGGGACAGACGGCTTACACATGTGCCCACCAGACACCACCACAAGGCACCTATTGTGTCCTGTAGCCGCAAAAGACAAACTATAAATTATTTTATTTACATCAAATTGTTCTTGTAACATATCTAAACCCTGTAAGCTTCTATTTAACTCGACTGTCCCTGAAGTTCATGAGACCCTAAATCAAAAAACAAAGTATACCTCCAAAGAGCCTTTAACTTTTCCTTTTGGACAAGAACAGATCTTACTGTGAGGAGGAGAGGGAGTTCCTTCTACCAACAAGAAAAAGAAACTTCTCAGGAACTTTTAGCTTCCTGGGATTACCTGGGGCACTGAGAGGCTCACCTGGCCAGTAAGTAATAGAGGGAAGCCCAGAGCACTCTGACCTAAACAGGGAGACACCCCTTCTCCCTTAAAATGTCACGTGCTTAAATGAAATAAACTACTAAAATGGGCTGGGAAGAGAATCCAGTGGGAAATATGGATGATTTAAAAACATGATATTAACAACAAATTGTTTTTAATAAAGCATCAAACACACACACAAAGATAAGCCTTCCACAGGTGTGTCAAGGGTTGGGGGGGAGGTTAACCAGGAACTTACAAGCTTAATACCTTCCAGGAAAGAGGCAGGTATATCTTTCAAGTGAGGGGCTTTTCAGTTTAAATTGAAGATGTAAGAGAAGAGGAATAGAAGAGTTCTCTCCCTGTGAGTTTTAGGACAGCTCAGTCCAACACAACACAATTCAAGAGGCATTTATCATATTCAAGGTACTGCCAATGCCCAAGGCTCTAGGGAATCCTGCAGCCAACAATTAATGAAAAGGATTACTCAATTAAGGCTTGGTAAAAGCATGGGTTGAGTCTGTCCTTGAGGACTTCTCTTGGGGACCCTGGGCACACCGATGTTTCCAAAAGCACTCAGAGCACCTCACTTTCAGAGCTGTGAAGCAGTGTTTTACTATCAAGACTTACAACATCCTGGACTCGAAATAAGAGTTCTTTTATCTGACTGAGCCTTAAAACAACAGGGTCCAAGGCCTATAGCCCTCAACAGAAATAAGCTGGGCACGGTCACTGTCCTGCATATTGCCTCTGTGGGAAACCAGATGCTACCCTCCAGGTGGCAGAAATTAGCTTGTTTTCTGGGCAGAGGCAGCTTGCCTAGTGCATCGTGGACGCTCAAAACACATCCCTACTAGCATGAGTCCAGTCTGAAACAGGACTGATCATGTCACCTTCTGACCCATAACTCAAACTCTGTATATCTAAATCTCTCACACATCTCTACTCTGGATTTCCTAACAATTTAAAAGCTTCTAGAGTAACAGTTCATTGCCATTGTCTAATGGTCTGAATATTCTGGGGAAAAAAAAGGGGTGTCAATGGCATTCCTGATCCTTCTGATACATCGGTCAAATTGATCTTACATTTCATTATCTGGCTAGACTTGGCAGGCCACAAAGTAGTTCTCAACTTGCTATTGTGAGCAGCCAAGTCTAGAAAAGTTGAGAGACCTCATTTATTAAACGAGACAGTGCACCAATATTTCTGTTTAAGCCCTTTTTGACACAGAGCTTTCTGACACACACCTATTGCTACATTAAATAGCATTTCATCTTTACTTAGTCTTTGCTGGTAAAAGTCAATACTAATCCAATAGCTGGTGCCTAATTCCTTCTTTCCTTCTCCATCATCTTTCTTTTTTCTTCTCAATCACCTTTATTATCTCTATTTTTAAACTATATTTAAGATATTTCTTTAAAATCTAACTGCTCTCAAGTGCACAGACCAGAGATTGACAAACAATCTTTATCTCAAGATCTACTTTTGATTCTCCCAAAATTTTAAGGTCACCAAATATGGAGGAAAGTGGGTACTTTGGGGGTATGGGATGGTGGCAACCAGATGGGATGCTGACCACATCATAAAGTTTTCAATTCTTGCCTCTTCTTGACCAGAACCTTCTTGAAATAGCTCCTCCTTCAATCATATGCTGTTATATTTGTATGTCATTTTCAAAATTAAATTTCATTTTTTTAAACTCCAAATTTTGCCTTAAGATTTATTTGTGTTGAAGTCTATGTGAAATGCCAAATAAATCAAATTAAATTAAGTTCCTAAGGGTATATGACTGAAGGATGGTACTGCTATTTCAAGAAGGTTCTGGTCAAGAAGAGTCTTACTTTGGGACAGTCTTCTTCACAGAAATTTCTCTTTCTTTCCAGGTTGGCTATATGATAGAACAGAGACTTATGTCTATTCCTTTATCTTTTCTGGAGTGTGCTTTCTACTTTCATCAGTTCCTCTGTTCTTTATGCCCCTGGCCACAAAATGGGTAAAGAGGACAACAAAAAGCAGCAAAACAAGAGATTCAAACTAAAGCCCACAATAACTAAAGCCTGGAGAAAAACTAGAGATCCCTGATTTGGCATTAAGAAAAAATGATCACTTTTTAGCCAATGAAGAAGTAAAAACTAAATGTTCAATTAAAATTACAGTTTAACTGAAATGGTTAGTGTGGACTACTATTCTCTCACCACCAGACACTGCAAAATCAATATTCCTGTAGTTCAAATAAAGGGCAACTAGATCTAGCAAAACATGTGATCCAGGATTTTTCCATTTTTAGTTATACATCAACTTGCAAAAAGATTTTAATAAATTTGTAATTTGTTTCCCAATCATTTGAAGAATCTTTTCTTTCTGTTAAGCCCTATTACCTTCCCATAAAATGAATCAAGAGAACTGTTATCCTAGCTTAAAATCAGTGTTTCTCTGGAACCAGAATGGTGATTTAATTACTTTGTGGCATACATGTTCAATTTGATGTTTTCCCCACCTTTTTGTGTAGCTTCTCCACATGTTCACCACACTGAGTCAATTAAGTTTTCTCACCAAATTTTTGCTAATAGCTTTGCTTGCCTTCAAGGGAGAAATAAATTAGAGCTAGAATCATCAACAACATGGCCATGTTTGCTGTTCCTGCCCACAAAACAGCAGTGCATGGATTAGTGGTTAAACAGAACCACTCTTCCTCTTCCTTGGACCTCTATTGCCTTAGAGCAGTAGTACTTACCCCTAAAAGGGAAAACACTCTTATAGTAATCCCTCTGGGAATGTCTCACTCCTAGACCTTTGTGCTTGAAAGCAGGACTAGCTAAGAAATGTTTGGGTTTAATTCAGACTCTACAAACAAGTCCAAGCAATATTTAAAAGTTTCGATCCCTCTAGAAAATATAGTACTTTTATCACCTGTGACATTTAAAGATTAGAAGAGCCCAAGCTCTAGGACTTGTTATAAAAAGCTAAGGAATTCTGTTTAAGTATTTCTTCTAGAAGTTTCCAACAGTGGCTGTCATGTCCCCATTCATTTGCTACTTTACTTGTATAATTTTATGAGATCTCAACTTAGCTAATCAACTCCAATAAATATGATAATCATTACAAAGAGTTTATACAGTACACTTTCTTCTTAAGAACTCAAAATACCAGGGCAGCTAAATGACACAGTGGACAGAGCACCGGCCCTGGAGTCAGTCAAGAAGACCCAAGTTCAAATATGGTTTCAGACACTTAATACTTGCTAGCTATAGGACCCTTGGCAAGTCACTTAACCCCAACTGCCTGGCAAAAAAACAAAAACAAAAAACCCTCAAAACATCTCTTTCTGCCTTGTTGAGATGTTCTAAGGAAAAAGAACATAAACAAATATGTCTGTTTCACAGATGCTAAGAATGAGACCTTATCTTTACTAGGATGACCATAAATAAAAACTAAAACAGACAGCAATTGTCTTCTATAATTAAACTATTCTAACTCTTATTAGTAAAGATAATATTCTTCATAATGCTACAAGTATCATGAAGTATATTGAACTGGACAGGAGAGAGTGCAATGCACATAAAAGTGCATGAGAAAAATGCCACATAATGTTTCTACTATAAGAAAACAACAGGCAGTTTAAACTAATTAATTTCTGAAGACCTTCCAGCAGCTGGCTCCGTAGGATGTCAGGCAACTTAAAATTGACCAAATAAAGCACTATTTAGATAGAAAGTTCAAGTGAATACTGAAGCATCCAGTCTAGAATTTATTAAAAATATAGCCCTATGTATTATAACGTACAGATGACATGAAGCATGCTTCCCATAAACAATAGTGAATTTATTTTCTCTTGATTTTGAAACACGGTCTGCTTTTTAAAGATATCAGTCACCTGTAGTTTCCAGATGTTTCTCTTCCTGACTATCACCTACCAGCTCCTCACCTTCCCCTTTGCCTTTCTTCCCTTGATTCACACTACGACTCTAAAGCCGTGGTCCCCAGTTCTCCGCCGAACCAACTCCCCCACTATAACTCTAAAGCCGTGGTCCCCAGTTCTCCGCCAAACCAACTCCCCCACACTGGCCCGTCTCCTCTTAGCTCATCCCCTTGGTGAGCCAGTTCCACACGGTGCTGGCCAGCCAAGCTTCCTTCAGGTCCGGACCACTTACTACCTCCTCTTCCTTCCTCGTGCTGAACACAGGTGAAGCAAAGCCAGGAAACTGCGAGCCTCCAACCACGGCTGGGCCCTCTGGCTGCCAGGCAGTCCTACCTGAGCTCCCTCATCCAGCATATCCCTCCACCGCTGCCATTCTTCCAGGCTTCTTCATCTCTCCTCAAACATTCAGGGCTCTCTCTTCGCTGTCCCCCGTCACTAAGGCCATTCCCGCAAGCACCCCTTACTCACTCAGACACTCTCTCTTTCCATCCTACTCTCATACCAAGTTTACCAAACTGCCTCTAAAAGGGATCCCGTTCTATCCTGTGGTCCTCCCAGGATCACTTCCTCGGGCCTACAAAGCCGCCCCCTCCTCTCTTCTGCCTTTTTGAGACATAGGCTCCCTACATGGTACCAGCCACTCTCCCTCCTCTCCTCCTTACAATCCACTCCCCAACACTACTCTTCCTTACTGACCTCAGAAGCCACAGCCGGCAGCTTTTCCCTCCCATTCTCTCCGGCTTCTTCGGCAGTCTCTGACATTGCTGATCCCTCCCATGGTTCTCTTCCTCCCTTTCTGACTCATCACCCCTCTGATCACAGCATCCCTCAGGGTTCGGATATCCTCCGCTGAGCCACCACTGGTGGCTCAGTGATTACCCTACAGGCCAGCTCTGACCATATCACTCCCCACCAAAGTCCAGCCTTGTGCCCAGGACAAACACAAAATGTTCTACCTTCCCCTCAAGGACCTTCATAAACTCCTCCCACCTTTCCAGTGTTCTTGTATCTTAGTCCCCAATATGTGGACCCTTTGGTCGAGGGAGCCTGGCATCCTGGCTGTTCCATGAACAAGCCTTTTCATCTCTAGGATCTGAGCATTTTCTCTGGCTATCTTTCATGTCTAGAACACTCCTCCTCTTCCTCTCCACCTCTTCACTTTTTTGGTGACTTAAGTAAAATCCTATTTTCTATAGGAAGCCTTTATTTTAGTGCCTTTTCTCTTTCAAAGAGCCTTCCCTCTTTCAATGGTTCCCCCTTTAATTTAAATATAGCATGTTTATAATGTCTGCTTGCTTGTTGTCTCCTCAAGCAGAATACAAATTCTTTTACCTCTTTTTGTATTCCCAGCACTTAGTGCCCGGCACCTAGCTGAAGCTTAATAAATGTCTTAATTCAATGAAAATAATTTTAAACATCTCTGATTATTTTTCTACCTTCAGCAAGGGCTCATTGATTTCTATGCAGACATTCATTTTTGTAAGTGAGGCAGGTACCATACTGACTGTAACATTTGCTATTCCCTACCTATCAAATTTAAAGTATCAGGAATGATTCTCAAGTGGTGCCCTCCCTGATAATGCCTTAGCTCTGAGACTGTCTTATATATTTTATATGTATAAAATATTTATTAGCTGTAAACTCCCTATGGGCAGATTATATTTTGTCTTTTTTTTTCATCCCAATCACTTAGCACAAGACTAGAGTAGAAGCTTAGTAAATAATTGGTGATTGATATTAAGTTTATCTGAAAATTTCTGAGCTTTATGTTCTTACACAGTGTCAACTTGAATTACCTAAATGTCCTGCTATTAATGTATTCATTAGTGCTAAGATTCAAAAAGATATCAATAGATTGTAACTTTACAATAAAACTAATAAAATAAAATTTGGCACAATTAGAATATGCAGGAATAGAAAAAAGCAGGTCTAATATCTTTCATGGCTATTGCTGTGGGAGAGGAAGGATTTTTTTTTTCTTGACCAAAGGATAGAGGCTCTTACAAAAACCAAAATAGATAACTATGGTTAAAAATTAAATTTAATTAAATTTCTTAAAGCTTTTGCATATATAAAATACAAAATGGATAAAGAAGATAAGTGATATGTATACCCACGTATACACACACAGACATACTTTCCAGAATTATCTGATAAAATAGTTCTCTCCCAATCCAGTCAACTGCTTCCCTTCTTATTCAAGAAACATTAATTTTGCTTGGGCAAAAGCTCTCCAAGGTCATGTAATATTATCTATGCTGGCTTTTATAATTGCCTTTATCTTCTCTGCTGTGAATTCATCTCCTATTGTCCTACCCATAGACAACTTCCAGAAAAAGCAAAAACAAAAGCCATTCCTCCAGTAGATAAATGGTCAAAAGAAATTAAATACAAGCTCTTAAGAGAAAAATTGCAAACAAAATGAAAAAAATGCCCAAAGCACGAGTTCATCAGTACCTATCCATAAGAGGTCACTGACAAAAAGATTCCATATACACCAGCAACACTTTTTGGTAAGAACCAGAGAGAATGGATCCTTACTGAGTGTAAAAAATAGCTAAACCAGTGTGGTATATGAATGTAATGAGCTATAAGATATGATTTATCTAATGAACACAGAGAAACATGGAAACCTGTTATAAAACCTGATCAAAACAAGTAGAGCCAAGAAAATAATATCTACAAATGGCAGTAATATGAAAGGCAAAGAACTACCACAAAACATAATGTCTCCAAATAACATATGAGAAGATATCCTTTTCCCTCTACCCACTGAGTCCAATGGATTTGAAATATTCCATATATTTCTGAATATTTTTGATTATTAAAAAGTATTTTTTATATATGGGATGGTTCTTTGGAAAAGGAGAGATGCAGGGGAAATTCAATCAACTTTTTAAAATTATAGATAAATATGTATTTAAAAAGAAAGGAAAATGAATATGGCAAAATTACAAAGAAAGCACAGACCCAAAGAAAATATATAAGAAAAAATAGCTTTGCCACTTCTTTGGAGAGATGGGTTCATTTGTATAAAACACTGCATGTCAGATTTTCCAAAGAATCAATCAGTTTTGCAGAATTTATTTTCTTTTCATTTTCCATTTCTTCTTTTGAAGGATTTTTTTATTATAAGGAATGATTCACTAAGAGTGGGGAAAGAAAGAAATAGCAAAATCTAGGGGACATTACAATAAAAGATAATGATAAAAAACCTAATTTTAAAATGAAATAGTTTTTTATAAAAAAAAAAAGATAGTCAAGTAGGAAAAAATTTTTTATAAAAAATTTCTCTTCTAAGGGATTGATATCCAAATATAGATCACCAACATAAATATATAAAATCAAAGGCCATTCATTTCAAAAGGTTATGAACAGAGTTCTCAAAAGAAAAACTACAATGGTTAGCAACCATATAAAAAGACACTAAAAATCACCCAATAAATGGGCATATATCACCAAAGATGGAAGTACTTTGGAAAGATAAACCACATCCAGGTATTGGTGATGGAACTGGGCAGATCATTATGGAAAGCAATTTGTAATCCCTCTTCCCCCCCCACCCCCCTCCACACACACAGAGACTGAAATTTCCAACCTGTAGATTTCCCAGCTGCACCTGCGCCCCCAAGGGAGGTGACCAGGGTTGCACCTGAGGCAGGGCAGGTGAAACTGCCCGAAGAGACAGATGAGCAGCCCAGGTGAAACTGACAGGCCTATGCAACTGACTGGGTGTCCTAAAAGGCAACGGAGATGCAAGATTGGAGGTCAGCAGGGAGTCAGGGGAAGATGCACACCTTTGAGATCCTCAGTATAGAGACGGTCGTTAAATGCACAGGGGCTCACCAAGTGAGGCAGGAGTACACAAGAACAAGAGGGTCTAGGACAGAACCCTGAGGGACCCCTAAGGTTGGAGGCTGTGATCCGGAAGATCGCACAAAGACCACAGAGAAGATGCAATTAGAGATAGGAGAGGGTGTCCTGCAAACCTAGAGGAGCGAGTGATCTAACAAAGGCTACAAGGAAAAGGAGGACTGAGAAAAGGCCACTGGATTCAGCCCTGTTAGCTTTGCAGAGAGCAATTCTGGAGGAAGGAGAGGGCCGGAAGCTGTTCTGCAAGAGGCTAAGCCCAGCGGGAGGATGGAGAATATGTCAGGCTTGGCTTCAATGGGCCAGATAAGGGAGATTATGTATGGAGGAAAAACAAGTATGCAACTTGGGACACTTTCGATGGGAGACATGGGAAATAAGCCTGGAGAGGGAGGCCAAAGCCAAATTTTCCCAGGTTTTGAGTGCCAAAGAGAACAATCTATGAAGGAATTAAAAAAAAACAACCAGAAATGACACTTTTATACAGGACCAATTCCATTTTGATAGTTCAAAATCAGCCCAAGTTGTAGATAAGTCTGCCTTTTGTGATTTAAAAAAAAAAAAAAAAAAGTATCAAAGAATTCTTAAAAGATCCCAAAATCTCTCTTAAAAAAGAGTTTTAAAATGTCCCAGAGGGATAAATTTGAAACTATGTTTTCTGCCTGAATGGGAAAACTTCCTTTTTCACTTGTGTTGCTCCCTTGGCATTCAAAGAAAACAATCTATGATTAAAAAAAACAAACAAACAAAAAACAAAAAAAACAAAAAAAAAAAAAAACAAGAGAGTGATCCTTTTATATAAGACCAATTCCATTTTGACAGTTGAAGATCAGCCCAAGTTGTAGATAAGTCTGCCTTTTGTGATAAAAAAAAGTTATCAAAGAACTCTTAAAAGATCCCAAAATCTCATTTAACAGTTTAAAAAAAGTATCACGTCCAGAGAGACAAATTTAAAACTGTTTTCTGCCTAAATGGGATAACTTCCTTTTTTACTTGTGTTGCTCCTAAGAATAGTTTGATATGCAATTACAAAAAAAAAAATAAATAAAATAAAATATTTCTCAACTTGGCTTGTAACTATAGACAATAACATTCTCAGAGATGGCAAAGAGTCTGTATCTTAATCTTGACATTCCATGACATCCTATATCACAAAAATCAAGAATTCTGAAATAAGCCAAAAGGTAATTATTAATTAGTAAGAAAATGTCAGCTGTTCCAAGGTGAATGGGAATGACTTATAAAACAATTTGTACAAGTGTGATAAAGGGTTTTTCTTTTCTCACACTCTGGGATAATGTGTCCCAGCTTTGGAACAGAGCCCTTTATAATACCATAGCAATGAAATGACTCACTCTCTGGCAGGGGATTCAGGTTGTATGAAAAAAGGGGCAACTGCCTAAAGGAGATCAAATGTTATATCTCCAAATAGAAAACTATATCCTATGAGGCTAAAATACAGAAGACAGACTAATTATTAGCCAGTGGTATTGCTCGTTATTTTGCCAAAAGAGGAATCTAAATTCACTGTGCACTGTGGAGAATAATCCACACAACTTTTTGTATGTTTATATTCATTTTGTGTTCCTAATTTTGCTTTTTATCATAGCAGTACAACAGGCACATACAAAAAGGCAAAATGTGGACATCCCAGAAAGTAGGTATGACTGAAAGTAGCTCTCATAACAAGTTCTTCTAACCCTCTTCCTTAAGAACTGGGGTCCCAGTATTCCTAGAACACATCCATATTTAAACCCTTTCATTTCATTGAGGGACCTGATGTCAGTTTCCACTGTAGTAAAAATCAGCAGTGTTCCTTGAGAAGAGCTCAGGTTTTGAGCTCTTGTACACTCATGGAATCAAACTGACATTTCGCCACCATCAATAAGGTTGGGGGGTTTAAAATATGGAATTTAAAGGAAACTTACCCTTCCCTTTGTGCAGCTCTGACTTCCAACCCAGTTTCTATTTTCTAAAGAAACAGGAGGACAAGTGTCCCTGCCAGAAGTCTGCCCATGAGAACTCATCTTTTTAGCGGCTGGTTAAAATAACCAGATTCCAAAGCCCGTTATGACATTTTTGATTGTCAGTAGTGCCTAAAGAGAGACCCAGGAGGAAAAAAAAAAGTTTAACCAATCATTTTGTTATTACTTGCTTAAAAATATGTTTTCTTTTTTAGTGGAATTATTAAATTAACTTACTGGGATTACGAACTAGAGCTATATACTCCTTGACGGGCAGATAGCATAAAAAGAAAGTTATATAACTGTAACCATGATCACTACACATCAATATCATTTTTTTAAATACAGATTCGAAATAAAATAAAGTATCCCTACCCACAAACAACCAAATTAAGCTCCAAAGAGATTTTGTGGAATGAATTTTCCATCTGACCTCAAAAGTGTCCAGGAAGAGTGATTCTTATAAAGCTTTTCACAAACAAAGTGATTCTCTTACTTCTAATGAAAACCTATAGACCAAATCTGAATACCAGCAAGTATGGGATGAAAAACTAGTATTTCCCACAATTCCCCTCTACTACTACTCCCAAAGTATAGATTTATACACCCCAACTTTTAAAATGGAAAAAATTTATTGTTCAAGGCAATCTAAAAAACCTGAGGTACATAGTACATCTTTCTGGCACCTAGAATGACTTAAAATAATGCAAGATAAAGCAGTCTTTAAAAACCTCATATTTCTACTGGTTCCTCTAGTTTAACATTTAAAACTTTAATACTATTTCTCATGGCTTTTTTTTCCTCTTGATCTGTTTCTTGTTTCATAATTGTGACTAATATAGACATGTTTTACATGATAGCACATGTATAAACTAGATCAAACTGCCTACCTTCTTTGGAAGAGGAGCAGGGAGGGAAAGAAAGAGGGAGAAAACTTTGGAACTCAAAATCTTGTAAAAAGGAATACTAAAAATTTTCTTAGGAAAAAATATTATTAAAAAAAAGTCCCTCATTATATATAATGTTGGACTCCTCGCACTCATCCCCATTCCCTAGGAAAAAAACCATTTAAATACTTTTACATTCTACCAGGGTCAGCAAACTAAAGCCTTAGGGCCAAATCCAGCCCACTGCCTGTTTTTGTACAGTGCAAAGAATAGTTCTTAGTATCTGTAAATAAAATTTCATGTATTTTAAAATGTAAAAATTATCCTTAGTTCATGGGCCACACAAAAACAGACTGGAGGAACCTCACTGAGTTTACTGATCCCTGCTTCATATTTTAAAATTTATGGTGATTTCCAGAGCACATCAGTTATTATCCCTAATTATACAGATTAGGAAATGAAGGTACAACAGCTTACTAGGATGCCAAAATGAAATCAAGAAAAAGCTTATACTGAATTAGCTTAAGGGTTTTTAGGCTCAACTCTAGAATTTTACAGAAACACTGAGCAACTATGGCTAAAACAATGATTTCTTTACCTGAAAAAATACACAATACGTCTAACTTTTAAAAAAGTTATAACCCAGGAAGTAAACAAAAGCTCAGACATTCTGGTTAATTTTCCTGAGGTTGATTTAACTGAGGTTTTAAGTTACAAAACTCTTTGCTTGAATATACTTGCTAAAAGTCTAATACATATTATTAGTAAGCTTCCCTGCCTTGAGAATACAATAAATATAATATTTCTTAGAATAATCTTGTCTTTTTGGGGGGAAGAGATTTTGGGCATCAATCCTCATTAGCCATTATCAAAGCTACAGTTCTGCAAGACAAATGCCTCAGAATAAAATATAGTTTATTTTCTTAGTATGTCACTATTAAAAATAGATTATAGCAAAATTTGTTGAATGAGGATTGCTGGATTCTGAATCGCTAAAGTTTTATTTTGGTGTTCAAAACAGCCATTTATCGAGTATTTGCTTACCTTATGTAAAAGGATCTGTGACATTTCCTATAACACGGTAAAAATAAAATAAAATTCAAATATAAGTTCAATCGATTTCTAACTCTTTTAAATCTATCTACTGGAGGACAGGTGTCTACAATGTGTTACTTTTACATTTAAATTCCATTCTGGTCACATGTTATATGGATCATCTAGCTATGAAATTCTATGACTCTATATCTAAGTCTTTTTCAGGATTTAAAAAAAAATGTTTTTAGTTTGTTAGTGAACCAAAAGAATAGAGTAATAAAAATTTCATCTCAATCTCTCTCTTTCTCTCTCTCTCACACACACACACACAATCCCTTTACTTGGTTCATGTACAATAACATTCTATAAAGAGGAATCTGTGTCAATCGTCTAAGGACATTAAGTTAAATTAAGTTATAAAATGTGAAAACGTACTATAACTTTTTAGGCCATAATATCTTGATGACTACAATTCAAAGGAAGGAATTTTTTTAAAAGCATGAGAAGAAAGCTGAAGGGAGTAATAGAGGGTGAGATGCTCTTAGAGCCTTACTCTGGATAACAATTGTTGGAAAAAACTACTTTCGGAAGGAAGAGCATTCTGCTGCTCTTACAGATTCCATTAGGGCCCTCTGACCTTCCCTGCACGTGCTCTTTCCCATCTTCCCACCTGTCAGGATTTTTACAAAGTGATAAATCAGTTGTCTAATTTTAGCATCGTGCTTAGCAGTTCTCTAGTTCAGAGTTCACACCTTTCACACCTTTAAGAGTTCACATATTAGTTCACACATTAGCGGTTGAGATTCATAAGTCAGGATTCAGTATGAGATTCACAAGTTCAGTGGGGGAGATTCACAAGTCACAGCTCCCACAATCCTACTCTCGGAGGAGTCAACCTTTGAGTTCACACCTCTAAAAGAGCACATAAAAGGACAAGCACTAGAGACTTTTGAGAGATTGAGAGTGCCAGAATTCAGTTGGGAGAGTCAGAGCCAGGATTCAGAGAGAGCTGGAGGCTGAAGCTGGCAGAGGGGCAAAGGACTAGTAATAGGAACTCTTGGAACCAAGGAGGGAGATAGGCGTCTAAGAAAGCTAACCGGGCCCAAGGAAAGAGACAAGACTTGGAAGGAGAAAATAAAGGTTTGGATTTTAATAGCTGGCTGCAATTGAGGTGATTATTACACAGAACGAAACTAAGGCTGCCTCTAGAAGCCCCCCAAGAAACCTGATCCCAGAGAACAATTATATTTTAGAAAAGAAGAACACTACACCCACCCATAGAGTCCTTCCCTCCTTTCAAGCACCTGTCTATGTGAAAGCTCTCCTGATTACCCCAATTTCTCCCCTCCATTTCTCCTGTCCCGATTCTGAGCACAGACTTCTCCATGTTTATGCTAGAGGTAGCAGGGCTGAAGAACTGGACTCTAAGTGGTGGCCACATGAGCCTGGTCAAGTTGCCACCTGCCTCATTGCTCCAGGCTGCTGAGACAAAGGGGTGGAGTAGGTATGCACCTGTAGGCGCACCCCAGAGCTCCAAACCTTGAAGGAACCAAAGTCTGGTCCTTTTATCCTTGGCACGTGTCATCTTTCCCAACAGAACATAAACTCTTTCAGATGGACAAATTTCATATTTTTAATCTGTACAGACCAAGCAATATACCTGGCACAAGACAGGCATGTAACCGTTGATTAAATATGTGAATATAAGATTAAATTTATACCTATTATAGACAATGACTTGATTATCTTGCACTGCTAAGGCATAAATCACTCCAACAGAAAACTTTTATTTTTAGTTTTGGAATACTAGTTAATACATATACACTCACCTTTAGCTCTAATCCTTTTGCATTAATCCTACTGTTAGCAGCCTAGCTAGGATCATAGCTAATTGAAAAATACATGACCAATCGACTCTCAGTTCAAGGCACATTGGCCTTCAATTGGGATTTCAATTTAATGTAGTCCTAACACTGGAGATTAACCTACAGACTCCAGAATGATTCAGCCACTGACAGTATCCTTGACTAACTTCTTCAGGGGTCAGTTTAGCTCTCTAACATAAGGGTTCTTTCTTCACCAAGACTAAGCTGGACAACTGCGGATCAACTGAGTGCCAGCAAGCTGTTACAACTATGTAACCCTGGACTGGTTACTGGCAGCTACTGCTCTGGTTTGGTCAAGAATTTTCTAAGCCAGTAAATATTCGCCCCAGTCCCTATGCCTACCTTGTTTAACATGACTTCGGTAAATACCCAAATGTATTCATCTCCAAATGTATTCATCTTTTACTCGTCCTCATTCTCTTAACTTGCTCCAGCAATAAAACCTGAAGATTACCCCTTTCATTCAATCATTTTTCTACTTCCAAGTTCTCCTGGTAGATTACGTTCCTCCTGTCTCTTTTACCAACCCTTCAAAAAGAGAAAGTCCCCAAGTATAAAGTCAGGCTGTTTTACTTTCTCCCCTATAGTCAAAGCTCCATTGATCACCTGTATAACGCCATCATCCACCACAGGACTCTTCTTTCCCAAATGGACTCCCACCTCAAACTAAGTAAGTCTTCATTTTTAAAACACCTCCCTTTCAAAACTAACTCTTTCCCAGGCCCCGCCCCCAACTTTTTGTTATTCTGTTAAAGATAAGTGACCACTTATCTCCCAACCTTGACTTCCTCCTCCCTTAAGTCTATCGCCTTCCGAGTTTCCCAGTCAGAAATGACCCCTCTTCCAATCTTCCGTAAGTGATTGCCTATATAATAATCACTTACTTCCCCAGGGATAGCTCTATTGTTTGTCTATAGGATTATTTCTTAGCTTTTCTATTTAATGTCATTGACTTCCCCAAATGACTTGCAAATTTCTGGAGAGTAAAGTACTTCTTATCTCACCAAAGGACACAACTCTGAGTTGGCTTTGTTTTCACCTAGGATTATTTTATTCACTCACACCTTGATTATCAAAAGTTAGGCCCTGTTGACTGTAAACACATATATTCAAAATAATAATGTGTTATTTCAAGTAAAGACCACCAATTTAGGAAATTGGTCATTATAATTATGAACTAAGAGGTGAACATGAATACTCTAAAGGAGTTAAGGTAAGAGGTGAATAGGGGGATGTTCCTCCAGACAATATGGATTATCTTTTTCTCATTCCCCAGAAAGATCACGTGCCATTTTAAGCCTTAAGTATACTGTCTCCATCAAGGATATCATTTTATTACATGGTTGTCAGTATACTAACTTGTGACCTATCAATAAGCAAGAAAAAAAAAATCTACATTTCACCAAGTAACCTCTCTTTTTACACGTTAACATGCTTGTTCAGTTTAGAGGTGTACAAGTCCTTAGAAGTGCTCTTTATTTACAGTAGCACTTAAACCTAAATCATAATAAAGATAATGATCTGGAAAGCTGGCTACTTCAAACAAAAATTTTTTATAATCACAGGTCTTCATAAAATATCCTTAAATCAGTTAATGGCAATCTCTTTCCAAAAAAACAAGCCAACAAACAAACAAAAAACAGATGTAGGGAAAGGGCTTTATCCTTTTTTTTTTTTAAGGGCAATTGGGGTTAAGTGACTTATCCAGGGTCACCTTGCTACTAATTTAAGTGTCTGAGGGTGGATTTGAATTCAGCTCCTCCTGACTTCAGAGCTGGTGCTCTATCCACTGTGCTATCTAGTTTTGTCCCTACCCTTTACCAATGTTTTAAAAAGAATTATCTTCTGTATTTTCCGCCATAAGAGATCTTCAGACTCCAATAATGATTTCACTGATGTAGGATCTCAACATCTAACCCTAATCCAGATAAAAACTCTCTCTGATTTAAGTCTTCAGAATCATTGTAAACCAAAAAATTCATCAGCCTGTGGTCAATCTGTCCCTATGTAGGTAAAATGTGAACCCCTTATGCATATAATTCTTTTCCCATTTTCTTTTGTATAAAACAACTAAAATGCATTTAAGGTTTGTAAAGGTCTAAAACATGAATTTCCCCAAGATTGTTTACTTACTACATATTTAAGTATGTGAGATACCTATGATTTAACATGCTATTACTAACAAAAGGGCAATTATGGCAAATACAAATTTTTTTAAACTGGGATAAGAAATCACTTTCCAAAATCTTCGATGAAAATCTTTTGTGTAGTGTTTTTTTTAATGTCTTTCTTAAGTATTCCTGTTCAAAAAATGAAGACTGAATACTCTGAAATGTAAATAAAATAAATTCCTAGGTGGCACAGAAGCCAAGAGTGCTGGGCCTAGAGTCAGGAAAGCCACAGATTTCAAATCTGGCCTCAGACATTTACTAGCTGTGACTCTGGGCAAGTGATGTAACCTCTATTTACCTTCATAACCTTGTCTGTAAAATGGGGGGTGATAGCAGCATTTATCTCTCAGACTTGCTGCAAGGATCAACTGAGTTAATAACCTTAAGGTACTTAGCACAATGACTGGCACATACTAAGTGCTAAGTAATAGTGAGCTATTTGATTATCCAAAGGGACTGTCCAATCCTGTGAAGAAATAAAATAGCTACATTCTAGTGAAACTGCCCTTTTCCCTACAACAGGTTCTATAAGATATTAGAGGTAAGTAAAACTCCAAAATAATTATATCTTTGGTCAAACAAACACAAGTATTAGGATTTGAGTAATGAATTTGAGCCTACTACTTGGATCTGGAGGGAAAAAGTACAAAAAATTGAGAGCAACTAGTCTTCTTACACTCCCAAATATTCTTTTCTCCAAGTAAATGGTTGTAGAGTTAACCAAATTATAGAAATAATCTCTCCTTTTCTTGTATAAGGCCTATGAATTTTGCCCTGCAATCTCATCACTTCTAGGCCAGAGCCCTAAACTCTTATTATTCTTGTAAATGAGAAAAATGGTGATAGTATTGATAACTAGGTTTAAGATTCAATGCTTATGGATGAGAATACTTTTTCTTGTAGCAGGTGTCTTGTCAGAATAGACAAGTGAATAATGTTCCTATTTCCTGAGTTCACTGGACAGTAAATTTCCCTACAAAAGAAGAAATCCTACTCTGCTAATACTAAGTAGTTCATCTCAAGATCAGGTTCTACACCTGCCCCTCAACACTCTGCTCCCAACATCAGGGAGCAGATAAATAACAGGTATCTCAGACCTAGGAGGAAAACTAGGACCCTGGCAATATTTAAAATGTAGAGAGGATTTTTAATGCAGAAGTTCAAGCTGGCTATCTAAGATTTCAATATCTTGTAAAAGAATATTCTTTAAGGAGCTCCTCTAAGGAGAATAAAAAATAGCCTTAGTACCGAAGTTTTCATTCTACCTCCCACATATGGAAATTGGTAGCATGGTACTTTAAGCGGAGGAGGAAGGTATTAGTAACAGAGCCTTACAAGCACCTGAGAATTTCTATCTGCAGAAATCCAGCAGGGAACACAAGCAAAAACCCTCTCCCTACAGATTACAATGCATTTTGACTTCTGAAAACCCCCCTTACCTGTTTACAAGTTTACACAGCTGTTTGCCACGGGAACACCACCTTGTGCAGAGTACAATCGTGGCATCCTTTGTTGATAAGCACCTGTTGCCTAGCAATCAACATCCTGCATGGAGACGGACAGCACTAGGGCTCTTCCATCCGAGGTTAAAATTCAATACAAGCCAAATAAGCCTGCATTTCAGGGTTGTCTTCCTCTGCAACTAGTTAATGTTAAAATTGGCAAACAACAACAAAAGGTGTCTGAAGCCAGAATGGTGCAGCAAGGTTAGCTTCCTCTTGGGCTCTGGCGTCGTCCCCGTGCCATGATGTCTCCTGCGGCAAACATGGGAGTTGTGCTCCTATACAGGGAACAGCCTTCCAAAGCTCAGGAGCCCCCATACAGGACAACGCAGGAACTAAGGCAAACCCTTGCTTTCTTTAGGAATGCCTTTTTTTTCCTCACAATCTGTACTACAAACCGGAGTGACAGGGACTGAGTGTGCGTTCGTACCTACGGAACCATCACGATGCATGCACATCCAAGGCTTGTGGAACCAGAGGTCAAATAAGGCACTGAGACCAATGAATGGTTTTAATTACAAACGCTAGCTCTCAGGAACTCTTCATCCATTCAGAACTAAACCCATGACTGCATAACTGGTGAGAAGCCCCTGGAGACGGAGGAGCTCCTCAAATGTGTCAGCAAAGGCTTTATTAACATCATTAACATTTAAAAGCAAACGGAGCATTTCTCTTTCTTTTGGCAATTTGGTGCGAGCGTTTTAAGTGCAAGACAAAGCAATTTCAAACTTTTTCTTCAAATTAAAAATGAAACTAAGGCCAAACGTGTTGGGTGAACAAAATAAATCAAAACTTAAAATTCAGCAACTCCAGCTCTTCCAACCAGCAAAGCCCCAGACTTGTGCAATGTTCTGAGGCTTAAGGTGCTCTCCCTGCTTCTTGCATCCCAGCAAACAGCACCATTCCCTCCAAATGATGAGGATTGAGCAGCAAATGACCCCCAGTAACACATTCACTAGAGATCCTTCAGATTTGACACACCAGGCTTGTCAACATGAAATGATGGTTTAACTGCTTCTTGCTCAGGACATACAAGATCTGAGCAGCAGCAAGTACCCCCTCCGCTGCAAACAAAGGGGTCAAAGGTTTGTCGTCAATTCACTTCCAAGCAGAAAAACATTTTCCTCAAAAGAAACAATTTATTTAGAATGAAACAAAATCAGCTCAACTGTGAGCGCACGTTTGAGTGACAGCTACTTTTAAGCTGTGTGAGCCATAAAAAGGGTTTTTCCTTTACTTTTCCAGAAATCTTGTGTACACAGCACAAAGCAAAGAGGTCATTTTTTTCCACTTAAAACACGGGCATTGGCATCACAATAGCAGATACACAACTTTTTAAAGCTGCCATTTTAGTAAAATGCACAAATACTAAACAGATAAGCTTTCTTCCAATCAAGAGGCCCATGTAAATTCCACATAAGCCTCAACTTCTCTTCAAAAAGGTCCATTAGAGCTTAGAATTCCAAATCTTCATCCGCTGTCCACCAGCTTTGCTTGCAGAGGGGGAAAAAAAGGTTATTAAGTACAAATGTTTACAACATATTTTTTCCCTACAATACATAGATGAACATAAGCTACAAGGCCTTTCTGGATAGTCCACTTTGATTTCAAAAAGCACCAATAATACCCACTGGCACAAACCTTGAAATGAATTCATTCCATGAAGACACATAACAAGTAGAACAACAGGTTGGGTTTTTGTTTTTGCTTTTTTTTTTTTTTTTTAAATAAGCTAAGCTTAGGGTTATAGAACTGAAAATATCCTTTACAATCGAGTGTGAGAGAAAAGGAGAAACAAAAAATTTCCACAGAGAAAAATCTAGTGAAAGCTTATAATTTGTTTTTTTTTTTTTTTAAATGAGAGTCTTCCTGAAGGCAACTTAAAAGTGGGGGGGAGGGGGAAGATGACAACATGAATTACAGTCAAACTTTCACCTCTGTGGTGTTTTTGTTTATCATAAGCTTTCCAGCAATAGGTCACTCCGATATCATAGAAAAGGGGTCAATGTACACAGCCATTCAAAATGTAATGGGCTATGTTACCATTTCAAAGACAAGATGAACCATTTCCATATACAGAACTGCTAAATAACCAGCAAACCCTTTAAGATCCTTGGTTTTAACACTATTTAAATCTTACATACAAATTCTCCACCAAGTTTAACAGTTCACTACAATTACCTGTGATAATATTCCTTTGAAGGATGTCACTATAATCAAGAGCATAGGAGTTAAGTCTATAAATCTAACAGCTGCTTCTCATTTTCCATGGACTCCTTTGAAAATATCTCAAAACCAGTCATGGAAATGAGAGAGAACAGACCCCCAAATTTTGTTCATTACACACACCAAAAATGTCCTTTCCACAAAAAGTCTTCAAGACCCTCTCTTCTAAGGTGGTTTCTCATTCTGTTACTGCTGGAAGTTTCTGATGGTTTTTACACTTAGAAAGAAAACTAATTCTTTCAGCTATACCAGGTAGGAAACAAAGTAAAATTTAACTTAAAAGAGGAACTGAATTTTTATAATAATAACCCTTGGAAGAACTGGTTTCAGTCAAAAAAAGAGATTAGGTAAAGTTATTGACCAGCAGTTGAAACAATTAAGGAACCAATTATTCCTCTAAAAGTTCAGAATTTTGATACAAAAGACTTAATTATCTTGATGTTTTTCTTTTCTTGTGTATCAAGCCATTAAATGCTTTGTAGAAATAATGTTCTTTCAATTCACTTGAACTAAATTCTAGAAACATCAACTGCATGTGCACAGCCAGCATGAAGAAAATTTGGTTGTTATAGAAAATCCAATGATGGGATTATAAAATTCTGGCTTATTAGTCGTGTTGAGCACCACCAAGATGGTTCTAGACTTTCAGAATTTCCCAATTCTGAATGATATGAAGTTACTGATGTTACACACCTGTACAACAGGATAGACAACACAGAGAAGACAGCAGTATTGTGAATTGATGGCACTCAGATACTTGCCGTCCTAGACATAATCAATTACTTTACCTTACACACTCAAGAATATTAAACCTATTTCACAAATAGAGCAGGAAGCACAAATTACCAGATCTAACAAAAACTGTAAAACTTCAAATACACAGTCAAACAGGAAATAAAAGCACAGTACTGCCCATTCCTGTTATCCTTCAAATCAACCTGATTGAAAAAATATCTTGGATCATAGTGAAAACTAGATGCCACGAGCTTACTCTTCAAAATGAGCAAAAATTGTTTTCCCGGTTCATTTTATCAAAAGGGGCTCCAAAAACTCAGTGAAATAAATTGATAAAGTATATCCAAACATTAACTGTATTTTGACTCCATACAGGCATCAGTTTTAAAAACAGGTGTCTATTGCATATCTTGAGTCCCAATCACTGCTTTTCAAAGGCATTAAACACAAAAGGCCTTATATTAATCAAATTTTCTCCCCAAAGGTATATACCAAGGACCTCAAATTCAAAATCCAGCACTTACTTTCTCTCCACAACAGTCATCAAAACTGTGAAGTTTTTTCCACAGTTTCAAAAACAAAACAAAAACCTTACAAATGTATAAAGAAAATCAAAAGGATGATATACAGCAGTGATGAAGGTCATGCTCACATGCACTAGACACCTGCCATAATGGAAAACAATGAATACAATCTTTTAAAAAGCAAATAATGATGAATTTAACATATGAAGTTTCCCTTGGGTAATTATTGGTGCTATTTCAAAGTATCAGCATCCTCACTGAAAATAGAAAGAACAGCCAAGCTCTACTAGGCTTTCAACAAGTAAAATAGTTTCACAGATTAATAGTGACCATAATCCAGAACTTCCTGAGGTTTCTATTCATAACTTAGTATGAACTACAGGCATTATATTAGTGGAGGTCATCACCATGGGGGGTGGGGTGGGGAGGAAAATGCAAAATACAGTCAAAGTTAAAGTGATATATTAAAAATAAATAAATAAGACACTGATGAGTTGCTAGATACACAAGCAGCAAAATGCCTGCTTATAAAACAGAAATAATGTTCAGTTAAAAGAACTCACAAAGGTGGACTGTGAGACAAAATTCAAAATCCAATTGAGCAAACATTTTTTTAAGAGGTGTTAAATTTATATCTACATTTGGGGCCCAGCTGTATACAATAAGCTGTCTGGGGAAAACAAAAAAATGGACTTTAAGAATGCTGGAATCTATTCAGCTTTTTAAACTTGCCAGATACCAGATAAGCCCACTGTACATGAATATCAGTAACACTTAAAACACAATGATGTGAAAGGTCCCCTCAGTATTGTGTGGGGACACCCCCCCAAAAAAAATCCCACAAAGGGTCCTTCTAAGGCATTTTTTAGATCACCAACCAAAAACTCTACAACTGAGATATGGTTGATTACTGCCCAATGACCTAAGATTCGCCTTAAAAGCCTGTAGACAACTGTTTCTTTCTATTACTGAAGCCAGAACCTTAAATGGTCACAAAAATTAAAACCCACCTTTGATGACAAACATTTAATTTTGGAGTATGCACTAAGTATGAATTGTACCTCTTACACTTCTTTGAAAAGTCAGTAAAAACAAACACCTATACTGACTAGATTTTTTTTTTCTTCTTAAAGCACCTACTTGTTTCTTGCATACTAAAGTAAGCACAAGACATATATGGTTTGTAACATAGTCCTCAATATTTACTGAACAGTCACAGCTACAAACCAAAAGTGCATATATGGGATACAGTAGAACTCATGAATAGATGCTAGAATGCACGTGTTAAAGCATACTTTCTGGGAATTAATTTTGTATATTAAGTGAAATACTCAAATACCTGATTAATAGGATTAAACTGCTGTACAGTGTACCACCTGACATTTGCACTCCCTGATCAAATTTTAGTCAAAATAAAACAAAATAATTGTGACATAGGAATAATCTACATATACACCAAACCTAACATTTAGACTTTTCAATCAGATTAATAAGTACAGACAGAGGCCATGTCATTCTTAGGTGTATATGGTTTCTTCTGCCAGTCTTGGGTTTGTTTTTTTTTAAAAACTTATTTTCCAAATTCTGACTTCTCCAATATATGGGTATGTAACTTAGAGGATTTTTTTTTAAACTAAAGTTTACAAAAACGAAGATAAAGGACAAAAGTTACAAATAAAAAGATGGGAAGGTTTTTGTTAAAGCAGGTTTATCTGCCTGCGACTATCAGGGTGAACCCCTTCACTTTTGTATGCCAACAGCTAAACTTTCCTGACGTCTACCTTAAAGTGGTTTATAGAAATGTAAGGAGGAAATAGCTACAAATAAACATCTAATTTTAAAAAAATAATAAAAGTTGTGTGTCTGATGCTGTATCCCATAACACATCACACATTAGGAACCATGTCAAGTAGGAAATGCAAGCTACACATGGACTTTAGGACGCACCACGGACAATGACCATGACCAGGTAATCTTCTTCAGATTTGGCCAGTGCCTTGGCAGGAGAATCCAGAAACTGCTGGGAGAACTCACAGGGTGGGAAGGCATGGAGGACCCCGGTGTTCTCCTTGTCTTTGTTGCCCCCCACAGGGAGGCTGATGACCCCAGCGGCCTGCTTTTGCTTAAGGTAGGACACCAGGTTCCTGAGCGGCCTCTGAGTCGAGGTGGTAGCCTCAGACACGGCTGAGGAGCGGCTGTCCGAGTTGCCAGGCACAGCGAGCAGAATGGCGTAACCGTTGGGCCCGGCCACCTTGATACGCCGGGTCACTTCGTCCAATTTGGGCTGGTCCAGACGCAGACGCTGGGTGATCTTGAGCTGAGCCACCTTGCCCCCGGTGGAGCCCTCCACCAGCAGGCTGCTGGCCACGTGGAGATCGCCCTGCAGCAGGTGCATGTTGGAGGGAAAGTTGCTGTTCTTGAGCAGAAGCATGCCCTGCCAAGCCAGGCAAAGCTTGGGGGCAGCCGCTGGCGCAGCAGCCGGGGGAGGCTCGGTCTTCTGCGGAGGAGATTTCAGCTTGGTTGTCGTGCTGCTGGTGCTGGGCGCTGAGGCCTCTGTCCGCTCCTCCTTCTTCAGGGGGCTCTTGCCTTCCGTGGGCGCAGGCGCCCGGTGCTTTCTGTCCCGCTCCACCGAGGCTGAGTTTTTGCGGTCCCTCTTGTCTCCCTGCCCTCGCTCCAAGCTGCCCCTGCGGTCAGCACGCACGGGGGAGGGCCGCTCGAGCAGCAGCAGGCGCGAAGACCGGTCAGGCTCGCTGTTGTAGCGGTCTCGGCTGCTGCCCAGATCCGGGCTACGGTCGGGAGTGGGGGGGCAGTGTCTCTTCCGGGAGCGCTCGCTCTCAGGGGACCTGTCCACGTGCCGGCCCCCACCGTCCTCGGGTAGCCTCCTCTTGCGTGGCGGGTCCCGGCTGCTGGGCAAGTCTCTCTCCCCACGGTCACGCTCCAGGGACCAGCCATCCCGCCGGCGCTCTAGGCTGTCAAGGGGCTCATAGGCGGGCACCGAGGCCGCAGCTGCACGAGTGCTGCGTTCCCGGACTGGGGGTGGGGGTGGCACCCAGTCTGTGTCTGGGTAGAGGTCCCGGTCCCGGTCCCGGTACAGCAGAGGTGGGGTGCGGTCACGGGCCCCCCGCAGGGGGTCAGGGGCCCGGTGCCCGAAGGCATCTGCTACTAGCTCATAGTGGGTGAGCGGCAAGGGCTGCAGGTACTGCTGCTGGTAGCGGTGTTCTGTGTCTGCAAAGTCCACCCGCAACCGGCGGTCGGGCCCCCCCAGCGGGAAGCCCCGCATATGGGTCCAGGCTGCGTGAGCCGCATCCAGGCTCTCGTACTGGATATAGGCCCAGCTATCGCCCTTGCGGTAGTCGATTGTGCGGATGGTGCCAAAGCGATCAAACTCGCGGGCCAGGGCTGCCAGCGGCACCCAGGGGCCCAGGCCACCCACCCAAAGGCGTGTGGTAGGCGTGGCCTTGCCGTAGCCGATCTTGATGGGGTTGCGGATGATGACCTTGCCGGACATGGCTAGCTTGGCCCGGTGGGACATGTCCAGGTTCTCGAACTTGAGAAAGCCGTAGGTGCTGGTCTGGCCCCGCGTGGGCCGCTTGATGTCCACCTCGGTGATGACCCCAAAGCGGTCAAAGGCCCTGCGGAGGTCGCTCTCAGTGACCGTGATGTCCAGGTTGCCCAGGAAGAGGGTGCGGTTGGCACGCTGCCCATCCTCGGGGGACAGCTCATCCACTTCTCGGAAAGGGGCGGCGCCAGCGCCCACACGGGGCTCCAGGCTATAGGCTGGGCGCACCCGCTCATAGAAGGGGTAGTCTCGGTCCCGCTCCAGCTCCCGGGGCAGGGGGGGTGGAGGCGGCGGGGGCAGGCGGCCCAGGGCCAGCTGCTGCAGCCGGTAATCTCGGTAGCCCAAGGCCGCGCCGCCCGGGGACAGCGCCCGCTGCCCGCCCCCCGGGGGGTGCCGGTGCCCCACGGCCGCACCCACCACAGTGGCTGGCGCGTAAGCCTCTTTGTCCAGCGGGGAGCGGCTGCGGCGCCGATTCACGTAGACTGCCTCGATCTTGAGCGGCCGGTCGTAGAGCACCAGGCGACCCCGGGCATGCTTGGCAGCCCGGGCATCCTCGGGCCTGCGGAAGTTCACGAAGGCCACGCGCTCGTCGCCCGAGCCCCCTGGAAGGCGGCTGATCTTGACGCTCACGTCTCCGAAGCGCTTGAACTCGTGGAACAGCCCGTCCTCCACCGCCTCGTCACTCAGCTGGGAACCGAGCTCGCTGATCTTGAGTGTCTTGTACTCGCCACCACCCCCGCCGCCATCGCCGCCTGTAGAGCTGGGGGCCGCCCCGGCCGAGCGGGACTCCCCGCCCCCGCGGGAGCTGCTGCGCGACTCGCCCCCTCCCGAAGAGTTCTTGGTGCTTGGGGAGCTATAGCTGTGCAAGCGACTGCTAGAGCTGCCGCCCGGAGCGTCGTACTCGCGGCTGCCGCCCCGGCTGCTGCCCTTGTCTAGATGCAGGCTCCGGCGGGTCCCACCGCTGTCCGCCTTACCGCTACTGCTGCCGTTGCTGCCGCCAGAGCCGCCAAGCTTCTTGCTCCGCTCCCCACGGGTGCTTGACTCCTCCCCGCCGCCGCGGGAGCGCTTAGCCTTAGCGGGAGAGCGCTCTTTCCCCTTCATTGCTGAAGACTGTCCGGGGCCGCCTCGGAACTGGGTAGCTCGCCTGCCCGCGCTGGTTTCACACAGCGGAATCCCACGCCGCCATCTTGGACACCGCCGCGGCAATGGACCCCGCCCCACCGCCCTCATTGGTCAGTGAACGTCTCTCTTCCTCAAAGTCATTGGGAGCTCCCTCTGTCCGTCTTCCCAGCTCCCAGCGCAAAGTGAAGAATCCCGCCCAACTTCTCTTATTGGAGTCCTGACGTCCTAGCGAGAGGATCCCATTGGTTGTTGCCGTTGTCCGTATTAACGGTTCCTCGCGCCAGTCGGTGGTTCCGCCCCTGCTGTACTGTAGAGTCATTTGACCCTAATTCTGGAGAGGTTGATTGGCTAACAGGCCCGTCCTGTAACGGTTCATCTCGCGCGGGGAGAATAGTGAGCCCACCTCTTCATCCTTTTCATTGGTCTGTAACCCCTCCCCTTGACTTCTAATTGGAAAGCGGGACCATCAGTTCGAGCACTTTTTAGAGACGAGGATTAGGAGAATATCTCGCGAGAAATTATTTACCCCAACCCACCCCTTTCACTCTTCCTTCATTTCGTCCGGTGTCTGAAAAGAGAATTTAAATCTGGTTGGATGCCTACGAAGAATCCGATAGGCTTTAAGGCATGTCAATCAAATTGTTAAGCCTTCGGCTTCTAGCCCTCCTCCTTCCTTAAAGGGCTAGGCTTCGCGACCGAGTCGAGAGAGTGAAGGTGAAGATCGGAGCGCGTGGTTGCGTGGTGACGTTACGAAGTCGGGTGCTTGAAGCGAGAGTCGGCCCCGCCCCCGTACCGCGGTCTGTGCTTCGGGTAGTCGGAACCTCTCGACCTCTTTGCGGCGCGGGTTTCTACTGCGTCGCTTCATTCCCCCCCCTCCCCCCAACCTCCCCTAGCTGGACGGGAAGGGACGCCTTACGTCGTTTCCTGAACCCTGCAATCCCAACGGAAACTGTTCGGCCCTAGCCCACGCCGCGTCGCGCGCTGCAGGGCTGGGTGGGGTCCGCCCCCGCTCTAGGGGAGACTAGCTTGCTTACCTCTCCACGCCCAGGTTTTTTTCCCTGGCCAGCTGCTTGTGGGGTGGCCGAGGCTTGCGGGCCTGCTTAATTACAATGAGCTTTGGGCGCCGACTATATGCCGTGCTCTAGCTAGTAATAGGGCACATCTTCGGACCTCGGGACTATTCTGGCCGAGGGTTCAAGGAACAGTCATCCCCAATCACATTAAAAATTTTTTTTAAATAGTAATAGCTAGTATTTGTACAGTACTTTAAACATTTCTCATTTGATCCTCATAACAATCGGAAATGCTAATTTTCCCGTTTTGTAAATAAGGAAATTGAGGTAGGGGTTGGGGATGTTGTCCCAGCTGACGCTTCTGATCAGCGGGCAGAGTTTTTGGAGTTGAGTCTTCCTGACAGCCCAGGTCCTGCATTTATTATTAACCTGTAGACCTGCTAGGACCTTAGCCCTAGCCTCTAGGTCCGGACAGCCCCGTAAGTGGAGGCCCCGGGCTACAGCTCCCAACCCGCGGTGTCCTAGATTGAAATCAGCTGTCCCCAAAGTAGGAAAGTTTGGGCTTTTAACTTAACAGCATAAAAAATGACAATAATGAAATTTTGACTTATTTGCAATATTTGGATAAGAATAGCACTAAATGTGGTTAATGAGCAGGAAATACTTGTAAACTTGAAAAGTGAAAAATAACTTCTTAAAAAAAAAAAGACAAGCACCTATATCACAGGTTTATGAGGTTCAAAGAATTTGATTTGGGCCTGCAAAGAGCACTTTGCAAATCGTAAAATACAATGTCAGTTCTTTTCTGTAAAATCCGTGGGCCAGGAGACCCTAAGGTTCCGGCCAGTTGTAATCTGGGATGATATGAGGGAGGTGGAAGGTCACTAGATCAAAGAAGAAGGGCGTCAGAAGCTTTTGAGTTGATCTGAAATGAAACTTAGAAATTGAGGATAAAGGGTGACATTCCAGGTAATCCAAGGCCCTGGGTGTTGAATTTCAGGAATGGTGCATGAGATAGGGGTCTGGCACCAAGTTCATAGAAGGTGTTTTTCTTTTTTAACGGCTCTAACATTATTATAATATTATATAAATACAATTTGTAATTGGAATTAGAAAATTGCTTAGTAAATGAGTCTGTTTAAGCATAATTGCAGATTTGGGGACCTCCTAAAAAAAGTTGGGTCCTCCACTTTCACAATCCTTGAACAATGGTGAATCTATCCTTCCATGAGACTGATTGTTAAATGGGTTAAATTTTAAATAAGTTAATTAGAAAATATTGGTAATACATCCCAAGATTGGAAGGAAATCAATTTTTGATTGTTTCAAGTCACTATAATAATGGCGTTTAAATTAAGGTTTCCCAATCACTGATATATTATCTTATTTGAACATCTTGTGAGATAGCTGCTATTATTTATACAAGAAGAAACAGACTAAGGGAGACCAAGGTCACAAAGCTGGGATGTTTTAACAAAGGTTTTGAACTTGGGATTTGCTGACTCCAAGCCCATTCTCTCCCCTGCACCAACTAACCCTTACCTCACCAAGTCTGGATTTATACAATACTGTGAAATGAAAATATCTGAGAGCTTCATAAAAGCATTTTCAAGAGTAGACAGTAGAGGGAGAGAGGCTCACTGGATACAACTGATGGTTCTACCAGCGGCCTCACAGGGTGATGTCTGGACTCCTGCGGGATTGAAATTTGGCAGAAGTCCCATGGGCAGCCTCACTCTCTCTCATCAAGATCCAGTAGCAGGACACAGGTCAAGGAGACTGGTGAAGACGGCCCTCAGATGCCCCCGCATCCAATGCAGCTGCATTCATGGCCTTGGAATATATTGTTCCCAACTGCCCATTGTGTTGAGGGAGGTTCTTACGTGGTCCCGACTGACCACCCTCCCCCCTCAACTCTGAAGGTTACTCCGAGTGTGGCTTTGTTTTGTTTGACAACCCCTGTTACTGGGGGACAGACCAGCTTCTGACCCATTTTATTCAAATCAACTCAGCAGGATAATAAGTATTCTATCTACTACACCCTAAGGGATCCAAACCTAGCCATCCCCTGCTTTTAAAGAGCTTATATCCAAATGGGGTTGAAAGGAGGGGTTGTGGATTGGGTCAGAAAAACTTGTCTCAGGGGAAAATACCTGAACCTGACAACTGAGTTCAAGAACAACTGATGGACAATATAAAGCAAGATGATCAGACTCTGAAATTATGTTAGAGACTGCTTATGGGGTTTTTTAATGCCAGGCTGAGTAGTTTGTATTTTATCTTACTGGTTAAGAAACCACAGGTTTTTTTGCTTGGGGAATGATTCATGCCTTGAAGAAATTATTTCAGCAATTTCAAAGAGTATGGATTGGAGAAGGTTCAGGCTTGAGGCCAGGAGACCAATTCAGAAGCTGTGGCAATAGGGGAATCAGAGGTCAGATCCCCCTACTCCTAGGGTAGTGGCTGTGAATAGAAAGATGTGGATGAATACAAAAGACCCCCCACTACTCCTAGGGTAGTGGCTGTGAATAGAAAGATGTGGATGAATACAAAAGACAGCAGAATCAGCAAAACTTGGACCTAAAATGGATGGAGAAGTGTTGTGAGTTTTTTCTTCTCAAAACGCAGCCAGGTGATCAAAGTTCAGATCTTTTATTATCTCCAATATAGCCCGGTTAGCTTAGAGGCCTATCTCTCTGCTTGGTTCCAAGAGCTCCCTCCGAATGTCGCCAAATCCAAAGGTCTGGTCCTTCAGCCTTTGCCTCTGCTTTCTTCTGCCTCCAACCAGCACAGGAATGAATCTCTGAAATCTCGACTTGTAGCTTCTTCACTCTGAAGAACTTCCTTGACTGTCCCATTGAAGCTCTATTTATGCTCCCAAAGAGCTTCAAGGGAGGTGTGAACTCATTGAACTCCAATGAGTAAAGGTGTGAACATAAGCCTTGTATTAATTAGTTCTACTTAGTACCTTGTTTCAGGTTCTGCCCAAAACATCTTCTTGTAAGATTAGATCAACTCTAATTAGTTAGCAGTTAGTAAGGATTCCAATAGAGAAGGAGGGAAGAAGTAAAAGGTGACTGAAAAGATGGCTATCCCTCTTGGGATACCATGGACATGGGTAGCATGTTGAGTTTGGGACGCCTTTGAGATATCAAAGCGCAGATGTTCAGCATGATGTCTGAGATTCAGTGAAGGTTGCAGATCCAGAAATCTTTCCAGCTTGGTAGAGCCTACCAGCACTTCTGTCTGAGATTCAGTGAAGGTTGCAGATCCAGAAATCTTTCCAGCTTGGTAGAGCCTACCAGCACTTCTGTTGAACCTGTATAGACACCTCACCACAGTGAGTTTAGCATCTTCATGGGTTATTAATGAAGACTATTTAAGATGTCATTCAGAAAATAAATGGATGGAAAAGGGAGGACATCATGGATGTAATTAGAGCAAGGGATAATAGATAAAAAGTCAAAATGCTTGATGGGATATTAGAAGATCTTAAGGAAAGCCACCAGCATGTTGGGCAAACTCTATGAAGGAGTTATGGGAATACTTTGACAAAAATAGCAAAAGAAGTAAAGGCATGTAGGAGTTGCAAAGTTTGGAAGGACCACATCATTAAAAAAACTTTTAATGATGTGGATCTCTTAAGACACTGAAATAAAGCGAAAGACCCTTCTCACCATTAGAGCTATCTAAAAAAGAAACATACTAAAGAGCCTGGACTAAATAATTACTAAGGTCCCTTCTAGCTTGTCCTGGAAATTCTATGATTCTCTGCTTCCTGAGGGAATGAATGAGTTTGCCACCACGGAATAATCTGTCACAATAAATCAGAATCTGGATTGGGTGAAAATTTTTAGAGAGGATTCATTTATTAGATAGGGAGTAGGGAGCAGATGAGAGACACATTTCTGAAAGTAACGTTAAACACTGTCAAATATAACTCATTTTATAATGAGAAAGCTGAGGCCAAGAATACTAAGAAATTTGTCTGGAACCTTATGAAGATTTTGTCCAGGCCTGTATTTCATCAGGGCAGGAATTTCTGATATGGAAAACACCCTCCAATTGTCCAAGTGGAAAATATATGATCTTAGAAAATTGTTTGGGGGCAGCTAGGTGGCGCAGGAGATAGAGCATCAACCCTGAAGTCAGTAGGACCCGAGTTCAAATTTGACCTCAGACACTTAATACTGACTAGCTATGTGACCCTAGGCAAGTCACTTAACCCCAATTGCCTTGTAAAAAAGGGGAAAAAATTGTTTGGGGAACCAGAGATTAAGTGACTTAGTGTGACCAGAGAGCCAGGAAGAGTTGGAAGCAAGATTGAACCCAGGTGTTCAGTCTCTAAACGACCACCTCTCTACTAGGTCCATCTAAATTCCAGCATCATACAACTAGTTAATGACGGAGCTAAAATAAGAAAATAGATCTCTGGCCTTCTTATTTTCATTTAAATACATTTAGTACATAATACAGATGATGTCTATAGGCAGAAGGAGGCAGCCAGGTGGCATAATAGAGTGCTGAGCCTGAAGTCAAGAAGACCCCTCCTTAGATACTCCTGAGCTGTATGACTCTGGGCAAGTCACTTAACCCTGTTTGCCTCAGTTTTATCATCTGTAAAGTGAGTTGGAGAAGGAAATGACAAACCACTCTTGTATCTTTGTCAAAAAAACCTCAAATAGGGTCATGAACAACAAAACAATAAGCAGAATGTGCTTGCCAGCAGTTCAGATGTGCATGCTCTTTCAAGGGGAAGCAACTTAATATCATAAAGAGAGCTCTGGAATTGCAATTAGGTAAACCTAGGTTTGAAGAGCCAAGGACATTTAACTGTTGGCCCCTGGGCAGGTGGCTTAATCTCTTTTAGATTGTTTCCTCCTCTGTAAAACAGGGATAATTATAGGACCTGCCTCCCAGGATTATTGTGAGGATCAAAATAAGCAATATATGTAAAGCACTTTGTAGGCCTTAAAGTACTATATAATTGTTAGCTATTTTGACAGGTGTGCTCCAAAATTTTGTTCATAATTTACTATATAAATCTTGTTTGTTTTTTTCCAAAAGAAAACTATTCACTAATTAACTTTATTAATTTAGCTATTCATATATCAGAGTTTTTTAGTTTATGAAACAATCTGTAAATAGATGTCAAGAAAAATTCCATTATGTAACTCAATAGGAGTTTGTCTAAAATTTCATTAAGTTTCTAAAAAAGTCTATAGCTTATTCTTAAAAAGCTACATTTATTACACAAATATTTGTCATTTTAAACTCATTTAAATGAAAAGATTTAAAAATAACATTAATGTTAATAATTCACCTTGCTCATAAACGACTCTGAAAAGAAGAAAAAAACCATTAAACATATTAAATGATAATATTCACTCATGGGTTGCAAAGACCAAAATAAATTTGTCACCACAGACAAGCATACTAGTAATGTACCTCTTTGTAATTAACTAGTTTAGTCTTCATAAAACAGGCTTGCGTGTTTCCAGTTGAAATCATTCCAGCATAATAAAATCTCCCAAGCATTGTACTCCACTGGTATTAAGCTTCCAGAACCCAAGGTTATATAAACTTGTCTGTAAATTCTTAAGAAAATTGATGGATGATTATGAGCCCAACTCTCTTATAATACAGAGAGAAGCGATGGAAGGTAAAATCAGGTTTTTAAAAACCATGGCAAGATATCTTATTGAGTAAAGTCATCATTAAGGGATGAAAATGGAAAATATTTTCAAAAACCTCTTTATTAAATTGTTTTCTCCACTGAAGATAGTGGAATATCACAATGGAGAAAGGGAAGACAAAAGATTTTAAAAACTTACTATGTGCCTGACACTGTCCTAAGTATGTTACAAAATATTTCACTTGATCTTCAAAATTATCCTATAGATGGTTTCTATTATTATCCTCATTCTACAGATGAGGAAATTAAAGCAGACAGAGGTTATTAAGTGACTTATGCAGAGTCTCATAGCTATTCAGTATCTAAGTAAGACCAAACAAAGGCCTTCTTGACTCTAGGCCTAGATCTGTATCTTCTATGACAGCAGCTAGTTCAAACTCCCTGTAGGTGCTTATAGAGCAGCTAAAAGGCTACTTTATTCTCTTAGAATAAAGAAACTAGATTAGAACAACAACATCTAGAAAAGATCCATAGTGGAGGAGATCCACTTCTGAAGGGACGTAATGAGGTATCTGAAGAAGGGGAAGATATCAAAAGGCATAGAATATTAAAATCAAATTTTTGCAGTCTTAGTAAACAATGTGCTCCTGAAAATGTTCATAATTTACTACATAAATATTGAGGTTTTTGCAAGAAAACTTCACTAATTAACCTTATTTATTAATTTGGATATTCTGGTAATAGTTGAAAGTTATAAAGAATGTTAGTTGCTACTGTGCTGTATTGATTATGAAAAAAAATTGATTGGGTAGAACAAATCATTTTTGCATATTGGCAATTCATATATTAAAATATACAGATTCCTTGAAAGAAATAATAGAAATAACCCTATTCAGTGACTCTGTGGTCATAAACATTAGGCAAAGCATAAAACTGGGAGCTATAAGTTCACCAAGTTATCTACCAAAGCAGTAGAAGAGACCTAACCCAGATTCGGGTTAAGGCGGGATTTCCTGTGGATAATAAGGTCCTCCAGGTCCTCTTGTTTGTGGATGACATTATGCTGATTGCATCAGGCTCCAGGATCTTGCAGGGCCTCCTGGAAGAAAACTCCAAGAAGTTGGCTTATCTACCCACCCAGGAAATATCAAATGGATGAAGAATGTCTTTTGCCCAGACTTCAGTATACATTTGGATGGATACCCTGTGGACCATATCCAACAATATATTTATCTGGGACAAATGGTAGGGATAAAGAGTAAGCTTAGTCACAAGGAAAAAGGGAGAAGAGTGAACTGGATTGAAAAATTGCAAAGCTATTTTTCTGACCCCCAAGTTTCCTTTGAAAGCAAAGACCAATCGTTTCAATACTAACATTTGGCCAGTGTTGTTGTATAGTCGTGATTCTTGGAACACTATTTAATCTCCACCAAGTGAAAAATGAGCACCATTTTTTCAAAGCTTTGGAGAGGCAGATAGTGAGTGTGAGTGTACTATCCCTTTAATATTCAGAAATTCCATCCAAAGAGGAACAGAAATAAAATCAAGGAATTGTCTGTCCAAAAGAGATGGGTTAGTCATGCAAAGAAGTGGACAACTAGAGGGTCACACTGGTATCATTATGATTTTGAGAGAAAATGAGGGAAGCCTCTGTATAGCAAGTTTTTTGGAGAACATTGGATCTCACCAAGAGACATGGTGAATTCTGAATCATCAAACTTCCAAAATGATGAGACCACAGATACATTTGAGTAATATTAATTCATTCAACAAGCATTTATTAAGTGTCCACTTTATGCCAGGCACTTCTTATGCAACTTCTTGTGGAAATTCACATGCACAGTAGAGAGAAATTACTTGTAGTTGGGAAGATAAAGGAAAGTTTTCATAGATTCATAGAATTTCAGACCTGGAAAAAAATTTCAAATTCTTTTAATTCATAGCAGTCTTTTCAGAACTTCCAGTGCCTTTGTATATAATAGGTGCTCAATATATGTTTATTATTGAATGGATGAAGGTGTTGGTATTTGACAAAATCTTCTACATTAAACCTGTCCTCCACCTTAGTTCTAGTTCCTTCTATTGATTATTTCCAATTTGTCAATATATACAAATACATATATCATAAATTGGAAAAGATCTACATATATGTAGCATGTTTGTACATAGTTGTTTTCATTTTGTCTCTCCAATTAGACAATGAACTCTATGAGAACAAGGTTTGTCTTTTGCTTTCTTTGTATGCCTTGCACTTAGTTCATTGCATGAAACATAGTAGACGTTTTAATGCATTTTTATTGACTGACTGATATGGGCCTTGAATTCAGTCTAGTTCATTTATTAAACAGGTACTATATGCCAGGAAAAAGATTATCTACTTTCAGGGAAACAGATGATAGGAAAAAATAAGTTTAATATGTTTTTGTGTGTGTATGTATATTTATAGATATCTGTTTATGTATATACATATATGTATGTGTATATGTATGTTTATAGATATCTGATTATGTGTATATGGGTATATATACATATAAACATACATACATGCTTAATTATAGCCTCCTTTAGGGTCAGTGAGGGAGGAAGAGGGAAAAGAAAATGAAGCAAAAAGCGCATAGCAGACCAAAAAAAAAAAAAAAAAAATCCAACAAGAAAGAAAAGCAGGGCAGCTTTGAAAACTCTGTATTATAATTTTTCTTGAAATGGAAATGTATTGTTTTATATTGAATCCTCTCTTATGGTCTGCTGCATACATGGCAACTTTTTTTCTTTTCTCAACTTTGTATTTAATTGTAAAATTTAAAAGTAACCCCCTCAAAAAAATGCTAGATACTATGGATAGGTAAAATTTCAAAATGGCAGAAACAAAGTGAGGAAGAGGTTGGGACTGGAAGAGTGAGAAAACAACATTCTAAGGCTATGCAGAGGCAATTGAAGCTTGACAATAAAGCCTGGTGTTTGAAAGGGTGCAATGTATTCAGAAAGAAGCAGGTATTCTCCAGGCTGGCTGGGGAGGAAGGCATTTAACAATGGAAGACTGGAAAGGGAAGAGAGTGGGGGTTTCACATGCTTCCAGGTCCTTGAATTTTTTTTTTTTTTTTAACAAAGGGTGTATCTGTTTAAGTAGTTTAAAACAAGAATGTTGAAAGTCTTAACTCAATGGCACTAGAGAAAACAAGAGATGAGCTCTTTTTCCTCATGAAATTTGTGGTCCTTGATTTCTTAGCACATGTCCAAGCATGAGGTAACAATAGTACCAAGAATAAAATTAAACATGTCCTTCATTTATATGTTCATTCATTCATTCAGCAAACATGTATGAAGGCCTAAGGCCCAGCAAAACATATCATGGTTCTGTGTATATGTGTGTAGCCACTATGTAAAATAAAAAATCTGTATGTTCATGTCCATAGAAAGTCATTTTATCTATATATGTGTGTGTGTTTATATGTGTGTGTGTGTGTACATACAATACATTCACACACATACACTTTCTAAGACAGATAAGAGTTGACATGCCTTTAGAAGGTCAAGGTTAGGAGCTTGAATCTAGCAGTATTGGAGCCTCCCAGCTTAGGCTTCTGTCAAAGCCTAGTCCATGTGTTGATAAAAAGTTTCCACCGTGCAGTCTAAAAAAGCTTTAGCATGAAGAAGCTACGCCCAGTTTTTAGAGTGATGCAGTGGAGAGAGTGGACTGGACTCTGAGGTCCTTGTCTGCCGCGTGCTTGGAACTCTCCTCTCCTCTGACTTTCCTCCCTGGCTTCCTTCCAGTCCCAGCTAACATCCCATCTCTGTAAGAAGCCTTCTGGATCCCCCTCGTGCTAAGGCCTTCCCTCGGCAGATTCTCTCCAGTTTGTGCTATATACCTCAGATCTGCACGTAGTACTTTACATGTCAGCTCCCCCATTCCCTGAAAGCTCTTTCAGAGCAGTTTCCATAGTATCTGGCAAATAGTAAGTGCTTAATAAATGCTGGGTTACTGACTGAATGGCTAATGCTTGCTGTTTCTGTAACCTCAAGCAAGCTTCAACTTCCCTGTGTTTTGATTTCCTCAACCATAAAAGGAACAGTTTTAATTTTTGTGGTTCCTTCTAGATCTATGATTCCTGCCAGTTCTTCAGCCCTAGCTTCAATAAAAAGCAGCATAAAATTTGCTTAATAGTATACATAGTGGAAAATAACAAATATGTAATAATTAAAAAAAAATAAAAAAGCCCAGGCTTTCAATTCCCATGTGTTCCTTTCTCACAAAATTCCTACATTTAAAAAATTGTATCTTCAATATATACAAAACAAGTTATGATTGAAGTGTGAAATTTATCTTGGAAGCTATATGCCATTTGATTTCCCAACAGATGTAGAAGGTGTTCAAACAGGAATTTGAAAAAAAACTTTTCCCACCTATAGCAGTAGATTAAATTTTATACCTCATCCCATGCCATAAACTGAATAGTCTCTTGATACTGGATATATTTTGTTGACTAAAAAAGAAAGTACCCTTTTATAACTAGGTATATACTCAGCCTCTAAGTAACAAGTTATTTAAGAATTGGTTTGTTTTTTTAAACAGGCAGGCATGGATGAGTTCCAGTATGCAGTAGTGGAGGAAATGCAGACTACTGGAATATATTTTTTAAGTCCACCTATTTATTTGTGGTCTATGTTATGATGTTATTTTGCAGGAAAAAGAGTATTTTCACCTCTACATAATCAGGCAACCTGACAAAGGAATTACATCGAAGAAAAATAGCAATAGACTGAGGATCTTTCTTAGCATTTACTACTTGCTTAAGAAGAGTGATCAGTTTTTTTCCTGGGGTTGATATCTCTCTTAAGTTTAACCTGGAAGTTAAGTACTGGCACAAAAATAGCATCTAAGATACTCCTGTTTAAATCAACACTAGTGAGCTTGGCTTCATTTCTTGCTAAAATTCCTAAAAGGGTTATTAGGAAAGGAATCAGCAAAGTAGACTAAACTGATTAAAAAAAAAAAAAAAAAACCCAGGATAACTAGACTTGTAAAGAAGCATCTTGTTATGTATGTCACAAAGTGAGAGTTGTATTGGAGTCTAAAAAGCCAGGATTAAAGTTCTGCCTTTTACAGATACCAGCTGTATGACTAAGAGCTAATTACAGATGAGTTACCTATTTGCAATGTTGGAGGAGTGTTCTTTTAAAATAAATGATTTGCAGCTTTAGCATGTATTGGATTACATGTCATCTAGGGGATGGGGTTGGGGGGGAGGGGAGGGAAATTGGAACACAAGGTTTTTTAAGGGACAATGTTGAAAAAATTATTCTTGCATATATTTTGAAAACAAAAACTTCAACAAAATAAAATAAAATGAATGGTTTATTGAAATATATATGTGTGTGTGTGTGTGTGTGTGTGTGTGTGTGTGTGTGTGTGTGTCACTTTTCACAATTTCTTTGTCTTTTCTCATCATAGAACCCTCTCTTGTAGATTAAACAAATCAACATAGTTACTGTACCTGAAATATATATACTCCACATCTCTAGTCTATCCATCATCTGTCTACTAAGAATCAGGAGGAACATTTCACAGTTTGGTTCTTTGAATCAAGATTGGTCACATGATTATTCACTAATATTTTTGAAGAGAATTTCCACATTGGGAGTTCTCCATGCAAATAACATCATAAATTTGCTCCTCATTCCACCCCATCCTACTCCAAAAAACACTTAGATTGGTAAAAGGGGATGCTGTTGACACAGTGCACTTAGCAAAACATTCTCCAAAAACTTATCATGTTACCAGGAGAAAAAGATCAAACCCCTTAATTTACAGATGAGGAAACTGAGGCATAAGGCAAAATTACTTAGGATCATAGATTTGGAGCTGAAAAGTCCATGTCAGGTCAAACCATGACAGCAATACTTATTGTAGCTGGTATTTATAGCAAGGTCACAATTCAAATGATTTAAAATTTTCTTAGTGTAGATTTTAAAAGGATACCAAGTCACATTTAACATGAGCCAAAAATCAATTTAGATGACACTATGCAAGCTGGAGTTCTTGCTTGATTGCTAAAACTTTCAATCAACCTCTTATTGCTCTGGCCTGTCCTCTTATGGAATCTGTGTGCTACTGAATCCTGTATCACCTACAGTGGGTTTAATTATTTTTAAAGAAGTCTTAACAAAATCCACACAAGAAAGAATACTTCAGATGGAAAAACTGCTAGAACAAAACCAAAAGCTTTTGATGTAATTGAATGATGTAAATGTCAACGGTAGTGAAAATAAGAAGTCAAAATGCCTGAATCTATGTGGAACATAAAATTTTATTTTCTGTATATACATATATATGTGTGTGTATATAATTAGAGTTATAAAAAAATAAGAAAATAAAAGGGCAGTTATCTCAGCTTTTTGCTGTTTGCAAACAACAACAGAGTAGAAGTGAGACAGTAACGCAAGGGAGTCCTCTCAACGGCTACTGGAACTGAAGGATCCTTATAGCAGAGTGGCTTTTCAGACAAAACCCTCAAGTTTATTTAAGGTAATTAAAAAAATCTGAAGTGGGTGGTGAATAAAATTATTTCAAGCTTTTTTTGGTTCTTTCTCAAAAATTGAGTCCAGTTGCATAATGTTAAAATTGCCAGAAAGGCAGCCAGTGCAGATGAGGACACAGCAGCTATGTTGAATAAAATTGAAGGTGAATACACTGATCAAAAGACCTTTACTATAGATATAACAGACTTGTTCTAGGGGGAAAATGCCTTCCAAAAGTTGCATTTCTGAGAAAAAGAAAACTTAATCTGGATGTAAATTACCTAAGCATTGTCTAACACTGTTATTGGGAAGCAATGTACCTCCCAAATAAAGCAATACTTGTTTATCAGTCTCAAAATCCCTGGAACTGGAACTCAGAGGCTACAAGCATCAATTGCTTCCAGTTCTTTAATGGTCAAAAAGGAAACTATGGGGTTTTGAAAACTGATATGCAAGTTATTTTTAGACCAGCTAATTAGAAAGTGTTTCAAAGAAACAGATCACCTTTAAAGGATTGTGTGAGAATGTGAACATGCAAATTTTCTGAGATGTAGATAAAGCTCTCTGCACCTCCCAGTGGATGTTATAAAAATTTAAAGAAAGAAGACAGTTCAGTCTTATTGCTAATACAGTTTAAATGATAACAAGGTTTATCATCAATGTAGGCTTATTTTTAGGTAAGCTATTCAGTTATTTTTAAAAATTTTGTTCACAAATTATTTTTAAATAAATCACATTTTTCTTATTTTTGTTGCCATATTATATATATATATATACATATACATATATATATATATTTGCTATATATAATATACTATATATATAGTTGCTATATATTAAAACTTTTTAAGTTTTTTAATTATATATTTCCAGTGACCTGGAATCAATGATCACATTTTATTGGGTTTTTTAAACTTAATTGTATTTTTTCCAATTACATGTAAATATAGTTTAATATTCAACCTTTGTAGGATTTCGAGCTACAATTTTTTCAGCTTCTCTCTCCTCCCTTCCCCTTCCCCAAGACAGCAATTTGATATAGATTATACACAATCATATTAAATATATTTCTACATTAGTCATGTTGTAAAAGAACAAAAGGGCAAAACCACAAGAAAAAAAAACTGTGAAAATAACATGCTCCAATCTACATTCATACTCCATAGTTCTTTCTCTGGCTGTGGATAGCATTTTTCATTGCAAGTCCCTTGGAATTGTCTTGGATCATTGCATTGTTGAGAAGAAGTAGATTTATTATAGTTGATCATCGCATAATGTTGCTTTTACTGTGTACAATGTTCTCCTGGTTCTGGTCACTTAATAGTTTCATGCAAGTCTTTCCAGGCTTTTCCAAAATCTGCCTGTATTTCTGATAGCAAAATAGCATTCCATTACATTCGTATATTTTAACTGTTAGGATTCTTACAAAGTGATGTCAATTATCTAATTTTAGCATTGTGCTTAGCAGTTCTCTAGTTCAGAGTTCACACTTTTCACACCTTTAAGAGTTCACACATTAGTTCACACATTAGCCTTCGAGATTCACAAGTCAGGATTCAATATGAGATTCACAAGTTCAGTGGAGGAGATTCACAAGTCACAGCTCCCACAATCCCACTCTCTCAGAGGAGGAGTCAACCTTTGAGTTCACACCTTTAAGAGATCGTATATAAGAAGCTCTTAGAGCCTCAGAGAGGAGTCAGTTGAGGAGATTGAGAAGGCAGAGTCTGCAGTTAGGCAAAGTGGGGGATTCCGAAGAAGAGGCAAAGGACTAGCAACAAGAGCTCTTGGAACCAAGGAGAGAGATAGGCCTCTAAGAAAGCTAACCAGGCTATTTTGAAAGAGACAATAAAGGATTGAACTTTTAACAGCTGGCTGCATTTGAGGTGATTATTACTTTGAATTGAACCTAAGGCTGCCTCCAGAAGCTCCCCAAGAAACCTGCTCCCAGAGAATGATTATATTTTAGAAAAGAACATTACATTTAACTTATCTAGTCATTCCTCAATTGATGGGCATCCCCTCAATTTCCAATTCTTTGCCACTACAAGAAGATCTATAATTATTTTTGTACATGTAGGTCCTGTTCCCTTTTAAATTATATTTTAGGATAATATTTTATATATAATTATCATCTCAGTACAAATTCAAATAATACAATTACTTCAGGGAATCCCTTATTTGCATTCATTGGGATCTGACTGTATAAATAGCATGTTGATGTTAGCAACACTCCTGACAAATACGATTTCATTAGCTCATAGCAGCCCTATGACATAGGTGCTCATTACTATTTTAATTTTACACAGGAAGAAACTGAAGCTGAGAAAGGTTAATGAATATGCTCAGGATCTCCACATTACAAAGTATCTGAGGAAGAATTAGAACTCATCTCTAACTCCATTCAACACTTTATTCAGTGCATTACCAGTGGCCTTTATTCCCAGAACTAATGAGATTATGTTCATTCAGTTATGGGCACGGTCTTTTAGAGAAAACATTGAGAAAATATAAAGCTAACCAAAATGGTATGCAGATTGGAAGAGATTGTGTACAAGAAGGAAGAGAAGACATTTAGCCTGGAGAAGGGAAGACTTATAGAGATGGGAAGAATGGAAAACATGATGGCTCTCTGTAGCTGTCATAGGGAAGAAGGCTTCCCTATGTTTAGTGGAAGCTAGAGAGATACACATTTTGGTTCCAAGTAAGAAAAATTTCCTAAAATTTTTAACTATTTAAAAATGGCATGGCCTATCCTAGAAGTAGTATTTCCCCCTTCTCACTACAAGTTGTTAAGTAAAAGTAATATGATCATTTGTTTTGGAGAGGATTCTGGTTCATGTAGGAGTTGAGCGAGAGATGGTTTTTGAATTCCCTAATAACACTGGATTCTGTCCATCATTAAAATTAAGGAGAGACTAGCCAAAACCAGATACCATATACAGTCAAAGTGATTCAAACATCAATGTGTTTATTTAAGAGTACCCTATTCAATTGATAGCTTAAATAAAACAAAATGAAGATATTGAAGAAAGAATTAAATTGAAACTGATTGCTTTTTATTAGAAACATGGAATCATAACTTGTACAATGGCATAAACATTTAATATTTGCTTATCCATATGATGGTATGGTTATAGATTTGTCTCCTGGAGATGATGGTTGTTTCCGGGAACTGAGGTTAAACAACAATGATCCCTTAGAGATTAAAGATCCAAATATAAGCCTTCCTGATCCTCCCCAATGCCTTTCTTCTGTTAATATCTCCAATTTCTTCTGCATGTAGCTTGTGTTGCTTGCATGTTGTCTCACCCATTTAGATAGTAAGGTCTTTCAGATCAGGAAATATTCTCTAGCTTTTCTGTGTGTCGCCAGTGTCTGGCAAATAAAAAGTACTTAATAATTGCTTGTGAACTAAGGGATTATGGATGTTGCTCTATGTGGATCCATGTGGAATTCATATGTATTACATATTAAGTTCTGCTGACTTGCCATGTGTATAAAGACTGATTAAAAACAAATGCCTGTACAGCCAATCAGATGAGGAAAAGTAGTTGACACAGGTGTTCCCTCCTAGAGATTACAAGTAAAAATTACAAGGTCATCTGTATTTACTAATTTGTAGAATGTCATCTAATGTTGACCTCAAGGATACCAAATAAAGTATTATATTTTTTTTGGCCAAGGAAGCAGAGAGTAAAGACAAAGCAGGTCAAATAGAATATTGAGGAACAGTCTCTTAAGGGTCTGCAAATGGATGAAAAGTGAAGGAAGAAATAGTTAAAGATAGGGAACAACCAGAAGAGCATGGTATTTCTGAAGTTGAGAGATAATATATCCATTAAGGAACCAATCAATATTGTCCAAAACTGCAGAGAATCAAGAAAACAGAATTTGCCCAGCTTTCCAAAAGTATTTGGTAATTAAGAGGTCATTGATGATCTTTGAGAAAGTAGTTTCAGTAGAGTGGGTGGTGAAAGTATTCCCTTGAAAAGAGGTGATTAGAGAGTGGGTGGCAAGGAAATATGGCCATCAGAAGTAGGCAACTTTTAGCAATTTTTAGCAATGTAGGGGAGAGGCAGTGGGACTGATGGGTTAGTAAAGTCAAAGGAGACTTGTTTAGGGGTGTGAAGATCAAAGCATGTGTAAGTAATTTGGAAGAAGCAAGAAGAGAAGAGATTGAAGACATATGAAAGGAACTTTTGAGAAGACAAAATCCTGGGGGAAATAAAATCAAAAGTATAAGTAGGATTAACCTTGCAGAGAACATAGATGTAATGATAACTATTTAACAGTTTTATCACTAAAATACCAAAATAGAAAAACATTACAAGTGAGTGACAAACTTTAAAAGTTGAAGTTATGTGAATTTACAAGGTCTTAAATTAAGTTCAGTCTTGGAAAAGGCATCAGCTCTCAAAAAATGCTTGGCCTTGGGTGGGAGTAGCATAGAATATGGAAGGTAGTATGTGAGAAAACTTTCCAAAATGGGCTGTCTGAAAGGTAAAGAAGAAAATCTGTGAGGACTCTTCCAGAGTATTCACAAAACCTTATGACTTTTGGGGACAAGCAATTGAGCTTCTCTGGCATGGGGAGAAGAGGATTCCCCTGTTCCCAGATCTCCTGTCTACCATCTAAAATTCTTTATTTATAATTCTTTCTATTTTAAAGTTTTCATGACTTAAAATGTCTATACCTCTAGTAGGGATCGGGGTGGAATAGTACTATGAATCAATTTATACATTGTTCAATTTAGTTTGATTAGTTCACTTTCTCATGCCTGAAATCAAGAACTCTGGAAGAGGAGGATTTTCCCTGTGGGATACTTCGGGAAGAATGAACCTGGATTAGGTCAAGCTCCATGCAGCAATAGAATAAGGGATCAAGTGAATGGAAGCCTCTGAAAATGAAAAGTACCAAAGACAGACATTGCAATTCTCAACTCTTCCTGGATAAAAAAAACTTCTTACAACATGGCTGCCTCCTGTTTCCTTAATCCCAGAAACTTTCATGAACCCATTCCTCAAGACTGAGAAGGGAATCCTCAGATGACCAGACTGGAATTTAGCCTCACTTTTGAGATATTTCCCTTCTTCTTTTCTCTCTCTTTCTTACCTGCCCAATGGAACTTGTCCTACTGAAGCAAAACTAAGTCTCCGAGTCTCTCAACAAAAGGAAATTCTGGCACAAACGCAGAGGCACCAAACACAAGCCTGGTAACATCCCTTATGTAGATCAAGAATTAAAAGAAATACAGACTCTCCAATATAAGTCACAGATCCTGGTCAACTTTATTCTTAAGTGATGTTGTCTTATGATATTCCCCAGCTTATCAACATCTAGGAGGTCCCTAGGATTTTTCCTTTAGGATATGAGTGGCTCTGCTGGGCCAGTACAGCTCTTCACAGTCTCCCCCTGCTCTAGGTTTCCTGACTCCTTTCCCATTGCTCCTCTTGATCCAGGCTGATCCAACCAACCTGCCAGAACTATTAATTTCCCTGAACTTGGCAAGTCACTTCTAACCTCCCTGTCTTTTCAGAGCCTGTCTCCCAATACCTGGAATTCCCTCCCTCCTCAATTCTGCTTCTTAGAATTCTCAGCTCCCTTAAAGTCTTAGCTCAAGTAAAACTCCCTGCATTCAACTTTTCTTGCTTCCCTTAATTGTTAGTGTTCGCTCATTGCTCTTGTTCACTTTTGTTTACTTATCTGTTAGTGGTACAGTGCATAGAGCTTTGGGCCCCAACTCAGGAAGACTCATCTCTATGACTTTAAATCTGGCCTCAGATGCTTACTGGCTGTGTGACCCTGGGCAAGTCAACTTAACCCTTCTTGCTTTAGTGTCCTATTGACATCACACCAATACTTGCATTTTCTTGACAAAGGTACTTGGAGTGTTTGCCATTTCCTTCCCTAGTGGATTAAGGCAAACAGAGGTTTAAATGGTTTGCTGAGGGTACAGCTACTATTTGTGTTCAGATTTAAGTTCTGGTGTTCCTGACTTCAGGCCCCATGCTTTATCCACTGAGCCACTAGCTGCCTGCCTCCTTTCTTAAATCCGTAATAAAAACTCCAATCCTTTATTTCTACTTGGTGGAATATTCATTTTAATATCTGATTCAAGTACAATACCTGCTTAATAGAACGCAGTGCTAAAAAGGGAAACAAAAAAATAAAAGTTCCTACCTTCAGTTGTCTTGTAGACTAACTGGGAAGGTAAATTTTACAAACTACACACACACATACACACACTCTCACACATGTATAGATACGTGTATAAATATATACCTATATCTCCACATATACATGTGTATGTACATATATACACATAATATATGTGTGTATATAAATGCATATGTGCAGGATGTGATATAGGCAAATGAGGACTCTGGGACAATAAATATTGTAGAATGTCTTTTTTTTGTATTATAGGAATTTTTTAAAAGGAAGAGTCATTATAAGTCGAGCTAATCACTAAACGCTTCATGGAAGGGGTGGAAATGGAATTATTTCTTGAAGGAAAGGCAAAATTCGATAAGGTTTGGGGCCCCTTCTCTGTGGATCTTTTTGCTTACCACAGGCTGTTATCAATGTTGGCAACAGCACAAGGGGAAATTTAGTTTGCCAAAAAAATAGTAGTCTGATCAGTGGATGCCTGAGTAGCCCAGTATTTGAGATCAAACAATGGAATCCTAAGTACCAGGTTCCACAAGGAGGAATTCCCCCCACCCCATTAGCAAAGGTATATTTAAACCATGTGGAAAAGACTGCAGTGTCCTCACTTTACTATTCATAAATAGAAACATTGCCAGTGGTTCTATCTTTTAATAGAAGGAACAATCATAGCATCCCAGGTGAACAGACAACATTGTGAATGGCTCTATTTTTTAATAGAATTGTCAAAGAATCCCAGAGTGATGTGTGCTGTATAATTGAGCCTAAAGTGCAAACTCTGGGGAATGGTGAGATAAGCTTGCTAACATTAACTAAACTAGAGAGGTCTTCTGCAATAGTAAATCTTCAAAGAATGAGGCTAATTATTAAATGGGCTTAAAGAGGTATCATATAATTTAAGTGATAATAAATGCTGGGTTTTATGTAAAGATTAGCTGGCTAACATTAACCAAACTTGAAAGTTTGTATGAAATAGTAAATCTCTGAAGACTGTATATCTACTTATTAAATGGGCTAAGGGGTGTCATATAATTTAAATACTAATAAATATTGGTTTTCAAGCACGCAAATTTGGTGATAATCTACCTTATAATTTTTCTTGTTCTAATGAGATTCAATATTAACTCCTTGCCAAATCTACAACTTCTGTCTTTGTTGTATTTGGCCTCCCTGAGTCATTTGGCCACTTGTTCTTGACTTGGTTTTCTCTGATAGCACTGTATTTTCCAGATTTTCTTTTTTTTTGCAGAAAATTCCAATCAGCTCTAACCATTCATTCTCTAGAATCCAGATAATTCTTGATTGTTTGCATGCCTCACTAGATTAATGTGGACTTGCTTAGTGACAATAAAAGCTTATATAAATGGCAAGCATAATTATGAAGATAAATTGTTTTTTGCCTGGAGAAGAACAGATTTAGCTACCTCTAGGACATCTCAACTTGGACATCCCATTGTCACCCCCAACTTAACATGTCCATGGTAGAAAAAGTCTCCTGACAATTAGGGAATGGCTGAATAATTTATAGTATATGAAAGTAATGGTATATTATTGTTCTATAAAAAATTATGAACAAGCTGATTTTAGAAAAGCCCAAAAAGAGCTATGTGCTCTGATGCTGAGCAAAGCAAGTAGAACCAGGAAAACACTGTACACAACAATACCCAGGTTGCATGATGATCAACCACGATAGGTTCTTTGGTTCAGTAATCCAAAGCAATCCCAATAAACTTTGGATGGAAAATGCCATTTGCATCCAGAGAGAGAAATGTGGAGACTGAATGTATATAAATACAAACTATTTTCACCTTTTTTTTTTCTCATGGTTTTCCTCTTTTGTTTTGATTTTTCTCTCCCCAAATGATAATATAGAAATTTGTGAAAATGAATCTATATGTATGACAAAAAATGTTTTTACATGTAACTGGGGAAAATTGTTGGAATACACAGGAGACCTGTTGAAATACACGGGAGCCACCTGACAGTGGCTGCTTGGAAATCCAACCCAGAATGGATCTCCTCTTGTGAGAGGATGATACAAGGAGAGTGAGAGGCAGTTGATGTTCTCTGACCTCTCTCACTGAGAGGCTATTGTGCTGTCTGACCTCTCTCCTCTTCCCTCTGCCTCCAATTTATCTCATTGTCAGTCTGCAACACCTGTGTCAGCAAAGGCTGCCCTGCAGCTCCTTCAGATGTTATGATCCACAGCTGTGAAGGCTCTCAGAGAATTGACCTGTCTCTTAACAATAAAATAATAATGAAAAAATAAAGGAAAAAGAAAAGAACCCCTGGACTTTAAGTCAGAAAGTCTTGGACAGGGTTTTAGAACTGTCATTCTGTGACTTTACCTCCCTAAGTCTCAGTTCTCTCATCTATCATTTTACCTGGCTGGGGTGTCCTTTTGAGCAGTAATACATAAGACAAAACATTTTGTAACTATAAAGTAATATATAACATGACCTGGTATTATATCTGAAACTGAATTCATTATCCTTTCCCTAAAACCAGTTTATTTTCCCAGCTTTCTTATTTTTGTTAGTGGCACCAATCAGCCACCATAGAATCTTGGAATTAGAATTATAAAGAACTTCAGGGAATATTTGGTATAAGTCCCCTCATTGGGGAAACAAACCTAAAAAGGTTACAGTATCATAGACCAAAAAGGGATTATTGAGGTCATCCAGTCAAACCTCCTCACTCACCATGTGAGAAAACTGAGGCCCCGGAGGTTAAATGACTTGGCAAGCATCCAGGTAGTAAGGATCACTGTCAGAATTTGAACACAGACCCTCTGACCACTGAGCCAGTGATCTTTCTCACTATACCAAGAAATAACTTACTAACAGATCTATATAGTTAGAGGTAGAGCCAAGCACCTGTACCTTTAAAAAATTATTTTAGAAAATGTCCAAAGCATTACCTTTGCTTAAAAGAAATAGCTTGATGTAGAGGTCAAGAACTCTAGAAAAGTATACTTGAAACAAGGATATTTACTCAATGTGATTGATGATATAATGGTTCTCTAGTTCACATATAGTTAGTGTGATAAGGTAATGTAATGATTCTATAGGTGGCACATGCTCAGTGTGCTGTAGTGCTGAAATTGTACTAATAATGTATTTAAGAGCTGAGAGGCCTGGAAAGAAAGTGAGTGAAGGAGAGTGTGAGGGTGAGTGTGTGTGAGTTCGAGCTCAGTCTCCAGACTACAGATTCGAGATTCAAGAATAAAGACTCCAGACTCTATCCTTGACCATCCTTGTGTTGACTTTCCTGCTAAGACCAAGGCCCATCCAGAGATCTTCCAGAAAGCTAGCTTGGACATTACAGTTTAGAGCCATTATTAAAGGCACAGAGATCAGAAACACTAGAAAAGCCCTGGGAATTTAGCCACGAATTCAGAACTTTTCTTATGTTTACTGGTCTTACTTGTAATCTGGAGAAATTTACAAATCTCTTCTCAGAATGACATCTTTAAATTCAAGAAATAAAATATGTGGGATTATAAAGGAAAGCAATTATATTGAAATACAATTATTAAATTAAAAATGTTTAAAGACTCCAAGTTAAGAACCCATGAGTTAGGTCAAACTCCTTTGGTTTGTTGTTCAGTCATTTCACTGGGTCTTACTCTTCTTGAACTCACTTAAGGTTTGCTTGGCAAAGATATTGCCATTTACTTTTCCAGCTCATTGTACAAATAAGGAAACTGAGGTAAACAGGGTTAAGTGACTTGCCCAGGGTCACACAGGTAAGTACGTTTGAAGCCAAATTAGAGTCTTCCTGACTTCAGAGCCATTGATAAATAAGGAATTCTTTAATTTCAAAGAAGTTCATGATCTCTCCAAGATCACACAAACAGTAGGTACCAGATCCAGGACCCACTGATGTGTGGCCTGAAGTTTAGTCTTTCATCCCTTTGCCACTTTATAGAAGAGAGCTGATAATTTTTGGATGCTTACATGTTTCACTAGGGTGTAGTGTGGATTTAACTAATTAGTGACAGTAAAATGTTACATAAATGCCAAGCATAATTATGATGAGAAATTATTTTTGCCTGGAGAGGAAGCATCTAGGCCACTGTCAAGGGAGGAAGATAAATTATAGTTTGTCCTTTCTGAAACCATGTGGAAGCCAGAACTATTTTTCTGGTCCTTGGAGGCTTTGAAACCTAAGGATAGCTCTATTATACCTGGGGCATAAATAGAAAAGAGCTCATAGCATCTGGAACTTGTCTTTTTATAGTTTCCTTTTTGGTGGCCAGTAGATACTTAGGAAAGACTTGATCATAGAAGTAGTTCCTGCCTAATAACAATGAGCAATTCACTTCACCCCTATGGGCCTTAATTTACCCAAGAAATGAGAAGATTGAATTAGATGGTCTCTAAGGTTCCTTCCAGCTCTAAAGCTTACCTTTCTGATTCAAGCTGCAATAGAATGTTGTCTGATGGGTAACTCAAGTATTATATGGGCAAATGGAGCTGATGACCATCCCTTTTACAGCCATCCCGCTTCCAGGTTTCCCTATTTCCATTAAGAGCAACTTTTCCATACACCCAGATTCTAAGAACAAGCTTCAGCTTTCCTTCTCCCTGTATCTCATCCTCTCTATCTAATCGTTTGCAAAGATCAGGGCCCCCCTCTCTCCATCAACTCAGCTAAACACCCTGATTCAAGACCTCATCACCTTTTTCTTGGACTATTGTGGCCACCTCCTATTTAGGCATCTGCTTCCAATTCTTTCCCTCTCAAATTTATCTCCAACACAGGTTTCAAGTAGTCTTCCTAAAACACTTGCCTAACCTCTTATTATACTCTCCTGCTTAAAAGGCTCCAGGAGCTCCCCTTTACCTCCGGGTCTGTTATTCTTAAGTTTGTATGTGTGTCATGGACCCCTATGGAAGCCTATAGATCCTTTCTCAGAATGTGCTTTTTTTTTTTTGGATAAATATTCATCAGTTTCTTAGATTGTCAGTTTTATTGGCATATAATTGGGCAAGACAGAATAATAGTTTTAATATATAAAATAAAATACCTAAAATTACAAAGGAAAAATAGACTGAAATATGGTTTTCAAAAAACTTTAAAAACAATGCCCCCAATTAAGAACCCCTGCTCGAGTATAAAATAAAAACAACTTAGCTTGGCATTTAAAGACCAAAGTCTGTCCACAGCCTGCCTTTCCAAATTTAACACACTTTACTCTCCTACTTCCTGGAAAATTGCCTATTTGTTTGTCCTCTGAATTGGGCATATAGTACCCAAGAGTACCCATTCATAGTAGGTCATATGAGGAGTCCTGTGAAAGGGGGATGAAAGGGCCTTCTTATCCCTGCAAATATTTAGTCCTTAGAACTTTTTCTAAGTCCAGGGGGTAACTGAGGACTCTGAAGAAAAATCAGAAGGAATGGATTAATGTAGACAGAGTCAGGAAATTACAAAGAAGAGACAGCAGGACAAGGAAATACTCAGGAATCTGAGAAAGAAACATTTTCCTGTGGTCTTCTTCCCTCTTTCCTTCATTTTGTCGTGGTATCTCAAGATTTTACCTCCTGATTATGGATACTTGCCAAGGAAGAGGAAAAAGAGATTCTAAAACATTGAACTTCTCACTAAAACCCTGGAGAAATAGAGCCTTTCAAAGGATTAGAGAGAATTATTAGAAAAGCTGCCTTTCCTTATCATTGAGATGTGAAGTAGGTTTTGTGACTAGAGAAGTGCCTTCGATTTCCTCATCAGTCAACCAAAAATCCATTCCTCTACCAGACTTGAATGGAAAAGTCATACAACACTGGCATATGTTCTCAAGTAGAAAGCAGGAACCTTTCCATTGCAGGTAATCAGGTCCTTCCAGAAGTAAGTTCCATGTTCCCATGAGTCTTTATCGGTATTATTATAATAATGTATACAGAATATATGCAAAACAAACAAGTACTTGGGGTGGGGAAGAGTGCTAGTAATTAGGAAAGAAGGATCAGGAAAAAACTTTGTAAAGACAGTTGTACTTATTATAATCTATCACCTCATTTTACAGATGAAAAAACTGAAGGCCAGTTTCCTGGCCAGATCGCATAGTATAACAACTAATTGACAAACATTTATTAAGTTTTAATCTGGCCAGACACTGGCTTTAAGCATTGGAGATACCAAAAAAAGTGAAAATATATCAAGAAGTTTACCTTTTACTGAAGGATATATGCACAGAAGTATTCGTCTACAGTGCACACTGGATAGGTGTTTGATATGCTTGGAGGAAAACCACTCACATTTAGGGTACTAGAAAGATCTAGAGTGAAAAGAGAAGCTTGAGTTGGACTCCATAGGAAGGCAGAGGTTCTAAGTGTTGGTGATGAAGAGTGGACTCTGTAGGAAGCCTGAGGTTCTAAGTGTTGGTGATGAAGAGGGAAAGCATCCCAGGCTTGCAGGATAGTCAGTACTGAAGAAATAGGGAATCAAGTGTGAAGAACAGCAACTAAGCCAGTATGGGCCATAGAAGAGAGGGAAATAATGTGTAAGAAGATTAGAAAGGTAGAAAGGAGTCAGATATAAAGTTCTTCACATTTGATCCAAAAGGAAGCTATTGGAACTTAGTGTTTGGAGAGGGGAGTGGTATGTGTCACACAGCCAAATCTGTGCTTTAGGGAAATTACTTTGGCATTTATGTAAAGGTTGGATGCAAATAGGGAAAGAATTGACTAAAAGAGATTAATTTAGAGGCCATTACATCAATTCAGAGCACCAGGTGATGAGGACTAAGCTGGGGGTAGGGTATATCTGTGTGCATGGAGAGCAGGGGACATATGCTGTAATATTGCTGAGATAGAAATGACAAAATTTGGTGGTTGATCCGTTGTGGAGTAAGTGAAAGTGAGGGTCTACAAGATGCCAAGTTTCCCAGCCCAGGTATCTGGAATGATAATGGTGTCCTGGGTAATAATAAGGAAATTCAGAAGAAGGGCAGATTTGGTCTCCCCACCCCAGCCGACCTCCCCCTCAGCTATCAAGAAATCTTCTTATCTCACTGCCAGTATCAAATACAAAAGCCTTTATGGGCCTTTAAAAGTCCATCATAACTGGCCCTCCTCTACCTATTCAGTCTTTTTACACCTCTCTCCCCTCTACAAACTCTATAACCCTAGTGGCACTTGAGGCATTTTCTCTGGACATTCCCCCAGCCAGTAATTCTCCTTTCATTTCTGTCCCCTGTTTTCAGAATCCTTCGTGTCTCAGCCAAAATCTTACTTTCTATGAGAAATCTTTCCCATCCCTTCCTTTAGTGCTACAGCCTTCACTTTATTGATTATCTCCATTTTTCACATACAGATATATATTCACGCATAAACATGTAAATACTTGTTTTCATATTGTCTCTCTCATTAGACTGAATTGAGAGCAAGAATTGATTTTGCTTATTTTTATATCCCTAGCATTTAGCATAGTATCTAAAATGTAGTGGGGACTTAATAAATATCCATTGAAGACAATTCCAAAGAACCCATGATGAAAGATGCTCCAGAGTAAGAACAATGGATTCTGAATGCAGATTGAAGTATACTATTTTTTACTTTATTTTTTTTCTTTTTCTTTTACAACATGATTAATATAGAAATGTTTTACATGATTGCACGTGTATAACTTATAGCAAGTAGCTTACTATGTAAGGGAAAGGGGAGGTGAGGAAGGGATAGATAGATTTTGGAATTTAATTTTTTTATAATGAATGTTAAAATTGGTTTTACTTGTAATTAGAAAAAATAAAATATTCAAATAAATAAATACTTCTTGATTAGACACAGGCCTTTTCATCTTCAAGAGTACTATTTTAAAATGTAAATTCCCTAGAAAGTATGAACTTATGATTTCATGGCAATTTATTTCTTATTTGTAATTCTTTGGGAGTTATCTGGGGCATTAAATGGTGATGTGATTTGCCTACTATTTCTTAATACGTGTCTGAAACAAAACCTGGATTTCCCCACCTGAGAGGCTGGCCCTTAAATCACTACGCCATTCTGTCTAATATGATTGAAAATATATGTACAAAGAAAATTGTTAAGGAACTAAAAGACCTGAGAAAATATTACGATTCCTCATGCACTGAAACTAGGAAAATAGCATCATAAGCACAGAGCCAGGAGGGACCTTACAGGTATCTAATACAACCCTTTCTTTTTACTACTAATAATAATCCTCAGGATTTATATTTTGTAAGCTACTTAACATACATCATTTCATTTCCTCCTCACAATAATCCTGATGGCAGGTGCTATTATTATGAGTCAGTAATCCTTCCACTATATCAATAAATTTAAGTGTAAATAGCTACTAAGCAAATATAGTCATTTATTTTGATATTTAACATTTTTAATAAAATAAGACCACTTGATTTTAACTCCCTGGGCTATCACCTGTCAATCTAAAAACTATTTAACTTTCCTGAGCCTCAATATTTTTTTAAATTGGCTAGTTGTATTGTTGTTGTTTAGTCATATCCTATTCTTCATGATCCCATATGAGGTTTTCATGGCAAAGATACCAGAGTGCTATTTCTTTCTCCAACTCATGTTACTGCTGAGGAAACTGAGGCAAACAATGTTAAGTATTCTCCTGGGATCACACAGTTAGGCAGATTTGAACTCATGGAGATGAGGCTTCCTGACTCGAAACCTGGCATTCTATTTATACTCAAAATATATATATATACTCGAAATTCTGGCACCTCTGGCGTGAAGGCTTGCGGAGCTACTTTCAGAGCTGCTCATCCACCTTTGGTGTCTACTTTACCCAACTCTGACCTGTGGATCCAAGAAGGAATAGCAGGTGAAGCAGCCACACCCCAGTAAAACCATCCTGGAAGATGAAGAACTGACAGGTCTTAAACCTTTGGGTAAGTTAAGGGATGTCTGCCCCAAGCATGTGAGGACTTCCTCCAGCATAATGAGCAGAATGGGAACCATTTGTTCCAAAGGCCCTGGAGTTGACTGAAGCAGGCCCTGGGGAGAGATGAGAGCCTGGTCAGACCCTGGAGATTGCAAACTCATCTACCAAATGATAGGCCATCATCATCATCTTGACTTCTGTCTTGCCGCTGGACTTTGATGATTTTGGAAGAGAGAGTGAGCCTGATGACTATGCAACTCTGTCTCACTTAAACCCAATTCTTGCATGAGTCAAGACATCGCCTGATGTTAAGGGGCCTCTTTGAAAAGGAAAAACACCAATTTTGTAAGATAGGTATTATGAGGCTAATGCTCTTTTGGCTTACTTCCTAGGATCAGGTTGGGGACCTTTAGGATAATCTAAATGAAAACTGTTAAAGCACTAAAAGTGAGTATTCTTGTTATTATTTCATCCTTCTCATTATTCTCCAGCAGCAGCAGCAGCAACAGCTTAGATTAGAGGACCACTGGCAAGCCCAAGATCCTTGTGAGAATGGTCCTCAGCATTGTGAGAGACAGAAGGAAAGGCAGGGAAGGGTCCCTGAAAGGGAATATGGGAGGCTGTCAAAGAGCATTACCTCTATTCCTGTCTTCACATCCCTTTTAGATTATTAAAGTCCAGTTCAGGACAATCATTGGTTCAGTTCATTCAACAAATATTTACTTAGCTGAGTGTCAGTTTCCTTTCATAAAATCTCCAGTGGGATTGCGCAAATAATTGCTTTTTCTCCTTCTACGGAGACCAGCAGAGGGCAGAAATGATACACAGATGTCCGAGCCTTTCTCTGCCTGGCCAGACTACATATCACTGGGAGCTGGGGAAATCTGGGTCGCTCAGTCCCTCCAAGCAGCAAGGGAGGAGGGCGCCTGTGGATTGTGCCTGTGGATCGCCTAGGGCCAAGACTGTAAGGCTCCACATGGCGATGACTATTCAAGCCACCAATAGCTACATAATTTAAAAAAAAAATTGTTTCTTAACTCATCCAGGGATCAATACTGTTTTGATAAGAAATGAATATATGAAATTGATCTACTTCTTTTTTGAAAGCTTTTTATTTTCAAAACACATGCATAGATAGTTTTCAATATTCATCCTTGCAAAACCTTGTGTTCCAAACATTTTTCTCCCTCCCTCCCCCCCTTTCCCTTAGACAGCAAGTTATCCAATATCCGTTAAACATGTGCAATTCTTCTATACCTACTTCCATAATTATCATGCTGCACAAGAAAAATCAGCTGATTCTATTTCTCAAAGAGAAATCTAGTATGAAGAGCAAAGGAGGCAGATCAGTTGATCTCTTATAAGATCTAATAGTGTTCAGGAACTACATTGACTTGCACGGTTACACACTGGAGACCAAAGCAAAGTGAGATTTTTCCTGGATAAGCAGAGATTTAAAGAGAAGGTCCCCAACCTGATTTTAACTTGGCCTTTGATAACTGAATTGAAATCCTACTCTGCATAGGAAGGGCAAATCTAGCATATGAATGTAGTTTCTCCTCTCTCTGTCTACCCAATCTCCATTTTTGCTACTTTCCTCCTCTTTGTTATGGGAATCTTAATCTCAGTCTATTAATAAGCATTTATTGAGTCCCTACTATATGCCAGTTATTGTGCTAAACACTAGGGATTACCAAAAAAAAAAAAAAAAGGCAAATATAGTTCCTGCTCTCAAAGAGTTAATAGTATAATGGGGTTGACAGAATATAAACAAAATGTGTACAAGGATCCATTGGAAATAATTTACAGGGGGAAGGCATTAACATTAAGAGGGTTGTCAAAGACTTCTAATGGAAGGTCAAATAAAGACAATCTTTGTTCTCAAGGAGTTTACATCCTAAAATGTCACACTTGAGAAGCCAGAGAGAAGTGGGGAGAGAAGGGAGAAGATACCCAGAGAATGGTTAGTGGGAAATGGGAAGAAGATTGTTCTGGGCATTCGCGACTCCTCCTGCCCTCTAGTCAGAAGATATAATCCAAAGAACAGGATACTGAGGCATGGGAGATTGCCATCAAAAATGCATGGAGTCATGAGATGGAATGCTGTGTGGGAGGAACAGAGAGGAAGCCAATGTGACTGGATTTTACAGTACTGGAGAGGTGTAAAGTGTAAGTAGATTGTAAAGGCAGGAAAGTGCCAGGTTATAAAAGGCTTTGAAAGCCAGACAGACATTCCTTGAGATGAGAGGAAGCCCCTGGAATTTATTAAATAGTGGTGATGCAGTCAGATCCATGAGTTAGGAGGATTATTAGAGAAACTTGAAAAGGGGACACTCATGTATTGTATTCTATGAAAATTTGCATGGAAGTAACCAGATCGCTAAGTTTTAGAGAGGCCCCCTACTCCTTTCAGCTTTCCCATTAGCCAAAACATGCGTTTCTCCAGCCTTACATGACAAAAGCTCAGAAACGATAGTACCTGGCCTATGGACAAATTTGAGAAAGTTAATTTCTCAAATAGAAAATAATAATTCTTGGCTAAAATCCTCCTCCCTGCCTCAACATAACTGGAAGTGAGATTGGATTCCCTATGATAAACCCTATAATGTCTTGCCAAGGAGAGAAAGTCTTCAAATATGGGTCTAACAATGGATACAGTCTGAGGTATAGGCTAACTTTTGGGGAGGTTTATCTTTAGACGAGTTGGCTTCATTTCATTTTTATAATAATTTTCTTTTCTTTCTTTTTTCTTTTTCTTTTCAAACTATATGCAGTTTTCAACATTCACCCTTGCAAAATCTTGTGTTGCAAATTTTTTTCTCCCTCCCTCCCCTTCATCTCCTCCCTTAGACAGCAAGTAATCCAAAATATGTTAAACATATGAGTCTACTGAACATATTTCCACAATCATCCTGCTGCACAAGAAAAATCAGATTGAAAAGGAAACAATAAGAAAAAAAAAAACAAGCAAACAACAACAAAAAAGTGAAAATACCATGTTTGTGATCCACACTCAATCTCCACAGTCCTCTCTCCAGATGCAGATGGCTCTCTCCATCACAAGATCATTGGAACTGGCCTGAATCATCTCATTGTTGAAAAGAACCACATCCATCAGAATTGATTATCATATAATCTTCTTGTTGCTTTATACAATGTTCTCCCAGTTCTACTCACATCACTTAAAATCAGTTCATGTAAATCTTTCTGATGACATCCTGCTGATCATTTCTTATGGAACAATAATATTCCACAACATTCATATACCATAACCTATTTAGTCATTTCTTAACTGATGATCATCCATTCAGTTTTCAGTTCTTTGCTACTACAAAAAGGGCTGCCACAAATATTTTTGTACATGTAGGAACTTTTCCCCTTTTTATGATCTCTTTGGGACACAGACCCAGTAGAGACAATGCTGGATCAAAGAGTATGCAGAGTTTGGGCATAGTTCCAAATTGCACTCCAGAATGGTTGGATCACTTCACAACTCCACCAACAATGTAGAGTGTTCCAGTTTTCCCACATCTTCAATATTTATCATTATCTTTCCCTGTCATCTTAGCCAGCCTGAAAGGTATGTCTTAGAGATGTGTCTTATCTCAGAATTGTCTTAATTTGCATTTCTCTGATGAATAGTGATTTAGAGCATTTTTTTCATATGACTAGAAATGGTTTCAATTTCTTCATCTAAAAATTGTTCATATCCTTTGACCATTTATCATATAATTTTATTTTCTTAGACTTTCATGGAAACCATCCAAGATTTTGACCGACACAAGTAGAAATAGACATAATGCTAATGAAGTAAAAGATTTTAAGTCATTAAGAAGTAATGCTAATGTAGTATATTTATTTAGCATTTTTTTTCAAAATTCATTGTGTTATTTGATTCTCACAACAATTCTGAGATTGATAAGGGAAATAGATTATTGTTTCCATTTGGACCCCAAATGGAATCACAAGGAGTTGCATACAATTGAAAAACAGCTCAATAATAACATAGAAGAAGACAAAGGGGATCCTTGTGGAAAGGGAACATAATAGTTTCATGTACATGTGGGTAGTGAGGTAACACAGTGGCATATTGGGCTTGGAGTCAGGAAGACATCTTCAAAAGTTCAAATCTGGCCTCAGACACTTGCTAGCTATGTGACCCTGGCAAATCACTTAACTCTGCCTTAGTTTCCTCATCTGTAAATGAACTAAAAAAGGAAATGGTAAGCCCCTCCAGGATGTTAGCCAAGAAAACTCCAAATGGATTTTCCCAGAAGAGTCAGCCATAACTAAAACATTCACAGCCAGGACAAAGTACTTAAGCTAACAAAGCACTTTCCCCTGTAAGATTTCATTTTATCAACCACTATGTGAACATAGCCTTAACTAACATAGCCTTAACTAAATGCCCTTGGGCATTTAGAGGGTAGTCATTACTTTAAAAATACCTGTAATTAAGTCTTCCTGGTTCAGGGACTGACTTTCTATCCACTATGTCACATTGCTCTCAGAGATAGCTATTCACAGATAAATACAAGTTTTAATACAATATAGATTTTATGATATAGATTCAAATAAAATAGAGATAGAGGAACAAGATCTATGATTTCACTAGTATAGGACATTAACTATACAAACGCAGGTTGGTGCTTTCTCTGCAATTTCTAGTCTTAGAGAATTGTCTAAAACATTTAGAAGCTCAGTGTTTGCTTGTCACACCGAATTCAACAGAGAGGACTTGAATTCTGATCTTCTGGCTTCCAGGCTGGCTCTCCAGTCATGTTGCCTCTGAAAGCTAAAGCTTAGATTACAGTTTTCCAGGGGAGTGTCCCCATCCAGGTGCCAAAGTCTAATCATACCTAATTCTGCTTATCTTCCAAGATGAGATGAGACAGGAGGCGTTTAGGGTCCAAATTACATCTGTCTGTCTGTGTCTCTTTCTATCTCTCTCTCTCTATGTGTACACACACACATTCATCTATTAAATATACGCATATTTTATAGAAAATAAATACACAATGATTTCTTTGATGAATGCTAAAAACTGGGAGAAATCAAGAAAGGCCTCTTGAAAGAGATGGCCTGTGAACCAAGCCTACTACCAGAAGGAGATTAAATATTGCTCAGAATATCTGGACCAATCAGGAACAGAGCTCCGAAGGTCTCTTGTCATTTCTACTAAACTAGGGAAATCTTCCCATTGGCCCTTCCCTTCTTCCCCCCATTTCCACCTCCAAAGCTCTCTTCAGACCTAGAAAAACGAGATTTCTATCATTGTATTCCTCCATATCCGACCCTTTACCAAAAAGGACAACAGAGTGGGAGAGGGGAGAGAATAAGCTAAAGATTTCCTGTCCTGGAAAAAAATAATAGACTAGCAGGCAAGACAGAGGCAAGAGCCACGTATGACAAGGTCATTCTATCTAGATCGGACTCTTTAACATCCCAACAAGAAACGGCATCATTTGAAGTATGGCATTTATTCCAAGACTCCATCCTGTTTCTCTCCATGATAGGAGGGACTGGATCTGGATGTTGCTGTAGGTTCTCCCCCTCCCCTCCCCAAGCTATCTCTGAGCTGACATTGTCCAATCCCAGCCCGGAGCTTTCCAGGGAAAGATGTGGGCTGCTGCCTAAGCCAGCGGCAGTCAGAGATGGTGTTAGCAGAAACTGAGAAAACTCGGTCTGCGGCTCAGGACTCAGAGGCTGCTCCTTGAAAGCTACCTCCTCTTCCGTGATCTGGGAAACCCAGGACAACCTGAACAAGGGAATATGGCTGGAGCTTTCGGTTTTCTGTTTGAATTCCAAAGCAGAAAAAAAAAAAAAAAAAAAAAAAAAAAAAAAAAAAGAACAAAAAGAACAAAAAAAGCAAAACCCACAGTGGAGGCAGAAGGCAGTGCTGGGGAAACAGGCTGAGATTGAAACTAGTCTCATCCTCCAGATTTTTATCAACCTATTATCAACCTATACCTATTATGCATGTGGCCGGCAGGCAACATTTCCCCCTAATCACATACTTGGTGTACAGCCTCTCACAGCTCCTGGCAATGCTAAAAATGTAAATAGCAAATAAAGGCAATTTATGGGGTATCCTCAGGGGTTAGAGAATTCCTTTATCCTGGAGGCTCTAGCCCCACGGAGGGTAGTCCCTAATCTCCAATTCTTTTGCGTATTGTAACTAGCTCTCCTTTAACCCCTTTATATCAATTAGCTTTTACAAAAGAATATTTTTTAGGTTTACAAAGTAGAACAAACTAGAAGCATTTTCCCCAAATACCCTTTATATCAATTAGCTTTTACAAAAGAATATTTATTTAGAAGGTTACCAATTAGAACAAACTAGAAGCATTTTCCCCAAATACCCTTCATATCAATTAGCTTTTACAAAAGAATATTTATTTAGAAGGTTTACAAATTAGAACAAACTAGAAGCATTTCCCCCAAATACCCTTCATATCAATTAGCTTTTACAAAAGAATATTTATTTAGGAGGTTTACAAATTAGAACAAACTAGAAGCATTTCCCCCAAATACCCTTTATATCAATTAGCTTTTACAAAAGAATATTTATTTAGAAGGTTTACAAACTAGAACAAACTAGAAGCATTTTCCCCAAATACCTCCAGGAAATATTCAATCTTTCTTCACTTTAGTCGGGGGAAGGAGTGGACTCCAAACTTGGTTCAATTTTTACATAACATTCAACTCGGTAAACATTCATTAGGCTCTTATTTCTCCAAGCGAGCTGTGCTAAGCCCTAGGGATACAAAAAGAGCCAATGGACAGTTCCTGCCCTCAAGGAGTTCACCATCTTGCAAACAAATAAAGACAAAATTGCAAACAAAAATTTACGAAGCAAGCAGTGTAAAGAATATGTAGGAAATAATTAAAAGAGGGAAAGCACTTTCCAGAGGAAGGCTTCTAGTTAATTTTATTTGAGATTGGAAGGAAAGCTGGAGAGGACTGTGGTCCGAGTGGAGGAGGGAGCACGTTCTACGTTCATGTCCTGATGATTTCCAAGAGTTCGCATTAAAATGCATTTTGTGGAGCCGTCTTCAGTTCGTGAAAGGACGTGAAAGGAATACGTCTAGGGCTGCCTACCTTTGCAATGGGCCATACGGATCAACGGCGTGGACCGAATATCAATTACTCTGCAAAATGGAAGGAGGTTCTGTACTACTTGGTAAGAACGTGTCCATCCACTTGGCCTAACCTGGTCTCAAATCCAACGAGAAGCTAATGTTGGTCACTATCTTCTACTCACTTTTTGCTGTCGAATTCTGGCATTGAGATATTGGAGACAGACACCTTCAAACTCCTTTTCCAGACACTGGCAGATACTGTTTGTTGTTATCAGCAGGTCTTCGACAAGGTGAGATTGATTCTCTCTTGCGAACGAACCATGAAATTTACCGCTCAAGGTGTGAGAGGTATGAACTCTAATGTATGAACTATCCCAAAGGTGTGAACTCCAAAGATGTGACCCAAGTACATATCAATTCCAGTGACTTAGCACCTTGTTTCAAGTTCTGGCCCATAACAGTCTATCATAAAAATCATTTGGAATGTGGCTTGGAAGGGATTTCTTTGGCCCACTGGTCCATCTCATACCCAGCAAGTGGTTATCTAGCTTCTGTTTGGATGTTGCAGTGAATGTTTTATAATAATAGTGGATTTTGAAAAATATCACACCTCTTTTTTATAATAATAGTTAATTTTTTAAAATACCATACCGTTTTTATAATAATATATTTTTTTAAATACCACACCTCTTTTTTATAACAATAGTCAATTTTTAAAAATACCACACCTCTCTTGCTCGGAGGCCCCTCTTCTTCTTGTACCTGAGTATAGGTTCTACTCTTTGGAAATGCTCATCAGGTGTGAGTTGAATCTAAAATCTAAATCTAGATTTAGTCTTGGAAGTGAAAAGGCAAAAACTTTGGGGCCAGGATCATAAGCCCTTCAGCAAAGCCCAAAGCTTAAGACGAATAGCAATTTTATTAGGATGGAGATCCAAATACCCATACTCAGGTACAAGAAGAAGAGGGGCCTCCGAGCAAGAGAGGTGTGGTATTTTTAAAAATTGACTATTGTTATAAAAAAGAGGTCTGGTATTTTTTTAAAAATTAACTATTATAAAAAAAGAGGTGTGATATTTTTCAAAATCCACTATTATTATAAAACATTCACTGCAACATCCAAACAGAAACTAGATAACCACTTGCTGGGTATGAGATGGACCAGTGGGCCAAAGAAATCCCTTCCAAGCCACATTCCAAATGATTTTTATGATAGACTGTTATGGGCCAGAACTTGAAACAAGGTGCTAAGTCACTGGAATTGATATGTACTTGGGTCACATCTTTGGAGTTCACACCTTTGGGATAGTTCACATATTAGAGTTCATACCTCTCACACCTTTAGAGTTCACACCTTTAAAAGATCATATATAAGGAGCTCCCACAAGCCAAGTAGGGACTTTGGGAGATTTACAAGTCAGGATTCAGTGGAGGAGATTCACAAGTCACAGGTCCCACAAGCCCACTCTCTTGAAGGAGGAGTCAGATTCATTCGATATTCCACCTGTGCTGGCTGGAGGCTTTGGATTCAGAGGGAGCTGGAGGCTGAAGCTGGCAGAGGCAAAGGACTAGCAACAAGAGCTTTCGGAACTAAGGAAAGCTAACTGGGCTATTCTGGAAGAGACAATAAAGGATTGAACTTTAACAGCTGGCTGCATTTGAGGTGATACTCAAATCTGAACTGAACTGTTCACTGAACTGAAACGAAGGCTGCCTCCAGAAGCTCCGCAAGAAATCTGCTCCCAGAGAACATTATACTTTAGAGAAGACAACATTACAATAGACCTAGCCTTCTCAGTGATAGATCGCTCTAGAAAACTTCCTCCCTTGCTAAGGTCACCCATTCCACACTTGAATCGCTCTTAAGAGTTAAGATACTATTGCTTATGCAGAACTGAAACCTGGACTTCAGGATCAAGTGGAGCACAGAAAATGTTTCCCATGTGGATACCAAGGCTACAAATATCTGACACCTAGAATATTCTTTTGCATAAACCCCCCAAACCCTAAGGTTTCAAATGATCTTCAAGTGATAGGACTTTCAATCTGATTCCTCTTGTTAGTGTCATTCCCCAATATAGGAGGCACCAAGTTAGGCAATTGTAATTCTAGATGTGATATGACCAGGGAAAGATAGAGTGGCACACTATAAATCAGTAAGAGTAAAGAGAGTAGCAGACAATCTGTTCCAAAAAAAAAAAAACAAAACCTAAAAACCCCAATGCAACTAAACAGCAAATTTCTGAACAAAGCTACCTTAGGTAACCTCATGAGGAAGTTAGGATACTACTTGTCTTAAAGATTATGGGGGAAGGAATATATGAACGTCAAATAAAGTAACAAATAGTAAAGTATTTTGAAAAATTATAAATGCTCTAGTGTAGCTTACATGTGAGAGGGCAAATTGAACACCATGGTATGGAGCTGTCAGGCCATGGCTTCCCTTCTGGAGTGGTGCCCAAAGACCCTGGACCTATTTTGTCAAGGGGAGAAAGCACAAACTGGGTCAAGATTCTTCCACTCCTTTTAAAATATACTACATTTATTATCCAAAAAATGCAATTAGGGGAGCATTCCATGAATTCATTGCTAATGTTTTAATTGTCAATATCTTAGCAAACATGAGTCAAGAGCAAAAATGACAAGTACTATGGGTACCAGGAAGAAAAACAAAGCTAACATTTATATAGTTCTTACAATATGCCTATGTTATGGCACTATGTTAATCTCTTTGCAAATTATTATCTCATTTGATCCTTACACCATCTGGGGAAATAGGTGCTATTATTATCCCCACATTACAGATGAGGAAATTGAGGCAAACACAAGGTTGTCCAGGCTAATAAGGAAAAAGGATAATGAATGGGGAAAGTGGATTGGTCAACCCGATCCTCAGTAATACAGAGTAATTATTATTACTCATGTTTGTCAAAAAGTCAATGTTAGTTTCTTTTTTCCCCTGAGGCAATTGGGGATAAGTGACTTGCTACAGGTAGGAAATGTTAAATGTCTGAGGTCATATTTGAACTCAGGTCCTCCTGACTTGAGGGCTGGTGCTCTATCCACTGCACTATCTAGCTACCCCGTGAATAAGTCACCCAGCTAGCAGGTGTCTGTGGCTGGATTTGAACCCAGATTTATTAAGTACTTATGATGTTAGGTCTGCTTGAAAAAGCTGCACAGCAGGATGCATTGTTTAGCAATTGTGTCCATACAGAAAGGATTTAGAGAAGAGAAACTTGATAGGATTTAGAGTAATAGATTAGATAAAAAGACCAGGTGGAATCCATAATTTGTAACTAGGCATTTCTGCACCTGGGGAAAACACCTGCCTTCAGACAGCAGCTGGTAAGGTACTCTGTTGAGGGGGAGGAAGGACACTGTCCTTTGCATTCTGGGGGAGACACATACTAGACATAAATATGTGGTCAGGGTTAGGGAGGCTGTTCCTCGGTTTTGGAGGGGTAAAATAGAGTGAAGGGTTCATCCCTGCACTAAGGTGCGCCCTCTAAAAGCAGTGCCCTGGGAGAAAAGATTCATTGCCCTGCCTTAGTTACAGTTTTGGAGTCTGAGGCAGAATTAAAAACTGCTGTTTCTGGATCAACAAGAACACAGATGGATTAATGGCGACCTGAAATGGAAAGGTGAAGTTTGGCCCCAGTGAGGGTCAGGACTAAAGGAACATGTTTACCTGCTATTCTGAAAATAACAGGCAGATTTTATAGTATGCCCGTAGCCAATGGCTGTGGTGATCTTCTTCTTTTATAATAAGTAGAATAGTTCTCTCTGGGGGAGAGGCAGGTTTCTCGAGGGAGGTTTTCTTGGAGGCAGCTTTAGTATCAGTTTGGATCAATAATTACCCCAAATGCAGCCAGGTGATAAAAGTTCGGATCTTTTATTATCTCTAATATAGCCCGGGTAGCTTAGAGGCCTATCTCTCTGCTTGGTTCCAAGAGCTCTTGCAGTTTTGTCCTTTGCTCCTGCCTCTGCTTTCTTCAGCCTTCAATCCAACTCCAAGTTGAATCTGCCTTGCCTCCGAGAGAGGGCTTCTGGCTCTCAATCTCCCAAAGTGCTCTGTGTCTGCACCAGAGTGCTCCTCTCCAATTCAGCTGAACTCTCTTCCGCCACCAGCCAGCCAAGTGGAAAATATTCTTCAGAATCTCTCTTCACTGGGCTTATATAGGACTCTTCTGAGAAAATGGGATTATGGGTTTTCTCCCATAGTGCTCTCTGGCCCTAAGAGTTTTAAGGGAGGTGTGAATTCACCAAGTTACAAAGTTTACTTTGTGAATCTCCCATACTTGTGAACTCCGATGAGTAAAGGTGTAAACACAAGCATTGTACTAATTAGTTCTACTTATTACCTTGTTTCAGGTTCTGGCCCAAAACATCTCCTTGTAAGATCAGATCAATAATCTATCAACTCTAATGAGTTAGCAGTTTGTAAAGATTCCAACACCTAGTGAATAATTTTATCTGAATTAAACTTGTTTAAGTAATGAGACCTGAGTGTAAATGGCCTTCCTGCCCCTGTCCCAGCTTCTACCCATTCTTACTGGAATAATTCTCAAAGTGAGCAAGATTTTGGATAGCTAAAAAGAGAATAAATTTGGAATCCAGCTGGATTTGAGCATGGGGTGTGGGGATGATAACAGGGGTAAAGTAATATGGCAGCTAGAATAAGAGGGCTCCTCTCACACAAGGAGATTCATTTCGCTGAGCATTAATTGAGCACCTACTATGTTTCAGGCACTGTGCTAGATGTCACGGAATACAGTCTCTGCCTTAAGTAACATATCTTACTGGGGAGAATTTGGGAGTGGAAGGACGTTAGATGCAGGATAGAGGATTGGTAGAATGAAACCTGTAATGGGCTGAGGCTTGAGTTGATGCACTGAGGTCCCAAGCACATGAGGCTAAATAGTAATTGGACCATACTCTATTAATATATAAGCTTGGAGAAAGTATGGCCCCCGCCCACTCTTTGTGCAAGTCTTGATGTGTTGTATAGGAAATGACGATTTTGGTGGGTGGAGGCAAGGGAGTGGAAAGGAAGGGGAGGAAAGCTCAGGCCCCACTTTCTCTGCTAGCTGTTTATTTCTCCTCTTCTTTTTGCTTTTTGCTGAGGTAGTTGGGGTTAAGTGACTTGCCCATGGTCACACAACCAGGAATTGTTAAGTGTCTGAGGCTAGATTTGAACTCAGGTCCTCCTGACTTCAAGGATGGTGCTCTACCCACTGAGCCATCTCCTCCCCTCCTTCCTTCCTTCCCTTTCCACTCCCCTGCCTCCACCCACCAAAATCGTCATTTCCTATACAACACATCAGGACTTGCACAAAGGGTGGGCGGGGGCCATACTTTCTCCAAGCTTATATATTAATAGAGTATGGTCCAATTACTATTTAGCCTCATGTGCTTGGGACCTCAGTGCATCAACTCAAGCTTCAGCCCATTACAGAAACCCTCTAAGAAAATACTGTGAGATAGACAGGAGTGTCGCAGCTTGTGTACTATCTAAGATTTTCAGAATGTCATATGTGTTCAGCACTTTGTATATAATAGGCTTTAATAAATGCATCTTGGATCGAAAGCATCTCATCTTTGAGGAGAAGTCCATCCCTCTCTGCTGCTGTTACCAGCTCAAGTCCAGGGCAGCAGAGTCCAGAATCCCTAGAACTGGAAGCATCTCTATCTGTGCAGTAGCTTTTAAGTCTAAAATATGACTAATTAGAGTTCTAGTAAACTAACAGCTAGGTAGTATGGTGGATAGAGCCCTGAGCTTGGTATCAGGGAGGTCTGTGTTCAAATCCAGTCACAGATACTTGCTGTCACCCTGTCTTTAATATGTTTGCCTCAAATTCCTTATTTGTAAAATAAGAATAACAACATCTACCTGTCAAGAAGTTATTTCAAAGATTCCTCTTTAGAGACATAATTCATCTTGGATTTCTATTCCAGTCAATATTATCAATATTAATCAATTTGATAAAATCATATTAAAGTTTTATATATAAGGCCCCAGAGCTGTGAGCTGCAGATTCTAAGTTCACTTGCTTAACTATAGAAAGTTAGCTTTTAGATCTTCTCCCCATTTTGTCTTATGAAGATGACCAAGTTTAGCTTGGCAGAGGTGACAACTACATGGAAAGTCCCCCAAGATATTTTTGTACCTCCAGACCAATCCTTTGTCCAGTGGGAGCAGATGATCATCTTATAATCATATAAATCGCTATGACAGCTGGTACCATTTCTTCCTGCCTGAATTAAAGAGAAGCCTGTCTGTCTTATGTGGAGATATTTCTTGCTTCATCCAACTTGTGACTCTGTTGACATATTGTTTATTCAGTGGAATTATTTTATATTTCGTATGACTTTTCTGGAATTATTGGATGTCTAACCCTATTTAAAAAAAGGCCTTGGGACTGCTTGCCATCTAGGGGAGGGGGCGGAGGGACGGAGGGAGGGAAAAAAAAATCGGAACAGAAACGAGTGTCAATATAAAGTAATTATTAAATAAAAATTAAATTAAAAAAAAAAAGGCCTTGGAAGGAGGTGACATCTCAGAGCATGAGGAAGATTCCTTTATTAGAGGGGATTATGGATCCTTTAATAAAATGCTATTGGCTCAAACCTCTACCTCAGTCTCTCTTATTATAGGCAGGATAATTTTAATCTCCACACTCTATAGTACATTATAGCAAAATGATCAACATTAATAATGACAATAATAAGAGCTCATTTTTGTATTGCATTTTTTTAAAAAATTTGCAAAGCCGTTTTCAGAGGCAATGTGATTTAGTGAATAGGGAGATAAATGGCTCTAGTCAGGAAAATTGGGATTCACTTGTACCCGAACCCTGATGTCTGTGTGACCCTGGCAAAGGGATGCTGGTAAAAATTTAATAACTGACTTGATGGAGAGGGCAGGGAGGAAGGTAGGCACAATGAATTTTCAAGCTTCATCTGCATTATTAACATTTTTCCATCACTTTATTAAGTCTAGACATCCAACAAAACAATAAATCAGGCCCTAGCTTTGTGACCTTTGCAGATTTCCGAGGTGTAATTGCTCATTGGAAATTTAACCATGAGTCCTTTGAATGGGCTTCAGGACAACTTTGGAACCTGGACAAGTACCTCAACCTCTTAATGCCCTCAAGCAAGCTCTCTATCATTCTGACGGGCAGAGAGAGTATTGATCAGCATTGGTCAAGGGAGCTTCTCCCCTGGAACTCCTGTTACCGATCAATTTGAAGGACTTGCCCAAAACTCCTCCCCTTAAATACAAAACTTTCTTCATAGCCACCAGATAGGATAGTTGTGCAAGCATTATTATCCACATTTTACAGATGAGAGAACTGCTCAAGTGACATGTTCCAAGTCACACAGTCATTTAGAATAATGGCTGACTTATGTACTGCTACGTATGAGTCAATAAGTGCCACCAGCATGATTTTATCATATTATATTTTTAGAGGGGAGATAACTGGTGCAGTGGATAGAGCATTGGACCTGGAGCAAATTCCTGAGTTTAAATCTGGCTTCAGATACTAGCTGTGTGATCCTGGACAAGTCATTGTTTGCCTCAGTTTCTTCATCTGTAAAATGATTTGAAGAAGGAAATGCATACTGCTCCAGTATCTCTGCCAAGAAAACCTCAAATAAGGTGCCACTGGCTATTGACTCAGACTTCTGCCTCAGTCTCTCTTATTGTAGGTGGGATAATTTGAAGTGTTGTCCATGACTGAGTAACAACAAAACAACATAAATCTAGATAAGGAAAGCAATACCAGAAGGTTAAGTGATTTGCCCCTATGTGGCACAATGAGGCAGGAATCACCCTGAGATAAAAAAGGTAGAAATCCTTTTTCCCTTTGGTCTAGAGAATTAAAAGGTTCAAGGGGATGTTTCTCAAGAATACTTTTCCTTTTTTGCTCTTCCTCAGAATCAGCTCAAATCCTACATTCTGACCAGCTTTTCCTGTTATTCCCTTCCTCCCCCCTTTAAATCCTTCTCCTCCAATATTACCTTCTCTGTCTTACATGCACAATTATTTGTACAACTTCTCCCAGAAGAATGTGATCTCTGTGAGGTCAGTGACCGAGGTCAGCCTCTTTTTGTATCTCCAGTCCCTGGCACATGGCAAATGCTTAATATGCTCTTGTTGACTGACTGACAAGAGAAAAGAAAGATACATGGGCAGATGAGCTGGCTCAGAAGAGCGATTTGTACTCAATTCTAGTCCTAAATCTTTACTTTATCAGGGTAAAGACAAGTGTAGCAAAGTGCCTGGCACATAGTAGAATGCTTAAAATAGACTTCTTGATTTTGTAAGCCCCTGCAGGGAACAGCCAAATCCTAGAATTTGGGAGAGCAGCTGGCATGCAGTGGCAGTCCAGAGTACGAAGACAATGGTTGCCAAAATCAGGTCATATGAAAGTTATTCAAAGGATCTGGGCATGTTTAACCTGAAGGGTCTATATGGTAGTGGGACTCCCTTTGTGAATCAGCAGCCCTTCCTTCAGTTTTCCCAATTCCCAGATCACCTGAATCAAATCAGTCCCATGGTCTGCTTGTCACCCTATTGCCCCACAAACTACAGAATGAACATTAGCCCTGAACTAGTCCGTCCAGCTCCATTTTCTTGTTGCACAGCATCTCTAACAAATCTTCTAGTAATTGGAAAAAGGAACTTGTGGTCTTGCATCTCAAGGGCTGATTCTAACCCATCAGGTAGTACTTCTGAGCTCCTCCCTGATCCAGCCCACAACCAGAGGAGGCAAAACAAACTCTCATGCCTTTCCTTCCATTTTCAATGCTGGCTCATATTATCCTCCCCTCTGGGAAAAGCTTGTTTTTCACTCCTGTACATGATACAAGACTGGTTGGTCCAATTCAGGCTAAACTTATCCAGAAAAATAATAGGAGGAAGATGGGAGACTGTTGCTTCTGGGATATATTCAGAGTACCTCCCATGACTGTAGACAAGGTGGCAAAAGTGGGGTTGCTCACCCTAAAGGCACACGACATCCCACTACCAGATCTAAAAGGACATTCCAACTTCCAATTACTAGGATTCCATAACCCTGTGGTCTCTGCTCTTCATTCTCCTTCAGAGGTCATCTCAAACCCTACCTTCTCCCAGAAACCTTCCTTGATCTCTCTTTCCCCTCAAGACTTATTGCCTTAATCACCTTCACTCTTTTGTTGCTTAGGAAACTGAATTGTCTTTAATTCCTATTCATGCTGGTTTATCTCATCTCTGAAACTGGATCCTGAGCTTCCTTTGTAGAAAGTCAACTTCGCTTATATTTTGAAGTTCATTTGAAGAAAAATATTAAAGATGCAGCTTGGGGTACTGGATGGCTTTATTGGATTTAGGATTGCTTAGCTGCCAGGAAGGTCTGGGATCAAATCCCACCTGTGACATTATTAGGTACATGACCATGAGTAAAAAATCACTTATCTCTCTGAATCTCAGTTTTCTCATCTGGGAAATAGGACTACTATAATATTTATGGTACCTTCTCATTTGTTGGATAGTTGTGAGGCTTAAATGATATGATATCCACAAAATGATCTGCAAGCTTTAAAACTCTATATAGGGTGTTACAAAAGTCTTACAGTAATTTTAAGCTTTTTTATTTTAAAACATTTTAAAATTATTTTTAAATTTTAAGTCTTACTATCTTAGCATTACAGGAAAACTTTTGCAACATGTAAGGCCAGTTATTATACTTATCCCGCTGGGTTAGTCTGTATTTCCCTAAAAGCTGCTTTATAAACTTTTACTGATGACCAGTCCTCTTGTTTAAGGAAGCAAATACAACCACTAAGGTTAAAAGAGAAATCCTTCAATCTGTAACAGTAATAAGAGTAATAATAATAATCAGAACATTTATAGAACATTTTACACGAGATGCCTTCAAAACAATACATGGAGGTGGTGCAAGTGTCATTATTTCCATTTTACATATTTGGGAAACTGAGGCTCAGCCATGACTTAAGGATCCATGACTAGCAATAATCATAGTTGATTTAATGTGGCACTTTTAAAGTTTTCCAAATATTTTGCTTGCATCCTATTATTTGTCCCTTGTAAGAAGCCGATTCTCTGGGAGAATCAGACCCAACTCTTCTTCTGACTCTAAGAATAAGCTCACACTTTTATTATGCTTTGAAATTTACAAAACCACTTTTCTTGCAATAACCCTATGAACAGATCAAATCAATAAACAATTTATTAAACACCTATTGTGTATTAGATATTTTCTCCTTCCTTCCCTGTGCTGAGTTAGAGGAGATATTTTTTAAAAAGCAAAATAAAAATTTATTGGAGGGGGTCAGTATGCAAACAAACATGTACAAATGGTATATATACAAGATAAATTTGAGATAATCTGTGGAGGGTAAATACTGGAATGAAGGAGGAAATGAAAAAGGTTTCTTGCAGAAAATGGGAATTTAGCTGAGATTTAGAGGAGCCAGAGATGAAGAGGGAGAGGTTTCCAGGCATGGGAGATGGAGTGGGGAGAATGGAGCATCTTGCATGAGGAGAAGCAAGAAGCAAAATATCACTGGATCACATTGGAAGGGCATAAAATATAAGATTGAAAAGGTAAGGAGGGGTCAGATAATGAAGAGCTTTTAAATGGAATTGGGTAGTAGCCATTGAGTAAACAATGGTATGTTTTTATAGCTGTATTTTTATATTTGATCCTGGAGATAACATGGAACCACTGAATTTTGTTGAATAGGGTGAGTCCTGCCCTTTAAGATCATTTTGGGGGCAGCTAGATGGTACAGTGGATAGAGTACCAGCCCTGAAGTCAGGAAGACCTGAATTCAAATTTGCCCTCAGACACTTAACACTTCCTAGCTGTGTGACTTTGGGCAAGTCATTTAACCTCAATTCCCTCAGGAAAAAATAATAATAATTTTAATAGCTTTGTGAAAGCTGGATTGGAGTGGAAAGAGACTTGAGTTGGGGAGACCAATGAAAACTCTATTGCAATAGTCTCGGTCTGAAAGAAAACAGTGGTAGTGTCAAAGGAGAGATGTACACATGAAGGTTGAAAAGATAGGATCCACAGGACTTGTTAACAAATTGGATATGTGAAGGATGTGGTTTACTTGTTGTCATACCCATTATACAGATGAGGGATTTGCCCAGATTTACACAATTAAGAAATGCAAATCAGGATTAAAACCCAAGTTTCCAGAATCTAGATTCAGTGATCTTTCCACTATGACATCAGGGGTATCTTCACTGATTCCTCCTCTACATTTCATTGTTCCCTTTCCCCACACCGTTCTCTTGCTAAATTTGGCCTCAAAATTCTTTCCCAAGATACATTCCCCTCATCCCAGACTATTGTCTTAATCTGAAGGTGGGTTTGGGGGAGGGCTCTCCTTCTTGGTCCCTCTCCCTTCCTCAGCCCCCAAGAAGCAGCCAAGATTCCCTTTCTTCTATCCTTGGCTGTTCTCTTTAGTTTATTCTCTTCTCAACTTTGCCAAAACCCTGCCAACCTCCTCCTCCACACCTGATGGCAAACCTTTCTTGGTTCTCAGCCACACTCTTGATGTGACTCTTCTGGCTTCCAAATAACTGCCTTTCCCCCCCTTCCTCATTAGCAGGAAACATCCACAGAACCTGGATCTGCAATTTACTACCTGGTTCTTTCCTTTCTCCAGCTGGGTCGCCTCTTTCTGGCATCTCCTACAGCATCAATAACTGCATCATGCATTTGTCACAGATTTTGAGCCTTTTGTGGATTATCCTCCATAGGTCCTTCTTATCCTTCCTAACAGACTATAAATTCCTTGAATAGGGTATCATGGTAGAAATTTGTCATTGAGTCAGAAATTTTGAAACTGGAAAGTCGTCTAAGACCATAAAATCCAAAATTCTCATTTAAGGAAGTGAGTAACAGAGAGAGATTAAATGATATGCCTAGGACACACAGGTAGTGTCTGAGGTGGGATTTGAATTTAGGTCTTCTTGATTCCATTGCAGTTAGGTGGCATAGTGGAAAGATATTAGATTTAGAGACAAATACTGGAGTTCAAATACTGCTTTAGACACTTACTAGCTGGGTAATGATAGGCAAATCGTTTAATTTTTCTCAGATTTAATCTCCTGTAAAAAGGAAATAATAATTGTGCCTACCTCAGAGGAACAAATGAGATTATGCATATGTACATATACACGCACATATATACCTGTGTAAATTTTTAAGAGCTATATACATATTATTAATTTGTTATTATTACATAAGTGGTTGTAACATATTAAGATTAAGACCAAACTCTTGGCCTTAGGACCTTCTTTACATGCTTAAAAGTTACTAAGCATCTCAAAAGATTTTCACTTATATGACTTATATCTATTCATATTTACATTAATATATCATATACATTATGTATAATGTATTATAAGTTCAAACAATATTTTTATTAATTTCCATAAGAATTAAAAATTCCTTACATGTTAACATAAATAACATGTTTTAAGGAAAACAACTATTTTCTAAAATAAAAGAAATTAGTGGGAAGAATGGTCTTGTATATTTTTATATTTTATTTTTATATATTTATTTATTTATATTTTGTTTATATATTTATATTTTTTTCAAGCCTGTTTAATGTCTGGTTTAATAGAACACAGCCAGATTCTCCTTTCTCCTTTTGTATTCATTCAGTGTGTGATGAGATGGTCAAATGGACTGTTTTTGTGTCTGATTACGGCAAAACCTTTGGAGCCTATTGGTCTGATTAACCACAGTTGGACACATTGAACATTGACCTAGACATAGTGGCAATATTGTGGTCCTCTATGAATTGGAGTAATGTTGTTGTTAGTCCTGGGTTCTGAAAGAGGGTCAAAGACATCAGCAAGGTGATGAGTTGACTTGCAGGTGAATTGGATTTAAGGGCTGTGCAGAATTATCAGCATCACTCTTTCCTCCAGAGTTATCAGAGTCCAGTGATAGAACAAAACAGGCAAAAAGACCGGCAATGGCCTAGGATGCAATGGGAGAGGTAGGCTTTTTAAAGCTAAGTTCTTTCCCAGGTCTCAGTTTGTCTGAGGCAATTCCCATTCATCAATTAAACTAAGTAAGAATAGAGGGAAAAGATGACTAAGTTTGCCTTCACAAAAGAATCAGTTTTCAAGCTCCTTGATTATATCTTTAAACCAAAATTACTGGGACTTTCACTGATTGGTCAATAATGGACCTCACTTCTTCATGTTTGGGCTTTGATGGCTCAAAGAAAATATAAATAACAATTGTTTCTGTTCCTCTTTGAATACAAAGAATAACAGCCAACTATAATATATTATTTTGATTCTTACAAGAAGAAAATCCTCACCCACAAGTGTAGTTGGAAAAAGGAGGCATATTTTAATAGACAAATAACTTCTCATCATTATTATGAAAATACTTTGGACTCTGTGGAAAAAGTCTCAGGATGCCCTGAGGTCCTAAGAGAATACTTTGAAAACCAATGTGGAACACTCTGCTGTCTTTCTATTTTTGTATCGGCACCTAACACAATACCTTATAGATGCTAGGTGCTTCCTAAGCAAATTATTCTTTGATTGGCTAACTTGGTTTTACCCAAGTTCTCCTCAGAGTCCATCCTTCAATTAGTCAATGCCTCTTTATGAAAGTGAAGATCTGTTAAGAATTTCCATCTAGACCTTCCTCTTCTCTTAGAAAGACAAGAATGCAGGTTCCTCTTCCTCTAAAGCTTAGGAGGAATAGGAGATAGACTTACTACCTAGACACAATGATCTTATTGTGTGACCCTAGACAAATAACTTAATCTGTAAAACAAGATAGTTGACTAATGCCCTCTGAGGTTTCTTCCAATAACAAGCCTCTTATCCTGTGAAGACTGTGCTTGGTGAGACATATTCTGTGGGTTAAACACACAGTTCCACTCCTAAGGGAGTTTATAGTCGAACTGACTATTTTTTATTAAAGTTTTTTTATTTTCAAAACATATGCATAAATAGTTTTCAACATTCACCCTTGTAGAGCCTTGTGTTCCAATTTTTTTTCTCCTCCTTCCCCTGTAATGCTGGAGAAACTGAGGCAGGAGAGAGATTAGAGAGTTTTTAATATTTTATTAATTGGAGAGCATAATTGACTGGACAGGACTCTTGTCTCAAAGTGTCCAGTGATGAATGGGAGAATCCCAAATTCTTAAATACCTTTTACAAATAAAGAAGGGGGACAGAAGCGGGAAATTTTCTTCACAGACTCATTTGGTTCTGTCAGGATTGGGGGAGGCCATAAATTCTTACTAAAAGCCAGAGTCAGGATGTCTGAATAAACAGAAGTGAAGATGTCATTGAAGTATCCGGGATAGTCTTATGTCTTGGAATATTTGAGAGGGATAGTGTAAATTCTTGAGGACAGAAAGAGTCAGGAGGTCTGATCTCCCCTTCTTATCTTGAGTCTTATATTTACAGTTTATAACCTTAGAGCAAATGGTCCTCAGTCTTTAATGGACCCGGGGGGGGGGGGTGTCAACTAAGGGGATGAGGCAGAACAGTTAAGGAAACTGAGATAGAACAATTCAGGGAAACTCAGTCAAGACAATGCAGGGAAACTGAGTCAGAACAATTAAAGAGAACTGTGGCACAACACCCCCCACCTTTGCCCCTAGACAGCAAGCAATCCAATATATGTTAAATATGTGCAATTCTTCTATACATGTTTCTGTGATAATTATGCTGCACAAGAAAAAATCAGATCAAAAAGGAAAAAATGAGAAACAAAATAAAATGCAAGTGAAAATACTATGTTGTGATCCATATTCAGTCCCCTTAGGCCTCTCTCTGGGTGCAGAGCCATCACAAGTCTCTTGGAATTGGTCTGAATCACCTCATTGTTGAAGAGAGCCACTTACCTCAGAATTGAGCATCATATAATCTTGCTGTTGCCGGGTACAATGATCTCCTGGTTCTACCATTTCACTTAGCATCCATTCATGTAGGTCTCTCCGGCCTCTCTGGAATCATCCTGCTGATCATTTCTTATAGGACAATAATAATCCATAATATTCATATATCATAACTTATTCAGCCATTTCTTAACTGATGATCATCCCATTCAGTTTCCAGTTTCTTGCCACTACAAAAAGGGCTGCCACAAACATTTTTGCACATGTGGGTCCTTTTCCCTTTTTTATGATCTCTTTGGGATACAGGCCCTGCAGAGACACTGCTGGATCAAAGGTTATGCACAGTTTGATAGCCCTTTGAGCACAATTCCAAATTGTTCTCCAAAATAGTTGAATCACTTCACAACACCACCAACAATGTATTAATGTCCCAGTTTTCCATTATCCCCATTATCTTTTCCTTTTATCATAGCCAATCTGAGAAGTGTGTAGTGGTATCTCAGAATTATCTTAATTTGCATTTCTCTGATCAATAATGATTTAGAGCATTTTTTCATATGAATGATTTCAATTTCTTCATCTGAAAAGGGTTCATACCTGTTTCATATCCATTGACCATTTATCAATTGGGGAATGGCTTGAATTCTGATAAATTTGTATCAATTCTCTATGTATTTTAGAAATGAGGCCTTTATTAGAACCCTTGGATGTAAATTTTTTTCCTTTTATTGCTTCCCTTCTAATCTCATCTGCACTGGTTTTGTTTGTACAAAAACTTTTTTAACTTAATATAATCAAAATTATCCATTTTGCATTCCATAATGTACTCTAGTTTTTCCTTGATCATAAATTCCTTCCTTCTCCATTTAAAATTTGGACAAATGTGTCAATAACTCTCCATCTCTTAAGAATATGGGTAGTAAGAATATCAAGTGAAAAAAAATTTGGACCTCAAATTTTTTTTTTTAATAAGTGCTAAATACTACTCTTAGGTGTGTATTCCAAAAAGATCATGAAAAATGGAAGAGGGCACACATATACAAAAATATTTTTAGTAGCTCTTTTTGTGGTGGCAAAGAATTCAAAATTGAAGGGATACCCATCAACTGCTTAATGGCTGAACAAGTTGTGGTATATGAATCAATGGAATACTATTGTATTATAAGAAATAGTGAGAAGGAAGATTTCAGAAAAACCTGGAAAGATTTATATGAACTGATGCAAAGTGAAGTGCGCAAAACCAGAAAAACATTTTGTGGTGATCAGTTTTGATTGACTTAGCTCTTCTCAGCAATAAGGTGATCTATGACAATTCAGGAAGAATATAATGCAAAATGCTATCCACATTCAGAGAAAGAAATATGGAGTATGACTGCAGATCAAAGAATAATATTTTCACTTTTATTTTTCTTCTTGTAGTTTTTCCTTTTTGTTTTGATTCTTCTTTCATAACATGAATAATGTGAAAATATGTTTGAAAAATAAAATGAATGTTAAAAATTATCTTTACATGTAATTGGAAAAAGTGAAAAATAACCTATTTTCAATTGCTTGCTGTCTTGGAAAGGAATGGAGGTGTGGAAAAGAGTAAGAAAATTTGGAACTCAGAATTTAAAAAAAAAAGAATGCTTAAAAAAAAAAGCACATAAGTAGGGCTATTGGGGATGAGGAAGATAGAGAGCTTTACTCTGCTTTTCTTAAGATGAGTGATACTCATTATATACTTCAACAACGATACTGTATGAGGATGTATTTTGATGGAAGTGGATATTTTCAACAAAGAGAAGATCTAATTCAGTTCCAGTTGATCAATGATGGACAGAATCAGTTACACCCAAAAAGAGAAAGAACACTGGGAAATGAGTGCAAACTGTTTGCATTTTTGTTTTTCTTCCTGGGTTATTTATACCTTCTGAATCCAATTCTTCCTGTGCAACAAGAGAACTGTTTGGTTCTGCACACATATAGTGTATCTAGGATATAATGTAACATTTAACATGTAGAAGCTTGCCCGTCATCTGGGGGAGGGGGTAGAGTGAGGCAAGGGAAAAATCAGAACAGAAGTGAGTGCAAGGGATAATATTGTAAAAAATTACCCATTCATATATACTGTCAATAAAAAGTTATAATAAAAAAATATGAGCGATACTTTCCCAATCCTTTAGTTTCTAATCTGAGGCAATATAACTTAATAAATAAATGCTTGTTGAATTTAATTGTATTAAACATCTATTAAATGCCTACTACATGCAAGGCAATTTGATAGATGATAGAGATGCAAAAATTAAAACTAACCTTTTCCTCAAGAAGCTTACTTTCTATTTTGAAGTTTTATGATTTCCATTCATCAAATTAGTACTAATATAGTAGTACTAAAGTTCTTTCACTTCCTCTTGCTAATCTTTCAAAAGTACCATTACATAAATAAACTTTATATAATGATAATTACAGATGAAGAAACTGAGGCTGAGAGCATTTAACTGATTTTTCTATGTTCATAATTAGTATTTTTTTTTAGTCCTGACTCTCTATTCACTACACTCACAACCATACTGCCTCCTATTGCTAGATAGAGGAGCTGGGATCCATATCCAGATTTCCCCAACTCCCACTCATTCTATTCAATGAAATTCAGTAAACATTTATTATTTGTATAACATATACCTGGCACTTTGATAGATACTGGAGGCGGTACAAAGATAAATAAGATAAAGGCCTTTGGCCCAATGAATTTACAGCCTAATGGGGATTGTATGTGTAGCACTGTTAGGATTACAAAATGCTTTCCCAACAATGTAGGTAGGTAAATAGTACAGATATTATAATTTCCATTTTATAGATACTTGATACTTGATAAATAAAATATAGTTTTATTTAATTATATATAATTTTACAGATTAAAAAAACCTGAAATTCAGATGAAATAACCAGATGTGACCCAAGACAAGTGTCAAAGCCTGCATTTGAGCTCAGTTCTCCTGATTCCTTTTTCCCATTGCAATAAACTGGCATGTTCAATATGATATAATAATTATGATTACAATTATGGAATTAATTATAATTATATTATAATTATAATACAAAATGAAATCTAGGAGAAGTGGGGGGTATGGTTAATGGGGGAGGTCTGTGTTCCAGACTCTCTTAGACAGCATTTCTCTGCTTTTAGGAGCCTGCAAATCTGTTTCCAAGAGAATTATGATGATGTGTAAAGTAATTGCCTTAGAGAGACAGACTTTTCTATAACTGGTTCTGGCTGGTTAGCTCTGTTTTGAAGAGTAGCCTATTTGATTGGCTGTGGAGGCATTCAAAGAGTCATAGGGACAGGAAGATCAGCCAATGTGGCAGAGCAGAAGGATGTAGGTCCTTTTATGTGAGGAGCAAAAAATAGGCCAGTGGATCTGGACTGCAGAGTGAGTGGGTAGGGAATTCATATATAAGAAGACTAGACGGAAAAAAAGAAGACTAGAAAAATATGAAGGGCTTTAAGTTATATGAAAAACTTTAAATTCCAAATAGAGGAGTTTAGATAGAGACAGACAGATAAGTATATACTGCTGGAGGTAAAAAGGAGAGCCACTGGAGTTTTTTAAGTAGTGAGATGACATGGTCAAACCTGTGCTTTAAGAAAGTCCCGTTGGCAAGTGAGGGGCAGATAGATTGGATAGGAAGAGACTTTAAGCATGAAGACATTTAGAAGTTATTGTAATAGTCCAGAGGGAAGGTAACAAGCGCCTGAACTAGAATGGTGATTATATTAGTCAATAGAGGGGGACACATATATAAGAAATGGCGTGGAGGTAGAAATGACAAGATTTGCCACCTGATAGGTATTTTGGAGGTGAGTGACAGTGAGAAGTTGAGGATGACACAAGGTTTTGAAGGGATCGCTTTCAGGTTGTGAGCAGTTGAGTTTTTTCTATTTCTACTTTGTCCTCTTGTTGTAGAACTTCAGGATAACACATGCTATGTTCACTTTGTTTTTGTTTGTTTGTTTGTTTTTTATCTTTCCCATGGTTTTTCCCTTTTGTTCTGCTTTTTCTCTCCCAACATGATTCATATTTTTAAAGCTTTTAATTTTCAAAACATATGCACTGATAATTTTTCAGCATTGACTCTGACATAACCTTGTGCTTCAAATTTTCACCTCCTTCCCCCCACTCCCTCTTTTGGATGATAGATAGTCCGATGTATGTTATATATGTTAAAATATATGTTAAATCCAGTGTGTGTAGACATATTTGTGCAGTTCTCTTGCTGCACAGGAAGGAGCTGATCAAAAAGGAAAGTAAATGAGTAAGAAAAGAAAATACAAGTGGGGGAGAGGGGAGGAAGTGAGGGGAGTGAGGGTGCTATGTTGTATTTCACACTCAGTTCCCACAGTTTCTCTCTGGGTGTAGATGGCTCTTTTTATCACAAGAGCATTGGAACTGGCTTGAATCATGTCATTGTTAGAAAGAGTCATGTTCATCAGAATTAATCATGTACAAATGATCTCAAAGTAAATTTTCTTAACATAAGTTGAACTATGTCACTGCCATCTTCAACAAACCTGTGTTTCATCATTGTGTGCTCAAGTAAATATGACTTCAAGTTGTCATGTAAAGTTCAAAAAAAAAAAAGAATTTCAGGGTAATTTTCCTTAATAATTTCTTGTAATATTGTATCTGGATTCTTTTTTTATCATAATTTTCCGGTAGTCTTATGTCGTGTCCTGCTTTCTATAGCCCTCAAGTTGCAGTGATTAAAATATACCTTCCTAGTGGAGAAGTGATGAGGTGGGTCTCCTGGGGATGGTGGAAATATGGAGTCTGTTTATTCCAAATTCTCTCATCCTTATATACCTTCATACCCTTATGAAAGCAATGCAACATTTTCACAGTTAAAGGTTCTGATAAAGGCCTCATTTCCAAAATATATAGAGAACTGACTCAAATTTATAAGAAATCAAGCCATTCTCCAATTGATAAATGGTCAAAGGATATGAACAGACAATTTTCAGAGGATGAGATTGAAACTATTACCACTCATATGAAAGAGTGTTCCAAATCATTATTGATCAGAGAAATGCAAATTAAGACAACTCTGAGATACCACTACACACCTGTCAGATTGGCTAAGATGACAGGAAAAAATAATGATGAATGTTGGAGGGGATGCGGGAAAACTGGGACACTAATGCATTGTTGGTGGAGTTGTGAACGAATCCAACCATTCTGGAGAGCAATCTGGAATTATGCCCAAAAAATTATCAAAATGTGCATATCCTTTGATCCAGCAGTGTTTCTATTGGGCTTATATCCCAAAGAAATACTAAAGAAGGGAAAGGGACCTGTATGTGCCAAAATGTTTGTAGCAGCCCTGTTTGTAGTGGCTAGAAACTGGAAAATGAATGGATGCCCATCAATTGGAGAATGGCTGGGTAAATTGTGGTATATGAATGTTATGGAATATTATTGTTCTGTAAGAAATGACCAGCAGGATGAATACAGAGAGGCTTGGAGAGACCTACATGAACTGATGCTAAGTGAAATGAGCAGAACCAGGAGATCATTATACACTTCGACAACGATATTGTATGAGGACATATTTTGATGGAAGTGGATTTCTTTGACAAAGAGACCTGAGTTTCAATTGATAAATGACGGACAAAAGCAGCTACACCCAAAGAAAGAACACTGGGAAACGAATGTGAACTATCTGCATTTTTGTTTCTCTTCCCGGATTATTTATACCTTCTGAATCCAATTCTCCCTATGCAACAAGAGAACTGTTCGGTTCTGCAAACATATATTGTATCTAGGATATACTGCAACATATCCAACATATAAAGGACTGCTTGCCATCTAGGGGAGGGGGTGGAGGGAGGGAGGGGAAAAAAAATCGGAACAGAAATGAGTGTAAATATAATGTAATTATTAAATAAAAAAAATTTAAAAAAAAAAAAAAAAAAAAAAAGAAAGCAATGCAACACTGGGCATGCGCCCAGTATATATTGACAACATGGGACCACATAAACAACTTGCTTTTGTACTTAGTTTACCACCTGGTATCACTCTGCTTCAATCACAAGACAGGTTGTTACCACCCCCTGACTTTTCAGGAAGGCCGAGAGCCCTTAGGGGAGATGGGAAGCTGAACCAGACATTGTCAGCAGGCTCCCTCTGAGCTCCCCTACTGTCTGTGACCCTCTACAATCTTACAATTCTGATTAAGTGGGGATAGTTTGGATTTGTAGGGTTGAGGAAAAAGAAAAGGTAACAGGGAGAGGCTAAAAAGAGAGACTAAGAAAGAAAATAGTGATTAAAAATAAGATGGAGAAAATTTCACAAATAGTAAGCTTAACTGAATATGAATGGGATATTTATAGCAGCTCTCTCTGTGGTGGCAAAGAACTGGAAACTGATTGTATCCCCATCAATTAAGGATGACTGAACAAATTATGGCATATGATTGTGATGGTATTGTACTGTAAGAAGTGAGGAGTTCAATAATCTTAGAAGCGCATGGAAAAATTTGTAGGAAATGATGTAGATTGAAGTGAGCAGAACCAGGAAAACATTTTATATAGTACAATATTGTTTGAAGAATGACTTTGAATGATTAAGTCATTTTGAGTTTATAATACACAAATTAAAAATAAAGGATACATGAAGAAAGAACCTATCTAAATCCAGAGAAAGAATTGATAAATAGAAGTATGTATAGAATAATTTACATAATTTGTATGTGTGTGTATGTGTGTGTATACCTATTTGTTTCTAATGTTAGCCATCTCTAAGGCAGGAGTGGGGAGGGTAGGGATGGGGAAAAAAAAGGAAAAAAAGAAGAAAATGATATCATAACTTTGTTGCATATTTGAAGTAAATAAGTTATATATGGTAGATTTGCAGTTTCATGTGCAATCATTTTTTTTATTGTACTGTGTTATGGAAATATTTATTTGGTTCTATGAATTGAAAATAAAGTAAATTTTTAAAAATATTAGTAAAGGAGTTAGAAATAGGGGAGATTTTAGGGAGAAAGATAACAGACAAGAAAAAAATAAGGTGAAAATAGTATGCTTTGATCTGCATTCAGACTCAACCAGTTCTTTCTCTGAATATGGATAGCATTTTCTATCACAAGTCCCTTGGAATTGTCTTGGATCATTGCATTGTTGAGAAGAGCTTAAGTCACACATTGCTAGCATTGCACATAAGTGCTATTATAGTGTATAAGATTCTCCTAGTACTTCTCACTTCACTTTGCATCAGCTCATCTAAGTCTTTCCAGGTGTTTCTTACATCCACCTACTTATCATTTTTGAAAGTGTCATGTCGGAGAAACTGAGGCAGGAGAGAGATTAGAGAGTTTTTAATATTTTATTAATTGGAAAGCATAATTGACTGGCCAGGACTCTCATCTCAAAGTGTCCAGCGATGAATGTGAGTTCTTAATGACATATATAGCCACATGGCTCAGCTACAGGGTAGACCAAGGCAGGGGTGGAGTCAGAACACTGAGAATGGGAAGTTACAGACAAAGAAGGGGACAGAAGCGGGGAAACTTCTTCATAGACCCATTTGGCTCTGTCAGGATGGGGGGAGGCCATAAATTCTTAACTAAAAGCCAGAGTCAGGATGTCTGAATAAACAAAAGTAAAGATGTCAATGAGGTATCCGGGATAGTCTTATCTCTTGGAATATCTTAGAGGGATAGTGTAAATTCTTGAGGACAGAAAGAGCTAGGAGTCAGGAAGTCTGAACTCCTCCTTATCTTGAGTCTTACATTAGCAATTTATAACCTTAGAGCAAATGGTCCTCAGCCTTAATGTAGTAATGAAGAATGACTTTGAATGATTGGGGAGTTTTACAACTAAGGGAATGAGGCAGAACAGTTAAGGAAACAGGGAAACTCAGTCAGGACTAGTACAGGGAAACTGATGTAGAACAGTTAAAGAGAACTGTGGCACAACAAAAGCACCATAATATTCTATTATATTCCTATACCATGACCCAAGTATCATTCATAAGAAAAAACTGGCAATTTCCTTTGGTTGAAATAGAAGCAAAACTGAGGTCAAATTATATCAACACCATACATCCTTAGGTATTAACCCAAAGATACCAAGGATACCAAATACTTGTTGGAATCTTTTCTAAAATCTTCCTTCCTCTCAGCTCAAATATTTGATTTATTGAAAATATTTGAGGCTTTCTTGCCCACCCTATCCTAGCCTACTTAAACTCTCCAAACCAGAGGGTAAAGAAGGTTTAAACTGTATGAATGCTACTTGTTCTTCTTGTTGCTGATAACAGTAGTAAGTCATTGAAAGACAGAATGCAAAATCAGAACCTTAGGACATTCTGTTAATAGACCTCCCTCCTAGTCATTAGTGACCCCACCCAACAGTACCATAATCTAATCTACATCTTTCCATCTTGTTGACAAGGATAGCTTGAAGGATTTGGTCAGATGCCTTCCTTTATGACCTTCTGCTCCTCTCTAATCCTGAGCTCCAGCCTGCCTACTTGTAATTTGTTATACTCTTTGCCATTTAATATTCTACATCCCCATCCAACGACTATTTGTTGCTTATTCTCATACTCACAGAATTAAAAGTGACCTCAAAGAACACCTAGTCCAACTCCTGTATGACTAAGAATCTTTACAGTACCTTGGCAGATGCTTCTCTAGGTTCTGCTTGAAGTGTCCCATAGATGGTAAGGACCTCACTACCACTCAAGGCAGACCATTCTCATTTTGTGCTGCTTTAACTGTTAGAAAGCTTTCCTTTAGGTCCAGCTGGAACTTGCTTCTCTGATGCTTCCACCCTTTGCTCGTGGCTCTGCCCACTGAAGCCAAGAAAAGAAAGGTGATTTTCCCCCCTTAGATGACAGCCTTTCAAATACATGAAGATAGCTTTCATCCTTCATCCTCTAAGACTCTTCTCCAGGCTAAACATCTTCAGTTCTGTCAAATGACCTTGAATCTATATCCCACCTTTGGCATTGATTATTCTTTTTTTTTCCCCTCAGTTTCCTCATCTATAAAAATAAAGAAAATCTATAAAATAGTTGGATTAGATGGACTCTGAGCTCCCTTTGAGATCCAGATCTATTACTCACTGATCTAGGAGGCACATTTTCTAATTCTTTCATTATTCTGGTTGTCTCTCTCTGGACACACTCTAATTTATAAATGGTCCTCAGTACAGAATACATTACTACAGCTATGCTCCCAACTCCATGCATTTTCATGACCTGTCCCCTCTGCCTGGAATTCATCCTCTTCTTTCTTCCTCCTTGCCTTCACCTCCCATTTTACCTGATTTCCCTCAGATGGTGGGATAAAATTTCACCTTCTATCAGAAATCTTTCCCAGTACTCCACAATCTTAGTGTATTCCCTTTGCTATTACTCCTAATTTATCTTGTATGTAGCTTGCTTGTACCTAGTTATTTGGGGCAGTGATGGCATAATGGGTACAGCACTGGGTCCGTATTCAAGAAGACTTGAATTCAAATCCTTCCTCAAATACTTACTAGCTATGTGATCCTGGGAAGTCACTTCACCTCGTTTGCTTCCACATCTTCAGCTGTAAAATGAGCCAGAGAAGGAAATTCAAAACACTGCAATATCTTTGCCAAGAAAACCCCAAAGGGGGTCACGAGGAGTAGGACGCGACTGAAAAATGACTGAACAACAGGAAACTCCTTGCAAATCCGGTATTCTCCCTGTTGTAGCATGCTGCTTCCCTCTTAATCATAATGATTTTCAGTACATATTTTCGCCTTTAGATTTTAAACTCCTTGTGAGCTGGGCTTATATGGCATCAATCCTTATCCCCAGTACCTAGCACATGTTTATTGGATAAATGACTAAATGAATGGGAAGGAGGTAAAAGGAAGCATGTGGCTGCCCATAGAGGGGATTTTGGAGCAGTTACTTCCCATCCCCCATCACTAGAGAGGAGATGAATGAACAGACTCAGCATTCATCTGCCTGCAGCTCCCCTTAAATGAGAAACACTTTTCATTGATAAAAAGAAAATCGAGTTGGAATGTGCAGTCAGTCACAAATCCTTCAAACAGTCCTCTGCATGAGGGGGTGAAAGAAAAACATAGCCCTCAGCTAAAAATCTGTATTCCCCCATTCCCCAGGTTTCATTGGCCTACAGCTCACAGTATTTGGAGAAGCTGTCACTGGGGAGAGGGAGAAGGCAGCTGGGAGTCCAGGAAGCCAATAAGAAAAGAAAGAAAAGCATATAAATGGAAAGGATGTGGGAATGGGGTGAGGAAGAGAAATGTTTGTAAAGGGGAGAGGGCAGGTAAGGGAAGAGTTGAGGGGACAGCAAACCTTGGCATCTTCTACCCCAAATATGTGGGAAGCCTGGGCAGGAAGTCAGAAAGGGATCTAAGAGAAGGAGGCTCCCCTGATTTCTGGCATGCTCCCTGGGGGAGCTGGCGCACACAGAAACAAGATGGTCCAATTCCCAGCCCCTCTCAGTGGAAACCCCTTCCACGTTGGGAGGGGGTGAAATAACAAGATGCCTTGTTCTCCCTTAACAACCAAACCTCGATAAAAATTAGGCAAAAACCTGTAGAGAGGAAAGACAAAGAAAGAGTTCCATGGAGGAGGTGGGGAGAAAACCACACAGAAGGGAGGAGAGAGAGAGTTTGAGAAGAAGAGGATGTGACAGGGAGGCCTCAGGAGGAGAAGGAGATGGAAAGGCAGAGAAGAGATTAATCCATGTCACGGAAGAGTGAGCAAGATACAAACAGAGCTCCCAGTAAGGCAGGAGAGGGCCGGGAAGGAGGGAGGGAGTAGCAGTGCTGATGATCAGCAGAGGGGAGCTAGAGAAAATGGAGAAAAAGAGAGAGTGGTGGTGATGGACAGCAGAGGGGAGCTAGAGAAAATGGAGAAAAAGAGAGAGCGGTGCTGATGGACAGCAGAGGGGAGGTAGAGAAAATGGGGAGAAGGAAAGAGAGAGCAGTGCTGATGGACAGCAGAGAGGAGCTAGAGAAAATGGGGAGAAGGAAAGAGAGAGCAGTGCTGATGGACAGCAGAGAGGAGCTAGAGAAAATGGAGAAAAAGAGAGAGTAGTGGTGATGGACAGCAGAGGGGAGCTAGAGAAAATGGGGAGAAGGAAAGAGAGTGATGCTGGTGGAGAGCAGAGGGGAGCTAGAGAAAATGGAGAGAGAGAGCGGTGCTGATGGAAAGCAGAGGGGAGCTAGAAAAAATGGGGAGAAGGAGAGAGAGTGATGCTGATGGAGAGCAGAGGGAAGCTAGAGAAAATGGGGAGAAGGAAAAAGACAAGGAGAAAATACAGCTGAGGGCGCCTGGCAGCCCAGGCAGAGGGTAAGTTGGAAGTTAGAATTTAATTGGTTAGTCCTGGCCTCAGGGCACTGGTGACCACTTCCTTCCTGCTCTTGAAATGGCTCTTAATTGGGCCAAAACCATTCTTTGGGGATTTTCCTCTGAACGTCCACAAGCGGTCAGCTCAGTCACACCTGCACTCTAGTCTGTGGAACATGGAGCAGGCCTTTTATTTATTCTGTTCAGAAATCCTATTCTTGATATATCTCAGAGAAACCTGTGATAGCAATTCCATTGTCACCCAGGGTCAAAAACAACCTCTGTAGAGGTTGTCTGTAGACTCTGTAGTCTACTCCAGACTCTGTATTAGGAAACTCTGTAGAGGAAGTCTGGGGAGGGTCTGCCTTAAGTATAGGAATATTGAGTGGATTCCCACATGCCCTAATAGAAGGACCTCCAGTATGATACCTGGCAAAACATATACTGCCCTATACAAGTGCCAGTGATGTCTGAAATTCCACTCTTAGACATTCATTCCTTTTGACTAAGTATTTCCTTCTTTAAGCATCCCTCCTTTAAAATTCAAATGCTCCTGGAAATTGATAATAAGTGTTAATTGCTCATAAGATGTTGGAGACAGATGGAACTTGGTAATCTAATCTGACTGTGTTGCAGGTGGGAAATTTTAGATTAGAAAGTGATCTGTGGCAGTGCCAGAATTAGAATCCTAGTCTGACTCAAGTAGGATTTGACTCCTTTCCCACCATTCTGTGCTGCCTCTGATCCCCTTTGGTTTAAGAGGCATTGGGTGCTTGGGAGAGATGTGTAGGGAAGACAAGAGGAAAAGACTGGATGAAGTAGAAGGAAGAAGAACCAGGGACAAATTGGGCCAGATTCATAATTTGGCTATGGCCAGTCTGCTCCAATAAATTTCCACTGATTTTCTGGGAGCAGCTGGGAGCACCAGAGTGCACAGGGAGCTGAGTTCAAATGTAACCTCAAAAGCTTACAGATTGTAGGCAATTCACTTAATTTCTGTCTGCTTTAGTTTTCTCATCTGCAAAATGGCAACAATCTCAAGATCATTATGAGGATCAAATGAGATAATAATTGTAAAAGCACTTAGCAACATGGCTGTTGCATAGTAGGTGCTGTTATTCTTTGTTCTTTGTGCTGGAAAACTACAAAAATGACATCATGATATAGGGGTCAATGCACAATGTGTCCAGCTGATCAACAATACAAGCTTGGGGACACAGGGCCATTTGGAATGGAGATGTCTCTAAATTTCATATTTCTTTTGAGCTAGTAACTGCTGTTTAAATGTTAGCTACTTCTACTACTGCTGTATGACTTTGGGCAAATCATTTAAACTTTATCCTCGGGTTTATTTTCTATAATGATAAATTTGAGAATAATAACACCCAAACTAATTATCTTACAACATTATCTTAAGGGTCAAATTAGAGGGTTACTATGAAAGTAGTTGGGAAAATGTCAAGAATTATATAGCCTTGATTTGACCTGTTGTATGTTTTGGGTGCCATAGTGTCATGATGTCTAAAACTCTACCATTAGAAGAAGAGGGAGGTAACTACAGTTACTCACATCTTATTATGAACTAAGGGGCAACATAAGGACCTAGACACCTGGGGCTTGGAATGATTCAGGTGGATTAAAAGCTCCAGAAATAGCCCCCCTGAGTCCAGCCCATCTGGTGTATCTGCTGGAAAAAATACAAGAAATTTGTTGTGCAGGAGCAACTCAGGAGCTGTTTCATCAGAGGGTATAAAGTGACTTAACCTGAGTGGAGAGTTGCTAGGGAAGGCACAAACTTGTGTTACATTTTTTCCTGGTCATTATGTCCTGGTGAAGGAGAGACACTGAAGAGAGACTCTTAAAGAACACAACCAAATGAAATCAACTAAATGTTCATGTATGGCATAAAATCTAACATCCAGCTAGTCGGGAGAAACCAGCTCAGTTTAGTTAATAAGTCAGGGTTGGATATTATGAGTGAGCCTATCAATAAAGGGCAGCTAGGTGGCCCTACAATGGATAGAGCTCTGGGTCTGAAGTCAGGAAAAGTCGTCTTCCTGAGTTCAAATCTAGCCTCAGACACTTACTAGCTGGGTCACCCTGAACAAGTCACTTTATCCTGTTTACTTTAGTTTCTTCATCTGTAAAATAAGGTAGAGCAGGAAATGGCAGACTGCTTCAGTAATTTTTGCCAAGAAAACTCCAAATTAGGTCATGAGGGGGTGGACACAGTTGAAAATGACTGAACAACATTATCAGTAGAAGCACAAGGATATTATTTGTCCTATGTAATTTATACACAGAGACTATATACCTTCTGCATCTTTTTGTGTCTAACATTGTATTACCAATGTGTGAAGCTACTTAAAAATCTTTTTTGCATGACATGTGAGGGTCCATCATAAGATAAGAGATAAAAGAGATAAGAAGAATCAGTTTTCAAATGTATGCATGCATAAAATATGTATATATAATATAATATAATAATTCATACATATATTTGGCATATAATTTGATGTACTTTATTTTATTATATATAAACATGTATTACATACTATGTGATATACTCAGATGTGTGTGTATATGTATATATATATATATATTTTGTGTGCCAAGCACTATGCTAATCCTAAGTATACATACACATACATCATATATATATATATATATATATATATATATATATATGATGTATGTGTATGTATACTTAGGATTAGCATAGTGCTTGGCACACAATAAGCACTTGATAAATTTGTTTTTATTCATAATAGCAAAAAATAGCACATCAGAGATAGAAGAATAGCTGGCTTGATTTTTCCTTCCTGCTTTTAAATTTTCTTCTAATTTCCATTGAGAAGGACAAATTTTAAATGTATAATTCAGAACATGAAAAAAATGTAAAACATGAAGATGAAACAAAACCCAAGAGATTGGAATGATTATACAGACATTTATAAGCGCAGACTGAGAAAATGGGCATATTGACCCTAACATAGTAGAATCCACATTGTGGATTTGCACCTCCGTTAGTATGTATGTAACAAATACAGGGTTGTTATGTTATTCAGTTATGTCTGATTCTCCATGCCCCCATGGACCATAGAACACCAATTATGGGGTTTTCTTAACAAGATGCTCTAGTGGTTTGCCATTTTCTTCTCCAGTAGATTAAGGCAAAATGAGTTTAGAGTTAAATCAGGGTCACGCAGCTAGTAAGGATCTGAGGCCGGATTCCTGACTCCAGGCCCACTGCTCTATCTACTGAGTAACCTAGCTGCTTGACCTAGATTTAGAATTGCCTAATTGTTTTTAGAATTGTCCTTTGTCATTGAGTGTATTGTACTTTTGATGGCACCTTGTACCACCCAGTAGAGAAGGCTACAATGTCAGCCTATGAGAGACACACTGGGGAATCCCCTGCCATCAGCCAGACCACCTGTCCATCCACACTCTGTGAACTGACCTCCTTCATCTGGAGATGTGTAACCAGCCAGGTAAGGGAAACAGGTTGGTGTATGGCAGCTTGTATTGCTTAAGTAAACAGAGAATGTTGCTTTGCTTCCCCTCCAGAGGCTGGATGGTTTGCTTTGTTTGGAAAAGGATCAGAAAGCTGCCCTGCACATTGGACAAGGAAAGCCAGGTGTCTAGAAACAGTAAAAATGGCAAACAAAGCCTGGAGAAAAAAAATTAAAATGAAAGAGCATTTTGTTCCACAAAACAGCGTTTGAAAAGGGAGTTAGGGTTTGTGAAGGCTCATGTTACAACTAGGGAAACTGAGACCAGAAAGATGAAGTTGTCTGCTTGAAGTTCTTCAGCTGATAAATAGGAGCAGTAGGAATCCAAGTCTCCTGATATTACAATGAACTTTCTGCTTTGTTATAGTTTATCTCTCCTTGGTGAAGATTTGCATTAAGAAAATAAACTACAAGTATAGCCTGGCAACCAAGAACAGAACCCTTTCTTCAGAGAGTGTAGCAGGAAACATTAATAAAACTCAGGATTTTTCTTCTCTTAACCCTACCCCAACTGCCAACATCCCTGTCTCTATGGAGGTCGTCATCATCCCTCCAAGTCAGTTAGGGTCAGAGTTGGCTCTTCATTGTCTGTTCCTCAGCCCTTACATCCAATCATTCGCCAAGTCCTATTGATTCTGTTTTCACGGCATCTCCTGAATCTTTCTTCTTTCAACTCACGCTACTGACTGCCTTTCTAGGTCAGGACCTCATTATTTCTCTCCTGGACTACTGCAACAGAATCCTAATAGGTCTCTCTGCTCCTTGTGCCTCCCCTCACTAGTCCATTCTCTTCACAGATATCAAAATAATTTTCCTGCTGCACAGGTCCCCATGTCACTCCCCAACACCCTGAGGAGGGACTATATGCTTCTCAGCCTTGACTTCAAAGCCCTTTACAGTTTGATCCCAGAGTGTCCCCAAAGTCCTAATGTGGTTGTAAGCTTTGTGGCTTAAAACTGGGAGAACTTTGCTAAATGACAAAGTACTTTATTAGCACTTTGGGGACACTTTGTACTTCATATTGTTCCCCTTTGCAATTCCAGCTGGCTCTTTGCTATTTCCCGACTCATTTCCTTTTCATAGATTGTCTGGCCCCTGTGCTTGTTTCACCCTCTTTAAATTTAAATCTTTTTAAATTTAAGTTTAAAATTTTTACCCCTATTTCAACTCCTCATTTTACATTCCCTTTTATCCTTCAAGACCCACTTAGATCCTACTTCTTTTGGGGAGTTTTTCTTACATGTCTCTTCTCCCTATTCCCAATGGTTGCTATTCTTTTCTTGCTCAAACTATCTTAGAATTTTTTGTGTCTGTGTACATGTTGTATCCTCCAGTAGAACATATGCTTTTTGAGGACAGGAGCTGTTAAAAAGTTTTCCCACAGTGATTGTCACATAGTAGGTGCTTAATAGTGCAATTATTATTAATATTACTATTAATAGTGTTAATCTTGTTTTGAGCCTTATAACTACCCTATGAAATAAGTTATCTCCATTTAATAATAGATGAAGAAACTGAAAATCAGAGAGGTTGTGATTAAGTCAGGTTTCACATGAGAAATATGGTGGAAAATTCAAATTCAAGTCTGAATTTGATTCCAAGTCTGGCACTCTATTTATTATACTAGGGTTTTATTTCTTGTGATTGCCTGACTTGTTAATAACCCATTCCTGCATTCACCTCAGTATCTGTAGTTAGTCTGTTAGTTAGTCTGGTGCTCAGATAAATGGATCTGATGCTCAGATAAAGCAGGCAAAAGTAGGGGTTATTTTCCCATTAGTCATATATCATACCAGAACATCTGCAAATATTTAGGTAGTGAATGTTTTACTTCCCTCTGTTGATTATTTCCAATTGATGCTGTTAAATCTTATTTGTACATAGCTGTTTGCATTCTGTTTCCCCATTAAACCATGAGGTCCTGGAGATCAGGTACTGCCTTTCTTTGTATTCCCAGAGCTTAATATAGAACTTGATATCCAATAGGTGTTTACTAAATGCTTATTGACTTGACAAAGAAATCAGAGCACATACATGCTTAGAACTGCAACATCGTAAGCCCTCAGCCATAGTGTTGTGAGATACTGCCTACTTTCTCCTTCCATGGTTATCCTTTCCTCTGTCCATTAAGGTCAATTACCACCATTTCCACTTTCCATCCTTCTAGTCATGTGTTGATAGGTGGTAGTGAATAATTGCTTACTACATATGTTTGATTTGGTAGAATGTACCATATTTGATATCAAAGAATCTGAGTTGGAATTTTACTTCTAATATTTATTATAGGGATAACCTTGGCTTTTCAAGGCTTTAGTCTGTGAAATGAAGGGATTGAACTAGATAGTTGATCTCTAAAGCCATTTTTTCCTCTAAATCCCACAGAGTCATTCTGCAATGACCTTTCTTACATTCATGCTGGGAAATCAGTGCTACGGGTATTTTTTTTTATCATTTTACAGAAAAAGGTCACACAACTGATATATTGAAGAGAGTCATGACTTGAACTCAGGTCTTCTTGTTCCTTTGGTCTTCTGGTGCTATGATTTCCATGATTTTTCCACCATGAAGGAGCACAATCTGGTTCGACTCAGGGAGATTTCTCAGATGAACCAAAGTTACCCAGCCTACCAGTTAGGACCCAGATGTTAATTGTGGATTTGGAGACAAGAAGTCAGTTTAAGAAGTCAAAATGTCAGTATGCAGGATTAAAACCATAAACTAGAGTTCTTGTAAAAAATGACTTCATTTCCCCCATTCATGGTTCTGACATTATCAAATGCTAACAATAACTTCTGCCATGATTTCATAGAGTTACTATCTCAGAATAAAAAGAACCATTGAATGGAGCCAACAGACTGGATCTATTGAACAAAAGATTTGTAAATGCCGAGGGGCAGATGATTCTACCAAGGGAAGATGGCCTTGCCCAGATGGGGGCACAATTATTTCTATCTCTACCATAGGCACCTCCCTTTTTCCTTTATTTTATTTTATTTTTGCTTTTCCATTGGGATTCAGTGAGTGATTGAGATAATTTACCATTTAATGTGGGCAGATGGCTTAATTAAGCTAAATGAGAAGGAATACACAGTGGCAAGGCTGTCTCAGTGATGAGACCACTGAATTAGGTGGGGGCTGTTTTCACCAGAATGCAAGGGAGAAGAGCCCAAAGTGCCTTCCACCCCAGCTTAGTTAACTTCAGCAGAGTCATCCCAGCATTCTCACCTTGCTTTGTCCCTTCTAAGGAGATAGTCTATGTTTTTTTGAAGCTGGGACAGAAAAGACAAGGTGCCAAAGCTTTATGAAATTATATGATCCAGAGCGATAGAGATCATCTTCTCATTTTATAGATGACAAAAATGAGACCCCCGGTTAAGTACAAAAGCAATTAGTGACAGAAGAAGGACTGGAACCTGGATGCTTTGATTTCAATATAATATTTTTTTCACCTCATTCCACTGCCTTTCAAGGTCATTTTATAGGCTTGGTCAGAACATTTAAGAATCCTGGTCCAATCCCTTCTGAAGTGTGTATGTGTGTGTGTGTGTGTGTGTGTGTGTGTGTGTGTGTGTGTGTGTGAGAGAGAGAGAGAGAGAGAGAGAGAGAGAGAGAGAGAGAGAGAGAGAGAAAGAGAGAGAGAGAGAGAGAGAGAGAGAGAGAGAGAGAGAGAGAGAGAGAGAGAGAGAGAAAGAGACAGATAGACAGATGCTGGCTCACAGCTGAAAGCACCCAAGAGTTGTTTCAGGTTGACCACCTAAAGACATCTCATCAAAAGGAAAAAGGCAGGAAAAAAGGAGGTTGTAGGAGATTTTAGCAGATGGATTCTTCCAGATGAATTTCCTGTGATGATAAATGAGAAAGGAGATTCCTGCCATCTGTCTGGAGGTGATGAGGAGAGAGAGAGGGAAGAGAATCTCCAACAAATTCTCTTTGAAAGTCAGACTAGCCCCAGCCTCAGGAAGCACTGACAGTGGGTATAGTCTTGTAGAGAGAGAGGTGGGAATGTATATTTGCAAAGTGTGATCTATCCCCCATCCTCTCAGTTTTTTTATCTGTTCTGCTATTCACCCTAACCGTGGTAGGTTCATTGCTATCTGGAAAAAAAAAAACAGTCTCTCTGTCTTGTCATTGGATATGACTTTGTCATTTCCTAAGTGCTTTTACATATTTTGTTTCATGCTTTCCATAGCAGAGCTATTATCTCCATTTTATTAGATAAAGAAACTAAGGCAGGGAGGCTAAATGAGCAAAGAAATGAAAAAGTTGGATCCAGACCTCAAGTCTGGATTCTAGACTGAAGTGGACCTCAGAAGGCACATACATGCTTAAAGCCTGAATTCCTTCTATCTTATTCTCCAAGAAATGGTCAACTTACTTTCACATGAAGACTCCATGTGATGATGAAACCCATTATCAAAGATATTGGTCCTATCACTTCTGATAGATCTGATTTTCCAGAAGATTTTCATTTCACTGAATCAAAATGTACTTCCTAATAACTTCTACTCTCCAGAGAAGGAAATGGCAAACTACAGCAATATCTTTGCCAAGGAAATCCCATTGGGGTTACAAAGAGTCAGACATGACTGAAGAACAACTGAATAACAACAAAATTTCAACTCATTGGTCCTGCTCTGGCACCCAGAAGAATAAGCTTCTCTTCTCTAATGTGACTCACTAAAATTTAAAAGCATGTTTTCTTAAATCTTCTCTTCTCCAGGCTCAATCCCACAAGATCCTTCAACTAATTAATTCTCTAATATCCTTCTTAAAATATGGTATTCAAAACTAAATAGCTCAAGCACTCATCACTTCTCACCTGGACACATGAGGAGATCTTAGCCTCTTAATTCTCTCTCTCCCTCTCTCTTTCTCTCTGCCCTCAACATTTACAGGCTCTCCTCTCTTCTATGTACATATCTCCCAAAATTTTATTCCTAAGGCACAAGATCTGACTGTAACATTTCCTTGTTCAAATATCTTCAACATTTCCCTATTGCATTTAGAATAAAAGACAAACTCTTTAGTATGGCATTTAAGATTTTCCTCAGTCTGGCTCCAACTTACCTTTTTAGCCTTTTTTCACATTACCCCATTTCATGAATTCTATGTTCCAGCCAAATTAGATGACTGGACATCAATCTTGTCAGTTTAGGCAGCAATATCTGCTTTTTCTAAAATCGGAATTATTGATTGTTTAACCTCATAGGAATCTTTGTAAAGCAGCCCATCATAATGAAAAGTCTGTGAAATTTTCCCAACATTCATATTTTTTCCTCCTTGTTTTTCTAGAGGGTAATGAAAAAGTCTATGAAATTTCCCTAATATTTATATTTTTCAGCCTGATTTTTCTGGGGAATATAATGTCTAGTCATTCTTTAGATATATTGTTATTCTTATTGTTCTTTGTGCATTATTCAAAAGGGAATTTTGGTCTTAATATCTTTTCCCACAGCAGGAGACACAGCTGCCCCAGTGCTGAAATAGTCATGCTTCATGATGGTGTTTGATTGCCCTATTCCCCTTAAGATTATGGTTCCATTTTTGATTCCCTACTTGCATCCTGTATTTTTCCATTCCTGTGCATTTATGTACATGTTCTCTTCTGGTTAAAATGCTTTAAGACTCATTTTAGGTGATACCGCCTCCATTATGTCTGCTCTTATTCCATAAACTGAAAATGATCTCTCCCTACTCAAAATATACTGATTGCTGACTGTCTCTCCTGACCTCCTGCTTCAGGAAAGCCCCGGCTACCATGCCTGGATATCAACATTTCACTTCCTACTCTCCAGACATTACTTCTTTATCATCACCAACCACTTTGACACCTGGAGAAACTTTTCTGTCCATTGGGACCAATACTCCCAGATCATCATTTCAGAAAAAAAAAAAAAAAAACAGCCTCCATGCCTAATTTTGCTTCCTAATTTCCAACCATCAGCCATTGGCCATTGACCATCTCTTCCTATTCTGTAGCCATCTCCCTCCTGACATCACCAATCCCCCTGCCTTCCCCTCCTCTCCAATTCTGTAACAGTTGAGCAGTTTTATGAATTGTCTCATCTGCCCCAATGGAATATAAACTCCTTGAGAGTAGATTTTTGCATCAAATGCTAATTTATTCATCCATTCTGCAAAGAAGGAATTTAATAAATGTTGAATTAGATGTATAGGTTGCTGCGTCAATTGACATATCTAATTCTCTTTATATTATATCTCATTATTGATTATAGATGAGAGAAGAGGGGACATGAAGGAGGAGCTTTCTCATTTTTCCTTCCATTGGGGAATTTTCTCTTCTTTGAATGTTCCCTGGTTTTCCTGCCAGAACATTGACCATTCCTCAACGATCAGACTCTTTCATACCTCCTTCAAAGTACATTGGAAAAGCATCATGGGGAAAAAACTTTAGGACCCAAGGAAATTCTCCATTCATAGTTCATTAGTCTGTTCTATTTGGAAGGTAGGGAAAAAAGCCCTTCCTCTTTATTTCCAATTCCCACCACCACTTCCTGACCAGTGTATACCTATACCTCAAAATGATTGATTTGGCCCAAATCCAGGACATTGATGAATTTTTCCAAGTCATTAAGCAACATTTCTTGGCTCATTAGCCTAATTACTCTTCCTGACCTCAAAACTCATCCCCATCCACCCCCACACCTATGCCTGGGACCCATACCGTCCCAGGCTGACTGTCCAGCAAGGATTTGGCTCAAGCTGGGGAAAGAAAGAGGTTCAGTGTCATATCACCATATAACAGCTGCTTATATTTGTGGGTCCTGGCCCCAATTAGGGAGGCTGAATCACAGCCAGGATACTATAATCAAGGACTCTGACTCAGCAGTTCCTGGGTATCCAGTTGACTCAGAATTTCAAAGATAGAGAATTGTGCACCTATTCTCCATCTCATATCCCCTTAGATCTTCAATACACCTCTGATCATATATGCTTCGCTACTTGGGGAGAGTGCAGCATCTGTATCCTTAGGCCATAAAGAGAGGTATTTCAGAAGAGATAAGCCATGCTGGAGTGAAAAGAGTCAAATTTGCACCCTAGATCTGTTGCTGTTTTGGGTGATAATAGCTGGCATTAATTAATATGACTTTTTAAGATTTCCACTTTATAAACATTGTCAATAGTCACTTCACCCTTTGAGCCTCTGTTTCCCCATCTATAAAATGAGTGTTTGACTTTTAAATTTCATGTATGTTCTACAATTCATGTGTGTAAGATTTTAGCTATGGTTGATAGAAAAGCAGATTGGATATCTGGATAGAGATATGGTGGGTGAAGCCTAGAGTAGGGGAAGGATGGGGAAATCAGGAGGCAATGATAGGATAGGTGAAATTTTGTTTCATTTATTAAGTACCCACTATATACAAGAAGGATGCTAGGTGCTGTCAGAAAACAAAGAAAAATCACAGAGAATTTCCTCGCAAGGAAATGATAATCTAATGGATTTGGGAAAGTCATAATAGCTTGTATTTATACAGTGCTTTGAGATTTGTGAAGCATTTTACATGTGTTATTTAATTTTATTCTCACAACCACCTTGAGAAATTGATGTTATTACATCCCCATTTTACAGATGGGGAAACTGAAGCAGACAGGTTAAGTGACTTTACCAGGATTAACAAGATAGTAAATGTTTGAGGCTCAAACTTCCTGATTACAACTATCTGTCCCCTGCCCCACCAAGCTGCTGGAGGAAGAGTAGGGCTTGTGGAGAAATCATTCTCAAAGATTCCCTTGAAGGGAGACCCTTCAACAGAGAGAAATGGAGAAGTGGGATGTCTATTGTAATACACGCATGGAGACTGAGATAGGAAAGAGTAGTGTGAAAACATAGGCCAGTGCCATTGAGTTGCTATTTTGAACATAGTAAGGAGAGTCCTCTCAAAGAAGGTTAGACCTCATTAGGGAGGGATTTGAATCCCAGAGAAAGGGTCTATCGCTTTACTCAGGACCCATCTGATTATGGATGCCACTTTGCTGCCAAATGATAATAGTCTACAAGCATTTATTAAGTGCCTACTGTATACTCAGCATTGTGCTAAGTGCTGGGGATACAAAAAACAAGTAATAACAGGTAAAAGTTGTAGATAGCTCCAGGACCATTGGCAGTATTTGTTGTTTATTTAGCAAACATTTATTAGGCACTTTCTGTATGCCAAGTACTGTTCTAGGTGCTTATCTGGGTAAAACCCAGATAAAAAGTAAAAGCCCTTGTACTCAAGTAGATTACATCTTGCCAGGAAAGTTCTCTTGCTCTCTCTTGTTCTCTTTGTCTCTGTCTCTCTCTGTCTCTGTCTCTGTCGCTCTGACTGTCTCTCTTTGCACCTTTCTCTCTCTCTTTTTCTTTCTCTCTTTCTCTGTGTGTGTCTGTGTCTGTCTGTCTCTCTTCCCTATCTTCCTCTCTTTCTCCTTATATACATATATTTACATATATATAGTTTTTATATATATGCATATATGTCAGCTTTTTGTGTGTAAACATATGAATATATACCCATGTATATGCATACATATACACAATAATATATACATGCATGTGTGTGTGTGTGTGTTTGTGTATACAGAGAGTGCAGATAGATGGTACAATAAGTAGAGTGCCAAACTTGGAGTCAAGAAGACTTATCTTCCCAAATTCAAATCCAGCCGCAGATACTTCGTATCTGTGTGATCCTGGGTAAGTCATTTCACCCTGTTCACTTCAGTTTCCTCATCTGTAAAATCAGCTGGAGAAGGAAATGATAGACCATCCCAGTATCTTTGCCAAGAAAACCCCAAATGGGGGTCACAAAGAATTAGACATGACTGAAATGAGTGAAGAAAAATCACCCAACACCTAGCACAGTGCTGAGTGAGTAGTAACTGCCCAATAAATGATTGCTAGCTAAATAACAAATATGATTCTCTGCTTGGGAAAGACAGTTTTGTTTCCACTATATCCAAATTGCTAATTAAAGGCAATTAGATGGTTCAGTGGTTAGAGTGCTAGATAGGGTGTCAGGAAGCTCTGAGTGTAAAACTGTCCTAAGACACTTATTACCTATGAGATCCTAAGTAAGTCACTTAACCAACTCTGGTTTAGTTTCCTTATCTGTTAAATGGAAATAACAATAGCACCTACCTCCCAAAGTTGTAAAAATCAAATGAAATAATATATGTAAAGCACTTAACAATTGCCTGGCATATAGTAGGTGCTTTTCCCCTTTGCCCTTCTTTCCCTTCCTTTCTTTTCTTGAGCTTCAGAAAATGTTAAGATTAATTTTTCCTTTTCTCTTCTCTGTCTCTCCCTGCCCTGAGAGCTCTGTGAGTTATAATTCCCATCAAGCTTTTCTTTATCTTTACCTGTTAACTTCTGTACTCTCCTGCAATGGGACTCCCAGTTTACTTAGGTCAGAATGACAAGTGATCCATAGGGTTTAAGGTCAAAACAGGTCTTGGAAGTCATCTGGTCCCACCCCGTCCTTTTGAGATGAGTTCACTGCTTGGCAACCAAAAAGGCTAATTAGATCTCATAGTGCATTAAGAATGGCATCACACCCAAGACCAGAGAAGTGATTATCTCAATGTACTTTGCAGTAGTCAGAACCCATGTGGGTCACTTTATTTAGGGTGCCCCCTTTTAGGAAAGACAATGATAAGCCAGAGGGCAGCTGGGTGAGACTGAACTGGAAAGGGAAGGGCCTAGAGATTCTGCCATATCTGAACACTGAGGATACTTAGCCTGAAGAAAGAAGACTGAAGGGGCAGGGGAGAAAACATGCTAGTTGTCCTTGAATATCTGATGCTCTGTCAGGTGGAAGAGACATCTGTTTTGTTCTGCTTAGTCCTAGAGGGCAGAACAAGAGATGATTGGTGGAAGTCATAGTCTTGAAAAAAGGGGAAATTTTCAAACCATTATCAGTATTCAAAAATGGAATTGATTGTCTTGGAAGGCAATGGGGTCCTTTCACCCCCACTCCAGGTCCTCAGGAAAAGGTAGATGACCATTTGTTATATACGGAGTGAAGTAGTGGTGTCACATTTAAATATAAATTAAAGTTTTGTGTCTCTAGCTATTTAATTCATCTATCTATCCCATCTGTTTATTTGTCCATCTGTCTATCCATTCATCCATCCATCTATCCATTTATCCATCCATCCATCTGTGCAGACCCATATAGATATAGAAGACATATTGACACTGGGAATACATTGGGATATACTGGGAAATTTGGGGATCTATTTTCTTATTCCAATCTCAATTCACAGACTGTAATAATTCCATCAGGTCACCATTTGGCTCCTGTAGGGCAGAGGAAATTTCTGTGGGCTAAACTAAATGGACACTGAATTCTATGAATCTGATAATAATAGCCTGTTTTATATTAATACTTTAAACTTTATAAATATTTTATTTTATCTTCCCAACAAGCCTGGGAGGCATGAGCTATTATAATCTCCATTTTACGGACAAGAAAACTGAGGTAGACAGAGGTTAAATGACTTGGCTATTGTTGGACATCTAGTAGTAGACTGAATTTGAACTGCAATCTTCCTGATTTGTCTAGTACTTTTAATTACATTACCTATCTGCCTCCATGAAGCCCATGAAAGGGGACATGATTTACTTAAGATGTTATAGAGAAGAACTAGAATTTGACCCCTGGTCTTAAGCATTTTCATTGGAATGGTTTCCAATATGCTGTGTTTGTTTTAGTCTTAATTATCCCTAATAGTTCATTTCTGCCTCCCAGAATTAACAGTCCTAGAGATGGAAGACATTTTGGAGGCTGTCTTGTCCAACCTGCACCTAACCAGTCCCTTGTTTTACCTCTGACCCTGAAATATCTGAGAGAAATGTCCAAGAGCAAGAATCAGCTCTTTGGGGTTACATGCAGCCAGTGCTCCACTGATTTTAAGAAAAGCCATACCATGAGTTCTACATTCCCTCATATGGGAGACACAGAATACTGTACCTCTTCAAGTTCTGTCTTTGTAATGAAGCTCTAGGTCCCTCTCCAGCATAGAACTTAGAAAATGGAATATCTTTAGGATCAAGGAATAAATGACAAAATTTTGATAATTGATAATGTGATATGAAATAATGAACCAAATGCTGGATTTGGGAGTAAGGAAGACATGGCATCTCCTATGTTTGGGAGCTCTGTAACCGTGAACAAATCACAGGATCCTTCTTGAGCCTCAGTTTGTCTATAAAATGGGAACTCGTAGTGAATAGAGATTTGTCTCAGTGCTAGGCAGACCTGACTTCAAGTCTTCCCCTGGCATTATTTGCTCTGTGACCATATAGATCAATCTACTTCTTTGTATTTTAGACAACTCTCTAAGCCTCCAGGTTGCAGAAAAGATGCCCACCTGCATTGGCAAAGGGATTCTCCTCATTTACCCATATTCTGATGAAATCATCAGTCCAATCCCTTTCCCTTCTCCCTAAAACGGGAATACTAACAATCTCTACACATGTAGGATCAAATGAGACATCATTTGCAATGTACTTTGCAAAGCCTCAAAGTAATGTGTTATATAATATAAAGAAAGGCACATAAGCCTGTAATTTGTGGGAGTCTGTTCCCCTCACATGTGGCTGGACCTGCGTGGAGCGGATGGGAAGGCAGAGCTCACCACAGGCAGCAGTTCCCAGCAATAAAATTAGGCAGGATTTGCTATCTATACCATCTCCAGACCTTTCCTGTCCTGGAAATTGGCAGAGTTACGGGACTCCAAGGCCCGGGAGTGCTACTTACATGACAGGCACTGCAGCCCATTAAACAGAAAAAGGAGGAAAAGGTGAGGGTCTGTTCTCATGTCATCCTTAGACAATAACAACTCAGAGCTCTCTTACCAGATGAGTTATTTTAAGGACTGGAAAAGCAATGTAATAAAAAGAACCATGGCAGGCTATTTCACAAATGGTTTCTAATTTTCTTTTTTCTTTTTTAAAAAGAACAGCCCACAGCTAATTTGCTTGTACTCAGTTGCCCACGGCATAGGAAGGGGCACTAGGAGGGTGTAACATTACGTATTCTATTATCTCCCTCATGCCAGTCAGAACCTGCCCCGGCCAAACTCTTTCACATTTCAAGCTAAAACTAAGCAATTTCAAAGACATTCTGTTGGCCCATTTTTTAAAATGATGTGTGTTCTTTGTTGCTTTCACTTATAATATCACCCCTGTCAAGTGAGCCTGAGTTCCTTTGATACTCAAAACATAGGCATAAAAAAGGCTAAGTTTAGAATGGGGAGGGGGCGTAGAAATGCCCCCAAACCAAAGGGGAAGCAGAGATGATGTTGTATGTTACACAGGCCTTGGCAATTAAGAAAAACTTGGAGTTTCAATTAAAAGTTGTGCAATGTTTATAGACACATACACACAGATAATGTTGTGTATGTGTTTATGTTGCTGTTGTCCTTGGTGCTTAGAGGACCAAAATGACATCACTGTGTTAGAGTCAAAATATAGTATATTTAACTGGCTGATCAGACTAAAATGAGCTCTGAAAGCTCCCACAAATCAGGCACAGAGTCCATATGAACATTAAGGTTGGAAATACCTCTAAATTTGTGCATCTCATATTTCTTTTGAGGTACTGCAATTCTACTTTGCTCATAGAGGACAAGGCCTTCTTTTATTGGGCACACCATGCTTTGCCAGTGTCCCCCATGTCTCACAATCAATTCCAAAGTTCTTCAGGGAGAAGTAGATATGTGTATATGTTTACACAGGCATAGTAGGATCATAGATTTTGAACTAGAAGGACCCTTAAAAACATCTAGTCTAATCCCCTCCCCCCTTTTTTTAACAGATGAAAAAACTGAGTCCTAGAGAGCTTAAGTGATTTCTCATTAGTTAGAACTTGAATATCAACTCCCCAACTCCAAAATTAGCTGTCTTCCATGCTACTACTTAACAACATTATATTATACAGTTCTATTCTTATACTAATTGATTCCAAATATTTGTTAAATGCCTGCCATGGGCAGGACATTGCTACCAGGCAGTAATATACAAAGTTCAAAATGACATTGATGGGAAAGCTGTTTATTATCAATTCAATCCCATCATTCCTGCTTCCCTTCCAAAAAAAAAAAAAAATCTGTCCACTTTCCATTAAAAAAAGATCCTAGAGTACTTTTTTGGCTATTTTAAAATAGTACTTTTTTTCCAAATAACATGTATAGATAATTTTTAGCATTCATTTTTTGCGGGGAAAGGGGTGAGGAAATTGGGGTTAAATAATTTATATCAAATGTTTGAGGTCAAATTTGAACTCGGGTCCTCCTGATCCCAAGGCCAGTATTCTATCTACTGTAGCTTCCCTAGCATTCACTTCTTTTTTTTTTTTTTTCCAGCATTCACTTCTACAAGATTTTGAATTCTAATTTTTTTCTCTTCTCTTTTCTGAAAATGGTAGACAATTTTATGTAACTTATATATGTGTTATCATGTAAAACATATTTCCATATTAGTCACAGTTGAGAAAGAAGAGACAGATCAAAAAGGAAAAAAAAAAATCATGAAAATCAATAAAGTGAAACAATGTGTTTTGATCCGCATTCAGAGACCATCACTTCTTTATCTGGATGTGGGTAGCACGTTCTGTCATTTGGAAATGTCTTGAAGCATTGTGTTACTGTGAAGAGCTGAATCATCCATAGATAATCATCATACAGTGTTGCTGATTCTGTGTACAATGTTTTCTTAGTTCTGCTCATTTCACTTTGTATCAATTTCTACAAGTCTTTCCAGGATTTTCTGAAATCTTCTTGTTGATCATTTCTCATAAAATAATAGTATTCCATTACATTCATAGACCACAGTTTGTTTAACCATTTGCCATTTGATGATCATTTCCTCAATTTCTAATATTTTGCTACCACAAAAAAGGGCTGCTATAATTAATTTTGTACATGTACTTTTTCCTTTTTTGTGATCTCTTTGCGATATAGGTCTAGTTATTGGTATTGCTGTTTTACAATATTGTTTGAGGATGTATTCTGATGGAAGTGGATCTCTTCGATAAAGAGAGCTAATTCAGTTTCAATTGATCAAGGATGAACAGAAGCAGCTACACCCAAAGAAAGAACACTGGGAAATGAATGTAAACTGCTTGCATTTTTGTTTTTCTTCCCGGATTATTTATACTTTCTGAATCCAATTCTCCCTGTGCAACAAGAGAACTGTTCGGTTCTGCACACATATATTGTATCTAGGATATACTGTAACCTATTTAACATGTAAAGGACTGCTTGCCATCTGGGGGAGGGAGTGGAGAGGGGGAGGGGAAAAATCGGAACAGAAGTGAGTGCAAGGGATATGCTGTAAAAAATTACCCTGGCATGGGTTCTGTCAATAAAAAGTTATTTAAAAAAAAAAGGTATTGCTGTTTTGAAGAGTATACATGATTTGGTCCTAGAGTACTTTAAGGTTTACAAAATACTTGCCTCATTGCAGTTCTGTGAAATATAACTTACAGCTCTGTGAGATATAAATTGCAAAAAAAAAAAATTTATCACAGAGGACACAGGTGAGAAATGAAGTGGCTCCACAGTCCCACGGCTTTCATGGTAAAGGAGTGACTCAGCTTTAGGGCTTCTGAGTCCAAGACTAACGGGCATTTTTTAACTGCAGTATTCTGTTGGGCGAGACAGCTCTTAGCATGTTTGTATGTTTGTTACATACAGAACATTTTCTTCTCTTGACCTCACTGATCCATTGTCAGTGTTTTTTAGAGTTGGGATGGATTTGTTGAAACAGAACCAAGCTGGGATCAAATCCATAGCTCTGTTCTTAAGAGCAAAGGGCTTTAACTAACCAGCTGAGTTGACTAGCCTTTCATGCCCTGTGACCAAACAAAGAGCACGCTTCATGAAAGTTGTTCAGGGTCAGTGCAGTATCATTGAAATGGTTGCCATTCTAAGGAACAGGCTGTGATGGAAAGATTATTCTCTTCCTCTGGATATTATAGAATCTAAAAACTATGAAGTACTTCACAGACCATCCTGGACAAACTGTGGGTAGATATAGCCTGTACTCTCATTGGATGTCTATAAATTGTGTAGATGTAGTTTCTTTCTAAGTATCTGTATAGATTTAACAGAGATCTAGAGTAAAAGCTTCTTGAGGGAAGGGGTTGTTTTTTTTTTCTTTTTAACTCCAGCACCTAACACAATGCTTTGCACCCTGTAGAAATTATTTTATTTTATTAATTTTTTTTGGCAAGGTAGTTGCGTTTAAGTGACTTATGCAGAGTCACACAGCAAACAAGTGTTAAGTATCCGAGGCTGGATTCAAATTCAGGTCCTCCTGACTTCAGGGCCAAAGCTCTCTGTTCCACCAGCTGCACCACTCTGTAGAAATTCTTAAAAAATGTCTTTGAAAAGAATTGTTTTGGATTATATTGCACGATGTGGGACAAGTTGGCACAGGACCGCCCAGCATGACATGCCCTCATCGGAGAAGGTGCTGTGTTCTATGAGCAAAGCAGAATTGAAATTCTAGATCTATGAAGTGATAGAAACCATCCCCAACTGATATTATTGATGGCAGACCTATGACAGAGCATTCCAAGCTTATATTGGTCTGACCAGCCACACTTGAACACACTAACTCAACTCTAAGATAGTGATGTCATCTTGGTCCCCTTCAAAAGTGAAGGACAGCAACCAACTCAGATATGTAGTGCTGAGGGCTGACTGGAGAAAGTAGAACACCTCTGGGTGATTGTTTCCATCTGCCAGTGTTATTGCTGCCTGTGTGGAGACATTTTATTTTATTTTTAATCCAAGCTGAGTTGCAACTTCAGAACTGAAAATTTCTGATTCAAAATTCAATCTTAATGGCCTCATTCATTCTCCCAAGAGGTATTCCTGCATGGGTCAGGGGCAAATGATATCATTCATTCAGTAAGCCTTGATTGCTTTGTGGACTCAAATCCCACAGGATAACAAGTTTATGTGAGTTCCAATCACTATTGCTGAAGGAAGGTGGGACTGGCTCCAGAAGTCGTGGTCATACCAATCCTTCTTTCCCTTTTCTCATTTGAGGAAGCACTTGGACCCACTGTTATTCTCCTTTCAAACCCACACCAGCCCATGACTCACCAGATTATTTTGTCCTCTTCACCTTGTTTTTGAGCTTCTCTTCTAAGTGGGGATCTTCCCCCACTGGAATGTAAGCTACTTGAGATTGGGGACCACCTTCTTTTTCATATATATATGTGCGTGTATGCATGCTTTATCTATTCCTTTTTCCTTTGCCCTTGGTATCTCTTATATCATACATCATTGGATCTTAAACTTTCCCCCCTTTTATACTTTCCTTCCCCTTTTAGATCCCTAAATGTTAGTGTTCTCCAAGATTCTCTCCTTGACCCTTTTTTTCCCCCTTTTTCTTATCATGATAATCTTATTCCCTCACATGACTTCAGCTTTCCCCTTTATGTAAGGGATTCCCATATATCTCCAGCCCTGCCTTTCCTCATTCCTCCATGAGGGTATAGAATTTAGGATTGAAACCTTAGCCTTCAATCTTCTCATAAATAATCTGTGCCCAGTTACAGGATTAAATTAGATCATAAAATGCATTTTCAGGTAGTGAAGAATAGGTGGTATAGGAGTCAGGAAGTTCTGGGTTCATAGCACAGTTCATATTCCTACTGACTGTGTAACTTTGGGTAAGTAATTTACCTTTTCAGTGCCTCTGGTAATTCTGTAAAACTAGAAATTGCAACTTCTAATTTGCAAAAGAGCTGCTAATCTGCACTTGTGGAAGTGGTTGCTTCACTAGAATGTCCCTACACCAATGAAATCACATCCCCCCACATTTTATTTTATTTTTTAGAATAATTCTATTGTGAATACATCCACCCATTCTGGAGAGCAATTTGGAACTATGCTCAAAAAGTTCTCAAACTGTGCCTACCCTTTGATCCAGCAGTGTTACTACTGGGCTTATATCCCAAAGAAATCTTAAAGAAGGGAAAGGGACCTGTATGTGCAGGAATGTTTGTGGTCAGAAACTGGAAACTGAGTAGATGCCTGTTGGAATCCTTACTAACTGCTAACTAATTAGAGTTGATCTAATCTTACAAGAAGATTTTGGCCAGAACCTGAAACAAGGTACTAAGTAGAACTAATTAATACAAGGCTTGTGTTCACACCTTTACTCATTGGAGTTACAAGTATGCCAGTTTCACAAAGTAAACTTTCTAACTTCAAGGGAGTCCACACCTCCCATAGTGCTCTCTGGCCCAAAGAGCTTTAAGGGAGGTGTGAACTCATTGAACTCCAATGAGTAAAGGTGTGAACACAAGCCTTGTATTAATTAGTAAGGATTCCAACAGATGCCCATCAATTGGAGAATGTCTGAATAAATTGTGGTATATGAATATTATGGAATATTACTGTTAGGTAAGAAATGATCAACAGGATGATTTCAGAAAGGCCTGGAGAGACTTACATGAACTGATGCTGAGTGAAATGAGCAGGACCAGGATATATTATATACTTCAACAAAAATACTATATGATGATCAATTCTGATGGATGTGACCATCTCCAGCAATGAAATGAACCAAATCAGTTCCAATGGAGAAGTAATTAATTGAACCAGAGGAGAAAGAAATTTGTGACCAAAGATGAACTAGACACCATTGCTGATCACAAAATAGAAAATTTTGATTACATCAAATTAAAAAGCCTTTGTACAAACAAAACTAATGCAAACAAGATTAGAAGGGAAGCAACAAACTGGGAAAACACCTTCACAGTTAAAGGTTCTGATAAAGGCCTCATTTCCAAAATATATAGAGAACTGACTCAAATTTATAAGAAATCAAGCCATTCTCCAATTGATAAATGGTCAAAGGATATGAACAGACAAAGTTTCAGAAATTGAAACTATTACCACTCATATGAAAGAGTGTTCCAAATCATTATTGATCAGAGAAATGCAAATTAAGACAACTCTGAAATACCACTACACACCTGTCAGATTGGCTAAGATGACAGGAAAAAAATAATGATGAATGTTGGAGGGGATGCGGGAAAACTGGGACACTGATGCATTGTTGGTGGAGTTGTGAACGAATCCAACCATTCTGGAGAGCAATCTGGAATTATGCCCAAAAAATTATCAAATTGTGCATACCCTTTGATCCAGCAGTGTTACTTCTGGGCTTATATCCCAAAGAAATACTAAAGAAGGGAAAGGGACCTGTATGTGCCAAAATGTTTGTAGCAGCCCTATTTGTAGTGGCTAGAAACTGGAAAATGAATGGATGTCCATCAATTGGAGAATGGCTGGGTAAATTGTGGTGTATGAATGTTATGGAATATTATTGTTCTGTAAGAAATGACCAGCAGGATGAATACAGAGAGGACTGGCGAGACTTACATGAACTGATGCTAAGTGAAATGAGCAGAACCAGGAGATCATTATACACTTCGACAACGATATTGTATGAGGACATATTTTGATGGAAGTGGATTTCTTTGACAAAGAGACCTAACTGAGTTTCAATTGATAAATGACGGACAAAAGCAGCTACACCCAAAGAAAGAACACTGGGAAACGAATGTGAACTATCTGCATTTTTGTTTTTCTTCCCGGGTTATTTATACCTTCTGAATCCAATTCTCCCTATGCAACAAGAGAACTGTTCGGTTCTGCAAACATATATTGTATCTAGGATATACTGCAACATATCCAACATATAAAGGACTGCTTGCCATCTAGGGGAGGGGGTGGAGAGAGGGAGGGGAAAAAAAATTGGAACAGAAACGAGTGCAAAGGATAATGTTGTAAAGAAAAAAATTACCCTGGCATGGATTCTGTCAATATAAAGTAATTATTAAATAAAAATTAAAAAAAAATTAATTGAACCAGCCACACCCAGCAAAGAACTCTGGGAGATGACTATGAACCATTACATAGAATTCCCAATCCCTATATTTTTGTCCGCCTGCATTTTTGATTTCCTTCACAGGCTAATAGTACACTATTTCAAAGTCCGATTCTTTTTGTACAACAAAATAACTGTTAGGACATTTTTGCTTATATTGTATTTAATTTATACTTTAACATTTAACATGTATTGGTCAACCTGCCATTGGGAGGAGGGGATAGGGGGAAGGAGGGGAAAAATTGGAACAAAAGGTTTGGCAGTTGTCAATGCTGTAAAATCACCCATGCATATAACTTGTAAATAAAAAGCTATAATAAAAAAATAATTCTAGCTTTTTAGTTTCAAAATACATGCAAACTTCAACATTCACTTAACCCACTTTGCCTTAGTTTCCATAACTGTAAAATGAGCTCAAGAAGGAAATAGCAAAGCACTCTAGCATCTTTGCCACGAAAATCTCAAATGGAGTCAAGAAGATTTGGACATTACTGAAATGAATGAATAACAAAAATAATATATACTAGATATATACAAAATAGATGAAATAAATCAGAAAAGGGAAGGCATTAGCAGTAGGGGAAGAAAATATATTGCTGAAAGTAAGGTCTGAGATGAGTCTTACAGGAAGTCAGGAAAACTGAAAAGATAAAGGTGAAAAAGCAGATAATTCCAAGGATGGCAGACAGTTGATGTAAAAACATGGTGCCAGAAAAATGGAGAATAGTGTGACTGGATCCTGGAGGATTTGGAAAGGAACAAGGGACGAGAAACATGGGGATTTGGGAAGGGATCACGTTGGGAAGAGTTTTAAACACTAAGTGGAGGGCTTTGTATTTGATCCTGGACATAGTAGGGAGTCACTGGAGTTTACTGAGCAAGACAAAAATAAGTGGGGAGGGTAACACAGATAGAGCTACACTGTAGAAATTGCTTTGGCTGTGAGTGAAGGATGGATTGGAGTGGGGAGATGTGAGGTCTGGAATCCACCAATAGCCATGGCAGTCATCCATGTGAGAAATGATAAAGGTCCAAGTGAGAATTGTGGCTAAATGAGCGGACAAAAGAAGATGCAAAGGAGATATGTGACAAATGCAGGGATGGTATGTGTTTATCAAACATTTGGTCAATTTATTGTTTCATTCTCTCCAACCTTTTGATGATTTCCACTTCTTCTGAATGGTACCTACGTTCCCCAGAACCCCATTGCTTAGGACTGGAAATAATGTCATGAGTTGAAGCCCCAAAGTTCTTGGGTTTTTCGTTTAATCTCTGAGGAAAAAGGAAAAAATCTTCTCCCTTTATTCAGAAGGTGATGTGTGGAAGTCTGTACTTCATTCAATAGCTCTGGCCTTTGCATTTACACAAAGCTGAACTTATTGGCTCTTTAATTCAACTGCCTTTTTTTTCTTCAAACCTTTCCATCACAGCTGCAGCCCCCTAGGTTGCCTCCTAGCCAGACTGCTTCTGAATGGGCCTTTTACTTTAGTCTTCAAAGAACCCTTTGCCCAGCTGCTCACCAGTATCCAAATCTGCTCAGCAGTGGGCCCTTCCCATCCATAGACAGCCTCATTGTTCCCAGAATGCTCCAAATCAAAGGTTGAAAGACCTTTAGACCAGTCAGAGGCTGCAATGAAAAGCCTCTTTGTGATGAGCTTTCTCAGCCTATGGTTCTTAAACTTTTTTTTTGTTTCAGAATCCCTTTAAACTTAAAAATTACTGAGAATTCTCCCCAGGGAGCTTTTGTTTATATGGGATATATCTGTGTCTATCAATATTCCCATCCATCTTTCTGTTATTAGAAATTCAGACTGACAGATTATTAAAATATTTATTAATTCATTAAAAATAACAATAACAATCCCATTTCATCTTACCTTATCAAAAAAATGGGAAGAGTGGCATTGTTTTTACATATTTTTGCAAGTCTTTTTTATGTCTAATCTAACAGATGACAGCTAAATCCTCATACCCGCTTCTGTTTTGATGTTTTGAAGTATATGAAGAAAATCCAGTCTCACCAAGCTATGCAGTTGGAAAATACTATTTTAAAAGGCAAATAATGTCTTAGTATAATTAGGAAAATAATTTTCACCTCTTGGACCCCTAAAAGGGTCTCAGCAGTCCATGGACCACACTAATGGATTCAATTTGGCCCTCCAGGGCATCCAACCTTAGCCACTCTGGCTGAAGGCTTCCTAACACTCAGTGGCTGAATTACAGGCACAAAGTCAGTCCCTCACCCGATATACCCAAAGGTCTTCTCCGGAACTCCTGTTTAGACCTCTGCCAGTCCCTCTTCTCTCCTTGACTCTTAACTTTTCTCTATCAGGGTTTGCCTGCCTGTCTTTGCATTTCCCCCTTTTTTTCTGGCTTGCAATCCTTCCTATCTTTCCTAAGAAGTATGCCTATCACACTGCCAGCCTCTCAAGGGATTCCCACTGAATGGACTGAAACAAGATCACCAGCCTATTAAGCTGCCTCAGTCCCAGCCTCTGCAAGGTTATCTGGACCTTTTAATTCATCTCAGTGGTTTTGATTTGCAGCTGAGGCAGTAGCTTTTAATAGCATCTCTCTCTCTCTCTCTCCTCTCTCTCTTCTCTTCTCTTCTCTTCTCTTCTCTTCTCTCTTCTCTTCTCTTCTCTTCTCTCTCTTCTCTTCTCTCTTCTCTTCTCTTCTCTTCTCTTCCTCTCTCTCTCTCTTCTCTTCTCTTCTCTTCTCTTCTCTTCCTCTCTCTCTCTTCTCTCTTCTCTTCTCTCTCTCTCTCTCTCTCTCTCTCTCTCTCTCCCCTCTCCTGCTTCTCTCTCTCTCTCTCTCTCTCTCCCCTCCCTTCTCTTCCTTTCTCCCCTCTCTCTCTTTCCTTCTCTCGCTCCCTCTCCCCTCTTTTTTCTCTGTCTCTTTCCCTCCACTCTACCCCAATAACTTTAAATTTCTCACTTTCTATATATCCACTGTTGGAAAATGGAATATATGAAGCCATCTGGTCACACTGAACCACAAATTAGGAAATGAAAGGGTCTTCAGGGATCATCCAGTCCAATTCTCTCATTTCATACATGAAGTTCCTGAAATTTTCAGGAAGGTTAAATGCATTATCCCAAGTCATACAGGCAGTAGTTGTAGTGATTGTTGCAGTAGAACTGATGATTTAATTCCAAGTACTTTCTTTCCACTAATGAATTTCCAATCTGATGTGGCACCAGCTTCTCTTTAAGATCTTCAGTGATGGGGGTGGGTAGAAAACCTGCTCTGGAGATAGCTCTAATTTGTAGAAAGTTTGTTGAGAAATTAATCCTAAATTTAAATTCTAAATTCAAAATTTGCATCTGGTTTTGCTACCAATAAGAGTTCTATAGGGTAGTTCTTCTAGAAAGAGCACCCCACCTCCATCTTTCCCCTCAATCTAACATACTTCATTCCTCCAACCAGTCCTTCCATGACATGAACTTCAAGTTTTGAACTATCCTCATTTATCTCTTCTGAATATTCCCTTGCTTATATACATCCTGCTTAATGACTATGTCCAGAATTGAGCACAATCCATTAGATGGGTTCGTACCAGTCCAGGGTAGAGAGAGGGACTCTCGGTTCTTTATTCCTGAAAGCTTTATCTCTCAAAGCAGCCAGAGATGTTTTTTTTTTCCTTTTTCTTTTTGGCTGCTGCATCACACAGGTGACTCATATTGAAGCTGTAATCTACCAAAATCCCAGATCTTTTTCAGACAATTTGTTTTCTAACCATGTATCCCCTCATCTTGTAATTTAGAAACAAAATGTCAGCCTTTATATTCATCCCTATTGAATTTCATCTTCAATTATAGGACAGTTGCCAGAAAGGGGTTAGAAGCAAAGTTCCATTCAATTTGACAAATGAATATTAAATACCTATTATGAATTGTTAGGCCCTTGAGATTAAAAAATAGATATTAGGCAAAAGCTACTTTCAAGAAGCTTATAATCTAATGGGGTAAGGCAAAAGACAGAGGAAGAGAGAAACAGGCAGCATGACAACTGCAGAAAGTCTGGATTTGGGTCAGAGGACCAACATAGTCTGAATTCTGATTCTGTTACTCCACATGGGCCTGACATAGGGCACATTGTTCAAGCTCTCTGAGTCTCAGTTTCCTTATTATTAGATAGCTTCAAAGGTCCCTCCCCATTCTAAATATCATGTTCCTGTGATTAAAAGGTACAAAAGAGCACAGATTGTTTGATTTTGACTTTTTTATTGGCCTGTATGGTAACTGACACATAGCAAGCATTTTATAAATGCTTATAGATTAACTGGGTGCTTGGTGGTGCAGTGGATAGACTGGTAGGAAGAAAATCAGAAAGACTCATTTTTCTGATTTCAAATCTGGTCTGACACTTTTAAAAAGTGCATTTCTGGGCAAGTCATGTAACTGTTTGCCTCAGTTTCCCCATCTGTAAAATGACCTGGCAAATCACTCCCGTATCTTTGCTAAGAAAACCCCACATTGAGTCACATATAAGACTGAAATGACTGAACAACAACAACAAAGTCAATTAATTTATCAAAATGAGAATGTCATCAAGGCTACATGCTATAAGAAATTTGAGGAAGAAGAGGTTTCTTTTCTTTGGAAGTAAGGGAAGGCTTTATGGAAGAGGTACCATTTGAGGTGGGATTTAAAAAGAGAGCACAAAAAAGGAGGTAAGATGGGGGAGTAGTATTCCAAGCATTGATGAGATAGAACATTCATTATTATTTTCTCATTTTTATTGGTGGGGAAACTGAAGCATAAAGAATGACAAGTCTAAACTCTGAGATACCACTACACATCTGTCAGATTGGCTAGAATGACAGGGAAAGATAATGGGGAATGTTGGAGGGGATGTGGGAAAACAGGGACACTGATACATTGTTGGTGGAATTGTGAACACATCCAACTATTCTGGAGAGCAATTTGGAACTATGCTCAAAAAGTTATCAAACTGTGCATACCCTTTGATCCAGCAGTGTTTCTACTGGGCTTATACCCCAAAGAGATACTAAAAAAGGGAAAGGGTCCTGTATGTGCCAAAATGTTTGTGGCAGCCCTGTTTGTAGTGGCTAGAAGCTGGAAAATGAAAGGATGTCCATCAATTGGAGAATGGTTGAGTAAATTGTGGTATTTGAATGTTATGGAATATTATTGTTCTGTAAGGAATGACCAGCAGGATGAATACAGAGAGGACTGGCGAGACTTACATGAACCGATGCTGAGTGAAATGAGGAGAACCAGGAGATCATTATATACCTCAACAACGATACTGTTTGAGGATGTATTCTGATGGAAGTGGACCTCTTCGATAAAGAGAGCCTTAATTGATCAAAGATGAACAGAAGCAGCTACACCCAGAGAAAGAACACTGGAAATGAATATAAACTGCTTGCATTTTTGTTTTTCTTCCCGGGTTATTTATACCTTCTGAATTCAGTTCTCCCTGTGCAACAAGAAAAGTGTTCGGTTCTGCACACATATATTGTCTCTAGGATATACTGCAACCCATTCAACATGTAAAGGACTCTTGCCATCTGGGGGAAGGGGTGGAGGGAGGGAGGGGAAAAATCGGAACAGAAGTGAATGCAATGGATAATGCTGTAAAAAATTACCCTGGCATGTGTTCTATCAATAAAAAATTATTTAAAAATTAAAAAAAAAAAAAGAATGACAAGTCTAGAATCACTGAAGCTATCTAGCTTACCCCCGCCCCTATTAAACAGGCAAAGTGACATATATGACCCAGGGACATATAACTAGTACGTGCTGGGACTGGTCCTTTGACAATTTCAGTGGGTGCTTTTTCTCCCCCTTTCCCCTCAATGCTACCTCCCATCCTTGCCTTCTCTCAGAGTTTCCACTTGCTAGCCACCCCCTTTGATATATTAACTACCCCTTCTCATCTCCCTTTTGCTCCAGGTGGCAAATGGCATCTCTGCAGCTGCCTACAGCAAAAACAAATTGTAACCCCTGGATGGCACAAGTATTTAGCAAATAGCAGGCTGGAAGGTCTCTAAGGAAAGCTCCCTTTGGGGAAAGAAAGGACGGTTGTGTGTTTGTGTCTGCTGCTGATTGCTGTGGTGCAGGAGGGAGAGAGGCTGTGACTGGGATTGGAGGAAGCCCCCTCCCTCCTGCTCCCACACCACCCTGAGGTAGATGGAGACTCTGGCCAATTCTGGGATGCTGTGAAACCCGGGAGCCTGGTGAGAGGCCAGAGGTTCTCCTGCTCACCATGTCATTGGGTTTGAGTTCTTTCCTCCAGGGCCTTGGTGGAATGGTGTTTGCTATTTATGCTCCAGTTGCTATCAAGAGGCTTTCTAAAGACTCTGCTGCCAGGTTTCTAAGTAAATTCTTGGCTCTGTTTCTCTCTCAGTTTCTCTCTCACATCAGCTGTTCATAGCCCAGCCTAGCCCAGCCTAGTCCAGCCCAGCCCAGCTCAGCCCAGCCCAGACCAGCTCAGCTTAGCTCAGCTTGATTTCAGGTCTCCAGCCTTGCTCCCCATTCCCTCCCTGGTTTTCCAGACTTTGTCATGAAAATTCAGAACCTTCTTGTCTGTCCCAGCAAAAAAAGGAGAGCTCCTTCCTATCAGGCAGCATCTCTGCCAAGATGGAAAGGATGACCCCTGCAATGGGCTGTTGGGTTCTGAGGTGGGAGTAGGGGAGAGAGCCACAGCTCCTTTTATATCTATTCCTGGTTATATTCACTCAATTTCAAAATTTCCTTCAGAACAGCAATCCCTTCTCTTGGAACGTGCCTTAATTGCCACTTTTATCACATCCTGGAGTCTGTTAGTGTCCCAAAAGTTTTATTTCAGTTTTGAGGTTGTTTATTTTAAGTTTAGAAATATAGAGGCAGCTAGGTGGTGCAGTGGATCGAGCACTAGCTCTGAAGTCAGGAGGACCTGAGTTCAAATCTGATCTCAGACACTTAACACTTCCTGGCTGTGTGACCCTGGGCAAGTCACTTAACCCCAATTTCCTCAGGAAGAAAAAAAGCTAGAAATATACTAAGACTTTTCAAAAATCTTGTTTGTATACATGTTAACTTTAAAATTATATACTTAATACTATATGTATACTATATTATATAATTATATATAGATATATTGTATACACACATATGCCTATATTTTACACATACTTGTCTCTCCCATTAGAATATAACTATCAGGAATTATTTAATCCTTTTTTCTTTTATCTGCAGCACCCAGCATGATACCTGACACATAGCAGGGACTTAATAAGAACTTGTTAGTTGATTGATTGATGTCAGAGGTGAGAGAGTAAACTAGTGAAAAGAGAAAAAGTCCAAGCCCAGAAGTAGGGTGCACCGTGTTTAAGGTACAGCCAAGAGCCAGCAGAAGAGAAGGATAAGGAGGAATAATCAGAAAGGTAGGAGAGACATCTAGAATTGTAGAGAAGAGATGTGATGGGCATTTCAGTGATATTTTCATAAGATTACTATGCTATATTCTGCTATATTATGGATTGGAAGTGGCAGACTGGAAGAGAGGAAGCCAATTAGGAAGCGATTTATGATTATCCAACAATTAACCTTTCAAGGAGTCTTTAAACTTCACCAAGCTAGTCCTTGTTAGAGTGTCCCAAAAGTTTTAGTTCAATTTTAAGGTTGCTTATTTTAAGTTTAGAAATATATTCACGACTTTTCAGAAATCTTGTTTGTATATATGTTAACTTTAAATTATATACTTTATATTATATGTATAAAGACACAGACTGTAACCCCAACCTGGAAGCCTCTTTACCCTTTTGATGTGTCTGAAATCTTCCTTCAAGTCTTCCTAGAAGAAGCCATCCATGATTGCCTCAGCAAACCATGATTTCTTTTTCTGAATGCATTAGATGGCAATCTAGGTTATTCCATCAATGAAGCATTCTATCCAAATCTGGTCCCTGGGTTTACCTGCACATTACTTGGCCCTTTCTCCAGGATTGGTTTGCTAAAATTCCTAGAGAATGCTTTTTCTCTCCCCATTGCCTCCCTTTTTCCCCTATCCCAAACTCAAAGTGCCTTCCTTTTTAGGGCCCTGGCAATCTTCCTTCCCAAACCTTTTCTAAAGTATGAATCTGCCACATCTTATCATAGAATCTTCTGTATATCAGATTTCAGTAGGATGTGGAATGATACCCATATTTACAGATGTCTGTCTGTCTCCCGTCTAGCCCAGACATGCTCGTTTTTATCCTTCAATAATCCTTTCTGGATAGAGTGTGCCAAGGTAAATGTCACTCATTTTACCCAGTGCACCCAGCAACAGTCTCATACTGCTCAAGGAAATGTCAACCCTAGGAAATAAACAGCCTTAATATTAACCCAGACATGTGGCTGTGTTCCCCCAGCAGGTGTGGAAGAAATCTTAAATTCTCATTTATTTTTAAAGCATGTCTCATGCCCCCAAAACTCCCAGGATGTCATTAAATGTATCTTGGCCCAGGGTTTGGAGTTATTACTGTAACTCACACCCAGGGGCTGAGATGGCATCCAAGGCTCAGGCTCCCAATTGGCTGGGACCTCCTCTCCAGATCTTCCAGGCCTGGGGGGTGAGGACTTCCCCAAGTCAGGGAAAGTAGAGCTCTAGACTTGGAAACAGACTCTCCAGAGCCTAACATAATAGTGCCGGCCCTTGGCTCTTCTTCCTTTTTCTGCCCTTTTCTTGCATTCATCCTTTTGTCTCCCTCCCTAAGGCCATTGTCCAGTTCAGAAGTTTATTGCCTTTTGCAATAACCTGATAATTGGTCTCCCAGCTTCCAATTTCTCTTTCCTATAATGCACCCCTAATTGGTCTCCATTTCTCAAGCTGCTTCTCTCTCCATGGCTGCCCATGTGATTTTCCTAAATCGCGGTTCTGACCGCATAGTGCCCCTACTCGGTAGCCTCCAGGGGCTTTCTCAGTCCTCTGGGATCAAATATAAGCTCCTCGGTTGGGCTTTGAAAGCTTGTCACAATCTGACCCAACACTTCTTCCCCTTCCAGCCTTTTTCCAGCCCTCTATGAATTCTATTCGTCTTGTCTCTTCCTGCTGTTTCTCACACATGACACTCCATCTCTTATTCCAGGGCTTAATATTGACAATCTCTGATTCCTCACCTTCATGTCTTAGAACGGTGATTTCCTTCAAAATTCTGCTCCAGCACAACTTTCTTTAAGACTTTTCCTGATCATCTTAGAAGCTAGTACCTTTTCCTCCAAGGTTACCCTGCGTGTTGTGTGTTTTGTAAATATGTATATGTAATATCTGCACTACACACACACATGCATTTGTAGTATATATACATATAATACATATATGTATATGTGTGTGTGTGTGTGTGTGTGTGTGTGTATATACAGCCATACATGTCTCCCCCATTACAGCATAAGTTTATTGAGGGCCAAAAATCTTTTTCTTTTTTTGTTTTTGTGTCCCCAGTGATTAGTAACGTGTCTGGTACATAAAAGGCATTTAGTAACCATTTGTTGATTGACAAATAATATTTACTCATCATCCCCAAAGCAAAAGCAACAAAACCAATAATTAAAACAATTGTCTTGGGGCCTTGTGTACCTTTGTTCTTCATAAACCAAGGCTGTTCAAAACCAGACTATAGGGAGGTCTTCAATTCAGGAATTTTAGGAACACAAGTCACATCTTTTGACTCGATTTCTCTCCAGGAGTTAGTCAGAGTCCTCCATCTGCTTTCCCACCCACAGCCTCCTGAATGGTCTTCCTTTCACTCTTACTCTGGCCATTTTTCATTTACCATTCTTTTTTGGGGGGACGGCTGAGAATATTAGCGAGTCCCCTTCCTCTAAATCCTCTCCTATCTCAATGTAGCACTGCGGCTCATCAACTATTGCTGCCTGGTCATCATAAATAGAAATGGTGGAATGGAATCAAGGACAGGACAGGCATGGAAGAATGGCTTCTATCCTTCCCCTTCATTCCTAAACTGATATTTCTCCAAACTTCTGGATGTGTCACCAATCTGTAACCCTCTCTTGTTTCTCTCTTGTACCCTTACCCCAGCATTCATCCATGTATAGAATCCAAGGTCTGGCACCCTGACAAGGAGGAAGACACTCAATAGTAGGGGTTGGGGTTGCTCTGTTCTATCTCCCATTTTCTTCTTTCCCAGCCTATTTCTTTTTTTAAAATAGATTTTTATTGATATCTTTTTACATAATAATAAAAATTGTGATGATAGCTAGCATTTCTGTAGCACTTTGGTTTGTGCAAAGCACTTTATATATGTTAACTCATTTGATCCTTACAACAACCTCATGAGGTAGATGCTACTATTATTTGGATTTTCCAAGAAACTAAGACACAAAGAATATATAAGATCACAGAGCTATTAAATATCTGAAGTAGGTTTCCAACTCGTTTTTCCTGACTCTTGAGTCCTATGCTTTATCCATTGCACCACCTGTTTGTCTAATAAGAACAGCTAGCATTTATATAGACCAAGGTCACACAAGTACTAAAGGTCAGAAGTAGAATGTGAACACAGGTTTTTCTGCCAGTTTTCTTTCCATTTTCCATTTGTCTAAGAAGCAATTCAAGCTCATGAATATGAGGTCCAAGATAGATTATGATAATGGCCAAAGAAAAGTTCAAAGTGCTATGAAAATTTGAGGAGGGAGAGATCAATTTCAGAAAAAAAAAAAAAAAGCTCTCTGGCTGAGCCTTGAAGAAATGAATCTCAATAGGCAGAGATGCAGAGATAGAGGAGAATAAGGGATAGCTCACCAAGGGCAGAGAGACTAGGGGAAAGAACAGAGAATAATAGTCCCAATTTGTCTGGAATATAGAATGCATGAAAGAGAATAATGTGAAATAAGGGTAGAAAGATTGGCATAAATCCAGAGGACCAATAATGACTGCTCACCCCCTTTTGACAGAGAGATGATGGACTCATGGTCAATCTTTCTATCCTTGCTTCCTTGACTATGTATATTTGTTATCAAGTTTTTTTAATGATTTCATGAATGAAACATATTTTTGAACTAAGCAAAGCAGGAAAATATTTTTCTTGACTATGAATATTTGTTATAAAATTTTTTTTCCCTTTAGTGTCATAAAAAGGAAAAGAAAACAGATGCTTTGTTTTTTTTTTGGGGGGGGAAGCACTATTTAAATTTTTTTCTCAATTGTATTTTATTTTTCCAATAAATAAATGCCTTGCTAATTGAAAATAAAAATTTAAAAATGACTAAAGAGGAAAGATAGATTGGAGCTAAGATAGGGAAGAGAATCATAAATAAAAAACTAGAAATTTTTCATCTCTGATTAACAGATAGCTGATGGTTCTAGAGTAAGGCACCAGTGTAGTTGGACCAATACCATTGATAGGTCATTTGGACATTATAATGGAGAAATGGAAAAAAGAGCTGACTCTGCCTCTGATTTTTAATACTCATCTTAATATGGATAACCTCTCTGAGCCTGCCTTTGTCTGTCTGTAAAAGGGGCTAGATTAAATGGTCTCTGAGGTCCTGCTTATAATCTTACAAAAATTCTATGATGAGTTTGCTCTGTGAACTCTTCCAGCTCTAAATTTAGATCTTTTGGTAGCTGGATGAAGGATAGATTGCAAAAGGAAGAGACTAGAAGAGGGAAACCAATTAGGCGCTTATTTCAAAAGTCTAGGCAAGAGGTGACAAAGACCCGAATTGATTCTGTCAGTGACTGTTTGATTGGGAAGGAGGGTAGAGAAGCAAGCTATAATGGGGAAGGAAAAGGACAAGAACATAACTAAGCAGATGCAGAAGGGGAAGAGATCAAGATGATCCCCATGTTTCATTCCTCAGGATAATTTGTAAGATAGGAGTATGGTCAACAAGAAAAGTAAAAGAGGGAGGAAAGGTGAGAGGGATGGTTGGGGTTACTTCAGATACAAAGGGACAAACATAAGTAAATGCAAACCCTGTGATTTTTTTTGTGGTTTAGTCTTTTTCATCCTAACTCTTTATGACCCCCTTTGGGTTTTTCTTGGCAAAATGTTGGAGTGATTTGACATTTCCAGTTCATTTTTACAGATGAGGAAACTGAGGCAAACAAGGTTAAGTGACCTGCCCAGAATCACAAAGCCACTAAGTATCTGAGAAGGGATTTGAACTCAGATCTTCTTGACTCTAGCTCAGCATTCTCCCATTATGCCACCTCCCAATGTTATTTAGTCTTCCATCTTTGGTCATACAGCTAAAAAAGTGTTCACATGTTTTCCCACTGTGCAGTGCTCAGGTGAGAGAAACAACTCCCAATAGTTTTTTTTTTTTTTTTTAAACAGGAATTTTCATTATTCTGAATTTCTTCTTTACCTCTGTGCTGCCTCAGTTTTGCCAACTGTAAAATGGGGATAATAACATCTATCTTCCAGGGTTGTTGTGAGGATCAAATGAATTAATATTTGTAAAGTGCTTAGCACAGTGCCTGGCACAGAATGAACAAAAATGTTCATTTGTTTCTCCCTGTAGAGGGCCAGATTGAATAAGTCCACATACAAGAAGAGTCCCCTCTACATCTTCCTTCTCTTCCTTCCCTCCCTCCTTCTTTTCCTCCCTCCCTTCCTCCTTCCCTCCCTCCCTTCCTCCCTTCCTCCCTCCCTCCTTCCTTCCCTTCTTCCTTCCTTCCTCCCTCCCTCCTTCCTTCCCTTCTTCCTTCCTTCCTCCCTCCCTCCTCCTTCCTTCCTTCCTCCCTTCCTCCCTCCCTCCTTCCTTCCCTTCTTCCTCCCTTCTTCCTCCCTCCTTCCTTCCTTCTTCCTTCCTTCCTCCCTCCCTCCCTCCTTCCTTCCCTTCTTCCTTCCTTTCTCCCTCCCTCCTTCCTTCCTTCTTCCTTCCTTCCTCCCTCCCTCCTTCCTTCCCTTCTTCCCTTCTTCCTCCCTCCTTCCTTCCTTCCTTCCTCCTTTCCTCCCTCCCTCTTTCCTTCCCTTCTTCCCTTCTTCCTCCCTCCTTCCTTCCTTCCTTCTTCCCTCCTTCCCTTCTTCCTTCCTTCCTCCCTCCTTCCTTCCTTCTTCCTCCCTTCCTCCCTCCTTTCCTTTCTTCCTCCCTCCTTCCCTCCCTTCCTTCCCTCGTTTCCTTCCTTCTTTCCTTCCTTCCTTCCTTCTTTCTTTCCTTCCTTCCTTCCTTCCTTTTTCCCTCCCTCCTTTACTCCCTTTTCTTTCTTCCCTTCTTCCTTCCTTTCCCCCTCCTTCTTACAGAGATGCATAAGGGATCTTTGGGGAAAGCTCCAGCCTCCACTCTTCCTGACGCTCCCCTGGGGTTTGAGGTCCCAAATCCTCTGTGGGTGACCTCACAAGTGGTTGCTGTGGAGACCATGATGTCATTGGACACATTACAGAGATGAAAAAGAAAGCCAGGTCCAGAGGAAGGAGGGGGATAGAGCAGCAGGGATGCACCAGTTCAGGGAAATGAAGCTCCTGTTTTTATGCATATGTGCCAAGGGAGAAATGTGAGGAAATGGAAATCTGTTTGGGACACTATAATAAACAAAATAATAGAATTTTAGAGCTTAGAAAAGAATTTTTAAGGATTACTTAGTTCAATTCTTCTCTCGTTCCCCTCCCCCTTCCCCAGCCTTTTTCTTCCAGAGAAGGAAATGAAGTCCTGGAAAGGTTAAGCCAATTACTTTAGATCACACAGAAAGTTAGTGGCCATGTGTGAGTGCTAAATTCAAAGTCAATAATCACTATCGTCACTCATCAGGAAGCATTACCTGATGTCCCACTTTATGCAACAACCCTGTGATAAGCTCTAGCAATATGAATACAAAAGGGAAGAAAGATCTCAAGGAGCTTTTATTTTTTTTACTAAGTAATAATACCAATTCTCATTTAGGTAGGCTTTAAGAGTTTTCAAAATGCTTTATTTCTTTTGATTTCAGTTTAGAGACATTTATGAATGAATGAATGAAAAAAAAAATTTAAGAAATGGCTGTGTGCTAAGTACTATACTAAACACTGAATATACAAATAGAAAAGCTTAGCTAGTTCCTTCCCTCATGAAGATTATATTCCTATAGGGAGACAGCATATTTGGAGGAGTAATAGCTTCGAGAGATATTTGGGCTTGGAAAGACAGAGAGATGGAGAATAGAATCACAGGGGAGTTGATTTTCATGTCCTTTCCAGGAGCAATGACAGATTTGATTTAATTATTGCTCCAAAACTGAAAACAAGGACAAAAGAAGAGGAATAGGGATTTTGTTCAAGATGACTTTGTGACTAGTGAGGATTCCTGGATTCCCATGTCAATAAGTTTATATAATGTAGTGTCAAGAGGGAGGGAGTGCTAATCAAGGAGGGGGGGAGGAAATCAGGAAATGCTTCCATTTTGGAGATGGCACTTAAGCTGTCCCTCCAGACTAGCCTTTCCACAACACCTTGTCAGTTGACCTGCTTCCAGTTCTGCTTATTTTTGCCCGAATGCCTGTAAGTGACTATGGAAGGCTATTGGTGATGGCCAACTACAGACACAGCTCCACTGTCTGGCTCCTTAGCCAAACCTCCTTATCTGACCTTGTATAAATCTCTCTTCACATCTTCACCTGGAAAATTTGTAGCTGACTGAGGCTTCATATTTTTCCTATTATATCTGCAAGGCTTGTAACTTATCTATCATGACATAAAAGGGAGCTGGTGGTTGCAATATAGGCTTTGAAACATATACAGGAAGTATATAACAGGAATTAGAAGATGAATTCAAATTTTGGCTTTGACATAAAGCAGCTCATTGTCTCCTGGACATCTATAAAGTAACTGGGTAATACTTGCATGACCTTCATCCCACAGAGCTGGTATGAGACAAGGATTCTTAGAGAAGTATATAAATATACCACATGTTACATATATGAAAGCCTTGTCATTTTCTAACACCTCTTTAAGGGATGGAGCATTGCAATCTCTGAAGAAATGAAAATGAAGATCTCTCAAAGGTCAATAGAGAGGTATTGGGTGACTAGAATAGGATTGAAACTCATCAAAAACAGGAAATTAGGAAGAGGAAGGACATAAAGGAAGTCATCAAATAAATGTATGACTGCAAAAAAAAGGCCATTCAATCAAATGGGAGAGAATAAGGGATAATAGATGAACAGCCTCTGTTCTCTACTGGTGTCCCCAAGCTTTCCTTACATGTGAAAGAGGCTGATCAGAGCCACAGCTGTGCCTGACTGAAGGGAGAAGAGGGGAGAAAGTTCAGCAGGATATTCAGACACAGATGGATTTTTATCTGTAATGCTGGCGGGAATACTCAAATCAGTGAAATCACAGATCCATATTGAAATAGGCCACATAAATGTCTGCTATTATTATTACTGCCATTAGACCTCTCATATGCCATTATAATCTCATCCCTCAATCCCATATCACCAGTGTTTTAGAAAGAAGGAAAAGAAACCACATTTTCTAGGATGAGGGGCAAAACTGTTGTCAGCATCAAGGTGTTCCTAAGCCAAGGGGGATGGACTTTCTTGCTTGTTGCAGTCTCTGCAGGAAATGAGAACAAAGTCTTGTGCAGAGCTTTGAATGAAAGAATGGTAGAGCTGGAAAGGACCGTGGTGAGAGCCTACTCCAGCCCTCTGTTTTATAGCTGTAGAGGTGAGTCACTTGTCCAAGGTCATCTAGTTAATGAGTGGACTAGTCCCTAAGACTTGAACTTCCATTCTGGGGATTTTCCCATAACATACTCCTTCTCTAATAGTCCATTTCTAACACCTCTCCAGGACAGCAGGTGTTTGCATAGGGGAATTAGGGAGGTCCAGCTGGTTATGAAAAATATATAGCTGATTCTGCTAGAAGGCTTAGGGAAATTCAACATCAGATTTAGTCGTTTTAGTAAGTGCAATTTAGTAAGTCATTTAGTAAGTAAAGTTGACTCTGATCCTATTGCCTCAAAGGCAGGTATTGCTGCATGTTTCTTCTCCGTCATAGGTTTGAGTCATCACTGGCTGTGTTCCTCTCATTGTTTAGGACTAGTGACAAATGTCCCATATCATCAGTTCCCTTTAACCACTTAAAACTGTATCACTTTTGCAAAGGAATGTTTACTTCAGAGCTAGAGCCAGAACAAAGTGCAAGCATTTCCCAAAACACCTGGAGGGCATAATCCCCTCTTGCCCTCCTGGTCTCTGCGGGGATTAGGCTCAAAATTTAGTTCAATTCCTACAGAAGCTGCTGGCTTCCACTAGGCTGGAGGTCTAGATCCTTGCTCCTCAGGGTATAGATACAGGGCTGACTGCAACATCTGGCCTGGATTCCTGAATTCTTAGATCCCCATGGCTGGAGCTCCCAATCTAGATCGGAGATTCCACTTTACAAACATACAACAGAAAACAAAGAATGAAAAAGCCAAAGATTCTCACTAGCTCATATGACCTTCCATCCCCTTAAAGCTTGATTCTCTCACCAGAAACCTTTTGTGATGGAGTCACAGAGCTCCCTCGCTCACTAATGCAGCAAAAGCCAGTTTTTGCTCACCCAGACCCTTTCAAAGATTTCAACAGTTTATATAGCCAATAGCAAGAGGCTCCTCCCAATCACATGGTAGACAGACTGTAATTTGGGAGAAACTGAGGCAAGACAGAGATTAGGGTTTTTAATATTTTAATAGTGGAGAGCTTCGACTACTCAGCTGGATGAGACTCTTTTGTCTCAAAGCACTTAGCATCCAGCCATTAATTTCAGAGACTTTTATAGAACTCCAACTATCAGGGAAACAAAGGCAAGGGGAAAGAAACATTTAGTAAGTCATAATTTCAGGAAGGCCATAAATTCTGTTAAGTCGGGAGTGAAAAAGGTGGTCAAGCAGGAGACAGAAAGTCTGGGCCAGGAAAGATAGAGGATGCCATCTAGGTATTTGAAATAAACCATCTGGAATTTTATGACTCCGCAGCCCTAATTCTCTCAGTTCTAATGGTCAGGAAGGGGGTGGGGGACATAGCATACTAACGCAGAGAAACTGAGTTATTACAAGTCAAGAAAACTGAGACAGAGAAACTGAGATATTTCAAGACCAAGACACTAGTTAATGAATGCCCATAATTCCACAATTATGTCCCTGAAGCAGTTTCCCAATATCCCCCATGTGATGAATGCCATCTTAGTATGGTATTTGCAATATGAAGAACTCTTAGTGGATGGGATCTGCACATGGTCCAGACCCTCATTTATATAAGCGTTGTTCTAAATACCCAGAATACAAATACAAAAAGAGAAGGTCTCAAGGAACTCATTGATTAACTGGTCTACTTAAAGACTTATTTCATTCTCACTTCTCATCTCTTGCTTTGTTGCCTACTTTCTAAAAGGGGCCCACATGGGAAATGGTGGTGGGAGAAGGGTATTTTATAGTCACAGGCATAGTGAGTTGATCCATAGAAAAATCAATTTCCTACTCTTTCTAGAAGCAATAGCACTATTGATTATTATATGCAAAGCAAGAGATGAAAAGGGAAATTGGGAAAAGGCTTCGGGCGGATCTGTCAATCAACAAGCTAAATATGTGTGGTCTGCTGAATGGGAAATGAAGGTGAAGAACAGCCTAGGGTTCAGGGCCAACTAGAAAGAATGGGCTAGTGTACACTCACCAAGCAAGATGGCTGGGCAGGGAGTTCCAAAGTACACCCTGAGTTTCCCTGGTGGAATGAACCCTTGGGCAATAAATGGGTCACTGGAATGGAATCAAGACCTTGATCCCAATTCTAGCAAGTTGAGCTACGTGAATTTAAAAAAAAAAAAAAAAATCAGACTTTTCTGGTACTAAGGCCCTACTGAGGTTGGTATCTTTAACTCTTCAGAGTCTTCTCAGGACCACTGATGAAGTGTGTAAAGATTCCTTCTTGTCCTTGATTCACAAAACAAGGACGCTAAGAAGAGTCCTCTGATTCATAAATAACAGGAGCCGGCTGTGAATTACTTGGGGATTAGGGCCAAATGCCCAGACTCTTTCTTGGAGCCCTGTCGTCCACCTCCTGTTATAACTAGCTGGGCTTCAAATTATTTCAGGCCTAGGCCCAGCCAATCCCAAAGGGGATATGTCTTTCAGCAAATGAGCAGTCTATAATGGGGGAGGTTATATATCCCTGAGATGCTTTCAGACAGAAGGTGGCTATGTGTGTTTATTGTCCAAATAGGGGGTTATAGAATGGGGATAGGGAGGAAGAAGGCTTTATACAAATAAATGATTCTCACCCTTCTTATAATTCAAAAACCCTACCCTATTTAAATGATCATGATAATGTTCAGTTAAGTCAACAAGAATTTATTAAATGTCTACCCATGTGTCCCAGGCATTCTGCTGAGGTCTGGAGATAAAAAACAAAACAAAACAAAGAAGACAAAAAACAGTCCCTGTTTTGGGGGAGGTCCCAGTATAATGGAGGATATGACATTTAAGGATTATATACAAACAATATAGGTGTACATATTTATACATGTATGAAAATATATAAAATATGTATTTACAATATGGGTATATATAAAAAGATATAAAATATATACATTATATATGTATAGGTATGTGAGTATAATAAGTAAATATATAAAATATATATGTATTTATAATAGAGGTATATTTGAAGATATGTAAAATATATATCTGTGATATAATATAATAATTTAAGTAATAGGGAGCCACTGGAGTTTCTGGAATAGAGAGGTGACATGGTTAGTCTGCTGCTTTTGGAAGATCAGTTTGACAGGTGAAAGAATGTTAGATTGTTTGGGGGGTGGGGATCTTGAGAAGATTAGACTTGAGGTCATGAAAGCCTGTACCAGGATACTGGCAATGTTGGAAAGAAGGGGGTCTATAAAAGAAATATGACAAAGCAAGAAACAACAGCAACTAGCAGCCGATTGGATATGGGTAGGGGGAAATGAGAGTAAGGATGACCTGTTTTACAGATGAGGAAACATTCGTGCACAAATACTTTACCTGAGATCACAGAATTAGGAAGTTTTGAGGCAGATTTAAATTCAGATATTCCAAAGTATAAGTCTGGTCCTCTATCCACTAGCTGCTCAGAGTACATTCAACTTCCTCTTAAAAGCATTTTGTAGCAAATAGATAGTTTTTAGAACATGCATTCTAATTCATTTTAATTTAATAATTTTTTGAGAACTTTGTGATACCCTTGGGAAAGGTGATGACTCCCTCCAGATAATCATTCTCATTCTCAGCAGAATAGTCAGTGCCCTCCATGTTGAGTCATGTTTCAGTTGTCTGATTTTGTGACTCCATTTGGGGTTTTCTTGGCAAAGACACTGGAATTGTTTGTCATTCTTTTCTCTAGTTTGTTTTACAGAGGAGGAAACTGAGGCAAACAGGGATAGTTCACTTTACAGAGGAGGAAACTGAGGCAAACAGGGATAGTTCATTTTACAGAGGAGGAAACTGAGGCAAGAAGGGATAAGTGAATTGCTCAGGGCTACACAATTAATGCCTGAGACTAGATTTGAATTCAGGTTTTCCTGACTTCCAGACCCAGAACTCTATCCACAGGGCCACCCCTCCTACGTCTGTGCCCTCCACAAGGGAATGTAAATTCCTTGAGCACAAGCCCTTTTACAAACTAACATACAGCAGATTTTTAATAAATATTTGAAAGAGCATGTATGTTATTTAGAATCTGCTTGGTGAATTAGGAAACGCATTGGACCATGAAAAATTGATTCTAGCCCATTTCAACACTCACTACATCACGACTTGGTCATTCTAAGCCTCAGTTTCTCATTTTCTGAAATGAAAAATATTACTGCCTTTCCTCCCTTATAATGCCACTGTGAGTAACAAATGAAATAATGTACGTGGGAGTAGTTCACTAATGTGATGTGGTATTTGTTGAATGAAGGCCCTGAGACAGAGCATTCAGCTGCGGCCTACAGAGGCTCTCAGAGGTACTTATCTCTAGTTTTTGAAATCTCTCTTCAAAATTCAGTTTAGGTTTCCTTCTTCGAGGAAACCTTCTGGGAATTACCTAGCTGAAAATTATTTCTCCCTTTCCAAAATGAGTTTATAATGAATGTCCCCCACTTCCAGGGGTATAGTAGTAAAATGTCTAACAACCAGCTCTCTAAAGGGAAAAAACCCACTAAAACATATTTAAGTTTTGTCTGAGATATTAACATTTTTAAAGTCATTTTCTTAAGAGACAAAATTATGATATCAAAATCATCACTAAAGCAATATTCAAACCATGGTTTGTAGTGCTGATTTCCAAGATGTAAATGCTTATTCTGATCATTGAAACAATCAGCCCTCTCTACTGAGCTGAGAAAGGATGTACATTTTATCCTTTCTTTGGAGCCTTCTCCCTTTTAACTTTCCTTTAGTTTTGATACCTCTTCTTAATTAGATTATAAATGCCTTTTGTCAGGCCCTCTAATCCTGTTATCCTACATATAATAGGCATTTAATAAATGTTTGTTGAATGCTTTTCTTTGGATTGAAGCATTGATTTTCCCTGATGAGCCTCTTTTAAAAAGCAAATACCTCTGGGAAAGGGCTCTGGTATATGTGTATATACATTAAACTATTATCATCATCTAGATTAATTTGTTGATCCATTCTTCTTTAAGAAAGGATGGAGATTGCCCCAGCAAAGTGGAGGAAAGAGAATGAGAGATAGGAAATTAGAAAACAGAGATTATTTAAAAAAAAAAAAAAAAGGTTCTGGCTACTTAGTATGGGCCCATGTCTTTGCTTATCTCCCAAACCAGATTTTGGAACCACTGAACAACTACATGGAGACTTTAAAAATAAGACTCCCAGAAGCCCTATAAAGTGAGTCTTGCTAGATCTTCAATTTGTACCCCCAAGAGCTTCTGCTGTTTGGTGGCTTCTGCCAGCTTCTTCCTCCTAAGCCGTTTCTCTTGCCAGATGTGGGCCTCCATGGCAAAAAGACAGAATCTCATGATCTTTTGGTTGTGATAAAGCAGAAAGTTTGGGTTCAAATTGAGGACGAGATGTAATTTGAACCAAAGTATCTTGTAAAATGTGTGCCTTAAGTATCTACTTAATCCAAGTCCTTTTCCATTCAGCTGCCAAAGGAGTTTTCCTAAATCTGAGGTCTGACTATGTCCTCCTACCTAGTAAATTCCTGTGGCTTCCTAATAACTAATTTCAAATATGAAATCCTCTTGTTTTTAAAGCCTTTCTAATCTGGCCTTTCTTGCCTTTTGATTGTTTCTTTCCTCCCTTCCCTCTGTCTTACAATCCTGATACACTGGCCTATTTGCTGCTCTTCAGACAGGATGCTTCTCATCTAACTCTGTGCCTTTTCTCTGGCTTCCTTCAAAAACTCAGCTCCATTGCACCTTCCTTAGCAAAAGGCCTTTTCTAGTCTCCCATAGTTGCAAATGCCTTTCCCCTTTGATTACCTTCCTCTACTCTGTCTCTATCTTTTAGTAGGTGATTATTTACATGTTGTTAACTTGTCTCCCTCATTCAAATGTTTTCCTAACTTGGAGGTGAGGGCACTCCTTAGGTAGTTGTCCTAATTCCTCCACCCATTGCTGGGTATCAGGTTGTCATTTGCTTTGTGAAGAGGAAGCCACCAACATCCCTGGGGCTCCAGGGCTTCCCATTGGCCCATCTCTCTACCTGTGCAGTTGCTTCCTGACAGGAAGTTCTGTTGCCCTGGCACTGGGTCTCCATGGCAACCCTTGCTTTTGAGACACTGAATGGAAATTGCTGGTATGGGGAGGCCGGTAACAGAATACTGATTTGCCCAAATGTCTGTAACACTGGCTGCATCTTAATACCTTTTCAGATACCCAATGGGCTAAAAATATACCAGACTTGGACTCCGGCTGGAGACCCGGAGTAACACTGCGGCTGACTAGCCCCATGACAAGGAAGATGCAGCTAAAATTAGTCATCTGCCAAAACTTGTGAGGAAGCACCCTCGCAGGGATTTTTGTTGGGTTGGGGGTAGTAGAAGTAAAGAGACAAAATGATAGATTGATGATGGTAGTAATATATTTCTATAGCATAAAACTCTCAGAAGATGAATAATGAAAGCATAATTATTATCGTTTTCCAAATCAGAGGATCATCCTTATAAACTTCAGGAAATCTTAGAGAATTCAATTGCTCTATTTTACAGATGAATAAACTGAGTCCTAGAGAGGTAATTGCTCTATTTTACAGATGAATAAACTGAGTCCTAGAAAGGTGGTGGCTTGCTCAAGGTCACATAGGTAGGTCCCATAAGAAGGTTAGGAAATTGAGGGTCAGAAAGATTAAGCAGGAAAATGCTGTTACTAGGATTAATATTAAGATATTAACTGTTTTCTAAGTAATAAGAACTTGGGAAAGAAAGGCAAGCTCAAAAGGTTTCTGCCCTCAAAGAAGTTATATTCCACTGGATTTAAGCCCAAATCCTCTGACTTCAAGTTGAGGGATTTGGGAATGAGATACCTCTTTCAGCTCTAGGATAAGGATTCCTTAAGATGTGGGGAGGGGAAGGGAACAAGCTTCCAAGAAACCTGAACTAAAAGTTCAGGGAATAAAGGGCAGTAATCTGGGCTAGTCACAATTTGTGATTCTCTCGGTTTTCCAATGGTAGTAGCCAGCCTTCTTCTCTATGGCTCCCAAGAGCTCTGGTTGGGACTGAAAAAAATGCTCTTTGGAGCGGAGAAGGATTCTATTAGACTGAGAGAAATGACAGCTCCAGTCATATCTTCTAAGGGAACTCAGTATAAAGTGACAGGCTGAATGAATTCCTATCCTCCTTGGCAGGATCCACTGATTTTTTTTCCCTTCTCTTTCCCGTAATCGGGCTCATGTCATTCAATTAATTCTGCATTTCCCAGGACAGGAAGTAATAGTGGGGCTCTGAGGCAATGCCAGGGCTCCTGCCATATCTATTGTTCCTCACCTGTCTCTACTAGTTGCAGCCTCCTTGGCAAGACAGATAATGCACACAACAGATAAATGGAATTAGACTATAATGTTAAGGTTTTCAAAAATACATTCAGTAAAGTCTATGTAGGTTCACCTAAATTAACTCAGTTCTGGGCATTTTAGGTTGTAGATTTAAGATGAATCAACAAGGTGACATGGCAGGAAAAGATGCCCTAAACCTCCTAGGCTGCTTTAATTGAGGCATGGGTCCAGCTCTACGAAGGTGATAAACACACTTTACTCTGTTCTAGTCAGATGACATTTGGGATACCCTGTTCAGTACTGGATTCCATAATTTTGGAAGGACAATAACAAATTGGAGTACAATGCAAAAGACCATGACTAGGAAGGCAAGAAAGCCAGAGGACCAGCCAGTCAATTCTCAGGGCCACCAAATCCCTCTTCCAACTAGAAATCTATGATCCTAAATTACAGAAAGGGAGATTTATCCTCTAAGTAATAAGCTGCTTGAACAATGAACATTTTCCAAGAGTGTAACAGGGTGAGACATTGCCAAAAGGCTTCAAATAGAGTTTGCACTTCTCTGAGTTTCCCCATTTCCTACCCTAGGAGCCAGAAGATAGACTTGACAACTTAAAGGAATTGGGGATGGTTAATCTGAAAAAGGAAAAACCTATGGGAACTAATGATATTGTCTTCAAGCATTTGAAGGGATCTTGTGGAAATAGAGTAATGGCTTTGTTCAGTCACTTTTCAGTCATGTCCTATTCTTCATGACCACATTTGGAGTTTTCTTGGCAAAGATATCAAAGCAGTTTGTCATTTCCTTCTGCTAGTTTTACAGATGAGGAAACTGAGACAAATAGAGGTCATACTATCGTATGCCCAGGGTCATATTATTTAATAAATGTCTAAGATGTCTTCCTGACTCTAGGCCTTGCATTCTATCGACTGGGCTGGGGTTAGACTGAGGTAAGGTAATATATTTGGAGTTTAAAGGTATCGTAGATAGTCATTGAGTCTCCAACTCTTGTTTTTCAGAACTTGTTCTGTTTCCTTCTAGAAGCCAGAAATAAAAGTAGTAATGGAAAAGATATTAGATTTGGAATACAACAACTTCATTTTGAATTTAAATTCTGTTACAATTGGTGTGAACATCTCTTTAGGACTCACTTTTCTTAATTATTGTAAAATGAGGAGATTAGATTAATATCATCCGAAGTGGATTTCTTTGACAAAGAGAAGATCTAACTCAGTTTCAATTGATCGATGATGGACAGAAGCAGCTACACCCAAAGAAAGAACACTGGGAAATGAATGTAAACTGTTTGCATTTTGGTTTTTCTTCCCGGATTATTTTTACCTTCTGAATCCAATTCTTTCTGTGCAACAAGAGAACTGTTCGCTTCTGCACACATACATTGTATCTAGGATATACTGCAACATATTTAACATGTATAGGACTGCTTGCCATCTAAGGGAGGGGATGGAGGGAGGGAGGGGGAAAGTCGGAACAGAAGTGAGTGCAAGAGATAATGTTGTAAAAAATTACCTAGCCATGGGTTCCGTCAATAAAAAGTTATAATTATTTAAAATAAAATAAAAGGAATAGCAAATTCTATATAATAGATTAGCAGTTTCATGTGCCAAAAAATATATATATATATATTATCCTTAATGGCCCATGAGATTCTAAGCCTATGACTCCCAAGTTACAGAAAGGTAGACTTCTCTTTCAAGTAAGAAGAAATTTGCTAATCAGAGATGTCCAAAAGTAGAATAGGTAATAGAAATATTTTCCAGCAGAGCTTATAATATATATATATATAATGTGTGTGTGTGTGTGTGTGTGTGTATGTGTGTGTATGAATGACTACCCACTCCCTTTTTTCTCTAGCAGCTAGAAAACAGATCAATACCACCTACTGTCACTTAGGTGCTCCTTACCCAGCCAACCCTCATTGTCTTATTGCTCAGTTCCCAGAAGGTATGGGATGCCTTAGGTCATTTGAACACACTTCCTTACACCTGATGGAGGTATCCCACCCACTTGAACCCACTTGGGTACCATCTTCTGCCTGGTCCTCATTTTCTAAAGTTCTTGGAGACTTCTCAACTGGCCTGATACTACCTGGCCTTTCCATGTGTCATAAATTGAGCATAAACAAAATCCTTTCCCAATTAGAATAGGAACTCCCAGAGGGCAGAGACGGTCTTGATTTTCTATTTGTATCCCTAATACTTGCGGCAGAGTAAAAGATTAATAAACACTTTTCCATTTCATGTTGTGGAGAGGTTTCCTGCATAGGTACAGGTTGAACTAGATGGCCTCTGGAGTCCCTTCCAACTCTGCCATGTGAATTCAATTCAAGATTAATTAAGTGCCCACTAGGCCCACGGCACTGCAAGAGGCATGCTGTGGATACAAATGCCGAAAATGATATTGCTTAAACTCTGTGCAAGCACATATGTGGTCCATCTAAATAAGAACAGGACCCTGATGGAATATCCTGTTGGAGAATCTTAGGAGGAGGAAAGGAGAAGGCTTTGGGATCCTCCTAGGAGGATGCAGAGAGCATGCTTAGATAGTGTGAGTAGGGCTGCATAAACCAAGGCTGCAGGTTTAATCCCTGAATGAGCCCAGAGCTCTGATCAGGGAAAAGCCTTGTGCCACAGGCAGACAATTTGGCCTTGTAGTCACAAGGAGAGAGAGGGAGACAGAGTGCAACCTGACTCCCATGGCTGGCAAAGCAAGACAGCTTCCATCGGTGGGGGAATTATCATGGGGGAATAGCATAGCATAGTTGATGTACAGAGGGATCCTGAAGAAAAGGGAGGAAAGCCTGCAGCTTCCTTCCTAGATCTTTTATTCCTTCTCCCTAGAAACGGGAAGCACATCTGCCAATTTTCATTTATCTTTATCCACTGGGCAGTGATCCGATGGCTGGTTACCCAGAGAGCCTGATAATGGTCATTTGCTCCCCCTGCTGGCTGCTTCCTGTACATTTGATGTGGAATGGGACAGGGTCTCTGCACACCCTCAGGGGCACTGGGCCAGTGGTTTCCACCAGACCTAGGGTTACTGAACTACCCAAGCATTCCTGGTTCCATAGTAGGACCGGAGGATGAGCCTCCTGGCAACGAGACCCATTGCTTCCAGTGTTTAACAGTTGTCACCTTCAGGTCAAGTGGAGGCTGGATGGTCATGGTGGTACATGCTTGGGAACTCTGCTTCTGAGGGAGGCTAAAAGCCCATGAATCTCTAGCTTGGGAGTTTCGAGCTTCAGTAGAATTAAAACTCGTCTGGTGTCCTCACCAAGTCTGGCACCATTTTGGTGACTCCTAACATTGAGAGAACACAGTAGTACAAGGCTGGCTCCCTAAGGAAAGGTAAACAGGTCCAGGTCAAAGGTAGAACAGATCAAAGCTTCCATCCATGTCAGAAGTGAGATTGAGCCTATGAGTGGGAGATGCCAAAAAATGAAGAAAGAAAAGGAAAGGGGAAAAGAAGGAGAAGAGGAGGAAAGGGGAGAAAGGGGGATGGGAAAATGGGAAGAAGAGAGAAGGAGGGAAGGAAGAAGAGTAGAAAGGAAGATATTTAAGTGACTTACCCAGTATCAATTAATTCCCAGCTAGGAAATATTAAGTGTCTGAGACCACAGAACTCATGTCCTCCTGAATTCAGGGCTGGTGCTCTATCCATTGCACCACTTAGCTGCCGAAGGAGAGATACATTTCCATTGAGTTGGAACCAATTCCCAAATTTAGACATAACTCAAATAGTATGAATTTTAATATACACTGAGGACTTGGGTTCCCGGTGCTCTTGTATTCCTCACTTATGTAATTTGCTGAGCAGGAGGTAGAACCTGCATTTCTTATCATTAGTGATCTGGAGCAGTTTTTCATATGGTTTCTAGTTTGTAATTCTTTTGAGAACTGTTTATTCCTATCTTTTGATCACTTAACTCTTTAGGGAATAACTCTTTGTAATGTATTTGTATTCACTCCCTACATCCCAGAGCTAGAAGCTGCTTAGCTCACTACCTGTTCTCTTGGGACATTGGAGAAGAGACCTTAGAGACCGTCTAGCTCATAAGCTCATAGGATCCTATAGCTAGAACCAAAACGGAGCTTAAAAGTAATCTGGTTCTTCATTTCTTACTGATGAGGAAAATCAGACCCAGATATCTTCATGTGTTCATTCAACAGGCTAGTGGTGAGGAAAACCTTTTGTAACCACGGTAGCGGTAGGGGAAAGAGAAGGGGAATTATTGGACTTGTGTGCAGGACATTCAATCAAAATGCATTGACTCCTATTGCTCTGCATGCTGTAAGGCACTTTCGGGTGTGAGGACATACAGATATCACAGATTTCTGAAATCAGTCCGTACCTTATTACATAGAAGGTCCCCCTATTCTCAAGGAATTTCTAATCTAATCAGAGAGGAAAATAATTAAGTACACGCACAAAAGCAATTAGAAGCTGATGGAAGGCGAACTATATTAAGAAGGTCTCTTCAAGCCCTGGACTGACTTTCTGCTTGTATTGGTATCACCAGTGCTTAGCACAGTGCCTGATACATAGTAATCACTTCATAAATACTTGTTAACTAAGTGCTGTTGGAAATCTGGAAGAGAAGAAAGCTGGATGAGTCAGAGTTGTCTTTATTTGAAGTGTGTGTGTGTGTGTGTGTGTGTGTGTGTGTGTGTGTTTATGACTTCTAATATCCTGTCCAGCTCTAAATTGCTCTGATTTATACAGGAAGGTCAGGCTTAAGTTGGGCCTTGAAAAATGAGTATAAAATAATAATGAAATATGATATTTTAGAGTGCTTAAGGGTATAGGGAATATTTTATGTTAATTATCTCATTTGACCACATAACAACCCTGCCAGGCAGGTAGCACAGGTGTGACATTTGCATTTTGCAGATGAGGAAACTGGACAAACAAGTAAAGATCTCTTTTGGTTCTGAAGTCCATCCCTCTTTCCACCTCATCAAGATGCTGCTCGTAATATTAATCACACTCTCATATTCTCTCATTATGTTATCTGGATATGAATCACTTATCAGAGTGATATGATAAGAGAAGAATTACAATTGATGATGGCTCAGTGGCTAATGAAGAGATATCTGATGGCTGTTCACAGGCTGTAGCATTTTTCCAGTGATGACTTGAAGAGAAAAAAATAATTTGGTGACAGTTTAGGAAGGATAATGGTAGACTGGGGAGTATCCAGAAAAGGGAAGTCATGAGATCAGGCTATCTGAGGATCATCTAAAAGAACCAGGGGATTTTTAGCCTGGAGATAAAACTTAGGAAGAACTTGATCACTGTCTTCAAATATTTTAAGGGATGTCACGAGGAAGAGGGATTAGTTTATTTTATATGACCCTAGACAACTAGGAGTAATAAATAGCTGATTTCAAGGACCCTTCTAATTTTAAGATTCTAAGAGATATTATAATGGGGCACAGGAGGATGTTTGGGGATTTCTTTCTTCAAAGAAGCTAATTTAGTTCCCAGCTCTGCCCTCATTGAGTTTATAATGTATCTGATGAGTGTAGGGCTCGGCTTATGACATGAACATATTTATATAAAAAGGACACTTCTCAAATCAAGTAAAAATTCCTATTGCTAAAGCTGAAAAGGACTTGAGGTCAATTCAATTCATTTTACAGACAAGGAAAATGAGGCATAAATATATGAGTGTGTGGAGGGACGGAGAGGAAGGGAGAGGAATCATAGCTTCTCTTCATGCTATTGCCCCATGTCTTTCTACCACTTAAACATCTTTCAAATGTTCAGAAGTCAAGGTCCTTAACTTTCCTAAAATTCTATGTCCTAGAAAATGGATGCAAGGCAATTTAGTCCCTATAATTTTTGTCATTCACAAGTCTAGGAGATTTGAGGCAACACATTGCTTCCTAAAGCACTATTCTCTTTGAATCATCATCTTGTTCAATGATTGGTCATGGTTTTCTATTACCTATTTCATTCATTTACAATAAAGTTTCACATTCAAGACATGAGATAACTTTACCTATTTAGTGGATGCATCATAGATTTATTTCTGCCTCTCCTATATATGCCAAGCTGTTTCCCCAACTTAGAATACCATGACTTCCTCCTCATCAAACCATAAAACCAGTATAATAGGCTTAGAATCAGAAAGATCTGGGTTCAAATCTTAACTCCACCATTTACTAGGGCCAGCAGAAAGTCACAGTATCTTTAAGACTATTTTCTCATCTATAGTATGGGATAATAACTATAGTTCATACCTCACAGGGCTATTGGAAGAATCAATTGAGATCAGAATTAGATTTAGATTTGGAAGAGATCATAGAGGTCATCAATCCCAATCTCGTCATTTTATAGGTGAAGAAACTTGAGTCTTAAGAGATATGACTTGGCCAGGGTCACAGCTAATTAGTATCAGAAGTGGTCTGAATCTACGTGGTCTCCACTCAGTTCAGTGTTTTATCTTTTGTACTTATTGTTTCAATGATAACATATTCAGACATCAAAGTGGCCCATTGGTTAGAATATTATATTTGGATTTGAGTTCAAATCCTGCCTCAGACATTTTCTAGCTCTGTGACTAGGATCAAGGCATTTAATCTTTCTCAGTCTCAAGTTGCTCATTTGTGAAATGAATCTAATGATAGTGCCTTCTTTTGAAGGTGGTTGTGAGGCTCAAATAAGGTAATTTTAAAATGTTTTGCAAACCTTAAAAACACTATATAAATGTCAGCTAATAATAATAATATTTTAGTTGCTTTTCCATCAGCAGGGATGTACTAGGGATGATCCATCCACTATCATCCCCTTTTCCTACAGTCCAAAATGCTCAGCTGAGATCAGGAGGTCTCTTCTGTGGCTCAGCAGAATGGAAGGAAGTTAACAGGATTTCTATGGGAATGGTGTGGGACCTCAGTCTCATTATCACATTGCTCTCATTAGCACTTTGCCCAAACCAGCCAGAACCACAGAAACCCCAGGAGAGAGGAGCTTTCTTCATACTTTCCAGCACCCCTCCCCCAAATCCAGCAGGCAGAGAATTAAGCTGAAAATGGCCAACTCCATGACTGCAGAAGGAAAGCCGAGATGGCTCACAGCAGCCAGAAATGGATTCTGAATTTCATTTCTTTGCTGGAATTTTACTTTGATTTATTTCTTTGTGTGTGTCACACTGAGTCACCAGTAACTGGACCTCGCCCACCTGCTCTATATTGTCCTCTGGTCATTTAGCCCACCTCCTCCCTATGTCTAAGAAGGTACAAGTTTCCACTGTTAAAAGCAAATCAACATTAAGAATGCCTAGCTCTAGAGACTTCTGAGGGCTGCTGAGCGTACTCCTGGGCAGACTCAACATTTTGAAGTTAAACCTGGCATTTTCCTAAAGAAAGATGTCAATTCTGCTAGACCTCTTATAATGTGAAAACAGTGCTCCCTTTTCTTCCCATCTCTACCTTCCTTCCCCCCTTTTAGGGTCTGACACCCAAATAGTCAGTCCAATAGCCATGTTACAGGGATGACTCTACATAGTCTTCTGCTATAGTTCTGCTTGTTTCCTGCTCATTGGGTGGGAAGATGGGGTAGAAATATCAGTCAACAAGAATGTATCAAGTGTTTCCTATATTCTAGGCATTGTGCTCAGTGATGGGGATACAAAGAAGGGTAAAAACATAGTAAATGTCCTCTCATTCTAATGTAGGAGTCTATATATTAGATATATGCAGAATAGAGAGGAGAGAATCTTAGAGGGAAGGCTGGAAGTGGGGGATTGGAACCCCTGAAGAAGTTGGGATTTGAGTTGAGTCTTGAAGGAAGCCAAAGGATTTATGACATAGGGATTGAAAAGGGCATTCCAGGCATGGAGAAGAGCCATTGGAAGTGGTATGGAGATGAGAGATGGAGTAGAGTGTGGGAGGAAAAGGAAGGAAGCCAACAGTTGGAACATAGACTATGTGGAGGAGAAATCAAGTATCTGATTAGAAATATAGAAAGGGACCAGGTTGTAGAAGGATTTATGCGACAGCTTATGTATGATTCTGATAGTAGTAGGAGATCATTGGGGTTCATTAAATTGGATAGTGACATATACCTATGTTACAAAAGAAAATGACTTTGGCAGCTGAGAGGAGAATGGTTTGGAGTGAGAGAGATAAATAAGACTTTTGCAACAGTCTAGCTGGAAGGGATGAAGGTCTCAATGTGGTTGGTGAAGGTGCGAGTGCTGAAAAGGGGACATGTATGAGAGATGTTGTAAAAGTAGAAACAATGAGATTTGGCAATGGATTGAATATGTAGGGTGGATGAAAGTAAGGAATTAAAGATGATTCTCATCCAGTTCATGAGCCGGTGACCGAGAGTATGGCAACACTATTGACAGAAAGAGGGAAGCTGGGAAGAAGAGAGGGTTTGAGGGGCTCTGCTTTGGACTTATGTTTGTAAGAACGGGCGGGAGTCACTTAGGTCATATTGATCTCTGAACCCTCTAGGAATAATTAGGTCAGAGTGATCCTCTGATTTATTCCTTTCCTTCTAGATTATGTCAAAGTGAACTCCCAATTCCTCTGGACTGGGTTATTGTGACCTCCTGACAATGTACAATTTGAGATATTCTAAGGCCCTTTCCAAGTCTAAGCACCTGTGATTTCAAGCTCAGAAGGGGAGGTCGTCTTTCCAGTAAAAATTTCCTCCTGAGTTTCATCCCTTTAGGGATATAAAAGCACAGGGCTTTGATCCTGCTTAAAATGCACATCTCCTAGGGAAGACATAATAGGATCAATATCTATCAGAATTCCTTCTCCCTCCTCCCCACCCTCTCTAATCCTGTAGGCTAGTCTAGCTCTTTCCCTAAAACCAGCTGCAGGACTTGATTGGCCTTGAGGGTTAAAATAAAAGCCAGACTTCCTGTTCACATGGCCTTTTTAAATTTGGCTTTCTGATCACTGAAAATAAGGTCTGCCTATGTGGAGTAGAGCAGGGGCCTTTCAGACTTGATGAATGCCACAAGGCTATGGAAATCACCAAATGCTGCCCTGTCTGCCTGACCCATTTTAATATGGTAGCCACATCTAAATTAAATGCTGTATCCTTGTTGATTCTCCTTTCTAAGCTATGAATAATGTCTTATTTCATTCCAATATTATATCTAAACTACCAGAGGATCAGCCTGAGCCAGATATTTCCTACTGGGGAATGGGACTTTTTACCCCAGTGGAAATGAAATGAAACCTAAGGGTAGAATTTTTTGGTGGGAGGGGAAGGAGGAGTTGGGGGTGGGAGATGAAGCAGAGGGGAGCCTGCACAAGTCTATGTACCAGCCAACTCCAGCAAGAACTATCAGAGAAACTCACAGATGAAAGTACACCACCTTGGGATATCCCTTCTCTCAGATGTGATGAGCACCCTTTCCCTCCCCCAAAAGCTGCCTTTTACTAAAATATTTTAAAATACCCTCATTTATTTGTTTAGTTTTTACTAGTCATTCAGAGGACACGATTAGAAACAAAGACATTTTAATGAAATAGCATAGAAAGAAAAATAGGACATTTCCTCCATTACCCCAAGACACATGCCATCCACAGATAAAGTAGACACCTCTAGGACACACTGATGGATGGGTACACAGGTAAGAATCAGATGTGGCCAGGGCATACAAATGGGAAGGAACATGTCTCTGATGCTTTAGAGCTGCTAGTATCTTCTGGTGATGTCATCGTGCTGCTTTCTGTTGGTGTTTTCCAGTGTACTGTATTCTCTGCCAAGTAATGCCCCAGTGGCTTTATGGTCACTGATAGGAATGGCTCTAGTAGACATACGCTTGTGAGGTATCTCTCTCCTTCCAGGTTCAGCTGGAGTCCTCAACTGATTTACAGCCTCTTCGCCATGAAAGGAAGAATAGGTTTTCTCTTTTAACCTAAAACCCAGAGGATTAAACTTAATTACTTTTTAAACCCTTTACATTCCCAGTATCAGACCAGGGGAAAGCCCATGGCTGCTTTTCTTCCCATAAAGAAAGGTAGATCCATTAGTTAAGAGTGACTATTCTCTCTGGAAAGAGTTTTTACCTCCATCGTCTGAGCATTTGGGGAACACAGAATAGCCATTAGCTAAAAGCTCATAACCATTTAATCTGTTTTTGAATTTACTAAGGCTAAAGAGCAGAGCATTGTGTCAGACAATTGCCTGATGCAGGGTTAGAAGTTCCCTCTTGTATGTTCTAAGTTATATATGTCACTTCCCACATTAGGATGTAGGCACTTTGATGTCAGAGATTGTGTTTTCTTTTTCTTTGTAGCTCTAGTGCTTAGTACATTGTGTCTAATAAATGTCTATTGATTGTTTGTATCTCCTGCTGATTGGTTAATTGCGACTCCTAATTCCATTATGGGAACCATGTGCCCTCAACCCACTTCAAGGAGAATTCTACAAAGTAATCCTACAAGAAATATATGTATTTGGTACATTGATTTTTTTCTCTTACTCTGAGACTTTTTGTATATTCCATGCCAATTAAAAGGAGAAGGAGGGGCAAAGAACATAAGAATCCAAGTGGAACCAAGATATTTCCTTTTCTCCTTAATCTTTTGCTGCACTCATGTAGCTTTCATTGGATAGATTTGCTTTCCCTTGCTATCAATCCCCTGTTAGAAGGGAAGGGGAAAAAAAAAAAAAACTTAGGGAGTCCTTATTATGAAGAAGGCACTATGCATAGTGCAAAAGACTTAAATATCGCCACACTTAATCCTCACAATGTGCGGGAGGTTGAAGAAGGCAGACAGGGGTTAAATGACTTGACCAGGGTCACCCAGCAAGTAGTGTTAGAAGTAAAACTTGAATCCAAGACTTCTTGGCTCTGAGACCAATTCTTTAGTGCATGATAACTACCCATTTTATAGATGAAAAAACTGGCAGATAGAAGTCTTGCCCAAGGTCATATAGCTCAGTTGATAGTCATAATAACCTTTGGAGATGACTGCTGTTATCATACACATTTTACAGATGAAGAAATTGAGGTGGACAGAAGTTAAGTGATTTGTCTGGCTTCACACAGCTGGTGAGTATCTGAGGCTGTATTTGAGCTCAGGTTTTCCAGACTACAGGGCCAGAGTTCTGTGTACTATGATACCCCCCATCTGCCCCAGTAGGCTCCTCAATGGAGCCTATACAACAGCTAGTCTTTGTGTGAATACTTCCTACAGGGGAAAATCTATTGCCTCTTGAAGCAACTCATCCTACTTTGGGACATCTTTAAATATCCCAAATTTGATTCAATTTAAATGTTAAATTTCTTCTTCTCAAATTTAAATTGCCTCTTAGCTATTTCCATCCATTGGATAGATCCTCTGGGGCCAGGCAGGAATTAAGCCTTCAATTTCTAGAAGAGACCTATCCTTCCCTCCCTTCTCATCCTCAAGCCTTTTCTAGACAATATTCCCAATTCCTTCAGCATTCCCTAGATGGCACCAACTTCAGTACCTTTATCCCATCCTCATTGCCTTCTTGTGCAATTTCTCCAGTTTATACATTTAATTTCTAAATATGATTTTCAGAACTGAATAAAATCCTCCAGTGAGGTGGCTCAGTAAAAAGAGTGCTGGACCTGAGGACTCATCTTTGTGAGTTCAAATCTGACCTCAAATACTTACTGCGTGATGCTGGGTTAGTCACTTAACTTCTGTGTAAAATTGTATATGTGTAAAATTGCATTAATAACACTCCTTACTTTCCAGGGTGATTGTTAGGTGAAGTAAATGAGATAAAGCACCTTGCACAGTGTTTGACACATATTGATGCTTAATTAAATGTTTGTTCTTTGACCCTTTTCCTTCCTTAAACAGATACTGTTCCTATTATAGCCCTAGTCTTGGACACTGCTTCTTATTGTGCAACCTAGCACTACTACAGCTTTTGGGGGGGCATGTCACTGTTGGCTCATATGGAGTCCCTCAAAATCCTTTTTTTTTTTTCAGATAAACTGCTATCCAGTCATCCCTTCCCCTATTATATCTGTGAAGTGGATTTTTTGAACCCTAGAATAAGAGTTTACATTTATTCCTATTAAAATTTGGACTAGTCAGTCAAAGTCTTTTGGAATCCTGACCATATCATCTATTATGGTTCCCTCCCAGCTTTGTGTCATCTACCAACTATCATCTATACTTTTATCTAAGTCATTGGTAAAAGCATTAAACAGCCCAAATTAAATAAAAATATAAAACAGATAATGTTATGTGGTTTTCTAAGTCAATATGCACTTGATGGGATCTGATTATATGTTTTATTTGAGTTTGACACTGCTAATATGCTGAAGTTTATTGGAAGACCCTAATTCAAATCCTGACTTTGTTAGTTATTATATTATGGTAGGCAAGTTAGATAATAACTAAGCTCCAGGGTTGGGAAGGACCTTGGTGGTGATCTAATCCAATCCATACTTTAAAAAGAATTCCAACTACATCATATTCAATAACCCTTTCCTTAAAAACCTTTGATCATTTCAACTCTCTGAGCCATAATTTCCTCATTTGTAAAATGGGGTTCATAATGTCTTCACTTCCTCTGTCATAGTTTTATTGTAAGTCTCAAATGAGATAATGTATGAAAAGCATTTGGCAAAGTGCTACATAAATCTAAGTTTTTATTATCGATCTTTTAGATTCAATTCAATTTCAACAAGAATATATTAATTTGCCAGGCACTTATTATTTGAATGACCAGAATTATGGATTCAAAAGTCATGAAGGATAGGATGTGGGGATGGGAATAGCTGAGTAAGAAAAAAGTTGTCACCAGTCCTAACTCGTTGGTTAGATGCAGCAATCTTCAGGACTGGACAGAAACCCTATTAATTACAAGCAAATGAACTAAGATACAAACATTTGCAGTTGTCAGATTAATAAGACACAAGAGGCTATTGAGTTGGCACTACTAAATGTTGTTTGGTCTTACTTCTCCCTCTCCTGTTTTTAGTTGTCCCAAATGGATGCCCCTCTCCTTTTTCATTAAATAAATAGGAATATAGGCTAGAAAATAGAGATTGTCATGGTAGCACCCGTAGAAATGATAGGTTCTTCATAAAATCACAGAATTCCATTTGTAAAGGGGTTGGAGTTGACATGTTTTTGTTTTCCTCCTGGCCCTGTGTCTGACTTCCTCTGGACTTCAAAATTCTGTCCTTCATCCTTTCCCTTCCCTTTTCTTGTATCCTCAGCATTTAGCAACTGTTAAGCAGTTAATCAATGTTTCCTTCCTTTGTACCAGCCATTGCTCCTGGTATTGTCCTCTGGGACCAAACAAAACAAGTCTACTCCTTTCTCTCCAGATCAGGCCTTCATATATTTGGAGAAAGTCATCATATCCCCCTGGGTCAAATCAGCTTTAGGCTAAACATGCCCAACTCCTGCAAACCATCCTCAGCTGTTGTATTTTAAGGCTCTTCGTCATTGTGTTTTCCCCACTCTGGACACACTCTAGCTTGCCAATTTTCTTTTTAAATTTTGCTGTCCTGAGCCAAACACTTCAATGCTCTAGATGAGACCGGGCAAGGGCAGAGGACAGTTGGACTCTCACCTCCCTATTCCTAGGAGCTACACCCCTTCTAATGCAGCCCAAGATCACTCAGCTTTTTTGTTTGCCACATTACACTGATATTAAGCTTCCAGCCCACAAAAACCTTCAGCTCCCTTTCAAAACAACTTCTCTTCTCTTTACCCATCCTTTCTCTGACACTTGATATTTGAGCAGTTGATTTCTTTTTCATACTCAAATGTAAGACTTTTCATTCATCTCAATGGAAGTTCATCTTATTACATTCAGCCTTGTGCTTGAAACTGTCAGAATCTTATTAGATCCTGACTGACTTCACTCAAGTGTTGTTTTTTTTTTTTTGTTTTTTTTGGTTTTTTTTTTTGGAGTGAAGGGAAAGATAAAGAAAGGGGAGAGAAGTGAAAGGGAGAGAGGAGAGCAGGAAAAAAAGAAGGAAAAAAGAGGAGAGGAGAGGAGCAAGAGAGAAACCTGAGAAAAGCCATTACTTTCCAAGGAGTTAGCCTACAGCTGGAAGTTTTAACAGGGGATATATTCTCTCCTGAAAGTGAATGTGTATGTTTCTTTGATGAGGATTTACCATGTAATTCAACTGTAAGGCATTTGATGTACAAGTTGGCTGATAAGGGTTCCTGTCACTGTTATGGCCTCTGGAGCTATGAAAAAGTCCCTGTTCTTCAAATGCTAAGGGATGTAGTTTATTCTAAATCTACTTTTCTTATGAACCACAAATCTCTTCATTCACTTACACTATTCTTTTGAACTAAATAGCCCCTAGCTTAGTGTTTTCTAAATACTGTTTAATAAATGATTATTGAATGAAGCATAAATGAATTTCTCTCCCTTCTTAGTCAACCATTTTCACCTTGGTCTCTAGCTGTTAGATCTCCCTGGAATTCCCTTACTCCATCTGTATCCATCATTCTTAGGGCCCATTCCTCCAGGCCCAGCTGGAATGCTATCTCTTCTATGATGACTCCTTGCCTAATAAAGGTAATTATAGGTTCTTCTGACACTCCTCTTCAGTTGGAAAATACCTCTCAAGGTACTTGTATTTTGACTTGGGCTGTACTTACTTGTGCAAAATCAAACAGACTATCTTCTCTCCTACAAAATCTGCCCAATCTTTTTCTGCCCAAACTTCTTTTTCTGTTGACAATACCATCCTCCCACTCACCCAAATCACCTGGTGATTCATCTTTGACTCTTTTCTCTTCCCACAATCAAATTGTTGCTCTGAACTATGCCTTGACCTCATGAATTTTCCCATCATTCACCTTACCTTTCCCAAATAAAAAATTATTTCTCTCTTAAAATTCCTCCCAATATTTTTGAGGAGTTCTATTTTGCATTGGATTTGGTCTCCCTTGTATCATAGTTATTTATTTATATAGCATTTCCCCTATTTATTAGGTCAGCTTCTCAAGAACAGGGTTTATATTAAATGTGTTTTTATCCTTTATACTTAGTATAATCCTTTGAATGGGGCAGGTACTTCATAAATATTTGTAGATTTGAACTATCTTATTCTCCTACTAAACTGTAAGCTGCTTAAGAGCCTGTGTTTTGTTCATACTGGTATCCCCAAGAGAACCAAGCACAAAACCCATACTGTAATTGGCAGATACAAAAATAAATATTTGTTGTGTTGAGCCACAAATAAGAATTTAAGGGTTGTTGGGCCAGAAGGCTATGGATTCTCCAGGATCTCCAGGGATTAGAAGGAGAGTAGACCTGAGAAGACAAGAATCTTCTCAGTCCAGAAGAGCTTTTAGCACTGAGAATTTCTCAAAGGATAGAGAAAGCCTCCTCTTTAAACCTGCTTATCAGTAAGTTCCGTTATAACTCAAGGGTCTTCTTATATTAAACATCTCTGCCAAAATTCCACCATTAGAGTTTCATTCCTTGGGGTTACTAAACAATATAAATATTTTTAAAGGAAGGGTATATTAAACTTACTCTCGATGATCTCCATCTTCCTTGCAAATTAGTTTGGTCAGATGCTTTCTTCTGAAACAATCATTAGGTCCTAAGGAATGGAACTTTTGTAGGATATTGAGAGAAATGCAATTTTTTGGAGCATGGAACACTTGTCCTGCAGAGTGAGCTTACATGAGGAATTGGAAGGCAGGTTGAAAGGCAGTGGGCTCTTGTTGGAATCCTTACTAACTGCTAACCAATTAGAGTTGATCTAATCTTACAAGAAGATTTTGGCCAGAACCTGAAACAAGGTACTAAGTAGAACTAATTAATACAAGGCTTGTGTTCACACCTTTACTCATTGGAGTTCACAAGTATGCTAGCTTCACAAAGTAAACTTTGTAACTTTGGGAATTCACACCTCCCTTAAAGCTCTTAGGGCCAGAGAGCACTATGGGAGAAAACCCATAATCCCTCTCTCTCGTATCCCACAATTCATCCCTCTTGTATAAAAAAAACAGACAGAAGCTCTCGATCAGATTTCACCGGAATGACATGAAGAGTGGTGCTGGCTCTGGAGGCTGAAGAAAGCAGAGGCAGAAGCAAAGGACAAAGCGGCAAGAGCTCTTGGAACCAAGCAGAGAGATAGGCCTCTAAGCTAACCGGGCTATATTTGGAGATAATAAAAGATCTGAACTTTGATCACCTGGCTGCATTTGGGAAGAAGATCACCACAGGCTCTGGACAACCAAGGGACTCCGGGTACCTAGTGCCTGGGAAGTGGGAGAGGGACATAAAAAGCTAAGAGGAGCTGGTTGGAGTGGTCTATACCTGTAATCCCTGCTACAAGGAAGGAACACTTACCCACTGTGTTTTGAGCTGAAGTAGGGCGAAAATCAATGGGAGTGGGGACATTTTTACTGAGTCTGTCACCAATATAGTAAGATCCTTGCAGGTGAGTGGTAGCACTATATTGCCTAAAGATAGATAAATGGCATAAAACTTCCATGCCAAACAGGCTCATGAGGGACTGCTGTAACTTCCAACTTGAGTGAGATAGGGAAATCTAGTTTCAAAAAATAGGATGGGGGAGTGAGGAGGATGCTAAAGACAAACTTCTACTTTTCAGTTTTTCTTGAGAGGAAATCTGCCGAGGCTATTAGGTGGTATTCCCAGGGACTTAGGATGCTGACACTTCTTCACTTAGAGAAATTCAAACAGAAGTCACAGTTGCTCATTGGGTCATCCAACTAACTGAGGGTCACCAAAGTTCCATCTTAGGGAGGGTCAAACTTCATCCATCTCTACCTTGGTTTTCAGCAAAGCAAAAAAATTTCAACATTTAAACTTTCCTTTTCCTCCTTCTGACATCTTTTTCAGGATAGATTCCCCTGAGTGTTCAAAAGTAGAAATGGCACAGGCATTGTGGCCTTTTGGTAAAGCAGAAACAGCACTGAATATGGGAAAAGAGATTCCAGTACTGGCTCCAAGACTTACCAGCTTGATGACCTGGGGCAAGACACATCATTTCTCCAGGAGTCTACTTCCTCATCTGTAATGTGAAGGGTTTGGATTAGAGGATGCAAATATATTTACAGACATTAATGAAGTGCCCACTGGGTGGAGAACATAGCACTAAGTGTGGAAAAAGATTCTCAAATTAAATAAGACTTGGTCTCTATCTTCAAGGAGCATCTGGCTAAATATAAAATTAACTAAACAAAAAAGCAACTGTCTGAGACTATAAATTACATATCTAAGTGGGAAAGGGGCTTCCTCTCTCACCAAGAGGTCTCTATAGCCAAGAAGTCACAGGCCTGATTAGGAAAGGGAAGGGAAGAGAGAAAAGAGGCAAGGGGAGAAAAACATACACACATCAGGGGAAGTGGGGAGAGGGAGAGAGAGAAAAATGGTAGAGAAAAAAGAAAAGGGTTAAGGGGAGTAAGAGGCACAGGGATAGAGAAGGGAAAGGGGAAAGAGAGAAAAAAGGAAAAGGGAAGCAAAGGAAGAGAAGGAGAAAAAGAAGGGGAAGGTAAGAAGAAGAAAGGGAAGAAGAGAAAAGGGAGGTGAGAGGAGGGGAAGGGAAAGGAAAGGAGGAAAGTTAAAAAAAGAAACAAATATAAAACAGTGTTTTGTGGTTGGATGGGGAGGACATTATCTCTAAGAAAGTAAAAGATAGAAAGTTTCCTTGAGAAGATTTGAGTGAGGTCATTTGAGTGAGGCTTTAAAGGATTCATAGGAATTGATGAGGTGAAGAGGAGGGAGAGTATTCTAGTCTTAGAGAGCAATGATCTTTAAAGTCATTTCCACATTTAATATTTTGTGGAAGTTACAAAGTCATAATATTAGCTCTTTATAAAAAAAAGTTTCATGTAGGCCTTTAAAGAGAGGTCTTAATGAGTATAGTGGATAAAAAGTTGATCTTACAAGTCAAAAAAACCAGAATCTGAGTTCTTCCTCTGATATCATTTATGTGACCCTAGTCAAGTCACTTAACTTTACACAACCTCATTTTTTAAAAGGGAAAAAAATAATAGTACCTACCTCAGGAGTTGCTGGGAGGATGAAAGATACATAAAATGCTTGGCAAACTTTAAAGTGGTGCTACATAAACATTAGTGTTATTATTTTTATATGTATATTCAAAATCCTGTCCCTTGACCATGAGTAGGAATGAGAAGTTTCTAACAGCTGAGAAGAATCAAGAAAAGTCTTATTCTGGGAATTCTAAGAATCCAGAGTCAAGGGATAAATGCATTCATGTATTTCAAACATGGCGGACAAACTGAAGATAGGATGTTCTGTGTCCTTATCACAATGGACTCAACAGTTTCCAAAGGTGCTACTATCCTAAGTAATCACTGATTGGACATTGCTTCAGTCAAGCTGAAACCTTTTAATGATGCTTAAAATGGCCAAGGTCTCCCATTGCATCCAGGGCCATCTCCAGTCATCCAGGGCTTGATTGTAATAAGTCTTTTGTGTCTCTTCATGTAATCTAATTTACATGTAGTAATGAAATATATATATATATTTCTCCCTGTTTATCTTTCTATGCTTTCTTGAGTCCTATTTTTGTATATCAAATTTTCTATTTAGCTCTGTTTTTTTTTTAAATAGAAATGATTAAAAGTTTCTTACTTCATTGAAGATCTATTGCCTCCCCTGAAAGATGATGTTCAGTCTCGCTGGAGAGTTGTAACCTTAGGTCCTTTGCCTTCTACAGTATGGTATTCCAGGCCCTACGATCCTTTACTGTAGAAGCTGCTAGATCCTGGGTAATCCTGACTGTTGCTCCTTGATATTTGAATTGTCTGACAATTTGCAGTAGTTTTTCCTTGAGAGTGTAGTTTTAAAGTTTTGCAACAATGTTCCTTGGAGTTTTCCTTGTGGAAACTCTTTCCAAAGGTGATCAATGGATTCTTTCAATGAGTATTTCCCCTTCTGTTTCTAGAATATCAGAGTTTTTCTTGATCTCGAAAAATGCTATCCAGGATCTTCTTTTGGTCATGGCCTTCAGGTAGACCAGTAATTTTTAAATTGTCTCTTCCACATCTATATTCCAGGTTAGCTGTTTTTCCAATGAGGTTTTTCACATTTTCTTCCATTTTTTCATTCTTTTTAGTTTGACTGATTCTTGATGTCTCAAAGAATCATTAGCTTTCATTTGCCCTGTTATAGTTTTTATTCAGTTAGCTTTTATATCTCTTTTTCCATTTGATTAATTTTACTTTTGAAGGTATTGTTTCCTTCATTGATTTTTTTTTTTTGCATTTGGCCAATTGTATTTTCTAAGGAATTACCTTCCTTTTTCTAAGCTGTATACTTGTATACTTGTATACTTCTCATTTCTTTTCTCATTTTTTCTTCTACCTCTCTTATTTGTTTTTTAAAATCCCTTATAAGCACTTCCAAGAAGCCTCTTAAGGCTTGAGACCAATTTATATCACTGGACCCATAATTTTGCTTCTAAAGGGGAAAGTGAGGCTAGTGACTTTGCCCAACCATCCCTCACTTAAATTCAATTCACTTGCATGTCATGGCATCATCTCTCTGATGTCATGGTTCTTTTCCAAGAACAAAGGACAAACAACATTAATTACTCTAGAATTCTGTAGCAGGATCCTTCTCATCTCTTCTACATTTTCATTTTTTGCTCTTTGAAACACATTCCTGCTAAGGTGTTAACTGATAATTACAGAAGTTGTGTTAGCTGTGAATAGCTTGAGTATTTGTTTTCAAAGGTGACTCCAAGAGACAAAAAAGCCTCCAAGCATCCTGGAAGGGGAGGGATTCTCAGAGAATCCTAAAGCTGACAAAGGTCTTAGATATCATCTAGTCCCTCATTTAACAGATGAGGAAACCTAGGCCATAGCCTTTCCCAAGCTCATAGGGCATGCTAGTTTTCTAACTTCAAGTCCAGGCAAATTTTAGCAGATTTTATTCTATAGAATCATTAGCTTTGATCCCTGGAAGCACCAGTCCTGCAATCTTCATTAATGTTTGCTCCTCACATTCACTGTGCTAACAGTTTCAGGGGTTAAGGTTAGAGATATATTCTAGGAACAGAAGTGAGTACAAGGGATAATGTTGAAAAAATTACTCTGGCATGGGTTCTGTCAATAAAAAGTTATTTTAAAAAGAGATATATTCCAGGGCTGGAATGAAACTTAGAGAACCCAGCCTCAATACAAAGCATGAATTTCCTCTATGGTCTGCCTGATGAATGAGCATTTAGCTGTCATTTGAAATAACTTTGGTGATGGTGGACTCACTACTCCAAAAGTCTATTTTTTGGGTAACTTTTACTGTTTTTCTTAAAGTTTTTTAATTTTCAAAACATATGCATAGATGGTTTTCAACATCCACGCTTGAAAAACCTTGTGTTCCAAATTTTTTCTCTCTCCCTTCCTCCCATTTTTTCCCCTAGATGATAAGTAATTCAATATATGTTAAACATGTGCAATTCTATACATATTTTCACAATTACCATTCACAAGAAAAATCAGAACAAAAAAGGAAAAAAATGAGAAAGAAAACTAAATGCAGGTAGCTTTAATTGTTAAAAAAAAAAAAAAGTTCTTCCATAAACACTTAAAATAACCATTGTAAGGATAATGTAAGGATAACCAATTGTAAAAGGCATAGTTATTCTGATAAATAATAGTGGTCCAAGATATTCCAAAGGACCCATAATGAAAAAATGCTATTCATCTCCAGAGAGAGACTTGATGAATGCAGATTGAAGCACACTTTTTACTTTCTTTATTTTTCTTTGGGGGGGGGTATATTTTCTTTACAACATAGCTAATATGGAAATATATATTGGATGATATTGGATCAATATCAAATTGCTTACCTGCTCAAAGAAGCAGGAGGGATGTAAAGGAGGGAGAGAATTTGGAACTCAAAATGTTTTTTTTTTAAAAAACTTACACATAATTAGGAAATGTTTCATGAAATAACAGCATTTTTTAAAAAATTCTCCATTTGCTGAGTAACATTTAGAGCTGGATAAGACCCTAGAAGCAGCTAGATGGTACAGTAGATAGAGGGAGTCAAGGAAACCCAAGTTAAAATCCAGTTTCAGATGCTTAGTAGCTTTGTAATCCTGGAAAGTCACTTAATTTCTGTCATTTAATTTATCATTTTCAATTTCCTCATTTGTAATGTGGAGATAACAATATCATCTACTTTAAAGGGTTTTTGTGAAGGTAAAATGCAATGATATTTATAAAGTGTTTCAAAAACATTAAGACGCTATGTATAGAGAGGCTAGCTACTGTAGCTTTCTCATTTCTATGAGTTACTAAACTGAGGGCCAAGGAGATTAAGAGTTCCACCAATACTACCCAGCTAATATCTGAGGATGGACTTGAAACCAAAATTTCTAGCTCCAAATATGGTGCTCTTTTATCATACTAGGAGTCTCTCCTCATAGCAACTCTAAAAATAGAACAAATAACTTTTAGGCTTCAAACTCCATGAAATCATCAATCCTGTCTTATCTAAACTTTTCATGTCCCTTGGCACCATGCTCTGCAAATAGTAAGTTCTTATAAGTGATTGTTCAATTGAAATCAACACAGCAACTTTATAAACCATTGCATTTTCACCTCAGTCCCACTTGGTTTTAGCACACTGGTATTGCTCTCTGAAGATGTGACTTTTCTATCATAGAATCTTAGACTTGGAAATATCATAGATAGTCTACACTCCCACTTCTTGTAGGAAGTCCCTCCACCCATCCTTGTATCTTTGAGATGTGGTCCTAATAGCCCAGCTTCTAATTTAATACTTCCAATAACTAAAGTAGTCCCCTTAAAATAGAAAGCCTGTTTTATTGTTGGACAGTTCCAAGTGCTGTCAAGGTTTTCACCATATTCAATTAAATAACCTAGTCTTTTGGAAACCTAAATGGTTCTTTTCCCCCTTTTTCCCAAGTTAGAAGTGGAATGTAGAGTCATATATACCAGGGGAAGATAAAACTTCTATAGTCACAGTCAGAGTATGAGCCCTGGACTCAATGTTTTTATTTCTTTTAAACAGTAAATCTCAGGAGCAAAAGTGACATGTGTTTGTGTGTGTAAGAGAGGGGGGGGGGGGAGAGAGAAAAGAAGGAGAAGGAGGATGAGAAGAAGAAGGAGGAGGAGGAGGAGAGAGAGAGAGAGAGAAGGGGAGAGAGAGAGAGAGAGAGAGAGAGAGAGGAGAGAGAGAGACAGAGAGAGAGAGAGACAGAGAGACAGAGAGAGACAGAGAGAGAGAGAGAACGAGAGAGACAGAGAGAGACAGAGAGACAGAGACAGAGAGAGAGAGGGAAACAGAGACAGAGAGAGAAGGTGACAGAGAGAGAGAGAGAGAGAGAGAGAACAAGAGAGAGAGAGAGAGAGAGAGAACGAGAGAGAGAGAGAGAGAGTTGCTGTAGTTTTTCAGGTTTAGAATAGCTGAATTTGCATGGATTTAGAGAAAGTTAAACACACTGAAGAGACTCATTTCCTCATGACTCCTAGATTGATGATATCCTAGATTGATATATGGAAAGGACTCAGGAAACCTATGCAGATTATAGCCTAGAGATTTTAAGACAACCCTACCTATATTCTTCCCCATTTCTCCCCTTCCCCCATCTCCTGGGCATCAGCTGCATGGTGAAAGCTCAAGATACCTTTGAAAATAGTCAGATGCCTCCTTTGCCCCTACTCATTCTTCAGACATATATCTCTGAGATGTTGGGCTGAAGGGTGGGGTGTTCTTCTGCAAACTCTCTCCTATGTCTAACTTAGGCTACTGACCACAGGGATTTGTTTATGAGAACTTAATGTCTTGGGGCCTCAGTCTTCTCCTATTCTCTGCTATCCTCAAATCACCCTTACTTGTGAATGGGGAGTGGTTGATACCTAAAAATATCTTTGTCCCATATCAAATTATACACCTAATACCCAAACTCACAGCAAGGCGACAAGGTAGCCTCTGGGGCCAGCACAGAAAGAAGTCTCATTTTGGTCACAGATCAATGCTTTGCAGCTGGCTCAGGCTAGAAGGAAGCTCTTTCTACCTATCGATGATTCAGTGGCTGACACTCAGTTAGCTTTTGGGGTCAAGTAGAAAAAAGCAACAGCAAGTCCAGCCCACTGACAGTGGCCCAGCCACTGACTAAATCAGGCAAGAAAGGACATACTGGCCTGTTTTCACTTGTCAGGAGTCATGATAACAACTCAGCTTTGATTTCTTTTGCCCTTTACATCCGAGTAGCTCAGAGCACTTTATAGACATTCCTCCAGACATTACCCCCCTGACTCTCTGCAAAGGGACAGGTCAGACAGGGACAAGATCAGATTTCCTAGTGGATATCCCATCTCCCTTAATTCCCCCAAATTCTCATTCCTTCCAATTGTGGAAGAGAGACAGGAAATGACATAGTCTGTCTCTTTGTAAAATGATGGAGTTGCTGTGTGATGATTTCTAAGATATGATCTGGCTCTAAATCTATGATCTGGGGGCAGGGAAATTCATATCTTCACAGGGAACAGGGTGAGGTGGGGTAGAAGAACTAAGGGGATTATTTGATAATCTACATCTCTCTCATTGACAAATTAAGAGGCAATGTGAAAGGTGTCCCAGATTAATCTTTCTGATGAATAATTGCCTCCTAATTGACTAATTTAGGGAAATAATGGACTCTGGGGTCCTAATTTCTACTTGGAGTTATATAATAACTAAACACATCATTAATTGTCCTAATCAGAACAGTAGGACTTATCTAATCAACTTGGGAACAGGACTCCCCCTCAATTCTAAAACTCTTTGGAGTGAATTGATAGTAATATGAAAGAATGTTCTCTAAAATGTAATGTTCTCTGGGAGCAGGTTTCTTGGGGGGCTTCTGGAGGCAGCCTTAGTTTCAGTTCAGAGTAATCTCCCCAAATGCAGCTAGGGATTAAAGTCCAAATCCTTTATTGTTTCCTTTTAAGTCTTGTTTCCTTCCTTGGGCCCGGTTAGCTTTCTTAGAGGCCTATTTCTCTCCTTGGTTCCTGCCACTAGTCCTTTCCCTCTGCCAGCATCAGCCTCTAGCTCCCTCCAAATCTCCAGCCAGCACAAATGTGGAATCCGACTCCGCTTCTGAGAGTGGGCTTGTGTCTTAGTGGGCTTGTCCTTTAGTGGGCTCCTCCTTATATATGCTCTCTTAAAAGTGTGAATCTTGTGGAACTATAGTAAGTACTAAGTACATCTAGAGAACTGTTAAGCACCCTGCTAAACAACCATTGTCTCTATCAATTCCACTGACTTAGCACCTTGTAAGAATTCTAACAATTTTGGCTAAATTTTAGGATATTGGGATATTAGTTCCAGTACTGAGATCAACTCTCTGGCTGAACAAATCACTTCCACTCTGAGTCTTTCTTCATTTGTAAAATTAAGGTATTGGACTACATCATTGGTAAATAATTCCAGTATCTTAGCCAAGATGACCATAAATGAAGTCATGAAGAGTTGGACATGACTGAGATGGCTCAACAACTTCTAGAACTTAATTATTCTCCCACCCAAATTCATCCTTCTTCCTAACTTCTCTTTTATTGACCATGATGCAACCATCCTCCCAGTCACTTGTGTTAATAATATGGCTGTCAAATTTTACTTCTAACTCTGTGCTGAAGTCCGAAAGTTCAAGACTTGAATTCAGATACAGCTTCAGACTCTTACTAGTTGTGTGCCACTGGGCAAGTCATTTAACTCTTTTTGACTCGGTTTCCTCATCTGTAAACCGAACTGGAGGAAGAAATGGCAAACCACTCCAATATCTTTGCCAAGAAATCCCTAAATGGGGTCACGAAGAGTCAGACCCAACTAAAATGATTGAAACAGCAACAATCTGGCAGCAATCTACCTTTTCATACTTATTATACATTACTCCCCTTCACCCACACTCTGGTTCAGCCAAACTGGCATTCTTGCTGTTGCTCCCATGACATTGAATCTACCATTTGTATAGCTTCTTATAGGCTATTCCACATTCCTGGAATGCAACCTCTCTAAATGTTTCTCTCTTAAAATCTCTAGTCTCTTCCATGCTCCACTTAAATTTTACCTTCTACTATATAGGAGGCTTTTTCTGATGCTTTTGCCCCACATCCTAGTGCTCCCCTTTGTCAAAATGCCTCATGATTACTTTATATATTGTGTTATATATATATGGAGAATAAAGATATTTATGTATATATGTGTATGTATGTATACATATATGTACATACATACATATATGTATATACACATATATACACTCATACTTCTAGTCTCCCCCAACAAAATGTAAGCTTCTTGAGGGCAGGAATTAATTTGTTTTTGTCTTTTGTAACTAAGGCACCCAACACAATATCTTGCACACAGTAGGTACTTCTAAATGATTATTTATTATTTGCTTTCTATTAGAGGCAGAATAGTATAGTAGAAAGAGTTGGAATCCTAGATCTGAGATCAGGAAAAGTCCCTTGCAATCTCTGAGCTATACTTTTCTCCTCTACAAACAGGAAATAGTAACATTTATCTCAGTAGTACTTATTCCTGTATAACTAACATTACAAGTTCATTTAGAGGAAATAAAGTACTATATGACTATCAGTCATGGATTTCTCATTTATCTTTCTATCTCTCCTACAACCCAAATTTACCACATCCTTCCTCTCCATTTCCTGTCACTTACTTGGAAATGACTTGGCTTTCTCCTCCTATCTAAATCTCTTCTCCAGTTCCAATAATCTTGGAGCCAAACCTAGCACCCAGACAAACAGCTGTTCTTATATAAGAGGAAAGATTCTGATATTGAGCATCCCACAGCTAGACTAAAAAGCAGTCTTCCACAACCATCTGATACTCCTGTTTGTCAAGACCCAACTTGATCCCAGATTCATAAATCCATAAATCCATTTTTGTGTGGAGGGAAAATAGCATGAAATATGTCTTCAATTTATTTCATCTTGGGTGGTAGGTGGTGGGTGGTGGTGGAAAACTCAGCACCCCATGAGGCTACTGTCAGCCATGGGGCAGAAGTCAAGGGAAGGTCAGGCCAAGAAGGAGCTTATCTGGGGTATGGACAACAGGAAAATATCCCTAGTAGTTTCCTATCTTAACTAATAACTATTGCTAGATTTAGCTGTTTTTAAGTTTTCAAAGTACTGTTAATACTCGGAAAATTTTTGCATCCAAGGTGAAGTCTAGATGACCTGGTCAAATTACGGTTCTATCTGGCCTTAGTTCTGACTACCACGCCAAAGATCAGTAAGTTGTTTATTTCCAAAGGTCTTAAGTGAAGCTGACTCCCATAGGGGCTACTGGCAGGATTAGGGCACAAGTATTGGAGGAGGGGGAAAGGGAATCAAAAAATAAAAAGGAGAAGAAAAAAAATCAGATGCTTCTGGTAGAAAATGAGAGACCCACCAGCAGTTGCTTTGGGTACCACTCGGTGGCACCCTCCTCTGTTGCAGGCTGTAGACTGTCCTTATGTAGTTTTACTAAATCTATCAACATTTGGAAAGCAGCAATTAGATTCTCCACCTCAAATCAATAGCAATAAATTTTAGAGAAAAAAAATTTCATTTCGAATCTCACACCTGTCCATGTTAGCTAGCTGTGGACATCCCAAATAAGAGAAGGGATGGGTATCAAGCTGTTAAGATTGTAATTAAATATAATGGTTGCAACAAGAGAGTTTCTTTAAGATAGAAGTATATAGTAGTAAAAAGAGCTCTGGAGGGAGAACAGAGGAACTTAGGTTCAAATATTAACATCTGTGTGGTATAGTATAGTGACTGAGAGTTCTCAATCTGCGTGTGACACTCAATAGCGATATGACCACAGGAAAGTCACTTAACTCCTCTGAATGTTAGTTTGTTTCTCAGGAAAAACAGGGAGAGAAACAATTGTAATAATACTATCAATGCGATGTGAAGTCTCAAATGAAATAATGCCTACAAAGAGCTTCAATAGTTAGTATAAAAAACACTTTATAAATGTTATCTCATTCTTTCTCACAACAACCCTAGGAGGGAGTTGCTATTATTATTCCCATTTTGCAGATGAGCAAACTGAGGCAGTTTCCTCAGTGACAGGGACCAGACTGAAGTGACTTACCCAGGATCCTACAGCTAAAAAATGTCTGAGGTTGGATGTGAACTCAGGTCTTCCTGACTCTGGCTTCAGCATTCTATCCACTGTGCCTCACAACTTAACAAACTTAAAAGTGCTATTTAAACATTAATTATTATTATGATTTATGTGAGAGATCACATGGTGTAATGCAGTGGTATTAAACTCAAATAGTAATGAATCTCTAAGGAGCTGGAGCAGCTAAATGGCACAGTGGATAGAGCACCATCCCTGAATTCAGGAGAACCTGAGTTCAAATCTGACCTCAGACACTGAACACTTCCTAGCTGTGTGACAAGTCACTTAACCCCAATTGTCTTACCCCCAAAACACAGGTGCTGAGTTTTCCACTACCACCCAATTTTCTAATTAAATTAGAAAACTACAAATTGATATTATCTATGGTGTGTTGTATCTTTAGTCAGCTAGGTGGAACCATAGTGTATAGCATGCTGAGTCTAGAGTCAGGAAGACTCATCTTCTTGAGTTCAAATCTGGTCTTGGACACTTCCTAGCCATGTGATCCTGGGCAAGTCACTTAACCTATTTGATTCAGTTTCCTCATCTGTAAAATGAACTGGAGAAGGAAATGACAAATCACTCTAGTATCTCTGCCAAGAAAATCCCAAATAGGGTCACAAAGAGTTGAACACAACTGAAAACAATTGGACAACAAACAACAACTATTGTATTTTTATTTATTTTGTTAAACATTTCCCAGTGACATTTTTATCTGCACACTGCATTCTGGAGTCATGTGAACATTTGACATCTCTAGATGAAGTGCTGGCTTCGGGGTAAGGAAGACCTGAGGGATTGATAAGATTGATAGATAAGAAGACTTTGATGTAAGGGAAACCTGGGCTGAAGTTCTCCCTCTCTCCTCCCCCAACACATTCTGGCTCTGTGACCTTGGCTAAGTTACCTAACCTCTCAATGTTCACGGATCATTCTAAGACTCTTAGCTGATCTGCGCAGGTAGAGGAAGTATCCTCAGCCAAAAAGTCCCTTCTGCTCCAAGTACCATCTCTTTTGGAACAAGAATTAAACTCCTCCCCCCCTAGTCTGACCTACCTATAAGAGGAAATAACCATTTTTCCAACCTGTCCCATTCCCATACAAGCTCAGCTCAGCAGACACCCAAACAGAGCCAGGATTTTGCCCAACTGTTCTATTTTGGGCATGTGCAGTTAATTTTGAGGCTTCACTGCCTCTGCCTGAGTCCCACAGCCCCACTCACTCTGCCTCCATCCTGGTCGCCTTAGCTGTTGCCTCTCCCTCCTCCTGTTCTGAGTTTCTTTGAAGTCTCTCTGCCTGAGCCTCTCTTGCCTCATTGTTTCTGTTCTCTCTCTTCTCTTGCAGGTGTCAGGGCTTTTCCTGGCTCTTGAGATCCTTTGCTCACAGGTGTGTTTGGAAATAAAATCAGATCTATTCCATAACTAGCTCCTTCTTTTTTCCTTCTTCCCCTCCCAGTTCCTACCTGCAATTAATAAAAGAGGCATGAGGACCCAAACTCATCAATCCCTGTGTTTTAAAAATTGATCAACAGGCTTTGGGGGTTTCCCTTTCTTCCTCTTCCTCCTCTTGAGCTCTGGGGTGAATTGTCCCCATTTCACAAAAGGATAATACAATAGAGTCAGAGGATCTGATTTTGCATCTCAACTCTGCTACTACAAGTATAGATGATCTACAAATCAAGGTAGATGATTCCCTTTTCCAAGTATCAGTTTTTCCATCTATAAAATCATGAGTTTGAAAAAAATCATAGGTTTGAACTAGGAAATGCTTAAGGTCCCCCATCAGTGATTAGTCTATAAAAACAACAGTTCATATTGATATAGATCTTTAAGGTTTACAAAAGATTCTCTTCATATCTATGTGATATAGGAAGTAAAAGATATCTTCATTTTAAAGATGAGGAACATGAGGCTGAGAAAGTAGCAAAACTTAGCTAAGGCTACATTCTAAAGAAGTGGAAGGACCAATGTTGGAATCAAAGTCTTTTCTAAGTTCAGATACTTTCCACCAATACTTATCATCTTTTTTTTTTTTTTTTTTTTCACATCATCAGCTGGTTGCCGAATTCAGTCTAGGTTTTAAATGTTGCTTTGCCTAAGGGTTATGTCCTTGGTCAGTTGTCCCATATTCTGCTCCCCAGGCCAGAAGTCCCTCTCAACTAAAGGAAAATCTCAGGGCAGCTCGGTGGTGCAGTGGGTAGAGCACCTGCCCTGAAGTCAGGAGGACCTGAATTCAAATCTGGCCTCAGACACTTAACACTTCCTAGTTGTGTAACCCTGGGCTTGTCACTTAACCCCAATTTCCTCAGCAAAAATAAATAAATAAATAAACACACACACATACACACACACACACAACACACACACACACACACACACACACACACACAAAGATGAAAAAAAGGAAAATCTCATTGGCTGAGAGGGAATTCCACAATCACTTATCATGAAGCATCATGGCTGCCCAGCCAATGAACTTGCGGGATTTGGAGTCAGAAAAAACTGAATTCAAGAGCTTCTTTTGACATTTAAAAGCTGAATAAATGACAATAGACAGAGCTCTACACTTGGTTCCTCATTGGAAGATCAATCAGTGAGTTAAAGGGAACAGATAAGATGTTGGGGATACAAAAAATGGTAAAAGGGAATCACCAATCTCTCATAGTCAAATGGAGGAGATGTGTAAATAACTATGTGCAAATAAGCTATACATAGGATGAATTGGAAACAATCAACAAAGATAAGTTAGAATCAAGAGGGGCTTGGAAAGATTTCCTTCTGTTGAAGGTAAGATTTTATCTGAGCCTTGAAGAAAAACAGAAGAGTCAGGACATGGAGTTGGGGAGGGAGAACATTCCAGGCATTAGGGCCAGTCAGTGAAAATGGCCAGAGTTCAGAGCTGGAATCTCTTGTTTGAGGAACAGTGAGAAGGTCAGTGTCATTGGGTTGAAAGGTACATGTGAGGAGGGGATAGGTGGGGTTAGAACTCAGCCCCCCCCCATTACTATCTAGTTAATTTTAAGTTTAAAAGTTGCATATAACAGAGATTCATAGTTTCATTTTGTTTGTATGTTGATGTTGATTAAGTTGCTCAAAAAATGAAAAAAAATAACAAAAGAAAAACTCTTCATTATGATAATGAAAAAACAAACTTTGAAATGCTGGAGGATAACTGACACTTTTCTAGTATTTTATAGTATACAAAGTACTCTATATACATTGTCTCATTTAAGCCTCATGACAACCCTATATAGAAGGTAGTATTTTTATCTGTATTTTACAGATTGGGAAAACAAGATGGGGAAGTGATTTGGCAAAAAGAACACCACTAGTAAGTGGAAAGAATAAATTTCAACTCAATTCTCACAACATCAAATTCTGTGATTTTTTTCCCCTGTGCATATATGTCCTCCCTCCCTCTCTCCTCCCCCCTTTCTGACTCTCCCCCTCTTTCTCCCTCTGTGTTTCTGACAATATCTCTGTCTCCGTGTGTGTCTTAGTGTAGCTCTATAATTTGATACAGTGTCTCGGGGATATAGAGGATTTTCTTCATAACAACGCTATGAGGTAAGCAGAAAAGACATTATTTCCATTTTACAGATGGAGAAATATTATAATATGCTAAGTGATTTGCCCAGATAATATAATTAGTACAATAAGCACGAACACTGACATTCAGACTCAGATCTGATGACCCCAAGTTTTGTTCCAGCTTTGCTATATCTCATTTCCCCTCTCCCCAAGCATTTATTAAGCACCTAATATGTGCCAGGCCGTGTACTAAATGATGGGGATATAAAACAAAGCAAAAACAGTCCTTGACCTTCAGGAGCTTACATTCTAATGGGGAATCGGTGTGCAAACAACTGGAAAATCAGATGCTTACTGAATAAACGGCAGGAAATCTTAGACGGAGGCACTGAGGGTAAGGGAGAGCCCGAAGCCTCAAAGAAAAGGAAGGATTTGAACTGAGTCTTGTGTGAAGGCAGAGAAGCCAAGAGATGGATGTAAAGACCTCAGTTATAGGAGCAGCCAGGGAAATGCCCAGAGTTGGGAGATTTGAATGTTCCCTTTAAGTAATTGTGTCAATGGATCAAAGTACATGAAAAAGGCCAGGCTATGAAAAGTTTTAAGAGCCAAACAGGAGATTTTATATTGATCCTGGAGGTAATAGGGAGCCACTGGAGTTTATTGAGTATGAGAGTAATATGGTCAGGCCTGAGTTTTAGGAAAATCATTGACAGGTGAGGAAGAATGGGTTGGAGTAAAGGGAGAGACTTGAAGCAGTGAGATCAATCAGCAGGTCGTTGCAATACTGAGGGTCTTGGTTGTCTTGGAAATGGTATTGACAAGCAACAGTGGGTAATCTACACTAAGAAAAACACCTTCAAGGTAGATTTTAATTAGAGAGTCTGGAAAATGGATGGAGGAATCATAGCCAGTCTTTGACACTAGAAGATTCAAAGTCAGCAGCAGAGTGACAACCAATTTAGTTGAAGGACTTGGTAGAAATGCAATATTGACTAGGATTTTTCTATTACCAAACACAGATGATAGCAATCTAAGACCACAAACTCATTCCTCCTTCTATTTCTCCTTGGACTTGAAGGCAGATGATCTGTTTCGATCCCAGCTCTGCTACCCCTGTGACAATTGTCAAATAGAACCATCTCTCCAGGTCTCAGGGTTCTTGTCTAGAAAATTAAGGTGTTGGGGTTCAGGGGTCCTCAAACTTTTTAACTAGGGGGCCAGTTCATTGTCCCTCAGTCTTTTGGAGGGCCGGACTGTAGTAAAAACAAAAACTCTGTTTTGTGGGCCTTTAAATAAAGAAACTTCATAGCCCTGGGTGAGGGGGATAACCGTCCTCAGCTGCTGCATCTGGCCCGTGGGCTCTAGTTTGAGGACCCCTGGAACTGATCTGCTCTGACCCCTTCTGACTCTCATTGGAGCCCTCATTTCCAGTTTCCCTCCTATGACTTATACATATCAGACTAGGGAGAAGATAAAAAGATCCCAGCAAAAGCAGGAGCAGTCCAGGGAATGAGCCTTATGATGGGGCCCCTAAACTATCTCATAGTTCACTGATACAGTCTGAAGGACATCAGCTGAATGACTGACTTCTTTTAACAAATGAGGAAATTGAAACCCAGGGAGGACAGGTGATTTATGATCATATGTATAGAACTGAGAGAGATTTCAGAGGCCATTTCATCCAACCTCTTCATTTTAGAGGGGAGGGAGGGACATTAAGTACCTTGCCCCAGATCAGAAACATAGTAAGTAAGTAGCTGAACTGGATTTGAATTCAGATCCTTTGAGCTCAAAATTACCTCACTATATTATGCTACCTAGCACTGACTAGATTCCTGAGCTAGAACCCAGAAATAGAGAGAAAATTCTGATCTACTCCCACCTCCAGTTTCAGCTGGGAATTACCACCATCCCTCCTTGGGCCCAGAGGTTCTGTGTTGATAATTGACTAGAACACAAAATACAGGGATTCCCATGAGTTGCTGAGTTTCTAGGGGCTAGAAGTCAGAATGTGTTGTGTATATATGTATGTGTGGGGGTATGTGGGGATGTGAATGCCTCGGGAACTAACTACAGAATGGCCCCAAGAAGCCTTGGCATCCCAAGGCCAGCAGCAAGAGGTGCCCTCCCCAGTCAGCTTGGAGAGGGTTAAAGATCCCCAGGGGGGCCATCTGGGGCTCCTCAGCCGGGGTTGAGAGCTCTCCATAGCAACTCGGGTGCAGCTACGGCTGGGAGGGAAAGCCTCCATAGCAACAGCCTCGGATCGCTACTCTTCTTGAGGCCCCTGAATACATGGTACTAAGCCAGAGCCCCTGGTCCGGGGATGAAGGGACACAGGAAGAGAACAGCCCCCATGCTTCTCATCTTGAAGTTGGACTAAGGGACCTATCAAAGTGGTTAAAGCCCAGGGCCAAGTCTTGGGGGTCTGAGGTAGGGGGCCTAGGAGAAGAATGATGTTGGCCTTGGTTGGGGGGGGGGGGAGAGGGCAATGGAGAGGGGATTCATGTAAAGATGGATTTCCTCCCCTCATTTGAATCAGGGGAAAATACTCTCAGAACAACATTTTGGTCTTCCTTCCTTCCTTCCTTCCTTTCTTTCCTTCCTTCCTTCCTTTCTTTCTTTCCCCTTCCCTTCCCTCCTCCTTTCCTTCCCTTCCCTCCTCCCTTCCTTCCCTCCTCCCTTCCTTCCCTCCTCCCTTCCTTCCTCCTTCCTTCCTCCTTCCTTCCTTCCTTCCTCCTTCCTTCCTCCTTCCTCCCTTCCTTCCTTCCTTCCTTTCTTTCTTTCTTTCTTTCTTTCTTTCTTTCTTTCTTTCTTTCTTCTTTCTTTCTTTCTTTCTTCTTTCTTTCTTCTTTCTTTCTTTCTTTCTTTCTTTCTTTCTTTCTTTCTTTCTTTCTTCTTCTTTCTTTCTTTCTTTCTTTTCTTCTCTTCCCTCCTCCCTTCCTTCCTCCCTGCCTTCCTTCTTCCTCCTCTTCCTCCCCACCTTCCTTCCTCCTTCCCCTATTCTTCTTTCTTTCTTCTTCTTCCTCCTCTTCTCCTCCTCCTCTTCTTCTTCTTCTTCTTCCCCTTCCTCCTCCTCCTCCTCCTCCTCCTCCTCCTCCTCCTTCTCTTCCTCCTCTGCCTCTCTCTGTCTTTGTCTCTCTAACTCTGACTTTGTCTCTCTATCTCCTCTCTCTCTCTCTCTCTCTCTCTCTCTCTCTCTCTCTCTCTCTCTCTCTCTCTCTCTCTCTCTCTCTCTCTCTCTCTCTCTCCTTTATGTGTCATTATCTCACCCAGGCTGGAAGTACAGGGCACAGTTCCACTTTCATCTTCTGAGTTTTGGGACCTTTCACTTGCTCCTCTTCCAACCTGAGCAAGCTCATCTCTTTTTAGGCAATCTGGTGTTCCCTCACCTTTTAGAAGGTTGCCATATCAATATTGATCTTAGAACTCCCAAGCCCAATGCATCTCTCAGTCTCAGCTTTTTTAGTAGCAGGAGTACATATCACTTTTGAGGTTAAACTAACTAGTGGGCCCATGAGGATAGACTTGAGGCTGGATGCAGTGAAGCACAGGGGAAAGCTTGCTGGATTTGGAATGAGAGACTTTGAGTTTAATTCAGTTCTTTTACTTACTACCTATGTAGTAAGCAACAACTTCCTTAGGCCTTGATTTCTTCATTTGTAAAATAAAGGGGACTGATCTCTAGGATCCCTTCTTATGCAAAATTGATTAATCTCTTATACTACAGCTGAAGAAAAATGGAGAACAAGATTAAATGATCTGCCCAACGTTATACAGGTAACATTTAACAGAATCAGGATTTGCGCCCCAAGTCCTTTGATTCTAAAATTATTTATTTGTTTGTTTAATTGTTTAGTTATTTAATTATTTATTTTGGGTGCTTTGTCAGGCTGTATATTTGGCATGAGGCTCAGAGATCAGTATAAATTCAGAACCTCCAGCCATTCAATCCTATACCCTAGATCCTAGACTAATGGGGAGAGTTTAGGAGATAGACACTTAATTCAAAAACCATTAATCTGTGTGTAGAGCACTGTATTAGGCTTAGGGGAGATACAAAATTTAGATGGGGCACAGTTCATATCTTCATGGACCTCTTTGGATTTGATTCTATGACCCATTCTACCCCTCAAGGACAGGGGCTGATCCAGACCAGAGATGATTATTGGGATCTATGAAATCTGGTCATTGGCTCAGCCTCCCCTCCCTGCTCCAATGCCAAGGCCTGCTCATCAGGCGTTATAATGGATTCCCCCCTCTCCGAAAAATCAATGACACTTTCAACTTGGGTACTACTCAGAGAAACCAAACAGGATGTCCTTGGTGCTTTGCAATAGGAATGAAGTGTTCACAGGAACCAAGGGACTTAATGTTGAAATTACAAAATCAAATTTTTTTCTTTTACTTTTCCCAGTCTTTACCCTCCTACCCACTTATCCTTTCTTCTCTTTTCTCTGCTTTTCTTTTGTTATTTTCCTTCTCCCCCATCATAGACTTTTCTCCTCCTTTTCTGGGGATCACAGATAGAAGGGACCTCAGAGTCCATCTATCTATCTAATATAAGATTTCCCCCCCTTACCTTCCAGCATATCTAGCAAGTGGTCACCAAGTTTCAACTTAAAGACCTGAAGAGAAGGAAAACCTGTTTTTTCCTAAGACAGCCCACTCTACTTTTGGATAGACTATTTTAAGGAAGTTTTTCCTTATACAGAACATAAATCTGCCTCTTTGCAGCTCCCACCTATTGTTTCTAGTCCTGCCTTCTGGGGCCAAGCAGTACAAATTTAATTCCCCCTCCACTCAATATTCTTTCCAATATCTGAAGGCATCTTTCATGCCCCATCCCTGCTATAAGTTTTCTCTTCTTTGGCTAAACATTCTTATTTCTTTCAACTGATCCTCATATGACATAAGGCTGATTGTCTTCTGCCTTCTTCAGTTTTCCTTTCTTCCTCCTGTTCCTCTCTTCTTCCTCCTCTCCTGTCCTAGTCTTTACTTCATCCTTTTCTCCCTTTGCTTTCTTCCTCACTCCCACTGAGTCTTCCCAACAAGAAATTAGAGAATTGAGACAAAAGGCATTTCTCTTTAGTGCCTGGGTACTTCTAGGAATGCCTTAATGGTGAACAGATTGAGAGACAGATCTTTCACTTTTATATAATGCTGTTAAGGTACAAAGTGCTTTCCTTATAACAATTCTGAAGTAGTATTATCTCCATTTCACAGAGGAAAAAACTGAGACTCTGCAAGAGGGTAAGTGATTAGATTTGGAGCTGAAGAGACATAAAAGAGGATGTGGAAAGATGGCAACCATTGGTTTCTGGTTCATCTCCCCCACCTACTGAGAATCAGCATGGCTTCATCAAGCCTGGTCATGCCAGACTAACCTCATTTCCTTTTTTTGACAGGATTACTAGACTGATATATCAGGGGAGTGCTGTAGATACAGATGCTTAGATTTCAGCAAATCCTTTGACAAATTCTCTCACCCTGTCTTTGTGAATAAGTTGGAGAGATGTGAACTGGATGATAGTATTGTCAGGGGTGACTTTGAATTAATAGAATGACCCCAAGCAAAGAAAAGTATCATCCCTAAGGAGTTGCTATCAACTTGGAGGGAAGTCTCAAGCAGAGTGCCTCAGGGGAGTGTGTATTTGACCTTGTGATATTTGGGATTTTTATCAGGACTTGGATAAAGGCATGGAAGCCATGCTTATTGAGTTTTCCAATGATCCAGTGTTGAGAGGGATAAGTGAACCCATTGAAAGAATCAGCATACAAAAAAATCTTGATAGACTACAACAATGGGCTAGATCAAATGCAGTGAAATTTTAAAGCGATAATCTAGTCTATACCTAGACTAAAAAAAAATCATTTCCACAAATATACAAAAATCAACTTTGCCACATCCAGGGATTAGAGTCAATTCCAAATTCCAGCTCTGCAATTTACCACCTATGGGTCATTGAACAAAACATGTAGGTTCCCTGAGCTTCAATTTTCTCATATGTAAAATTGCATAAGGGAGTGGATAAGACAGAGTTGCAGTAAATTGCTGCTGATCAAACTATTGGGATGGCCTAATCTCCCCAACCAACTCTGGTCTTGCCACTGTAGGCAATAAGAAATACTTGGAGGGTTTCCTCCTGAAATGGCCTTGATGTCCTAGGGTCCTGATCAGGAAGGGGATCCTCTAAGGGTTCCACTGAACATTCCATATAGTCTCTCACTCCTTTAGGCCTAAATGTCTAACTATAAATATATAATTCCTATAACCTAAAATTTCAAGCCCAAAACGTGTCAAATAGTATTACCTGAAGCCAAAAGAGCTAATTTAATCTGACATTTGGTGGTATAATGAACAGGGCTCTGGGCTTGGAATTGGAAAGACCTGAGTTCAAAAGTAACTTCAGATAGTTACTGAGTAACCCTGGGCCATCTGCCTCAGTTTCCTTATATGGCAAATAAAAATTGAAATTGAAAATCTCCCAGGTGTGTTGAGAGAATAAAATAAGATCCATTTATAAAGTGCTTTGCAAATCTTAAAGTACCACATAAATGCTAGTCATTATTATTATACTGCTTTAAGAGAAAACATAATGTCCTAAACAAGGGAGGCAATCACCTTGTATTCTTCCCTGGACCTCATTTAGACTATTTATATTTATAAGATATTTATAAGCTGGTATACATCAAGATTGTTGTGGTTGTTTGTCCTTCGTTCTTGAAGAGGACCATGACATCAGGAAGGATGACATGCGAGTGAATTGGATTTAAGTGAGGGAGGGCTGGGCTAAGTCACCAGGGTCACTTTCTCTTCCAGAGCCATCTGGTCCAGTGGCAAGATATAGATCAAGACAACTGGAGGTGACCCTGAATGTAGGGGGAGACCTTGGACTTCTTAAACTAAGGTCTTTAATAGGTCTCAATTTGACAAGTCAATACCCAATTAGTGAATAAGGCTAGATAAGAAATAAGACAGAAAATGACCTCTTTTACCTAGTCAGAAAAAACATATATATATATATTTATACACATACATACATATATCAGTCTGGAAGTGGAAGACCCTCACTATTTCTGGCCAGAAACAATTGCTATTTATATTTACTCTGAGCTCATCAGGGTCCAAACAATGATCAATTGGGTTTGACCTGGGACTTCTTGTTGGCCAATTAATGAGATTAAATTCAAAAATGATTCTCATATATCAAGAGGACAGTGGGCTAATACAGCAAGAGGCATATGGAACATAGCAGAAAGAGATGGACTTGAAAGAACTGGGTATGTATAGCCTGGAGAACATTTGGGGAGGGACATGATAGATGTCTTTTTTTAAATAATCAAGCAAAACTAATTTTGGCATTGACTACATTATCTTATCTATATATTGTACTGTCTGTCTGTCTGTCTAATCAGTTGCATGCTGAGTCCTTCACTTCTCTGTCAGGAGAAGGGAAATATGTTTCACGATGGAGCTTCTGGAACCATGGTTGGTCATTGTTTAGATCAGAGATCTTAATTCTCTCAAAGCTGTTTTGTCTCTACTGTGTTCTTGTGTTATACGAATTGTTCTCCTGGTTCTACCCACACAAGTCTTTCCCTGAAACCATCCTCTTCCCAGTTTCTTACAGTATGATAATGTTCCATCACATTTATACTCCATCATTTGTTTAGCCGTTCCTTAATTGATGAGAACCTCCTCCATTTCTAGTTCTTTGCTACTACAAAAGATAGAAATCTTAAAATATTTTAAGGGAAGTCATATGGAAATCAATATTATCCTTACTGAAAAACACTGTGGTGTTGTAAAAAAAAAATCTACCCATTATTTTTGTTACTATTATTATTGGGCAGGAAGACCTGGATTCAAGAGTTGACTGTAACTTTCCCTAGTTATGGAAACACTCTGAACTTTGGTATCTTTATCTTAGATTAGGAATTGGCAAATTATGGAGCGCCAATTGTTTATAGGCCTATGAGCTAAGAATGGTTTTGAATGTTTTTAAATGCAACTTTAAAATGTAAAAATTCATTCTTAGTTTGCAATACAAAGAGAGGTTCAGATAGATTTGAGTAATGGGCCTGTGTGCAGACACCTTAACAGGCACAATGATACCTCCAGTATGCATCTCATAGATTTGTTGGCCCCTGAATAAATTACTTCTCCCTTCTGAATCTGAATCTCAGCTATAAACTGAAAATGATCATTCTTACAGTACCTACCTTACAGGGTTGTTTTGAGGCTCCAATGAGATAACAAATGTGAAGCTCTTTACTCCTTTTCTGTTTGGCCTCAGTTTCAGCAATGGCTAAAAGCTGGAGTAAGGTTGATTTAGGCATAATACTAGGAAAAACATTCTAAAGGATCTTCCAGTAAATGGAACGGGTAGGTTCTTAGGAACAGAGGTCCCCCTTCCTGGAAGTTTCCAAGTGGAAGTTATACAATTACTTGTCAGGATCCTGTAGGAAGAATTGTTGTTCAGGTAATGGTTGAATTAAATTACTTTTGAGGTCCCTTTCCAATTCTGAGATTTGGGGCAAGTCACTGAATCTGAGTCTTCAGTTTTCATGTCTGTAAAATAAAAGTGTTGGACTATTTGACCTCAAAAGTTCTTCCAGCTCTAATTCTATGAGAAGAGATGTCAATAATAATAAAAGTAACAAAAAAAAAAGGCTAGCTTTTATACAGCACCTACTAAGTGCCAGGCATTGTACTAAGTATTTTACAATTATGATTTCATTTGATCCTCACAACTCTGAGAGGTTATGTTCTATTATTATCCCCATTTTACAATTTGAGGAAACAGAGATTAAGTGACTTGCTTAAGATCCCACTAACTAAGGCTGAATTTGAACTGAGGTCTTCCTCCTCCAGGTGAGGCTCTATCTACTAGCCACCTAGCTGTAAAGGACTTCAACCTCCTTTCTAGTATAGGTTTAACCACCCCCTGAATCTCAGCTTCCTATAGCTTTCTATGGCGAAAAAGCATTTTAGGGAAAGCTTTACATTATCCTTTGTCCCTAACAATCACCTTACACCTAAGGGAGGACCACTTTCTTTGGATTGTTGTTACCCCACGCAGGTCCTGTTGATAGCGGAGACTTTGTAGTCTTAGCACTGCTCAAAAGATCCAGATCTGGGTGTGTGTGAGAAGGAGGATGGCTGGGAGACAGATGGTTGACAGGTGTTCACTCTCATGAGTCTCTCTATTTGGCAGCACCTGGGGCTCAGAAATGGGAGGAAGGGTGTGGCCAGATCCATAGAAATGGGGAGGAGAGGAGACCTTCAGAATCCATCTGGATCTGAGTCACTGACTAGCCTCCCTCCTTTCCCCGCTCCATCCCACTCCCTTCATCCAATGAAGCCCTAGATGAAGTTCACTGAGAAATAAATGTGTGTCCCAGAGCAGGCCGTGGATGATCCGGACAATCCTGAGCTATCACAGAGTCATCGGATCATAGACTTGGATCTGGAAGAGACTTCCCCTCAAAAGACATTGGGTCAAACCCCATTTTCCAAATTAGGAAACTGCAGCTCAGATAAATGATTTAATAATAACAGCTAGCATTTCCATGGTTGCAAAGCTCTGCTCTTGTTATTTCATTTGATTTGATCAAGGTCACACAGAAACTAAGTTGTAGGCCAGAGGGATGTGTGTGTGTGTGTGTGTTTGTGTACTTAATTTCTGTGTCTGGGTGTGTAGACTATCTCGATGGGTAAGGGTCTTGTACATCATTTTGGGAAAAGAAGGGGAATAGTTTTTGCCATTCTTTACAATGGGAAAAAGGTCTAACCTACATCGCTACCCCTGTTTTAGAGATGGAGAATCACTCCATCCCTCAAAGTCATTGATTGGCCAGTCAGAGACTAGATGTTATAAATGTCTCACCTGGTTTGGGGGACAGGTGAGGCAAGGGGGAGGGGTAATTAGGATGAATGTGTGCCCCCAAATAGGATCGTTTAGAAGGAAATTCTCTAAAAACTTAGCATGGCAGAGAAATTTATCTCCACAAAGGTACAAGTGGAAAGGAGTCAGGAAAATTGGGTTTTAGTCACATTTCCTTAGCTAACTAGCTCTGTGGCCATGGACACATTGCACTTTAATTTCCTTATATATAAGTTGGGGGCTGTAATTCATGCTCTGCCAACCTAATAGGGGTGTATGGTTATAAGGTTCAATTAAGATGTCTCTTCTTAATGATGTAAAAATATGAAAAACTGCTCTTCCCAATGGACTTTCCCCTTCCCCTTCCATCAAGGAATGGGGTTTCTTTGAGATCCTAATATTGAGAATAAATCAAGAAGAGTTGGTTTGCCAAATCATACGTGGCATCTGTTGCCTTTCAGATCAGCCTCAGTAGAGCCTGGCCTCCCTAACTAACTCTATGCAGAGATCTGAAAATGCCTGGAGAGTTTCCTCCCTAGATAGACCAAGCTACCTGTGGCCCTAGGCAGAAAGGAGGTCCCCTGGATGCTTCCCTAAATGTTCTGCTCCCCCCCTCCCCATCCTCCGAAGGCTTTGTTGCTGGGGTGTCTGCCCACAATGTCCAGAGAGACCTGCTTCCAGATCTCAGCAGCAACCGTTGGGTCTCACTCTAGCATCAGGTGCCCTGAGCCTGCTACTGCTAGGCTCTCAGCCCCAAGAAGGAAATAGTTCTGCATCGATCAGCGAAAACCAGCAGCAATTTTGGACTAGGGCCCTGACGCTTAATATCATTATGAAGCCAGCAATGCATCCAATCCCATTATCAGCCGGGTCGTGCAGCTCCAAGCCAAACCCAGTTGCAAATGGCCTTCTCTTGTCTGAGAGGGCCAGAGTCTTCTGTGGCTGAGAGGAGAGATTTTATCTTTAATTGACAATTGGCTGTCTGCCATCTCCTAGAGGCTGGCCTGGGCTGGGAGCCTGGCTTTTCTCTTTCATTTCAGGAACAGGCCTTTCCCTAATCCTGTCCCTTCAGCTTCTCCCGGATATTACCCCCTGAACATCTCCCCTGACACGGATCCCTCAGCCTCTCCCTCATAGGGTGCCCTCTTCTCTGACACTATACCCTTATATTTTCCCCTCAACCCTTCACCGACATGGTCCCCTCTTCTTTTCCCCTGATAGTAGCCCTTAGCCCCTCCCTGATAATCTGCCCTCATATTCTCTCTGATACCGAACTCCAAACCCCTCTCTTGATGTTGCCCCCTTAGGCCCTCCCTTGACCTATGATGATCAGGACAGTTCCAATCAGCCATTTGTATTATTCGGTCCTTTTCTCATGTGATCCAGTCCCAAGAGGCTCTAGGACTGAGTATTATGGCCTGGTACCCACAGCATTAGTGAGTAAGTAAAGCAGGAGAAGCAGACAGCAGGAGAGAGTTAATGGACACCATGCTGGGCCCTGGAGTCAGAAAAACCTCAGTTCCAATCCTTTGTCCATTACATGCTAGCTGCGTGTGTGTTGGATCCTGCTGGGAACATTTTGCTCAGCCTCAGTTTCCCCATCTGTAAAATGGGGATAATAATAGCTCCTATCTCACAAGGCAGTTGTAAAGATCAAAGGAAATAATAAATGCCATGTGTTTTTGCAAACCTTAAAGTGCTCTATAAATGCTAGCAATTATTATTAGCTGTTACGAATACAGTGTGTGTGTGTGTCTATGTGAGTATGTTGGGGGTGAGGTGCAAAGAAAGCCAAGGCAAGGGGGAGGTATTAAAAGTTGGGGTATCAAACAAATGGCAGCTGAATTCAGGCCCTCTGTGCTTCTGTCCCTGCTGCCGTAGGCTGGGCAGGGGGCTTCCTCGGCGCTCCCTTTCCCACCACAGGGGATGTCACTTTTTCCTTGGCTGTTTGCGTTTTGGTTCAGAGTAGTTACTCTGCCATCTGGGTACTCTGTCCTCGTTGTCAGCCCTACCTGCGTAGGCATGGTGTGATTTCAGGGGGGCCAGGAAGGCCCCCCGCTCAAAATAGTGCCTCCCCCTCCTACTGCCTGATGCCTGGGTTTCTTTTAATAGAAGAGGGACAAAACCTTTGATTCCACAATTACAGTAGTGTAGTGAGGGGGCAGTGAGGTTTCATGAAACAGAAATGGCTGTGCCATCCCAGGAGCTGGGAGAGAAGAGATCCAGTTTTATCCCAGCCACTGGTCAGCTGAGTCACCTTGGGCCACTCCCATCACCCACCTCTAGAACCTCAGTTTCCTCATTTGTAAAACGTTGGAATTACACTACTTCAGCTTTGTTTCACTTCAGAAAAAGTTGTTTAAATTTCCTTGATATAACTTGGGCTTAGGATTCTTGGAGGGGGAAACCTCAAAATTATGAAAGGAAAAAAAGGAAGGAGAGCGAGAAGGAAATAGGGAAAGAAGAAAGGAAGGGAAAGAAGGAGGAAACAATGACAGAAAGAGGGAAAGAAGGCAAGATATAAAGAAGAAAGGAAGCAGGAAAGAAGGGAGAAAGGAGAGAAAGAAAGAAAGAAAGAAAGAGAAGAAAGAAGGAAGGAGGGGAGAAGAGGGAAGGGAAAAATGATAGAAAAAGGGGAACAGAAGAATGTCGAAAAGAAAGAAGGAAGGAGGATAGGATGCAATGAAGGAGCAAAGAAGGAAGGAAAAGAGAAGGACAGAAGGAGAGAAAAAAAAGAAAGGAAAGGGGGAAAGTGAAGGACCTTAGAGGGAAGGAAAGAATGATGGAAAGAATGAAGGAAGGAGGATAAAAAGGAAGAAAGGAAGAAAAGAGGAAGAGGGGAGGAAGGAGAGAAAGAGAATGAAGAAAAGAGAAAAGGAAGAAAAAAAAGGAGGAGGGACAGAAAGAGAGAAGAAGAAAGCACTTACTGAATGCCTGCTCTGTACCAGGTACTGTATTATATCATTTAATCTTCACAGTAACTCTGGTTGGTAGCTTCTGTTATGATCTCCATTTTACAGTTGAATAAACTGAGGCAGACAGAATTTAAGTGACTTGCCCAGTCACACAGCTAGTGTCTAGAGTCAGATTAGAATTGAGCTCATTCTGATGCTAAATCCAGCATTCTATCCACTGTATCTTCCAGCTTTCTCTCTGTGGAAAGACAAACTTCACTGTCACTTAGTCTCTCTTCAGTCTTTCATATGAAAAATGGGTACAATTGCACTTGTACTGCTTGTCTCCCAGGATCATTGAGAGAAAAAAGACTTTTCAAGTTGACTTTTTCCCCCTTGAGGTTATAAAACAAGACTTGAAAGATAGAGGAGATGTTACAGCTCACACATATATAGCCAGAAGGACCTCAGGGGTCTATTAGCCCAATTTACTCCTTTTATAGTTGAGGAAGCTCAGGAAGAAGGGTAATCAACATCAGAGATGGGATTTGAACCCAGAACCTCTGATTCTGGAGTCAGTATTCATTCTCCTGTCCCATACTGCCTCCCTCTCTGATGTTGCTGTATATCAATGTGTGAGGAAGAAATCGACTTCATGGAGTTGTTCTGTCCAGTTTTAAATTTTAATTCAATTAAATAAACATCCATTCTCTATCTATGGATCTTACTCAATGGAACTCTCATTTTACCAACTTGGAGGGTCCCTTCAACCGTACAGATAGCCACTCATTCACATCTCCCTCTAAAAAGGTCACCTGAGTATGGGAGAGAGGAGTTCTGAAGGACATTTCTCATGAGGAGAACACTTCATTCATAAAATGGTTGAGCAGGGAATATTGTGGGATAGAGAGGGGCCCCTCAGATAAACTTTATCATGGAATTATCAATCTGTAAAATGCCTCAGAGGACATCTCGTCCAGCAGTTTAACAGGTGAGGAAACTGAGTCCCAAGGAAGCCTATCGTATAGTATCCTACATAGGATTTCCAACCAGTCCTTGGACTCCGATCAGGGTCTTTTCTTTCTTTGTGACCATTCGAGTGTTTCCCTCTACGTGTATGCCAACCGTTAGACTGTAAACCCCCAGAGGGGAGACCCTGGGTCCCAGCAGAGTGGTGAGAGTGTGCAAGTCAATGCGATCCCCGGTCGAGCGGCAAGGAAAGGGAGAGCCCATTCACACAGCAAGGGCATTGAGACAGCTCCAAATCTCTTTATTGGGGCTTGACCACAGTATAACAGCCAGAGGCATGCGGACAGACCAGCAGCTCCTGGCCGGAGTATTGCCTTGGACACAGAGAGAGGTAACAGTTTTAGAAAAGTACTGACAGACACTGGGGAAGGTTGGGTCGGGGAAAGGGGAAGGGGTGCTGGGGTAAGGGGCAGAGGTCAAGGCAGAAGGGGCAGCCCTGACTCTGCTATTGCACGCATCCCCTGGCCCAAGGTCAGGAAGTAGAGTATTGCGACTCATCTCATTTTATCCCGAGGCTTCCGTGGGTCCTTGGACCCTTGAGCCAGACGGACAGACAGACACCCCTTCCCATGAGTCCGCCTGGCAGCATCTTTGAAAACAAACGTAGAGGGAGACAACACAGAGATATACAATAACAAAATGACCCTCGTCTGTGGAGCAGGCGGGTCAGCAGGGGGACATGGGCGGGGGATCCCTCATCCCATTCCCCTGGCCGGGATGCCAGTGACCACAAGCCATGAGAATAGGAGTAATGGATTTCCTTTGAAGGGGATCCCTGGGTCGGGAAGGAGGGGATAGACTGGCAGTCTGAATTTCTGTCAGGCTCTGCCTGCCCCTGATACATGTGGTTTGGAATGGGAAGACGGATGGATACAGAGTGACTGGCTAAACCCAAGTCAAGTGAGATGTGGAAGCAGGAATCCCATCAGCCAAGCAGCCAGTTCACAGTCGGAATTCTACTGGGAGGGTTCGGGGTTGCTTCAGAAAAATTAATGTGGAACCAGGAGTGAGAAAGGAGGTGGGACCGTAGGGCTTGGGACTGGTGGGGGAGAGAAGGGGTAGCAGAGGCTGACACAAGAGACAGACCACCAAGCAACACATGCACTACAAACAGGGGTACAGCATGTAAGAATATAGAATATATATGTATATATATGCATATAGATCTTTATAGATTTGTACAATATAATAAACCATCGGACCCATCCTGGGCCATTGGATGTGTGTGTGTGTGTGTGTGTGTGTGTGTGTGTGCGTATTTGTTCCAACAGTCCTGCACAAACAAGGATTTCCAATGCTTTCCGAGTGAAAGATCCAGGGTTTTCCCTAAGCCTCTCGCACTGTCTCTCTCCATGCTCCCGGCCTCCACGTGAGCCAAGCTTTAAGAGAAGGTGAGGACCTCGGCCTGGGCATAATTGGATGAGAGGACGTCTTGGCAGGTCTCTGTGTTTAAAGAGCACAGGTGTGAGTCACCGGTACGCACACTTTCCCATCGACATTGCCTTCTTTGGGGAGAGGGCGAAGGCAAGAACAAATTAGGAGGGAGAAACCCGCAACCCCCAGGTGAGGAAGCCAATGGAGAGCATCCAGGAGTCCAGGTGTACAGAGCTGACAAAAGGCCTTCTGCTTCTTGGCCGAAGGATTTGGGAGGAGCTGGTAGCGGTTAACTATTAAAAAAAACACCCTTCTTTCTCCTCTCCTTGTTCCCTCTTCTTTTTTCACATCCACACATCTCCCATGGTTGACCCTGCCCAAAGCCACTTGGCCAATGCAGAAGGGGCTAGCACAAAATGGATGAGATTCAACCTATCTTTGCCCTCAAATTGCTTAGTCTACCTATTAAGGGAGAATCTGATGTGAATGTAGAAAAGTATAAGATATGGTAGAGAATGATAGAAAGGACAGACTCAGAGTACTCTTGGAAAATTTTTGAAGGGAGAGAACAGTTCCCTACATCCAGATCTGTTTCCAGAAGGTCCCCAGGTCCCTCTAACCATGAATAACCCCTCAAAGGGATGGGGCCCAGCTTGGCAGATTTGATCATGGGGTTATTGGAATGACCTTTGAGCTATCACAGGGCTCCTCCCAAGTTTCGTGGTTTCCTACAGTGTGTCCTGTGTCCAACCAGCCTGATCTCCCACCCTCGCTGGTACACAAGTTATGTTTCCCACAAAACACAGGCAACTAAACCCCCCAAAAAACCTCATGTCTTGTCTATTTTCTCTGTCAACAAATGAAGGTGGCCAAAACCCCATGAGAAACTAGGCAAATATCCCCTGAGTTGGAGAAGTGACAGATTTAGGTTTTGGATAGTGCTATTTACCCCTTCTTCCAGCTTTTAGAACCCTTCCTACAATTTTTCATCTTCCACGAAAGTCCTAAGAACCATGTGAATCCAGAAGACCAACCGGATCCAAAATGGTATCTTGGAGATCGACTTCCTCATGGTCAATCATCATTTCTTGAGCCTAATGAGCAGGCCCTCACCTTGCCCTGTAGCTATCTACAGAGGGCCTGCCCAAAGCTGAGTAGTAACCCAAAGGCTTACAAAGTTCTGTCCTCACAATAGTCCTATAAAGTAGGCAGTGGGGATATTATTATCCTCCCTTCCCTGAGGTTCTGAGAGCTTACGGGATTTCCCCATAATCATACACTATGCTGTGCTAGAGATTTAAATGCAGATCTCTTCTAACTCCTAAGTCTAATGCTCTTTCCATTAGGAGAAGCGATTCCTCCAGTCATCCAAAGACATATGTCATTGTGCAGGACCCTGTGTGTAATATTGCTATCCTAGCATTCAGTCCTCCTCCAGGTCACCAGATACCCAGGTTGCTTCCACTTGTCTCAGGCATTAGTGTGGCTCAGAGAAAAGAGCAAAAAAACTTGAAGTTGTCCCCAACCTTTGGTAGGACCATGAGCATCCTCTGAGGGTTGAATCAGATGGTTTCCAGATCTAGATTAACAATATTCATAGGATCATAGTTCCAGAAGGGAACTCCGAGGCCACTCCCCCTTCATTTTATAAATGAGTAACAGAGTATTTGCCAAAGTAATTTGCCCAAATTGATACAAGTAAAAACCAAAAGTGGGACTTGCACAAATATTCTCTAACTCCATCGTAAGTATTCTTTCCATTGTACTGTGGAAGAACAACAAATTTCAGCTCAGGTAGTTCAAAGCAGATTCCTCCTAGTGCCAGATGTAAAGGGACTAGGGGAAGGCCTTCCATCCTGCTCCCAACTCTGGCTCTAAAATCTGTAACACTATTGTATACCTTCTCTCTCCAGTGCCAGGGGGAAACCACCTGGAGCCAAATGTCAGGTTTTAGGAGGGGATAAATAAAGAGGCTCTCGTTGATTGGAAAGGTTACCCACAGTCTCCCAATCTCAAGCCTTCCCAAGGCAGGGCTGTATGAAAGATAAAAGGAAGCAACCGAGCTAGGCTAAAGGGAGGGAGGAAAGAAAATAAAATCTGGAAGAAAGAATTCAGGCTAAAATCCTGGCTTTGTTACTCTGTAACTTTGAACAAGCTATTCTAACCTCTCTGAGCTCCAGCTTCTTCATTTGTAAAATGAGGAGAGCTGAAGCAGATGACTTTAGGATCCCTTCTGCATTTATAATTCTACATAACCACTCTGGGCCTCATCTGTAAAATGTGGGAGCTGGATTGGATAGTCTCTAAGATTCCTTCTAGCTAAATATCCTATGGTCTAGTGCTCCAAGAGATCCAAGAGAGATTCTGAGAAATGAATCCCTGCCCCCAGACCCATGATTCTTTTCCTGGGCTATCTGATAAACTAGAAGGGCCCTTATAAAGCCTCTTAAAACTGGGATTCCCCATTCTGCTAGCTACATCTGCCTACTGGACTTGCCAGAAATGAGGGATGAGTCAAATGGATAGAAGCCTAGGGAAAGAACTGGCCCCTACATGAAAACATTGTTCCTTGACCTTCCTGAGCACAGTGATCGTCAACAGTGTACTATGGTGACCAAATTACTGGTCTATATGATGCCCCTAGAAAGAATTCCTGACTGGGGGTAAGGCTAACCCTTGGATCCATACCACTTTTTCCTCTGGCATCAGAAGGAGATAGCTTTTAAAACTGTTAAGTCTGTCTGGCTGTAGGACTGCCTCTCTCAAAAAAATAAGAGCAAAAGGTCCCCTTCCCCCATGCTAATCTTAGTACTTTGATCCTAAGTGCAAAGCTCATCATGCATCCTCATGTCAGGACTCAAGAGCATCCTGTCTAATCCTCCAAATGGAGAAAACAAGTCCTGTACTCACGAGAGACCAGAAACCCAATAGTCAGCCCCAGATGGGTAGGCAGCTGAGAAAGGAACCAAGAGCTGTCAAATCCTCAAGCTCAAGAAACTGAGTTCTGAGTCTAAGAGACGGACAGGTTAAGGGCCAACCCACATGGATAGGTGGATGGGTCCCAGCCAGCCATCTCTCCTATTGTGAAGGGCCACATCCCAAAGCCTAGCGATACTAATATCCTAACAGAGAGCAGCCACTGTTCCTTCAAGGCTGGTCCACATGGGGAATGCATTCAATAATTTGGTCCTTTCCCTCACTACTAATGCCCTAATAATGTTTTACTAAAGACAGATTTAAATTTAAGGAACACGTATTAAGGGCCTGCTGGGCCCAGGGCATTGTGCACTGGGGGAGCCACAAGGTTGGGTAAGACACTGATCTTGTCTTCATGGGGTTTCCTATCTAATACAAGAGCTGAATACTATTATTCTACAGATACAACATATAAGCAAATTAGAGAGCCTCACATTATATTACTTTTCTTTCCTGACGAGGGACTGCCTCATAGAGGTAGTGTTACTGGAGGGCTTTAAGGCCCAGGTATTAAGGGAAGTTTGCATTCCTAGAGAAGTAGAGACAGCGGACACAACTGACTGTAAAAGGTCTCTTACCTTAGTCTGGCCCTGTCTCTGTTCTCACCAGGAGAACCCCTACAGATCCTGGGGGCGGGTAAGGAGAGGAGCTACAAGAGGCTTCAAGTTGTTCCCCAGCTATGTTATGTGTCAGCATCAAAGGGCCAGGAGGAAAAGTTTGAGAGCCAGCTTCAGCACCAACCCAAACCAGGCCGCCTCAGGCCAGCTGGAGCCACCACGAGGGCAGCTTGCTCAAGGATGGTGCCCCTCCCAGGGGCAGAGGGGGTGGGGGGAAGTACTGTGGAAACTTGGGTTCCTGACAGTTCCTGAGGTTGCCACAGAAATAGCTAACTCAATTCTCTGAAACAGAGTTGCAGGAGAAAATAGCTCTGCTTGGATGGGGGTGATATTGTGCTCTTAGCTCACGCTGTCCCAGGCCAGGGCCAAATTAGCCCCCTGGCGCCCTTGGCTTTCCTGCCCTCCTCCCAGGAGACTCTCTCCATGCTCCTAGGCTGCCTGCCTCGCTCCTCTGGTACCTCATTGGTTCTTCTGATTCCTCAGGGAAATTATTTTTTATCTCTGGAGGACTTTTGCTTGGACACATTCTTAAGCATTCTGAGTCTGAAAGTGCCGTGTAAATATTGGCTATCATGATTATTACTACTATTATTTCTGAAGACCCCATTGGGAGAAGGATTCTTCAAACGCCTCCCCTTTTTTCCTATGGGGAACATCACATTCTGGGAGGGTAGGGCTGGAGGTAAAGCAAGTCGCAGGCGTCAGAATCCCCAGGAAGCCTTGGCCAGCCCAGCCTTGGGATCATCTTCAAGGGAACCTTAAGACTTGGGAAGTATCAAAAGCAGGAAACCCCCAGACCCAGGCCTTATTCCTCCACAGAACCAGAGTCCACCTCCCTCACCCCCTAATCTCTATCTTCCAAAGCTTCCCAGTTGCTATTGCTTGCTGCTCCACTCCCAGAACTTGCTTTCTTGCTGTAACTTTGCCTCTGCCAGCTCTGGAAGGAGCAGAGACGGACGGTTAGTCATTCCCACCAAGTTGCATAATGCCAATTCTAAAAATTGCCGAGCACATAGCTCCACTGTCAGATCTAATCCCCATCAGGTAGACTGTGAAGTGTCTCCACTGAGAAACTTGGGTCCTGCAGAAGGTCCAGCTGCTGGGCAAGCCCAGGAGCTCTGAGGGTCGGGAGGACCCCAGCCCAGTGGGAAGCCTGGCTCAGGTGGCCAGATTTGCAGGGGAACTACTGCACCCAGCCTCCAAAGGGTAACCCTGTCCTTGGCTAAGCGGCAGGTAGGGCCCAGACGGAAGTCAATTCTCTCCTGTCCGAGGCACACACATGCTTACTTAGTGACTCACAAACCTGTTGTGTTCCCAGGCTCGGGATTGTTAGGTAAATGAATACACTTAATTATAGAAATTAGATGAGTCTCTGCTTCTGGCAGAAATAGAGAGAGGAGAGGCTGGGTGGGAACAGTAGGTGACTCAGAGGCAGGCAGGGCGGAGAGTTTGGCAAGAGAGGAGGAGTTTGGGGAGGGGGGATATCAGGAATGGGAAAAACAGACGCTAACATGGGAATTGGATGAAAACAGAGGGGTGCCTGAAGTTCAGATTATTGCTGTGGTCTGGCCTGTCTAGCGGGGGTGGGGTGGGGAAGTGGGGGTGGTGGTGGAAAGAAGGTTGCCTGGAACATCCAGGGAAAAGGGGGCCATGTGAAAGCTGTGCTTTCTGTAGTACATAGTGGTTCTCCCTTGAGTCATCAGTCAGCAGAGGTCAGGATGGAGAGCTCCAAAGGGTAACCCCATCCTCCTCTATTCTAACGGGACCCCCGTCCCTGATCTAATCCTCCAGGATGAAAAGCAGAGTGACTGAGGGTAAAAGAAAGGTTTCTAAGCCTCCCCCACCCCCATTCTATAAGAGAGAGAAAGAAACAAAAAGAGAGAGAGAGAGAATGAGAATGAATGATGGATTTGGGGAGAAGTGAATCAAAGCCCATCTATGTCAAGAGTTTTGCTTGAGTCATCAATCAGCAGAGGTCAGAGTGGAGAGTTCCAGAGGATAACCCCATCCTCCTCTATTGCCACAGGACCCCATCCCTGATATAATCCTCCAGGATGAAAAGCAGAATGACAAGGTAAAAGAAAGGTTTCTAATCCTCTCCCACATCCATCCTATAAGAGAGAGACAGAGAGAGAGGAAGAAAGAGACAGAGACAGAGACAGAGGGGGAAACAGAGAGACAGACATATACACAGACAGACCCTGAGACAGAGAGACAGAGAAGAGAGAGACAGAGAGAGAGAGAATGGTGCATGGGGAGAAGAGAAGCGAATGAAAGCCCATCTAGGTCACAGGTTTGCTTTAAGTGGGCCCAGGCTCTTCTTGGGAGACAGACAGACAAAGACATTCTTGCAATACTATTTCATTCCTGACTAAAGGCAGCATGGAAATGGAATGTTTTTGTTGACATTAGAAAAATAAACGTCTAAGGTAAGAAAGGTGCTAAGGCCTCAACATTGTTCACCCAGCAGCTCCAGGATAGGGTGGGCACGGCCTGGGCGCACACCCACCCAGTGCTGCCCAGAATGAAGGCAGCAGGGAAGGTCAGAGGTGGGGGAGCCCTGAGACAGAGGAGGGCCAGGGGCTTCTTTGTCCTCTCAGAAGGGCCTAGCTCTGGGGAGCAGCACATTGCGGTTCTCCGCTTTTGGTCAAGGACTCCGGAGGTGGGAATTCTGAAGGGTTGGGGGGTGTTGGAGTGAGGCGCCCCAAGTGGGGCCAAAGCTGCAGGCTTGAGCGGGGGAGGCACGGGGGCTGGGTGGGGGTCGTGTAGGAGGCTGGGCAGCATGACTTATGGCGAGGAGAGGGGGAGAGGCAGAGGGCAGGCGAGGAGGATGAGGGTGAGCCGGAGCAGCCTCGATGCACCGTGGCGCTGGAGACGGGCTGGTTAAGGAGCAGCATGTCCGTGGGTCGGGCCCGTGAGAGAATGGAAGGGGTGGGAGAGCAGGAGCTTTCTCGGAGGGTAGGGTGAGCTGTAGCGCGATGGGAGTGGAGAGAGCCCCAGACTTGTTCCTGCTGCTCCGGCTATGTTGTTTAGGCTTCGGGACTTTTCGCAGCCTTGGTGAAGAAAAGGCAGACGCATGGTGAGAGAGAGGCTGCACCTGTCGGTTAGTATTTCCACCAAGGGGCACTGAAAGGGAACCCCCAGGGCCAGGGTCAAATGTCCCCTGGATTACCAGCTCTCATCTCCCATCTGGAAACAAAACCTTCCCTTCCCGGGGAAAATGCAGGGGAGATTTCTTTTTCAGGTAGAGGACTTGGTCTTCCATGATTCCCACTCTCTGGCTCACTCCCCTCCACCTTTGTCATATAGCTTCATTCCTGGGGGGGTCTCCCCCAACCTCAGGCATCCCTCACTCAACTCGCCTTCCTCCTTTCCTAATAGCGCCAAGGGGTTCTTATAACCCTACGGGCCACAGCCATTGCTGCTCCTCATGACGCTGTTTCCAAACCCGGCTCGGGTACTAGGTTCAGGGAAAGTTGCCGAGCACTGGGGGTTCGAGAATGCTAATTGCCATGCTTGCTTAGCAGGGCCTGTTTCCCGGCAACCCACCTGTTCCCTCATGAAGGTCACTCTAATTGGCTAAGCAACGTATTTGTTACCAAGGAGCTGTGTGGAGGCATCTGACAAACACAGTAGCTGGGCCCAGTGGGTACCCCAGAGGGCTCTTCTCCCCGAGGCACAGACTGTGTTGGCAGCAGGAGGCAGGTTTTCCCTTCTCCACAAACACATACACACAGAGGCACGCGCGTGCACACACACACACACACACACACACACGATACTTGTTCTTACTACATGATAACATGTGGACACCCCCAGAGCCAGATGTCACTCCTCCAGCTTTTGTCCTCTCTGCCCACGCTCCTGCATCCTTGCCACCTCCCCATCCACTGATGCAACCTTGAAATGCATGCTCTCTCTAATACCCGTCCATGTAGGCTATTGAATCAGAAGCCCATAGAAGACCTGGTTTTTTCCGCTGATGTCACTCACACTGCGGAAAGCACATGCTGAACACAGCCGTGTGCATAGAGCCATGTGGACTAAGGCACTTACTGGCTCCCATATTCCCTGGTGCTTGGGGCAGTACTCTCTCCTTGGAGAGGGTCAGAGCATAGGATCATAGATCTGTAGCTGGAAGGGACGTTTGGAGACCATCTCCACCTCCCTCATTTGATGGATCAGGAAATTGAGATCCATGGGAGTAAAAATATGGACTGTTCTCTCTATTGAAACCCAGACCTTTCCCATTGGGATGAGGTGCCACGTCTGGGAAAGAAAAGGAGAAAACCTTTTTGTTCTCACCTTTGAGTACAAAGCCACTGAGGATGAGGGCAGAACAAAGGGCCATAGGGTAGGGCTTGGGCAGCTGGCTCAGATGGAGAGAGGAAGGAGCCATCTGGTCAGGCAACATTTAGCCATGGAATTGAACTTGGGAACACTTCCTTCATGTGGCCAGAACCCCTCAGGCATCCTCTCTCCTTCAGCACAAGGGTCAGCCATCTGATATACCCCAGCCCTTTATTATCTGACTAAGCAGGAGACCCCTGGGCCCTGGAAGCAGAGCAGGAGCTAAGAACCAACTCCCTATGAGAAGCTATCCTCCACTACCAACAACTCTGGGATGATTCCTAATGAGAATAACTATCAATCCCAGGTCTCTGGGAGTAGGCTTGTTTTGGTTTCAGCACTCTCAGGATGCTATAGACCACTGTTTCTTTTCTTTTCTTTTTTTTTTCTTTCCTTTTCTCTTTCTTTCTTTCTTTCTTTCTTTCTTTCTTTCTTTCTTTTCTTTTCTTTCTTTCTTTCCTTCCTTCCTTCCTTCCCTCCCTTCTCTTTCTTTCTTCTTCCTTTTTTTTTTTTTTTTTTTTTTTTGATGAGGCAATTGGGGTTAAGTGACTCGCCCAGGGTTACACAGCTAGGAAGCATTAAGTGTCTGAGACCAGATTTGAACCCAGAAACAGTCACCGAGGAAAAGAAACAGCAAATGATTCCCCAAGGATAATATGGCAATTCATTCTGGTACCAAAAATGAACTTCTGATCTGGATATCAAGTGATACCCTTTCCTTACAAGAGAGCCAGGCTGTCCCTGCTTCTCCCTCCAGCTTAAGTAAGCATGTTGCCCAAAGGAGCTGAGTATAGGAATCAAAAGACTAAAATATGTCCATCCCTTTAGTCTGATTATTATCAATTTAGCCTTAGGATTTCCTCTCTGAGCAGGCCTAAGGGTTTCAAACTGTAAGCCTATACTACTCTGCCACTGTTAACTTGTTTCATGAAAAGATAACTGGGAAAAACTGTATTGCTGAAGGGCAATTAACTTAATGCCGATGAAACATTCTTATACATGGAAGGTAAATTCCTAGAAGGCTGGGTGGAAGAAGGAGCTGGTAGGCACCTGGGCAAAGCCCAGGGTATGGCTCTGGGAGGGAAAAGGTAAAGATAGGCTAGGGAAAAATAGTGGGACTGAATGATGAAGGACTAGGGACTGGTATTCTAGGTCCCCTGGCTGGTAAGAAGTTGGGAAAGGATTGAGTTGAGGAAAGGGGATTGGGTAGTCCTATCTACCTGGGATAAATATTCAAGGCTGAGCTTGGTATAATAAAACCTAGAAAGGAATGCTGGAGGTCAGAGGCATGGAGAATGTGGAGTACTGGAGGAGAAAATAGCTGGATAGACAAGGAGGAAGAGGAGAGGTCTAAGACAGGAAGCACTCACTGCTGGGGAGACATAAAAAATCCTCCAGCTTAGCCCATATAGCCAAGTCCAGGCAGAATCACTAGCCAATTCAGGTATATAAGATCCAAATGTAGGAAAGCTTCCTCTCTGCTTGGTCATTCCAAACTATGGAAACTTGACCTTCTAGGCAAGTCGAAACCCAGGGTGAAGAAGTGGGACATGAGTTCTAAAATCTCAGTTTTAGAAAGTCGCTTCTTTTATTCTTCTTATTGTCATTCCCTCATGCAGGGTTATTGAACAGTCTGCCTTTGGAACAGCTGTGGATTCTCCTTCTGGTTGGGGCTATCTAGGAGAAAATGACCTGGAAAATCCTGGCAGACTGGGAACACATTTCAGAGCTTTCAAAGCATCTCATGCCCAGAATAAACATAACCTGGAACACCAAAAAGGGACTGATTAGGTTCCCTAATGGCCCCAAGCTCAGGAGCAGAGGAAAAGTCCCAGGTGGTAATGTCAGAAGTGGAAGCCAGTGGAGAGAGAGATGGATGGATGAATGATGAAAGCTGAATTGGGGATGGATGGGGATGAAAATAGCAAAAACTAGACTTAAGCTGTGGATCCTGGGAAGGGTCAACAATATAAGAAGGTCAAGAAGTGAAAGGTGAAGGAAGAAAGAAGGCACTTAAATTGGGGTTGATGGAAAGGAGATAAGTCCTTGGAAGAATAGGCTGGGATACACACTAGAGCTGGTGGTCAGTATAAAAAGGGAGAGAAGGGGCCAGGAATAGCACAAACAGAAAGGCCGGGAGGTAGATAAGCCTAAATCTAATTCAAAAGTGTGGTTTGACTTCGAAGATAGGGTTATTATATTGAAAAGATGGTAGAAAGGGCTCCACCCTGGGACTCTCTCACCCCAGACTCTGGCTCACCTGTCCCTACTCCATTGGACAGCAGGGCCTTTCTTACCTTTTCGGACACTGCCATCAGCACAAGCATAGTCTCCAGCACTGAGCAGAAAACAGGTGGCAGCTTTCTTGTTCTTGTCTCTGGTACTGGAACGGCGCATAGCCCTTCGCTCATCAGGGGCTGAGGCCAGGGGCTGGGTAAGGCAGGCCCCCTCCTCATCTGACAGCACCACATTTGCATCTCCATTTTGTTTGGAATCTGTTAATGGTGGGGAGGAGAGGGAAAATAAGATATGGATTAAAAGGTCTGTACCCATGGGGGAGAAAGGGATGATGCTCCTCTGGGCTTGAGGTAGGTCAGTTCCAGATTCAGCTGCTGCCTAATGGACTCCTCCTCATGGGGGCTTGTTCCCTTTCCAGGCACCTCAGTGCCAGCTCTTCTGTCCCTTCTTCTCACAATGAAGATCAAGGGAAATGACCTGGAACTAGTGGGTCAGCTTCTGTTAGCTCTGGGCAAGGAGTTGTTCTCCCATCCCCTCTTGCCTATCCATAGAAGCCATCCATTCTGGAGAGAAAGGCCGTCTAAGAGATAGCATAGTTTGGCAGATAGATGAAGTCTTGGTGTCAGGAATATCTGGGTTTGGAACCTGCCTCAAACCCTTGCTAGTTGCAGGACTCTTGGAAATTGACTTATCATCTCTAGCTTTGGGTTCGCTTATCTGCAAAATGAGAATTGGACTTGATGACTTCTAAGTTCCCCAGTATCTCTAAGTCTGAGCCAGGAAAAGTGAGACTATAACCTTCACCACACCCTCAGGAATAGAGGATCTGATCCTCTTTCAATGTTGGTGCTAGCTTTTCTGCTTGGCTGGTGCTTGGATCTTCGATCACCTTCCATTGATGAAAAATCATGGCACAGGTGAACTAAAGAAATGGATAAGCTCTTTGTGACTTCAGAATGTCCCATGCAAATTTTGGCAATTTTCCAAGAGCCATTTGCTTCTCGGTGGACCCCTCTTTCTCATGATCTACTCCCTTTCCTTAAACCTTATATCTAGCTTCTCTTTTCTTGACCTTCTGATGAGGTCTAGCATATAGGGAGGGTTAGCTACCTTTCCAATTGCTCACAAGGTTCAAATAGAAAAAGTACTTTGGAAAGGTTAAGCCTCTTTATTGATGTTATCAACATTATTATTCTTAAGAGCTTTTATTACCTCCCAGCCAAATTTACACTGTATTTATCTTATATATGTTTGAATATAATTATATAGATGGATGGATGGATAGTTAAGAGAGACAGATAAATAGAAAGAGATAGATGGGTGGATAGATAGATGGATAAACAGATGGAGGAATAGATGGATGGAAAGATAGAGAGATAGAGAGATGAAGAGAGACAGATGGCTAGCTAGCTAGCTAGATGTACATATAGAGAAATGGATAGATAGATAGGTAGATGGAAGAAAGAAAGAGAGCAAGAAAGCAAGCAGACAAGAAATAAAGGAAGGAAAAAAAGAAGGAAGGAAGGAGAAGAGAAAGAAAGACAAGAAAGAGGCAGAGGGAGAGAGAATGAAAGGAAAGAGGGAAAGAAAAAAGAAAGAGAAGGAAGTTGGAAGGAATTAAGGATGAAAGAAAGAGAAAGAAATGAGAAAGAAAAAAAGGAAAAAGGAAAGAAAGAAAGAAAAAGAAAGAAAAATAGGGAAAAAAAAGAAAGGAAGGAAGGTAAGAAGGAAGGATGAATATAAGAGCCTTGCAGATACTATTTTCTTTTTGTTCTTGTATCCTTAACATCTGGCACAGTGCTTTCAACCAACCTATCAATAAAAAACACATTTAATAATAATCTCTAGTGGTAGTTATAATGTATATAGAATGCTGAGGTTTGCAAAGTACTTTACATTTGTTATCTCATTGCCTTTGCAAGAACCTAATATGATAGTTGTTAATCTTTTCCCTGTTGTGCATTTATGAGGTGACTACTGTGTGCCAGGTACTGTACCCCTAAGTCCTTAATAAATGCTTGTTTAAGGGTTAGTAAATTAATAAGAAAGATTAGGGAAGCATTTATATTATAGTACTGTAAAAAAGGAAATATTTCTTCCTAGTTATTATATAGTGTGGAGTTTCTTTTTTAGCTTTTTTTAAATTTAGTTTTTTTTTCAATTAACAGGCAATTATTTTCTCTACCTCCCACTTCTGCCATACCCCAATTGAACACACAAAAAAGAAAAAGAAAAATCTTATAATAAATATTCACAGTTAAAGCAAATTCCCTCAAGTGAGGGGCTAAGCAACATGGTAGCCTATAGGTAAATCAGCATAGCTTCCATCATGCTTGGTCTGAATCAAGACTCCCCAGGAGTCTTAAAATGAATTTGTTTTCCTGAAGAAACACTTCTAATGGAAGGTAAAAGACTGTGACTGGGGCAACTGTACGTGGGGAAAAATAGCCTAGGGATAAACATATAGGTCCTTTTTTTGTCTCAAATTCTCAGTGTCTCAAATAATAGAGGACTAACTATTCTACATAAGATTCCAGACTGGATAACAGGGTCTTTCAAGACAAATGGCTCTTCACTAGGGGATTCCCTTGTTATAGCTGGAAGTCCATTAGAAAAAGCACCTGGAGACTCAGATTTCAGCCTCCCCACACTAAGCCTAACACTGGGCTCCTTGGCTTCTTGCCAGCCACAATTCCTGAACCAGCTCTCCAAGCAATGACCTCACTAGCTTTCTTGGAAATATGGCAGCTAAAATCCAGCCTCAGGATTGTTGCAACTCCATCAGGATAACTCCAGTCAGGCTCCCCAGTTAGTTGGACAGAAAAATCTTGAAGACCTGAGTTCAAATCCAGCTCCAGACATTAGCTGTGTGACTCTGGACAACCAGTCAACCTTTTCCTCAGTTTCCTCAATGAAAAAAATGAGAATAATAACAATAACAGTACCTATTTCTCAGGGTTGTTGAAATAATGTTTATGAAGCTGAAATGAGATATTAGATCTAAAAATGCTTTAAAAAAGTTAAACCTCTTTATCAATGCAGAGGATTATCATTATTATTCTTAAAATTTTTATATTCTTTATTTTCTAAGGGAAATTACATATATTTCTATGCTTTTTATTTTATTTTTTATAATAGCTTTTTATTTTTCAAAATACATGCAAGGATAGTTTTCAACATTCACCCCTACAAAACCTGTGCTCCAAATTTTTCTCCTTCCCTTCCTACCTCCTTCCTCCCCTAGACAGCAAGCAATCCATGTGTCATTATTATTCTAACAGCTACTATTGCTTTCCTGCTAAATTTATATTGTATTTATTCTGTATATGCTTTTAATATAGTTAGATACATACATAGAAAAAAATCTCTTTGAGAGCAGGAACAATTTCATTTTTGTCAGTACCCTTAGTACCCAGCACAATGTTTTGGCTAGTATCTGGTATAATATAGATGGCCAAGCCATGAATGTTTCCTTTCTTCCGATCTTTTGGACTCTGGAACTATAATTCTCACCCTCTCTTGTCCCTTCAAAAGCTTCAGACAGTATTGTGAAATATCTTGCAGTGTAACTAATTAAGTTTTAAACCAGGTAGGACCTTGGATAGCATCTCTGGTCTCTCCTCATTCAATAGACAATGGAATAGCTCCAGAAACGTGATTTGTCCAAGATCACGAGTCAGGATTGGAACATGGGGTGACTTTCCACTATACCACAATCTACCTAAACTGAATGATGGAGCTAAAATATCAGAGCTGGAAAACACCCTAAGGATCAAGGCTCTTCAGCATGGGAAAGGGGACCTGATAATAGCAAGAAAACTGATACCAGCTATCATTTTATTATCTGTGCATAAGACTGATGATTCTTACTCAAAAGTACAATGGCATAAATGCCCTCTGAATCTGCCAGACAACTGAGTTCATGCCAAAGGCATGAACGTGCTCTGATACCTTGGGTTGTGGAGCTAAAGATCAGGAATTGAGAAATGAGAAAGTGTTTTAGGTGAAAGAAAAGAAAGGGAAGCTTTAAGAATATTATCCTGCATGGCTCTTTTCAACAGCAAGGTGATTCAAGCCAGTTCCAATGCTCTTGTGATAGAGAGAGCTTTGGGGACTGAGTATGGATCACACCATAGTATTGTCATCTTTTTTGATGTAGTTTGCTTGCATTTTATTTTTTTCCTCTTTTGATCTGATTTTTTTTGTACAACATGATATTTGTGGAAATGTGTAGAAGAATTACATATATTTAACATATATTGGATTACTTGCCATCTAGGGAGGGGGTGGGGGGAAGAGAAGGAAAAATTTGGGAACACAAGGGTGAATGCTGAAAATTATCTATGCATGTGTTTAAAAAATAAAAATGTTTTGAAAATGAAAATAAAAACTTTACAAAAAAGAAGAGAAAAAATAATAAAAGAAAAAAGAAAACTATCTTTGTACATATTTTGAAAATAAAAAACTATTACTAAAAAAAATTTAAAAATATAAAAAAGAATACTCTTTTGCTTCCTGAGGAAAGACAGAGTCAACAGGGTTCACTTATAAACTCACAATTCCCTGTAAATGGGGCTTGTGTTTATAATCCCAGTGCCTGGTACAGATCCTGGCACACAGTAAGTACTTATTAAGTGCTTATTGATTAAATTACCTTGAGAAATCCAACTTCTAGTGTGTACCATGGGCAAACCAGGACATGGTCTCAATGCCCAGGCTAGGAAGATGCTCCCTCCTAGGCCAGAACCAATCCACTCATCCCCCAAAGCAAAGTCCTGGACAACTCATCAACCACTCCCTACCTGGGGCTCTGGTCTCTCCTCATTCAATAGACAATGGAATAGCTCCAGAAACGTGATTTGTCCAAGATCATGAGTCAGGATTGGAACATAGGGTGACTTTCCACTACACCACAATCTACCTAAACTGAATGATGGAGCTAAAATAAAAACTTTACAAAAAAGAAGAGAAAAAATAATAAAAGAAAAAAGAAAACTATCTTTGTACATATTTTGAAAATAAGAAACTATTACTAAAAAAAGTTTAAAAATATAAAAAAGAATACTCTTTTGCTTCCTGAGGGAAGACAGAGTCAACAGGGTTCACTTATAAACTCTGGGTAGCTGGGTAGCTAACAAACTAGAGATATGGGTTTCAAATTCTCAGCCTTCTCTTCCCAGGACACATGATCCTAGTTCTTTTATCCCTCCTCCATCTTCTTTAGAATTCTCATTAGTTGATTATCTCATGTAACTCTTAACTTATCTTTACATGAATTCGACCTCTCTTCCATTTTTCTCCATCCATTTCAAACCCGGGAGGCCAAATCTGAAGTTAGGACTTGTTAAGCATAATGAAAGACAGCATTGTGCTACCCTTAAGTGACCTTATCGATTAGGTTCTGAGATGCTCCAGGAAATATTTGGAAGGAAGGGTTTCTTTTGCTGATATATCTTGTAAGGTCGGTGATCTCCCTCTACAAACTAAATAAGAGCTGATGTTTATATAACACTATCATGTTTACAAAGTATCTTATACACAACACCTCACTCGAACCTTATAACAATCTTGTTACTGTGTTGCAAATAAAATAAATTGCATGTGTCCTAGCTAAACCCCATAATGCCTCTGAATCGAGAAATTTTGTTTTGGAGCTTTATTAAACATGGCTCTGATTGCCGATAAACACAATTCAAAATGTCTAGTATCATATATATGCATTTATATATAATAAAGCAATAGTAACTATTAAGCTAATATCTTGAATTTAAAAAATTCTGTTATCTCCATTTTAGAGTTAAGAAAATGAAATGTCTGAAAGGCAAATTGATTTGTACACACTGAGAGAATGTCTGAGAGGAGATTCAAACTCAGATTGTCCTGATAACAAATCTGGTGGTCTATTCTTTACTTCAAGCTGCCTTTCTCAGACTAATCCCTTAGTCAGTATATTCTACTGTCTGAGAGGCAGGGGACATAGCTATTTTGCAGGTGGGGAAAGTGAAATACAGAAACAATAAGTGACTCAGAAGAATTTAAATCTTGCCAGATTTTAGGCTAAGATGATACATACAGGAGGGAAAGGACTGGACTCAGTTTCTTTGGGTACAAAATGAGGGAATTGAGGGGGGGATAAAATTAAAAGTACAGAGCAGATAACAAAAGGAAATAGAAGGAAGCACAGGAAAGCTGGGTAGCTTTGAAAACAATGTGCACTATTTATTACATAGATTTAAAAAAATAATCAGTTTGAAATGGAATATTGAATCCTCTATGCTCTACTGTGTACATGGAAATGTCCTTTTTATTTCTCATTTTGTATTTAGGTTTAAAATGAATATTTTTAAATGAGGAGGTTAGTCTAGATGGCTTCTGAGCTCCCTTCTAAATCTAAGACCTGCCACCAGGCAGGTTGTCTTTATGTTTTGTTGTTGTTGTTGTTATTGTTGTTTTTAACTATATATCATTGCTTCTCCTTTATCTATATGCAAACTAGCTTCTGCCATTAGAATGTAAGTTCCTAGGGGGAGTTAGGTGGTGCAGTGGATAGAGCACCAGCCCTGAAGTCAGGAGGATATGAGTTCAAATATGGTCTCAGAAAACATGATATTTGTTTTGTGTGACCCTAGGCAAGTCACTTAAGTCCAACTGCCTCGGGGGTGGGGGGGTGGGGGAAGGGGAAAATAATGTAAACTCCTTGAAGGAGGGTCTTTTTTCTCTCCTTTCTTTGTGTCCCTAACACTTAGCAAAGTGCCTGGCATATAAATTTTTATTGGTTAAATGACGGTGGAGGCACTAACTAGGATGCTCCTGGAACTGAATTGCCTAGTGGAGAAGTACCTGCAGGGAACTCTAGGGATCTCACTCCCCAAACCCCAGAATGGCAGAAAGTCACATGACATGGGGCAATCTAAAGCCAATATTTTCCCTTCCAGAAAAGTGTATCTCATAATCTGGTAAAAGCAGTATCAATAATCAATCCCAGAAGGACTTAACCCAGAGCCGTTCTATCAGTTCGTTGAAAATCTGAGGGTCAGGTTAGAAGGCAGAAGATTCATTTGAAAGCCTTACTGAACTTCACCCCGCCAGCATTTCCCATATAACTCTCACCTGCCCGTTTCCTCTCCACCATGCCTTCTTCCCCCACGGGGGGGCTAGAGTCACTGAAGATGCTATCTCGGGGCGATGTCTCCTCCGACTTGCAGTAGGCCGGTGACTCGAGCTGGGGGGGCCGGGGCACATGCTTCTTCCTTTTCTTGGGCAGCTTCTGTTTGGCCATGGCAAGGGAGTAGTACATGCCAAAGTTGTTGACAATGACAGGGACGGGCATGGCAATGGTGAGTACCCCAGCCAAGGCACACAGCGCCCCCACCAACATCCCTGACCACGTCTTGGGGTACATGTCTCCATAGCCTAGTGTTGTCATGGTGACCACAGCCCACCAGAAGCCAATGGGATATTCTTGAAGTCGGTGTGGTCATTGCCTCTCGGGTCGGACGGCTTGGCCCCGATTCGCTCGGCGTAGTAGATCATAGTGGCGAAGATGAGGACGCCCAAGGCCAGGAAAATGATCAGCAATAGGAACTCGTTGGTGCTGGCGCGGAGAGTGTGGCCCAAGACCCGGAGGCCCACAAAGTGTCGGGTGAGCTTGAAGATGCGTAGAATTCGGACGAAGCGGACCACACGCAGGAAGCCCAGCACGTCCCGGGCTGCCTTGGAGGAGAGTCCACTCAGCCCCACCTCCAGGTAGAAGGGAAGGATGGCCACAAAGTCTATGATGTTCAGCAGATTCTTGACAAAGTCCAGTGTATCTGGACAGCAGATGATCCGCACCAGGAACTCCAGGGTGAACCAAAGGACGCAGACCCCCTCGATGTAGGTCAGGATGGGCTCCGTCTCCACCTCCCTCCGGAAGCGCACGCTGGTGATGTTCCCCACTCGGTGGATCTCTGTCACATTGCGGTCAATGTTGAAGGCCTCGTGCGTCTCCAGGCAGAAAGTGGTGATGGAGACAAGGATAAAAAATAGAGACGCAAAGGCCACAACCTGCAGGGCAGGGGAGGAGACAAAGGGAAGGGGGGAGGAGGCACCGGGTTATATCACTTTGGCTGGTTCTGGTGGAATGAGAGGGAGTTTTACTTCCCTGGACTGGGCAGGAAGGGTGTAGGGGGCAATGTATGTAGTCTGAGAAAGAGGAGCTAGAGGAGGATCCCAGGATGGGTGATGGAGTAGGGGTGCAAAGTGCTCATCTCAGGAGATCTCTCTGGATACTAAAATCCAATCTGCGTGGGGCACTGGAGACACAAAGATAAAATATAAATAGACCCTGCCCTCAGGGAGTTTACATCCAATTTCAATCTTCATGCACACAACACTCCTGTCCAATTGGATTCCACTGTCTGTTCCTTGATTCGGCCACACCATTAGCTGATCAATCTACAAACATTTATTAACCTGTTATTGTGTGTCTGGTACTGTGCTAAGAGCTATGGGTACAAAGAAAACATGAAGATGGTCCTTGTCTTCAAAGAGCTTACATTTTTATGGGTAATAATAAACATAAGAAAAAATGCCTTCTAAAAAAGGATAGCATTTTCTTGTTTCTTTGCATTTGTAGAAGCTGTACTCCATGCTTGGAATATACTCCTTCTACTTTTCAGAAACCTTACCGTTCTTATAGATTCAGGGGCCAGCATCTCCAGGAAATCTTAGTATTTTCTTTTTACTCACGTATTGTCAGAACATTTTATCCCATTTGTCTATTGCCCCTTCAACAGCCTTGCTAATGTTCTATTTATTCCTGTGTGCATACTGTATCCCCATTAGAATGTAATCTCTTTGAAGATAGGCAAGTCCTGGTTTTTGTTACTTAGCACAGTATCTTGTAAGATGTGCTTAATAAATGCCTATAGCACCCGAATTGAAACTACAACAAACCTTAAATGCTTGCTGTAAATAGTTTCACTATCTTAGGGGCTGAAGGAAAGACAAAATTTAATTAAGACAGGGTCCTTATTCTCAAGCAACTTACAGTAATGTAAGGGGATATAGTATTTAAGATAAGGCTCTGCCCAGAAGTAGATGGATGGGACAAATAATCCTTCAATCTCTTCTCGCCTGAAGAGTCTTTTTTTATACACAGCTGGAGGTCTGATCACCACTGTCCTCTCAATCTCTTTTACCATGTCCTTCCAGACTACTGGACCTGAACACATACTGAAGAATACAGGGGGTACCCTCTGAAGAAAGGGAGATAAGGAAGGAAGGGGATAGATGAGAGTAGACAGGGTGATCACTCTTGCCTCTAAGTTTCCTGGGAAGTTCAGTTCATGAAGTCGGGTGAGGGAGAGAGAACTGCACCAGTGATGGGGGCTGATCCAGGCAGCTACTGGTGTGATGAGAGCAGGGCTCAGCCGAGTAACTACTGGGTTTAAATATCCAATCATTATGAATGGAGATGAAATGCATGTGTAATAACACCAATTATGGAACCTTTCTCTGTTATTCATGTGGCTGCCATCCGCCACCCGTCAAGATCCCAGCAGCTGGAGGCCAGCCAGCTTCTTCACTCTCACATCCCCACTCCCCTTCCCTCCCAAAACCTTCTGCTTCCACCTGCCTGTGTTTAAGACTTCCTCATCCAGGACTGGAGGGGGCTGAGGTAGGGAAGTGGGTGGATGGGAGTATGTCACCTTCATTCAGAAACTCCTCCATAATAGTAATAGCTGATGTTTCTATGCCATTCTCTGACTTATAGTGATCTCATTTGATCCTAACCACAATCCTGTGAGATAGCTAGGGTGGGTATTATTATTGCCATTTGGGGGGAGGAGGAGTTTAAACCTAAGATTTCATTGATGTAAAGAACACTTAGTGAGGAAATTTTCCCCACCAATGAAGATAAGAAATTGCTTAAAACTTAGGGTTTCCAGAGTTCTTAGGGTGGGAGGACTGAGAGCTTGAGTGATTTGCCCAGAATCACTCACACAGTCAGATGTAGGATATAGGATTTGAAGCCACATCTTCCATGGTTCTGATATTGGCATTCTATCATTGGATCATCCTAGATTTCTATCCCCATTTTACAGATGAGGAAATGGAAGCTCAGACAAGTCCAACTCAATTCAATTCAATAAACATTTAACTGCCTACTACACATCAAATATTGTGCTAAATGATTTGCTCTCATCACAAAAGTGATGTGAAATGGCAGAACAAGGACTCAAATCCTGTAGCATTTTTGAATCACGGGTCCTTAAAGCTCATAATATTTAGAGGTGAATGGGGCAACAAGATGGCTCAGTGGAAGGAGGACCTGAGTTCAAATCCAACCTCGGACACTTAGCTGTGTGACCTTGGGCAAGTTATTTAATCTCAACTGCCTCATCTCCCCCCCCCCCCAAAAAAAAATTAAAGGGATCTTAAAACTCATTGGTGAGGATAATGAGGTCCAGAACAGGGAATTCTGGCACATCAGAATCATTCAAACCCAAGTCTTTTGAGTTCAAATCAATTCTTTTTACTGCCTCCCAATCGAGCTTCTGAGAAGCTTGGAGCTGAAGCACAGAGGTCTATGATTAGAGAGGAGAATCATAGGCTGTTGAGACTGTAAGACATAAGATGCCTCAGACTAGCAGAACATGAAACGCCATTTGCTGCAGGCTCCTGCCCCTGAATTAGATCCCTGGAGACTCTTGACTTTCCCTTGAGCCAGAAAGGCAAGTGAGAAGCTTCAGGGCTTCCAGTATCACAACCTACCTCTCTGGCATAGGTTTTCCTATTGGGCAATGACTTTCTCCCCCTGTCCTGTAGAGAAGCCAGACTGGCGCCTGTGGGACAAATATTTTTCTAAAACAGGACTGATTATCTTTATCCCCAAACCCTCCCCTCTTCTGAACTTTCCTATTACTGTCAGGGATACTACCCTTCTTCCTGTCACTCAGATTCAGACTTCACAGCTCTGACCCACCCCACATATCCAATCAGTCATCAAACCTTAGAATTTCTTTCTCTGCATCTTGGACACTCCTCCTGCCTTCCCTTCCCTCCCAATGCCACTCCCCAGTTCATTACTTCTCTCTTGAACTGTTGCACTGGGATTTTCATTGGTCTCTCACTGCCCTAATCCATCATCAGCTCAGTTGCCAGTGATTTTCCTGAAGCACAGGGCTGACCATGTTACTGTCCTGCTCAATAAACCCTATGGCCCCAGGATCAAATATAAAGTCTTCTGTTTGCCATTTAAAACTCATTACAAGTCGACCCCTTCTTGCCCTTTCAATCTTATATTCTTCCCCCTTTGTGCATGCTGTGATCAATCATCTTAGCCTAACCCACTGTTCCACACACAGGAAAAGCCCATCTCCTGCCTCTCTGTGCTGGCCATTCTCCATGCTTGGAACACTCTCCTTCCTACTCTTCCATTCTTAGAACCCATAGTTCTTTCACTGTCAGCTTGAAGGCCACCTCCCTTTCAGAACCGTTCTTGGTCCCCCATCCCTGTCCTAGCTCATGCCATCACCCCTTCTAGTCTGTAGAGGATCCCTCTAACTATTCTGTAGATGATTCATTTGTGCTGTCTCTCACCCCCTAGGAATGAAAACTCCTTGGAGGCAGGAGGTGTTTCTGTTTTTTGACTATATCCTGTCCTTGGCACTGTGACCTGGCAAAATTGATGCTTATTGACAGATTCTATAGGCAGCTGGGGTGCAGGGGAGCGATCAGGGAAAGAATAGGACTGGCTGGGCTGTGTCTCCTGGGACCCCAAGGACACCTTGAGTGTACACATGATAATGCTTTCAGAAGGAAGGTGGAGATCCAGGAGCATTCGTACTGAGGACCCACAATTCCTGGGAATGAGGATGAGCGGGGTAGGTGTCAGTTAAGATAAGGAAAAATCCTGTCTCTAAGGCAGTGGTCCTCAAAGTGTAGTCCAAAGAATTGTTGGGGTCTCTGAAACCCTTACAGAGGGTCTACAAATTCAAATTTTTTTATTTCTAATATAGTAAATAGCTATAAATATAGCCCATGTGAACAAAAACTCTTTGAATAGATCCTCGATAGTTTTTTTTTTTAACAACATGAAGATACTGAGAACAAAGGTTTGAGAACCACTGCTCTAAGGCCTTACAGGTGGGTAGGATGGGCAGTTGTCAAGTAGTACAACTTGTGAAAGAGAGCTCTGCTACCAGAATAGCTTTGAATCCTACTCATCGATAACTGAAACAGTCATACTTTTGCCTTGCTAAAATGCAAATGTTTTGGTAAATGTGGAAATATGTTTAGAAGAGTTGCACATGTTTAACTTATACTGCATTACTCTCTTTTTAGGAGAGAAGGTAGGGAGGGAGGAAGGGAGAAAAATTTGGAACACAAGGTTTTACAAAGATGAATGTTGAAAACTATCTTTGAATTTTGAAAATATAGTTATTATTGAAATAAAAAGAAAAATAAAATGCAAATGTTCACAAATTGTAAACTCGTTGAGCACAAGAGACTATCTTTCGTTTCTTTTTGTACTTAGCAATAGTAGCCATCTAATAAATGATTGATTGGGGACCATATATTTAGAGCTCGATTTAGAAGTCAGCTAATCTAACCCCTTCATTTGACAAATGAAGGAACTGAAGCCCACTGAAGTTATAATTTGTCCCTCAGTAGCAGAGACGGCATTTGGACTTGCTTCCTCTAAGGCAAGCATTCCTTTCACTACCTCACCTTGTTCCTAGGAAGGATAATTTTGCATCTTTTCATTTATTTATAATGATCTACTGGTCCTTTCCTGAGAACAGGTTTTCCTCCTGGGAAGGAGAGAGAGAACACAAGAGTACCTATCAGATTAAGATACGTATAGATGTGTATTGTGAGGAGAGAAAAGGATAAGGGATTGCTACCAAAGAAAGAGAAAGGGTCAGAAGAACTTGCTTCTGTTTTACCCAGAGTTGACATTAGCTTCCTTGCTCTGCTCTTTGCTCATTAGAAAAATGGGCAGAAAATACTAAAGCAGGACTCTTGGAGATGGCTGAGATTGAGCCTCTTTCTGTGGGTATTGCATGGCTATGGAAACAAATGGGTGATGGGATGCTGCTGCTTCCTGAGTGGGGAAGTTGGCTCATCTGGGAGCCAAAGCTTTAAGTTAATTAGTAATTTGGAAAAAACCAAGTGCAGATAGAGAAGCCAAGAGGCTGAGTTCAGCATAAAGCAAGGGGGAAGGAAAGGAAAGAAAAAGCCCTTCTGTTTTTTTTCAGGCCTCAGTTTCCTTACAGGGACAAAGACAAACCTTCTGTGTTATCAAAAGGAACTTGCAAACCCAACAATACCAAGGCTCACAGTAAATGGCCATGACTTGCCTGGGGCCCTGAAAATTACTTTTTTTCTGGTGTAATGAAATGCTGTTCAATTGTTTTTCAGTTGTGTCCTATTCTTCATAAACCCATTTGGGGTTTTCTTGGCAGAGATACTAGAGTAGTTTGCCATTTCTTTCTCCAACTCATTTAACAGATGAGGAAAATGAGGCAAACAAGGATAAGTGACTTGCCCAGGATCACTTAGCTAATAAGCGAATAAGGATGGATTTGAATTCAGGTTTTTCTGATACCAGGCCTGGTGCTCTATCCACTATGACATCTAGCTGCCCAGTTTGTATTAGCATTTGTATACAACCTTTTGCTTTTTTTCCCCCAAAGCACTTTCTAATTTAATCATTTCTTCTATGCCATACAAATCCCTGAGAATTAGGCTGCGCATCTTACTGTATCCATTTTACAACTGAAGTAACTGAGGCACCCAGAGTTGCTTGGAGTCATGTAGGTAGTTAAAATATGGAATTCAATGCACATGTTTAACATATATTGGATCACTTGTAGACTGGGGGAGGGACTGGGGGGAAGGGAGGGAAAAATTAGAACACAGGATTTTGTAGGGATGAAAAGTCAAAAGCTATCCATGTACATATTTTGAAAATAAAAAACTTTAATTTAAAAAAATAAGATATGGAATTCAAGTTTCTCAATCCAACCTATAGATTTTTTTTTCCTTTCTTCTACTAAACCATTCTTCTATCTTAGGTACCTCATTGGTTCAATCAAGGGAAATCACTCCAGCTTGTCTAACCCCCAAACAAAAGAGCATACTCCTCTTCCCACAACATCTGGAATACAAGTTTTCCTCTCATCTGCCTCTTCCTCTCCCCCTAGGAACATAATGCATTGCTTTTCTTCTCAGTCTAAGTACTTTCAGCAGTTTCTAAGCAGGGACCATGTTCTGTCCTGTGGTCTGAAGGACTTGGAGTCAGGAAACCTGGGTGGAGACCCCAGTTCTGCCTCTGCAGGATCACAGAGTTCTTTGAAGCTGATTTCCTCATCTGTCAAATGAGCATTCCGATATTTGCCCTACCCTGCAGGGTTCCTGGGAGGAAAAGCACCACGGAATTGCAACTTATTATTCTAATATCTCTGCACACAAAGCACTGTAGATTGTAGAAAGTACATTCATATGCTTCATCTTGTCTGATCCCCACAAAATGCCATGAGATTGACAGATATCACTCCACATCTGTCCTGTAAGAGGACAATAAAGTTCTCTCTGATGAATTAGATTTCTTGAGGACAGACATGGCTTTATATTATCTTTGTGTCCTTGATCCTAATAAGCAATAGTCTGAAGCTGGGATTTCATCATTGTATGGAAACCCTCCTTCATCTCAGGCAGCCAGGTGTCATGTTGGATAAGCATTGCAATTGAACTCTGGAAGACTGAATCCTATCCCAGCCCCTTACTTATTATCAGTGTGACTCTGGGAAAAAGTCCTGAACATCTCTGAGCCTCTATTTCTTCATCTGTAAAATGGGAATAATAATAGCACTGAAGTTTGTTGTGAAGATCAAATGAGAGAACATGGGTAAAAAGCTTTGTAAACCTTAAAGCACTATGGTACATATAGTATTATATGATAATACTATAATAGTATTATTAGTAGTAAGAACTGTTTTTTTTTTTTTTTTCTGTAACTTGTAGTCTTAGAGAGCCGAACTGGATACACTGAAGGGTTTGCCTCCTCCCCCTGAACTTTTTTAGCTGACTTGTGTGAGAGACTAGCCTGGAACCCAGGGCTTTCTGCTTTCAAGGCTAGCTGATCCTCCCATTTTGATAATAAAAGTTTGTTGAATTAAGTCACAGAGAAGGAAATGGAAGTTCAAATAGATAGAAGTGGCAAGATCAAGATCACAAAGAGTAGATGGTGAAGGTAAGATTCAAATTCAGATCTGATTCCACAGCTGGTATCTTCCCCATATGTATCACTGCCTCTACAGGAAGCTCTTTGGGAAAGCAACCCATGGGGGCTCAACAGCCTATGAATCCCAGGGGCTGGGGTTTTAAGAAACTTCCCTCATATCCACAGTCTAGTATCCAGTGTGCCTGCAAAATTAACTATTTCTCATGTAAGGATGACTTGGTACTTTTATTTTCTAAAATGACTGAATGATTTTATATCTAGTTTTATGGGCAGTGGTGAGGATTCCACTTATTTCCAGTCTAAGGGGCATTTTTGGCTGCATCTCCACTCTTCTCCAAAAGCAGTCCCTACATCCTGGGAAGCAGGGTTGGTTTAAAGATCAAAACCCTTGATGTCCATCCAGCCTTCAGTTAAGAACAGCCCCACACTGCTCATGGACACTGAGTGACGCGTTTCTCCTCCCCTCTTTGCTATCTATTTCCCAGCTCATCAGCCAAGATATTTGGCCAGATGCTTCCAGGCACAAATAACTAGGTCTCTTTCAGTTCTCCTAGTTTGCCCTCAAAAGTATTGATGGGAACTGGAGGGATGGGAGGAAACCTGAACTGAACTTTTCTGATCTTGAAGAATTGTGATGGGGTGGGGTGAGATGAAGACCCTTTTTATATTTCCTAAAAGGCTTAAAAAAGTGAGTTCAGTGGGACCTAGGAACATGTGTATATGTGTGTGTGTATGTGTGTATGTGTGTGTGTGTGTGTAATGTTTCCACAAGAGTACCCTGCCCACATCTCTCTTAGGACGTCATTAGGTTCTTAATCTGTACCATGGTTATGTGCCTGTCTTCCACATAGTGCTATTGTAAGCTCCCTGAGGGCAGGGAGCAATTCTCATTTGTCTATAGAGTCAGTTTCATACCTTGCACACAGGATATGTTTTTAATAGATATTTATCAGGCTGAACGAAGACCAAAGAATCTCAGGATGAGAGAAGTGATTTCTCTAAGATTCCCAGACAGATCTAGAGTTTAGTCAGGGGTCCTCAAACTTTTTAAATAGGGGGCCAGTTCACTGTCCCTCAGACTGTTGGAGGGCTGGAATATAGTAAAAACAAAAACTTTGTTTTGTGGGCCTTTAAATAAAGAAACTTCATAGCCCTGGGCGAGAGGGATCAACATCCTCAGCTGCCGCATCTGGCCCTCGGGCTGTAGTTTGAGGACCCTTCGTTTACATATTCAACCCTCTCACTATACAAATACACACACATACACACAGACATATGTATGTGTGTATATGTGTGTGTATGTATATATAGTCACATAGACACATACTTAAACACATATGCTTATGTACGTATATTTATACATATATACAAGATAAATGTTTTCTATATGTATTTATCTATTCATGTATTTATTTATTTGAGACAGTCTCTCTATTTCACCTATGCTGGAAATGCAGAGGCTACTCAAGACTCAAGCCCATTTCTGAGAAGTTTTGATTTGCTCCCTTTCTGTCTCCGGCTGGTTTATCCCTCTTTAAGCAGCCCAGTGACTTCCATTCCCTAACAGAAGAAAGGATCAGAGAAGCGATGGGGGTGTGGGACAGGCAGGACTCCCTATATGGTGCTAAAGTTAGTGTACACACTGAATCTGCTGCAGCTCAGAACTCCCAAACTTAATCCATTCACCAGTCTTGGCTTCCCTGGGATAGCAGGAACAACAGGCATGGGCTACCACATCTAGCTCCATTTTCTCATTTTACAGACAAGGAAATGAGACCCAGAGGGATGAACTGATTTGCCATAAGCTCACATAGTAACACCCCACAAAAAAAATTGGTTAGTGGCAAAGGCACTGATGTCTGGTTCTGATGGGCTTTTTATTATACCAGGCCACAGGTTGCTGTAAACTCAAACTGGGTTAGAGACACCTACTGATGCTCCTTATATTGTCTCCCCTGTCAGACAGGGAAGATGAGAAATAGAACCTCATTTCCCAGAACTCCAGGGGATGGGGGTTGGGGATAGGACTGCTCAGTTTCAGAATGCGACAGCGTTTGAATACTGAGCTTTTTTTCCATCTGCAGATCCCACAGAAACAAAGCAATGTTTGAAGAAATGTTTAGATGGGTTTAGATAGATCCAAAGCTGATGGACTTAGGACAGGTCACCCCACATTTCTGTCAGAACCCCCTCAAGGTATTTCTTTTCAGTCACCAGGTCTGAATCCTCAGTTTCCCCTCTTGATCCATAACATCTGACAGAAACCTTTCCATTAACCTATTTCCACCAACCTTGTGTGTCCCGGAGCATCCTGAATGTGCCCAGATATCCAGTATGGGGATAGAGCTAGGCAGAGAAGGAAGAAGAAGAAAGGGAACCATAGAATTATAATATTTTGGAGTTGGAAGTCACCTTAAAAATATGTCAGATGAGAAAACTGAGGTCCAAGAGATTGGCCTAAGTCTCCTTCCAGTTTTGGAGCCTTGTTCTTTATACTAACTCTGAAACGCTTGTTCCTAATGCAGATCAATTGCCCGTTCCATGGAAAGAAAAAAAACTAATGTTGAGTGTCAAAGATATCTCTCTGGTCCAAGGAGACAATCAAGGTCAGAAAGAAGTCCTTTCTATATGAGACTTTGATATAGGGGTTTCCCCTCCAGTGACAAATGGCAATATCCCCCAGCAACCTCATAATGGAAAATGGTCCCTGGGAAAACTAGGCCCAGGGGCTCAGGAGAGAGATTGCTCTCAGATACCAGGGCTCCATTTGCAGCTGTGTTCCAGGGTGATCTTCGGTGTGAAATTCCAACCCTCTGCCATCATTTCTGGCCAGCCCAGAGAAGGGGCTACATCTGTCCAAGCTTAGCCTACTGTCTGGCATCTTATTCAAGGCTGGCATTAGGGACTCTTAAAGACAGTTTATATTGGGTTGGAACCTGGAAGATTCAGTGAAAAATGTCAACACTCCAAAATATCCAAGTCAGATCAGGTCATGGTATCCATTACTTTCCCCTGAAAAATCCCAGAGGCTGAGTCTCCCTGAAATAAGCCAGTCCTTTGATCATTCTAAGCATGACCACTTGGGCTGTGTTAACTAGACAAGACTACCAAGAGGCCAAATGCTAACTGGCTCCTTTTGTGTTTTGAAGCCAAAAAATGGTGCACTGGGTCTCAGGCCCTAGCCACCCTACCCTTCATCCCTCTTCCAAACCCCAAGAAGATAAGGAATAGGGAGAATGAAGGCCACAGATATCCAGATTTCTTCTTCTCTACTCTCCACTTTTCAAAATAGTCTAAATTTATTTTCTTTAACCTACTCCCAACACCCTCCCCAGTAAAAAAAAAAAAACCTAAAACCCTCAAAAAACAACCCAAACACCTCATTGTCCCAGAAACAAGATGTTCAAAAGCAAATGTTACTCTGTTTAGAGAAAGGAGACAGAAAAACAAAAACAGAAGACTTGGGTAGGAAATTGCTTGAGGCTGGAACAGAGAACTCAGGCTTCTTCCTTTGCCTTAAGGGAGCCAGGAGAAGGGCCCAGGAGATCTGGGCACTCTCTCTTGAGATCCCCTCACAGTCTTTCAGAATTTTGGTTTTTCTGGCAGAGACTGGGCAGCTGCGAAAGTCCAGGAGAGTCAAGAAACAGGCTGAGATCTGTCATGTCTCTGTTCTGCACAGATCCCTGAATCCTTCTAAGTCCCAGGCATCCTTCTAAGAAGGATAGTCCTCCTGGAGCAAGATCGAGGGCCTTGAGGTGGACAGGTAAATGGCATTCTGATTGTTTTATTTGATTCCACTTCTTTTGAGGGCAAATACTATCGCTGGGTGTCTTTCACTGCTCTTTCTGTCACCTCCTCCATAACTCCCTTTTCCAACCTTCTTCCTGTCTCTGATCTGAGATCAGATTGTACCCTGGCTTTGTAGGAGGCAACTCTTGGAGTGAAGTTGGCAGGGAGAGAGGGGCATAGGGAACTGAATAACAATGAGCTCGGGAAGAGATTGGAAAAGAGGATGAAAAGAACCATTTCCCTGATTCTTTCTGACTACTTGGAAGGAATTACTTGAAAAGGGGAAAGCCATGCATTCAATCATAGCCCCCAAATGCAGAAGCACCCCCATCTCTGCCTGGGCAAACATTAGTGCCTTCAAAGTGGTTCTTGGACCAGACCCTATCAGCCTTCTCCATACCAGAACCCTGGTGTATCAGAACCCAACCACAGTCCTGCCAAGGCTACCCAATCTGGCCCTGCTATTGTCCTCCTCCTTTCTTCTGGCTGGGAGATCTGGCCAGTCTTGCCAGGACCACCTGGGTGAACCCATTGCCCACTCTGACATCCACCAAAAGGACAGGAGAGAGCAATTCCACTAACAATTATCATAGCCAGAAACATCATTCTTCTGTTATCTCAGAAAGGGGCTTATTCCATCTGTCCAGAGAGGCTTATTTAGAAATCATTACAGTTTAAAAAAAAAAAAAAAAGGAGCAAGGTCTGATAGTGGGAAGTCAAGAAACCTGGGATGTAATCCTTTTTGTGCTCCAAATTGGCTAGTGACCTTGGGAACATCATTTGACCTCTGAATTACAGGCTGTTTTAAGTGACCTCTAAGTTTCCTTATAGTTCTGACTTTCACTATTAATCTTAGTCCTTGCCCCAGGGCACCATCAAACACTGTGTTGATCCTTCAGGTCCCCAGTGGCTCTGATATCCTATTCTTCTGTGACTTTATAAGGCCCCACAGAAAATTGGGTGCAGTTATTTTTGGCTCCAGGGAGGGGGTTCTGGTTATTTGGTTTGAGCAGCTCAATCAAAATCACCATTAATCTAACTCTGAAGCCACACCAGGAAATATTCTTACTTGCCTTTGGGCAACAATCAGGGATGTGGCAGCTTTCACCAAGGGCCAGACTAGCATTACCCACTGCCTGGAACAGAGCAGGCAGGAGCTGAGGCAATAGCCTCATTCTCAAGCTGTATTCCAAAAGCACCTTGAAGGTGATAGATCTCCAAGAATGAGGCACCTGGCTGGATTTGAACTTGCATGGGACCCCTGCCAGGCCTGTAGCCAAGCAACAGGCTCCCATAACCAGCTTTGCTTGATTTTAATTTATTTCTATTTTGCTGCTGTTATAATCCACTTCTTCAATGACTGAGCTACTTGTCTGCTTTCTGGGGTCTGAAAAGTCTGGCCCTTCTCTCCCTAATAGTCTTGAATTCTTGACTTCTACCCCATAAATCCCCACATTAGACCTGATTTGTGCCTAAGTTCCCAAATTCAAGGTCCTAAATACCAATGTTAAGAAATTTATTCAGAAGGAGACATTTGGACTTCCCTCCCCTTGGCAGCTAAATGGTCTAGTGTATAGAACACTGGGTTTAGAGTTGGGAAGGACCTGAGTTCAAATATTACCTGGGCAAGTTACATTATCGCTGCCTGCCTCAGTTATCTCAACTGTAAAATGGAGATAATAATAGCACCAGCCTTCCAGGGCTGTTGTGAAGATCAAATGAGATAATAATAGGGGCAGCTAGGTGGTCCAATAGATAATGTATTATCCCTCAGATCAGAAAAATCCAAGTTCAGATCTGATCTCAAACACTAGCAAGTTGATTGACCCCAATTGCCTCCCTCTCTCCATAAAAATACGATTATATTTGTAAAGTGCTTAGCATAGAGTCTGGAATATAGTAGGTACTTAATAAATGCTTATTCTGCTCTCCTTGTTTCCCAGCATATCTTTAGTGACATTTCTAGAATTCTTCCAAGCATAAAACAATGAAAGGGGCATTAGATTTGGAGATAAAAGTCGCTTGTTTGAACGTCTGTGACCTTTGGTAAATTACTTTATTTTTCTAGGGTTCATTATCATATCTGTAAAATGGGTAGTGGGACTGGATGACTTCTAGGTCCCTTCCAGTTTTAAAACTATGATTCTTTACATAACTATGAAGATGTTGCACCAAGGTCATCCTCAATTTACAGATAAGGCAACTAAGTCTTAGATCTACTGAAGGTCACACAGGTGGGAAGTAGCAGGTCTTCTGACTCCCAAGTCAGAGGGGTCCCTTTGAGGTCCCTTCCAGTTCTGAATGCTACGTGATTATGTTTTTCCCACTACAATGGTGAGGATACAAGCACCAGAGGCCCAGATCAGCTGAAGCTCTGGAAGGGTTTTACATATCCCTGTTTCTCTCAGGACACCTCCATCTCAGTAAGATAATATTTTCAGTGTCCTTTTCAAGCTTTAAAACACTATATGAATGTCAGTTATTAATTTCCAAGAAAGGGGTCACTGATTATAAGTCCCCAGGAGCAGCTCACCCCAATTGGGATACTTAAACCCCAGATATGGTCATTTCAAGTTTTGGATCAAGGTAAATGGGCCCCACTCAAGCACCATTCTAACTGGTGCCCATGACCATATATAGGACTGAATGTCAAAGAAACTTAGTTCTGCTTTGGGATTCTGAGTAATTCAGAAGAGCTATTTCAAGCTCATCTCTCGTATAGGAAACCCTATGGCTGGGCCCGAGCTAGAGGTAATAGTATTCAAACAAGAAGTCTAATCCAAGAGCTTGGGACACAGATACCATCACAGGGAAAGGCATATTCCTGGAGGGAAGAATCTTAGAAACCCCCAAAGGCCTCAGCTTGCTGAAAGTGGGGCATCTTGAGTATAAGCTTATGAATGGACTGATTCTGGAATCCTTTGTTCAGCTCACCAGCTTCCTATCTTTTCAGCTGCCTCCCCACTACTTCAGTCATAGCCAAGTTCCCATCATTCATAATCCTCTTGCCTCTTCATCTCTACTTCTGGACCCTGACCCAAATGGAGGTCATCGGGAGGATTATCTTACTTTGTGGAGTTATTCTTGCCCCTGTCTCTTATCATTAGTGCAGGTGACTGATCTAACTGTAGCGTCTCGGTGCCTTAGTCAAAGAGCTAGTGTAACCAGCTGTGAGAAAGGCCAGGTTGGAGGAATAGGCAGTTGCACAGACTCCAGGATGTCCAAATACCCTCAACAGATGTTCTTCCCTTAATCCTGGGCTCCGGTTTGCTCAAGGAAGAAACCAATTCACACAACACTGAATTTGTTTTAGTTCATAGCAGGGGCCAGGAGTCCCTGCTGGCATACTGTCACAGGATGGGGGACTGCCCTCTGGCCCTGGCCCTCCCTTCCTTCTTAGTAAGGATACTTCCTTCCAGTTAGGATGCCAACTCAATCTCACCCACTCATTACCTTCAGTCTCACCTCATACCCTGCTTCTGCTCTGCTCTCTCCTCCCAGATGGGGGAAAGGGAACTTTTCAGCAACTGGGTTGAGGTACTGGGCATAGGATGCAGTGGGGGAAGATGGCTGCCTCACAAAACTCATTAATAAAGCAACCTGGAATGTCTTAGAGGTAACTGACTACTCCCAGAAGGAAGCACTTTGCTTTTCCCCAATTCAATTTAGCAAGCAGTTAAAAGTCCACTGACTATATACAAGACACACTGTTCTGTGCTGAAGTAAGGGGCCGTGATGGAAAGATAACCCACTAGTGTTTTATATAGAATCACAGCTGAGGAGACCCTGGGCTAAGGGTATCACTGATTGGGTAAGGGTCTCTGTCTCATACATGACTCCAGTTATTTTGAGGGCTAAACTCCATCCTATTCCTATTTTTAAATTTTTAGCCACAAATATAAATGTGTGGATAGAAGTCTTCCCCTTTTTTCCTCTAGGTTGAATATGTGTGTGTACATATAATCATACACGCTTGTGTGTGCACACATATGTTCTCATATATGCTTTCCCCCTGTCCCCCAGTCATGATAGGAGAATAGTAATCTTTATTCAAACTACTCTGATTCTTCTTCTTTCCACCCCAATACACACACACACACACACACACACACACACACACACACACAATCAGGGCCATGAATAGGAATGAAGAGGTACAAGCACCAGAACTGCATCCAAATCTGCTGCCTAAAGGACAGCCCAATTTCTGCCCAAGTCATCTGGGGTCAGGCAAAGTGGGCACTTTTTCTAAGCCCCGATGAGGCTGAGACCAGTGAAATCAGGGATCAAAGAGGCTTCATTGATTTGAAATTCTAGGCTTCTCTATGTTGCTTCCCTAAAGGTCAGAAAACTAGCCCATCTCCTCTCTACTCCACTTTCAACCCTGCCCTGCCCTTGTTTTCCACTCTTTCCTAACCTATGAAGAAATAAATCATTATATAGCTGTTTAGTTGCATCTGTTGGCACCTACGTGTATGGGAACTATAGAGTATGTATATCCATCAGGTGGAGGAGTTTTGTACTAAAGGAGTGCCAGAAGCAGTTATATAGCACATCTGAAGGCTTCTATTTGGGCATAAGCCAAGGTAACACCCTTAAATGGTCCCAGAATGGGGAGCAGGCCAGGACAAGCAGGTAGGATGGGGACACAGTTACTTTTAGGGATTAGGGGAAGGAGGAGAAGAGAACGAATAATGTCCAGCGTCTAAGATGGGAAAGAAAATGTACAGGTGCATATATCTTCCAGGAAAGTGTGTAAACAGGTGAATAAGCTCCTCAGAAATGAAGGCCCAGGTGGAAAGGTTAAAAAGACACGGGGTCACCCAGGGGGAGAAGGACCGGACCTTAGTTCCAAATCTAACTTCCCTTACATCACAACTCAAACCTGGGTTAAGATATGACCTCCCCGATGTCTCTGGTGAGGGGAGTGCACCTGATGAGAAGGGGTGAGGTATCTACTCACCCTGGCAGCTCGAGATGAATAGGGATCCTCAAAGAGCGCCCACATCCGCGGCTGCCATCCTTTGCAGGTACCTGCGCCCCCAGGGCCGGCTCCACTGCCACCCTCGTGAGGGCCCAGCCTCTGCAGGGCCAGCTCCCGCTCGTCCTCTCCGGCCTCCTCCCCGGCTGCGGGGCCGCCGTCGGGGCTCTCGAAGATGTCCAGCGCCTCCTCGGCATCTCGGTGCTGGCGGTAGGTCATCCAGCAGCAGGGCTCCACGTCGGTCTCATCGATGCCCCAGAAGGTGAGCTCCTCCTCGAACAGCGGGCCGCACACGTCTGCGGGGCAGTGCAGTTTGCCGGTGCGGTAGTAGTTAAGGACATAGGCAAAGACGCCCGGGTGCCGGTCAAAGAAAAACTCGCTGCCGCCGCCGCAACTACTGCTGCTCCCCGCACGGCCGCCGCCCCCATCCTGATCCTGCCGTCCCCCTCCGTCGGGGTCCGCCAGCCAGGCGAGGCGAGTGCCGGGCAGGGTCCGCAGGGTGCTGCGGTAGGTCTCATGTCGCGTGCCGCCCACGTTGATAATGATCTTCTCCGACGCCTCGCCCTTGGCCATTTCTTCCTTCAGACATGTTTTGGACGGAGGCTTGTTCCCCGACTTACGCCCGCGGTACGAGGATACACACACCGAGCTGATCATAAGAAGCGCTGCGGGGCTCCGGCTTGGGGCGGCCGCTGCCCTCTAAACACCCTTCCTGAGGAGGCAGCGTCAGACTGAAGGGGGGGGGCGGAGGAGAGAAGGGGAAACGGGGGGGGGGGTGCAGGGAAGGGAGGAGGAAGAAAGAGGCAGGCAGCCCCCTCCCGGCGGTGTGCCTCTGCCCCTGCCTCCCCCCCCAGGGCACAACTCCCCGAGGCTCCAAGGAAAGGAGTTAGGTTTCTCAGATGCACAGGTGGTTGGGGCTTTGGGGAGGCAGAGCAGCCAGGGAGAGAGAAAGAGAGAAGGAAAGAGGGAGGGAGGGAGGGAGAGAGAGAGAGGAGAGAAGAAGGGAGGGGGAGCAAGGCAGCAGGAGGGGGAAGCGGGAAGAGGAAAACTGAGGGCCAGAATAAGGGACACAGAGAGGTAGGGGCACGCGCGAGCACGTACACAGACACAGACACAGATACACACACACACACACACACACACAAACACAACGTGAGCGCGCTAACACATACACATACACGCCCTCCTTCCCTACAGGGGCACACTCACACACACACCCTCCTTCCCCCACCCCACAGGGACACACTCAAACACGCACACACGCGTGTACACACACACACACACACACACAACACACACACACACACACGCCTGTACAGACTCGCTGAGCCCCGCGACACCCTCCACCCCCACCCCCCCGCAAAGCACAGAGAAGCCTCCAAAGCCGCACCAGCAAGGGCCGGGGAGGCGCGCACACACAGCCCGGAGAAGCCTCACACCCGCAGCTCCCGGAGCCGGAGCCGCACTCTTGCAGCCAGACCCGGACTCAGGGCGGGGAGCGCCTTCTTCCAAGCTAGGAGCAGTAACGCCGGCGGCCGAGGTGGCGGCGATAGGGGCAGCGGGGGCAGCGGTAGCGCAGCAGCAACAAGTCCTCGCAGCAGAGGCTGCCGGGGCCCGGTCGATGCTCTCACGGCAGCGGCTCCGCCTGCCCTAGCAGCTCTTGGTCAACACGAGGCAGCAGCAGCATCAGCAGCGGCCCCGGCGGTGGCGGCATGTGGCCTCTTCCCCCCATTCATAAATCCAACGCAGAGAGGGGGGAGGGGCGGGGGAGGGGCTGCGTTGGACTAGGCGGCGGCGCCTGCAGAAGGAAAACAAGCCGGTGAGGGTAGGACCTGGGGAGGCTCGGGTCCCTGGGTCCTTGGCGCGGACTGCGAGTGGGATTCCGGGAGGTGGCGTCTGGGTGCAGCGTTGCGGGGGCCGGAGCCGGGCGGGCGGGGGAATCCGACGGGGCGTCCTGCGCCGAGCTGTGTTAAGGGGCGGGGCAGTAGCGCTGACCAGAGCTTTCGGCGCCCTTAGCGGATTATCCCGATTGATCTGTGGGAGACCTGAGTGCTAGCACCTGAGCGCTTTTAGTACTGGAGGGCTGCGCCGCGGGTGGGGGCAACCTCAGCGGAGCGCCCCAGCTCCGGGGCCCTGGGATCCAGCCGCAATGGGGGCCTCGCCATCCAAGCCTCTGCCCATGTCGGGATGGGGGGCGGGGGGGACGACGTTTGGCTGAGAGAGAAAGTGGAGGGTGGGGTGTGAGATTGGCCAAAGAGGAGGGTGAGACAGAAGTGAAGGTGGTCCGAGAAAGTAGGTGGAGGTTCTGCTAAGGCTTGGGCTGGAGACCCAGACGTCCGAGAATCTTCTTGATTTTGCCACGGATCTTGGCTGTGGACTCCCAGCTCTGGAGGCTTTTCCTGACGGCTCCGCCTTACCCAGGCGCGCCCTTAGTGGGGTGGGATGGGCGGGGCGCGGGGCACGGGGCGCTGCGCCTGGACCAGAAGGGGAGGATGAGGTGCCGGGGCGCGGCAGCTCGGGGTTTGAGGGTTGGTTCTCTCTCGGGGCCCAAGATGAGTCCGCAACTGCGCCGGGCCGAGTAACCCTGTCACTGCCGGCGCTCAGCCCGGCGTACCGCTTCTGCTCGCCTCCCTCCCTACCTCGTCACCCTCTCGGGAGCTGGCTCTTCAATCAGCAGCTCCGCCCACTGCAGCCCCAGGGACCGAGAAAAAAAAAGGAGCTTTTGACCCCTGACCTATCTCCCCTCCCTAAGTTTCTAGTGTCTCCCTAAGCAGGTGCCTCTAAATCACCCATCCGCCCCACCCATTAGCTGTATTATTGGTGTTTCGTAGTTACTGAAGGTATTCCCCAAAGGTTGGGACTGGAAAGAGAGGCTGTCTTGAAGTGAGCCATCCATAAGATACTGCAGAAAAAGAGACCTTTTGATCTATGAATTTCGGCTACTCACAGCCCCAGGAATCTAAATTGAGGAAAAGAGCGTCTCGGAGGTATTTGTATGTTTTGTTGACAACCTGATGCAACAGTCACCAGCAATTATCGCAGGGATTGAATCAGGACATTGAGGAGGCGGCTCCTGCAGTTCTTGGAGTTTGTGACTGGGAGCAGAGTCTCTTGGGTCCCTTTAGTCTTGGGTAAAAATGGTCTTCCCACTGGTGGAACAAAGAGAGAGTGCTGGAGCTGTCCAGGGTAGTGGCCGAGTCTGGGACACCATTTATAGAGAAGGAAAGAGACAAAAAGGAGACAGGTCTTTTGGGGAGACAGGTATTCGGGTTCTATTCAGAGAGACTTGCTAACATACTAAAGCCAGATCCATTTTTGGGTCTTTTATTCCCCTTTTTGTCCCTCACCTGAGGTCTCTATAATAAAAGGACTTTATGCAGCCAGAATGTGTAATCAGCTTTAGGCCCATTCCATAACAAACTCTTCACTGTACCCCACATAAAGTAAGTTCTTATGCACTGCCTGGTGGCAGCCCTCAACATTGCCTCTCTTGCTATTATTTCTTATATTGTTATTTAATTTTTATGCATTTATGTCTTTTCTACCCAAGCTGGATTGTAAGTTCCTTCAAGGCAGGAGAGTAACAATTCTTTTTCCTCTGTCAGCACCTAAATACTGTTCTGGGCACCTGAAAAGCTGGATAAATATTTATTGAATGTTGAAAATATGAACCTCACCAAAAAGTCATGTTCCTCTCCTGAGTCTCCTTGTTTGGAATTTGTAGGGTAGACTTTAAAGAAATTACTTTATATTAAGGAGCAGAGTTTGGCCTAGCTGTAGCTAAGGTTGCCACAATATTTCAGCAGTCCTATGATACCTGTAAAGGTAACTTCCATTGGTGCAGACCACTACCTATTCACAACTTCTTATCCTATGTGATTATTTTCCATATCTTTCCATAAATCTTCTATAGAGTATCGACCCAACACAATATAGGCTTTCCTCTAGGTCTTTGAATATTTTCTAGCTCCTAGAAGCAGTCTAGTGGAAACCTGATAAACACCTGATGATTGACTAATTCCATAAGTACCAATCAGGTGCAGTGTTGGAGCTGTCCAACCCTTATCTTTAGCTCCTTTCTTTCCTGGGTAATAACATCAACACTACTTTTTGAACACAAAACCTCAAGAGTAATATGAGATAGTGTTCTTATGCCCACTATGTTTCTTTCTTTGTCCTTTCATATCTATACTTCTGACTCTTTGGAAATTCTTGTTTCATAGTTCAAAATCATAATATAGAAATCTGGGGAAGAACATCAGTTTTTTTTTTTTTAAATGGGTTTTTGCGTCATAAAGATATTTGGGATAGTGCTAAGCACTGCACAGTTTCCCAAATGTTATCCAGGATCCTCTTCCCCTCTTATTTAATTATGGGTGTAGCTTATTGTTTGACTATAGAGCCTGTCCCAGATATGTGTACCCATATAGATCCTAGATTGACAGTATCTATAATAAAATGAAGATGGGAGAGGGAAACAAAATATGAGGGTTCTCTGAGAGAAGTCTAAACACAATGTAATGGAATGGGTTAGTATTTTCATATTTTCAATTTATTATTGCCTTGGTGTGGCTTCTTTCACTGACACAGAGCCCAACCATTTTGCAATTTAAAAGATGATTTTGGAAACTTATCTGGCTAAAAAAAATGTTATTACCTTTCAGCCAGCCTGGGAATGAGCTTCCTTCACTTGGACTGGCTCTATGAGGATGAGCCTGTTAAAGGGTCCTAGCTCAAAGCTTTTCCAACATCAAAGCTTGTGTTTACTTGGTATAGCTTTGTAGAAACCAGAGTTATGGTTTCATAACTATACCATAAAGAAGACGCTTTGGAATAGGACTTTTCTGTGAAACTACGTATTATCATTAACCAAAAAATGATTGATAACAACATAGAAAACAAAAATCTATATAAACTATCTTTTCCTGTAGAGTTAAATGCATAGCTAATCCTCAATGTATTATTGTAGCTTTAGACCTTAGGTAAGCTGCTTTAACCCTGTTAGATGTTATCATATCTGGAGATATTATACTAAAGTCTTTTCTGATGTTAGTTAGTACCTGATGACTCTAGAGGATGCAAATTGACACATGATCACAGAGACCTTATTGTCCTGAACTCAATCTGACTAAGCATTGAAAATTTCATAGGTTCATACTCTGAACCTGGATGGGATCTCAGAAGTCATATATTCCAATTCCCTCCTTTTACAGATAAGGAAACTAAAGCCACAGAAAATTTTGTTATTCACCCCAGTCCCATAAATAATATTTACTAAAGAGGGATTTAAAACTTGGTCTTAACATGTCAAAATTAGGGCTCTCTCCACTATATCATACCTCCTCACTAGTATTTAACTGGTTTAGACTCAAAAAGGTTCCTCAATTTTTTTTATTTGAAAACAGTATAGAACTATTATAGAATAGGAAAGAGCCAAAAGGGGTAGGGAGTTAAAATGGATAGTAGGGAGAGGGAAGTTTGAAAAACCAGGGCAAAGGAGGTACCGGGTTAGATAACCCACAAACTGCATAAATAAGAATTTAAGTTAGCAGACAAAATTATAGTAATAGGACATATAGTGTCAGGGTTAGATGTCCTATACTAAGAACTTTTAGGAAAATGCCATGGAACTCTCTTGTCTCTTAGGAGTCAGAGTCGCCTTCCCTATTTCTCCAGAATCAAACTTTCTTGCCAAGAAACCATGAATAAACAACTTCAAAAGCATTCCCAGACTAGCTGGAATTGTGCCATTTCCCTATGCAAAGAGAAGAAAAAGGAGAAAAATGAAAAATGGTTAAAAATAGGAGAGAAACTAGCACTGTGTGGCTTAGTGAAGCTATCCAACACATTTTTGTTGTTTATAGAGTTGCAGCCTTAGCTCAGGCCATGTCAACTCATGTCCAGTCTATAGTAATAGCTTTCTAATTGGTCTCTCTGTCCCAAGTCTCTCCCTATTCCAACCTATCTTTTACATGCTGCCAAATGATTTGTATAGTATGGGCTTAGCTGTGTCATTCTCCCCACTTCAACAAACTCTAGTGACTTTCTATTATCCCTGGAGTCAAATACAAACTTCTCTATTTGGCATTTAAAACTCTTCTGTCATCTAGCTCTTTCCTATTTTTCTAATCTCTTACATGTTATTCTCCTCCATGTAGTCAGTCTATGGTCTTTTCATATTGGCCCTCTTGTTGCTCCTCACACAAAGAACTTCATCTCCAACTCAGTGCCTTTGTTCAGGCTGTCCCATGTACCTGAAATGTTCTTCCTCCTCAATTCCACTTTTAAGAATTCTTGGCTTCCTTCAAGATTTAGCTCAAACACTCCTCTCTAAGGTATCTTAGATTAGAGTAATAAGAAATCAGAGATGTCTGAAGAGAAGAAAGCAAAAGGAGCCTATAGAAGGAGTTATTGTTGTTTGTCCTTCATCCTCAAAGAGGACCATTAACATTAGGTAGGTGATTCATGACATGCAAGTGAATTGGATTTAAGTAAGGGTGGACTACGTAAAGTCACCAGCCTCACTTTCTCCTCTGAAGCCATTAGCAAGATAAAGATCAGGATGACTGGAGATGGCCATAGATGCAGTAAGAGACTGTGGCCTTTTTCAATAGAAGGGGTGATAGAGAATGAAAGGAAGATGGGAAGAAGGATGTGCTGAGAGCGACCTCTGGTGAGTAATATTAGTATAATACTCTACTGCAAGTTGGCTTCAGAAACAGAATTTTAGTACTGAAAGAAATCCTAAGTGGTATAATCCAAACCTTTCAGAAAAATTTTATAAGAAAATGCTGAGTGAATTAAAAGTGAATTAAGTTGTCTTTTTTTTAAATTTAATTTTATTTAATAATAACTTTGTATTGACAGAATCCATGCCAGGATAATTTTTACACAACATTATCCCTTGCAATCACTTATGTTTCGTTTTTTCCCCTTCCTCCCTCCTCCCCCCCCCAAGATGGCAAGCAGTCCTATATATGTTAAATATGTTGCAGTATATCCTAGATACAATACATATTTGCAGAACCGAACAGTTCTCCCGCTGCACAGGGAGAATTGGATTCAGAAGGTAAAAATAACTCGGGAAGAAAATCAAAAATCAAATAGTTCACATTCATTCCCCAGTATTCCTTCTTTGGGTGTAGCTGTTTCTGTCCATCATTTATCCAATGAAACTCAGTTAAGTCTCTTTGTCAGAGAAATCCACTTCCATCAGAATACATCCTCATACAATATCGTTGTCGAAGTGTATGATCTCCTGGTTCTGCTCATCTCACTTAGCATCAGTCCATGTAGATCTCTCCAAGCCTCTCTGTATTCATCCTGCTGGTCATTCCTTACAGAGCAATAATATTCCATAACATTCATATACCACAATTTACCCAGCCATTCTCCAATTGATGGGCATCCATTCATTTTCCAGTTTCTAGCCACTACAAACAGGGCTGCTACAAACATTTTGGCACATACAGGTCCCTTTCCCTTTTTTAGTATCTCTTTGGGGTATAAGCCCAATAGAAACACTGCTGGATCAAAGGGTATGCACAGTTTGATAACTTTTTGGGCATAATTCCAGATTGGAATTAAGTTGTCAAAAGGCATATATGGACTAATGTGAGATAGGTAAAAAGAAATAAAGGGAAGGAAACATAAGTCTCATTACCCTACTTCAGTACCTTTCTCCAAGATCAACGTCCCTTATTAATGATAATATAATAACTAGCATTTATGTCATTTTAAGGTATATCACTTTATGGTTTGCAAAGTACTTTGAAAATATTATCTCATTCCCTTTTTACAATACCCCTGGAGGGTAGGTGCTATCATTATCTCTATTTAACAAAGGAGAAAACTGAAGCAGAGAGTTTCATAGCCAGCAGCTGTATGAAGGTAGATTTCAACTCAAATTTTCTCAATTTTAGGTCTCATGCTTTATCTGCTATTGATCCCCTTTCTTATCATTATTTTTAACCTTGATATTCAGGTAGTTCCAATTATTACCTCTATGCAGATCATTTACAATTCTATATACCCACCCTCAACCTTTACCCAAAGTTAAAGTTCTGCTTTTTCACATATATTAAAATTAAAATTAAACTTTTCCATCTAGATGAGAAGGAAGGAAAGTATTGGTTAAGGAAAAGGATCAGAAGCCATGGTCCAAATGGAGAAGAAGGTTAGGAAAGGATTAAAAAAGGAGAGAGGAAAAATCCACTTTGTTCCAGAAAGGAAGGAAATGTAAAGGAGTAGAAGGGAGATATTTCAGTAGAATGAGTAGAGCCTGGGACAGGGAGCCAGAGTTTAATCCAGTGTCCCTTAGATTTGATGGACTAAATAAATAGGAGAAGAGCAAATAAAAGGAGGAAAGCAAGAAGAGAGGTAGTCAAAGGAAGAAAACATTGATCATTGGTAGCAGCATGTAGGAAAACCTACTAGACTGCATGGAGTGATAAAGAGATGTATTTTATTTTATATATATATGTATATATATATATGTATAATAATATAATGGGATCTTTGGAAGAAAATACACAAGGATAACTGGTAGAGGGCAGGTGAAATTAAAGAGCTGAGAAAAATGATAATAAATCGTTTGTATATTGCTCCCCTCACTAAATTATTAGCTCCGTGGGAGCAGCCATCACATTTACTTTTCTTTGTCTTTCCAGCCTTAGAATAGTGCCTGACACATTGTAGGTACTTCATAAGTGGTTGGTGACTTGTTGACTTTTTTTTAAACCAGCAGACAACTGTGATTTACTATCAAACTTGTCAAAAATCATACTTCCATCCATATGTTAAATGTTTTCTTTTTGGACAAGACCAAGGAAGAAGAGGTAAGGTATGCATATCTCACTATTTCTGAACATATAATCTCTTTTCTTTGATCTTCTTACAAGATCTTTCACAATGATTATGTGCAAGTCAGTAGTTAATATCTATAGCTGGCAAATAGGCTAATTTAGGCTTAATATCAGAAAAACCCTTTTCTAATTAAAGCTATATAATAGTGTAATGGGCTGTCCCCTTTCACAGTATCCTTTGATAAGATGATGAAAGGTCACTTACCAGATATGTTGTACTGAGAGTCCTTTTTTGGGGGGCGGGGGAGGTTGGTGACTAGCTGTAATGACACAGATTCGTTCCAACTCTAAAATTCTGGAAAAAACCCAAGGTTATAATGTTGTCTTGTTCATGTTTGAAGTTTAGTTTGGTTTTGAACTTTACTTGGTATCACATAAGTTGGTTGGTTGGTGATATCCTTCATTTGCTAAGAAGACCAAAATGACATCGCTATGTTAGGGTGAAGTTAGTGTGTCCAGTTGTGGCTGATCAGACTAATATGAGCGTTCTGAGCATTCCAATCATGTAAGTAATCATTACCAGGTATAAAATAACATTTAACTTCATTTTCCTAGATTTATAAGATAATTTAAAATGAATCATTTCAAAATTGCTGATCTTTTCCCCTGCTTTTATTAAGGTACCAGCAGATATCTTCTTTTAATATTGTGAGTTTATTGATTCATAAATTCATTCATTAATTTATCTGCTGCTGCAACTAATACATACTTTTAAAGAGTGGGAGAGGATTCTGATAATATCTGACCTGCCTATATCAGAGGGTTATTGGGGAAATCCAATAACACTGAGATAATGGATGTAAAAGCACTTTGAATGTTTACAACAATCTATAAACACAAGATCTTTATGTATATGTCCCGAGATTGCCTGCTAAATTATACTTTCTGAATTTGAACTCAAAGCAGAGGACAAAACTGGAAACTGCTTTGATTAGATTTCCTGGAAACTACTCTCTGAAAGCCTAGAAATAATTCCCAGAGATAATCCCTACAGCACTTTTTTTTTCAGAATTGCTTCCATTTTTCCTCTTATTATCAACAGCCCTCTCCAACCATGGAAGAAAATTTTGTAATGTTCTTCATATATTCTCTAGGCCTGATCAACAGCACATCCTGTTTATTGTGGTAAGGGTTAAATAATATGATTAGAGAATTAGGAGAAAAGTAAAACAAAACCTTCCATCACTCTATTTGGGAAACTCAAGCCCAATTTTTTTCTTAATTATAATAATACCATCATGAACAAAAGTAGAATAGTAACAAAATGATGATTTAGAATTGGAAGGGATCTTAGAAACCAGTCGATCTGACTTTCTCATTTTATTAGAAAAAAAAAAGTAAAGCCTGAAAAATTAAATTATATACCTAAGGTCACACAGAGGTAGTAGTTACAGAAGTTGGGTCCAAGTATACCCCATCAATCTGTCTCCCAATAATAATCATTGTTTACACATCAATAATGTGCTTTTTGTATGTAGAAATTGTAATAGCCAAGTGGATAAAATGCTTACCTTATAGTCAAGAAGACATAGATTTCCAGTTCTGATTCTGATACTTATTATCTGTTCTTAGAATCAAGAAGACATATCAAATTGTGTTTCTACTAGGTTTATTCCCAAAGAAAATCTTAAAGGCTGCCTTTTTGTAGAGGCAAAAAACTGGAAACTGAGTGGATGCCCATCAGTTGGAAAATGGCTGAATAAACGATAGCATATGAATATTATGGAATATTATTGTTCTATAAAAAAATGACCAGCAGGATGATTTCAAAGAGGCCTGAAGAGACTTACATGAACTGATGCTAAGTGAAATGAGAAGAACCAGGAGATCATTGTACAGCAAGATTATACAGTGATCAATTCTGATTGACATTTTTCTGCTCAACAATGATATGATTCAGGCCAGTTCCAATGTGTGATGAAGAGAGCCATCTACACCCTGAGAAAGGTCTGTGAGAACTGAGTGTGGACCACAACATAGCATTTTCACTTCTTTTGTTGTTGTTTGCTTGAATTTTATTTTCTCTCTCATTTTTTTCCTTTTTGATCTGATTCTTCTTGTGCAGCATGATAATTGTATAAATATGTATGTCTATATTGGATTTGCATATATTTTACCATGTTTAACATATATTGGATAACATAACCCTACTATCTAGGGGAGGAAGTTGGAGGGAGAGGAGGAAATTGGAACATAAGGTTTTGCAAGGGTTGGTGGTGAAAAATTATCCTTGTGTATGTTTTGAAAATAAAAAGCTTCAATAAAAAAGATAACATAGATTGCCAGTTCTGCTTCTGATACTTATTATCTGTTCAACCTTGAGAAATCACAGTTTCTATGTGACACAAGCAACTCCCTAGGACTTAATCTACAAAGTTATAGATGGGTTGAGCTCTGCTTTGATGAAAGAACTTTCCACACTGGGAGTTTTCACACTGACAAAATCATAGACCTTTTTTGAATTCCCATGCTTAGTTGGGCTGATCCTATGTGGACTGATGAATAGTTCATCCCTAGGCTGCCTTCAAGACCTTTCAAGCTTGGTTAGGCTTAGCACAGCTTGTACTCTGCTGAGAGATCACCTCCATAAGGTCTTTGAGACTCTAAGCTCAGAAGAGATCCTTACTCCAAGGTGTGTCTGGAGATGATGATGTTTTCAGTTTAAGAATAAAAAGCATAAATCTGAAGCTGGTGAAGGGTTCCTGAACCAAGGGAGTCACAGATCTTTGACAGTATCAAGGTATAAAATGCTGTAAGATTTACCAAGTGCTTTCCTCACAAAACATTGGGAATACATAGAATAAGTATTAACATTCCCTATTCTACAGAAAAAGGAAACTCAAGCTCCAAAACATTCCATGATTCACTCAGATAATTTAGCTACTAAGTATGGGAACTGGAATTTAAATCTAAAAAAGATTGATCAATCCAATCCACGTGTGACTTTTCCTCCAGCAGTTGGGACAATGATAATTATGGTTCTAGAAATTGAATCCTTATAATAAAAATAGCTGACATTAGTGCTTTAAGTTTTCCATAGTATTTTTAATGTTTTCTGTATGAGTTTGGTGAAAGGTCTGTGAGGCATAGTTAAGATAACAGAAGTTCAGGATTATGAGCAAGTAATTTTGAAAGGTAAAATTTCAATCTAATTCTTCCCAAACCCAAAGGAAACACTATCCTTTCAAGAAAGATACATTGCCTCTCAAGAAAGATCTCATCTCTCTCTACATGCATTAATATATCAACTAAGATTGCAGAAAGAAAGTACACAGGTCTTGGGAAACTCTCCAAGGCCAAATTCTCAAGGCACTCTGATAAACAATTTCAATGTAGAAGGAAAAAAAGTTGTCTAAAGGGATTGATAAAGATGATTCTTAAAAGACATGAACAAAAGATGGAAGTCATGGTTTGTTTGGGGAATAAATACAAAAACAGCATGTCCTATAGAAAAAAAATTTTTTTTTTTTTTTTTTTTTTTTTTATTGTTTCTTTTTTTTTTTTTTTTTTTTTTTTTTTTTTTTTATAATAAATTTTATTTTATTTAATAATAACTTCGCATTGACAGAATCCATGCCAGGATAATTTCTACACGACATTATCCCTTGCAATCACTTATGTTTCGTTTTTTCCCCTCCCTCCCTCCTCCCCCCCCCCCCCCCAGGATGGCAAGCAGTCCTATATATGCTAAACATGTTGCAGTATATCCTAGATACAATACATATTTGCAGAACCAAACAGTTCTCTTGTTGCACAGGGAGAATTGGATTCAGAAGGTAAAAATAACTCGGGAAGAAAATCAAAATTGCAAATAGTTCACATTCATTTCCCAGTATTCCTTCTTTGGGTGTAGCTGTTTCTGTCCATCATTTCTCCAATGAAACTCAGTTAAGTCTCTTTGTCAGAGAAATCCACTTCCATCAGAATACATCCTCATACAATATCGTTGTCGAAGTGTATAATGATCTCCTGGTTCTGCTCATCTCACTTAGCATCAGTCCATGTAGGTCTCTCCAAGCCTCTCTGTATTCATCCTGCTGGTCATTCCTTACAGAGCAATAATATTCCATAACATTCATATACCACAATTTACCCAGCCATTCTCCAATTGATGGGCATCCATTCATTTTCCAGTTTCTAGCCACTACAAACAGGGCTGCTACAAACATTTTGGCACATACAGGTCCCTTTCCCTTTTTTAGTATCTCTTTGGGGTATAAGCCCAATAGAAACACTGCTGGATCAAAGGGTATGCACAGTTTGATAACTTTTTGGGCATAATTCCAGATTGGAATTAAGTTGTCAAAAGGCATATATGGACTAATGTGAGATAGGTAAAAAGAAATAAAGGGAAGGAAACATAAGTCTCATTACCCTACTTCAGTACCTTTCTCCAAGATCAACGTCCCTTATTAATGATAATATAATAACTAGCATTTATGTCATTTTAAGGTATATCACTTTATGGTTTGCAAAGTACTTTGAAAATATTATCTCATTCCCTTTTTACAATACCCCTGGAGGGTAGGTGCTATCATTATCTCTATTTAACAAAGGAGAAAACTGAAGCAGAGAGTTTCATAGCCAGCAGCTGTATGAAGGTAGATTTCAACTCAAATTTTCTCAATTTTAGGTCTCATGCTTTATCTGCTATTGATCCCCTTTCTTATCATTATTTTTAACCTTGATATTCAGGTAGTTCCAATTATTACCTCTATGCAGATCATTTACAATTCTATATACCCACCCTCAACCTTTACCCAAAGTTAAAGTTCTGCTTTTTCACATATATTAAAATTAAAATTAAACTTTTCCATCTAGATGAGAAGGAAGGAAAGTATTGGTTAAGGAAAAGGATCAGAAGCCATGGTCCAAATGGAGAAGAAGGTTAGGAAAGGATTAAAAAAGGAGAGAGGAAAAATCCACTTTGTTCCAGAAAGGAAGGAAATGTAAAGGAGTAGAAGGGAGATATTTCAGTAGAATGAGTAGAGCCTGGGACAGGGAGCCAGAGTTTAATCCAGTGTCCCTTAGATTTGATGGACTAAATAAATAGGAGAAGAGCAAATAAAAGGAGGAAAGCAAGAAGAGAGGTAGTCAAAGGAAGAAAACATTGATCATTGGTAGCAGCATGTAGGAAAACCTACTAGACTGCATGGAGTGATAAAGAGATGTATTTTATTTTATATATATATGTATATATATATATGTATAATAATATAATGGGATCTTTGGAAGAAAATACACAAGGATAACTGGTAGAGGGCAGGTGAAATTAAAGAGCTGAGAAAAATGATAATAAATCGTTTGTATATTGCTCCCCTCACTAAATTATTAGCTCCGTGGGAGCAGCCATCACATTTACTTTTCTTTGTCTTTCCAGCCTTAGAATAGTGCCTGACACATTGTAGGTACTTCATAAGTGGTTGGTGACTTGTTGACTTTTTTTTAAACCAGCAGACAACTGTGATTTACTATCAAACTTGTCAAAAATCATACTTCCATCCATATGTTAAATGTTTTCTTTTTGGACAAGACCAAGGAAGAAGAGGTAAGGTATGCATATCTCACTATTTCTGAACATATAATCTCTTTTCTTTGATCTTCTTACAAGATCTTTCACAATGATTATGTGCAAGTCAGTAGTTAATATCTATAGCTGGCAAATAGGCTAATTTAGGCTTAATATCAGAAAAACCCTTTTCTAATTAAAGCTATATAATAGTGTAATGGGCTGTCCCCTTTCACAGTATCCTTTGATAAGATGATGAAAGGTCACTTACCAGATATGTTGTACTGAGAGTCCTTTTTTGGGGGGCGGGGGAGGTTGGTGACTAGCTGTAATGACACAGATTCGTTCCAACTCTAAAATTCTGGAAAAAACCCAAGGTTATAATGTTGTCTTGTTCATGTTTGAAGTTTAGTTTGGTTTTGAACTTTACTTGGTATCACATAAGTTGGTTGGTTGGTGATATCCTTCATTTGCTAAGAAGACCAAAATGACATCGCTATGTTAGGGTGAAGTTAGTGTGTCCAGTTGTGGCTGATCAGACTAATATGAGCGTTCTGAGCATTCCAATCATGTAAGTAATCATTACCAGGTATAAAATAACATTTAACTTCATTTTCCTAGATTTATAAGATAATTTAAAATGAATCATTTCAAAATTGCTGATCTTTTCCCCTGCTTTTATTAAGGTACCAGCAGATATCTTCTTTTAATATTGTGAGTTTATTGATTCATAAATTCATTCATTAATTTATCTGCTGCTGCAACTAATACATACTTTTAAAGAGTGGGAGAGGATTCTGATAATATCTGACCTGCCTATATCAGAGGGTTATTGGGGAAATCCAATAACACTGAGATAATGGATGTAAAAGCACTTTGAATGTTTACAACAATCTATAAACACAAGATCTTTATGTATATGTCCCGAGATTGCCTGCTAAATTATACTTTCTGAATTTGAACTCAAAGCAGAGGACAAAACTGGAAACTGCTTTGATTAGATTTCCTGGAAACTACTCTCTGAAAGCCTAGAAATAATTCCCAGAGATAATCCCTACAGCACTTTTTTTTTCAGAATTGCTTCCATTTTTCCTCTTATTATCAACAGCCCTCTCCAACCATGGAAGAAAATTTTGTAATGTTCTTCATATATTCTCTAGGCCTGATCAACAGCACATCCTGTTTATTGTGGTAAGGGTTAAATAATATGATTAGAGAATTAGGAGAAAAGTAAAACAAAACCTTCCATCACTCTATTTGGGAAACTCAAGCCCAATTTTTTTCTTAATTATAATAATACCATCATGAACAAAAGTAGAATAGTAACAAAATGATGATTTAGAATTGGAAGGGATCTTAGAAACCAGTCGATCTGACTTTCTCATTTTATTAGAAAAAAAAAAGTAAAGCCTGAAAAATTAAATTATATACCTAAGGTCACACAGAGGTAGTAGTTACAGAAGTTGGGTCCAAGTATACCCCATCAATCTGTCTCCCAATAATAATCATTGTTTACACATCAATAATGTGCTTTTTGTATGTAGAAATTGTAATAGCCAAGTGGATAAAATGCTTACCTTATAGTCAAGAAGACATAGATTTCCAGTTCTGATTCTGATACTTATTATCTGTTCTTAGAATCAAGAAGACATATCAAATTGTGTTTCTACTAGGTTTATTCCCAAAGAAAATCTTAAAGGCTGCCTTTTTGTAGAGGCAAAAAACTGGAAACTGAGTGGATGCCCATCAGTTGGAAAATGGCTGAATAAACGATAGCATATGAATATTATGGAATATTATTGTTCTATAAAAAAATGACCAGCAGGATGATTTCAAAGAGGCCTGAAGAGACTTACATGAACTGATGCTAAGTGAAATGAGAAGAACCAGGAGATCATTGTACAGCAAGATTATACAGTGATCAATTCTGATTGACATTTTTCTGCTCAACAATGATATGATTCAGGCCAGTTCCAATGTGTGATGAAGAGAGCCATCTACACCCTGAGAAAGGTCTGTGAGAACTGAGTGTGGACCACAACATAGCATTTTCACTTCTTTTGTTGTTGTTTGCTTGAATTTTATTTTCTCTCTCATTTTTTTCCTTTTTGATCTGATTCTTCTTGTGCAGCATGATAATTGTATAAATATGTATGTCTATATTGGATTTGCATATATTTTACCATGTTTAACATATATTGGATAACATAACCCTACTATCTAGGGGAGGAAGTTGGAGGGAGAGGAGGAAATTGGAACATAAGGTTTTGCAAGGGTTGGTGGTGAAAAATTATCCTTGTGTATGTTTTGAAAATAAAAAGCTTCAATAAAAAAGATAACATAGATTGCCAGTTCTGCTTCTGATACTTATTATCTGTTCAACCTTGAGAAATCACAGTTTCTATGTGACACAAGCAACTCCCTAGGACTTAATCTACAAAGTTATAGATGGGTTGAGCTCTGCTTTGATGAAAGAACTTTCCACACTGGGAGTTTTCACACTGACAAAATCATAGACCTTTTTTGAATTCCCATGCTTAGTTGGGCTGATCCTATGTGGACTGATGAATAGTTCATCCCTAGGCTGCCTTCAAGACCTTTCAAGCTTGGTTAGGCTTAGCACAGCTTGTACTCTGCTGAGAGATCACCTCCATAAGGTCTTTGAGACTCTAAGCTCAGAAGAGATCCTTACTCCAAGGTGTGTCTGGAGATGATGATGTTTTCAGTTTAAGAATAAAAAGCATAAATCTGAAGCTGGTGAAGGGTTCCTGAACCAAGGGAGTCACAGATCTTTGACAGTATCAAGGTATAAAATGCTGTAAGATTTACCAAGTGCTTTCCTCACAAAACATTGGGAATACATAGAATAAGTATTAACATTCCCTATTCTACAGAAAAAGGAAACTCAAGCTCCAAAACATTCCATGATTCACTCAGATAATTTAGCTACTAAGTATGGGAACTGGAATTTAAATCTAAAAAAGATTGATCAATCCAATCCACGTGTGACTTTTCCTCCAGCAGTTGGGACAATGATAATTATGGTTCTAGAAATTGAATCCTTATAATAAAAATAGCTGACATTAGTGCTTTAAGTTTTCCATAGTATTTTTAATGTTTTCTGTATGAGTTTGGTGAAAGGTCTGTGAGGCATAGTTAAGATAACAGAAGTTCAGGATTATGAGCAAGTAATTTTGAAAGGTAAAATTTCAATCTAATTCTTCCCAAACCCAAAGGAAACACTATCCTTTCAAGAAAGATACATTGCCTCTCAAGAAAGATCTCATCTCTCTCTACATGCATTAATATATCAACTAAGATTGCAGAAAGAAAGTACACAGGTCTTGGGAAACTCTCCAAGGCCAAATTCTCAAGGCACTCTGATAAACAATTTCAATGTAGAAGGAAAAAAAGTTGTCTAAAGGGATTGATAAAGATGATTCTTAAAAGACATGAACAAAAGATGGAAGTCATGGTTTGTTTGGGGAATAAATACAAAAACAGCATGTCCTATAGAAAAAAAATTTAAAGAAGTCCAAAATCTAGATTGAACTGAGGCTGATAATGAGTTCTAAAAACCACAAAAAAGGATATTTTAAATTTTATTTGAGGAAAAGAGGAGGATTGAGGCAAATTTAAGATGAATGCTTGAGCTGGATGATAATGACAGAAAGAAGACAGACTTATTCAACTTTTACTTTACTTCTCATCTTTTTTCTGTTTAAGACAACAATTTTTCTTTTACTCAAAAAGACAGAATTGAAATGGCTAACATGGGATCAAAATCCAAGACATAATGGAAGCACCAAATTGCCTTCTGATTCCAGTATCCAGACCCAGATTAATTTCATTCTCTAAAACTGAAAGAACATAAAGGTGTTAATGCAGAAGCACCATCAGGGAGGAAGGATTTAAACACATATCTTCTTGACTTTGCTACATACTCCATGTACTATGTGTGTACTCAAAGATCATTGAGATAAAACCAACAAAAATTATTTTATAGAGCTAGAAAAAGTAATAACAAAATTCATCAGAAAAAATATTAAGAATATTAAAGGAATCAATGAAAAAACTGTGAAGGAAGATGGCCTATCAGTAGCAGATCTCAAACTGTATTACAAATTAGTAATCATCAAAACAATTTGATAGTGGCTAAGAAATAGAATGGTAGACCAATGGAACAGATTAGGGACATAATACACCATAGAAAATGACAACAGTAACTCAGTAAAATCAAATATTTAAGCTTTTTAGACAAGAACTCACTCTTTTGACCAAATAAGAGAAGATTATGGGATATAACATGGATAATTTTGATTATATCAAATTAAAAAGGGTTTGCGCAAACAACCCAATGTAGCCAAGATGTAGGAGAAAAGCAGGAAACTGGGAAAATGTTTTTAAAGCACTTTTCTTTGATAAAGGCCTCATTTCTCAAATATGTAGAGAACTGAGTCAAATTTACAGGCATATGAGGCATTCCCCAATTGATGACTGGTAAAAGGATATGAACTAGCAAATTTGGAAAGAAAACAAACCAAAACTATCTATATTCATATTAAAAATGCTCTAAATCAAATTTGATTAGAGAAATGAAAATTAAAACAACTCTAAGGTACCACCTCATACCTATTAGATTGTCTAATATCACAGGAAAAGAAAATGACAAATGTTGAAGAGTATGTGGAAAAATTGGACCACTATTGCACTGTTGGTAGAGTTGTGAAGTGATCCGAGCATTTTGGAGAACAATTTGGAACTTTACCCAAAGGGCTATAAAACTGTGCATCCCTTTAATTCAGCAATACCATTACTGTATACCAAAGAAATTCAAGGAAAAGAAAAAGAACCCATATTTACAAAAATATTTATAACAGCTTTTTGTGGGGGCAAAGAAGTGGAAACTGAGAGGATGTCCATCAAATGGGGAATGGCTAAACAAGTTGTAGTATATTATTGTGACGGAATACTATTGTGTTATAAGAAATGATAAGCAATATGGTTTCAGAAAAATATTGGAAGATATATAGGAATTAAATGCAAAGTGAAGTGCTTAGAACCAAGAAAATATTGTACACGGTATTGGCAATATTGTATGATGATCAATTGTGAATGACTTAGCTATTCTGATCAATATTGTAATGATCCAAGAGAGTTCTGAGGGACTTATAATGAAAAATTCTCTTTACCTTCAGAGAAAAAACTGATATAATCTAAATGAAGATTGAAGCATAATTTTTTCACTTTTTTATTTTTCTTTCTTTGGTGGTTTTTTGGCAACATGACTAACATGGATATGTTTTGCATAAGATATCACAATTCCTGCTTTCACAGTAGGTGGAGGGAAGGGTGGAAGAAAGGATGGAAATTCAGAATTTAAAGTTTTTCCTTTAAAAAATGAATGTTGGGGCAGCTAGGTGGCACAGTGAATAGAGTACCAGCCCTGAAATCAGGAGAAACTGAGTTCAAATCTGATCTCAGACACTTAACACTTCCTAGCTGTGTGACCCTGGGCCAGTCACTTAATCCCAATTGCCTCAGGGGGAAAAAAAAGAATGCAAAAAATAAATTTAAAAATGCAATTGGAAAAAATATCATTTAGAGGAACAACAAGAAAAATCTCCAGGGCATATAAATATAATGCAATACTTTTATGAAGTAAGAATGAATGATTGAGGAAACCAGAAAAATGTTGGAAATTTTCTATCAATTGATCTGTGCTGAAGTAAATAAAACCAAGAAAGCAAAGAAACCAAGAAAACAATATACCAAATGATTATGATAATAAAAGATCACTGAATGAAAGATCAACTCTGGATAATAGGAAAAAAAATAATTTCTCCAGAGAAGAGATAATGAAATGTAAACTTTTGCTCTTCTAACAGACTGTATACATAGACATAGTTATATATGCACTTGCATCATCAACAGATGTGATCTCTATATAAGATGTATTTAGCTGAGCTGTTATTCTTTGCCTCAATGACTGCCCAACCCCTCACAAACTTGGATTGGCCAATTAGGAAGAAATTTAAGCAGGAGTATTCTTCCCAATATCTTTCCTTTACTCCTTCCTGAAGGACCCTCAAGCCATCAAGACCCTCTCTGAGGTAGCTAAGTGGGAAAACTGTTGTGTTTGTTCATAGCCACAGGATGAGCTAGCAGTCATTATCTACAAATCTTGTGCTGAGACGGAGGACGACCAGGTTTTAATAACTACCTTACTGCCATTTTTGAACATTGTCATCTAAATGACTGGTGCACCCCTGACTTTTGTATCTGATCTCCAATTGCAACTTCAAAACTTCTGGTGCAGAAAACAACCTGATAATAAAGTATATATATATAATTGTTGTCCTTGATGCTCATCGAGAACCAAAATGATATCACTATTTCCGATCAAGGTACAATGTATCCAACTGTAGCTGATCAGACCAATATGAGCTCAGAAGGCTCTATCAAAGATCAGACACAAATAGTACATCTGAACATCGGGAGTAGAAATGTCTCTGAATTTATGTGTTTCAAAGCAAATGGAGAAAGTCAGGAAGATAAGAGTTTTTACACTGCCTCAGACACTTACTATGTGTCAGCTTCCTTATCTATAAAATGGGGATAACAATAATAACAGGGTTGTTGTGAGGTTCAAATGAGACACATACTGTGTTTTTCACATCTTAAAATGGTTATAACAAGAGTAGCTATTATTCTGATCCATGACATTTTCCCTGAAGCTGTTGCTTTATATGTCTCTCCAAATTAGAGTGTAAACCCCTTGAGAGCAGGGTCAATCTTTTTTTTAACTTGCATTCATTGTACTTAATACAGTGCTTGGTACATAGTAAGTGCCTAATAAATGCTTTTTCTAGTTCTTCCATTCATTCATTTAAAAAGAGTCAGCATGACTTTATCCAAAAAAGCCACTTATGCTCACTTCCCTTTTTTTGGCAGAGTTTCTAGAATGGTAGATCAAAAGAACTCTGTAGCTATATTTTATTTCATTTGAGTAAAGCACTTGATAAAAATCTCTTATGCAATTCTTGCAGAGAAGAAAAAGAATTGTAGCCTAAGTAATAATACAATTAGATGGATTGTATTATTCATCTAGTTGAAGGGCTGGCTGCCTAGATTGTATTATTGATGAATTATATTGTTCATCTAGTTAAATGACTGGGCTAATAAAGGAATCATGAATGGTTTGATGTTGACATGAGGTCTACAGTGAGGTGTCCTAGGGATCTGTAGATGGCTCTGTGATATTTAGCATTTTTGACACAGACTTAAAGTAAGGTATAAATAGCATACTAATCAAATTTGCAAGTGGGTTCCACTAAAAGGAGCAAAAATATGTTGGAGGCAAAGTTAGGATCCAAAAAGATAACAGATTAAATTACAGAATACAAGATCTTTTGGTCCAGAATGGTTTACTCTTTCTGGCTTTGTATCTTTAGGAAGTGAAAAAGGACAAGAATTATATAAGACAAGAGCGCATGGATGGTCATCATATATATTACTGGAGGGTTTTACTCACACTGGTAAGATCACAGATTCATCAAAGTAGTGGGGCATTTTATATAATTCTATATAGAATACTCACAATTTAGGACATTCTCCCAGTACATGATGTGACATGGTAATTTGACACTAATCAGTACTTAACATATGTTTTGCTGTTGAATTTTTTGAACATTGGGCTGAATCTAATAAGAGGAAACATAATAAGGATATTCATATATAGGGTCTTAATTTTTTTCTTCAGAAATTCTATTTCCTAAGTAGAAATTTTCTAAGTGGAAAATGGCCAGGAAACAATTCTCTGTAAAGGACCTGGGGATCTTAGAGGGCCCCCACTGCCAATATAGCAGCCAAAAAGCTAGTGAAATTTCAGGTTATGTTAAGAGGTGTGGGTACAGGACTAGAAAAATAGTCCTGAAAGAAAGTAATCCCACCCCCTTTCCTGTCAGCTCACTTCTGCAGTAATATGCTCACTTTTAGTTGCCATATTTTCAAAAGAATGTTGTTAAGTTGAAAATTACTTGGGGGAGCCAAGAGAATAATCAAAGGCCTAACAATCTTGCTATAAAAAGACCTGTTTTAGGTCTGGAGGATGTTTGGCTAAAAAAAAAAGGAAAAATAGGAAAGCTGGGTTCAAATATTTGAAAGTCTGTTGTGTGAAATAGGAATTATAACCTGTTCTTTTTGTCTTCTAGAGAATAGAATTAAGACCAATGAGTGAAAATTGCAGGGAAGCAAATTTAAGATAAGAAAAATTTTCTTGACAACTTATACTATAGAAAAGTAGAGTGAGATGCCTCTGGGAGTTATCTCAGTGGTCTCAAAGTAAAGAATGGGTAGGGAGGGGGATCTTGGAGTGGGGATATTATGAGGGGCATGGGACAGATTAGACCTTTGAAGTGTCTTCCAATTTTTAAATTCTGGCATTGTATTTCTGTGAATCACATAGAAGCCAATCTCTAAGCAACAATTTGTGAGAGGCAATATGGCGTCATGATTTTCAAGTGATGGCCTCGGAATCAAAAAGACCTGGATTCAACTCTCACCTCTGATGTTTACTTGTTATGTGACCATGAGCAAATCACTTACCTTCTTTGGTTTGTGTTTCCTCATATGTAAAATGGGGATAAGCAAATTTGTCCTTGCCATGATAGTCTGTTCTGAAAATCAGAGGAGACAGTATATATAAAGGATGTTGCCAACTATAAAGCCCATACTGATGTTAAGTATCATTATCTTGAATCAATTACTCATCATCTCTGGCTGTCAGTGTCCTTATCTGTAAAATAGGAATAGATTCTTGTAACACCCACTACACTGAGTTATGGAGAGAGGGTTTTGTGAAGTGAAAAGTACAATATAAACATGAGCTGAAGGAGGGAACACAGTCTATGAGAAGAAGGACAGAAGGGCAGCAGATAAAAACATGATGGAGGGACATTTGAGGAAGAGGAAAAATATGTACTAAGTATTTGCTGTGTTCTAGGTACTATGCTAAGCACTTTTCAAAAATTATTTCTTTTGATTTTCACAATAACCCTGATAGATATATCATACCCCTTTTTACAATTATCAGTGTAATTATTGAGCTATCCTATGGGAAGGACATAGAAGGGATAGACAGGCAGACTTGGGAAAAATCAGACTTGGAGAGAGTAGACAGGTACATGTGGAGGGGCAGGCAGATATGGAGAGGCAGCTGGGTGTCTCAGTGGATAGAGTACTGAACTTCAAGTCAAAAGGACCCCAGTTCAAATCCAACCTCACATGCTTACTAGCTATCTGACTCTTGGACACAACCTCTGTCTACCGTCGTTTCCTCATATGCAAAAGAAAAAAAAAAAAACATTTATTAGGTACCTACTATGTGCCAGGCATGGTGTTAAGCATCTCACAAATGTTTCATTTAATGAAATTAGAATAAAGATAATTATTCCTTTCTCTTGGGTTGTTGTGAGGATCAAATATTTAAAGTGCTTTGCAAACCTCAAAGCATTATGTAAACGCTAGCTATTATTTTTAGATAAAATGCATCATGTATTACCTTTACACCATGAATGCTTTCTTCAGGAAAAGATGCAATAGTCAGCAAACATATCAAACACTGAATAGCAGTGGAAAATGAAATTAATTAGATCTTAACCAAACAGGAAATGATTCTTACTGATGTGGGTGTCATAGCTGAATCAGCTGTCAGAGTAAAGTCAGACCACTGACTTCTTAGAGCAAAGATCAGAACTAATAAAAAGCTAAAAGAAAGAATAATAAGGGGGAAAGGCACAACGTGCAATAGAAACAATTTAATCCTGAGCTACTTGAACAAGTTATTGTTCATGAAAAATGGGTAATTGACAGCATAAATGACATCAACACTGATTATAATAACTTGATGCAGAAGTTTAACCAATATGAATCAATCTGCCATTAAAAAAGGAGATCAAAAGTGCTTCAAAAGTGCCTTCGTCAGCAAACACTTGACTCACTTGCTGAGCAGGAAGAAATGAAGGCCAAAGGCAACACTGGTTTAGAATATAAATGAATGTAAACTTGTTTGTAAAGTCTTATGGAGAAGGATGATGGATGATTATAAACAGCATGGTCTCATAAATCAGAGCAAAACAGTAGAAGGGGAAACCAGTTTAAAGAAAGCTTGGCAAGAGACAGAAATAGGCAGAGTCATCTTTGATGGTATTTAAGCATGGAAATGGAAGGGAGACAACAAACAGCAGAAAACTGAGAAAAGATCTACAAAGGTTTTTAAATAAAAATTATTCTTGCCATCAAGGATAATTGAGTCATAATACTTGTATTCCTCTTTCCATAAATATTACAATAGACAAGAGTCCCAGAGGCATAAATGACAGGCATGAATAGTGGATACCAATGAATGTCATTGGAGGAAATGTCAAAATTAATGAGGTTACAGATGGACCCCAAAATTTGGGGGATGCTTTGCATCCATCTTGGGAGAGGGAAGAGGGAGTGAAGAAGATGAGGAAGGAAAAAAAGCTATGTCCTTGTGCTTAGGTTTCCCCAACCTGATTCGTTGTAGTTCAGAGCCAAGGGCTAAATCAACAGGGAGTTCTTCTGTTCAGAAGGGGAAAACAGAGTGGGCGGGTGCTTTCCTATTAGTACTGGGCTAAGTGTAGGGACTGGGGAAGTCATATTGCCAGCAGCGTATCCATCCTGTCTATATAGATGCTTGAATATGTGATCAATTCACATCTCTTCTCTTTCTTTGCCTGTATCTAGCCCGTGCATGTCTCCAGGGGGCCCAAAGAAACTGTGGCTCATGCTGACTGCCCAGACCCCCAGGGCTTCCTCCCTTTCCTCTTAAAAATCAGCCCTTGGAACTAAAATCAGAACCAGAGAACTCTAGCCAGCATCTTGCAGAATTACTCCCTGGATCCATCCTTTCCCAGAATCCTCTGTTTGAAATCCCTTTTCTGTGTCTGGTTAATTTAATTACTTTATCAGACTCCTTCAGTCAGGTTGAAGGTAATAGACTCTTTTACCACACAGAGACTCAGACCAAGACTTTATCTGATCATTTAATTAGGTTCTCCTAGCCTCCTGCGAGGGATCCTCAGTCTCTAAGATGAATCTGGCAGGTTTTCTAGGTGGAATTAGGGCCAGGGCATTGATCTTTTTGGACATTTCTCTGGGAGATGGGCTGTTTATACTGAAGATGAAGCCCTTATTATATAGTTGGGGAGGGCAGCCCTGATAATTTTTTTTAATTAAAGAAAGGTATTTTTTCCTTCTTATTCTTTCCTAGCTCATTGAGGGAAAATTGATCATAGATTTAGAGTTGGAAAGGAATTTAGAATTTATCTAGAGCAACAGCTTTATTTAACAGACAAAGAAACTGAGGCCCAAGGAGATTACATTAAATTAAATCAATATCACATATGTAAGTAAATTGCAGTCAGAATTTGGATTCAATGCTTTTAACTCCAAATTCAGCATTTATTCTAATGTCTTAGACTTTGGAGCGTGGGGATGATGAGATAAGTATTGGGCACCAGAATAAGAAACAGAACCTCAAAAAGCCAGACATTTAGAATTCCAATGTAGCACCCTTTCCAAAGCCACTTTCTAATGCCTACTCTGCTTGATATGCTGAGTCCCCAGAAGGCAACTACCACTACTATTACCTTTTAGATTCTTGAGGAAAATCTGAAGACCTAGTATTTCTAGTCCTGTGACTCAAAAGATCTTAGCAGTGTATTTACCACTAGTTTTTAGCCGATAGCATTAAATAACTTTTAGAAACATTTACTTAAATTGTGGAAATATGTATAGAAGAATTGCACATGTTAAACATATATTAGATTACTTGCCATCTAGAGGAGGGGGTGGAGGGAATAAAAGGAGAAAAAAAATGAAACACAAGGTTTTGCAAGGATGAATGCTGAAAACTATCTATGCATATGTTTTGAAAATAAGAAGCTTTATTTTAAAAAGTAAAATAAAAAAAGAAAAGTTTATTTACTGAGGTGGAAGAGTTAGTACAAAATATTCCCTTCAAACCAGGGAAACATTCTTCTACATACACAAGGTCCTTTAGGGGAGTGACTCAAATTTAAGGTTTAAAGGTTAATGAGGTACACATGTTGGGAATAGGTTTGGTAAACGTGTACTACAAAAGTACTAACACTGATACTTCTCCTTTTGTAAGAGTCCTCAAGAAATCCACATTAAGTACACTTCTCTATTGGGAAGCAAGGCGGCACAGAGAATAGAGTAATGGTCTTGGAATCATGAAGACTTCATAAGTTCAAATCCTTCCTTGGATACATACTAATTGTGTGATCCTGGGAAGCTCACTTAACCTTATTTGCCTCAGTTTACTCATCTGTAAAATGAGCTGGGAAAGGAAATAGCAAAACACTCCAATATCTTTGCCAAGAAAATCTCAAATGGGGTCACAAAGAATAAGAATGACTAAATAACATTTTTCTCTAATAAACTCTAATGATCAATAATACCTTTCTCAATTGAGATCATGGCAGACATTGTCCCATGTATGTATGTTTCTCTCCACTCCTAATTTTACATTGTCTCCAACTTGTACTTTCTGATAATATGGACAAAGAAAGGAAAGGAAGAGTAGGAAACTCTTTTCTTCTGAAAAGTGATTCCCTTTTAGGAGTCCTTTACCACTGGATTTAACTGCCACACAACTGCTTCCATTCCAACTAGCTTGCCATTTTTATGCACAGCCTCATGAGGTATGATTGATTGTCTTTTAATAATCACAAGTTGTTTTCTATGTTGAATTATCAGTTTTCATTCAAAACCTAAAGTCTCTATGATCTTTTAAAATTAATTAAGGCTTAATTCATATCATAATTCATGCCTTTGATTTATTGATTTTATAAAGATGTCAGGGCCTTCTGGGATTAATTGAGGTAGGGCTCAAACTTCCATTTTTACAAAAAAGTTTTTTTTTATTTACACTTACAAATTTCTTACCTCCCTCCACCCCTCCTCTCACCCAGGGAGATGGTAAAAAAAAAAAAAAGACACCTCTTATGCCTATGAAGTTATGCAATTACATATATTTCTGCATTAACCATATTCCCAAAAAAACTTAAGAAAAATTAAAAAATGAAAAAAATATGCTTCAATCTGCATTCTGAGTCTGCCAGTTCTTTGGAGGTGGGTAGCATTTTTCATCATAAATCCTTTAGACAAAAGAGCTCAAAAATGACAATGAAGAAATGCATTCCATATAACTTGTTTGTATTCACGATACTCTCCCTGAAAGACAAAGACCTTTTGTGGGACTGCTGAACAAATATTTCAATTTTTACATATTAAAAAAAAAAAACTAAAATTCAGCGAGCTTATAAGATTTTCTCAAGGTTACCCCATAGCTAATAGTGGCAAACTAATATTCTAAAACTAGAAATCCAGGGCATCTGATTCTTAATCTTCTGGCCTTTCTTCTATACCCTACTATCTTTATAGGATACATATAAGGAAACAAGGTTGTGCTGGAGCACTTGTAGACAGATTCCCAAGAGACAATTGTAAAATTTTCAATGTGAGCATTATACTTTAGAAATCAGCAAAATTTACAAATCAGGGCTTGATTTATTATTTTATTGGTTGTCTAGATTTAATAAAGTAATGAAGAAAATGCTAGTTATGCAGATTAATCTTAAAAGTGTGTTATAGTTATAAATTTATATATCTATACTATACACACACATACACATACACACACACACATATACTAAGAACAGCTAGGTAGTACAGTGGATAGAGCACTGGGCTTGGAATCAAAAAGACTAATCTTCCTCAATTCACATTCTGCCTCAGATACTTACTAGCTGTGTAACCCTGGGCAAGTGACTTAACTTTATGTATCTCAGTTTTCTCATCTGTAAAATGAGCTAGGGAAGGAAAAGGAAATTTCCTTCAATACTTTTGCCAAGAAAATGCCAAATAGGGTCACATGATTAAAACAATGAACAACAAAAATATGTAACATACATACATACACACACATTTGTGAACAGATACATAATGTAGTTTTAAATAATATTATTGGTCCTTCATTTCAAAGAGGACTAATGGCATCACAGGATTATGTCTTGACTCACAAATAAATTGGATTTATGTAAGGCAGAATTGCACATTCTTTCTTCCATAGTCATCAAAGTCTAGCAGCAGGACAAAAGTCAGGACAATTTGTTGAAGATTTGAGATGCAGTGGATGACCTTGGTGTCTTCTACATCTGACCAAGCTCTAAGCACTCCCTTATACCTGCTTTAGCTGCCTTCATGGTTGCTGGAACACATTGTTCTCATCCACCCAATCTGCTGGAAGAAGTTTTCATATGCTTGGTGTAGACATATTATCTTCAGCCTGTTTAGCCCATCTGCAGAGATGGTTTATGGAGGTGTGCTCATTGTTCATGCTACAGATTCTTAGAGCCCAAAGTAAGAGTTGGGTGAAGGTGGACACCAAAGGTGCATGAGCAGCACTAAGAATAGCTTATAGAGGGTATATCCTCTCTGAACATCCCATATATCCCATTTGTATAATATGATATAAACAAATATACATATATTTATAGTGCATGTTTGTTTATTGATGCATATATAAAAATTATATATATGTATATAATTACATTTTCCTCCAGAAATCTGGTTTGTTAAATATTTTTAATACACCACTGGTGAGAAGGAATTTCAGGGTTCACCTAATCCAATTTTTAATTGAATCATATCACATTTATAAAATCCTCAGCAAGGGACCATAGAATCTTGGTACATAGAGGTCCAGTAGCCAGAAACTTATGTTCTCAAAAAGCAATCCATTCCCTTTATGGACATCTCTTATTGTAAACTACTTCCCTATACTCAGTCAAAATATATTTACCTATAACTTTCACCCATTGATTTAAATTCTAAGCAGAATAAGTTCAATCCTTGTATAGAAAGATCTTTCTCTCTCCTCATTCTGAGCAGTAAACTCTTTAGGTATATCAAAGTCTAAGAGAATTGTTGATGGCCATAAACTCATACTAAAAGCAGAAATTTGGAATAAAGAATTTAATATTGATGCAAAAATCTTAAATAAACTATTAGCAATGAGATTATAGAAAGTTATCCTCAGCATTACACACTATGACCAAGTAGAATTTATACCAGGAATACAGGGCTAGTTCAATATTTGAAAACTATTAGCATAATTTACTATATCAATAACCAAACTAACAAAAACCATATGATTATTTCAATAGATGCAGAAAAAGCATTTGACAAAATCCAACACCTATTCCTACTTAAAAAAAAAACACTAGAGAGTATAGGAATACAAAGATTTCCTTAAAATGATCAGTAGCATCTATTTAAAACCATCAGCAAGCATCATGTGTATTGGAGACAAACTAGAACCATTCCCAATAAGATCAGGAGTGAAACAAGGTTGCCCACTGTCACCATTACTATTTAATATTGTATTAGGAGTGTTAGCTTTGGCAATAAGAGAAGAAAAAGAGATTAAAGGAATTAAAGTAGATAATGAGGAAATCAAATTATCAGTCTTTGCAGATGATATGGTATACTTAGAGAACCTCAGAGAATCAACTTAAAATCTACTAGAAACAATTCACAACTTTAGCAAAATTGCAGTATACAAAATAAATCCACATAAATCATCAGCATTTTTATATATTGCCAATAAAGTCCAGCAGCAAGAGATACAAAAAGAAATTCCATTCAAAATAACTGCCGATAGTATAAGATATCTGGGAATCTATCTGCCAAGGGAAAGTCAGGAACTATATGAACACAACTACAAAACACTTTCCACACAAATAAAGTCAGATCTTATCAGTTGAAAAATATCAAGTGCTCATGGTAGGCCAAGTGAATAAAATAAAAATGACAATACTACCTAAATTAATCTACTTATTTAGTGCCATAACAATAAAACTTGCAAGAAGAAATTATTTTACCGATCTAGAAAAAATAATAGCAAAATTCATATGGAAGAAAAAAAGGTCAAGAATTTCAAGGGAATTAATTTTAAAAATGCCAATGAAGGTGGCCCATCTGTGCCAGACTTAAAGTTATATTATAAAGCAGGGGTCATCAAAACTAGTTGGTATTGGCTAAGAAATAGAGTAGTTGATCAGTGGAATAGGTTAGGATCACAGAACAAAATAGTCAATAATTATAGCAATCTAATGTTTGACAAACCCAGAGACCCCAGATTTTGGGATAAAAACCTCATTATTTGACAAAACTTCTGGAAAAATTGGAAACTAGTATGGAAGAAACTAGGCACTGACCCACACCTAACACCACATACCAAGATAAGATTAAAATGGGTTCTGATTTAGACATAAAGAGTGATATTATAAGCAAATTAGGAGAATATAGGATAGTTTACCTATCAGATCTGTGGAGAAGGAAGGAATTTGTGTCCAAAGAAGAACTGGAGCTCATAATTGAACACTAAATAGATAATTTTGTTTATAAAAAGTTAAAAAGTTTTTATACAAACAAAACTAATACAGACAAGATTAGAAGGGAAGCAATAAAATGGGAAAGCATTTTTTACATTTAAGGATGCTGATAAAGACCTCATTTCTAAAATATATAGAGAATCGACTCAAATTTATAAGAATTCAAGCCATTCTCCAATTGATAAGTGGTCAAAAGATCTTAACAGACAATTTTCAGATGAAATCAAAACCATTTCTAGTCATATGAAAAGGTGCTCTAAATCACTATTGATCAGAGAAATGCAAATTAAGACAACTCTGAAATACCACTGCATACTTCTCAGATTGGCTAAGATAATAGGAAAAGATAAGGATGAATGTTGGGGGGTTTGTGGGAAAACTGGGACACTGATACATTGTTAGAGGAACTGTGAACATATCCAACCATTCTGGAGAACAATTTGGAACCATGCTCAAAAAGTTATCAAACTGTGCATACCCTTTGATTAGCAATGTTTCTACTGGGCTTATATCCCAAAGAGATCTTAAAGGAGGGAAAGGGACCCACATGTGCAAAAATGTTTGTGACAGTCCTTTTTGTAGTGTCTAGAAACTGGAAACTGAATGGAAGCTGGCTGAGAATCTGGAGAATGGCTGAATAAGTTATGGTATCTGAATGTTATGGAATATTATTGTTCTGTAAGAAACAATCAGGAGGATGATTTTAGAGAGGCCTGAAGAAAGTTACATGAACTGATGCTAAGTGAAATGAGCAGAATCAAGAGATCATTGTAAACAGCAATATCAATATTATATAACAATCAATTCTGATGAACATGATTCTTTCCAATAATAAGATGACTGATGGCAGTTCCAATGATCTTATGATGAAAAGAGCCATCTACACCCAGAGAGAGGACTGTGGGAACTGAGTGTGGACCACAACATAACTCACTCTTTTTGTTGTTTAGTTGCATTTTGTTTTCTTACTCATTTACTTTCCTTTTTTGATCTGATTTTTCTTGTGCAGCAAGAGAATTATATAAATATGTTTATACATACTGGATTTAACATATATTTAACATGTATAACATATATTGGATTGCTTGCCATCTAGGGGAGGAGGTGGAGGGAAGGAGGGGGAAGTCTGAAACACAAGGCTATGCAGGAGTCAATGTTGAAAAATTATCCATGCATATGTTTTGAAAATAAAAAGCTTTAATTTAAAAAAAAAGTAATAAAGAGTTTAAGAAATAATAGCTACATAGATGCATAATGGCAGCTAAGTACTGTGACAGATCTGAAATCAAGAAGAGCTATCTTTGTGAGTTCAAATCTAGCCTCAGATGCTTACTATTTATGTGACCCTGGGAAATTCACTTAATTCTGTTTGCCTCACTTTCTTCATCATTAACATAAGTATCTTTGAGCAAGAAAACCTCAAATAAGGTCACAAAGAGTTGGACAGAATTCAAATGACTGAACATTTGTTCAACATAATGTAGGATAGTATCATAATATATTGTATCATATAAACACAAAACACTTATCTGTGCATATTTGTACATATATATATTCACATATATTTGTATGTATATAGATGACATTCAACTCATTAAATTTCCAGTTCTGTCAGTCTCAATTTCTTGTTTCTCTCTATAAAAAAGCATATCTCTGCTAGATGTTTTGTGTTCCAATGTTCATCAGAAAGAAAATAAGGAGACCTACTTCTCAGTCCAAAAAAATAAGTTGACACAAAGCCATTATCTCAAAGCAGCCTTAAGTAGCTTTTTTACTGGGTCCATTGATTTGTGTGGGAGACCCTGAGGATCTCAGCACTGTAGAGAAAACTGCTTAGACTTGAGAATGTCACAATTTTTGTGATGTTTCTTTGTTAGAGGCTACCCCCTCCCTTACAATGGAATTTGAAGGTACAAGATTCCCATTAGGAATAATCCAGGTAACATGAATATGGAACCCTAAATCAGATATTGTCAGGAACAATGGATGGCATTTCAGTTCTAGACATTAGACATTCAAAAAATATGAAAAAATAAAGCCACTGTCTCTGAGCTCAAATTATCTGACTGACTGTTCTGCATTCTAAAATAGTTTGGCTTCTGAAGGTCTCTGGAGATGCTCTGGAAATGGAAAGATTTCTATCCCAAAGGAGAGAAATGTCATTTTTCTCTAGTATTAGATATTTTAAGGGTTTGTCTTCCACCTTAAAGAGATAAATCTTAGGTTCTTTACTTAAGCTAAACGAGAAATAGAAAAACCCACTTTTAATCATGGAAGAAGAAGTAAGTAACACTCTGTAATGAATGAAGCCATCGATCAGTCATGAACTTCAGAAACTGACCTTCTACAGGGATTAGACCATAAATGAGGAAATAGGAAAAGAAAAGAAATTGGATACCAATTTAATAATTGGTTATTTACATAACAAAAAAAATTCTTCTCAACTTAATTTGAAGACTTCAGCTGAAGCTCAATTCATGGTATCCATAAAATGTAATGAATGAAAAGTCCAAAAGACATAATTCTGAGGTTGTTAATAATTGATTTATTAATTATGGCTAGCAAATAATAAACTGAAGTTATGGTTTTCTCTTATAAACCAAAGATGCCCACTGAAGAAAATTGCTTAAAAAGTCTTTGGAAAAGGGAGGTATATGAGGATGGAAATAAACTCTGATTGGTTAAAAATCAATGGGGGGGTGGACATATTACTGAGGAGGTGGACAAAAATTCTTCAGCTCCTCCTGAGAACTTGATCTGACCATTATACCTACTCCTGGCAATCTAGAAAAAAGAATCCCTCTCTAGCCAATCTACTTTGGTTAGTTTTTCCCCTTCATAAACTGAATCACCCTAAATTTTGCTAAGTGCAATGAGCAGAACCAGGAGATCATTATATACCTCAACAACGATACTGTTTGAGGATGTATTCTGATGGAAGTGGATCTCTTCGATAAAGAGAGCTAATTCAGTTTCAATTGATCAAAGATGGACAGAAGCAGCTACACCCAAAGAAAGAACACTGGGAAAGGAATATAAACTGCTTGCATTTTTGTTTTTCTTCCCAGGTTATTTATACCTTCTGAATCCAATTCTCCCTGTGCAACAAGAAAACTGTTTGCTTCTGCACACATATATTGTATCTAGGATATACTGTAACCTATTCAACATGTAAAGGACTGCTTGCCATCTTGGGGAGGGGGTGGAGAGAGGGAGGGGAAAATTCGGAACAGAAGTGAGTGCAAGGGATAATGCTGTAAAAAATTGCCCTGGCATGGGTTCTATCAATAAAAAGTTTTTTAAAAAATAATGAATCACCCTAAATTCTAATGAAAGATACCAAGAACAAAAACTTACTTACTAAGGGCAAGATCTAGCCTAGATTGGATTCTGTTTGTAAGGTCTTTTATTTGAGTGGAGTCCCAATAATTAAAAATATCGGAAAATCCAATATTTTGGATTCTCAATATTGAGAACCATGTACCCAGAAAATTTGGGCAATCTCATCTATCAGCAATGTCCTTCAGAGCCTGACTAAATAACCAACATGGGGCTGGTTTCTAAATGAAGAAATAGGAAGAGAAAATCTTAATCTTAATTTTATAGTTGATTATTAAATGAAAGAAAGAAAGAAAAAAGAGAAAAAAAGAAAGAAAGAAAAAGAAGGAAGGAAGGAAGGAAGGAAGGAAGGAAGGAAGGAAGGAAGGAAGGAAGGAAGGAAGGAAGGAAGGAAGGAAGGAAGGAAGGAAGGAAGGAAGGAAAGAAGGAAGGAAGGAAGAAAATGAGAGAGAGAGAAAGAAGGAAAGAAAAAAATAATCATATAACTCAGAGATTTGTCCAGGAATAAAAAAAGAGAGGCAGGGAACATCAGGTGTGTGATAGATTAACCAGTGAGAAGCAGCACAAATAGTTCCCCATAAAACACCAATGAGAAATGTGGACAAGCATAGGATCTCCAATATTGTGAGGATGCTAATGTCTTCAATGTTACTGAAGCATTGTCCCTAGTACTGCTCCTTTTGAGTACTTCCTTTTCTGTGTCTGCATCTATCTTAGGACCCAAACTGGGGAGAGGAGAGAAATCCCTGAACACATCAATATTCTATCTGTTCCCAGTTCAATAAGACTAATCATCACTGGAACTCCCAACTGTCTATTGGACATTTCAAACTGGATATCCTAGACACATCTTAATCTAAAACCCTCCAAACTCACTGTTCTTCCCCCTAAACCCTTCTCTCTTCCAAATTTCCCTCTTTCTAAAGAGAGCACTGCCATCATTCTAATGTCTCAGGATCATAAACTCAGTATTATCCTAGATTCCTCACTCTCCCTCACCCACAGAACTCACTGTTTGCCAAGTCTTGCTGTTTTTATCATTACAACATCCTTCATATCCAACCTCTTCTCTCCATTCATACTTTAGTTCAGGACCTTATCACTTCCCACCTAGATAATTGAACCAACCCCCTAATTGGTCTGCTCTCAAAAGAAGATTGAAGAATCCCACGTACTACAACTCTAGTCCATCCTACATGCTGCCAAAGTAATTTTCTTTAAGTATAATCACAGAATTCTTCTACTTAAACAATCCCAATTCTTTCCTATTGCCTCTAAAATAATTCTTCTGTTTAGTTTTTAAAATTCTACACTATCTGGCACTAACTTTCTATCTATATTGGACATTATTCTTCTGCCACCCCAACATTAAAATCCAACCAAACAGATCTTTTCTTTAACCCTCACTCATGATACCCCATGTGATGGTTTTTGTGCTGTCCATTATCCGTGCCAAATATACACTTGCCAAAAAGACTATTTTTTGGACAACTCACACAAGTGCTTATAAGGTGGTCAGAAAAAATAATACAAGGACAATCTCAAGGTCTCTCTTAAGAATTTTAGAATTGAGTATATGATATGGAAGATACTGGCACAGGACTGCTCAGCCTGGCATGCCCTCATCAGAGAAGGTGCTGTGTTGTATGAGCAAAGCAGAATTAAATTATTTCAGAAGAAATACAAGATGTGCAGAGTTAGAGAAGCCAATGCAAATGTTCATAGGGATAATTTGCGTCTGACCTGTGGCAGAGCATTCCAATCTTGTATTGGTCTGATCAGCCATAGTTGGACACACTATAACTCATCTCTAATAGTGATGTCATTTTGGTTCTCTTAAAGAACAAAGGACAACAGCCAATCTATGTCTGGAGTGCACTGACTTGTAGAGTTCATTTCTTCCTTTAATATGCTGCTCAGTCATCATTTTCTCCACGAAACCTTCCCTAATCTCTCCAATCAATAGTACCTTCCTTCCTAATCTACCTTGTATTTAATTGCTTTGTAAAGCTAACCCAAAGCCCATTGGTCCCCGGACTCTTTTCTCACTGATGGTGATCAATGCCCAGAACTTGCCTGAGAGGGCAGTGAAGACACAACTGATGAGAGTGGGAGAGAGGTGAGCTCTTCAATTTTCTCCAAGTATCCAAGAGTTCTTTAGTTCCAAATTAACTTTACATGCTTCTGGCTAACAGCTTTAAGACATATGATGACTAAGATAAACTCCAGGTTGGCAAAGGAAACCCCTCTGAGAGGGACCCAACATGAGAAAAACTAGAAGCCTCCACCACGGCTCTATCCTTTACTTGCTTCTCTAGAGACTTGAAGCACTTCCCCTTGGGTGAGATTTAGGACTGTCTCTTGTTTAAGTTCTGTCATAAGAGGAGAGCTCCTCCACTTTGTAATGTCTGGTATACTTCCCCTAAGGGGCCTTCTTTGAAATCTGTTTTGCTCTGACTTGGATAAATAGGGCTATATTTTCTTGTTTTGTTTTTTGCTAATTACTATGTGTGTTAATTGTGGAACTGGTATTTTGTGGAAAGGGAATAAGCCTTGGATACAAAATTCGGGGTCCTGCTTCCTCCATTAATAAAGCTAAATTAAAAGTTAGCATCACTAACAATAGTTAAGGGAATAAATAGATACAACCCTTCCAAGCTTGAATTGGTCTAATCAGTCACAGTCAGACACACTCTACCCTGACCCCAACATAATGATGTCATTTTTGGTTCTCTTGGAAGCAGTCAACCAACTAATGAATCAATATGTAATCCTAGCCTAATATCCAATCTCTCTAAGGAAAGACAAGTAGCCACTAGCCCCAATTTCTCTCTTCCTTTCTGTGAAAGAATTAAAATCTCCCTTGGTGAAAGGTAAAGGGATAAAAGGTTAGAATTGCTATTCTGTCTCCCTTTAAGCCACATAACAATACCCCCATGCTACACATGGAGGACAACCTTTGTTGCATATATTTGGATATATTTGCACTATTTATATTTTTTAAATATAATGTCTCTTCCATTAGAATGCAAGTTTTTTGAGGGTAGGAACTGTTTCATTCTTCCTATTTGTTGAGTGATTGATCATTTCTGCACTGTGTTTTTAATCTTTAATTATATTATTGGGCTACATATTTTAGCCCAATATTGTAGCCCACAGGTACATATTTGGCTAAAATATGTACCTGTGTAATTAAGTATAAGGTAATTAGAAGAAGAAGGAAATATGAATGATTGGTGGAGTGGGTGAAGAAGTAGCAAGTAAGATCTCCTATAAAAAGGGCCACCTGAGTTGAGCCTTAAAAATAGCGAAGGAATCTGAGAGGCAGAGATGAAGAGGGAAAGCATTTCTGGAATGGGTGACAGCCTTGGTCGAGGAATGGCCCCAGGAGATGGAATGTCATGATCAAGAATAGCTGTAGCCTAGTTTGGCTAGACCATAAAGGGGGAATATAGAAAGATACCTTCGAAATGAGATATCCAGGGTTTCAAATGCCATGCTGAGTTACTATTTTATGCTAGAGGCTGGAGAATTTAATTCAACAAACCTTTTTAAAATTATCTAGTATGTCTAAATAATTATGATAGGCACCATATATGGATACAAAGATGAAGAAGAAAGAGACCCTGCTCTCAAGGAGCTTATTTCTTCTTAGGGAAATGGAACCCAGTTTTAGAGATATGATACTGTAACCCTAAGACAAGCAATAAGGTTAAGAAGAATGTTCAAGGGGAAAGTTCCAGGAAGAGATAGGAGGGGAAGGCGCTATGTGATACAGTAGAAACAGCAACAAAGTTAGGTCAGGAGGCTTAAGTTTGAATGTCAGCTCTGTCATTTATGACTTCAGTTAACTTGGGCAAATTACTATGGGCTTTAGTTCCACATTCAGTTCAGTTTCCACATATGCATATAAGGGTTAAGTCTAGAAATTCCTGAGGTTTTGGTCCCCAAGAATAGCTTGAACCTAAGATTGCCTTATCACGATGATCCAGTAAGTGATGACTCAAATACTATCTGTGGCTGTTAACCTTTGAACCTTAAACCAAACTGACCCTTACTGATACCCAGGAAAAGAGCAGAATAGTCGACAGCCCATCTCTGACTCTAGCCTCTCCTCTAACCTGGACTCCCCCTCTAGACACCCAGGTTCCTAAATCTTCTTGCCCTCCTCAACTTTATCAGTTTCTCATTTTCTCTCAGTTAAGTGTAAGGTGTCAAATGTTTTTATTAATGCCATCTATAGTTATGGAAAAAATGCTCTAAATCACTATTGATCAAAGAAATGCAAATTAAGACTACTCTGAAGTACTACTTCATACCTCATTGGCTAAAATGACAGGAAAAGATGATAAATATTAAAAGGAATGTGACAAAACTGGGACATTAATGCATTGTTGGTGGAATTGTGAAATGATCCAATCATTCTGGAGAATAACTTGTGCACAAAGAGCTATAAAATTATAAAACTCTTTGATCCAGCAGTATTACTACTAGGTCTATATCCCAAAGAGGTCATAAAAGAGGGGAAAGAACCCACATGTGCAAAAATGTTTATAGCAGCCCTTTCCGTAGTGGCAAGAAACTGGAAATTGAGTGGATGCATATCAACAGTGGAATGACTGAATAAGTTATGGTATACACATGTAATGAAATATTACCATTCTTTAAGAAATGATGAGCAGGCTGATTTCAGAAAAACCTGGAAAGATTTTGCGTGAACTGATTCTGAGTTAAGTGAGCAGAACCAGGAGAACTTTGCACATACAGGAGCAACATTATGTGATAATCACTATGATAACTTAGCTCTTCTCAGCTATTTGCTGATCCAAGACAATTTCAGTAGACTTGGGATGGAAAATGACATTCACATAAAAAGAGAGAACTATGGAGACTGGTTATGAATTGAAGTATAGCATTTTCAACTTTTTTATTTGGTTATTTGTTTTTTCTTTCTCGTGTTTTTTTCCCTTTTGGTATGTTTTTCTTACATAACATGATATATATGGAAATATGCTTAAAAGGATTGTACTTATTTAAGCTATATCAGATTGTTTATTGTCTTGGGAAGGGAAGAAGTAAGGGAGGGAGAAAGAAAAAATTTTGCAACAAAAAATCTTACAAAAATAAGTGCATTTGGAAAAAATAAAATATTGAGGGAAAAATTTTCAGAAAATTGTTAAACATTTTTACCAGCTTACCATTGTGTTTTAATACTTGGAATATATTTGCATTTTTACCAAAGGGTGCTTTGTGTTGCCCCAAGAACACAGAATTTGGGATCAGAGCACTTGAATTTGGATCTTAGGTCTACTACTTAGAACCCATGTAACTTTGGAACAGTTATTTCCCCTTTTCTGGCCTCAGTCATTTCTAAGACTTTTTGGAAGTAACTCAAGTAAAGAATGATGGTAAAACTTCTGAAGATGTTCATGCATACATTTCTAAAGAATCCTCAAATTTCCATTTTTCCTTTGCTGTTCAGATTCACTCGCCAGTCAGCTACAAGCATTTATTAATTAGATGTTTACTATATGTTAGGCATTATGATAAATGTTAGGGATGCAAAGAATGGCAAAAAATATTGTTCCTTCCCTAAAGGAGCCCACATTCTTTTTTTAGGCTATTTATTTTTAATACACATTGTTTTATGAATTGTGTATGGAGAGAAAAATCATGAGAGAGATAAAAAAAAACAGGAAAAAAGAAGTGAACATAGCATGTGTTGATTTACATCATCTCCTTAGTTCTTTTTCGTGGATGCAGATGGCATTTTCTGTCCAAAGTCTATTGGGATTGTTTTGGATCACTGAACCACTGAGAAGAACCAAGTCTTTCATAATTGATCATTGTACATCCTTGCTGTTATTGTTTAGTCTTTCATAGTTGATCATTGTACATCCTTGCTGTTATTGTTTACAATGTATTCCTGGTTCTGCTTGTTTCATTCATCATGGGTTCATGTAAATCTTTCCAGGCTTTTCTAAAACCAGTTTGTTCATCATTTTTATAGAACAATAATAATCCATTACCTTCATGTACCACAACTTGTTCAGTCATTCCCCAATTGATGGCCATCCATTCCTTTTCCAATTCTTTATGATTTCTTTGGGATACGGACCTAGTGATGGCACTGCTAGATCAAAGGATATGAACAGTTGTATACCCTTTGGGTATAGTTCAGATTGAGGAGTCATATTCTATGGGGAAGACAACAACATGTAACATGGTATATAAAATTATACAGTATATAAATGAGATGTCATCAATCAATCAAAAAATTTATTAAGCACCTACTATGTGCTAAGCTAAGATAGTCCTTGCCATTAAGGAGTTTCCACTCTACTGGGGAAGGTAGTGCTATAGTACATACAGTATAAATGGAAGGTCATCTCAGAAGGAAGATCTTGGGTAGGGACTACTGGGAAAATCTTCTTTCTGAAAGTGGGATTTCAAGTGAGTATTGCAAAGAATCACAGGTAAGTAGGGCAAACCATCGAGGTCTAGGGATCAGAACAAGACGCAGGGAGAGAAGACCAAGTCCCACATGGGATGAACAGCAAGCAAGTCAATGCTTCTGTCTTGCAGAGATGTAGAAGGAATCAAGTGTGAGAAGACTGGAAAAGTAGGATGGGACCAGTCTGTGAAGGGTCTAAAGACTCAAACAGAGGGTTTTATCTTTGATTCTGGAAGTAATAGGCAATCACTGGAGTTGAATGAATAGCAAGGGGGTGGGGAGAAAAGGGTCACACAATCAGATCTTCAATCTACTGATTGGATACTTAGATTCCTATGTTTCTGTGGTCTTGTGATCTTTTAGGGTTTCAACTTACCCTTTAGTTTCCTAGGATGAGAGGGAGATGGGCATGAAGAAAGCTTGATTCGGGAACAACCAAGGCTAATGCTTAGATGTAGAAAAGGATTGGAAATTTCCACAGACTTTTCTCCCCTCTGGTGGTCATACCTGAAATAACTTCTGCCCCTGAAATCAGAAGAGAGCTGATCCAGAGCCTGCCCAATCACAGTGTTATCAAATTTTGGCACTAGAAGGGACCTCAGAGGCTATCTCATCTAACTTAAACCAGACAAAAATCTCCAGAGTAAAATAATAAAAATAGTTAACATTTATATAGCTCTTTAGGGCAGCGAGGTGGCACAAAACATAGAATTCTAGACCTGAAGTAAAAAATTTTTTTTCATCTTTATGAGCTCAAATTCAGCCTCAGACACTTAAGAGCTGTATGATCCTGGAAAGTCACTTCACCCTGTCTGCCTCAGTTTCCTTATCTGTAAAATAAGCTGGAAAGGGAATCACAAATCACTCTAGTATTTTTGTCAAGAAAATCCCAAATGGGTTCAAGAGGAGTTGGACATAACTGAAAACAACTGAATACTCTGACAAGGGAAGGCGATAGGATGGATAAGAAAAAAGGGAAACCCCAAAATTGTGCCACAAAAGTCAGACATCACTGAAACGGCCAAACAACAAAATGGCACTTTAAGATTTGCAAATCACTTTACAAATATTATCTCTTGTGATTGTCACAACAACCTTGAAATTACTATTATTATCTCCATTTTGTAGATTGAAATTAGGTGATTTATTCAGGGTCATAGTAAGAAGCTTAGGACCAATTTGAACTTAGGTTTTCCTTACTTCAGGCCCAGTGCTCTATCCACTCAACAAATGGTCATGCTGCTTCTGTTTGAAGATCTCCAGGGAGAGTGAACTCACTGTTTTCTGAGGTAACATGTCCAAAAGTTGAATATGTTAATCTTAATATCAAAATGTTTTTCCTCACATCAGCCTGAAAACTGTCCCTTTGAAATTTCTATCCATTGGCTCTCTGTGACCAAAAAAACCAAGTCTGATCACTTTGGAACATCCATCTGCTATTTTCCATTGATGAGTTCTTTCCAGGGCCTTTATTTGGGGGAAGGACCCACCAGCCATGCTTCACGCTGACTCTCTTGCATTTTGCCACCATAATCCAGTTGCCTTCTCAACTTGGAACAATTCTCTACCATACTGGGTTTCTTGTTCCATGTTGATTTCCTTCCTGGGCCCTCGTTTAGGGACAGATCTAGGTTGACCATGCTTCATTTTCATTTTGCTGGCTGTTCTTCTGATTCTCTAGACTTTGCTACCATGCCTTTGCAGAATGTGTTCCCATTTGGATACTTCCTCAGTATCCTTTTCCAGCTCCCTTTTACATATTGTTATATATCTCCATTAGAATATAAACTTCTTGAGGGCAGGGATTGTCTTGCTCTCACATATTAAGGGCTAAATAAATGATTGTCACTTTCTGATTGCCTTTCCTTCGTGATAGCCCTTCAAACACTTAAAGATATTGATCATATCCTCTTGAGTTTTCTTTTTCACAGGTTAAAAGTCCATTCCTTCCATCAATCTTTACATGTCATGGACTCAATGTCCTTCACTATCTTGGTTTCCTTCATCTGAATGTTTTTTCATTTACTCACAATCTTCCTAAACTGTGATGCTCAGAATTGAACTCAATAAACACCATAAACCAGATAACCTTGGAGGATCCTTAACTCCTGCCCCTCCCATCTCTACCCTGCCTGGTTGTTATGGTTACAAATACTTGCCTCTCCATCATATGGTACCTGAGAGGCTTCATGCTTCCTACCCCTGAATTCCTGGAGAAGGATCAGGTAGAAAGCAAAATCTGTTCTCTCTAGCTCTGATTGATCTCAGTGCTTGGCTTACAAGAAGTGCTTAATAAATGCTTATCAACTTGATATTTTCTCACAGATTAGAAATCCTTGGAGAAGTGGCTCTTCTCCAATATTAAGTATCATTTCTCAGCCTACACTTATATCTGGCAGGTCAGGCTATTGCTACACACATGGTCTACTAGGATTTCTGCAAAGAATTGCTCTCTCAGCTTGGTGCTGTAGTGCATCCAGGGGTCCTCAAACTTTTTAAATAGGGGGCTATTTCACTGTCCCTCAGACTGTTGGAGGGCCGGACTATAGTAAAAACAAAAACTTTGTTTTGTGGGCCTTTAAATAAAGAAACTTCATAGCCCTGGGTGAGGGGGATAATTGTCCTCAGCTGCCGCATCTGGTTTGTGGGCCATAGTTTGAGGACCCCTGTCAGATGAGAGTATTGAGCCTGGAGTCAGGAAAACCTGGGTTTTCTGACCTCAGATGCTTGCTAACTGTGTGACATTGGGAAAATTGCTTAACCTTTGTTTTTTTATCTGCAAAATGGAGATAACAATAGCACTTACCTCTTAGAGTTGTTATGAGATCAAAGAAGATAATGTAGAAAGTGTTATTTATATATAAAATGCTTAAAACACTCTATCAGCGCTAGGCATTTATTGTTGTTATTCAGTTCTTTTTCAGACATGTATAACTTCCTGATCCCACTGGGGTTTTCTTGGCAGGGGTTTGCCACTTCATTCTATTTTGCAGATAAGTGAACTAAGGCAAATAAAATTAAGTGAGGGTGACATAAGCCTGTAGCTACAGGCAGATTTGAATTCATAACAATGAATCTTGGATTCTGAGTCAAGGCTCTATGAACTAAGGTGCCACCTAGGTATTTATGTATTATTATTATTATTATTATTATTATTATTATGTGTTTTTGAGGCAATTGCTGAGGGTCACACAGCTAGTCAGGGTTAAGTATCTGAGGCCATATTTGAACTCAGGTCCTCCAGACGCCATCTAACTGCCCCCAATCTATGTATTTATTATGGTATTCTTATGAACAATATAGTGATATATGGACTTTATGATTGCAAAGTGGATTCATGACTGGTTTTTGAAGGATAGGCACTGTGCCCATGATTTCAATGTTGCAGAAAACTCCCAGATCAGAATCCCTTTACCAATGCCAGTGGGCACTTTCTCTCAAATTTCAGAGTAGTAAAGAACATAGATCTCTGCTCCAGACCCAGTGCTCTATCCACTATTCCACCTGGCTGCCTCCCAGATAATAAATGGTAGAGCTAGAATTCAAATTCAGATCCTCTGAGTCATAACCTAGCTTTCTGTCTACTGTGTCATGCTGCTTCACACAGGACAAGTGGGCCGTCTCATCAGGTTTAGCAGACCAGGTAGGTTCCATTATTATCCCCATTTTACAGATGAGGAAACTGACAAAAATAGAGGTTAATTGATTTGACCAGAGTCACACAGCTATTAAGTGTCTGAGGTAAAATTTGAACTCAGATCTTCCTAACTACAAATCCAGCACTCTATTTATTGTACTATCTAGCTGCCCCTTTTATCTAAATCGATATCTTGTGCTCTTCCCAGAAAGGTGCAGGAGAGTGTTGGGGAAATTTTCGAAGGGAAGTCCTTTGATTATTTATTTAATCATACTCACAGGATGTCCTTTACATTACTGCTTTTGTGAAAACACCAAATGGATAGCTGTTTTTCAGATGATTCTAATAGAAGTAAAATAACAGTCCTTCCTCCTTCTGTCCCAGACTGACCACAGCTGGTGTGTTGATTTTAACTACTTGAAGATTGACAGATATTAACTACCTGAAGTGTAATAGAAGAGGAACCAGAAATGTGGAGAGATCTTCATTGAAGGAGCTGGGAAGATTGAGGGGGGCCTATGACTGCTACATTTACATATTTGAGGTAGTCTGTAATAGAAGAATTAAGTTTACTCTACTTGATCCCAGAAGGTAGGATTTGGGCTCGATATAAATAGAATCTCTTTTGCATTTTGAGTTTGAACAATTCTTGGGGGTTCCTGCCAACTCTAAGGGTGGATGATAGTTTGCAATCAGCTGTAGGGGTGATGGAGGCATCTCAAAGCTCCAAAGCCCTTGTCCCTGCAGCCTTGTGGGAAGCCGGGGGCAAGCAGAGACCCCTGCTCCACATTCACTGCATGGCTCCTCTCATCCCACCTTCTTTTCTCGTAGGATCACAGATTGAAATGAAAGGGACCTTAAAGGGCATAAAGTTGAATTCAGAAAAGGTTTGTTTTTTTTTAGCTCTGAGTCACAAATTCATGGCTTCCCTTGCTAGACCCCTTCTCTCCCTAGTGACTTTCTCCTGAGGCCCCCATTTTGGAGAGGGGCCCAAGCTGACCATCCTTCATTTATCTCCCATTTATTTCTTCAAGCTTCACCTGTGGTCTCCCTCTGAAATTTTCCTCAGTGATTGGGGCCTTTTCTCCCTGTAGCATCTCTCTGACACTGTCTCCCTTCTGTTTATCACCTTCCCACATTAGACTGTAAGCTCCTTGAAGGCAGGGACTGTGTTTTGGCTGTATCCCAGAGTTTAGCATAGTGCTAACACGGGAGTAAATAGTTAATGAACGCCTGTTATTGTCCTGATTCCTGGCATTCTATTCTCTATATATCTTGGCTCTGGCTCTTCCCTGGGTACAGATTCCTCCAGAATCCCTCCCAAACTTTTGAGATCCTTCCCTTTAAAGCCAGTACTTTAGTACTGCTTATCAAAAAGAACCATTACCTTCTTTACTCTATTTTTCAGAACTTTCCCCTAGAACCTCCACCCTTCTCTCTACCCCCGAGTTCTCTCCCAATCCTTGCCCACCCTCCAAGCAAGAAAGCAAGTCAACAAGAGCTTGGTAAGAACAGATACTTTATTGTGCCCCGTGGTGACGGTGGCAGGGGGTTCAGAGGAACTGCTGTGTTCCCTCCTCCTGGACTAGGGCAGTTTTTAATTAGATCTCTGACTGGCTACATCATGGTGGGAGGGAAAGGGAAGGGATGATATGTGCTGAATTAGATTTAAACTTTTACTAGAAAACAAAGTGGCTATACATTGTGTGCTTTATCGAACTATCTGTACAATGGAACCTGGGCGAGGAGACAGCGGCCTCCAGGTGTCCTTGAGAACTGTCCTCTCAATCCCAGTCCTATGTTTTCACTCTAATTGGAAGACAAATCTGACCCCCAGAAGCCCAAGGACTAGGAGAAGAGCTCGGGCTCTCCTGGGGGATTTGCTTGCTAGTTCTCTTCAGGAAATCACTTTAGCTGCTGCCAGGCTGTGCAAAGAATTCTGGGCTAAACTCGGTATCTTAAGCTGAGAAAGGACTTTATTTTAGAACATTTATTGAGTTGGTGGGAAGGAGGTGAGGAAATAATGCGTGTTAAATTTGGTAGCCTTCTCACCCTGGGAAGTGGGCAGGTGTTAGATATTTCTGAGAGGGAGAACAAATGTCCCACATTCAAAGCAGGTGGGCAAGGAACAATGTTGGAAAGAGTTGAGGGATGGGGTGGTGAGTTGGAATGTTGTGGCCACAGGGACCAATTAGTAATACTGCAGGCAAGCATTGGGGGTCAGGACCACCAGCAGCTTGTAACAACAGCTCCCAGGGCACAGATTACATAACTAACATCAGACTCACTTCCCAGGGATTGTCCCAGCACTATGGGGAATTTATTGCTAGAAAGCAAAAGCTGTCTGGGCCAGAAGCCTGCCCACACCTGCTTGGGCCCACCTGGCTCCTGGAAAGGATGGTTGAGAGAAGGGAAGTCTCACCCTACCCAGAGCCCAGCTGCTTCCATCCAACCAACCTGGTCTCTTTCACATTCATATGAACCTTAGGGGAACTTAGCTGGGTGCTTGGCCAGAAGGATGGAGGAAAAATCTCCCTGAGCAAGAAGCTGGTAATGGGAGCAGGAGAGGAACCAGGGTTTTGCTCAACTCCTGCACAGTCTTTCTCCCTGTTCCCAGAGGTGGACTGGGTGAGCCTGCCTGCTCATACCAAAGGAGGGTCCTCCTGGAAGATTGTGAGAGTAGAAATAATGGGAATCAGGAAGGGTTTTGTTTGAGGCCCTCTGGTTACCTTAAGCTTCTTACATATGAATTCTGGTCCCTTGATAAATGTTTTATCAAGTCAAGCAATAGTTAGGGAAGTTGCAATGAAGATACAAAAGGCATTCCAATCCATCCCCCCACCTTCCCCCAATTCCAACATGGGCCCCCATTCCCATGAACTAGGGCTCCGGAGGCTAGTCTTTCACCCTTATCACCCAAATTATTTTGCTCCATTAAGAAGAAAAATTGGAATTTTGGTTAAAGACAGTCTGGCTGCCTCTGTACCTCACCCATCCCAGTGCTTTATCCCCAGTAAGCATGAGGGCACCCCAAACTGGAACACTGAAGAATCTAGAAGAACAGCAGAAATTCCCTCAAGTTGCATCCCATATGTTCATGCAGGCTAAGCTTATTTCATTGTCAGCATCAGTAAGCACTGAGGCAGGGGGATAGATGAAAAGATCTCCCCCAGCCAGCAACATCAAGCGGTTTCTTCACTGATTTAAAAGGGACTTGATGAACTTAATGGGAGCACCTAAGTTTTTCATGGAAAGTGTCAGGGTTTCTCTGCCCCTTTTCTGTTTCTGAAGAGTGGCCAGGATGACAGTGGCTTGTTCAGCTCTGCCTTATTTCTGCTCATCTATGAATGCAAACCATTTCCAAACACATGGAGTCCATGGAGCTCCAGCTCACTCTGGCTACTTACAGAAAGACAGACAGAAAGACACACATTACCATGGGGGAAAATTCACTCTGTAGCCTAAGGCCTCTGTTGTCCCAAAGCAGAAAACTAATAGGTAAAGGGTACCCCCACCGGTGGGGGCCTTTTCTTCCCTCATTTCCAATATATTAATCCAAAGTCTAGTGTGGGACAGTAGCAGGCAAGAGTGGGTAAAAGGCCCAGAAAAGCAGTAGACACAAGGAATCACAAATCCTAACACATCTGCATGGACATCCTACTCACCTAGCAAAGGAGCCCTATGCCTAACATACAGTAACAACACAGCTGGAACTTAGCCCCAGCCTACAGCAAATTATCACAACACTATACTGAACCCCACATAAAATGAAAGAGTGTTTCCCACCCACCCAGCCCAGTGCCCTGCCCTTACAGGCTGTCAGGCTGGGTCTGACCCAGCCAAACACTAAAAAAAATTATAAATATCAAATATACAATGAAAATATATCTGTACAGCACTGAGGATGAAAATAGTCCACTAATCACTGCTTTGGGCTTCTCATTAAACAGCATTTACACGGACATGTACAGCTCCTATATACAATAGAAATAGAATATATAGAATATTATATATATTATATATATAATGTATTGTCTCTCTTGGGTTTTTAAATTTTCCTTTTCCCTACCTAATTTCACTTAATTTAACAAGCTCAGGGCAAAGGTGGGGGTAGGAGGTAGGAAGAGGGGGAATAATCAGTCTCTAAGAAGTGAGAGTACCACAAATTGGACAAATTCATTCATACACTCACCCCACTTTGGAAATAAGGTCCTCTCATACAGGAGGCCCTAAGAGGATAAGGAAAAGGCAAGGAAAAAGCAGCAGCAGCACAAAAGAAGAAAGAATGGGCAGAATGGAAAATGAGAAAAATGGAAGGGGATGGAAGAAGAGGGGACTCTAGGCTCAATCTGTCCTCTCCCAATCCTGAGTGAAAACTTGGCCACATCCAGGGGAGGTGTTTCAAGGTTCTCCTTCTAGGGACCTGGACCAAGCACTGTTGCCAGGGATGCTCACCCAGAAGAAGTTTCTAAAGGCAAATGATCAGTTTCTAAGCCAGGGGAAAGTTTGGGGGACAAGTCATTCATTGAATAGTTCTCAATTCAATTCTGAAATCCTTAGGGGTGTATTCTTCATTTATACAGCTACCAGAATCCCTTCTCCCCAGGACCATCACAGGATTGAGAGCAGGAAAGAACCTTAGAGGTCACCTAGTCCAATTTTGCAGATGAGATATGGGAGTGGTAAGAATTGAAATCAGGATTTGATTCTGTTCAGCAATCCTGATTCCTCTTGGGGATGGCTAGACAGCAACCAGGTCAGTTGAGATGAGAATACTGGATGAGGGCCAAGCAAAGAACCCCAGAGGAGTTCTGGGGGATCTGTTTGAGCTCGATTTTCTAAGTCACTTAACCTCCCCGGCCTGAAGGAACCCATTCATTCAATAATTCATCAGGGCATGATCTCTGCTGCCTTAAAGCAGGGACTTAAGAGGTTTAAGAATAGTTTTTAAAATAGGAAGGAAAGGGAAAGGGGAGAGGGGAGAAGTGCTATGAGAGGTGGAAGAGAGTCATGGTGATGGAGTGGCAGGGTGGGGGGTCACTGGAGTTGCCGTTGGGATTGTGCAGATAGAAATTGTGCAGGGTGGGAGTGGCCATCAGGACTGAGGAGGCAGTGAAATTGAAACTCTTTACCCCAGACCTGAGGGCTTCTCCATCTTGTGCCTAATTAACCAACCATGGGCAAGGCAGGTACTGGGCCAGAGCCCCCCTACAATCCTAGGAGCATAGAGAATCCCGATCTCAGGATCCTCCTGCTCCGGAGGAAGTAGCTGCCAGTGGAGAGAAGGACTGTCCCCTGCCTAGAATGATGGGGCAGGGAGTGGGGAAGGGAAGGGAGGGAAAGGAAAAATTGTGTGCTTGTGAAAACAAGTTGGGGAGCAGCCTTCTGCCCCCATTCACCTCACTCCCAACTGTCCTTGCTCCCAGAACTAGAGAGAGTCAGAGGTCACTCCCCTCAGGTTTGACTCTGAGCTAACAGCAAAACATTCCCAGGCTGAGACTCTGCCCTGGGCCCACTCAGGGCTGAGGAGACAGCCAGCAGGACAGATGTGTCCATGTGTACACACACATGGGAAAAGCAGCATCCTACTAATAGCTCACCTTCTCTGTTCTTCCCCACATCGGGGAGAGACCTTATACTGGTCCCTGAGTGAGATCCCATACACTTGCTTCTGGGTCTGAGACACAGCATTGAAATCCATTCATCCTCAATTCATCACTTCCCCCTTTCACCCCTCCCCGCCAGCATCAGGCATGAGGGGGGCTCACTACCTGAGGCTCCACAGGAATTTCCCCACCACCACCACCTTTTTCATAGAAGAAAAAACCTTAGAGGCCTCCAATTGGCTGCTGAGAGCCAGGCCTGAAGACAGACTTTTAGCCCTCCTTCCCTGAATGTGTCTATTGCGGAGTATCCTTCTCCCAGATCATCAGCAGGGCAATCTGCTGATCCCAAGAGAGGAAGCTCCAGTCTTATTGCCTCATCAAGCTCTGTCCAGGTAAGGAGCAAGAAAACACCAAAGGAGAGAGACAATCCGAGGTGGCAGAAAATAGGAGAGGTGAAAGGGATGCCTCAGGAGTCGCCCTAAATGGCTGCCAGGCAGGGAATCCAGATTCCTGAGTCATCTCTGACACAGCCACCACAGCACCTAAACTATCGTGATGGCACCTCCTAGGGTGTGTGATTTGGCTAGAAGTATGAAGGGGCCAGATGGACTTACAGAGACAGGCAAACATGGGAAGAATGGGGAAGAGAACATACTCCCAACCCCTTGTTCCTTACACCGAGCAAGGTCCCAGGAATGATCGATTCTAAGAGGCAAGGTGGTGGTTCTGAGAACCCAAGAGCCAGTAGAACTGGGGATGGTACCACCACCAGTCAGGAATATGGGCAGTAGGAGGGCAGACCAGAGAGGCAGGTGAGGGATGGAGAATGGAAAGAAGAGTGACCGAGGTCACAGCTCAGATTCAGGGGTGCTGGCCAGCAGATATCCACTCCCGTAGCGTCCGTTAGGGGCACTGCTCATCTCCAGGGGGGACGTGCTTCCTGGGCCAAGGTAGGAGCGATGGGTGGGCATTGGGGAGGGAGTCTCGCTGGGCATCTTGCTTAGGATGAAACGGGTTTCATCGTTTTCTTCCAAGTTGGAGATGTCCTTCATCATCCGGCCCTTCTTGTAGGAGACAGACAGGGTATTGGAGCCATCTGAGAGCAGGTGGAATTGGCGGAGGATGAAGACCACAGGGATGGGCAGAGTGGCTAGTACGATGAGAGTGATCAGGATAGCCATTGCCCAGTTGGGGAAATAGAGGTACCGTTCTGCAGCCTGAGAGGAAGTAAGGGGAAAACATCCTAAGTTAAAGCATCAATTGGATGGCCACCCTGACCTGGTTCTATCACTAGGCTAGAGAAATGGTTTCTCTCTGACCCTTCTCACCAATTCCTGTTGGCACCCCAAGGCGACAAGGTTATCTTTCTTTCCTTGTGCCCTTCCATGCCATAGTATTGAAGAGACAGATCACAGCCCTTGACATAGAACCATAGTTCTAGAGTAGGAAGTTATCTCAAAAGTCACCAAATTCAACTTTCTCACTTTACAGATAAGGAAACTGAAGCCCATGGAAAATAAATGTAGAAAAATATAGAAGACTTCTCTGAACCTAGAGCCTAAAGTGATCTGGGATTCATTCCATCTGATGTAGCTGCTGATCTAGAGAACATACTTGATTGTTTCTACAATGATCAGCAGAATATTCAACCAAAAATAATGCTCTGAATCAGGGTGTCCTTTGATCATTCTAGAGGTGATAATCCAAAACTGCTGCTGAAAGGTATTAAATAAAAATATTTTTTCTTTGTTAATGGAAATTGCCTCAAAGGGAACGGAAATGTTATTTTAACTTTCTTGGAATATTATATCAAATGCCAGAATTCTACTTCTTGTAATAGAATCAGGACATGTCTCAATTCGTTCAAATAATAAAAAGCTATTAAGTTATTATTCTGAATTTGAACAAGAAATTTTTATACTTTATGAATTTTATCTCATTTGTCCCATCTCTTTCTCTTTTCCTGACCCTTCTTCTTTTGCCCTGAAAGAAAGAAATAGATGGTTTTGATTGTAAGTTTTAGAAAAAATTACATTACTTTGTTTACAAGAGCCACCATTGGAAAATATAACTGAAAAGAAAGGTAAAAGGGTGACATTTTTTTTATGTTGGCCCCTGAACAAAGTATCACCTTTCTTATTTATAAAAGTTCAAAAACCTCCCAAACAACTAGGCAGTCATGGTCATCATTTGAACTTAGGCTCTCTGCCTCCAGAACTTTTAAATGACCCACCCTATAAATGACAATAGGCATTTATTAGAGTGGACCAAGAATCAAGAGATCTGAGATCTAACTTTGGCTCCACTGCTAACCACAGTGTCAGTCACTGTGATTAACTAATATGGCCTCTTTGGGACCCAGTTTCCCCAGATCAAAAGTGGCACATAAACTTCCTACCGAGAACAAATAAATAGGTCTTGGAAAGATATTGACTCAAGAAGTATCCATTGGCTCTAATGTGGTCCTGCCCTTTGGAAGGCTTGAGGAAAGGTGACCGGTTCTCTCCTTACCTCCTCCTTGATCCAGGCACTGTAACCTGGTGGGGTGACTCCCAGCTGGATAATGCTGGCAGTGGTGAGAATGGCCATGCACAAGGGGGACACATACTTCCACATGTAGAAATAGAACTGGTAGGGCCGGAAGCCCAGCATCTCTGTCAGCTCCTGCATGAACCTGGCAAGGGAAGAAAATAGAGAGGACAGGAGGAGATGGGGCAAGTGTTCCACCACCAGCCCAGAGTCCACAAATGCTTGAGAGGGTATTTTTCATCACACAGCTCAAGGACAAGGAATATTCTCCCCCATCCTTGAGCTTCCACATTTGTCTGGCTCAAAACTCATCATCAGCAAGACTTTTTCTCAGTTAGCTCTTCCCTATTCCTGGAGGTAGAAAGCCACTCCATCCCTTTCTGCTCTCTCCTCAACTCTAATCAAGCATAAAAATCACACATTCTCAGGACCACAGAATGAATGTCAGAGCAGAAAGGATCTTCATAAATCATCTCCTCCAATGTTCTCATTTAACAGATGAGCAAACTGAGGCCCAGAGAAGTAAAATGGCTTGCCCCAAAGATTCCCGCAGGCAAAGGACAGAATCAGGATTTGAACTAAAATGATCTGAAGTCAAGACTTTTCCAATTGGTTCTACATTATGATATAATAAACATTCACACCAAAAAAGTTTAGTTTACTTCAATATCCACCAACTAATCCCCCCCCCCCAGGTACAGAGCACTATATTCTTGAAGACAGAGTTTAGTTCAGATGTAATTCCTTACTTAGGAAGCTTACAATCTAAAGCATATAAATACCTAAATTAAGAATGGGACATAATAATAAATTTGTAAATTAGATACAAACCAAGAGCTACAATTCTTTACAACTAGATGAGTCAGGGAAGAGAGATGGCATTTGAACTGGAATTTATAGGATGTGTAAGATTAGGGTCTTCTATCTAGAGCTGGAAGAATTAGGAGTAGGAAAACGGAAATATCCTGATTCTTAGGTTCACTGAAAATTCTTCTGGGATATTTTTTTTTGTTCTCCATTCACATTCTTAACTCAGAGTTCTATACATAATAATAACAATATCTAGCATTTATACATTACTTTTAGGTTTGCAACCCAGGATGGATGTCCTGATCTCCATCTGGCACTCGTAAGTGTCTGAAACCAAATTTGAATTCAAACTTTGCTGACTCCTGGCCTAGTGCTCTAGCTACTGAGACACCTTTTGATGTTGTTTGTTGTTAATTTATTTTGGTACGGTCTGGTTCTTCCTGACTCTATTTGGGATTTTCTTGGCAAAGATAATGGAGTGGTTTGCCATTTCCTTTTCCAATTCATTTTACATTTGAGGAAATGGAGGCAAACAGGGTTAAGTGAACTTGAACTAAGAGTCACACAGCTAGTAAGTGTCTGAGACTGAATTCACACTTAGGAAAAAAAGTCTTCCTGACTCCAGGCCCAAGATTTTATCTACTAAGAGCCACCTAATTGCCTCTAATATAATACACAATATATAATAAAACAGTAAGTCTTCCATTCTTCAACAATGAATTATCAAGAATTAAGTGCCCATTATGGCCAGATCCTATGCCTCCATGTAAGGAGGAGAAAGAAACCCAACCACATCTTTAATTCCCACCAGCTATACTATTTGGCTATTATTCCACTATTAAAATGTTGGCTCACAAGAAAAGCTCATCTCCAGGAAACTCATCATCCCATAGATTTCTTCAGTATCCTGTTCCACTCTAATTGGAGGACTGGAGGAAGGGGTAAAACAATTTCTCCAAACCCTCCAAATAAAGAGAACTCAGAAATCCAGTAAGTCTTCATTTTTTCAATAGCTGTCTCAGGATTCTATTCTACCATTATCATATTCCTGCACCCCAGCACTACATGCTTCCTTTCTCTCCCCAGCTTTTAGCTTCTTTTTGCATGTTGTGTTCCTCCATTAGACTGTAAGTTCCTTGAGGACAGGGCTGGTCTCTTCTTAATGTACCCCCAGCACTTAGGACAGTGCCTGGCAAATAAAATTTAATTGGTTTGTATCATGTTGTATTATATAGTTACAAAGACAAAGATGAAACAGTTCTTGCCTTCAAAAAGCTTACTTACTAACCAAAGGAAAAAACAATGTATATTTGTTTATATCCAAGATATATTTTAAAAATTACAAAGTATATCAAATTAAAAAGCCTTTGTACAAACAAAACTAATGCAAACAAGATTAGAAGGGAAGCAACAAACTGGGAAAACACCTTCACAGTTAAAGGTTCTGATAAAGGCCTCATTTCCAAAATATATAGAGAACTGACTCAAATTTATAAGAAATCAAGCCATTCTCCAATTGATAAATGGTCAAAGGATATGAACAGACAATTTTCAGAGGATGAAATTGAAACTATTACCACCCATATGAAAGAGTGTTCCAAATCATTATTGATCAGAGAAATGCAAATTAAGACAACTCTGAGATACCACTACACACCTGTCAGATTGGCTAAGATGACAGGAAAAAATAATGATGAATGTTGGAGGGGATGCGGGAAAACTGGGACACTAATGCATTGTTGGTGGAGTTGTGAACGAATCCAACCATTCTGGAGAGCAATCTGGAATTATGCCCAAAAAATTATCAAATTGTGCATACCCTTTGATCCAGCAGTGTTTCTATTGGGCTTATATCCCAAAGAAATACTAAAGAAGGGAAAGGGACCTGTATGTGCCAAAATGTTTGTAGCAGCCCTACTTGTAGTGGCTAGAAACTGGAAAATGAATGGATGCCCATCAATTGGAGAATGGCTGGGTAAATTGTGGTATATGAATGTTATGGAATATTATTGTTCTGTAAGAAATGACCAGCAGGATGAATACAGAGAGGACTGGCGAGACTTACATGAACTGATGCTAAGTGAAATGAGCAGAACCAGGAGATCATTATACACTTCGACAACGATATTGTATGAGGACATATTTTGATGGAAGTGGATTTCTTTGACAAAGAGACCTAACTGAGTTTCAATTGATAAATGACGGACAAAAGCAGCTACACCCAAAGAAAGAACACTGGGAAACGAATGTGAACTATCTGCATTTTTGTTTTTCTTCCCGGGTTATTTTTACCTTCTGAATCCAATTCTCCCTGTGCAACAAGAGAACTGTTCGGTTCTGCAAACATATATTGTATCTAGGATATACTGCAACATATCCAACATATAAAGGACTGCTTGCCATCTAGGGGAGGGGATGGAGGGAGGGAGGGGAAAAAAATTGGAACAGAAACGAGTGCAAAGGATAATGTTGTAAAAAAAAAAATTACCCTGGCATGGATTCTGTCAATATAAAGTAATTATTAAATAAAAATTAAAAAAAAATTACAAAGTAATCTTGGCATAGGAAAGTACTAGCAATTTAGGAGGATCTGAAAAAGCCTTGTGTAGGATTTTTGGGCTGAGCTTTGAAGACACACAGTGATTGCAGAGGTAAATGGATAGGCAATGTCCCCAGGCAATGGGGGTATAGTTTGTACAAAGACATGTAAATAAAATTGTGTTTGAAGAAGATCATGGTGGACAGAAGACTTAGTGTATTATTATATATTGTATATAGGCTAGGTGGTTAAGTGGGTAAGTTTCCTTTCTGGGAGCTCCTTGAATGAAAGAAATCACAGTTTTTGTCAATTCTCACCCTCCTATCCCCCCTCCAAAAAAAAAAAAAAACCTATATTGAGCTATGAAATCTGGGACTCTACACTGAACTGGCACTAGCTATTTGTGTGAGATATCTGGGGCCAAATAAGTATCTTCACTGGAAAAAATGAGGAAGGTAAATCTAAAGGATCTTTAAGATGTCTATTAGTCCTAATGCAATATTCACTTACTGCTTCCCAAACTGTGTATTCATTCCCAAATTCTGTATTCATTCATGGTCTCTGGAGTCATCCCACAAAGAAAGTCTGAGAATTCGCTTTTTCATTCCCATTCTTCTTCCCATCTAGTTAGTATAAGTTCTACATTATGCACAGTTATAACAGGCTATTATCACAAGACTGTATCTACATATACCTCCCTAAACTTCTCTTCCCCCTGAGCTGGTGGAGCCAATAGCTGCCCTTCCACAGTCATAAAAAGGCGATTCATAGTAGAAAGTAGAATGGAAAAAAATACTGGATTTGGAAACAGAGGTTCTCAGTAAGAGGCTCTGGGTTCTGACACCGAGATCTGTGCAACCTTGGACAAGTAATTAAACCACTTATTTTAAAGAAATAATTGTTTATTGAGCACCTGTAAGGTACTATACTAACCCACTGGGGTCATCAAGTCCTACAAATCAGGCAAAACACAGTCCCTCTCAAAGAGCTCTCCATCCAATGGGGGAGGTAACATACAAGCATTGGACAAACATTTATTAAAATGAGGAGGCTGGACCAGATGGCTTCTAAGATTTCTTCTAGATGGAAATCGAATATCAAGTTTGTACAGTCTCAGATGCCCTCTGCTGTAGAAGAGTGAAAAGTACAGTCTCCCCAGAGCCTCCCAGGTTGAATTGGACAAATATTTATGCAGCAATGGATGAGCTTTAGTGGGCTAAGTTCAACAGGAGCCAACAATAAAGCTGCATTAACAGTAGTAAAGGGGAGGCCAGTACCAGCATAAGTTTTATCAGGTTACAAGTTCAATAGGAGCCAATAATAAGTTTACATTATCAGAAATACAGGGGATTTTGTCGTGGACACAACTGTGAATCAAAGTCAAGTTTAGATCCTGGCTTTGACTCTACCTCTGAGTAAGTCACTTTAATGTTGGGCACTGTGCTAAATCACTGAGGGTACAAAGATGGGCAAAAGGTAGTGCCAGATCCCAAAGAATTCAAAATCTAATAGAAAAGGTAACATGCATACAATTATGTACACACAAGATAGAGAGAAGTTGAGTTGGGGTTAATCTCAGAGGGAAGACATTAAAACTGAAGACTAGGAGGATTTTCAGCTTCTTGTAGAAAGGGAGACTTTAGCTAAGACTTAAAGGAAGCTACAAGGTGAAAATGAAGAGAGAGAACATGCCCTGTGTTGGGAGAACCTGGGGAAAAGCTCCAAGTTAGGAGATGAAGTGTTTTGGGGGAGGAATAGCAAGGAGGTCAATGTCCCTGGGTTACAGAATATGTTAAGGAGGAGTATCGAGAGTATAAAAGGAATGGGAAGTAGGATGTACACATATATTTTTTTTAAATAACTTTTTATGGACAGAACCCATGCCAGGGTAATTTTTTACGCCATTATCCCTTGCACTCACTTCTGTTCTGATTTTTCCCCTCCCTTCCTCCACCCCCTCCCCCAGATGGCAAGCAGTCCTATATATGTTAAATAGTTACAGTATATTCTAGATACAATATATGTATGCAGAATCAAACAGTTCTCTTGTTGCACAGGGAGAATTGGATTCAGAAGGTATAAATAACCCCGGAAGAAAAACAAAAATGCAAGCAGTTTATATTCATTTCCCAGTGTTCTTTCTTTGGGTGTAGCTGCTTCTGGATGTATACATATTTGATCTTGGACGCAATAGGGACCCAGTGGAGTCTATTGAATGGGATAGGAGGGTGTGATGTGGTCCAACTTTAGGAAGATCAATTTGACAGCTGATTGAAGGATGTATTGCAGTGGGAAAGAACTTAAGGCAGGCTCATCAGTCATCAAACTTTTGAGATAGTCCAGGAGCGAGAATTTGTATCAAAGTAATGGCAGTATCATAGGAGAGAAGGGAGCTTATTTGAAAGAAGTTACAATAGGAAATAATAGGAATTGACAAGAGATCATGCCTAAAGTAGAATGGAACCACAAAGACAAAGCAAGTCCTTAGGATTTTTGTAAACCATAGATATGAAAGCTATACAGGTCCAGAAAAAGGGAAGAGATAGTCCCATAGAACCCTAAACTAGTGAGACCATATCTATTACGCACTGAGTTGATTTCATACTTACAGAATGCCCTGTGATTCATAAAGTGCTTTCCTTATTTACAATAACCCTAAGTGGCAGTCTTCAGCATAGTGCCTGGCACACAGTTAAGTAGGTGCTTAATAAAATATCTGCCTATTTAAAGTAGTATTTTTTTCTATTTTACAGATGAATAAACTGAAACCCATCTTTAAATGTGTAGTTTATATTCCTAGCTATATAAAAAAATGCTCCAAGTCAGATTAATCAGAGAAATATAAATTATGACAACTCTGAGCTACCACTACACACCTGTCAGATTGGCTAGAATGACAGGGAAAGATAATGCGGAATGTTGGAGGGGATGTGGGAAAACTGGGACACTGATACATTGTTGGTGGAATTGTGAATGTATCCAAACCATTCTGGAGAGCAATGTGGAACTATGCTCAAAAAGTTATCAAACTGTGCATATCCTTTGACCCAGCAGTGCTACTACTGGGCTTATATCCCAAAGAAATATTAAAAAAGGGAAAGGGACCTGTATTGCAAGAATGTTTGTGGCAGCCCTTTTTGTAGTGGCCAGAAACTGGAAACTGAGTGGATGACCATTAATTGGAGAACGGCTGAATAAATTGTGGTATATGAATGTTATGGAATATTATTGCTCTGTAAGAAATGATCAGCAGGACGATTTCAGAAAGGCCTGGAGAGACTTACATGAACTGATGCTGAGTGAAATGAGCAGGACCAGGAGATCATTATATACTTCAACAACAATACTATATGATGATCAATTCTGATGGACCTGGCCATCTCCAACAATAAGATGAACCAAATCAGTTCCAGTAGAGCAGTAATGAACCGAACCAGCTATACCCAGTGAAAGAACTCTGGGAGATGACTATGAACCACTATATAGAATTCCTAATCCCTATATTTTTGTCCACCTGCATTTTAGATTTCCTTCCCAGGCTAATTTTACAGTATTTCAAAGTCCAATTCTTTTTGTATAGCAAAATAATTGTTTGGACATGTATATATATATATACATGTATAAAAACAAAAGGTTTTTAATTGTCAATGCTGAAAAATTATCCATGCAAATAACTTGTAAATAAAAAGATATATATATATATATATATATATATATATATATATATATATATTATATATATATATATCCCATGCATATAACTTGTATTTTTTTTTTATAAATTTTATTTTATTTAATAATAACTTCGCATTGACAGAATCCATGCCAGGATAATTTCTACACGACATTATCCCTTGCAATCGCTTATGTTTCGTTTTTTCCCCTCCCTCCCTCCCCCCCGCCAGGATGGCAAGCAGTCCTATATATGCTAAACATGTTGCAGTATATCCTAGATACAATACATATTTGCAGAACCGAACAGTTCTCTTGTTGCACAGGGAGAATTGGATTCAGAAGGTAAAAATAACTCGGAAGAAAATCAAAAATGCAAATAGTTCACATTCATTTCCCAGTATTCCTTCTTTGGGTGTAGCTGTTTCTGTCCATCATTTCTCCAATGAAACTCAGTTAAGTCTCTTTGTCAGAGAAATCCACTTCCATCAGAATACATCCTCATACAATATCGTTGTCGAAGTGTATAATGATCTCCTGGTTCTGCTCATCTCACTTAGCATCAGTCCATGTAGGTCTCTCCAAGCCTCTCTGTATTCATCCTGCTGGTCATTCCTTACAGAGCAATAATATTCCATAACATTCATATACCACAATTTACCCAGCCATTCTCCAATTGATGGGCATCCATTCATTTTCCAGTTTCTAGCCACTACAAACAGGGCTGCTACAAACATTTTGGCACATACAGGTCCCCTTCCCTTTTTTAGTATCTCTTTGGGGTATAAGCCCAATAGAAACACTGCTGGATCAAAGGGTATGCACAGTTTGATAACTTTTTGGGCATAATTCCAGATCGCTCTCCAGAATGGCTGGATTTGTTCACAACTCCACCAACAATGCATCAATGTCCCCGTTTTCCCGCATCCCCTCCAACATTCATCATTGTTTTTTCCTGTCATCTTAGCCAATCTGACAGGTGTGTAGTGATATCTCAGAGTCGTCTTAATTTGCATTTCTCTGATCAATAGTGATTTGGAACACTCTTTCATGTGAGTGGTAATAGTTTCAATTTCTTCATCTGAAAATTGTCTGTTCATATCCTTTGACCCATGCATATAACTTGTAAATAAAAATGTGTGTGTGTGTGTGTGTGTGTGTGTGTGTGTGTGTGTATAAAACTAAGGACAAAGACTTAAAAAATAAAAATAAATAAATGTGTAATTTGGAGCAGTATATTTTAGGAAAGTACTATAAAATATGGAAGAACATTGACAAGCTAGAGTGGGGTCCAGGAAGACACACATATAGTGGGAGTACTAGACTGTTTTGTATGAGGATTGGAAGAGCAAAGACTTGGGGGTGGGAGGATGTGATAGCTGCCTTCAAGTAATGATGATAACAACAGCTGAGATTTAAATAGATTTAAAGATTTGCAAAGGACACATGTGCTTGATTCTTACAACCTTGACAGTTAGGTGCTATTATTATCTCTATTTTATTAGGAAATGTCAGAGTCAAGATTCAAATTCAGATCTGTTTTGACTCCAGGTCTAGTGCTCTTTCCTTTGGATTACACTCCTTTGGATTATGCTTAGTCATAATAGCCATCTAATTGCCAAGAGGACAATTTAAATTTTACATAAGAAAGGACTTCCTTACATGGGGATTTGAGAGTGAACAAGATTCTCTATATTTGCCAATCTCATGGATTTCCATGGTTTCAACTGTCACTTCCATGTAATCATAAGAATTTTTCTATGGAGCTTTAAAGAGAACAAATTCTTTCTCTCACAATAACCTATCAGTTACACAAATAGTCTTCTTCTTCTTCTTCTTTTTTTTTTTTTTTTTTTTTGGAAGCAGCAACTGAAATTCAGAGTTTGCATGACTTGCTCATAGTTACAGCATCCCTAAGTGCTGGGGTCAATATATATAAACCTGGTTCTTTAGCTTCTAAGTGGATAATGTTTTCCCCTTTCCTATATATTACATCACAGAAATCTATAAATCTTTGGCCCTGACTTCTCTTGCAAGAATGTCTAACTGCTCATAAGACATCTCAATCTACATGTCTCAAGCATTTCAAATTCAATGTGTCCAAAAACCAAGCTTATTATATTTTCTCCTAAATCTACTCCTCCTTAACTGTGAGAACTGAGTTAGCACCCTGGAAACCTTAGAATCAGCCGGAGTCAGGATAAGTCTTTATTCTTGGTCTTTAAGGGTAGAAGGGAATTGGATGGACACAAGATCTCCACCACTTTCCTTCTCTTCCTCTCCAGCCCAAAGTGACTCTGGTTAGTCTTACTCCACCCCCTAGTCCCTCCTACAATTCTCTGTATACACCAAAGTACTGAGCCAGCCCAGAATAGTGGGAAGGCCATTTTCCAAGCATATTCTAATAGAGTATTGTCCAATAAGTAATTAGCCTTAAGTGCTCGGTTGTCCAAGTGCACCTACTCAGAGTTTCAGCCCTTTACACTTAACTTTACTATCAGATATTTCTATCAGTGACACTACCATTACTGAATATCTCATGTTCAAAATGTAGAGGTTATCTTTTGTTCTTTCTTCTTTCAGTTACAGTCTCAAAAATGGCTCTTGTGCTTATTTCTTGCTCAATATTTCCATAGACACTACCTCAGTAATTTCTTGACTAATATCTGATTGGACTATGAGAGGTATTCCATTGAGCTGATCTTTTCAGTATCTTGATCAGAAAACACAGATGGCCAATGACCCGTCCAGGATTGAGTGTGAAGAAAGCAGACTCAAGAATTTGGGAAATAATATAGTACTTTAAGCCCAAGCTGCTTCCTGAAAGAATAACCCATCTTTTGAAACATGAATAATCTTCCATGGAGTGGATAGTGAAGTGGATAGAGAGATGGCTTTGGAGTAAGGAAGACTCCCTTCAAGACTTTCCCCTTAGCTGTGCCACTCCCAGCAAAACATTTAACTTCTCTCTGCCCCAGGCTACTTTATAAGACTAGAAGTTGATGATATGGTACTAATCTTTATCACTAGAGGGAGCTTCTTTCTCATTTAAGAATTCCCTTTCCAGTAAAATCCACTCTATTCTTAGAATCCATTCTCTATTCTTATCCTATTTTTTAATGATTCTGTAGAATTGTAAATCATGGAACACTGCAATCTTTGAAGAATCAAAGTCATGGGTGATCCAAAGAGCAATAGATATATGGTGGATGTAATGGGCTGCAACATTACCAATGAAGACTTATCCATAAAGAAAGGCATAAACATCATCATCTAAGAGCAAGATAACAAGATATAATTGAAGGAAATCAGACAACCTGAGTTCAAATCCTAGTTCTACCACTTAGCACCAATGTGACCTTGAACAAATTATTTTGTCTCCCTGGCCTCAGTTTCCACATCTGTAAAATGAATGAGTTGCACTACATAGATCTAAGAACTTTTCCAGCTCTGAGTATATGATCTTATGAGATTGTATGATCAGAAAAGTGAGCTAATCATGTTAGCTCAAATCAGCAGGTTAGGTGTTCCTATATATCAATGCCCACCTTTTCAATTATTCATCATTTTTTCAGAAACATCTGACTCTTCATGGCCCCTTTTAGGGTTTTCTTGGCAAAGATAGTGGGGTGGTTTGCCATTTCCTTCTCCAGTTCACTTTACAGATGAGGCCAAAAGGGTTAAATGATTTATCCAGGGTTATACAGCTGGTATCTGAAGCCTTATTTGAACTCAGGATGATGAGTCTTCCTAGTTCCAGGACCAGTACTCTATCCACTGTGACACTTAGCTGCCTATGTGTACCCTAGCAATGCCAAAATGTCCAGAGGAAGACTTCTAACATATTGGATGGTCTTGCAATGGAAGATTTATGAAAGAATATTTATGAAGCATGAGGAAGTATAAATGGCAGGGAGCAGGAACCACTAGAAAGTGGTCCCATATTGATGAGATTTAAGACTCTTCAGGGGTCATTCCGTCATGGAGCAAGAATTCCACTCTATAATGCTTTTGGCACCTCATGGCTGAGGAGGTTGGTAGAAGATTATAAAGATATGAAGAGGGTGGTAGAATTACATGATATGAACTTCTGAGCAAAAAAAGATACTGAGTAATTTTACTAGGACAATGGTTTGGAAAGGGGGACGGGGAGGAAAGAACATGCTGACTTTTCCTTTTGGCCCTGTGAGGAAGGTAGAAGGACTCAAATGGGGGCCTGGCTAACAACAGAGAGATTTTCCAAGTATGTAGCATCTCTGAGAGAAAGTCAAGTTTTCATTAATTTGAAGAGGGTGTGTAGGCAGAAAGCAATGTAAGAGGAACGGGATTGGTTTTCAATAGCCTAAGGCTCTAAACTCTAAAGATTCAGTAGAAAAGAGAAAGAGAAAGGGACTGGGTGAAACTAGGGAGTAATAGGATTATTTTATATAGCTAGAGTGGGGAGGAGACAAAGTAGATAGAGCATTGGGCCTGGAGGCAGAAAGCTCTGAGTTCAAATTTGATCTCAGACACACATTAGCTGGGGACTCTGGGAAAGTCACTTCACCCTGTTTCCTCCTCTGTAAAATGAGTTGGTGAAGAAAATGGCAAACCACTCCAGTGTCTTAGCCAAGAAAACCCCAAATGGGGTTCACAAGAGTAGAACATGACTGAAATAACTAAGCAATAACCATGGATAGGGAGGAAATTGAGAGGAACTAGGCAGTGTTGGGGTTAATTTATATTAGAATTAGAGTAGGGAGGAGACAAAAAAGGGCTAGGAGAAGGTGTTTTGTTTTTTCCCTTAGAGCAGCAAATCAGAATAGCAACAATTAGGGAACTAGAATATTGATTAGAAGACTGGAGGAATGGGTTAGCCACTGAGAAGAGAAAATTCTGATGAGTGATTGATATATCTAATATTTATAAAGGGCTTTAAGGTTAGTGAAATGTTTTATGTAATTTCTTTTATTTGATTCTTATAATAAGTCTTTGAAGTAGATGTTTATATTAACCCCATTTTACAGATGAAGAAACTGAGGCTGACAGAGAGAGACTGACTTTGCCCAGTGCCCTACTGCTAGTTAGAATATGAGACAGATTTCGAATTGAGGGCTTCTCTGTCAAAGCCATCTCCTTATCCCAGATGCAGGATCTGAGGTACAGTCCTTTCTTGAGTCTCCCCTAATTTCCTTTGTTCAGGACTATGATGAGCTCCTAGTATTACTTGTAGATCATAGAATCAGATCTAAAAGGGAGTTGGAATCCAACTAGCCCAAGCTCCCAAGTGATTTGCCCTAGGAGGTAAGGGTCCAAGAGAATAAATATAAGAGTCAGAATTTGAACTGAGGTCTCCCAATCTCTAGAGCTAGTGCTCTTTCCAGGATACCAAGAGTGCTCTTTAAACCACTCTATGGTTGGTTTAGTTAGGCTTTCCCTCTCTAGGCTAGGCTCCCTACCATGGAGAGCGGAAGTATCTACTCTAGCTTATCTCCTTCTCTAAGTACTTGGGCTCAGTAATCCACAGTTGCTATAAAAACCCCACTGAATTAATGAAGAGAATCAGCCACGCCCAGAGAGAACTATGGGAAATGAGTGTGGACACAACATAGCATTTCCACTCCTTCTGTTATTGTCTGCTTGTATTTTTGTTTTCCTTTTTAGGTTTTTTTTACCTTCTTTCTAGATCAGATCTTCCTTGAGCAGCAAGATAACTGTATAAATATGTATACATATATTGGATTTAACATATACTTTAATATATTTAACATGTATGGGACTACCTGCGATCTAGGGATAGGGGTGGAAGGAAAGAGGGGAAAATTTGGAACAGAAGGTTTTGCAAGGGTCAGTATTGGAAAAAACATGCATATGTTTTGTAAATAAAGAGCTATAATAAAATAAACAAATAAAAGGCCTTTGGAATTGACAATGATGAGATCTATGGTAACTCTATGAATCTATGGAGAGTACAGTTACAGTTAAATGATAGAAGCCAGAGGAGGTTAAGAAAAAAATGAGAGAGTATTATGGAATGAAGTATTGTAATGTAATAAATAGTATGTTAAATGTGACTGTCTTTGTTTCCTTAGTATGTTTTTACATATGAAAATAATGTCTTTCATGATTGAATATTCAATAAATGTTTGCCTTTAGAAATAAAAAAATCCACTGAATTCTGGAACTTGACTTCTATGCCTAAAAATGAAGCAGGGAGCTGAGTGGCGCAGGGAGGAAGGGGTTCAAGGTTCTAAGAACAAAAGACCCTTAATAGTTCCCCAGTAATTCCCAGGGCAGGGGAGTCCCTATGGAAGAATTTCCCCTCTCCCAGGATTTCGATCCTTGGAAGGCATTCCCTTGTCCAATCCCAACATCCCCCTGTCCCAAATCAGAACCTTACTTCTTAGTCCCATAAATCCAAGATACAGCAATGTTCTCTAGGATGACAATGACGGTGAGGGGTAAAGTGGCCGAGTAGTCATCAAACATGGTGACAAAGTAGTTCCCAGAGCGCTGGACAAACAGGAGTCCCACCAGAAATGCAAAGATGCAGCACCCGACTGCAAAGAGAACAGAGCTTTCAGAGACCCTCAGATTGTGGAGACTCTCCCAGAGGAGGCAGCCTAACCACCTCTCCCCATCACTTCTCACTCCCAAGTACCATAGTCCTAGGAGTACTGATAAATCCCACAGCATCCCATCAACAAACACCCCTGATATCATTTAGTAGCACTCATTTATTGTCTTATAACTCTAATCTGGGCTAGAGCCACTTTTCAAGACTTGTTTTATGGGCAATGGATCACGAAGAGGGAGAAACATGGCCATTGCCCATAAAACAAGGCTTGAAAAATGGCAATGGAGTCTTATGATCTTTTTCCTCTTACCCGTCAGAGCCTTGACCTCACAGGTAGCTTCTTTCCTATTTGCCAAGAAGGCTGTTGGCCCAGATTCTCAAAGGACACTATTTACCGAGCTCACACTAGTTCTGACCCAAAAAAGACTGAAGTTTTGGTGGGGAAATCAAGATAGAGTGAGCTAGTAATCATTTATCCAAATTCACAAAACACGCGTCACCTTCAACCCTCCAGTCTTCTCCCATATCCAACCTGTTTCCCAGTCCTATCTTCAGAATCTCTCTCATGTATACTCCTTTCTCTCCTCTGACACTTGTATAAACCCTTATCATCCCTAACTGACTAGCAGTTTCCCCAAGGGCACCAGCTCCTACCAGCTTGGGGGTTTCTGGGCACTTGGAGACTAAGTAATTTGTCTACAAATGAGCTGAGTAAAACAGCAGCTATTCTTAAAGTCATGAGATTGAGCACTATTGACAGTGAAGCTGTTCATCCCTTGTCCTCCTGCAAGGAGACAGAGTATGGGGGATGGAAGGGTGCCCTGAGGAGGAGGAACAGAAAAAAAAAAGAATGGGGAAGGATTTACCTGTGAACATTTCCTTTGGCACCTTGAAAGTATCAATGATGGGGGTGGTGATCCCAGCCATGGTCCCAATCATGCTGCCCAGGCCCAGGTTGATCAGCATAAGGAAGAACATGACCGACCAGAAGGGAGAGGCTGGGAAGTGGGTCATGGCCTCGGTGAAGGCAATAAAAGCCAGACCCGTCCCCTGCACAGACTGTTTAAGGAATCGGGGAGGAAGAAGATACAAGATTCAGTAGGCATATAACAGGATAAAGTGAGCAACCAAGACCACCCGTCATGGCCACCAGCTGCCAAGTCCTCAGTCATACAGTTCTGGGCATTCATGGCACACACAAGGAAATCCCAGCATCATAGACTCTTAGACTGAGCTCCAAACTCATCTGGCCACCTTGCTACCCAGTTCACAAATCCTTTCTACATCCGTGAAAGACAATTTTCTGCTTGAGCACTTTCAGTGACTGGGGTAGTCCAATCCATGGCTAGATTCCTAGCATCCTGCTGAAATCTTCTTCCCTGGACCCACTGGGTCCCACTTCTGAAACAGAACAAAATCCACTTTCTCTGCCACGTGACATTCCATTTAAATCTGAAGACAGCCATTCGCTAGTCCCATCCCCTCCCTTTCCAGTTCCCCTTTCTGGACAGTCTTTCCCTATTAGAATGCATGTTCCACGAGCATAAATATTGCCTTCTTTGCTTATATATGTATCCCCCATGGCTAGCATAGTGCCTGGTACACAGTAAATGTTTAACAACTTCATATTTTCCTTTCTCTGAGGTATGTCTTTGTCTCTCTTTCTCTCTGTTGTCTACTCTCTCTCTCTCTCTCAGTCTTCCCCTCTCTCCCACATGCCTGTTTCAAATATCATTTCCAGATCCCATCAACATCCTGGTCAACCTTGTTGGATTCCATTTTATGACTGCAATTCAAATGGATCACAAGAGCACTTCTTAAGTGCCCTCTACCTGCAGAAAGTTTATATTCTGCTGCTTTTCTAAAGCCATAATCCCTCAAATGGAGTACTCCAGGTGTGGTCTCATTATCACAAACCAGGAATTTTAACATTCCAGTCCACACTGCTGATTCACACTGACCTCATGTCAGGTAAAAAAAAAAAAAAATTTAGATCCTTTTCAAAGGGAACCACTATCAAGCTAGGGCTCCATCATCCTGTACTTAGGGCACTAAATTTTTTAACCTAATTGCCGATCCGGTCTTTCCTCTTTCCAAACCATGTGGCACAATGCAGTCTCGCTGCTACATTTCTTTTAATCTCTGCTTCAATGGCTGGCTATTGGTCACTTGAGGAGTAAAATGCACATGGCCTTGAATTCAATGCCTTCTCTAGTCTCCAAAAGGAGCCCTTTCTTTCTTCCAAGCAAATGGACTCATCCACTGAACATTTAGTTCCTATTCTAGCCTCTGCTTAATTTTTCCCATTTAGAATGCTTTTCCCCTTTCTCCTTTCTGTCTATCCCAACCCATTCTTAAGTTCCCATCCATTTAAAGTTCTCTTCTCTTCACGGAGTCCTCCCTGAGACCCCTAATCCACAGTAAGCTCTACCTCTTCAGAATCTCTAGTTTTTGTTATCTTCATATACAGACAGCTAGGTGACAAGATGGGATAGAGGGCTAGTCCTGGAGACGTCAGGAAAACCTGTGATAAAATCCTACCTCAGATGCAAGGTGTGGGATCCTGGACAAGGAATCTAACTTTGATCTTCCCCAGTTTCCTTACTTGTAAATAGGAATCATACAAATACCTACCTCCCAAAGTTGTTGAGAAACTCAAATGAGATATTTGTAGTGCTTAGCGTAGTGTCTAGCACAAAGTAGGTGCTCAATAAATACTTATCCCATTCCCCTTTAAGTAGCATAAAATGTCCTTCAGTTCCTCTTGCATCTTCCTCTGACATATCTATTCAATTTTTCATGTGTGACCACATTTTCTACCCATCAAGATAGGACAGCAATCTAGCATTTCCATTCTCTAGAGTACTTAGCACATTCATTTTTGGACATTTGGACCAATGATTTCATTAATGCAAGGCACTTGTAGTGTGGAAATGGCTCCCATGGAGGCTGAAAGGAAGATTAGCAATACATCTCCATCCTGAGATCCTAAACAGCTGTCTGGGGAATTGTGAGGTTAAGGGCTTGTACATCGTCACACAGTCAGTACAAGTTAAAGGCAGCATTTGAACCAGGTTTTCTAACTCTAAGACTAATCCCCTTTCAGGTATGCTACTCTTTCCCTCACCTAACATAAAGTAGAGTACTTTATCAATATGTGCTGAATGAATTATGATATTGTTGTCTTGCCTCATCTATTAGTCAAAGAGTTCCCTAATGACGAGGATCCTGTCTAATTTTTTCCTTGTGCCCCAAATATCTATTGTCCCTGATCCTAGACCCTTTCATCATTGCTGCTGATCCCTGCAAAGGGAGAGCCCTGTCTCCAAACCTTATTGAGTTCATCTTCCAGAAGACAGGGATCCAGGCCCAGCTCCTGGAATCGGTCTTCTTTGACAGTCATGATGACCTTGTACATCTCACTGTAGTCATGAGCAGTCAGGTGGGAGAAGTTGACATGAGGTGGAATGAGGTCATGACTCAAGACATTGCTGTTGAGATATCCCAGAATCTTCTCAGCATTCCTGACAGTGGAGAGGATGGGAGAATAATGATGGAGCATCCCCAGTAGGGCAGTTTCCTCCACCCCATCTATTTTCCCCAGTTCTCCCCCCAAAAGGGATCAAGGACAGAAACGTTTTTGACTTTCTCTCCAGTAAGCTGAAGCAGGGGAAAATAGGATTCTCCTTTCCCCTTTCCACAATCTGAGAGCAGGGGTGACTATTCCAGGCCTCTTGCTCCCAGGGAGGTAGGGAAGATGGGTCAGGGAGAAAACCATGAGGAAAAGGGGACTGTCACTTACTCGACCACACACTTCTCATTCATGATGTTGGCCTTGAAGCCCAGCACAGCAAAAACGACCAAGGTGGCCAGCACCGAGGTGAAGAAGTTGATGAAGGACACAAGGGCAGCATCAAAGTGGCAGTTGTTATCCTGTTTGTTGTAGCTGGAGAAGGCAATGACACCCCCAAAGCCCAACCCCAAGGCAAAGAAAACCTGGGTGGCTGCCTCCCGCCACACCTGGGGGTCTAGCATCTTGTCTAGCTGTTAAGTAGTAGAAGATAGGGAGAAGGAGAAAGGAAAGAGGGAAGGAAAAGGAAAGAAAAGAAGGGAGGGAAGACAATGGTTAATTGGTTTCTGCTGCTCCCTCCCCCACCTCCAAGCCCACATATACAACTTTCCTCCTCCAGCTTCATCAAATGGTTCAAAGGAAACCCAGCTTCTCTTGGCTACACCCCTTTTTTACACTAATCCAAAGTATCATCTTCCATTGCTGGTCTAAGCAGTACCCCCCTCCTCAAGGAGACCTGGGAAACTCCCAGGTATGGGAGACAACAGATTGGAGGAAGAGAACTCAAGAAATCAAGTACCCCTCCCAATTTCCTCCATCACATCCTTCCCAGTGAATGATAGTCTCTGACCAGCAAGCTCTTTCCGCACCATATAATTACCCCAATCCTTCACATGTATCCATTGTTGTAACTTTTCACTTTTATCTCATTTAATCCCCACAATATAGCAACTACATTGTTATCTTACTAATAAAAATACCCAACTATCATGTTCATTATCTCATTGGTACTAGTTCCCACAACAATGTGGAAGAGAGAGAGAAGTTATGGCTAGAAAGCTGTCATCAGAATAAGAACTCTGTCTTGAGGAAAAGAGCTTGAATGACCTCATTACTAAGGTAGCCAGGTGATGTACTGGGATTGAAGTCCAAGAGACTTGAGTTCAACTCCAATTTTAGACACTTTTTAGCTGCAAAACTCTTAGCAAACTTTGCCTTAGTTTTCCCATCTCTAAAATGTAGATAAAAATAGCACTTATCTCACAGTTGTGAGAATCAAATAAAATCCTAATTGTGAAGCACTTAGCACAGTGCCTGGAATATAGCAAATGCTATTAAAATGTTAGTATTTTTAATTATTATTCCTAGTTCAGATCCTGCATTACCTCAGAGGTCCCTCCCAGTTCCAAGCTATTGTGATTCTCTAAATCTGTAGGTTTTGGTTCTCAGCTTTCTGACAACAGAAAGGAGGATGCCTAACTGAGGGTAAGTAGAGGTAAGTGCCAGTTTTGATTTTGTCCTCCACTAGTAGCGTAAATCACTTATTTCAAATTTCAGTCCCCTCATTTGTTAAACAGGTAACAATCATTCTTTGCCCCACCTATCTTATAGGGTAGTTCTGAGGAACAAATGAGATAAGAGATGTGAAAGAGCTTTGCAAAGTGAAAGTGCCTCCTTTATACATGCAAGTTATTACAGAGGTGTGCTGGGATTAAATTTTCAGGTGAGCATTGAAAAACAGCAAATGCTAATATTAGGGCTTTGTTTTTTGCTTTGTTGATTTCTAGACTTAAGAAAGTATGGAGAAAATGTTAAAATGTAGATTATATTCAAAATCATGTTTGCATAGATTTTTTGGGGGGGAGGAGCTGCCAAATGCTAAATTTTTACCAGCACATCTCTAGTTATATCTTACTAAAGTAGCAGTCCACTTAGAAGATTGTTCTGCAAATTTCTGGTGGGGATTTTCTTTTGAGATCTTCCTGATTGGAGGTAAGTGATGAATTTCTCTTGCCATAGGTATGCCCAATGATATGTGGCAGTAGGTGTGTGACTGCCAGGAGAGCATCCTGGGCTTTACCTTGGGAGTAAACATGTGCAGGATTCCATCCACAGCTCCCCTCAGCAGCAGCCCCCGGACCAGGAAACAGGCCAGCACCACGTAGGGGAAAAGGGAACTGAAATACATCACCTGGAGAGAAGACAAGGAGATGCCCTAGGATCAGGGCTGTGTGCCTGCTGGCAGCTGCCCTTCATCCCTTATGACATGAAACCTTACAATCCTGTAATCCTCTCACCTGCTCCCCAGGCTGATAGCAGAGAACAGGACAGCTTCATAAAGACAGGAAGCCCTCTCTGAGGGTCTATAATAATGGACACTTCCCTGGGGCATCAGGGCTCCTTGGCGTAGTGCCCAGGTAGATTGGCTATGCCAGTATATACTCACTATGCCCATCCTCCACTCCCAGCTTTGGCTGATGTGCTTATAAAATTCCCAAGGGGTAAAGTGATAGAGGTTTCATGTGAACATGAACAGTGTCAAAGAGCTGACTTTCTCTCTGTAGGGCTAGTGACATTCAGGTAAGTTGCAAAGCAATCCCTTGGTTAAATGCTTCACCTGGGGTCCATGAGGACTTCTTGAAGGTGATAGATAACATATCCACCATGGTTTGTTTTCCTCTCTCCTACCTCCTGTCCCTCATGCTCTTTGTTTAATGCTCACACACTGAATATCCAATATGAGACAACTAGGTAATATAGCGGATAGAGTCCTTGGTTTGGTGTTCAGGAATCCTTCCTTAAACACTAGATTTGTAACCCAAAAACTTAATGTTTCTCAGACTTAGTTTTTACATCTATAGATTGGGCATAATGAAATAATCTACCCCCATAAAGTTGTTAGGTTTGAATAAGATCATAATTAAAAATACTTTGTGAACTTTAAAAACTGTATAAATCTTAGTGATTATATTCAGCAAGTTAGAGGGTTTAGTTCTGTTTAAAGAGAGCCTGAACTCCAAGGAAAATGGAATGATATGTACATTCAACTGTACTTATATTTTACAGAAAGCTAGAGCCCTCTAAAGTTTCATCAGCATGCATTTCCAAGACACTACCTCAACTACAGTTTGGTTAAACAAAATTTGCTGATTCTGTAACTAGCAAAGTGGGACAGGGGAGGGCTTTTGGAATTTTTTATTTGGGAGTCTGAAGACAAAGACCCTAACTTTAGATCACATGATCTATCTTTTTGCTTAGGAAGACACTTTAGCTCAATGCTGTCTCTATCATCCCTTCTCTACTTTTACTCCACTTTAATGATGGTTTTAGGATAAAACTCGTATAGGGAAGAGAGAGAAAACAGATTTGTCCTGTTTGACCCTAGAGGGTAGCACTAGAAATAGTGGGAAGAAGTTTCAGAGGAGCAGATTTCACCATGATGTAAAGAAAAACTTGTGAAACAAAGTAGAATAAGCTGCCTTATGAAGGAGAGGCATTCCTCACTACCCAGAGGTCTTTACACAAAAGCTGGTCAGACATTCATTGGGTATTTTGTAGAAGAAATGGCTGTTGAGGGACAGGTTAGATTAGGAGGTCTCCGGGGCCTCCTCCAGCTCTGGGATCCTGTGTATTGGGGCTGATTCTGAGCTCCTAGCTCTCAGATATCTAGAGAACAATACTGAAGTTTTCTCAGCAAGCTTGCATGCCAACCAGCCCTGTCTTCACTTCCTCTGAAAACCAAGCTTGCAACAAGAATAATCCTGGGGGGATCTTTTTCTCTCTTTGCCCCACCCCAGCCCATCAAACCCTACTTGCTTTTTACCATTGGTTCAACAAGGAGCTGTCACCAGCTATTTACAAAACCAAAGAACAGAAATTTGTTTATCTAAGTTTTGGTGACTCCTCATCCTATCAAGCAATCTCTTTGGTGATTTTAGTTGTGGCCCCATTGAAAATAATAATGCTCATGATTCCATGTCTTTTGGATGTATATATCTTTGTTTCACAACAACCCTGTGAAGCAGGTAGTATAATTCCCACTTCACAGATGGGCAAACTGAGGCTTAGATAAAAATATACAGTGAACTAGTACAGTACCAGAATGAGAACCCAGACTTGATCAGTTTCTGGTTGATGCCCTTGTCCCCTGACACCTACTACCCTTTATCCCTTCTCACCTTTTGCAGCCTGCTGTTACTTACCTTTCCTGAAGACTGAATGCCCTTGACCACAGCCATACCCACAATGCTCCAAGCCACCAGGAGGCACAAGGTCATCTTCCAGTTGAGCCCCCCACTCTCAGAGATGGAGTTGGAGATATCCAGAGCCTCTCGGTACCAGAAGTAGGTGGTAGCTGAACTCTTATCACACTCTTCCTCCACCACTGAAACCAATGATCAAAGCCATCAAACCTCAGGGCTGAGGAACACAGACAAATATCACCCTATTGTGTGACAAAGGGCTTTCTTACAACCAGTAGGGAGCAGATAGAGAAAAGGTCCTGATCTTATTCTAAGAAAACCAAATTGTCATAAAATGCCCAGAAATATTTGAGACATCAAAATTGAGATTGTTAGATTTCATAGAACACTAACAGAAAGAAACCCTAATTTTAAATCACCAAGAAGCATCCTATTCAAATTTCAGAATAATGCATAGAAATACTAACTCCAAATGCTAATTATATGATTTGCTGGGCACTCCTGGATTCTCAGTATATTATAGAGAGCACTAGAATCTTCTGATCTGGCTACTTTCTTGCCTCATGTCACTTTCCTGACATTAAAATCACCAGGTGAATCTCCTTTGGAGTGGAGCCCAAGTTAGAAGGCTTCTCATCTCAGCTCCTCCAGGAACCAGAAGGATAGAACCTTTCTAGGAGGCAGAAGTATGAAATTTTAAAAGAACTAGATTGGGAGCTTGAGGACTGCTAAGTGATGCCATAATGTGTGCAGGGCCAACCTGGAGTCTCAAAGCCTCTTCTTCCCAAGTTCAAATCCAACCTCAGACACTTACTAGCTATGATCCTGGGCGAGTCCCTTAATCCTATTTGTCTCAGTTTCCTCATCTATCAAATGAGCTAGAGAAGGAAACAGCAAAGCACTCCAGTATCTTTGCCAAGAAAATCCCAAATGAATCATGAAGAGTTGAACATGATTGAAAACTACTGAACAAGAGATTTGTAATCAATGGACCTGGGTTCAAAACATATCTCTGTTATTGCAAGTGTACCTTTGGGCATCAATTAAACTGTCTGGACTTCAGTTTCCTCCTCGTAAAAGACTGGACTCCAAAGGTTGCTTTGATGTTATAATCTATGCTGTTATAATGACCTTAGATAAAGCAGGGAAAGGAGGGAGGGGAAACTAAATGGAGCAGGGGATATCTGAGTTCAAATTTGACCTCAGACACTCACTAGCCAAATGAGCTTGGGCAAGTCACAACCTCTGATTACCTGATTTTCCTCATCTGTAAAATGGGGATAATAATAATTTCATCCTTACAGGGTAGTATCAAATGAAATAATGATTTTAAAGTGCTTATTTAGCACTGTGTCTAAAACACAATGGACATTATATAGATTGTAGAGATTAATTATTAAATAAGCTTTCCCTTCTAGGTTTTTTTTTTCCTCTGTTGCAAAATGGGGAGGTGGTGTGGTATTTGAGTTCAAGAGCTAACCTCAAAGCCAGCCAGACCTCTAACACAAACTGACTGTAGGACTATGGACAAATAAGTCATTGAATTCCTCAATGCTCTGGGCAACTAAGACTAAAAGGAGTATAGAAATTGCCAAAGAGTTTCTTTACCTGGAAATACCACAGAAATTGAAGGTCCTATTGCTATCCCTATCCCTAAAATGGAAATGGTGGAATCCTGACCATATAAAAGTGCTATAAGGACTTAATGGGATCAGGGATGTTAAGGTGATATATTCGCCAGAGGATATAACAATATATAACATTGTTACAACAATAATTCTTATTAGCTAACATTGTCTTTCCCCTTTGCCCCCCCCCCTTGAAGCGTACTGCTGATTTCCTCTCATTTTATAGACAGGACAATTGTGTCTCTACGAAAATAGGTGACTTGTTGAAGATGGCATTCTGATCATAATGGTACAGGTGGAATGAGTCACTAATTCAAATCTCCAGTATTATTCCCTTAATTTACAAAGAGCTCTTGTTCTTTGAAAGTTTCTTTAGCCAGGAAGGGCCCCTTTTCCCAGACAATAAGCTACGAAGATCTACTCTAGACAAAATCTGTTTTGTGGTTGATAGGTGGGTGTTGCTAGGTTAGGGTTAGTGGTACCAATTGTGCTGTGGTTTTTAGCTTCATGTCTCTCAGGCTAGACTCCCAGGGACTCACCTGCGGTAGTTCCATTCCTAATGACAGGGCACTCACTCCAGGGCAATGGATACTGGAAGGATTTGAAGAAATAAAATATACTCCAGCCAATAATCACATTGTAATACAATCCAACGAAGAGGCACACCTGGAGAAAGACAGAGGGACAGAGAGCCTGGTAAAGACGGGAACTGCTCTGGCTCTGTTGAGACCTCAGGTTTGGATTAACATAACCAATGATGCTGTCCCTTAGTACCAGATCTGATCCTATTCAATACTACCTGCAGCATCCCTGGTAGATCTTTCATTAACAGCAATGTTATGCCTACTTCATAGATGAGTAAATTGAGGCCCCCAAAATTCTTGCCTAAGGGCTCCAGTCTTATACAAACAGCAAGGAATCTTGAGTGACAAGATTTGTGTGCAATGAATTTATTTTATTAAATCACCACTGGGTTTTTACCTCAGCAAAGTAGTACTTTTACTCCTTCCTGTCTCACTCCCCATAGAAGCTGGTCCAAATCTCTTTTTTCTTCATCCATACCTCCTTCCCCACCTATCTTCTCAGCTGAATATTTCACCTCATATTTTATTGAGAAAATTAAAACCATACACCACAAGCTCCTTCTTTTCTTCTTCTCCAACACTTTAAAAATGCTTTGAAATCAATCTATTTTCTCCTCCTTTATTCTGGTCTTTTGTCAAGACCTCCACTTCCTGTACCTGTTCTCTTGATTCAAACCCCTATTCTTTTTTCTAGTAGCTTGCTCCCATAATTATCCCTTTTCTTTTTAATCATTGATCAAAATTTAGTGGGCTTTTTTCCTCTTGCCTAAAAATATGCCCACCTCTCCTTACTCCTACCCTTAAGAAACCATTACAAGAACTTGCTGTACCTTTATGTGGGTAGCTATGGCTCAGTGGGTAAAATACTGGTCCTAGAATGAGAAAGACCTGAGTTCTGATATAGTCTCAAGCATTTACTCACTGTGTGATAAATTTGCCTCAACCAGTTTGCCTCAATTTCCTCAGTGGTAAAATGGTATCTATATCACAGGGTTATTGTATCAAATGATGTAATATTTGTAAAGTTCCTAGCACAAAGCTTGGCATACAGTAGGCACTTAATAAATGCTTGTTCCCTTTCCTTATTCTGACCCTCAAGCTATCATCCTATAACTCCCTTTCCTTTCTCAGTCACACTCCTAGAAAAAGCCTTTTTTACTGAATGCTTCCACATTATCTCTTGGTTTTTGCTTCTTGACCTTCTGCAATATGGCTTCTAGCCTCACCACTAAAGTGAAATTGCTCTCTCCAAAGTTGCCAAAGATCTCATAATTACCCAGTTTGATGGCCTTCTCTTAGCCTTAATCCTTTTCCACCTCTCCACAGCAGCTAACACTGTTGGCCATCCTCTCTTTCTGGATACTCTCCTCTTTCCTCTCCTCTCATGGATACTCTCTCTTCTCTATGTTTTCATAAAATCACTATTTCCTAATTTTCTCCCTAACTGTCTGACAGCTCCTTCTCAATCTTCTTTGCTGGATCTTTATCCAGGTCACACACACACTATCTGTGGCCATATCACAAAGTTCTATCCTGGGCCCTTTTCTCTGTTTCCACTATATTATCTTACTTGGTAAATTTATCCACTTCCATGGGTTTAACTAGCATCTCTTTGCAGATCTATATATCTAGTTCTAATTTCTCTCTACTTTACTCTTGAATCCCTAATTGACTCTTGGATATCTTGAATTGGAAGTCCCATAGGCATCTCAAACTTAACATGTCTAATGAAACTAATTGTTTTTTTGCCCCCAAACCCTTCTCTCTTCCCAGGTTTCCTACTACTATGAAGGACATCTCTATCCTCCTGTTTTGTTGTTGCTTAGTCACGTCTAACTCTTTGGAACCCCGTATGAGATTTTCTTAGCAGAGATATTAAAGTGATTTGTCATTTCTTTCTCTGGCTCATTTTACAAATGAGGAAACTGAGACAAATTAAGTGACTTGCTCAGGGTCACAAATTTATGGATAAGAGAAGAATTTCCAACTAAAGAAGATATAGAAAGCATTATACTTATCTGAGGCAGGATATGAACTCAGTTCTTCCTGGCTTTAGGTTGGGCGCCCTATCCACTATACCACCTAGCATTATCATTGACTCCTTATAACCCCTGCATTATCTGTGACTTCTCACTCTTGCACTCATTCTACATATCAAATCTTTTGTCAAATCTTATAGCTTTTAATTTAATTTTATCTTTTATTTATGCCCACCTATCATCACTCACACAGTCACTATTTTTGCACAAACCTCATCACCTCTCATCTAAATTATTGCAAAAGCTCTGGGTCCCTACTCCAATCCATACTCCACTCAGTTGCCAAAGTCATTTTTCTAAAGCACAGGTCTGACCATGTCATTCTAATGTCCAATAAATTTTGGTGGTTCCTTAATACTTCCATGTTCAAATTTGAAATCATCTATTGGGCATTTAAAATCTTCTATAATCTTCTTGACCCCTTCCTACCTACCTGCACTTTGTTCTCCTTTACATACTCTATAATCCAGCCAAATTGGTCTCCTTGCTATTCCTTCCACATGATATGATTCTATCTCCACATGACATATCTCTAGCTCCCAACTTGGTACACTTGTGATGGCTACCTCCCACCCAAGCCTGGAAAACTTTCCTTCCTCAATTTTTCCTCCTGGCTCCTCTGGCTTCTTTTAAGACTTGGTTCATACTAACAAAATCCAGCAGCAAGAGATAAAAAGAGAAATTACATTTAAAATTATTGTAGACAATACAAAATACTTGGGAGTCTGCCTACCAAGACAAACTATATCAGCACAATTATAAAACACTTTTCAAACAAATAAAGTCAGACCTAAACTACTGGAATAATATCAATTGTTCATGGACAGACTGAGCCAATATAATAGAAATGATAATTCTGCCTAAAGTAATCTATTTTTTCAGTGTCATACCAATCAAATTATCAAAAAGTATTTTATAGAGCTAGAGCAAATAATACAATTCATCTGGAAAAATAAAAACTCAAAGATATTAAGGGAACCAGTGAAATAAAGTGGTCTAGCCATACCAGATCTCAAACTGTATTACAAAGAGGTTATCATCAAAACAATCTGGTACTAATAAATAGAGTGGTGGATCAATGGAATAGATTAGGTAAAATTATCTTACAGTAAATAACTATAATAACCTAGTATATGATAAACTCAAAGATCCAAGCTTTTGGAACAAAAACTTCTGGGAATACTGGAAAACAGTAAATTAGACCAACATCTCATACTGTATACCAAGATATTTTATCTGTCAGATTTATGGATAAGCCAAGAATTTGGGATCAAAGAAGATATAGAAACCATTATAAAATATAAAATAGATAAATTTGATTATATAAAATTAAAAGGATTTTACATAAATAAGACCAATATAATCAAAATTAAAAGGAAAGCAGAAAACTGGGGGAGGGACGGAAATTTTCACAACAGTATCTCTGAAAAAGGCCTTATTTCTCAAATATATAGACCATTGAGTCAAATTTATAAAAAAAAAAAATACAAGTCATTCCCCAATTGATAAATGGTCAAAAGCTATGAGCAGGCAGTTTTCAAAGAAATCAAAGCTATCTATAGTCATATTTTTAAAATGTTTTAAATCATGATTGATTAGAGAAATGCACAACTCTCAATTCTCAACTCAACTCTAAGGTACCACCCATAAGAGAGGGTAATATGAAAAAAAAAAAAAGATAAATGCTGGGTGTTGGAGATGTGGGAAAATTGGGGTACTAATTCACTGTTTGTGAAATTGTGAACTGATCCAAACATCTGGAAGGCAATTTGGAACTATCCTTAAAGGGCTAAAAAATTATGCATACCCTTTGATCCAGCAATACCACTGCTAAATCTATATTCCAAAAAGATCCCAAAAAAGCTGGGGGAGTGGGGAGGGGGAAAGGACCTATTGGTACAGAAATATTTATAGCAGCTCTTTTTGTGGTGGCTAAGTACTGGAAATCAAAGGTATACCCATCAACTGGGGAATGGCTAAACAAGCTGAGGTATATGATTATAATGGACTATTATTGTGCTATAAGAAATGACAAATAGGATGATTTCAGAAAAAACCTGAAAAGACTCACATGAATTGATACAAAGTAAAGTAAACAGAACAGAAGAATATTGTACACAGTAACAACAATATTGTTTGATGAAGAATTGGGATGACTTAGCTATTTTCAGCAATAGAATGATCCAAGACAATCCCAAAGGATTAATGATGAAGTATATTCTCCACCTCCAGAGAAAGAACTGATATTGACTGAATTCAAATTGAAGCATACCATTTTTCACTTTCTTTCTTTTTTCCCTTTTATTTGAGTCATATACAAAATGACTAATATGGAAATACTTTACATAATTGCACACGTATAGTCTATTTCTGATTGCTTACCACCCCAGGAAGGAGGAAGAGCAGGGAGAAAGAAGAATAGTATTGAGAACTCAAAATTGTAATTTAAAATATTTTTTAAATTGGGGAAAAATCAATTAAAACTATCCATATTCTGGGGCTTCAGACATATAGAAGGGAAAAAACTCAGTGTGAGTCCTTCTGTGGAAGTCCTATCCCAATTCTTCTCTCAACTAGTACCTTCCCCATTAAAGTTACTCTGGTCATATCTTGTATATATCTATTTATGTTAGTATCTCCCCAGAACATAAGCTTGTTGGGGTCAGGGATTGTTTTTGTTTTCTCTTCATATTTCTAGTCTTTAACACAGTGCCTGGCACATAATAAATAATTATTAAATGCTTGTTGAATGATTAATTATCGGGCACCATAATTCTTATGAGTTTGTTTACACCACATGGTCCCTCTCAAAGAGAACTGCCTGTTTCTGTTTCAAAGAACTATTCTGAGCCACCCACTAAGCTGTGATCCACATGAAGGATGTCTCCAGTTCTCAGCTCATGTGCTCATGACTGATGAACCTTGGAGGCTAAATGACTAATTTTTGCCTACTCCTGCAAGTTAAAACAATAGAAGTAATGAAATGACACGCCAGGGGGGTGTTCTTCTAGATTCCTGGAAAATTTAAGTCAGTTTTTCAGGATGGAGCAGAAAGATCTAGCTGAGTGGTCACTGAGGACATCAACTAGCTAGACGCAATCCTTTGTTTAGCCATCAGTCCTTCCAGAAGGCAAACCTCAATGGAGCATCTGTGACCTCATCTATGGATTCCAAGAACTGTTCTTTTTCTTTCTGGGCTCAGGGAATGATCTCGATCACTTCCTTCTCCCTTCCCACTCCTCCTCCTCATTCTCTTCCCTCTTTCTTCTCCCCTTATTCTCCCCTCCCCAACTCACAATGCAACTGGAGAAGCCAATGCCCCCCAGCCGGGGACACACATAATGCCATACTCCAATGCTACCCCGGCGTATCCTTTGGCCCACAGCCAGTTCTAAGAAGAAGAGTGGGATCCCAATGATGATCAGCAGCACTAGGTAGGGCACGAGGTAAGCACCTGCATGGAGAGAGAAGAAGCATCAGGGAGTTCAGGTTAGTGAGGCAAAGGAAAAGTAAGAGGGAGCGCATGATTGGCAGAAAAGATAAAGAAGAACTGGCAACCCCATTCTCGGAGATTCTTTTGGTTCTCTGATTTTCCTAGAATTCATCAAGGCTTTCTTCTTCTCACCATTACTATCCTGCTCCCTGGGGGTCCCTTAGCCAGAGAGATAAAGCAGTAGAATTGTAAGATTTTAAGAAGGCAACAGTTGCAACCGAAAGCTTTTCCAAGGGCATCCCCAGGCTCCCTCACAGACTGAGGCTTTGTGGAGGCTGCTTATAAATGAAAAGATAGGCTAGACTTCTGGGTAATAGAACTTCGGTGGAACTGAATGCACCATAGTCTGGGCAGCAAGAGAGCCAGGTGGTACTTGCTTGTGGCAAATCAGGTGAAAAGCATCTATTTCCTTTGGTAGATTTCTCTGTTGCTTCTGCATTTAGGTTCCCCTAAGTGGTACAGATCCCTGAGCTGCACTATGCTGACTATTCTTTTTGGTCTCAGGTAAAGAGTGTATCAAATGGCTGGGCAGTAAGGACTTTATCTCACAAGATCTTGATGCTGTCTTCTCTATTTCTTGAGGGCATGCCCGTGTTATGGACTGTGGAAACTTGGCAGTTGGTGGATCCAAGACCATGACATCCTATACATTTACACTTCGTCTATACTGTATCTACTTCTTCCTCTGAGGAAATACCTAACCTGAAAAGTTGAATCACTAAATTCATATCCATCCCAGCATCTCAACAAGGCAAGCCGTTCTCAGAGAAAAATGAATTTTTTCACAGGCTAATCCAAACATGGTGCATGACTAGCATTGAATGACAGGTAGATCGGCATAATAATAATAATAGCTGGTATTTATTGAAGGTTTTCAAGATGCCTTACACATATTATTTCATTTAATTCTCACAACAGGCCTGGGAGAGAGGTGCTACTATTAATCCCATTTTACAAATGAGGGAACTGAGATACAGGCAGGTTAAGTGACTTGCTAGGGACACACAGATAGTGAATGTCTGGGGCTGGTTTTGAACTCAAGTGTTCCTGATTTTGATACCAGTCTTCTATCTACTGTACCACCCAGTTGCCTTATAGTGTCCAGAGCCCTAGGATCGGATGTGAAGAGATTTAATTTTCAGTCTCATTTCTGCACTTGCTATTCACAAGACCTTGGAAAGATACTTAAGCTTTTCCAAGTTTCTTCATTTGTAATAATAGCTGTACTGTCTGCCTGAAAGGGATGTAGTGGAAAGAATTTTGCAAATTTGAAAGTATTATAGACATGTCAACTTTCAAATAAAATGACTTGAAAACTGCAAAGTATTATATGAACGTAAGTTGATATTCTCCCAGGCTAACTAACCCACACAGCAGAGCATCCCTGGCAGATCCACTCCATCACCTACACTGCTAATGTGTGGGCACCCAGCTAGATACTCAAAGCACTACCTTTACTGCGTGGGCATTAAATGCTGACACAGCACCATGGGCAGCTCCAGGAAAGCAGAGGCTGGAATCTTTCCCGAGAGTGAAGGCCCTGAATAGAAACACTATTAATCTACAACTAATTGGGGAATCTGCAGAGAAATTAGCAGTGCAGGAAGCATAACCAGGATGACCGCGAAGGATGAACCAGATCTTGCCAAAGATTCCAGCTGATGAATTAATCTCACCGCCCAGGGCATCATTTCAGACACATTCCCGATTCTAAGTGACAGGGTGTTTAGCAGGAGAATTAAAACCATGTTTGGACACGGGCGAGTACCCTCAGTGGAGTGATGTGCCAACATCGGCCTCTGCTGCAGTAAATACATCCTCACCCTACGACGGGTCAAAAGCATTAGCTATCACTCTGCTTGTCCAACAATCACCCAACGCAAGCTGCCAGGAACCCTGCATCACACCAAGCCTTCCTATGCCGTGTTGTCTTGTGCCTTTCTGCCTCATACATTAGACAGACAAATCCTTCACCATCCTCACCAGCCAGTCAGAATATAATAAATAGCTCACTCTGTGGGCACCTTTCTGGGCACTGGGGGAGAAAAACCAATGAAAGATAAGAAGTAGTTTCTGCTTTCAAGGGACTTAAAGAGCTGGTACAAAGAAACAAACCTGCAGCAGCACATTAGAACAGTGCAATGAACATATATTTGTGGAATGAATGAGTGTATATATACAGAGGAGTTACAGAGCAAATGAGTGTTTACCTTCTATAGGTGCTATTTTTTCTAGTAAGATGAGTTCCTTAAGAGGAATAACTTTTTTGCTTCCCTATTTGTAACCCTGGTGCTTTTGCACATGGTAGATGCCCAAGTACTTTTTCATTCATTCATTCATTTATGTCATAGCCTAATAGATTTTAGTTAGTCAAGACTTCCTAAAGGAAGCCAATCCATAGAGCTTTCACCATTGGTGCTTCTTTCATTAAAAATTAACCCTTACTCCAAACCTTGATGTTAATTAAGACATAGGTGATGTAGTGAACAGAATGTTGCACTTGGAATTAAGAAAATCTGAATCTGAATCCCACTTTACTAGCTGTATGACTCTAGGCAAATTATTTAGTGATTCTAGTCCTCATTTTAAGGCAGCCAGGTGGCACTACAGTGCACAGAGCATTGGGCTTGGAATCAGGAAGCCTTCCGAGTTCAAATCTGACCCCAGATATTAGCTGGGTGAGCCAGGGCAAGTCACTTACCCATATGTGCCTCAGTTTTCTCATCTGTAAAATGAGCTGAAGAAGGAAAGGGCAAATGATTCCAATTTCTTTGCCTAGGTAACCCCAAATGAAGTCATGAAGAATCCACACTATAGAGCTACAACAATGAGTTTCTTTTTATAAGCTGTCCCACCTTTGGGCAAGATGATTAAGGTCTCTAAATCTCAATTTCCCCATCTGAAAAAAAAAGTGTTAATGACATCATGTATGTAAAATACTTTGTCCATCTAAAAATATTATATATAAAATATCCGCAATTGTGAATGTTATTAAGTGAAGAAAGGAAATTGTAGACTCTCTATGCTTTGATTCTCTAATGAAAAGATGTATTCAATACTTCCTCTAACAAAGGGTTTGTGTGAGTGAATGAATTAGAGACAGAGACAGAGAGAGGGAAAGAGACAGAGACACAGAGACAGAGTCAGACACATACAGAGAGAGAGAGAGAGAGAGAGAGAGAGAGAGAGAGAGAGAGAGAGAGAGATTTTGTGTGTGTGTGTGGTGGGAGACATGATGGCTTTAAACAGAGATTAGGAAAGCCTTTGGGTATGTTATAGTTAATCACATGGCCCTTTAATTTCGACTATTCTTGAAAATATTTTGAAAGTGCATTTGTTTTTTAAGGGAGGAGAGAACAGTAGATGAATTTTTACTAACCCAAATAAACTAAATTAGAAAAAAACAAAATCTCTCCCTTTTTAAAGAAAGTTCATTTTTATACTTTCTTTTCTTTAATAAATAAAGTTTGTGTTTTGTTATTGTTGTTATTGTTGTTGTTATTGTAGTTTTACCAGACCTGTGATTTCATCAGCTCCTGGAGCTCCTCTGGCTCTCATGGATTGGCCAACAATAGATCCCAGCTCAAGCCCCATTGTCTCTTTGTTTGGGCCAGAATGGTTCCTCCATGGATTCCACTGAGTGTAAATAGCAATTGTTTCTGTTTTGGCCAGAACCCTTAGAGTCTTCCCCTCCCAGGTTGACTGTATTTTTGGGGTGGGTGGGAGGATAAGGTAAAAGAGTCCATTCTTTGCTTCATTTCTTACTTAGCCTTAATCACAGAATGGGCATTGCTTGGTCAAACTGAGATCTGTTAATGATCTTAGCTTTAAAAGTCTCCCACTGCATCTCCAGTCATCCTATATCTGACCATTAGGTCCAGATGGTTTCATAGAAGATAGTTGACTAACGAAGGCTGGTGACTCTGTGTGTGTGTGTGTGTGTGTGTGTGTGTGTGTGTGTGTGTGTTTTGCAAGACACTTGGGGTTAAGTGACTTGCCCTGGGTCATACAGCTAGTAAGTGTTATGTGTCTGAGACCATATTTGAACTCAGCTCCTTTTGACTCCAGGACCGGTGCTCTTTCCACTGCACCACTGGTGACTTTACACAGCCCACTGTCCTCTAAATAGAATCCACTTGCACGTCCCACCTGCACTCCCTGATGTCATGGTCCTTCTCAAGAATGGACAAACAACAACTTTATTTCTCCCTTAATTACTGGTCTTAGGTAGGTTGCTAGAAGCAATGAGAGATTAGCTGCCTTACCCACAATCATACAACCACTATGAGTGAGAGGCTGAAACTGAACCCAGATCCTCTGGACTCTGGACTCTGAGGGTAGCCGTCTACTCCCCATCCATGGACACCCACACTGGACAAAATGAGATCTTTCTTTGATGACTTAAAATCTTGCCATATACCTTGGGATCATTATTTTGAACATCAATGATACTCATTCAAGGTCTGATTCTAAAGTCCTTGATATTCCTTCAAGATCAGAATCCAAAGACATTTTGCCCGTGAAGTCTGTCCTCTTCCTTCTGAAAAAAGTTTTTAAAAATTCTAGAAGTGATCTATCACTCCTCTGTGCTTTCAGGTTATTTTGCATCTCTTTTACTGAACCTTCACATTTTACTTTGAATTATAGTTAGATCCAGCTTGTACTGACTCATGAGAGCCAACTGTTAAATTTTCTGTATGAGCATTTACATCTCAGAAACTAACAAATGCTACAAATCCAGGCTTAATTTGTTGTTCTGTTGATTTCTGGATTTAAGAAAGTGATGGATAAAATGTTAATAATTCAGATTAAATTTAGAAGTGACCAGCAAACTGTCCTCTCTCATTCTGATAAAATTTGCTATTGAACATTTACCAGCACATCCCTGAATAACAATAACTTTACTTAAGTCCTTTAAGATTTACAAAATATTTTTGCTTACCTCCCCTACTATATACTAAAATCCATAGAAGGGTGAGAACCATGTCTTCCTCTTTCTTATTCTCTCCTTCCCCCTCAACAACTAGTATAGTGCCTTACAATTGTTTAGATTCAATGAAAATATAGGATCATAGGAATAAATATAGAAGATTTGCTAGAATGTTTCTAGGAAAATAGAGAGACATTATAGGTTTGTACGAAAAATGGTAGACTTGAAATAAGGAGACCTTGGTTCAAGGCTTAGACTCATGTTAAAGAGCTGAGTAGCTGTGAACAAGTCACTTACCTCTTTCTGAACCTCAAGAACCTCATCTGTAAAATGGATAAGGCATATTTATACTTCATGTAACCTCATGATATTATTGTGAGAAAAAGGCCCTGAAAATCTTTGGGTATCATCCTTCTGTGAGTAGTTATTAGGGTCCAAGGCTAGGACACACTTGGGAGCTGATCTTGAAGTAAAAACTTGGTTTCAGCTGTTCTCTTGCCATGTATATCTTTCTCACATAAATGGAAGGCAGAAAAATCCCAAGGGTCTGACTAAACAAAGTTTTACTAAAATAACCATATCTACAAACTACAGAGTGCCAACTTTCCTGCCAGAATGCTTTCTCATCCTTATGAGTTCTTCAAGCACTGAATCTGGAGTCAGAAATATATCAGCATGACCCTGAACAAGTAATTTAATCTCTGTCTACCTCAGTTTCCTTATCTGTAAAATTAGAATAATGATGGCATGTTGTGAGAATCATGTTGTGAGAAGCAAATGAGATAACTATAAAAGCGCTTAGCACAGTGGTTGGCTCATGGTAAGGACTAAAAAAAATTAGCTGCTCAGAATCGATATTATTATTTTGGTTTTTAATACCTTAAAGCAAAGCTTCTAAAATTGTGGGTTATATTAATCAAATATGGAGGTCATGAAATTATGGTTTATTATCAATGAATATTTAATATGTATACCTATTTTACACATTTATATATCTAGAGACATATAAAAATTTCTCAGGCAAAAAGGGATCACTTAGTGGGAAAAAATTAAAACCCTTGATCTAGAACTAGTGTTGTTCGGGTCTTAGTCCAACACCCTCTCTTGATATTAAATGAAGTGTGAGCTTTTACATCTTGGAAATCTGCAAACTCTACAAATCAAGGATTGATTTACTGTTTCGTTGATTTTCTAGACTTAAGAAAGTGAGGAAGAGAATATTAACACTGCAGATTAAATTTAAAAGTGTGTCCTACATGTTTTTCTCTTGGAAAATCAGTTGAACTGACAAGCCCTTGTCTAGCACAGTTGATTTCAATCAATCAGCAAGCAGTTGGTAAGTATCTACTATGTGTAAGAGGAGAGAGCTAGGTGCTTAGTGATTAGGGGGCTGGGAGTCAGGTTCAAATCTGACCTCAGATACTTACTAGCTGTGTGACCCTGAGAAAGTCACTTAACCCTGTTTACCTCAGTTTCCTCACCTGTAAAATAAGTTGGAGAAGGAAATGGCGAACTAGTTGGGTACCTTTACCATGAAACCCCCCAAAAGTAGTCACAAAGAATTGGATACAACTGAACACACCTAAAACACACACACACACACACACACACGTGCAAGACATTGCAATACAGAGTGTAAGAGGATAAAAATGAAGCCATTTCTACCCTCAGGGATCTTACATTATAGTAGGGAGAAGGATACAATATGTACAAAGCCAAGGTAATGCAAGATCAATTGAGGAGAGAAAGAACATGAACCACTGAGGTAGAGGAGGAAATCAAATGAAGTTCTATGGTGAAGATGGCCCTTGGGTCTTGAAGACAAGGATTCTGGAAGATGAGATGAGGAAGGAATACATGTCAGGCTTGAGAGATGGGCTACACAGGTGGAAGATAGTGTCAAGGAGAGGAGACAGATTGACTCTAGGGAAGTGATATGAAATATGGTGGAAAAGACAGCTGTAGAAGGCTTTAAAATCCAAACTAAGGAGTTTTTAATTTGCTCCTTTAGGCAATGAGTGTAGAAGGAAAGACAACTAGACATCTGAGGACAGAGGAGTGACAAAGCCAGAACTGGGAGTTGTGTGGAAGGGGGGGTTAATTATGAGACTTAAAAACAAGTCTTAAAAGGTAATTAGAGCTTGGACTGGGTTGCGACTATGGGCGAGGAACCATGTTAAGGGATGGAAGTGTATAGGGAACTTGATAAGTGGATATGGGGATTGAGGGAGCAGGAGAACCAAAGAAACTTTGAAGTCATGTAGAAATGAGTAGAAAGATGGGGATCCTCTCTAGGGAAATATGGTGAAGGGAAAGCCCTCCCCCTTCTGACGTCCAGTATAAGCAGTTTTCTGCCCTTCAAGCAGAAGCAATAATCTAAGACCACTCTCCTCCCCCTCGATCCTCAAGGCTGCCTCTTACCTCCACCATTTTTCTGGCATAAGTATGGAAACCTCCAGACGTTGCCCAGGCCCACCGAGAAGCCGATCTGGGCCAGGATGTACTGTAGCTTACTGTTCCAGGCAGGCCGATCCTCAGCCTCCAGGTCTTCCTCCACATCCTTCTGTTTGTCCTGGGCCTCTCCCGCCATATTCAGGACACTGTGCTTATAGTCCACCGGTTCTTCATGGGCCAGCAGGTCGGCCACAGACTCGGTGACATGCTCGTTGCTGTGCTCCCGCTGCGTGACTTTGCTGTTCTTCGGCATTGGTGACCCCCAAGGGCCCCAAGGCCCCCACCCCTGAGCTTACAGAGAAGGCGGGATGGGAGCCGCTTTCAGCTTTTTCTCATCCAGGGAACCTGAAAAGCAAAGACATGAAAGAAAGGCGTTAGAACAGGGGCACTGAAGGAATGTCTGAGAAGCTAAAGGAGTCCCCCATGATACCACGTGGTGGACTATCCATGGCCAAGGCTGAATCCCAGCAGACTAACTGTTGCTCCTGACCCAGAAGTGGGGTACTGCTAGGTCCACCTGCCCCCCTCATCAGCTGGAGTGTGCTGGGCTGCTGGGAACTCATCTTATGCCCCAAAGAGCAGAGCAGATCTAAGAAAGTGAATCTTCTGAGGGGAAATGTATGATGGAAACCACACTCAAATTTTGGGAATTTGGGGGTCTTTCATGAGTTATTCTCTTACATAATATTAATCATAGAGAACTGACCACTTGATTGATCACCGTGGCTTTCCCCACTAAGGTAGACAAGGCTGGGTCCAGATTAAGGCCCCTTTGTTTTCTCTAATTATTATTATTATTATTATAACATTTCTATCATTCATTTGTTTATTTTATCAATAAGCAGTTATTAAGCACTTATATTCAATAAGCTATTATTAAACATGTAGTAGGTATGAGGCATTGAGCTAGGTTCTCTGGATAGAGACAAAAATAAACTAGTCCCCGTCCTCGAGGAGATTACATTTTATTGGAGTAATTAATATATGCACATAAAGTAATATATGCACATAAAGAATGCACTGCTTTCCATGTACTATGTATGCAAGGGACTGGGATGGATGATGGGAATAGAAAGACAAAAATAAAACCATTTAACACCGATGCATAAACACCGAATGTAAAATTAAAGTAATTGCAAAAGGAAAGAGAGCACTAATAGCCAGGAGAAGGGAAGGAGACGCTCTTTGACATGCCCTCTGCCCATGACACTTGGACGGCAGGCAGCCTCGCTGCTCTTGGACAGCTGCCCGGCTTTAAGAGAAGGCTGACCCGTTGCAGAGGCGAGATCCAGAACAGCAGAAGCCGCTAGAGCTGGCGGCATTTGCTCCGTGCCAACAAATCCCAGGGTGATCTCTCACTGCTGACATTATCAGAGGATTGCAATGGCCAAGGAACTGGTACTCCATCCTTCACTGACGGCTTTACAGAAGATAACGTCTACCCGACACTGATGAGCGATGCAAAACCACCCCCTCCCTTGCTCTCTCCTCATTTGTCTTTCACCCTTTTTTTTTCTTTTTTTGGAAACAAAACCTTTGAAGCCTCCCAACCTTCTGTTGCATTTCAGACTGCCTCCTCATTAAAAGGACAGAAGCAGATTTTTAAGTGAAAGAAATACAGAAAATGAACAAACTGCCTTACAGTTTGCTTAACATCTTTCCAGGGATGGAATAGCCCAGCTCCATAATCACTTTTAAAGTAGCCCCCTGGGAGCTCCCCAACTTGTACTTTGGGGTTCAGTCTCTGGAAGATGACTATTCCTAGGGTTCAAAGGTGGGTCTGAACCACTAAAACTACAGCTCCAACCAGGGCACTTAGCTTTAACAGTCATACAGTAGTCACAATTTCCCCAAAGCAAAGACATTTATTGAGATGGCATAATAGTAAGAATAGTAGCTAAAAATACTCCCCTCATCAATCTGGGGTACACACTTCCACAAATCCACAGCATCGGTGGAAGAGGGGCACAAATTAAGAGTGAGTTCATTGTAACATACACATTTAGGGAAAACATTTGTGATCAAGACAATTTGTGCCTCCAATAGGGTTCAAAAGTGGGTCTGAACCACTAAAACTACAGGTTACAGGGCATTTAGCTTTAATAGTCATACAGTAGCCACAATTTTCTCAAAGCAAAGGCATTTATTGAGATAGCACAGTAAAAATAGTAGCTACATAAAACTCCCCTCATCAATCTAGGGTATATACTTCCACAAATCCACAACATCAGTAGAAGAGTGGGCACAAACTAATAACAATATACACAAGATGTGGAGAGTATTATAAAGCTTTTCTTCCTTCTCCAATGACAATGGCTCCACTCGCCCTGCAGGAGATAGTGTCTTGCTGATAGAGGTTCAGAGGTTCAGTTCACAATGCTCCTCCCTTGCCTTAATTGTCCTTTTATTTAACTTTTGACCCTTAACTTTTCAAAGGCTACTAATAGTGGGCCAATCTTTGATCAGTTAATGATAAACTATTGCTCTATTTGTATCCCCCAAACTTTTTCACCCTACCTAAAGGGATAATAAATCTGTGTGTGTATGTGTGTATGTGTGTGTATATATATATATATATATATATATATATATATATATAGTGTGTGTATATATAATTATATTTATTTATATAATATATATTATATTATATATAATATAAATATTATATATAATATTTAATATAAATATTAAAATATATAGTATATATATACTTTAGTATATTAAAAAATTATGTATATATTTGTACTTCATTGAAGCCTCATTACCTCTATTATATATTCCCCAACTTTCTGTAATTATATCCGGTGGGAATTTATACCTTATTAGGAAAATTGTCATCAGAAACATCCCATTCCCACCAGTTCTCACTGCTTCCATTCTACATGTCCATTAACACCAGGATGGATATGAACAAGAACACTAGCACCAGGTGGACCATAAAGTCTAAGTTTTGTGTTAATCTTAACCCTGTATAATGGCTTTCTCCAAGCCCAGGAATGGATGCCGAGCCAGAGCATGTTGGACATGAAGCACAGCTCTAGTAGCAAGAGCCAAAAATAAGGCAGGGCTAAAGGGGATTTTGCCCAGATGCCAACATATAGAATGGCATACTTCCCTCCCACTGAGATCTGAAGAATGCCATTTCTGCATCCCAGCAGAAGCAAAGGAGTAGACCCATTGGAAATGGAGGTCGGGGGAGGAGACTGGACATCCCCATTTTCCCAGCAACTGATTTCTCCAGCAACCCCTGTGAGTGAACTGGTTCTACCATTTGGGAGATAGTCTTCACCCTATCTGATTTTGCACTCAGATGCTAAGATTCCTAGTTATGATTGGATGGATGTTGTTTAGTAACAGGATTATGTCAGAGGGTGACAATATTCTGCTCTTTTCTACTCTACTTAAATTCAAGAGGTTTTTGGAATCTTTAGTAACATTCAAAAACAGGAAAAGGTTGGATTTTCATTTCCCTTCTTGGGGAAGAGACCCAGAATTCCCTTTAAAAAAGACATAAATGAGTTATTTCCTTTAGGATTTTGCTCCATAGTTTCTTCTTTGATAGCCAGACCAAGTGAAAAAAGGCACTTTCAGACACATCCAAAATTATGGGACATTGATTAACAACTTAGATCTAAATCACCCCAGAAATGGCATTATGGTGCTCTGGCTGCTGGAGCTGAGATTATCACTTTCAGATATCCAGCAGAATGAATCTAAATAAAACTCTGACTTCACCATAAGGATCCATAATAAGCCATCAGATCAACTTCCTAATTGTTGTTCACTCATGGCTAACTCTTAGTGTTCCCATTTAGGGTTTTCTTGGCAAAAACACTAAAGTGGTCTGCCATTTCCTTCTCCCATTTTACCGATGAGGAACATGAGGTACATATGGTTAAGTGACTTGCTCGGGGTCATACAGCTAGTAAGTGTCTGCTGCAGATTTGAACTCAGGAAGAGTTCATGCATTTCAAATCTGGTTCTATCCACTGCATCACCTCAGTGCCCTAATCAGATTTAAATCTGGACCTTGCCTCTGATTGCCCAGTTTAATAGGCTCTCTCTCATTAGAGGTCTTCAAATAAAGATTGGAAAACTATATGTCAAATACATTGCTGAGTGGACTCATGACCAGTTATGGATTGGATTTGTTGACCTCTAAGGTCCCTCCCAACTGAGATTCCAAAGTGACACTGGGGCAAGTCTCTTCTGAGCCAGGGTTTTCTCACCTGTAAAATAAAAGAGACTGGACTAGATCAGCACTATTTAAACATTTTCGTTTCAGGATTCCTTCACACTAAAAAACAAAAATTTGAAGACTCAGAAAGTTTTTTTTTGTTTATATAGGTTACATCCTGGTAGGTGATGATAAATATTTAACAATCAGCTCTCCAAGGGGTGCAAATGTAGGGACAATGTGTTTTTAAGTTTAATCTGAATAATTAAAATTTTCCCCATTACTTTATTAACTCTGGATAATCCAAAACAAAACAAAACAAAAAAATCAAGTCCTGATTTATAGTATTTGCTGATTTCCAAGCTATAAATGCTCAGACTAAAAAGTTAATAACTGGCTCTTGTGAGCCAGCATTTACTGTCTCTAGCAGACCCATGGTTATATCCTTTGATGTTTACCATATTAGGAAATTAAAATGCCATATTATGAAAATAATTTTGACCTTGAAAAACCCCTGAAAGGATTTTAGGAACCCCAAGGTCCCTGGACTACATTTTGAGAACCAATAATTTAGATAACAATGATTAGCATAGTGCTTTAAGGTCTACAAAGCACTTTACAAATATTATCTCATTTGATCTTCACAACAACCCTAAGAGGTAGGTGCCATTATGATCCCATTTTATAAATAAAGAAACTGACAATGGATTAAATGCCCCTATATGCCCCTATACCAAGATAAGATCAAAATGGATTCATGATTTAGACATAAAGGGTAATATTCTAAGCAAATTAGGAGAACAAAGAAAGGATAATCTACCTCTCAGATGTGTGGAGAAGGAAGGAATTTATGGTCAAAGAAGAACAAGAGAACATTATGAAATGCAAAATGGATATTTTTGATTGCATTAAATTAAAAAGATTTTGTACAAACAAAACAAATATAGCCAAGATTAGAAGGGAAGGCAAAAAATAGGAGAAAAAATTTATAAAGACATCATTTCTAAAATATAAAATAATTATATAAAATAATCGACTCACATTTATAAGAATACAAATGGTCAAAGGATATGAACAATTTTCAGATGAAGAAATTAAACTCATTTCTACTTACATGAAAAAAAAAATTAAATCACTATTGATCAGAGAAAAGCAAATTAAGACAACTGAGGTACCACTTCACACCTCTAGTTTGGCTAAGATGACAGGAAAAGATAGTGACAAATGTTGGAGGGAATGTGGGAAATCTGGGACACTAATATATTGTTGGTGGAGTTGTGAACTGATCCAACTATTTTGGAGAACAATTTGGAACTATCCCAAAGGGCTATCCAACTATGCATACCCTTTGATCCAGAAGTGTATCTACTGGGCTTATATCCCAAAGAGATATAAGGGACCCACATATACAAAAATGTTTGTGGCAGCCCTGTTTGTAGTGGCTAGAAGCTGGAAAATGAATGGATGCCCATCAATTGGAGAATGGCTGAATAAACTGTGGCATATGAATGTTATGGAATATTATTGTTTTGTAAGAAATGACCAGCGGGATGATTTCAGAAGGGCCTGGAGAGACCTACATGAACTGATGCTTAGTGAAATGAGCAGGATCAGGAGAACGCAGTACATAGCAACCACATGATTATGTGATTATCAACTATGATGGACAATGGGATGAAGTGCCTTGGCCAGGGCTGTGCAGTTAGTAAGTGTCTGAGGCTATTTATGAATTCAGGTCTTCCTGTCTCCAAGGCCAAGGTGGTCCTCTGTCTCTTTTCCATATCCAAATCCTGTCATCCTATTTAACATCTTCCACAGTCCAAATATGGCCTCAGACACTTACTCTCTGTGTGGCCTGGACAAGTCACTTAACCATGCTTACCTCAGTTTCCTCATCTGTAAAAACTGTTTGGAGAGGAAATAGCAAACCACTCTAAAAATCACAATGGGATCATGAAGAGTCAAACATGACTGAAAAATGACTGAATAACAAAATGCAGTTATCACATATCCCCTTCTTCCCCATATATTTCTTCACTTTCACCTTTTACCTCTTTCTTTTTCTTCCTCCCTTTCTCACTGTCCTTGTCCAAGTTTCTTCCATTCCTGGGTCCCCTGTCCCTTACCAAAGCTGCCAGAAGTCAGTGCCTCGGTCAGGGAAAGACTCTGCCCTTGGGGCATCCAATCTCAGGAAACCATGAGGGTCCAGAAAAGTCCTTTCTCTGCTCAGCAAACTGAACTCCTAATCTTAGGACCCAGAAGCGACAGCCCAGTGACTCGAGGAAGAAGATGCAGGTTCTGCACACAAACTGATGAAGCTGGAGAGGTTTGGGAGCCCCCTTGTATGGACTTGAAGCAGGTTCATTAAGAAAGTGACACAAGCCTCAGCTTCTCCCCAAGGCTGGGAGAACAGCCTTTCCAGCAGAAGCGGAGAGAAAGGTCAGGATCCCTCTGCAGATAGCAATCGCCAGGATGTCCAGGGCCTCAGAACTACTTTCCAGAGACCTTATCTGCAGCGTGATTCAGGCCAGACAACTTACAACGCATTAGACATGATTTACTATTCATTATGCTGCAACTGGAAAAACTCAAGCAGGATCCCAGCGAGTCTGCATGCAGGGGCGCTGATGGACTGGAACTAGAGATTTTTTTGGCTTCTTTTCCCCTGTCATAAGCCGGGCCTGGTCACTGAGATGTGAAGGAATCTGATTAGGTTTCACCCTTTGGGGAGCTGACAGGTCAGAACACTCCCAATTAGAGTGAGTGCATGGGCCAAACAGCACCAGGTGGCCAGAAAGCCAGGACTCTGTGGTCACTTTTCGCCAGTCCTGCTCTCATAGGTCCCTCACCCACCCAGTGCATCCAGGCCTGACGGGGCCAAAGCATGGAAAGATGAGCCCTGGGGTAAATGCAGGCTGCCAGGATGCTGGGATCAAGCAGGAGGCTGCCCCTTGAAGGTCCCTCTCCTCCGAAAGGTCCCCCCCTATCAAAGCATCCTCGAAGTGTCAGAACAAACAGAAAGAGCCTGCCCCTGTGCGTTGGCTACCAGCACCAGGGATGACAGCCCACACCGATGTAACTCTAAGTAGACTTACATATTGATAGAGCGTTACAAGGTGGGAAACTTCCACTGAAAATCTCCTCGGATGCCTCACTGCAGTGGGAACGTGACCTTGAGTTCTCGGAGGCTAGGAAGCAGAGGGCGAGCTCTCTCGGGCCCCACGGAGCTGGGAGGGCTTCAGGCCCCAGCCCAGCAGTGACCTGTGTGTCTGCCGCCCCAGGACCAGGCTGGCTAAAGCTGGAAAGGATCATTGCCAGAGGGTTCACTGCCAATAAACATATTTTCTCTGGACACAGTTCTCTGGACACCATTACTCACAGGCCAGATCCTCAGGAATAAGGGCTGCAATCTGAATTGGGGGGGGATGACACCCCAAAGAGGAAATCCTAAGAGAGCTTGAAGTCTTTATGGCTGCAAAGTGATTTATAGACATTAAGTCCTGGAGAGAAAGGACTGTTTCATTTTCTCTATTATTTAACACAGTGCCTGGAACATAGTATGTGCTTAATGATGCTTGCTGACTGACTGATTTAATCCTCTCAACAACTCTGTGAGGTGAGTAATATATTCAAAGATGGGGATACTGAGATTCATGGAGATGGAGAGACTTTGAAGCCATTTGATACAATGAGGAGGCAATACGTAGTTCTAGAAAAAGGCTGTAGAGTAACAGCCCTGAGTTCAAAATCAGACACTTCCCAGCTAACTTGCTTTGGGTTAGTTGTTTCATCTCTTTCTGCCTCAGTTTCCTCATCTATAAAATGGAAAAATTAATAGCATCTACTTTCCAGTGTTGTTGAAGGATAAAATAAAGTAATATTTGGGTTTTGTTTTTTTTTTTTTTTGTTTTTTCTTTTTTTTTGCTTTTTCAGAGTATAACAATGATTCATCCTAATCGTATTCCAGAGATTCAAAATTTTTATCCTTATGACAAATTCAAGAGAGATGTAATAGCCTAAGGGTCTCATGATTATAAATGTAGCCCATCTGACTCTGCATCTATAAGGTAATATTTGTAAAGTGTTTAGCACTTACTCAACAATTGTTTCCTTCCTCTTTACTAACTGAAGGAAAAGGATCTCGGTTCCTGTCCCCATGTTTCACATTTACTATCTGTATAACCTTGATAAATTGTGTGGATCTCAGTTTCCTGATCTGTTAAATCTGAGGTTTAGCCTGCATGACCACTGGGGCCAGATCTGGGGCATTGATTCTGGGATGGAACCAAGGTCATCGGCTGCTGAGTCTGATGCTTTTTCTACCGTGGCTCTACTTCTGGCCTATCTATCATTGTCTCTCCTTTTCCAAGTTCCCAGGACTTTGGCTATCTGTTTCCATCATTCTATTGAACAGTAAAGGTCTCGGGGATGGTACAGTGCCCTGCATCCCAAGGACAGTTCCCCAACAGAAGGCTCCCCAGCCGGGGTTCCATTCTATCACTATTCTGTGACTCACCTTCGACTGCCACCATCCAAGGTAAACACAAGATAGATTTCCCTCTCGGAAAAGGTCAATTCCTTTCCCTGATTTCTCTTCCCCTCTGTTTCCTTTTCTCTCCTTGGGTATAACACTCTAGCATACTCAGGTTTTTTGGCTTTTTTTAAATTAAAGCTTTTTATTTTCAAAATATATGCATGGATAATTTTCAACATTCACCTTTGCAAAACCTTGTGTTCCAAATTTTTCTCTCCCTTTCCCCCACTCCCTCCCCTAGACAACAAGTAATCCAATCTATGTTAAACAAGAGCAATTCTTCAATACATATTTCCACAAATATCAATTATTAAAGTGCATGAATTAAATTTGGTTATAGTGTGAGGGAATTTCCAAGTAGAAATTAGATTCATTCTTACTATAGTAAGAATTTGAGGCAGCTAAGTCACTTAAGTCCTGTCTGCCTCGGTTTCCTCAATTGTAAAATGCAGATCATAATAGTACTTACCTGAGAATCAAAGGAAATATTTGTAAAATTCTTAGCACACTGTCTGATACATACTAGGCTCTTAACAAATGTCAGCTTTCTTCCTTCAATAAACATTTATTAAGTGACGATATGTAGGGACATTGTGCCAAGCAGTGGGTATAAAAGATGATAAATGGTACCCTACCTCGAATACTTTAGAGAGAGGGTTAAGAAAATAAAATACCTAAGAATGGTCAAAGAGGCAGTCAAGGAGGCAGGGATCAGATGTAGTTTGTGGGACATCGTGGTGGAGGTTTGGAAGAAGAATAAGGATTTCAATAAGGCAAAAAGGGGGAGAGCAAGGAGGAGGCATCTATTCCATCCCTTAAGAATGGCTTGTGTATGGGAAGGTGGTACAGTGGATAGAGCACCAGCCTTGGAGTCAGGAGGACCTGAGTTCAAATCTTACTAGCTTTGTAAACCTGGGCAAGTCACCCCCATTACCTAATAAATAAATAAATAAAAAGAATGAATGGCTTGTACAAAAACATAAGGAAAGAAAGGGAAAAATATAATGAGGCAACTATAGCAAATTCACTTTGGCTAGACCACGTATAACTTAAAAGGAGTAATGTAAAATAAGATTGGATCCCTCATCTATCAAATTAAAAGGTTGGACTAGATTTCCTCCAGTCTCCTTTCCAGCTGTAAAACTATGATCCTACAGAGTTATTAAGGTAAAAAGGGGTTTTTAATGCCAGGTAAAGAATTTCTATTTCATTTTGTATGTAATAGAAAGCTAGTGCTCTAGAGCTTCTCCATCAGAATTATACATTAGAAAGATTCTTCTGCTAGGACTGAAATAGAAGGATTAGGGAGGAGAATGGATGAAGTTTCACATTACTCATTGCTTTTGATGTGGACTAGCACGCTAGTTAGTGTTCTGTAAATTCTTTCTTGATTTTCTCTTTCTTCCTACAAGGATCTCTTCTAGGCTCCAGTTCTTGGGTTTATGGATCCTTTCGTCAGATCAAAGTTGTGTTGATTCCCTGTATTATATATAGTATTGTATATGTATGTATGTATATGTTTTATAAATAGATAGGTAGGTAGGTAGGTAGAGTGTGTGTGTGTATATATATATATTTCTGGGAGAACATATTCTTACTCTCTCTAGGCCCACATCTATTGCCTTTGACCCTTGACTCAAACTATAATTCTGGCACCCACCAATTCATCCTACAATTCCTCCTTCTCTAAGTCTGTCCCCTAATTCTTCTCCTTCTAATTCTCATCCAAGGGAAATCTCAGATTGGTCTTTCACTAGGTTACAGGCACTTACCCCTCTTTAGTTTCCCTAAAATGAACTTCCCATCTCCAGTGATAGTATATGGATTCTGTTTTCCAGAACTCTGTTTTTCATATTTTCTTTCTAATTCTTTTTGCCCCTTCCTGGCCTCTACTTGCTGATATTCTGAAGATTCTTCTGACTGACCATTTCCACAGGCCCCAAACCATGGGTCAACTTTCTTTTTTTTATTGTTTTATTTTGTTTCTGATTGTACATGTACATCAATTTTAATAACCATTTCTTTGTAAATCAGATTGGGAGAGAAAAATCAGAACAAAAGGGAAAAATCATGAGAGAGAAAACCATAAGAAAAAAATGAACATAGCATGTGTTGATTTATATTCAGTCTCCATAGTTTTTTCTGTGGATGTAGATGACATTTTCTACCCAGAATTTATTGAGGTTGTCTTAGATCACTGAACCACTGAAAAGAACCAAGTCTTTCTTTTTTAAACTTTTTATTTTCAAAATACATGGATAAATAAGTATTTCAATTTTTTCTTTCCCCTCTCCCCTACCCCTTCCCTTAGAAAACAAGTAATCCAATATATGAAGAACCAAGTCTTTCATAGTTGATCACTACACAATCTTGCTGTTCCTGTGTACAATGTATTCCTGGTTCTGCTTGTTTCATTCAATATCTGTTTGTGTAAATCTTATCAGGCCTTTCAAAAATCAACTTTTTCGTCATTTTTATAGTTGTTCTGACTTTTTTAATGAATCCATAGTTCATTAGATCCTCACAGCTCTAATTATAAGATCATAGTTTTACAGATAGAAAGGACATTGGAGAAAATCTAGTCCAATCTTTTCATTTTATAGATGAGGAAACTGCAAAAACTTTAAAGTGATTTGCCTAACAAATGATAAAGATAAGATTTAAACTCAGGACTTGAGTCCAAATTCAGTATTTCCACCCATTCCTTTCATCTTCCCAGCATCGTCATTTCACTAGTTCAGGCTTGACAGTCACTCCCGCTGCATGAGCCACTATATACCATCTTCAGAGGTTCACAATATGACTAAACGTGTTAAAGATGATCTCCATCTTTCCCTGAAATGCTCTACATTGTCTTCCCTTGCATAATTTTTAAAAATATATTCAATATGATAAGATTGGCACATAGTAGCATATAATGTGTAATTATTATATAATAAATATAATCCTTGCTGAATTTAATTGAACTAGATTCTATTTACCTTTAGCCACATCAATCTCAACCTTTTCTTTGTGGGGCTACTCTCAGTTCACCTTTTGAGAAGGAAAGTGGTCTTTTCTGTTGGTTGGTTAGAACCCCCACATTCCATAAATGTCCATTTTCACTGGTTCCTCCCTAAAGGCTTCTGGGTTCATTTTCTAGGTCACGCACTACCTCCTACTGTCAAAGAAAAAGGTAAAAAAGGCTTTAGAGTCTAGAAGTTGTAGGTCCAAAGGATTTAAAGAGATTTCTATTTGGTGCAGGTGTCCTGGAAGAAAGCTGCTGCAGCGCAGTGCCCATGTGCGGTTTGGAAATAGTTTAAAGCAACTTTGCCACCATAAATCTCCAAACCCTGGCAATTCGATCCCCTTGCTTTTGCACCTATTCTGCCTCAGCTAGGTTCCCTCCCACATTCTTACTTCCAGTCACAGACGATTTGTTCAGTTGGCACCCTATGCCAATAATCAGTCACCAAGAGAGGCAGCGCCAACTTGGATTTCCTCATTTCCTAAAGCTAAGAATCCTGATGCCAGCCACGGAATCGGCACTTCCATTTTCAGACTGGAGACGGTAGACCAAGGAAGTAACATGATATAAGCAGAAAGAGCATTGATTCTGATTTCAGATGTCTTGGGTTCAAATTCTGACTCTGACGCTGATATTTGGCAAATTACTTAGTTTCCCTGGGCTACAATCTCCCTATTTGTAAAATGAAGGGTTCTCAGCTGGTCTCTGAAGTCTCTATGGGATGGGAACAATAGTGAGCTGGGGACCTGGTGTCCAGCCAGAGGCTCACAAAGCATCCCACGTGAGAAACAATGACACATCCAGCAGGAAACAATCCTGTTGGTAAGATTAAAAGAGAACTAGCCCTCTTCCTCTTTCCCCTTCTTCACAAGACATAGAAGAGTGTAGTTTTAAAAAATTCACCCAATCCCAAAGGACAGCAAGATGGCACAGTGGGTAGAGCACTTGGAATCACGAGGACCCGAGTTCAAATTCAGCCTAAGAAACTTACTAGTTGTGTGAGTCTATTTGTCTCAATTTCCTTATCTGTAAAATGAGCTGAAGAAGGAAATGGCAAACCACTACATAATTCCATGAAGAGTTAAACATGACTAAAATGACTGAACAACAATGTACTAAATAAATGCAGGGGATTCAAAGATAGACAGTCTCTATCTTCAAGAAACTTACATTCTACAGGGTGCAGGGAGACGGATGAGACTTTCATTTCAAAGTCTTTTGATCTCGATGGTCTTCCATCCAGTTGGGAGAATCAAAGTTCTAGTGACTGTAAGAGTTGCTGCCCACTGGCCCCCCACACCTATTGCTGATGAGACTCCCCCAAAGCTGCATATTTCCAGCCAGTGTAGTTTCATTCTTAAAAGTTACTCAACTGAATTTATGGAAGCACAGAAGACTAGCATAATCCTTCCTTAAACCAAGGCATTGAGATGAATAGTCTTGCTGTATCTCACAGCTAGTTAGCAGCTCAGATGGGATCATAACTAGCTTTCCAGTTTGTATCTCAGGGCTCATTCCATTTTACTACCACATCTTTTTCATTGAGAATCTCTGGCAACTAAGCTATCTGGGTACCAGTAATTCTCCTGTTGTGTCTCCGTTGGCTTATAAAGTCACCTTCATGAACGACGCATCGAGTGATTAAATTCTGTGATACTAACTTAAAGGAATAACTCAATTACTTATGGTACACTTCAGAGCCTGTCTCAGTACACTGTGCGAGCCCCTGGTTCCAAACCTATCACTTAGCAACAAAAGCATCAAGGAGCCCAAAATAGCTCATTTAACAGAAGAGATGAGTGAGTTTTTTCGAAGGGGAAAAATATAGCAAGACAAATAGGTAAAAATATCTTCTGGTAGAGAGAGGGCTGATCTCCTTGCCACATTTCTTTGCCATTTTAAGTAGTAGGCTGACTCAAACAGTAAAGAATGGCTGATCTCAAAGTCCTATTCTCAGCTCTGTTTAGGAACCTTCTGCTTGACTGTGTAAACCCAGGGAGGTGGAGGGAGGAGGGTCCCTGGGAGCTGAGTCACATCCGGAAAGCTCAAAGCAATTACTAGGATGATGGTGATGGTTTGTAGGGTCTCTTTCTGCTGAGCCTGGGCTGCACTGAACAGGGGGTTGGAGAGGAGGAGGAAAGCTTGCTATTTTTTAATAAAACAGACCAACTGAAAGCATAGACAGCCACCATTTTTGACGAGTCCACACAGATCCAGTGATATCCTCCTTTCTCTTATTCTAAAACCATGACAGCTAATAATGCAATTCTCTGTGAGTCAGTCCTGATCATTCAGAACTGCTCTTTTTTTTCCATTGTGTCCTTGAAGTCACTGACAAAGGCCATATGTGAATGGCCCCAAATGAGGGTCTGGATGACTTAGGAGCATTTGGAAATTACATGGGCACAAATAGGTGGTTGTAAAAGGACTAAAATTCATAAATAGAAACAGGGTTGAATTTGAGAGTCAGAAGCCCTGAGTTCGACCCTCAATTACTTACTACTTGTTTGACTCAGAGTATTGCCTTCAATTTCCTTATTTATAATCAGAGGGGTTATACAAGATGATCTTCCAGCTCTAACGCCTATAAACTATGACATTCAAAGAGAGATCATGGCATAAGAAGTGGAAGGGACCTTGAAGAGTATTCAGGGGAAGCTTAATACTTTACAGCTGAGTGAATGAGGTCCAGAGATGATAGGATTTGCTAGTTGGTAGATGGGATTCAGGTAAATCAACATTAGTAATCTTTCCATTGTTATCATGTGAGTTAGCGCAAAGCTTCCAAAATGCCAGTGAATTGAGTTTGTAAGTGACAATGTTCAACATACAGTCCCAATGTTGAAAATTATTTTAAGAACATTTGTCAGGGGAGAAGGAAGTGTTGTAGATCTTGAAATCTTTATTATGGAGGTAAATTGACAGCTTCCCAATGTAGAATAGGCGAGGGAATTCTGATAAATATTTACTGACTGGGTGGGAAATTTATGCATGAAACACTTTTTTAAGTTTAATTAATTTAATTGAATTTAAAGTTTTAATTAAATTAGATTTTACATTTAAACTGTATTATTAATATTTTTCATTACTTCCTTAAATCTAGAAATTAACAAAATAATAAATTAACCTCTGATTTATAGTCTGCTAAGTTCCAGAGTATAAATGCTCACCTTGAAAAATTTAACAATTTCCTCTCACAGGATCAAGTTGAGCTGGCTCTTGGTGGGGCTGGAACTTAAATTTGCTTAGAACTTCTATTACTTGAAAGGAGACTAAATTTGATCAATTTATAGACAGAGGTCATAGGGCTGTTGTGAGGATCAAATAATAGTTCTATGCACATATAACAATCAAGTGCCACACATATATATGTATGTGTGTGTGTATATATACACATTTATATATATATATATATACTCATATGTACACAAATACATAAACCCATGTGTAGATGTGATCTCTACCTACTCATATGTGTGGTATATATACACATGCACACAAATATATGTATATAGAGGTGACATATGCATGTGCACGTGTATACACACACACACACACATACACACACACACATGTATTATGCACACACTGTTGGAACAGTTTGGTGGCACAGTAGATAGGCTTCAGGAAGACTCGTTTCCCTGAGTTCAAATCTGACCTTAGATACTCAGTAGCTATGTGACCCTGAACAAGTCACTTAACCCTTTTTGCTTCAGTTTTCTCATCTGTCATGAGTTGGAGAAGGAAATGGCAAACCGCTCCAGTGTCTTTGCCAAGAAACTCCTAATGGGTCACAAAGAGTTGAAAATGACTGAACAGCTATTATTACTATATTCAACTAGTCCCATTTTTCATTTGTTTTCTTAAACTAGGTATGAACTTCCCTCTTATGGATCACTGGATCACTTAGCAACATTTGTCACTTAGATATTATTCCTGGATCCTTCTGTTCTCACCTTTGGAGAGTGGTCCGAGTCTTGTAACGGCATTTGAATCATAGCCTTCCCTTCCCATGCTACTCCTTGAAACAAAGAAGTAGGGCTGAAAAGTTCTTTATTAAGAGCTTAAACACACGAGCACAGCTAGATTCTACAGCAGCTTTGGGTTATGCGTGGGGAAGTCCTCAGACTTCACAGACCAAATTCATCCTCTGTCTAAATAGATCCTCACCTGATAATAATGGATTCATTGTGTTGAAAGGATCAGAGAACTTTAATGAATGGGAAAGCCCTTTAAAGTTAACCGTGCTCTACCCAAGATGAAGTCTCTATATAATCTAACTCCACATCCCAGATCAATTTTATTTTTAACTATTTCCTACTCTACCTTGGGCTTCCATTCTACTTTAGGTTCTAAAATGGTATAGAAATATAACCCCTTGAACACAGTATATCCTTCCTTTCTTCCTTTCTTCCTTCTTTCCTTTTTCTTTTTCTCTCTCTCCTTTCTTCTTCTTCTTTTCTCCCTTTCTATCTGTCATACACACTATATATATATATATATATCAAATAAGCATATATATCAAATAAGCAAAGAATGACTGAAACTACTGCTTCTTTACCTCCATAGATTTTTCAGGACCTGATTCTTTACCACCACCATCCCACTCTCACACACCTCATTCTTTCTTCTAAAATATTTTGTGCCCTAACCACATTTGTATCCTTAGCAAAATTGCCTTCTAAAACCAAGAAGCCGAATTCTGGTCCTTACTGTCTTCTTCATGGTTCCCTTATCAGAAATTATCTCTTCCTTCTCACTCCTTCCTTCAGATTTCTCTTATGCACTTAGGAAGTTCTATTGTATTATAGTTATTTGTGTAGTTGTCTTATTTATAAAGGACTATATATGCTAAACAAAGAAGTTGGTTCTTTCTCCTAGGGATAATAGGTGGTCACTGATGTTTATTGAACATGAGAATGACACTGCCAGATCTGTGCTTGGGAAAAATCACTTTGGTAGCTATGTTGAGGACGGGTCAGAAAGAAGATTTGAAAGAGGGGAACCAATTAGGAGATTACAGCACTTCACAAGAGATCAACAAAAATCTAAACTAAGGTAGTGAATGGATATGCTAGATGGAGAGTAAAACTGATAAAACTTGACACCTAATTAGATTTGTGAGATAAGAGTGAGGAGTTGAAGATGACTTCAAGGTTATACATCTGAGAGATTAGAAAGCTGGTAATGTCATTGACAGAGAAAAGGAAACTACAAAAAAGGATGAATTCAGAAAGGTGGAAAATTGAGTTCTGTTTTGGAAATGTTGAGTTTGAGATGCCGATCAGACATCTAACTCAAGATGTCTATTAGGCACTTGATGATGCAGAGCTGGAGCTCAAGAGAATAAAACTGGATATCTACTTCAAAGAGTCATCTGCATGGAAATGATCGTGGAACCCATGGAAGTTGAGGAGGTGACACACAAAAAAAGGAAAAGAGAAGTAAAAGAAAAAGGGGTCCAGCCGGGATTGAGCATTAGTGACACAATTATAGCTATATGAATGATACAGGTGATGATCTAGAAAATGAGTGAGAAGTGGTTATTATAGGCAAGGACAGCAGCAAGAGAGAAGAAAACTCAGAGAAGACAAAATATCCAGGAAGAGTGAGAGAAGGGGTAGATGGACTTGGGAAGTGAATGAGAATGAAAAAGAACTTAGTCAACCCATCAATTCTTTGGTTGCACTGGTAAGAGAAGCATTTGCTCTCCTATATTTCCCCTCTTTTGTCTGAGCATAAATACATTTGATACAATTAATGAGAGATCCCAAGTAGATAGCTACCATAAAAGCCCATTTATTTTGACACTAATGTTCTTCCAATGATACCAAATAACTATGAACCAAAGTATATCATATTCTCAAAAAAAAACCCTGAAATTTGAGGAAATTCAAATGAAAATGGAAAGAAGTGTGATGAACATCAACAGACTGAAGCATATTGATAATATCAGAGCATAAAAAACATCATCAACCCCAAAAGACAGTGAACTTGTAATGCCATGAGAGTGAGGGACAATAGAAGGACATCCCAGTAACAACAGAGCATTAAAAATAACTAAGGAAGGCTTCAAACAAACTTAATGGATCACCTTAAGATTTAGAGAAAGTAGAAAAAAATGACATGTGAAAGGAGATGTGAGTAGGCTGCAGTCTATACCTGTGGTGGGAGGTGGTGGGTGTAGCTACATAAATGAAATCACGGATGTGAGGAACTGCAAACCCATCTATAGGAAATATCCCTATCATTTTATGCAGGTCTCTGAAGCTATACAAAGCAGGGTACTACATAGGGTTGAAGGGCAAAGGACCTGGGTCCACAGATGGGGGTATGGACAAGGGGTAGAAGAGTAGGTGACATCAGCACATGTATATTCAACCTGTCCCTCATTCTCCTCACATCGGGGAATAGAGAGATTTGGTGTTTAGAGAGAACAGCTATTAGACAAGCTTAAGTTTCCTTTAAGACTCCATAATGACATTTTTCTATTAAATTGCTTTGAAGCATGTGTCTGTTTCCAGGCAGGAGACCAACATAATTCTTCCAATTTGGAATGAGGACATTAAAAAAATCAAATGGAAAAGAAAAATACAAGTCCAATTAATGTACTCCCTTCCTCTCTTGTTTAGCAGTTCCTATTGCTCACAGATGGGCCCTCATAGCAATTGCCCCAAACCCTTTCTTAAGATGAACGTTTTCTCTTGCCTCTGAGAAGGTGGCAGAGGGAACAGTGTGTGTCCAATTACCTGAGTTATACAATGAACCAGTGAAGAGCACTTGAAGGAATATTTATCAGATACCCTTAATCACATTCATTGCTTGATATTTTTTTCCAGATGAACTGAGATGATTATATGCATCTTTTCTCATTGAAGCTTTTTAATGGGGGTGGGGAGTGAAATACATCAATGAGAAAACAATTTACAAGACAAATACTATTCAGCAAGATATTGGTGAAGCCATATCTTTTTATGCTCCTGTCAATGTTCTTATTTTGGATCCTACCATTTTCCTGAAAATAGCCAAAAAAAGAACCCCTTCCAGTCACTCAAAGGGTGGGATTCCATGAACACCCTATACATGATTTCAGAACCTGGAACAGCACCAAATGTTCCAAGAGCAGAGGAAAAGAATGGATCCTCTAACCCTACCATTTCTTCATCTTCATCCACAAGAAAAATAAAACAAAACAATATAAAACACATTACTTCTTTGTTAAGTATATATGAAATAGCTTATCCTAGAAGTACACCACCAAACATAGGCTGCAATTCCCTTGATAAACAGTTTTAATATAATAGTAATTTAATATACTGAATCCCTTGTACAGCAAGTCTGGGATTTTTAAAACTTAAGATTTAAGGAATATTACAATGGAAGGGGAAATTCCAGCAGTAGAAAATTCATTTTAAGCAGAAAATCAGGCTGTAAATCAGCGAAACACAGAACCTAGCAGAAACTCAATTAAACCAGTAATTAGAAATGATGAAGTGGTAGGAGAGACAGCTTATTATTTTCAAATGAGTTCCAGCATTGGGCTCTATGAGATTGAGTGACATCCTAGTGGTGACAACTACATCTGATAAAAAATCATCTAGGGTCTTGAGAGCTGGAGTATCAGTTTCTCCCTTTAAGTAGCCCTACTTTGGCTTTCAATCTACACACAAAGGCTATATAATAAACACTTTAGGACCCCATATTTCAATAGTTCATAGGGAATCCATTTATTCTATTTAAAAACTTACCTCCTGCAGGAAATCTTCCTAGAGAAATTCTGTGTAGCTCTAGTATTTCATGCTAGCATCTTCTTATCATATCTATGCAGCTAAGGAATAAGTCATTTGCATTATGCAAATGTGTGCATACATATGTTCTTTGCATGTATGTTTTTGTATAGGTATATTGTTTCCATATACAGCAAATACTCAATACTCTTTTTTTTTCTTTTTCTTTTCTTCTTCTTCTTCTTCTTCTTCTTTTTTTTTTTTTTTTTTTTTTTTTTTTTTTTTTTGCTGAGGCAATTGGGTTTAAGTGACTTGCCCAGGGTCACACAGCTAGAATACTCTATACTTTTTTTTTTTTTTTTTTGTATAACTAAGTTTCTTTTTTTGTGGAATGTTTCTTTTGGTGAGAAGGCAGATTGTGCTAAAATAAACACATCTCTACAAAATGGCTGCTCCAAAATGAAACAAAGGTTTCTGGGAAGTTTTCAATATCCTAATTGAGATAGAGTTTGGAGAAGGGGACTAGTTATACCCTGATAGGGGAATGGTAATGATGATGAATCTTATCATTATCCAACATCACTTACAGGAAAATGTCTTCAACATTTCCCAAATTGGTCAAAGATAATAAAGTGGCCATGACAACAAAAACTTATTCCTGCTTAGAGATTTCTCAGAGTTATAGAGAGCCAGCTTCCTGAGAATATCATCAGTCAGGTCTAGGAATGAATAAAGTTGGGAAGGGAATAGCAAGGGTGTCTTCTTACTTCCTCTGAATGTGCTATACATGGCAGAACCTGATTCTCACCCAGTGACATATGTCAACACCAGCTTATAAACACCCTTGGAGCATCCTCAGTTTTACATTGGGTTCTGGGTCATTTGCAGCACAAACTGCTGCAAATTCTTGGCACTCATTCCTTTCAACAAAGAAATCTGACACACTGGGGCCCTCACCAGGAGCAAGCTGTGCCCTGATAATGCAGACTCAGAAGTTCTCAGGGACAATATCCAGGATCATAAGATCATAGAATGGAGCTGGACAATATTGTAAAGGTCATCTAGTCCAAAATTCCCTCTCCCCCATTGTACAGATGAAGAAACTGAGGCTTCAGAAAAGTGGAATGATTTGCTCAATTTTACATAGACAATATGGCAGAACCTCTAACTCCAAATCAATGTTCTTTCACTTGTACCACATACCAATCACAAGCTTTCTCTGATTCTTCCATTACTGGTCTTGGTTGTGACTGATTCAGGAAAGGTTTAAGGCATAAGACCTAGCATACACTATTTTTATAAATGCTTAGTGACTTGATTTGTCTGGATTCATAGATATCCGAATCTACAAATAATGTCCCCCAAGTTCTATTTCTGTGTGTTTTTATTCTCTATTCTCCATGTAAAGAAGGGAGATATCCATCCACTTCAAACACCTAGATCCTGCCTGATATCTCAGTTAACAGTAAATATATATTTTCCATTTTTCCTTTCATTTGGATTTTTTATTTTTTTTAAGTAGTCATTCACAGAAATCTCCAGACTCTCTGAACATAGGTCTGGGCCAAAATTGTTCATCTAAGGAGTCCTGGAAAATGCTTAGGGGATCAGCCTGAGATTTCAGAAATTTCAAAATCTTTTGGTTCCTTTCCCTTTTCAAAAAGAATTCAGAATTCAAATTCATCCAGACATTCAGACTAATCTATGACTAACTTCCAAAGAGCCTCACCCATTCTATAAAGAAATCATGAAAATCCTTTTTTAAAACATTTTGCCAGGGTTGATCTGTAGGCAAATAGGATGCCAAGGAAAAGAAAAGGTAGTTTAAAAAGAACCGGGGGGCTTGATGTGATAGGTGCTTCTTCTGTTCCATCATTTGTCTGTGGTGTTTGCAGGACATCTGATTATTTGAGAACACCTGCAGCCTGATCTGGAAGTGAGTGATAACTAGACAGGATTATGGAGAAACTCACTGAGGAGCCCAAATCCTTCCTCCCCATAGATTTTTCGGTTGCTTATCTCAGTGGCTTTAAAGGGGATTAGAGATGAAATTTCCTACTGCGGCAAAACTGGATATGAAGGACTACAGGGAACAAAGGGAATCGAACAAGATGGAAAAAGGAGTCTAGTTTTCTGGGAATCTTCTTCTTGATGCTGTCGTACTTTCCTCCAAGAAAAGGATTCCTCTCTAAGGGTCAAGCATAGAGGATTAAGAGGAGGAGAGGGGTTCCCCAGGGACAAATAACCTCCCATCATTCTCCTCACAGTATCTTTAATTTGACATGCACTGGCTCTTCTTGATCCTAAGGACATACAGATTAATTAATGAATATCAAGTCCAGACACAGTGAATGAGGGAATGAGAGGTCCCATGAGCCTTCAGGAAGAAAATTTTTGATACAGAAATAAAGCTAATATTCTAAGTTTCCTATTCCTTTAGACACCCCCTCTCTTTGGCAGCTTTAACCCAGTCTCCTAGTTTCATCATGAAATAGTAAAGAATAGGATAAAAAAAGAGTCTAACCAAAGTGTTGGGAACTACTGAATGAGCCTCGGAGGAGAGTGGTAGGGGTGAGGGTACGGGAGGTAGAGGAGGACTGGGTCAAAGACTTGAACATGGAGTTCATAGTCAAAGGTTCAGTCTCTTACCCTAATGCTTTTTAGAGGGAACCCAGACTTCCCAGGTGGATTTGGCTGTGTATCCCCCAGGGTCCAATACATACAGAGTATTTCTTCTTTCTCACCACAACCCTTTCCTGAAATCTGTGTCTGCCTGGGAAGATTTGAAGGTGGAGAAATAGGTCACATTGATGCAGTTATTGACCTTTCTCCAAACCATAGGAAATCCTGCATTTTCACTTTTGCCTCCCTTGAAACAACATATTATGGCTAGCAAAGCTCAAGAGAAGCTGAAACCATATCACAAACACACACACATACACAAGGCCCAGCTTGACATTTGTTCAGCACTGCACTCTGGACAGTGACCCTAGTTTCTGGCTGTTTGGTGGTCTGGAAGTCTGGCATCCTGAGGATATGCCCAGAATTTTCTGGGGTAACATTCCACAGCAAGTCCCGTGGTCTCTCTTGGAAGTTTTAGCCTTGGGTGATCACACCATTTCCCCCCTCACAAGTGATCTCTGCTAAATAGTTACATTCAACACACATACCATGGCTAGGCACATGACTGAGTGTGACTCAGGGTAAACAAACTCACTCTAATCAGAACTAGTGGGCACCATTTGGCTTACACACTGAGTCACCCTCTGTGCTGAGCCACGGGAATCTGGTGAAATGTAACCACGCACTTGGCCATTAAAGATGCAAGCCAGCTGAGGAGTCAGATTCAGAGAGGAAAAACTGTCAAGGACAATCAAACATACAACCTGAAAGCTTTTTTTTTTTTCATTCATACAGAAGCCAATTAATTTAAAAACAACAAAACCACTTCACTGTATATATGATAACCAGAGAGCCCATTTACACATTCTTGAAGTTTTTTTTTTCTGTGTCTGAACACATATTTGAAAAATTTTTGAAGTTTTTATCAACATAGGGAGTGTCTCGAAAATAAAATCAACTTTTTTCAGGCCTCTCCCAATTTTATCACCTTCCTTTCTTTCTACTGTCTTCAACCCCAGAGTGCCAAGTTTGAATGATTTTGGTAATAGTTAACTAAACAAAGGCCCTAGTGATATAACTCTCAAACAAAAGCTAGGGCCACATAAGAGAATCTGGGACAAATAAAAAAAAATATACAACATGCCACAGTGAAACAGTCAAAAAAGGCTTTTGCCACTGCCGTTTCAGGATGTTCCCTGCACTATAAAGCAGTTAAGACTTGCTAAGTTTGGCCTTCTAAAAAGAAATAGCAGGTTTGGTTTCCAAATCAGTCAAACCTCTGAGGTACTCCTGGAGTTAAGGGAAGAACATAATGAATGCACTTACATTTTAAAATAGCATAAAAGTCACTCACCCCCAATATCTCCTCACCCCATCAATCACAACCCTTTCACGAATAGAAATTCTCCTTGAGAGTAGATCCCTACTCTGAATTCCTAAAGGGCTAAACTCGGGGCTAAGTATTAAATATTCATCATAGAGGCAAGCTTCAGCTCCCCTTGCCAATGTGATATTCAAGGTCAAATGGATCTGAGGCCGAGAGGCTGAAGCCGGGCTCCCTATGGTTGGGGGGCCAGCAGCCCTCATGTTTCCAGGTGGCCAGTGTCCCTCCCATCCAGGGAGGTGCAACCTAAGAAGCGATCTCTTTGTGCTGAGGTGGGCCCCTGGATCTCAGGAGGTTCCTGGGTCCTACAGTCCTGCCCTTGGGCCTGGACAATTTTAGCTGTCCTCTTCAGACTCCTTGGGAACCCAGGCGTTCTCGACACTGCCCCACACACATACACCCCGCCCCAGAGAGCGCTTCTTTGCTGTGCCCTTAGAGAGCGGTCAGTTCGGTAACCAGGCAACAGAAGTGGGAGCAGCTGGAGAGGGACCGCAGTCTGAGGAGTCTGATACCCAAAGAGGGGAGAGGGCTTCTAGCATCTCCATTCCTCAGCCTGTCGGGGCAGGTTTGGGGAAAATAGCTGAGGGGGGGGAGAGGGGGTGCACCCAGGGCTTTCCTTGGGGACAAGGTGGAGTTAAGGGCTGGTTAAAAAACAGTGAAATGGGACGATGACTACTGCCCTGAGGAAAGTTGCAACGGAAGACCCTTGCCAAGGCTCCAGAGCCAGGGGAAATGCCCGCTCCAGCGTCGAGGAGAGTCCGCGCCAAGATGGGAAGGAAGAAGGGAGGAGCACAGCGCCGCCGGTCATCAACTCACCTGTCTTGTGGACTCCGAGGAGCCTCCGCCCCAGCGCAGCCGCGGCAGCAGAGATCCTAGCTGGGTCGTGGGTCCCCAGTTCCGAGCTCAAGCTCACTCACACCCGCGTCCAGACGCCCGACAGTCTGGGTGCAGCACGCTGCTAGGAAGCCTGCCCAGAGCCAGGGGCTGCGTTTCCAGGCGGAGCTGCGCGCCGGCGCACGCGACAAGCACCCCCGCCCCCCTCACTTCGCTCTTGGCGTTCGGAAGCGCCAACCTTCCCCAGCCAAGCTATCCTGGGCCAGTCGATCCAGGGGGGCTGCCGGTGGAGGCTCGCTTGAGATGGCCCCGCCTCGAAGTCGCCAGGGGAGCTAAGAGCCCGCAAACGGTGATGGAGGTAGCGGCGGCGGTGACGGGGAGGTCGTCCCTGGCCACGGCTCCCTCCTCCCGGCCAACGCCGACGGGAGGATGCCTAAGGTGGCGGGGCGCACCCCGTGCTTTGCTCGGCTCAGCCCTGCCCTGCTCCCCGGCACGGCGTCTAGATGCCCCTATCGGCACGGGGGACAGCGGCACTTTGTACTGTCCCTGGCTTTCCGGAAGGCCACTCTTTCCGCTGAGCTCGTGACGCAAGCTTGACTCACTAGCGGTCCCGCGTCAATGGGAGAGGCACGCGTGCTGTAGACAGAGCTCGGCTGAGGACAGGAGACGAGAAGAGAGGAGGGGTGCTCCAGGATCCACCCGTGGGCACGGATGCCCGAGCTGAGCCCAACATCTGCTGGCCTCCCTTTCTCGGCGACAGGAATACATTCACGACGCCTCAGTGGTTGTCCCGGCGAGCGCTCGCCAAGGCCCGCCTGGGCACACACACATCGGGCAGGTGCCAGCAAGGCCATCTCTACCTCTGAGGCTTCCTAGGCCTTCAGCGAGAACAGGCTTTCATCGCCTCATTGATCAAAGCCCTGCAGGAGAGGTAGCCTCCTGTTTCCTGGCCCTCCACTCTAGCCAAACTGGAGTATTTATTCGCCACACCCCTAACTCAAGTTGTATGTTCTCAGCTCCCTACCTCTGCTTTCCTCTCCACCGTTCTCCTTCCATTTATAGAAGAATATATATTCCCATCTATAAAAATGATGATAAAGTCTTAAAGACCAAATCAAACCTTTTTCCTTACTTATAATAGATGATTTCTTCTCCCTCCAAACAACCGAAGCCACTTCAAATCCTATGGCTCCTTACAGAAGGGCTTCTGTCTTATGGTACATGGGGTCAGGAAGAGTAAAACACGAATGAACAACAATAACCATTCATTTGACTCTTAGTAGGTAAACTTTTCCTGAGTCCATTTTCTTCACTTTCCAACTAAAGGCTAAACCTTTTTATGGGGGTCAAGTTGAGTCACTACAGTAGTTCAAGATTTGGTCAGGAAGATCTACCTTTTTCACTTACTTGATGGGTTATAAAGGCTAAATCACAACCTTGTTGAGTCTCAGTTTTCCTTAACTGTAAAACAGGTAGTAATGGAGTACCTCCCTCATAGGTCTAAGAAATGTCTAAGAGTCTGAATCCTGCCTTTTTTCACTTACTAGGTGGGTTACAAAGGCTAAATCATAACCTCACTGAGTCTCAGTTTTCCTCATCTGTAAAACAGGTGGTAATAGGATACCTCCCTCACAGGTCTTGGAAATACCTTAGAAAATCTAATCAAAGCCAAAAGTCTTAAGGGATTAAAAAACAGACTCTGAAATGTAAAGTAGAAGGCAAAATAGACTTTCTCTACTGGGCAAAGTAGTTGAGGTTTGAATTATTCTTTGGAGTATGAAGTGGCCAGCTAAACAATTCATGTGTCTCCAGGGCACAAGATTTCAATCATTCCTTTGTTCCTGATCACTCATCTGCATAAGATCCTTAAAGAAATTTGGGAAATATAATTGACTAAGTTGAGAATGATAACCCTAAGGCAAGGTGGAATGTCTTACGAAAGGAAAGGGTTTTTGAAGTAACTAGGAGTATAAGGGAGGTTGTATTTTCTTTTTAACTCCTTTGTGTTAGTGTCAGAATAGAAAGATTCTCTGAAGGAATCCAAGAGGTAAAGAAAAAGATTTCTGCCTCTTTTGTTGTAGTTATTGTAGTAATTTCAACTGAAGAAAATGCAACTTTTAGCCAGTCTGTCAAAGATGCCTCATGCTGGGAAGATCTCAGTGGCTGAACAACCAAGCAGATAGATGAGACCTTCATAGGATGGGCAGTCCCCCCAGTCTATGATAAGCAACCTATATAGCCTGGTCCAGTCCAGCAGAACAAGACTCCAGCTTAGGGGACTGCTTCGGTCACCCCGACCAAGAGCACTTTTTTTCACCCAATCCACAGCACACTGAAATGAACCAGCTCAATTGGGCAACAGAGCATTTCTGTCGAGAATATCACATTCCAAATTAAACTTGAAAGGTCCAAGAAAAGATAACCAGAACCTCAAAATTCTGGGGTATTTGAAGGAAAGGGAGGGAAAAGATGCTTTGCAATTACTCTTTATGATGTACTATTTTGAGTAAATACCTTTGCTATTATTTTGAGTTTACTGAGTTTACTATTCAAATGTTAAAGGTTGCGCTCATAGAAGATAGTACTCTTGAACCAACTGTTCTCAAGGAACGGGACCTACCTGGTTCCCGCTTGAATGGAAGGAATGAGTCTATAGCTGGGTGTTGCATATTTATAGTTCTTTGCAAACATTAAATGGCTATATTAATGTTATTGTAATTATAGTAATTATCATTATTAGGGAGGACCATTATTTTACATATATTTGTGTCTCCTATAGCAGCTTGCATCTCAAGTGCTACATTATTTCACCAATATTTGTTGGTTGATTGACTGGCTCAACCATTTTTTCCTGACTTGGTTTTATATACCTGGGCAGTTTTTCTCAGATCTTAAGTGTTTCAACCCTGGGAGAAGTGAGATGTTTCTCCTTTCCCCTGCTCTCTACTTTTCCTCTGGATCTTTGTCTCTAATCAGTGACAGGCAAGACTATCTTAGTAAGTTCCAACTCAGAACCTGGTTTTATTTCCCTTTACAAGTGAAACCTAGGTATACTTTTTCCAGTTGTTTTCAGAACTGGTGGGAAATTAGGGGAGTTGTTTTCTGTCAGAGAAAACTAAAGCAAATCATATTATCAAAATGCTATATTTGCATCTCTATGGAAGGAAAAAAGAAAGAAGGAAAAAAAGGAGGAATGAAAGAAAGGAGGGAAATAAAGAAAGAATGAGAAAGGGAAGGGAAAAAGAAGGAAAGAAGGAAGGAAGAAAAAAGAAAAGAGAGGAAGGAGGAAAAGAGGGGAAAGGAAAAAAAATTAAGTACTTACTATGTGCCAGGAACTATACTAAACTTAAGGACACTAATACAAGCAAAAAGAAAAAAATCCGGCCCTCAAGGAGCTTACTTCCTTTTTTAAAAAAATTATTATTAAAGCTTTTTATTTTCAAAACATATGCATGAATAATTTTTCAATATTGACCTTTACAAAACCTTGTGTTCCAATTTTCTCCCCTTCTCCCACCCCCTCCCCCAGTTGGTAAATAGTCCAATATAGGTTAAACATGGTAAAAAAAAAAAAAAGTTAAATCTAATAGAGGCACACATATTTATACAATTATCTTGCTGCACAAAAAAAAATCGAATCAAAAAGGAAAAAATGAGAACAAAAATAAAATGCAAGCAAACAACACAAAAAAGAGTGAAAATGCTATGTGTGATCCACATTCAATTCCCATAGTCCTTTCTCTGGGTGTAGATGGCTGTTTTCATCACAAGATCACTGGAACTGGCATCAGTCATCTCATTGTTGAAAAGAGCCATGGAAGAGCTTATTTTCCATGGTGAGCAGGCTGCAGGGGTAGTAGGATGTTCGATGAGGAAAATACTTGAATCAGGCAGACAATCATTCTGGTGCAGGGCAACATACAATTTAAATTTTTCTCCAATACACATTTATTAAGCATCATCTGATGTGTGCAGGTCACTTTCCTGATAAAAATGCAAAGTTTACATAAAATCTAGTTCTGGGTCCTCATAGAGCTGATAGCCTAAAGGAAGATAAAATACCAAGAAAGTATAATGCAAATTACCTATATTTGAAAGGGACAAAACCTCTAAGGGACATAAACCTGAGGTTTGAGAGGGAAGGTTGCCAATTGGAAGGATCCATTAGTGGGTAGCACTTGGATTGGGCTTTAAAAAATGTATACGAATTCTGCAAACAAAGGAAGAGGAGAAATCCTAGACAAAGAAAATAGAGCAGGCAAATCTAGCAATCCAACAAGTATTTATTGCATGTTTTCTATGTATGAGAGTGTAAACTCCTCAAGAGCAGGCATGATTTTGTTTTTGATTAGTGTCACCAAGGCTACATAATGCCAGGCTCTTAACCACCACTTAATAAGGACAAATGAATGAATAGATGAATATAAGACACTGGAACTACAAAAACAAAAGGGAAAATAGATTTTTCTCTCGTGAAGTTTACATTCTAATGGCATTAAACAGAGGACCAGGATAGGGAATAGGGATAGATGTAGAGCTATAAGAGACCTTCAAGGTCATCCAGTTCAAACCCTTCATTTTACAGGTGAAGAAATGAAGTTAGAGTAGTGTCCTGTGCAGGGACAGCTCATAGATATCTGAGATAGAATTTGAATTCAGGTCTTCCTGACTTGAAACCCAATGCTCTAGCCACTGCACCATCTGGAGGCTTCCAGTCCAGTTTTACTGAAGCATAAATTACATAGAAAAAAAGCAGTATGAAATAAGGGCAAGGCAAGATGGTTTAAATATCAGTCAAAAGAGTTTGAACTTTATTCAAGATGCAAAGGGAGCCAGTGAATATATTTGAGCTGAGGATTTACAGAACCAGATTCCTTCCTAAGGAAGATTAATTTGTTAGTTGCATGAAGGATTAGTATATGACTTGGAAGGAATAAATCCTAATCATTTTATGATTGGTGTCAGATTAGAAACTGGAATAAGCACATAAACATGATATAATCTATTCAGATCAGGCCTCTCCCTCAGCAAAAAGTGATGGACAAGGTGTGTGTGGGATGAAGATTAAGATATATAGAAACAGATAAAGTGACTGATAGATATATCCATCACCACTAAGTACCCCAGGAATTTTTCCAGGGATCTACTTACCCTCCTCTAGTATACAATAAACCTCTCCACTTCTCTTTGTCCTGAGTATAAAATAGTATAAGATTGACTATTTCGGGGCCACTCAGGGAAACCTGCTAAACTGGCAGAGTTGAGTAGGTCTGGGTACACTTTATGTGTGTCCGAATCAGTGGAGACTCAAGTGGCCATGTTATCTCCTCACTTCATACTCTTATAATAATAACAGTAGTTAACATTTATATAGATCTTTAAAATTGGCAAAGCATTTTACAGAATCTTGTGATCCATATGTATTATGGGAGCCACCTGCTAGTGGCTGCTGGGGATCTGCTTCTGATCAGCAGAATAGATCTCTTCATGTCAGAGGATGAAAGTGATACTAGGAGACTGAGGTACAATTATGTTCTCTGATCTCTCTCCTCTTCCCCCTTGCCTCTGATTTATTTCATTCCCAATTCACAAGCAACTTCTGCCTCAGTAAAGGCTGATTTGCAATTCCTTCAGGTGGATTATGATTCACAGCTGTGGGTGCTGTCTGAGAATCGACCCACCCCTTAATGGTACAGTTCCCTTTAACCCTTTACAGGCTTTCTGGATTTCACACTTAGGCATGGTCTTTAACACTCATGACAATCCTAGAGCTATATACCAGCTATGTACTATGTAGCTCCCTTTTTACAGATGAGAAAATTGAGACAGACAGCATTAAATAACTTTCCCAGGTTTCCCTGACAGTAAGTTTCAGACTGAGATCTTCCTGACTCCAATTCCATGACCTATTCACTTCACCACCCAGCTGCCTATTGACATCAGCAACACAGTGTAATTAAGTAAATTCTCTGTCCTCACAGGGGACAAAATATACCTGAAATTTAACCAAAAGCTAAGAGCCTTGGGTTTCAGAGGAAACGGCCACTTTACTAAGCAGGAAAAGGAAAGGACCGGGTGAAACATAACCTTCATGACTTAGCATCCATGTCCTATAAGGTTCTTATCACTACTAGTTTCAGTCAGGCACACCTGGGTGGTCAGCAAAGAGAAGCAGGTGTATATTTTACAGGGCTCGGGCCTGTCTGTTTGGCTTCCTACTTCTGATGGCACAGCCAAATACTGCCAATTAATGTGTAGAATGCGCTGTGGAACTTTTTTATCCTTTCCAGCCTTATTTCTCATGACTTCCTCTCCCAAGCTCTCTGTCCCAGCCAAACCGGACCATTTGGTGTTTTCAGAACTCCACATTCCATCTGCTGACTGCTGGCATTTGCCCAAACCACTCCTCATATCAGGAGTATACTTCCTCCTCCATGCCACTTCTCAGAAGTTTTATTTTCTTTCAAGGTCCAGTTTAAGCATCACCTCCTCTGGGAAGCCTTCCCTGATTCCGCCAAGTGATGAATGCCCTCTTGATTTTCACATTAAATTCTATCTACTTATCTCTGCATATATATATATATGTGTGTATACACACACACACACACACACACACACACACACACACACACCCCTCTGGTAGAATGTAAGCATCTTGAGACTAGAAAGAGGTGACTTTGGTAACTGAGAATATACTTCTTTTTTTTTTCTTTTTTCTTTTTTTTTTCATTTTTGCAGAGGCAATTTAGGTTAAGTGACTTGCCCAGGGTCACACAGATAGAAAGTGTTAAGTGGAGTGAGTGAGAGAGCGAGGGAGGGAGCCAGGGAGGGAGAGAAAGAAGGAGGGAGGAAGGGAGAGAGGGGGAAGCGAGGGAGGGAACGAGAGAGGGAGCGAGGGATGGAGCGAGGGAGAGATGCAGGAAGGGAGGGAGGGAGAGACGGAGGGAGGGAGAGACGGAGAGAGGTAGAGAGGAAGGGAAGGAGGGAGTGAGAGAGAGAGAGACAGAGGAAAGGAGAGAGGGAAAGAGAGGAGAGAGAAGGAGGGAGGGAAGGAGGGAGAGAGGAAGAGGGAGGGAGCAAGGGAAGAAGAGAGGGAAGGAGTGAGGGAGAGTTGGAGGAAGGGAGGGAGATGGAGGGAGGAAGAGAGAGAGAGAGAGAGAAAGAGAGAGAGAGAGAGAGAGAGAGAGAGAGAGAGAGAGAGAGAGAGAGAGAGAGAGAGAGGGAAGGAGGGAAGGAGGGACAGAGGAACTCAGATTATCCTGACTGTTGGCCTGGTGCTCTATTCACTGCACCACCCAGCTGCCCCTAATATAGTTCTTTTAAAAAAAAATCTGCATCTTTGTGAATATTTTATTTTCCCAATTACATGTAAAAACAATTTTTAATATACATTTTTTAAAATTTTGAATTTCAAATTTTTCTTCTCCCGCCTCCACTTCCTGAGATAGTAAGCAATTTGATATTTGCATGTACTATCATGAAAAACATATTTTCATATTAGTCATCTCACAAAAGAAAACCAGAAGAAAGAAAAATACTGCCACAAAAAATAAAGTGAAAAAATAGTATGCTTCAATCTGTATCCAGACTTCATCAATTCTTTTTCTAGAGGTGGGTAGCATTTTTCATCATGAGGCTTTTGGAATTGTCCTGGATCATTACATTGCTGAGAAGAGCTGAATCATTCACAGTTGATCATTGTACAATATTGTTTTTACTATATACAATGTTCTCCTGGTTCTGCTCACTTCACTCTCTATTAGTTCATTTAAGTCTTTCCAGGTTTTTCTGAAATTATCCTGCTCGTCATTTAATATAGTACAACAGTTGTTCCATTATAAATATATACCACAACTTATTTAGTCATTCCCCAATTGATGGAGATCCTCTCAATTTCTAATCCTTTGCCACGGAGTTGTCGTTCTGCTGGTGTTGGGTGACTCAAGGTAGGGATAATCAATGTCATAACAGCGATATTCTGTTCTTTGGATCAGAGTCTAAAGCAGCAAGTTCAGCTGTGGCAGTCCACCCAATCAGAACCAGCTTAAATCTGATGTTATGGTTTCACCATTACCTGATCCCCAAACTGCTAAATGCTACATGATAAGATTCAGAAACATAAGGCATAACCTAGATGGATGTCAATCCCTGCAAACAGCTCTATCACAACATAATGGTGATCAAAGGAATGGATGACCAAGGTGAAGGCTATGGACACTCAGCTGCAAAGGATCTTTCAAACTCTTGGTCTTTCCCCTCCTCTAAAAAAAAAAAAAACTAAGCATTTTTTCCCTATGTTTCTCTACACTAAATTTGCCATCTCATAAATCTCAGGGATATTATTGAAGGTGGGGGAGATGGAGATATCCCACTGCTTCATAATTTTTATGAAGACTAATGAAAGGATGACTTTTTTGGGGAGGCAGAGATACTCCACTGCTTCATAATTTTTATGAAGACTAATGAAAGGATAACTTCTTGGTGATTTTGATAACTGGATAGTAGGCACACTGATTGATAGGCTTAAAACTTAAATGTTGAGTTTAACAAATTGTATTCATAAAGCATTCTGCCCTGTGTAGGCTTCTTTTCCCAGAGAGATTAGGGAGGAAAAGGAAGATAGAATGAAGAGGGAAAGAAGCAATGAAAAGATATTTATTAAACGCTTACTATGTGTCAAACACTGTGCTAGTCTTGCCTTTTGTCTTGCCACTGGACTTGGATGATCCAGAAGAGAACATGAGGCTGACAACTTTGTGTTAACTCTGCCTCACTTAAATCTAATTCGTAAACAAGTTGAGAAATCACCTTTATCTTACTGGTCCTCTTCAAAAATGAAGAACAGCACACACAAAAAAAGAGAGCTCATACTCTAATTGAAGGACATAAGAAAGATATAATCCATCATTCAGTATTTCTAGGCAGCAAAGTCAAGTTGCACTTGGTCAATGGCTTTTTCTGTACCTATAGAGATGTTTTTGTGGTTTTGTACATTTTGGTTTTTAATATGATTATGGTGATTATTTATCTAATGTTGAACCATCCTTGAACATCTCTGGTATAAATTTTACCTGGACACAATATATGATTTATGGGATAAATCACTACTTTCTGAAAGGATTTTGTTGAAAATTTTTGGGTCAATGTTCATTAATGATATTGGCCTATAGTTTTCCTTCTATGTTTTATCTTTCCCTAGTTTAGCTATTAGGCTTATATTTATCTCACAAAAAGATTCTGATAAGGAGATTTTCCCCCCTCAGTTTTTGAGAATATCTTGTGAAATATCACCCTTAGTTGTTCTTTAAAATTTTAATAGAATTCTGCTGTGAATCCATTAGGACAAAATGTTTTCTTCCTTTTAGTAGTTTATTTTTTACAATCATTTTCTGAGATGGGGTTATTTAAGATATCTATCTGATTTTCTGATAATTTTTTACATTTTTTAAAGGTAATCTATTTCCTTTGAATTCTCAGTTTTGTTAGAATGTAATAAATTGTAGTTCTTTTTGCTTCTTCTGATTTTGTTGTGATTTCACCTTGCTCATTTGATATTTTAATTTCATTTTCTGCCCTCTATTTAAAAATCAGGTTAGCTAAAAAATTACAATTTTTATTAATTTTCCCCCAAACTTTTAGTTTTATTTACAATTTCTATGAACCTTTGTTTCTTATTTTCTCCTAATTTTTAACATCTCCTCTTGTGATTAACTTAGTTTGTTCATTTGTTGGCTTTCCAATTTTTAAAATTCATGTTCAGTTCATTAAACCTCTATTTCTCTATTCTGTTTAAGTATGCTTATAGAGGTAAGCTTTTCCCCCTGAGGATTGCAAATTTTGATATGTTGCTCCATCATTATCATTTTCTTTTACACAATTGTTAATTGTTTCTCTGATATGTTCTTTGACCCACTCAATATTTAAAATTTCACTGTCAAATCTCCATTTAGATTTGTATCTTTCTTAAATCATGCTTCCTGGAACTGGACACAATACAAGTACACACCACAGCAAAACTATCACCTATCTGTTTCCTAAAAACTATACCCCTTTTAATGCAGTGAAATCATTATCTTCTTTGCATTACACTGCTGACTTCTATTGAATTAGAAGTCCACTAAAGCCCCAAATCTTTTCTCTGTACAACTGACATCAATTCATATCCCCTCCATCTTATATTTAGGGAGGTGATTTTTTTGTATCCAGGTTCAAGATTTTTATCACTTCTTCCTACGTCATTCTGCTGATCTCAGTAGTAAATATTCTAACAAATGTGTTTTTCATTGTTCTTCTTCTTTTTCATCCCTCTTTGACTCCTGCAATGTACTTAACACATTCCACTAGATTGTTTAACTGCAACCTCAATATGATCCTGGACAAGTCACTTAATCCTAATTGCCTCAATTTCCTCATCTGTAAAATAAGCTGAAGCAGAACATGACAGATTGCTTCAGAATCTTTGCAAAGAATCCCCCCAAATGGGGTTACAAAGAATCAGACATGACTGAAAACTACCAATGACAACACTAGATTGTAATAATCTTTTTGAAGGCAAAAGCTGCTATTTTGTATCTTTAAAAAAGCACCTCTCATATAGTAGACACAATTGAGACATAGATGATGTTGTAGCAGGATGAATTTATCAGGGATAGGATTGAAATGGGTGTATGACTTTGGACCTGTTTTCAGGGAGGTGACATCCACCTATTACTACAGCCCTAGTACCTTTCCTGCTCTCCCAGGACTCCCAGGTCCTGCTGCTTGGGCCATTTTAAGGAATTCCTTTTATCTCTCCAGCCTTGGCTCGTCCATCTGTAGAAAGTCCGAGCCTGCCCCCAAAAGCTATTGTCAAGTTTGGAATCCAGAACCAAAACCATGGGTAGGCAAGGTAGAATAAAAAGGGAAAGGAAGTTGGAGAGAAGTCAGGGGAGGGGGGAGAAGGTACTGAATAAGTAGGGAGCACCCAATTATAATCTTCATTGTGTCTCTCTGTATGAGTCAGGGCAAAATTCACCTCAATGTTCTTTCATCTCCATTGGAAACCGAGGTCAGACCTGCCAGATGACTCAAGAAAGGGTGAAGAGAAAACCATGTAGGCGCAAGATGTGTTCTAAAGATGACTCAGAGGTCATTCAGTCTAAACTGTTATCTCAACAGAAATCCCCTCTATGACATTCCAGTAATAATCTACCTGCCACGTGAACCTGTGTAGTCTCAGACAAGCCGTGATTCTCCCAGGTCCCACGTGAGACTGGACCTCAGTCTGATGATCTGTAAAATTTGCTGAATGGTTCTAAATTCTAGTGCTTAGGATCGCTTTCAATGATGAGAGGCTCTCTACTTAATGAGATAATTTATTCATTCTACCTTTTGACAGCTCTAATTGTCAGTAAGTTTTACATTATTTGAAGTTGAAACCTTCCTCTCTATAACTTCTCCCCATCTGTCCTGGATCTTCCCTCAGAATTAAACCTTCTTCCTGATAATATTTGAGGGGAATAATCATATTCTTAAGGGCAGCTAGATAGCTTAGGGGATAGAGGGGAAAGGAGGACTCATCCTACTGAGTTAAAATCTGGCCCTAGACTCTTAACTAGCTGTAAGATCCTGGGCAAGTGACTCTAAGTCTGCCTCAGTCTACTCAGTGGAAAAGTAAGTCAAAGAAGGAAATGGCGAAACCACTCCAGTATCTGTCTAAGAAAACCCCAAATGAGGTCACAAAGAGTTAGACACGACTGAAATGACAAGAACCTTTGGTGGCTCCTACCCCAAGCCTTCTCTTTCTTCAGTAAAATCTCCAATCCCTTCAATCACTCTCTAGTTGTTTTTAAGGGCACAATAACAGCATATTTTCACCAGTTTAGCTTCCTCCTACTAAACCCTGGTTACACCAAAGGTAACTACAGGTAATTACAGATGTGTAAGGGGCTGTGCTAAGTGTTTTATAATCATTAAATCATTTGATCCTTATGACCCCGGAAAGTGGGTGCTATTATTATACCCATTGTACAGATGAGAAACCTCTTTATCAAAATAAGAAGTAAACAAATCAGAGTGATTATACAGTTTAGGGTCAATGGTAGAATATACAAGTGTAAATGAGCTCTTCAGCTCAAAAAGAAACAATGACCTCTAAAAACAAAACAAAACAAAACAAAACAAAACAAAACAAAAAAAAAAAACAATGACCTCATTGGAAAGAATCCATTCTCAAGAATTTTTAGGGTTGCAGGTGCTAAGAATCAAGGACAACGGTGGGATGTGTCCTCCCCCCCAATCATGTCTGTACCTCTGAGGAGCTCTCCAATCTCCCATTCAAACGTCAATGCTTTACTTACTCGATGTCTTCCTTAAACCCTTCGCTGAAGTGTTTACCTTTTTCAGTGGCCCAACTTGGAGGTCCCTCAGCCAACCAGGAGTCATATCCTTTTATGCATACATAATGTAGCATACAGCTTCATGGGACTATCCTTAGAGAACCTGCAAGCTGAGGTGTTAACATATGTAAAGCATTTTGTGAGCCTTAAAGCACTTTGTAAATACCAGCAGTTATTATATTATTGTACAGTATAGGTATGCCCCAATTGAAGTAAATCTGATCTATCTGGGCCATGATTTCCTTATCGGTGAAATGAGAGTATTAGAATAAGATGATTTCTAGCTCTAAATCCTATGTTCTTATGATGTGAGAGTCTAGATTTTTTTAAAACAAAGACTAGCTAAAAGAGTGAGTCAACACTATAATAAGGGATTTTTCATTTTACAAAAAAAAAAGCACTGGATACAGATTTCTTTTAACTAGACAGATATCATACTACATGTAAAATTGCTGCTAGCTAGCTATGTGATTTTTTACCTCAATTTCCACATTTTTAAAATAAGAGGGTTGGACTACTTGATCCTTATTAAGGCCTTGGCTATAACTCTTTAGGATTCTATTCACAAACACTTCCCATTCAATGTTTTCTAGAGCATGTCTACTGTGTAAATAGAGGTCTACCTATAAAAATATTGCTATAATAACAATAAATAGCTAACATTTATACAGCGCTTACTATGTGCAAGGGACTGTGCTAAGTGTTTTATAATCATTAAATCGTTTGATCCTTATGACCCCAGAAGGTGGGTGCTATTATTATACCCATTGTACAGATGATAAAATTGAGGCAATTTGAGGTGAAATGACTTGCCAGGGTCACACAGCTCATGAGTGTATGAGTCCAGACTTAAACTTCAGGCCCAGTGTTCTACCCAATGCACCACACAATTAGATTCTCCATATTACATTGTATTATGAAAGAGGCAGGACAACCAGACAACCTAAGGAAGTCTAAGACACCATGTCCATGCACTCTTGAAACTCCCTAATTTGTTCAAGGTTTGACTACCTCAATAAACTCAACAAATGTACATGAAACAGCCATTAAAACCTGAATCCAGAAAACTCTACCTCAGACACTTATTAGCTGTGTAATTCAGAACAAGTCTCTTGCCCTGATGCCTGCCTCAGTTTCCTCATCTGTAAAATGGGTATAATAATAGCACCCACCTCCTAGGATTGTTGTGAGATAATATTTGTAAAGCAATCAGCTAACCTTAAGGCACCATATAAATGCTAGCTGCTGTTGTTCTGAGTAAGGCATTATGCTGGGTGCCACAAAGAAAGGGAAACAATGATTTAAAAAAGCACAACTAGTTATTTGAAGCTTCCTAAAAGAATTAAAAGGGGGACGACCATAGCATCAATGGATCTAGGACTGGAAGGGACTCAGAGTTCATCTTGTTCAAACCCCTTATTTTAGAGAGATGAGAACGTTGGATCTCAGGGAAGTTAAATGACTTTTCCCAACTCACAAAGGCAATAAGCCTCAGAATCAGGATTTGAACCTTTAACTCCAAAGATTTGGCATCGATTTGATTAGAAACCCTGTGGATGGCAAAATCCACATCTAATTTTATCTTTGATTATTCAAATTCCTCCTGGACCATTACTCAGCTCTCTATAGAAAGCACTTAATAATTGTTTGCTGACTTGAGCAGGCTGGGGTCCCTTGGAAGCCAAGCCAGACTGCTTGTTTTCATTAGAAACACGTGGAAGAAAACTGCTCCCCAAATGCCAGCACCCCTATATCTCCAACCAGGCTTGCTCCCACTCCACCCAGATCACCACTGGGGAGGCTTTTGCTAGGTGCCCATTTGCAAGAGCAGAGAGGGTATCCGTCTCCATAAGAGCTGCAGCAATGGTGATGGGGGTGCCTTGAGGGATCTTGGGGGGAAATAATGGGAATAAAAAGGATTTGGTTTTTTGCCTGGGAACAGAGTCATTTGGTGAGATCAATTTCAGTCAGAGTGCCTTGCGGCTCCCTACTAGACAGTGCTTGGGGTGTGGGGAAGCGAGCGAGAGAGACGGAATGGAAGCTTTGGTACCACAGTCAAATATAGACCCATTTCCATAAAGGCACCAGCAGCCTACCGCTCTATAAATATCTCAGCCAATTTTCCATGGTTCTCATGTGACTTTGATGCCCGCATCTTCTGCTGGGATCCGTCGTCATGGTGACGAGGCCATGTGATCATCCCTTTTCATTCATGATGACTCTGAGCTGTCCTGGGGAGGGAGGAGATGGGTTGGGGGGAGGGAGAAGAAAGGGAGAAAAAAAAGAAATGCATTTATTTTTTAAAAAAATAATAATCAGGCTAAAAGTTTCCATTGTTGCAGGATGTGCTGACAGCCTTATCGATCTTCCATGATTGTTAAAAGAACAACATGTTTATTTTAGAGGCAGTAGGAGAGGATGTCTTTGCATCAGAGACTGTTAGAGCTCCAACCTCTTTATTTTACAAATAAGGAAATTGAGGCTCAGGGAGGTGAAATCATCCAGTTATCAGGACCTGAGAGACTCAGGAACCCAGACTTCCAGACTCCCAGTCCAGGTGGATTGGTTTTTTTCCTTAATCCTACAGCCTATGCTTATGACAAATTGACAACTCAAGAATGCTGGGGGCTCTTGTGGACCTATTGGCCCTTCCAGAACTCCATGTTTCTCTGACCTTGAGCCAATGTGCAGCTCTAAGCTGGATTTCTTAAGGGATATTAATCAATGATGGCAGAAAGGGGACATCTCTGTGTTCTGTAAAAGTATTCCCAGGACAGGAAATGAGGAGAAGAAAGCCATCTCATGGCTAGGAAGTAGCGTGGCACCAGGGAAAAAACAATGGCTGTGGAGCCTGGGGAATCTGGATTTGAATACTATCTATATCTCTTGTTGCCTTATGTGACTCTGGATAGATCCTTTTACCTTTGTGCTTTATCTCAATTTCCTTACTTCTAAAATTAGGACATTGGACTATATGCTCTCTAATGCCCTAATGAGCTCTAAGATTTGTATCTTTTAAAATGAAACTGGGAATATTTGACCCAGAGAGGAGAAAACTAGAGGACGGGAATGGGACATGATATTTCAAGAGTCAGACTATTAAAAAAAATGATTGACACCTAATAAATCATCAAGTATTTATAAAGGACTCACTCTGCAGTCCCTATACTAAACAAGGAAGATAAAAAAAGTCAAACAAAAAACAATGTCTGTTCTAATAAATGATGATTAAATGGAATGTGACCAGAGAAAGGATCATAGGACCAAAGATCTGGAATTAGAAAGGATCTTAGAAGCTATCTTATTCAACTGCCTCATTTGACAGATAGCAACCAAGGCAATCAGGATACTGAAGGGCTTGGAGACCCTGATATGTAAGGACAAGGGAATTGGGAATGTTTAGTTTGAAGTAGATAAGAGAAAGAGGTCTGGAGAAGGGGAAGAGAAGTGGGGACAAAACAACTGTCTTCAAGTTGGAGAGCTGTAACAAGAAAGTACATTAGACTTGGCCCTGGAGAGTAGAGGCAGGAACAATGAGTGAATAGTACAAAGAGGAACATCCTAACCGTTCTTACCATTCATGAGTAGAATGGGTAGGCTTTGGGGGTAATGACTTCCCTCTCATTGATATTATTTAAACTGAGGGTGAATGATCACAATTTAGCAGAAAGGATTCCTATTCAAACATGAGTAGGACAAAGTGACTTCTGGGGAAACTCCAAAATGGGACCAATCAATTCTATATGATTTCAGAGGGTAAAACTATAGTAATAATAATATATTGATAATAAAAAACAACAATGATATTAATAAATAATATATATATAAATACTTTAAGATTTGAAAAGTGCTTTATATACATTATCTCATTTGATCTGTACAATGGGTTGCCTCTGTTTCCTCATTTGTAAAGTGAGGCAGATCAAGAAATGGTAAACTATTCCAGTATCTTTACCAAAAAAAAAACCCAAAAAACCCAAAATAACCCAAATGAAGAGTTGGACAGGACTGAAATGACACAACAACAACAATGACAAAATGGGCACTACCATTATTTCCATTTTGTAGCTGAGGAAAACTAAGGCTAAAAAAAGTGAAGTAGCTTGTTCGTAATCTCACAGCTAACAAGGGACTAAGGAACAATTCAAACTCAGTTCTTGATCTAATGCTTTAGCTAGCCTAGAATTAGGAAAAATGGTCAGGGAAGGAATAACAAGGAGGCAGGTTTCAGCTCATAATAAGGAAGGATTCCAATAGTGCCTCCATCCTACATCAGTATCCTGCAGAATCACAAGAATCTGTGATTTCATCAGCTAGGAAACTCTGGTACAGAAATTCTTTATTCCACCAAAAAAAAAAAAAAAAAAGGTGGGGGGTCAGATTTATCTCTCTGCAGATAAATCCTGGGAGCTTTCAGAGACATAGCAAAGTGACTCATCCAAAGTCACATAGCTAGTGTAAGGCAAAATTTGAATCAAGGTAACTGGAACTATATCTACTGCAGCCGTCTGCCCCAGTCTACCACAGAATAGGCATTTAACATATCTTTGTGGAATTGAATCAAGCACCAAAGTTGTCCTACAATGGAATGGAGGGGTTTACCATCTCTTTAAATGTTCAAGCAAAAACTGGGCGACCTCTTGTCAACCCTTACCATCTAGAGATTCCTGCATCAACAGTCAGTCTGTGCTTGGGATGGAAAATGCCATCCACATACAGAGAGAGAACTATGGAAACTGAATATGGATTGAAATATAGTATTTGCACTTTTTGCTTGTTTTTTCTTTCTTGTGACTTGTTCTCTTTTGGTCTGATTTTTTCTTGCAAAACATTCCAACAAATGTGGAAATATATTTAAAAGAAGTGCACATATTTACCCTAAAAAAAGGACTCAGTCTATTTCAAAGAAGAACAAGAATAATTCAAGTCAACATGCTTTTATTAACTATGTACCATGTTCTATACCAGCTCAAGGAGCTCACATGGAGTGTGGTGATTGAACTTTGTGACAACCCAGGTCCTATCTTACTCCTGGATTGTATTAAAATTTTGGGATCTCATTGTGGCTCTAATAGTCATCCTTGAGCCAAGCCCATCCCTCTGACTTCATCTTTAGGAGTAGGGAACAATTCAGAGATATTGTCTTTGTAAAGCATCCCAAAAGAACCTGCTGAGCCTGCTGAGACAGATATCATCAGGGCTGCTTTGGAAAACAGTGGGAAGGAGATGAGGAAGAGGATTTCCTTCTGGCTCTCTACTACCCTTCCTCCAAGGTCCATATATTTGCTTTCCTCTCCCTCCATCAAAATATGCATAAGAAAGCGTGCTGGTTTAGACACCAGAGAGCCAATATTGCTTGGATTGAAAAAATAAATTTCATAAGTACAGGATGGAGAAAATCACTCCAACATGTCTTAACAGTGTGACCATGGATAAATCATTTAGTTCCTCTGAGCCCCTGAAGTGCACTCTCTCAGAAAAAAAAAATCCTATATTTAGGAAACAATTGTCTTTCCACTGAGTAACCCTGCCCCAATTCCCAAGGCCTGGGCTCTTTGAAGTGCCCTAACTCCATATATTAAACAGATTCTCTCTCCCCATCGAAGGAAAATGGTCATGGGCAATATCCCCCAGCCTGCCCATTCTTCTCAGAGCCTCCTGAGAGCTATAGTGCCTTTATTTATGGGCCAAACCTGGTTGGAAGAAGAAGCATCTCTCCAGTTGACCCTAGACCTGCCAAAAGTGGGGAGGCAAGCCTGTGATCTAACTATCTGAAATCTGGAATCTCCCTCTGAGTAAAGGATCAACCTCAGAGAGGAAAGATAACCCTAAGTAGATATCAGGATCTGGGGAAAAAAGCCTAGAGGTTGTACTCTAGTTAGTGCATCACTTCCAACTCCACCTAAAATGTGGTGTCCAGAGCTTAACATAATACTGTACATATGGTCTGACTAGGACAGAATATAATATCTTTTGATATCCTGGAGCCTCATACCTTTTGATTGCTATATTATACTGTTGATTCATATTAAGCCTGCAGACCACAAAAAACCCCAGATCTTTTTCATTCAAACTGCTTTCTAATCATATTTCCTCCATCATATATTTGTGAAATTTGTTCTTTGAACCCAAGCAATTTTTACCCTTAGTAATAATAATTAGTAAAATAAAACTTTAAAGTTTTATATTATTTAATTCAACATGTAGTTCTAAGAAGCCTAATGAACCTTAGGGGTTATTCTAATTCACTGGAAGACTGCTTTTCCCATCTTTTGAAAGGTATTAGCACAGGGTAGGGACTTGGATGGATTAGCGATATCTTCAAGTAGATTGTAAAGGGATTCTGAGTATGTGTATAATTCTTGCAAAAAAAAAAAAGACAAGAATGGAAGAACTGAGCAGTTTGTGAGGATATATGTTCAAGGTCACTGATAAATCAGGCAAAAATCTCAAGTGTTCAGAATAAAGCCAGAAATCTTGCTTGGATATCAATGGGAATTTCCAATTTAGTTCTGGAGAAAACAGATCTAACTCTTGTTCATCTGAATTTCAATCTTCCTGGACTTCAATTTTTCATAATAAAAAGCCTGGATTTAGTTTCTGAGATCCCTTCCAATTCTTTGTTATATGTGCTGGATTTAAAGTTTGAAAACATGGATTCAAATACTGAATTTGCCACTTGCCATCTGAGTGACTTTGGGCAAGTGACAACCTTTCTGGGACACAGTTTTGTCATCTGTAAAATGGAGTTAAGTTGGATGACCTTCAAGGTCCATTTGCTTTTGGATCAGTGATGCTAGAGGTCAGGCCCTATGCTTTTCTTGCATCCCATGTTGTTGTTCAGTCATGTCCAATTCTTTGGGATTCCATTTGGGATAGTAAGTGCCTAAACCTGGATTTGAAGTTAGGCAGAGGAGCTGCCCTTTGCATCCTGTGTAGAGAGCATTTAATGGAATCATAGATTTAGAAATGGAGGAGACCTTAAGGGCTTCCTCATTTTACAGACACGAAAAAGTAAATGATTTGTCCAAATGTAGTGAGTAGCCATAAATGTCTGTTGGATGGGGTAACTATTGCCACACTCCTATAAAGCAGTAGGGCTTGTCAATCATTCTTCCCTTTTTATAAAAGGAAAACAAACAGGAAGGTAAGCCCAAGGTTGTTGAGCTCTTTAGAGGAAGCAAGATCAGCGGGGTCTCTGCGGTCCTGATCCAGGGCCATCCCTACAACCCGGGCTCTATGTTTCTTTGTAGTTCCTAAAGACCAAGTCCCAGGACTCTAAATGTTGGCTTCAAGCCTAGGGCTGTGCCAGAGGAGCTGGAGAACACAAGAAAATTTGCTTCCGCAAACTTGCTGGCAGGGATGAGGAATTATTCCATTTTCTACTCCAGACAAGCCCTCGGCTGCCTCTGCCTCGGTGATGAATCTTTTTTGTTAAAGATGATACATCACTGGGGGTGAATTATAAGCCAGGAGGTGCTGGATGCCATACAAGTCAATTACTGAGGCTGAAAGATCTTTGTATTCTGAACCCAGTGGAAATGATGCTTTCCTCAAGGTGCTAAACCAGCCTGGGCTTCCCCTTGGGCCCCACTTGGAAGCTTTTATCTACAGGGTCTATCCACTAGGCCACTATAAAGTAGCCAGATTCTGCTCCACGGGCTCCAAGCAGAGATCTATCTCATCTTTTTATAGTCCATCCCTTTGCCTCTCCTGCCAAGGAGGCCAGGTTCATTCTCTCTGCTTTATAAATAAGAAATCCAGGCATTAGAGAGGTTCTTGTGTAGAGTCTCCCAGCTTAAATGGTCCCCAAGATCTGCCCATTTTAAGTGAACTTAAAATTGTGTATAGTCTATTTCTCCTTCCTACTCTCTTCCAATCTGTCTCCCTTTCCTACACCAAAGGCCTTTGTCCTAGACCCTAAAGTGGGCCGGGTGAGATGGAAAGCAAAATCAGAAAAGACATTTACAGTTTCAGGGGTTTTTGCCACAGATTCAGTTGAGGTTTTCCTCCAATTGACATACCCCAAGCTCAAACTCAAAAAGCAAGCAGAGATCGCAGTTCTATTGTGAATCCTTACTTCAGGCATTAATGAATAAAGGAAAAAGGAGAAAAGTATTTATTAATATGCCAGACACTGCCAAGCACCTTGTAAATATTATCCTATGACTGCCTTTGGTGTTCCACACAGCTCCCAATGAAAGTATCTATATTCCTACCCCACCTCCCTGTCCGTGAAGATGCCATTTCCAAAAGTGTTTATTATGTGCGAGACATGTGCCATACTGGAAGTGAAAAGACCTGGCATCTGTCTCAGCTCTTCCTAGAACCAGCAGACCACTTTCTCTGGGCTTTAATTAACTATTCTGTAAAATGAGGGAGTACATGGGAGGGGAGAGAAGGTGTGGATAGAAAATAAATGCTGATTAACGAAAAATATTAAGATGAGGAGGTTAAACTAGATAAGGAGAATAGCTTATACAACAGCATTGCAAAGAAAAATATCTTTGAAACCCTTGGAAACTCTAGCAAAGCAATGACTAACCATTGACTCTGGAGGGCCGATGATGACGTGTGCTACCTGACTCCTGACAGAAAGAATAACTCACGATGCAGAATGAGACATATGTTTTTGGACATGGATAATATGAGACTTTGCTTTGCCTGACTATGCATATTTGTTAAGAGGATTTTCTTTTGTGATATCATGTGGGCAGAGGTGGGAGAGAAAGAAAATAAATGTTTGCTGATTGGGAGAAGAAAAAGACAAAAAGGTCACTTCATTTAAAAAGTGAAAAAAAAAAAAAAACCTTGCTAGTGTTAACATCCTATGATTTCAATGAGTCTTACAGGAAGTAGGAGAGAGATTGAGAGCTGCAGTTTCCACACCTGCTGCTAAAGGCTAAAGGGAGATTAATCATCCTCTTCCAGGCTGCATGTCCTTAGAACAGCTGTTTGAGAAGCAGGTGGTCTGGGCAGTGGTTCACAAAAATAGAAATTACACAAAGGTAGTGTGAAGTAGTGGATAGAAAGCTGGCTTTTAGTCATCAAGTCCTGCATTCAGGTCCTACCTCTGAGATCTTCGGACTATGTGAACCTGCACAAGTCACTCCTAGTACTCTAGAGTCTGCTTTTTAGAAGCTAGAAAAAGAAAAAATAGAGCTCTGGCTCTGGAGTTAGGAGAACCTGAGTACAAATCCAAGGTCATACATTCGACACTTTACTGGCTGTGTGACCCTGGGCAAGTTATTTAACCCTGAATGACAGAAGAAGAAGGAAGAAGAAAAAGGAGGAAGAGGAGGAGAAGGAGAAGGAGGAGGAGGAAAAGATCTAGACACACAAAAAAAAAGACATAAAAAACATTTGCCAGCATATCATTAGTCTATAGTAGTAGACCACAGGATCACAAATGCAGAGCTGGAAGGGATCAAAGGTCATTAATCCAATCCATTCATTTTATAAATAGAGGAACTGAGTTCCACAGACATATAACTAGTAAGTGATCGAAATAGTACTTGAACCCAGGTTTTCTGGTTCTGAAAGCAGTACCCTTCCATTGTACTGATCAGAAAAGACTTCATGAAGGAAAAGGCGTTTGAATTGGGCTTTAAAGGAGGGGTAAGAATTCAACAGGTGATGATAAAGGATATAGAACAAAAGGGACACAAAGAGCAGTGTGTACAAAGATAGGACCATAGTATCCTAGATTTAAAGTTAAAGAAACACCAAATATATTCAGGAATCAGAAAAATGTCTAGCTACTTTAATAAGTATTCGAATTGTAAGATGCATTCAGAAATAATTATTGGGGCAGCTAGGTGATGCAGTGGATAGAGCACTAACCCCGAAATCAGGAGGACCTGAGTTCAAATTTGACCTCAGACACATAATACTTCCTGACTGTGTGACCCGAGGCAAGTCATCTCACTCCAGTTGCCTCAGGTGGGGAGAAGTTATTGAATCAAAATGCTTTCCCTTCCCTTTTCCCAAGCTAATCTCTTCCCATTACTTCTCTTCTTTTCCTTTCTTTCCCTTGTCTCCCTTCTTTTTGTCCCCTTTTCTTCCCTTCCTTTCATTTCTCTTCTCTTCCCTTTCTTTCCCTCCCCTTTCTCTCCCTTTCCTTCTTTCTTTTCCCCTCCTCTTTCCATCCTAACCTCTCCTCTCTCCCTTCTCATCTTCCTCTCTTCTCTTTCTTTCTGTCTGTCTTCCCCCTCCCGTCACCAGTTCCTCCCTTTTGTTTCCCAGAATTTCCCAAATCACCTGACGGAGGAAGTACCGGGCATCGTCAAGGCCAGTGGCTGGCACGTTTTGGATAGTCATGGTGGAGACAAATGTTTCCCAGCCCAAACCATAGCCTTCCTCTCCTGCGGTGTCCCAGTGATCACACACACACACACACACACACACACACACATGCTCACCTGGGCTTGTCACGGCCAGGCGCAGCCATGCACACGCCCTCTCCCCAGCCCTTGCCCCCTCCTCCAGTCCCGAATTCCCCCTCGCTCCCAGCACCCCTCTCCAGGGGCGGGCTGCGGGGGAAGCAGGAGGGACCCCGGGTGACAGGAAAACTTTGGCCTCAATAGCCTGGAAATGTACAAGGCAGAATCCCCCAGGGACTAGGCGAGAAAGTGACGTCAAACAGAGGCTTAAAATACAGCCTGGAAAAATCACATGACAGCTGTGAAATATGAGCCGCCCTTTGGCTGCACTGCCAGGGGAGCGGGGAGGCAGGGGGATTAGAAATCCAGGCTTCTCGCAGCCCTCTCTCCCCGCTGCTCAGAAGCCCCGCCGTGGCTTCCGCCGGGGCTGCCCAGTCTCAAGGGGCCTCAGATTCCCAGGCTCGGCCACTGCGCGTCCCCGGCCAGCCCGGAGCGGATGCGCCGGGACCGGGCTCCTGGGGCAGCTGCAGGTGCCTGGGCCCCGCCCCCGCCTCCCGCCAGCAGAGCCCACCAGATGCCTCCCGAGGAACTAGGGCTCCTCTGAGAGCAGCCGGGCAGACGTGAGCAGCAGACGCAGACGGTGAGACGTGCTTCCCCTGCAGCGCCTGATTGCGAACTGCGGCACTGGCGGCCCGGGCAGGCAGGGCTGCGGGACTTTCTGGGTACCAAAGCATCCCAAACTAGCCAGTGCAGAACCTTGTGAGATGCGACTTTTTTGACTTTCTCAAACCTGTGTTATTTCAAGTATAACCCAAGACCTATCCCTTCTAGGAGCTCGTTTTCAACCTGAGCAATAGTTATCCCCATTAAGTGAAGAAAGCGAAGTCCTGAAATTTTAGCCAATCAGTAAAGCAGACACAGAATCAGAGAGAAAGTCAGTCAGGCAACGAACTTTTTTTTTCCCCTGGGGCAATTGGGGTTAAGTGACTTGCCCAGGGTCACACAGCTAGGAAGTATTAAGTGTCTGAAATCAGATTTGAACTCAGGTACTCCTGACTTCAGGGCTGGTGTTCTATCCATTGGGCCACCAAGAAACATTTTATTAAATGTCTATTAAATGTCTACTATTAAGGGCCTATGCTCCTTGCAGAAGAAGCTAGAGATTCCAGGAAACAGAGAAAAAAGGGAGAGAATTCTAGGCATGAGAAAGCCAGAGAAAATTATGGAAGATGAAATGAGAACTGCCAGGTTAGTGGCAGGATATTGTAGAGGACAAAGAAAGGTATGAGAGATGATAAGATTGTAAAGATAGAAATGGTTGAGATCAGGAAGGACTTTAACAATCAAATAGAGGATTTTATATTTAATCCTAGAGATAATGGGGAGCCTCTGGAATAATTTAGGAGTCATATAGTCAGTAGGTATCAGAGACAGGACTTTAAAGTCTGGTCTTTCTGACTCCAAAGTCAGTTCTCTACTCTCTTCTGATTTGGTCTCTCTCTAATTCTCCTTCTCTTTGATACTCCTTCTCTCCACTCTATATTCATGATGTTTGTTTGAATCTCATGACTACTCTGGGAAGAAAATTGCATCTTGTCAAACTCTTCATGACCCCATTTTTCTTTGGCAAGTATCCTGCAGTGGTTTGGCATTTCTTTCTCCAGCTCATTTTATAGATGAGGAAACTGAGGCAAACATACTTGTCCTGGCTCACACAGTGAGTCACTAAGTGTCTGAAGCCAGGTGTGAACTCATGAAGTTGAATCTTCCTGTCTCCAAGCCCTACTCTCTCACTTCCTACTTAGCCTTAATCACTATTAGAATGCTGTCTCAGTCAAACTGAGACCTTGTTAAAGACCTTTGCTTAAAAACGCTAAGGTCTTCTGCTTCATCTGGGGCCATCTCCAGTCCTCCTGATCTACGTCTGGCCACTAGACCCAGGTGGTTCTGGGAAGGAAAGTGAGGCAGGTGACTTTGCACAACTCTCCCTCACTTAAATCCAAGTCCCTCGCATATCATGGCATCACCTCCCTGATGTCATGGTCCCCTTCGAGAACAAAGGACAGACAACAACAATCTATCCACTGTACCATCCATCAGATAGTAGAATTACTATTCTCCTCATTTTACAGATGATTAAAACTGAGGCTAAGGATTATGAATGGATTTGCTGTATATATGAATCTTTGGAGAACAAATTTCAAGTCGGTCCTGCCCTGCGGACATAGATATTCCTGGAGGACTCCAGGATTGGAGATTTTTATCTAGGTTTATAGCTACACATGAGTTCCACAGAACCTCTCAAACCCCAACAATATTTGTGACTTTTTCTTTCCAGAGAAGCTCTCCCATTTCAACTGTGACTGGATCTCAAACCAGGGAACATTCCCAGTTCTGTTCTTCTGGACCCACAATCCCAATTACCAACCACAGAAGGAGCCGCTCTTATGACCTATAGGGTATAGCATAACTATATAATGTTTGAATCCAGCAATGAGAAATCTGGAAGAGCTGCCAGGGATGGATACACGTGGAAGAGACACATGAGGAAGAAAATCCACGTGGCCAGGATATCCTTGCTCCAGAACTAGGGTATGTTTGATCTATACACATTTCAAAGGTCCCAAAGAAACAGCCACCAGGCAGGGTGATTGGGAAGGCTTCAGCAAATACTAATTTTCTAAATAACCTTCTTCCCTTCTTTGTCCACAAAGCCAAATAAAATGAATGACAATTTGCATCTACAATAACACTTTACAGTTTCCCCACGAAGGGCTTCGCATGTATTATCTGACCTTAGATGTTTACTAGCTATGTGATCCTGGCTAAGTCATTTAACTTCTATTTAGCTCCGTTTGCTCAACTATAAGATGGAGATGATAACAGCATCTTTCAGGGTTGTTGTGAGGATCAGGTGAGATCTCTGAAAAGCATTTCACACAGGGCCTTTACATAACTGAAGTCCATACATATGCCACATTTCCTAAGAAGAGATCTATATTATTCTCTCTACTTTTGATCTATATAGACCAAGGCTTCTTAACCTGAGGTCAGTGGAAATCTGTGGATTTAGATGGAAAAGAATCCTACAATTCTATTTGAACTGATCTCTGACTGAAGTCGAGTATTTCCTTTGATTCATTTTATGTGTTTGAAAATGTGATTCTGAGAAGGGATCCAGAGGCTTCATCAGATTGTCAAAGGATTCAAAATTCCTGTTATGCACAATTATTGTCCTAATGGTCTTAATAATAAGGTTTATAAGTTTTAACTATAAGAAGAATAAGATTTAATAAGCTTAAACGGCATCAGGACTTTTGGAATACCCTGTATCATATAACAAACAGCCAGGGATGTATTGGTAAATGTTTAAAAACGGACTCAGAAAATGAATGACACATTTTTAAGTTTAATCTGAATTAAAACATTTCACTATTACTTTCTTAAGTCTAGACAATGAATAAAATAATAAATAAAGCCTTGATTTGTAGCATTTGTTGATTTCCAATGTTCATACTGAAAATTTAACAATCAGCTTTCATGAGCCAGTATGAACAAGTTCCAGTAAATCCCTGCCAACTCTGGGGATGATTATCAACATTCTAGATCAGAAACTGGGTCATCCCAACCTTCTTTTTCAAATAATACTGGTAGACATTTAGAGTATCAAGGCCCTGGTTGCTAATGTTCTGGATATCTGCCTCAGTTTCCCTATGTCTGCAATGAGATGGTCAGATAGGAAAATTATAAATAGAGTTATGAAATAATGTGCCTAGAAAGCCAGGAAGCAGGAGCCACGCATTTAAAGGTTCTTCCCAAAAGGGGACTTCTTCTCTTCTTGTCAGCTTAGGGTAAAATAGTGTCAAGCAATTTGGACAACATAAGAAAGGCCAGTGTTCAGATTCCTTCCCTGTCATTTACTAAGTGGGAGAACATGGACAAATCACTCTCTTTGATTCTCAGTTTCCCCATCTGCATAGAGAAAGTAAGTCCTGGGTACCTGCCACATAAGCTTATTGCAAGATTCAAAAGTAATTTATATAAAGGGACTTGCACACTTTAAAGGGATAGAAAGAGAGACTGGATCCATGATTTCACTGATAAAGAGAACTATTGAATAAAGAAACTCTCCATCAATGTATGTGAGCATTTTAAATAAATGCTTTTAGTTATAATAAGGAAACTCTCCATCAATGTAAGCGAGCATCTTAAATAAATGCCTGTGATTATATTTATTATTACAGCTAGGGATTTAAATATTCGCTATAACCCTATGGACCAAATATCTTCCTTTTTTTCACTTGATAAAATTCTTTTTAAAAATAATACTTTTATTATAAAAATATATACAAAGATATTTTTCAACATTCACTCTTGCAAAACTTTGTGTTCCAAATTTTTCTCCCTTTCTTTCTCCTATTCTCTCCTTAGAGAGTAAGCAATCCAATATATGTTAAATATGTACACTTCTTCTATACATAGTTCCATATTTATCATGCACTAGAAAAATCAGATCAAAAAGGAAAAAAAATTGAGAAAGGAAACAAAAAAGTAAGAAAACAACCACCAAAAAGTGAAAATACTATGTTGTGATCCACATCAGTCCCCATAGTCTTCTTTTTAGATGCAGATGGCTCTCTCCATCACAAGTCTATTGGAACTGGTCTGAATCACCTCATTGTTGAAAAGAGCCACATCCATCAGAATGATTTTTGATTAATTTCATTGTTGCTGTGTATAATGATCTCCTGGTTCTGTTCACTTCACTTAGCATCTGTTCATGTAAGTCTCTCCAGGCCTCTCTGAAACCATCCTGCTGATTTATTATAGAACAATAATATTTCATAACATTAACATCCCATAACTTATTCAGCCATTCCCCAACTGATGGGCATCCACTTCGTTTCCAGTTTCTAGCCACTACCAAAAGAGCTGCTACCAACATTTTGGCACATACGGGTAGGTCCCTTTCCCTTCTTTAGTATTTCTTTGGGATAAGCCCAGTAGTAGCACTGCTGGATCAAAGGGTTTGCACATTTTGGTAGCTCTTTGGGATAGTTTCATATTGCTCTCCAGAATGGCTGAATCAGTTCACAACTCCACCCAACAATGTATCCATGTCCCAGTTTTCCCATATTCCCTCCAACATTTATCATTATCTTTTCCTGTCACCTTAGCCAATCTGAGAGGTGTGTAATGTTACCTCAGAGTTGTCTTAATTTGCATCTCTCTGATCAATAGTGATTTTGAGCATTTTTAGTGATATCCTTCTTTACCTAATTCATTGGAGTCAGCATCACCTTTGTTAGGTTTTATATAATTCAATACTTTAATAGATCTCTGAACTCAGTGAGGTTGGTAATAATAATAATAATAATAGCTATACTTATAGCTAATAAATGTATAATTTATAAACATATACTTATCACTTATAAATTTAAATTTATATACATTTTAAGGCTTGCAGAACACTTTACCTTATTTGATCCTTATAACTGCCCCAGGAGATTAAATGACTCACCCAGAGTCATGTAGCTTAAAAAAAAGTATTTAAGGCTGGATTTTCTGGCTTTTCTGATTCCAATCCAGTACTTTATCCATTCTACCATTTAGCTGCCTGTAGTTTTACATAATCACATGGATATGGCATGTCCCAAGAGTCTTTTAATATAGTTTTAAGCTCAAATAGTATAAAACAGAATCAGCTGGGTGGTACAGTAAATAGAACTTCAGGCTTGGAATCAGGAACACCTGACTTCAAATCCCATCTCAGAAACTTTCTGGCTGTGTGATCTCGGGCAAGTCATATACTGTCTAATGGCCATTGGAGAAGGAAATAGCAAACCACTCTAGTGTCTTTGCCAAGAAAACCCCATGGATGTAACCAAAAGGCTAAGCAACAACAACAAAAGTATAAAACAGATTTAAGACTTTTGGGCCACTTCAGTGGTATAAATAACAGCAACCTGGATGTACTGACCTCCCATAAACCTGCAATCAAAGATCTCCTGTCCATTGCTGGATTTCATGCATGGTCTTATTGCAACAGCCTCAAATCATTCATCTCTCTGATCTCATGATCTCACCTCCTCTTTACAATCATACATTTCCTGGGTGCTTTTGTGTTTATGGCACGTCTTGCTGGCAAGTCAGTGTTGACACCATCCTATAGCCTATTTATGTGCATCAAGAGGCTTTTTGTGGTCCTCCTAGTCCTCTGCAATGTCATTTCTCTACAGAAGGTAGTGTCCCTGTGATTCACAGCCATACAGCTGAGGATTATGGTAATCGCTTTTCTCACAAATAAGGTGACTTTACAGTTATTACAAGAGAAAGTAAAATAAATAAAAAATAATGTGCAGAGGCTTGGAACTGTCCAATTATGAAGACAATCTCATCTTCAGCTAGCCTTGCCTGACCTTGTCAAGGGAGATATTTTCTCCCTTGATCCATCTCTGTCTGGGTCAGCTGCTTGGTATAATCCTCAAACACAGATAAAATGAGTTCTTCACTCACCTTCACTTAGATGAAACTCAGCTCTCCAAAGCCAACTTTTATCAAGCACTTACCCCATGCAGAACACTAAGAGTAGAGGTAGAGGGGAATATCAAGCCCAGCCAAATCAGGTTATCTGGCCTCGTGCAGTTTATAGTCTGAAAGGAGGCTCAAAGGCAATTAGATGGTACCACAGTGCAGGGAGAGCTGGACCCAGAGTCAGAAAGATCTGAATTCAAATCCAACTTCAGGCACTAGCTGTGTGACCTTGGGCAAAGTCACTTAATCCTCAGTTTCCTCAATTGCAAAATGAGCCGGAGAAAGATATGGCAAACTACTCCATATCTTTGACAAGAAAACCCTAGTTGGGATCACGAAGAACATTACTAAGTGGAGAACATTACATTACTGAAATGTCTGGACAACAACAAAAGGAAGCTAAGAAACTGGCATGCATACACACACATATACATACATGTATAGTACATATATACACACATATATAATTATAATACAATAATAAATAAATGCATTAAAGAATCACAAAACACAATGTGGTATGAATTCTAAGGGGGAAAGGATGTGTGTGTGTGTGTGTGTGTGTGTGTGTGTATGTGTATATGTTGGCGGGGAATGGAAGTGAAGAATGAGGAGGAGATGGCATTTGGGTCTAGCTTTGAAAGGTAGATAGTGGTTCTATAAACAAAGGAGGGGGGAATGAAGGTATTCCTGTCAAAGAGGAAAATATGAGCAAAGGCACCAAGTTGTGAAAGTGTAATGTGTATCTGGTAAAGAAAGTTTGGCTAGCCTAGAATGCATGGAGGGGGTGATAAAAGATAGGAAGGAGGCAACAAATTGTGGAGAGCCTCGAATGCCAGGAAGAGCAGCTGACTCTCTACTTGGTAAGTGAGAAGGATCCACTAAAGATGTTATGAGCCAAGAACTGATGGCCTGATCTATGAATTAAAGACTTACTCTGCAAGTGGTATGAAGGACACATCCGAGATGAAAAGGAGTAGCGGTATCAAAGACTATGGCAATAGTCCATTTTGGTGGTAATGAAAGTTTATATTAAGAGAGTGGCAATGAGAACTGAAAGGAGAAGAACAAAGGGGAGAGGTACTGCAAGGGTAAAATTGACAGGACTTTGGTACCTGACTAAATATGAAAGATAATGGAGGAAGAAAATTCAAAAATAACCTCGACATGGCAAACAGGGGAGTCAGGGGAAATGGTAATGCCATAGACGGAAATGTTGAACTCAGAAGGAAAAAGGAAGATCAGGTTTAGGGAAAAATATAATAAGCTGCATTTTGTGTATATATATATATATATACATATGTATGTATGTATGTGCATATATGTGTATATATATATATGTATGTATTTATGTGTGTGTGTGTGTATATATATATATATTTGAGAAGCCATTGAGGCACAAAGTTGTATGAACATTTGAAGACCCAAAGTCATGATAAAGACAAAAAGTCTCATTTGTGTGAGAGAAGTATATAGCTAGAAGCTTACAATCAGAGAATGAAATGTCAAAATTCTAGATCTTGGATATGGTATCATTCTAGGAAGCAACTCCCAGGTCTAAAATGTGTAGAAGCACAACTAGGAAGTCTTTTACTGGGAACAACAGAGGATTGTCTAGCCATGGGCTCAGTTGCTCTAGGAATGGGAAAAATCTATTCCCCTGAAGTTCTGTGACTCAGTGGGGTAAGGAAAAGTAAAGCAGGTAGATATGGGGATGGATATTGAGTTGGGATGTCAGTGAAGGCATGAGAAGGACCATGAGATGTGTAGATGTTGGACTCTGAACCACAGAGGGGAACGCGCAGCCTCCTTCAATAAGCATGCTTTCCTATCTCATTTCAATGCCTTGAGCAAAATTCTGTGGTGTGTGATTGAAGTGAGATTGGAGAACTGAATGGAGTAGGCCAGATTGCTAGGAAAAAACCTGAACTGGTAGAATATCCTGGAAGCTATAACCTTTAACTACAGTCTCAGTCCAACTTGGGTTTTATCTCTGTAATTTTAAATGACTATGATTTTAAACTGAGAGACAACTCTTGATTAAATTTTGACAAAGTGCTTTGGATGTTAGATACTCAAGGATTTTTTTTTAATGATTTCAAACTTTCTCATGCCTCCTACCAATTTCATGCTTCCAGAATGATGGAAAGACAGTGAAAAATGGAAAGAGAGTGGAAAGAGTACTGAACTTGAGCTCAGAGGTCCTGTGTCTGAAGTCCATCTCTGTTCACTACCCTTTTGTGACATTGACAAGTCATTTTCCCTGTCAAGCCTGTTTCCTTTTCTGTAAAAGAAGGGTTATAGTAAATGATCTCTGAAGATCCTTCTAATTCTAAATCTATAATTCTATGATCCCTCTTTTCTAATTTTAACTCTGATTTTAAGGCAGATGCTCTCTGGGTCCACTGAAAACTTCTCTTCTGCCCCAGCTTCACCCATTTCCCTTTGCTGACAGGCTGACCAGTGCCCCCAAGGACTATCTTACCATTTCAACAGCAGCAGACATACTTTACACATACAGTAATACCTTCTAGAGTTTCCAGCCTCAAAGACAAGTGAGCTCATCACAATGTTGATCCAACCTTCAGCTGCTAGTGCTGTTTCCTTCCTTCCTGCTGGGAGCATTTCCTCCAAGACAATTCCTAAGGGATGTCGATGGCAAAACAAGGGAGGGCAGATAGAGTATGCTGAAGGCTGGCTGCTGCTGGGCTCCAATGGGAATCCATCTCTCACCTGAAATCAGGTCTTCCCTTGCTATATTGTTTCTATTGTCTTTTCCACTGTGGTTACTGTTTCTTTTAACAAGACCCCAAGGGAGGTTCCCCAGATACTGCACTGGATGGGGATAAGGTGGAGGTTCCTACCGATGCTAATTGTTGATCTCTACTATTCCTGCAGGCTCCTCCCTCAGGAAGAACAAAGAAAAGGAGAAGAAAAGAGGGAGAAGAGAAGAGAAAACAAAGGCAGAGAAAAGATGGGGAGGAGGGGGGAGAAATGAGATAAAGGGAAGGAGACAGAGGAGGGGAGAGAGAGAGAACAGTTAAAGGAAAAACAAAAGAAAGGAGAGAGGAAGGGAGATTTGGGGGGGGGGGTCCTTCCATGATCAATGCTAGTCTTCTCACACCAAAGTATTAAATCGGATTGTGAATGGGCATTTGAAAAGCACTCCCCATAACTATATTCCCCATGGTCTTCACTTTGCTGCTGAGCAATGAATCACATTCTCTAAGAAGCAGCAGAGGATTGATTTCCTCTATCCTGCTAGTCTCCTCCCCTTTCTGCTTTCCCTTTCCCTCTCCTCCCCATCTCTCTCTTACCTAATAGTTCTCTGCCTTTCCTTTTGTACTCCTTCCCTCTAGAAGCCAAATCTAGAATTTCTTCATCTGCATCCTTCTCCCTTTAAAGTTCCTTCCAGCTACAAATCTGTTAGCCAATGCTCTGTCAAAAGGAAGGAGAACTTTGAAATGTTTAGGTTGCGATGAGGAGCTGACTTTGAGGCAGAAAATTTGGGTTGGAACATCTCTTGGACTTCTGAACTGTTTAGTGACCTTGAATAAGGTTCTTACACTTTATAAGGGTCCATTTCCATCAAAAGGAGAGAAGAATATTCCCAGTGACTCCTTCCTAGGGCTATTACAAAGATCAAATGAAATAATACTCATTACATAACCTCATATTCAATTGTAGAATGATGGAGAGTTGGAAGGAATCTTAAGAGATCATTTAATTCAATTCCTTTATTTTAGAGATGAGGAAACCCAAGGAGGTAAAGATATTTTCGTGAGATCATCCTGATCTGAAGTGTCCAAGATAGTATTTATTCTTTTAAAAAATTTTATTTTTCCCCAATTACATGTTAAATTTTTTAACATTTAAAAAACGTTTTGAGTTCCAAATTCTATCCCCTTCATCCTTACCTCTCTTCCCCCTCCCTGACAAAGTTGGGATTTAAATTGAAGTTTTTAATAGGGAAGAGAATATATATTTATCTAGCTCTTATTATGTGCCAGCCACTTTATTAATATTATCTTATTTAATCATCACAACAACCTTGAGGTAAGTGCAATTATTATGAACATTTTACAGCTGAGAAAACTGAGGCAAACAAATAAAGTGATTTGCCCAGGATCACACAGTATCTGAAAGCAGATTTGAACATGGGACTTCCTGACTCCAAGACCACTGTTCTATTCATCTCACTCACCTCACCATGCTAGTAATAATAAAAGCAATTCACATTCCTAAAGGACTTTTATTTTTGCCAAAGTGCTTTCCTTATAACATCCTTGTGAGGCAAGTTGTGTAATCATTCCTACTTTGCAAAGAAACTGAGGAGGGGAAGCTAGGTGGAACAGAGGATAGAGCACCAGCCCTGAATTCAGGAAGACCCGAATTCAAATCTGACCTCAGACACTAAACATTTCCTAGCTGTGTGACCCTGGGCAAGTCACTTAACCCCAATTGCTTCAGGAAAAAAAAAAAAGGAAAGCAAAGAAACTGAGGCTCATAAAAAATTTACAGGTAGTCATACTCTGGACACCCAGTACTCCTGATTTTTAGTATTCCTTTCTATTGGACATACTTTGTAACTATGAAGTTGTTGTTTGTCACTTGTTTTTGAAGAGGACCAGTGACACCATAGGTGATCTCTTGACTCATGAGTGATTTGGATTTAAGTGAGGCAGAGTTGCATAAAGTCTTCAATATTATTCCTTCTTCCAGAATTATCAAAGTCCAGTTGCAAGATAAAAATCAAGACAAATGGTGATAGTCGGGGGTGCAGCAGATGACCTCGATGTCATTTGTGTTTGACCGAGTTCGAAGGATTCCACAGCACCTGTTTCAGCCACCTTCCTGACCACTGGAAAGAATTGTTCTTATTCATCCATTCCACCTGGAGAATCTTCACATGCTTGGGGTAGACATCCCCCTAACTCACTGATGGATTTGAAGTGGGTGGGGGTAAGGTGGAGGTTCCTGCTGACGCTAATTGTTGGTCTCTACTACTCCTGCTGACTGCCAGATCATTCCTCCCTCAGGAAGAGCAGAAAAAGGAGGAGAAAACAGGGAGAAGAGAAGGAAAAACAAAGGCAGAGAAAGGATGGGGAAGAGGAGGAAAAAAAGAGATAAAGGGAAGGAGACAGAGGAGAGAGAGAGAACAGTGAAAGGAAAAACAAACAAAAGGGGGAGATGTCCATTATCCTCAACCTAATTTAACCCATCTGTAGAGACAGTTTTACCAGGATTTAGCTCTTTTGAATGCTATAGCTACATGGATCCACAGGTGAAAGGTGGACACTAAAGATACATGAGTAGCCTTGAAAAGGGTTCAGATAGCCCTCACATCAGAGCTGCTAGTTCTCCTGAACACCACATCTATTCCAGCTATAAAATATAAGATACAACTTTAAAGTACCATTTAAGTATAGGTTATTATTAGAATTCCATGCCTCCAGCCACAGCATCTAGCTCAAGATAGAGCTTAATAAATGCTTATTAAATTGAATAATATTTAAGGAATTAAATAAATTCCCATTTGTTCATTAATGCTTTTAACCCAGAATAGTCTTTCATTGCCTTAGAGAAACATAAAAATAAGAAATGCCCTTAGGGAAAGTAATAAAGCATCTTTAGTTAAGAGCAAAGTATAAATGGCAGCTTATATCCTTTGGGGATGGAAGATTTGGCTAGTTGGGGTGGGGAGCACATTGGGAAGGAGGAAGAAAGCACAGAAAGAGAACTTACTTAAGGAAGAAAGGCTTCAGTGCTTTCACAATTATGCTAAGGGAGAACTCTCAATGTTGACTGGAGGAAGATGCTATGTGATATGATGGAAAGCATGCTGGCTTTAAACCCAAGAAACTGAGTTCAAATCTTTCCTCTGTGATCTCCAACCAAACATTTAACTCTGTTGAGCTTCAGATTTCTCATATGTAAAATAGGAGGCTCAGAAGTGCCTTTATGAGGTCCCTTCCAGATCAGGGTTATAGTATAAAATTAGACTGTCTTAGTAAGTGATGAGACCACTGTGCCAAGAAATAAGGGAATAGATAAGGGAAATCTCAGGAATCATCATTTAAAAGGTTTACCTTAGATAGAATACTGGCTCAGGAGTCAGAAGGATCCGATTCAAATGCAGACACCGACAGTGTGGTCCTGTGTGGTCCTGGGCAAGTCACCTACCCCGTCATCTCCAAAAAATTAAATAAAAATTTCATCTGATCTCAACTCTTCCCTGAACCAGCAAAAGTTCCTGCAAACTATACAGAACAAGAAAGGGTTTTTAAGAAAAATGGAAAGATTAGTGGCTGTAGGTTCAAATCCTGCCTCTGGAATTTATAGTCTAACTTCCAAGTCAGTGATTGGACCTGGGCTGGCTTTCTGGGTAACAGGAGAGGTTTGGACAGGCCAGTTTCCTTCTGAAATCCTTTCTAGCCTTAGATCTGTGATGCTATGATCTGGTCCAACAACGTCCTTCACTTCAGAGAGGAAATCACTTGCTCATTATCTGCCCCATGACCTTGGATGAACTAGACTCCGGTACTTTCTGTGCAGGCATGAGTCTCCTCATTTCCCAGTTTGCCTCTGGGTCTTCAGTTCACACCCCACATCCACTGGCACTCATTTAAGCCTCTGCTCAGTCGGTGTGTTCTTCAGCAATTTCATGTGTCTGGCTCATGTCTGGCTTCTGTCTCCCATCCCCCCAACCAGATGGAGGTAAAATGCCTTCTGCTTCCTTTGTAACCCTCCTAGCCCGATGCACAGGGCACTTTAAAACTAAAATGGGAACTCACTAAATGTCACTGCAATCGCTCTCACATTTGTGTGAAGCCTGGGAAGATGCCTTCCTCAAAACTGCCCTGGGGCTTGGGGTTCTCAGGCATTCAGAGCCCCTTCTTTGGTGTTAAAAAAAAATCAGACTCATAGGATCACAGGATCTAGAGCCAGAAAGGACCCTAGACATCATCTAACCCAACCGCCTCATTTTACAGAGGAGGAAACTGAGACCCCGAGTCAGATAGTGATTTAAGAGGATACAACTAGTACAGAGCTGGTTCAAATCCACATCTGTCCCTGATAATACTGGGCTGCCTCTTTCATGGTGAGTTTGTGATGCCTGTAGTATTCCTGGGGCAACTAGATGGTGCTATAGTGCATAAAGAACCCTCTCTCTGTAGTCAGAAAGACTAATCTTCTGAGTTCAAATCCAGCCTCAGACACTAGTCGTGTGATTGTGGACAAGTCACTTAAGCCAATTTGTTTCAGTTTCCTCACCTGCCAAACGAGCTGGGAAAGGAAATGGCAAAACTCTCCAATATCGTTGCCAAGAAAATTTCATGCTCCCAACTGCTTTGCAAGCATTTGCGAAGTGAAGTTGAAGATGAAAATCTGGAGTTTCTAAGAGAAGTCAGGAGGAGAGAGACAGATTTGGGGGTTGCTTGCTGAGGTGATGATAGAAGCAGCAGGAATGGATGGCTTTATGTATCCAAATAGTTTTCTAAATCTTATCATTTCTATCCCTTGGCATGCCTTAAAACTTATTCTCTGTCTCCCCATTCACACAATTTCACTCAGACTTTCATTGTCTCTCCCCTGCATTTTTGTAACAGCCTTCTAATTGGTCTCACTGCCTCAGACCTCTACTTTCTTCAATCTCTCTTCCTGGCTAGCTTCCCAAATGAGTCTCCTACAGTATAGATGTGACCTTGGGAGCTAAGTGATACAGTGGGTGGAGTGCCAGCCCTCAAGTCAAAAGGACCTGAGTTCACATATGGTCTTAAACACCTATTTGTGACTCCGGGCAAGTCACTTAGCACTGTTTACCTCCGTTTCCCCATATCCCCATAATCAACAAACTCTAGCAGCTCCCTTTGATTTACAGGATGGACTTTCAATTCCTCTGCTTGCAATTTGGTCCAAATTTACTGCTCCTCTACACACACACACACACACACACACACACACACACACACACACACACACACACACACACACACACATCGAGCCAAACTGTCTTCCTTTCTATTCCTTATACTCTTATCTCCTATTTCCAGGTTCTTACAAAAGTTTGTTCCATTCTTGGAACGGACTTCCTTCTCTCTCCTGCTGCCTTAGAATTCCTAGTTCCTTCAAGCTTTAGTTCAAGCACATTTCATGCGAATGTGTTTTTAATCTGTCCACCTGCCTTCTCCCTCAGAAGTAATTCATATCTAACTTTGCATATACCTATACATGTGGTCCACATTCTCTCCCCTCACTAGATTGTAAGCTCCCAGAGGACAGACACGCTTACTTTTGCTCAGTGCCTAGCACAGTGCTAGGAACATAACAGGTCCTTAATAAATGTTGCTCTGTGTGTGTGTGTGTGTGTGTGTGTGTGTGTGTAGAGATTGAGTATCAAGAGATGAGAAGGTCAAAAACAGGGACTCTGGAGAAATACTAACATTAAAAGGTCAGAAAGAGGACTGCAGAAAAAGGTTAATAACATCAAGAGTTAATACCACTAAGATGAATCCAAACTTTAGTTTCTGAGCCCTGCGGGGAGATAGCAGGGAAAAAAGAAAGAAATGCAATTCCCATCCTCTGTCTGTGGAAAATGGGAAAAGGTCTGGAACCCAGATGGCCAGCAGAAAGAAGGGAAAAGGAACAGTTGGAAAAGAACTCACTTTGATGAAGATGAACATGTTGTTTACGTCAAACTTGAACAAGCTGTGGAAGATCAGCGGAAGGAACCTGGGATTTGCAGTCAGAGCATCTGGGTCCAAATGCCAGCTGCCATATTTACTCCTTATGAGACAGTAAGCAAACCACTTAATACTTCATCTCCCACCTAGGTGCTTTTGCATTGGCCAGGTCATCCCCCATGTGCACCGTCTTCAGTTTTGCCTCACGGAATCCCTCTGTGCCTTAAAAAGAGGCAACTCAAGTATTGCCTTTCACATGAAATCTTTCCTTCAATCCTGCTACATACTCATGCGCTCCTTCCCTTATTACCTTGGACTTAACTACTTTGTATCTAATCTTCTGGTGTATCGTGTATACACATACACATATGTAAGTCTGTATACATGGCAGCTAAGTGACACAGTAGATAGAGTGGTGGGCTAGAGCTTACCTTCCTGAGTTCAAATCCAGTCTCAGAAACTTGCTAGCTGGGTGACTCTGGGCAAGTCACTTAACCCTGTTTGCCTCAATTTCCTCATCTGTAAAATGAGCTGGAGAAAGAAATGGCCAACCACTCCAGCATCTTTACCAAAGAAAAAAGGGAGAGGGGAGAGAGGAGAGATCAAAAAATGTCAGAACTGAAATGATCTCTCTCTCTCTCTCTCTCTCTCTCTCTCTCTCTCTCTCTCTCTCTCTCTCTCTCTCTCTCCCCCCCTGACTCTATCTCTGTCTCTGTATGTCTGTGTCTCAGTGCCTCTGTCTCTATCTCTCCATATCTCATTAGAAGATAAAGCTCTTTGAGGGCAGGAATTATTTCATGCTTTGTATTTTGTTGATTGATATTCTTCTAGGGAGAAGGCCAGCACATATACAGGTACAAAATGAATTCTCAAAAGACGTACAACTTGGGCTGACTCTTAAGCTGAATTAGGAGTTCTTCTAAAAGGCAAAGGTGAAGGCGGAGATACATTCCAGGTATGGAAGATGGTTAGTTCACAGGTATGAAATGCCCATTAAGCTCCCTGTTCTAAATCTATGGTTTTTGAATCAGAAAGAACAAATATTTCCTTTCCCACACTGGGCTGCCAGAGGGTGCCAGTTAGAGATGACCTCGGCAATTTTCATCCTGATCCTTTCCTGTCTCTTTCACCCCTACCCAACTTTGGGACCAGAGAAGGTCCCTGTCCTGTTCTTCAATTTTTCCTCAAAAGTGAAAGTTTGGAAAAGCAGTCTGGCGATTGAAGAAGAAAAGAGAATCTCATCTCTATGTTCCTACCTAATTACAGAGCCCAGAGGTCTTCCTTGCTGACCTAGACCAAGGCAGTTTTGCAACAAGAGTATTCCTGTTGTAAGGCCCCTTGATGGGAAGGGAAGGAAGGAAGGGGAAAAAAGAAAGGGGGAGGAGGGGCATGGGTTGGGGGCCTCTCTGGGGAAGCATCTCCCTGGCTTAATTGTTCTCAATCCCTCCTTCTTTGATTGAAAGCAGCTTTGTTCCTGGGTCTTGAGGTCTATAAACAAATCTCCCTGTCCAAGGTAACTTGTGACTTCTCAAAGAGAATAAGGATCAAGGAGGGACTGGGGAGGTGCTGCTGAAGAGAAGGGGGGAGACAGTCACCTTGGGGGGGCTGCAAAGACAAAGTAATCTAAAGCTAAAGCTGTTCAGAATATGGAGATGGGCCCTCTCCTCCCCCAACTGCCATTAACCATGACTGGTTTACAACCAGGACTGAACAGTGGTTAGCTGGAGATTGATTACCACCCAGGGAGGAGAAGGAGGAGGCTATAAGAGTGGTGAGGGCTGCAAAGGGCAGGGAAGAAACCACTTAAATCAGCATGGTGGGAGAAGCAGTCCAGGGAGGATGGGGACTAAATAAGAGACATTCTGGGGGCTCCAGTCTTCCTTGGGCTCTACTCCAGTTATACTTTTGAGGACCAGAGAGAGATTTACAGCCCTTCAGAATAGGGTGAGATTGGAAAGGCAGGGAAGGATACTAGGAGGCTGCAGAGAGCTGAGCAGGTGGGATGGGAGGACGTGGCAAAGCCCCAGCAGCCAGGTTCTGCTGCAGCGGTAGGAAGGGAGGCAGGGAGCGGCCAGCTTGCTTGTTTCTCCCAGGTACTGCTGCCGGCACATGCACACAAGCCTGTCTGAATGAGCATGACTCCCTTTTTCTGGAGATTATCTTCAAAGGGAGCTTGTGTCCCTGTGGACGTGGGCTGTGTCTGCCTTTGTATTGGGCATAACTGTGGGCCAGAGAGAAAGAAAGTAGAGATACAGAGACAGAGAGATAGGAAGAATGCAGCAAAAAGAACATCAGATTTGGAGATGGATTCTCAAATCCTGCCTCTGCTACTTGCTATCTGGATAACCAACAGAAAATACCCTATCTGGCCTCAATTTCCTTATCTATAAAATGAAGGATTTAGACTAGATGACATCTAAGGTCCCTTCCAGCTTCATACCTATGGTTCTATTCCCAGAGAAGGAAGAAGAGACAAAGGGAAGCTGTGTATCCACAAAAGCAGTTATTTCAGTAAAATTTCAGCTTATTGGGGTATTACCATTGTAGCAACAAAATACCCAGATTTTATAGTCTGCCCTGGTGGCCCATAGATCCAACCACTAGGAGGAGGAAGAAGGTAAGACAAGAAGAGATGAGAGAGAGGAAGACAGGGAGAAAGAGAGAGATAAAGACAGAGAGAAATTAAAAAAAAATAGACAGAGGCAGACAGAAGACAGAGGCTGAGACAGAGACAGAGATAAGCAGAGAGATCCAGAGACAGAGATACACTCATTTACTAGAGGGAGACAGACACAGAAACAGACAGACATGCTTACTAAAGAGAGACAAAGACATAGACACCAGAAGAGACACAAATTAGAGACAGACAAAAACAGAGATACACATAGATAGGCACACTTACTAGAGAGAGACAGATGGAGATGGAGACAGACAGACAGAAACAGAGAGAAACAGACACAGACACACAGACAGAGACATAAATAGAACAGAAACAGACAGTTAAACTTTCATTCATAGCTTAATGCTGTATCTCGTGTGGGTGTGGTTAAGACAGATGGAGGGAGCAAGGACAATAGAAAAAGGAGGAGAAGGGGTGACCCCAAAATAAAGAGAAGAGGGAGGGAAGGAGACAAAGAATGTGAGGAGCAGAGAGAGAAACAGGCTTGTCTGGGAGCACCATCTGCTGTGGGCTTTCGGATCTCATTTCTGTTTCAATTTTCTCACTTCATCCCAACACCCAGAGTGCCTGCTGGCTGACAGCTGGCTCTGCAGTCTGAGCTCCACATCAGACACCACCATCCCCACCCAGAAGTGGCGTAGGGAGCAGCAGGAGTCTTGCTTGAGTCAGGAAGGCTTTTCTCCACCCTCCGAAGAATGATTCCACCCCACCCCCAACGCTACAAAGGGCAGAGTCAGGACTTGAACCCAGAGTCTCTGTCTCCCACTGTGACGTTCTTTCTGCTGTGTCATGTTGCTGCATGCTTCCTGTCTCTCCCTGTCTCTCCCTCCACCTCCTTTCCAACACACTGATATGCCAAAAGTGATTAGGCTGAGGCCTTTGCCTTCACTGGACAATAACAGCCTGTGGGGACTAGGACATGGCCAGGCACAGAGTCCTAGGGAATGTCCTGGATGCAGAATGGACTCCGGGCTCCAAGGCCGTAGAATCTGAGATTCCAAATGGAATCAAAGGCATGGCTAGCTTCTGGATTCAAGAGACAGAGACATTGATCTCATGTAAAGGGAATTTATCTAATTATAGTGTAACCAGGCTGAGGATATACCCTGACTCCTTCTGGTGGGTCACATATTTGGACCCCTTGCCATCAACTTCTGGTTGGTCCTCCTTGTGACTGGAGGCTGTGTCAAAGATGAGTGGAAAAGCTATCCACTCTGTAAGCTAAAAGCAAAAAGAAGTGAAGTTTCTGGCCTCTTTTAAAAAGTGGAACCTCTTTATTGGGACACAGCCAGGGCCAGCTCTTCCTAGGACATCCGGCAAGTAGGAGGGATGTGATTTCTCTCCCTTCTCCCTGATTCTCCACAGCAGCTACATGCACATGATAGTGAGACCATGGGGTGGTTTGGCAAGTCTGAGCTTAGACCCAAAATTTCTTTTAAAAAATTAGACCTGCTTCTTTTGTGTTATTTTTCAATTAATAAACATTTGCTTTCTCTTTTCTTACTTCCTTCCTATTGATGAAAAAGAAAAAGCTGAAAACTTTGCGACAAATATTCCAAATCAAACAAAATACCAGAGCCTGCTAAAAGTCTCTTCTGCTCTGTGTTTCTCATGAGTTCAGGTCATCAACCCTGGTAGCGCTCACTTGGAGAAGTTGGGATTTTCTTTAAGGGTGCTGTTGCAGGAGATGGCCCTCATTAGGAGGCTGCTGCATCTGAAAGATGCTCAGGACTGACTTGCAGGATATCCAGAATTGTGAGCTGCACAGACAGCAGACAATAAAGGCCAGTGGTGAAATGAAATCTCTTTCTTTTCAGCAGTTTCTACAAAGTTTCAAAATAAGAGTGAAAGGCTACTGTTTCATGTTTTACAGAATCTCTAAGTGTAGCCCCAAACTCACCCAAGCAGGCATTATAATTGCCGTGGCATCTGACATTGTATCTGTCCTCCTGTTCTTCCCTCTAAACTCCAGTTTGGCCACTGAGGATGGAAAGCTGGCCATAGCCACTGTATTCTTTGATCTCACTGTTCTAGGTTTACTTTTGTGTGTGTGGAATACACTTTTATTACTCACCTTTAATTCTGAGCCCCTACTGGAGTGCTTTGTGTTTACACAAAATCAATCACTATGATATTATTGACTCTTAAACATAAAATATTTACTTAACAATAAAGCAAAAACTTAATCATAAAGTTTTCTCAGTAGGAGTTAAGAGCAAGAAGAATAACAACACTTACTCAATAGACAATAAGAGGAGGAATAATCAAAGCATCCTAGTCCATCCATAAAACTGGCCCATACTTTCTCCTCCTAGTACACACATCGTTAGTGAAGGGAAAGTGGGCACATACAGAAAGCTAATAGGGAGGCACATGAATAAGAAAACCCATGTGTTGAAGGCAGCTTACAAATCCTGAATAACAGATCTTGATGTTCTGGGGAAGGGTTATTTTCATTTCCATTCGTAAAAATTTTAGGGGTTTCTGGGGCAGCTAGATGGCACAGTGGATAGAGTGGCAGCCCTGAAGTCAGGAGGACCTGAGTTCAAATCCAGCCTCAGACATTTAATACTTCTTAGCTGTCTGACCCCCCAATTGCCTCAGCAAAAATAAATTTAGGGGTTTCTTTAGATGGTAGCAGTTTGTTAACACATACCACTTGCTAGGCAAAACCACTTCTTTGCTAATGTTGAAGCAACGACAAACTCTTTTAGCATCCAGCCACCCTTGGCTTGGTGCTGAAAAAAAAAGTTATGCTCTTTTAGCAGCAAGCAGTTCCTTAATCTGGAGAACTGCCTGGCTTCTCAGATATGCTCTTGGCTTCTGAATAGCAGATCCTTCTCAAATTATAGAGAGCAATAATGCAATTCAGCCTTTTTTTTTTCAGCCAGCTCTTCAAATAGCAAAGAGTTCTCCTTTATCCAGTGAGTTTTTTTAGCAAAATCAAACCTCTTCTCCCAACAAAGTTTAGGTTTTATTTCTCTGTTTCTCCTCAAACCAACGGGCAATAGAGGGTAATACAGCCATAAGTGTACTGAAACCAACTTCCACTGTCTCTAGGCTCCAAAGAGCCTATTGTGAAAATTTCAGCATGAGCATTTATAATACAGAAACCTGCAAACACTACAAATCAGAGTTTGAGTTGTATTTTGTTTATTGTCTAGACTTAAGAAAATGATGGAGAAAAATGTTGATAATGCAGATTAAATTTAAAAGTGTGGTATGTATACCTTTCTCCCCTAGAAAAGCAGTTGTTAAACATTTACTAGCATACCATTACATGTGGCTTCTCTTGAGGAGTTTCCTCTCTCTAAGTGGGGTTAGAAAGTAATAAGCCAGATAGCTTTCCACATAGCTCTATTGTCTCAGCAGAGGCAACCAAGCAGTAAAATGGAGAGAGTCCTGAATCTGAAGTCAGGAAAACCTGAGTTCATATATGGCTTTAGATAGGCATTTACTAACTATGTGACTCTAGTCAAATCACTTTGCCTGTGTTTTTTCAGTATCCTCATCTGTAAGATGGCTAATAATACCACCTATGTCCCTGTTTTGGGAAAAAACCATGAGATAATATTTATAAAGTACTTAGAATAGTACCTGGACTAAAGTGGGTACTATATAAATGTTAGGTATTATTATTAGCTATCTTATGAAAAGAGGTAAGAAGCTTGAGTAGAAATGAGCTGGATATGAAAATGATAGAGAAGGGAGGTACACCTCAGGCAAGGACACATTGGGAAAACTAGTAGTGGGACAGGAAAGGCTTGATATGACATGACAGGAGAAGGGCTTAGCCTCTGAATCTATATGACTGAACTTGAAGAGACCACAAAAACCAATTAAGCACTATGCCTTCCAATTTCCCCAGCTGGCTGTGGACACATGGATGACATTTGGATTTATGCCTTTTACATTTATGGCAAAGTCAAGCATTCTACATGGTCCAACCCAATTATGCCATGCCTACATGAATCTGGAGTCATTAAAATATGATAGAAAAGAGAAGTGGGTGGAGCTCTCCAGTAAATAGTGCTAAGTTTAACTGGAAAGAATCAAGTTGAAAGCATCCACCATGATCCCAACTGTACATTAATATAACATTGCTACCTAAAAAGGGACAAAACCAGGCAGGAGAAAGTACTACCTCTTGAAAACTATAGAAAGTTTAGTATTTCTCCTAAGTGCCTCCTGGTTCTGGATGGAGCATATAATTACCAAGGCGAGTATGGGGCTACCAACACTTGGCCCCTCATCACTGAAAAGAAGTGGATAGCAGTGCCTACTAACTCTAAGTAAAAATAAGAAAAATCCACATTTTCATGACCTTGTTACTATTCAACATTTGAGATAAATATACACAATTTAAGAATCTAAAGATACATTTAGTGAGGCTGAGTAAAGTCATGTCACGTATGCATTTAAATTACATGAAGAACTGAAAAAAGAGAGACAGAAATAGAAATAGAGAGGAGGGAAAGACAAAAGTCAAGAGATAGAAATAAAGACAAAAATGGAAGGAGAAAGAGAGGGAGGAGGGGAAGAGAGAGAGAGAGAGAGAGTTTAATAACACAGGAGATTCCACCTTTGATTTCATAATTCTATTCGATGAACATATACTTTTGTTCGAGGGATAGCACCTCTTCCAATGGACCAGGGCACTGTTAACTTTCCACCAACCCCTGACACCTCTTAAAATGGAGAGTTCAAAACACAAGAGACAGAGTAAGCAATTTAAGGAATTTGAGAAAGGGTAATTTTGACTGTATATGATTTTCTCCTTCATGTTTACTTTAGAATTTAACCAGCACATAATGTCAAATTCCTTTTCAATGATTTGACTTCTTAGTGTTTGTGTAGACTATTGGCTTTTATATGTTGTCTTAAAATAAACACCCAGCCAAGCAGTTTGAAATATTGCAGAGTGAATTGTATGAGTGAGTCACCAGGTGGTATTAAGTTGTTCTTCTGGGTCTGCCCCACCTGTACACTGGTTGGATAGTCACCTCAGTCTCACTGTTTGAATGGCTCAGATAGGTTTTCCAGTGTCATGGGGCAAGACACATTTTCTCCTGGTTCTTAGGCCCTAGTCTGCTCTAGGAGTATTGTTCAGATAATATGAAATATGTGAAATATTAAATATGAAATCCAGTGTTTAGATTTTGGGTTTGTTGTCTCTATCTCTAAGGAACATTTTATTCTTAGATCTCTTCCCTTGGCACCCATACATTCAAACACTTATTATGTTGTAATTATATAGTTTTAATAACATGGTATTAAAATGAGAAGGGGAATATAAATTCTCATCATCATGTTATTCTGGATCTGATTCTCACTATCAAGGAATTGGTGTCTCTGGTGGAAATGCTGGGAACTCAACAATCAACCTAAATTTATAATTAGACTACAGAAAATGGAAGCAAGGATAGCTAATGGAAAAGGAAAATGAACATGTTTGATCCTTTCTCATAGGAGTTAGGCTTCTCCAAGATTTAGTATTATTCTTTATAATATAGAATAATGTCCTGAATTGCATGCTAAAATTTGGAATGAGACAAAGTAAGAACTACCTCAAAAAAATTGGGTTTTTTTAAAGAGTATTGGAGATAATTTTAAAAAAAGAGTACTGGGGAAAAAGAAGAGAATCAAAAAATGGTTAAGATCACTACTGCTCACTCTTACTCTCTGCCAAAGAGAGAATAACCTTTGGATTAGAAGAGATAGAATCAAAAGAGCCTAAAAGAAGTTAATGTTCAAGGCAAGTTAGAAAATAATGAGTTTTTAATGAATTCAAGTCTCCCATCTAAGATGAGCTACTATTCTCCAGCTGTGATATAATGGTCAGGTATCGCAGTTGAGCCAGTTGGCAGGTTTGGCTAGAGCCAGCTCACACAGGTTGCTAGATTTTCAGAGTGAGCATTTATCCCTCAAAATCAGGGATCATCTATTGTTATATTAATTGTTTAGACTTAAGAAAGCAACGAGGAAAATGCTAATGATGCAAATTAAATTTTAAACGTGTTGGTGAGTAAACTTTTTGTTTTTGGTGAGCCAGTGATTAAACATTTACCATCATATCCCTGACAATTAGTGATAAATGAAAAATCATAGAGAATGGGAACTAAGGAAAGAACAAGTGTTATAGCTTTGTTTTATTTTTGATTTTTAAGAGAAGAGGATGAAATTTTTAGCAATGAACTTGAGTTCAGGTCTTGATAGGGTTTTGTATTCAATATAAATTTACATATAAAATTGTATTCAAAAATATAAAAAACATTTTTAGATCAGGGGCATTTTGGCCCTTGGAGCTGAGGTTGCTAAACTTTGGATTTAGATTCACTTTAAGGCACTCATTCACTTCTATAATCTGGATGTAGAGATCTGTGCTCATTCTCAGAACCAAGCTGCTACATCTCGCCCTCAGAGTTCTAAGGGTATATACCTCTAGAGGCTTGGGTAGAGTTTTTTAAGGTAATATTGTTTCAATCCCCCATCAGTTGTGTTTTTCCCACCGGTGAGTGGCTAGGTCTCCAATTCCATTTAACTACTTAACCTAAATTAATTTTTAGACAGGGATATTTATTTTAATGATCTAGAAAGAACCAAAGTACAAATCTTTATACCTGACACCTTGGGGAAACAGTCTCCCCATACCACCTTAGTCTCTGGGGAAAAGGAATTCAGACATAGCACAGTTTCTGCAAAGTATTAATGCCTCTAGATTCATTTTCAAATGTAGTATTCACTGCCAAATGAGTTCTAAAGTCAGCTCTAAGGCGAAGCATCAAACAGTGTGCAGCATGTCCACACTGGACAGTTGGTTTTCCTGACCTTTTAAAATTCACAAGATCATAACTTCCAATTTTCCCACCTAAAGCAAAAAAAAATTATCTTTAAGGCAGAGGACTAAGAACTATTTTTATGAGATAACATATCAGTCTCAGAGAGAAAGGGTTCAAGTCTTCATCTTTTCTGTTATTGTTGCTCATTGAATGCCATCCACAGAATAAGACCAAGAGCAGAGATTTTCCAAGAGGGAGGGCTGAGGCAGATGAAGGACTTTTGAAGACACTCTCAGTTGTGGTTTCTCAAGTCAATCAAAGAAACTGTCACTTACTATATAGTTAATAGACCAGGACCCATTAGAGAATGTCTATACCTGCTCCAAAATTTTTCCAAGCTATTTCTATTACTTATCACCTTGGCTCTCCTAGATCTAGGCTTTCCAGCATCTTCCATAGGGAAAAGTACATCAGTATCAATTGAATGCTAGTCCCCAATTACAAGCCCTATAAAACAGGGAGATTGATTCTTATGACACGTTCTTAAAAGGGATGGTTGTCCTAACCAAAATGGAGAAGAAGGAGGAAGAGGAGGAGGAGGAGAAGATAGAAGAGGAGGAGGAGGAGGAGATAGAGAAAGAGGAGGAGATAGAGGAGAAGGAGGAGGAGGAGATAGAGGAGGAGGAAATAGAGGAGGAAGAGAGGAGAAAGGAGGAGGAGAAAGAGGAGAGAAGAAGGAGGAAGAGGAGGAGGAGGAGGAGGAGGAGAAGGGAGGAGAAACAAAAAAAAGACTTTGTAACAAGCATGTAAAGTAAGCAAAACAAATTCCTATATTGGCTGTGTCCAGATATATTTGTTCCATTCTGCATTTTGAGTTCATCACCTGTCAGGAAATGAGTCACGTTTTTTATCACAAGTACTCTTAAAATCATAGTTGGTCATTATATTAATCAAAGTCCTTAAGTCTTTCAAAGTTGTTTGCCTTTGACATATATAAAATTATGTATATATATATATATATATGTATATAATTGTGGAATAGCCAAATAAGTCGTGGCATATGTGAGGCCATATTATTTATGTGATAACATACTATTGTTATAAGAAATAATAGGGGTGGAGTGATTTCAGGAAAAAAAGGCAAGACCTACATGAATTGATGCAAAATGAAGTGAAAGGGACTCAGAGATCATTGTGCATGGTGACAATAATGTTTTAATGATGATCAGCTGTGAAAGATGCAGCTACTCTGCTCAATACAATGATCCCGTCAGTTTCAAAGGACTATTCAACATCAGAGAGAGAACTGATGAATTCTGAGTGCAAATTAAAGTATAATTTTCTTGCTTTCTTTTTCTTGCTTTTTGTGATATGGCTAATATGGAAATTATGTTTTGTGTGAGTTCACATGTATTATATCATTTTAATTATATTCTCAGTGGATGAGGGAGGGATGGGAGGGAGGGAAGAAGAGGATTTGGAACTCAAATTTTTAAAAAATTAATGTTAAATTTTTAAAAGTTTAATTTATGTTATTAATACATTCTTCATCACTTTATTAGGTCTAGACAATCAAGAAAACCACAAATTAAACCTTGATTTGCAGCTTTTGCCAATTTCCAAGGTGCAAATGTTGAAAATTTAACAATTGGCTCTCATGAGCAATAAGAGCTGGCTATAACATATCTTCATATCTATTTGTCTATCTGTCCAACCATTAACCCATCCATTTGTCTATCTATACTTATTTACTTATCTCTCCATCTATCTATACTTATCTATCCATCTGTCTAGCTATACTTATCTATCTTTTTGATCTACCCATCTGTCTATCTGTACATACTTATCTATCTACTTATTCATCCATGTGTCTAGCTATACAGATTTATCTATCTTTTAAATTATGCTAGGAAACAGTGTTCCAAATATAAAAAATGAAAGAGAATGTCTATAGTTAAGGCATTCCCATTCTGAAATTGAGCCATTCTGATTTCTCTCCACTATTTCTCTCCAACATGTCAATGTACTTCCTAACATATGGTGCCCGGAACTGAACAAAAGCAATATTGGTATGTGCTTAAATCAACATAAAATAAAATGGGACCATATCTTCCACTCTGAAAACCATACCACTATTAAATCAGTCAAAGAAATATGGCAAACAAAACTATTGAAAATATAAGCTAATCAGAAAGGTGGAAAGCAATTGAGAAAAGGTAACCTATGCAAGAAATAGATGCAAGAAAAGAATCTAGAATCAGAAAATCTTTGAACTTTGCAACTGAGAGGAATTTTGGAGATTTTCTGGTCCAATACTCTTTGAAGATGAGAAAAATAGGTCTCCAGAGATGAATTAATTTCCTAAAGTTACACAGATGGTCAATGATGGGGCCTGTCTAGAACTTCTTGAGCTTATTCTAGTGTTTAATCCACTTTACTTCTAGGGGAAGAGATTTCAGATATGATAGTTAGGGAGGACAGAACAAACAAGATGGAGTATTAGGAGGATTAGAGGGAGAACAAGTCCTCCTAAACTAGTCTGGGGGTAAAATAGTGTGTAATGGAAGAGAGATGCCAGATTTACCTATTTCACTGGACCATGCTAGGTTTTCTAATGATGCCGTCTGACTATAATTTGCCATGTATGAATGTGTATGAATGATTCCTCAAAGTGAATTAAAACAATTTTATGCTAGAAATAATTGTCTGAATTTATAATCAATTATTATGGAGAAAGGATGCTGAGGAGAACAACACAACAGAGATGAATTCCCCAAAACTGAAACTTTAAAAAGGGAGAGACCCTTTTGAGTAGTTGTGAGTGAAGATCCAAGCAGTGAATCTAGAAAGACTGACTTCAGAACACCCTGATACCTTGTAAGATTATATCTGAAAGATGTCTGGACAGATTGTATGATAGACTTAATTCTTCTCAGCAACACAAGACAATTTCCAATAGACTTTGGATGGAAAATGCCAGAGAAAGAACTATGGAGACTGAATGCAGATCAAAGCATACTATTTTCACTTTTTTGGGTTTTGTTTTTTCTTTCTTGTGGTTTTTCCCCTTTTATTCTGATTTTTCTTTCCCAACATGACTCATATGGAAATATGTTTAAAATGATTGTACATATAGAACCTATCAGATTACTTGCTGTCTTGGGGAGAGGGAGGTAAGGGAGAAAGGGAGAAAAATTTTGGAATTCAAAAATTTTACAAAAATGAATGCTTAAAACTATATTTAAATATAATTGGAAAAATAAAATATTAAAATTTTTAAGTGTCTGGGCAGAGATACATACTACAAATAGAACTGTGAAATCTTTAAAAATAATGTGTTGTGTTCCTCATCAGTGAGAAGTTTGTAATGACATGGAGGAGCCATTAATTCTTCATGTTTTTAAAATATAAGTGAGAGGACTATCCCATGAATAGAAAACAAGATTACCCCTTCGTGTGAGCCTTCTGTTGATACAGTTGTAACCGTGGGAAAAAAACAAAAAGGAAAAAGATTAATTCCTCTTATTTTTGCTCCCCTCTTCTTCACCTCAACCCCACCACCCACCGAAATCACATCACCAAATAAGGATAGAAAGAAACATAGATTGTGTTTCAGTTAAAGTAGTAGGATTTGGTATTCTGTGCCATTTTTAAATGTCATGCAAGATGTTTTTGGCTCATTTCATTTTTATCAGTCTGATAAGGGGAAGTAGGAATTTAGTTATGTTTCTATTGGAAGGAGTCTGAAATATTAGATAACATTTTAAGTGAAAAAGATCTGTGGTTTTTAATGGATTCCAAGTTCAAAGTAAGTCAATAGCCTGGCACAAGACCTCCAACACGTTCATTTGGTCTAAATTGAATTGAGGCATGATAACCAGAACAAGGGAGGTAATAATATCAATGTGCTCTTCCCTATCCAGAGCACATCTGATTGGGTGTTCAGTTCTGGGTACCACATTTTAGAAAGGATGCTGAGAAGATAGCATTCATCTAGAGAAGAACAAACAGGGTGATGAGGGGATTCAAAGCCATGTCGTGAGAAATGGTGGAGATAATGAGATTATGTTAAAATTGTATTTTGTTCTGATCCCTCTCAAATTCACACTCCTTTCTAGTCAGTGTAATATTAAGTTTATAAGTAATCACTATAATGTTGCTATAGCAGGAAGCAAAACTGCAAAGAGGAATCTGGAAATTATGTACAAATAGTCCCAAGAATCAAAGAAATATAATTTGCAAACTGTATCACACCATCTACCTCTGTACTCTCCTACCCTTTTTGCCACTTGGCTTGGTATTTCTGTGCTGTTTTTCCTTACACCCTCTATGCTTTATTGAAGAATGATATAGTTTCTTTTCCCACTGCTATATAGTAAGTAATCTTTCCCAGAAAACACCAAAAGGACTCGACATGTCTGACCTATTTCATAATTTCACAAATTAACTAGCAATTCAAAGATAATGTCAAAAACATTATATTCTGCTTATCACTATCATGACTGTTTTTAATATTGGAGGAACTGAAGAGAAGACTTGTTGGAGAAGAAGTGGGGGAGGGAGGAGAAGGAAACATAATAACTGTTTATAAGTATTTAAAAGGTTATAGTGTTATAAAGGGTTTAGATTTGTTTTGCTTGGCTCCAGAGAGCAAAGTCAGGAGCAAGTGATAAAAGTTGTAAAAGCAGATTCCAGTCATGGGTAAGGAAAAACTTTATAATGATGAGAATTGTACAGAAGGGGAATAAACCGCCTCTGGAGGTTGTCAGTTCTCCATTTCCATGGGTATTCTAACAAAGGATGGATGCCCACTGGTCACAGATATACTAAAGGGCTTCCCTTCATTTTGTCAACTCTGAAGTGCTAAGATCACAAAAGAGAGCAAAGTTAATTTGTTTCAGTGTGGGGAATGGAAACCATGATATTGGCTCCTAAACACCTAATTCTCTGGATTAACTACTCCCACTAGAACCAGACCCATGTGTAGGCTAAGTTGCCTGGTTATTTATCTACACAATTTTAGGGGTGACTTCCATTACTCTAATGGAATGTCTCTTCTGCCTTCTCCCTGATGCCTGAAAACACTTTCCAATATGGCGAGAGACAACCTAGGTGAATCTTGGGCAAGTCACTTGAACTCAGTGTTCTCATTTATAGACTGAAGAGATGGTACTACATGACCTCTAAGGTCCTTTCCAGCTCTATAAGCCTTTCTTTCCACAATTAAAGAGAGATTAAAAATGTAGAAAGATAGAGTGACTTAAATTTTCACTGTGAGTAATATTAAATTCCGAAGCTCAGAGATTAATGATGGTAGAGCAGGGGATGAGGGAGATGAAAAGTGGGGAACAGGTATATAGAGAGGGCATTAAACAGAGAGGTGGTCCTAGATATCATGGGAAAAGTTCACCAAAAGTCCTTAAAGGAGATAGGAGCCACCTGGAGTCACAGCAGCCCCTCCCTCAAGAGGGGAGACCAGTGAAAGGGGATTGGCCAGTTGGCTTCCATCTCTTGGGCTACTTTTCTGACACCCTCGCTGATCAACTTAACTAGCTATAAAACAAATGCTTCTATCCTCACTTACTCCAGATTCCCATCTTAGAAAAAGGAATAAAACGGCCCACTTATTTTTATTGCTCACAGATTTCCTGGGAAACGGGCTATTAGGTTCTGTAATGTAAAGATAATAGGAACATCCCCCTTGGCAAACAGCACATACTAAGCAAGTGCAAAATCACTGCCCTGTCAAAGGCCTTGTCTGCTGATGACTCCCTTGGGAGCAGAGCCAGGGAATGGGGCCAAGAAGCAGGCTCAGCCATCACCCAGCTCACCAGCAGGGAGACGAGGGCTAGACTGGGGAATGAAGATGAACTGGTCCAAGGAATATTGGTGTCCAAATTGGTGCCCGATCTTCCTAGGGATTCTTGCCATTCACAGAAACCAGGACTTAGAAATCCCCAGAGAATCCCCAAAATTTGGAGCTAGAAAGAACCACGGTATTCTTCCAATCCAATCTGTGCTCAGAGAGAAGCTAATATTCTCAGATTTGGGGGCATAGTAGAGACTGTTGGTCCAAGCTGCTACTACTATAGTTCACAAGCCCCTGCTAATGAGCTCCTCTTTAATGACCAGACAATAGAAACGAAGCAAAAGGCTAAGATGATATACTAAGAACAGTAGCTATAAAACATGACGCTCATAATGTGCATATTACCACAAGTATACATATAGTCCATGAGAAAATTGAGCATAAATTTAAGTACAATGGAAGCAAGGTACAATTTAGTGAACACATGTGGCCAAAGCAACTGCCATTCATCCTTTCTCTGCTAATGAAGTCTTCGTCATTTTCCCTTTGTCTCTGAGGATTGAGTTGCCAAACTGGGGTTCCAGGATCCGCAGCCCTTCATAGCTCACCTTTCAGATTAATAGTTTAGCCTTGAATCCACAGCCAGCTTTCTTCCCAATGTGCAGAAGCCATGCTCCTTGAAACTGCCTCCTCATCTGAATGCCTGACTCTGTGCCAGGGTCTGAGTAGAGAATTCATGTCTCTCCTCTACGCTGGATACATTTTAACTGTGCCCCAAACTCCCTGACTGCTGATCCTCAAACATTTTTTATTATTTTCTAAGGGCCAGCAGAGCATGTTCAATCTTTTCTTGGTTAATGGTATTTCTCCTTCCAATTTAATCAAAGAAAACGTTTTTATAAGGAATACAAATTATAGATGCATCTTTGCAGCCAGTTTAACACCTAATTATTCTGTCCCTTTCTGTGATTACATCCTGCGCTCAGAGAAAGGTCAGAAAGCAAACTGCCCACATTTGGAATCAAAATTATTGCTTTGGTTTTTTGTGGTCACCTCTAGCCTTTATTTGTTAAGAATTCTTCCCTTAGGGCTAGCTAGGTGGTTCCGTGGATAGAGCATCAGTCCCAAGGTGAGAAGGACCTGAGTTCAAATCTGGCCTAAGACACTTAACACTTCCCAACTGTGTGACCCTGGGCAAGTCATTTACCTCAATTACAACAACAACAACAAAAAATCTTCCTCTAGCTGTGACTGGGAAAAGTACTGATCTTATCCTCTTATAATTTTTCTCATAGTATTAACTTCTATCCTCAGGTCTCATACTTGTTTTGAATTTATTCTTATGTGAGATATATTTGTCTAAAGCTACTTTCTGTCAAAAACTGCTTTTCAGTTTCGTCAGAAGTTCCTGCCAAATATAGAGTTCTTCCCCAAGTAATTTATGATCTTAGATTTATTGAACACTGGGTTATTAAGTTCATTAGTTTCTGCTGCTTCTTTATTTAGTCTGTCTTAAGAGTCTTTTCTATTTTTTTCTAGTGCCAACTAGTCAGTCATACAACTGGCATTTATTAAGCACCCACTGTGTGCCAAGCATTGTGCTAAATACTAGGTTTACAAAGAAAGGTAAAAGACCTTCATGGAGCTCATGGTCTAAGAGGGGGAGATCCAAACCAACAGTTTAGTACAAACAAGATACATACAGAGTAAGTTGTTGGTTTGTCAAAGGGAAGGCAAGATGATTAAGGAGGATGGGGAAAATCTTCTTGTACAAAGTATGACTTTGTGGATCACTCAGCATAATATTTTCACTTTTTTGTTGTTTTCTTGCATTTTGTTTTCTTTCTCATTTTTTTTTCCTTTTTGATCTGACTTTTCTTGTGCAGCATGATAATTGTAGAAATATGTATGGGAGAACTGCACATGTTTAACATATATTGGATTACTTGCCATCTAGGGGAGGGGATAGGAGCAAGGGAAGGAGAAAAAAATTGCCACCCAAAGTTTTGCAAGGATGGATGTTGAAAACTATCTATGCATGTGTTTTGAAAATAAAAAGCTTAAAATTCAAAGAAGTGGAAGAGATGTCTATCAGGAGCAAGAGTTTTTCAGGTATGAGGGAAAAATAATAGGAGATGAGAATTGGCTGTGTGTGTGTGTGTATGTGTGTGTGTGTCTGTTTATTTTGTATGCACAAGGAGGTCAGTGTCATTGACTCACAGAAAATGGGATGGATGTCAAGTATAAAAAGACTGGAAAAATGGGAAGGGACCAAGTTATGCAGGAGTTTTAAAACTAAAAGGAGGGAGCATTTACTAGCTGTGAAACCCCATACAAGTCACTTAACCCCAACTGCCTCGCAAAAACAAGATAAAAATCAAAGAGAAGGCTTTATATATGATCCTGGAGGCAACAGAGAGCCTCTGTATTGGTTCATTTAGGGGCGGGAACAGCATGGCCAGCCCTGCCCTTTAAGGAGATCACTTGGACAGCTGATTGGAAGGTAAACTTGAGTAGGGAGAGATTTGAGGCAGGCAGAGCCACCAGCAGTGAGGTTATGGGGGCCTGCACCAGCATGGTGACAATGTAAGAGGAGAAAAGGGGGAGAAGAAAAGAAATGTTTCAAAGGGAGAATCAACAGGACTCATCATCTAATTAGCTAGAGAGACTAGAGAAACTGAGAGGCTGAGGATGGCATGTAGGTTTTGAGCCTAGATTAATGGGAGAATAGCAGTGTCCTCGACAATAATAGGGAACTTAGGAAAGGGGAAGTGATGTGTGAGTGTGCTTCTATGTGTATGTATATAAGATAATAGTTTGATGATTAACACATTATTACATGAGATCTGTAAGTAGTATTCCTACTTTTAATTCTCTCTCTTCCAATGTCACACTCCTGCTTCAAAATGAGCTTGCAATCCATTTAGAACCCTAGCTCTTTCTCAGCAAAAATGCTATTTAACCATACCTCTTCCAGGGTATATCTGAAGTTATCATCTTGAACTCAAATGTAAGACTTTACATCCCCATTAAATTTCTTCCTTTTAGATTCAGTACAAAATTCTAACTTGTAAAGATATTTTTGTATACTATCCTGGCATCCAGTAAGTTAAGCATTTATTAAGTGTCTATTGTATGCCAGATGCTGGGGATATGAAGTCTAAATGAAGCAGTCTGCTCTGAAGAAACTTATATTCTATCAAGGAGATAGTATATATATGAGCATGTACACATGTATGCATATATAGTATGTGTATATGTATGTATAACATGCATACATGTACACATAGCATACACATATGTGTATATGGATATGTAAGATAAAATTGGAGGGATGCTAATGAATAGGTATATGAAAAAAAGATTTCATCTAGAATAAAAAGGTTCTTAACACGAGGCCCATAAACTTGGTTCTTTGTTTTTAATATTTTGATAACTTTTTTGATTCAATATGATTCGATCTTGACTTACTAGCTGTGTGACTCTGGGCATGTCATTTAACCTGATCTACCTCAGTTTCTTCATCCATCAAATGAATTGCAGAAGGAAATGGCAAAATACTTCAATGTCTTTGCCAAGGATTATCTCAGGTTCAGAAAGAAACTCATTCATCTACACAAGAGGTCACAGTCTATTTAATCCAACCCTGACTTCTGCAGAATGTTCAGCAAATGTTGATGTTTGCTTCAAGGTCTCTAGGGAAGAGAACCTCAATACTTTGGGAGGAAGTATCAACAGATTTTACCATCTGAAGGTGCAGGCAGATGAAAGGGGTGGGTAAAATGTTGGAGGAATTCTGTTTTAGTTTATGTAATTATTGTCTTTTTACCACATATAAAATGTGTACATATATGTTTGTTCAGATATCACCTCAGTGGAATAAAGGACTGACAAATTTACTTATTTATTTATTTTGCTGGGGCAATTGGAGTTAAGTGACTTGCCCAGGGTCACACAGCTAGGAAGTGTTAAGTGTCTGAGACCACATTTGAACTCAGATCCTCCTGACTTCAGGACTGGTACCCTATCCACTGCGCCACCTAGCTGCCCCAGGACTGACAAATTTAAAAAAGGAAGTGGTTAAAATGGTAGGAATGTAATGAGTAAGAGTGTGCCACAGTCAGGACTTTGCTTTAGGACAGTCATTCTATTAGCTGTATGTAGGATGGATTGAAAAGAGGAGAATTTTGAGGAAAGGAGTTCAATTAGGAAGTTATTAAAATAATCTAAGTGAAAAGTCATGAAAGTCTGAACTAAGATGGTGGCCACTTGAGTAGGGAGAAGGGGACAGATGCAAAAGAAGCCATGGACATAGAAATGTTAATGCAACTGATTAGATAAGTAAGGAGTCAGAGACAATGCCAAGAATGGGAATCTGTGTGACTGGAGTAGGGTCTTTGACAATTTCTAAAGAAGGGTGGGCAATTTAGGGGGCAAGTTATTGAATTTGAAATATCTGTGAGTTTGAAGTATCTAACAGGCAACTAAAGATGTAAGATTCAGGAGAGAGACTAGAGCTGGATATTTGGTTTGATCTATTTATCTACTTTCCCAACTTCCTCCTTGCCCAGGTCCCAGATGATCCAGGACAGGTGGGCATTGGGAAGAGCCACAGCTTTATTCATTTTTTTCCAAAACAGAAGACTAGCTGGCTCCACCACTCCATCCTTTGGATTTATGAGTCTTTCATCTGCCTTAAAGGTTCATTTTTTCTCATGTGCTGTCTTCCCTAATTAGAATATGAGCTTCTTGAGAAGAAGAACTGTCTGGTTTTTTCTGGTTTTATGCCCAATGTTCAACACAGTGCTTGTCACATAGTAAACACCTAATAAGTGCTTTTCATTCATTCATTCATCTGCCTAAAAATGATCACTGAGCCCATGGGCACTTATCAGGCCAGTGATTGAGGGAGTATAGAGAAAGAAGGTCCAGGAGTGAGTCTTGGGGAGCATCATCAGATGGGTAGGAGGAAATCCCATGGTGGAGTCATGAAATTCCAGAGAGGAGATAATAGCTAGAAAGAGACAATGTTCAACATTGCTAAATACAATAGAGAGGTCAAACAATCAAACTTGGCCATGAACTGATAACTTTAGAGAGAATCATTTCAGTTACATTTCATTCAACAGACACACCATCTCTTGTGTTAGCTAAGTCTTTCCTGATAAGATGACATCTATGCCTCCCTCCAAGTTGCTGATAAAAATGTGAAACGGTACAGGGTCAATCACCATCACAGAGGAACTCTGCTGGAGACTTCTAGCCAAGCTAACATGAAACCTTTAACATCTGAGTTTTTGAGTCCAGTCATTCAACCAGGTCCAAATTCATTAAAAGCACTTCTTATCTAGCTCAAAGCTTTTTGAACTGTGTTGCAAGCCTATATGGGATCATGTAACTGAATGTAAGAATTATGGAATTATGATTTATTATCAGTAAATGTTTTATTTGTGCACTTATTTTATATACCTATATGCCTGGTGTCAAGTACAAATTTATTGGGTAAAGAGAGTTCTCCAGTGGGAAAAGTTCAAGAAGCCCTAATCTAGCTCACATCTCTCCACCTTTTCCACAAGAACATATGAAAGATTTTAGCAACTGTTTTGCTAAAAATCTAGGTAAACTAGACCTAAAGTGCTTTCTTGACCTATCATTTTAAGTAATCCTGTCAAAAAAAAAGGAAATAAGATTAGTCTGGCTTGACCCATTCTTCATTGAGTCATGTTAGCATTTTCATCCCTCATGACTGGAATGTTCTCTCCCCTCATTTCTGCCTCTTGACTTCCCTGACTTCCTTTAGATCCCAGTTAAAATCCTTCTACAGGAAGCCTTTTCCATACCCTCTTAATGTTAGTGCCGTCCCTCTGAGGTTCTCTAATTTCTGTTGTATACAAGATGTTCAGGTGCTACCTTTCCTCTTAGCCTATGAGATCTTTGAAAGTAGTTACTGCCTTTTCCCTTTCTTTGTATTCTCAGCACTTAGGAAATAGTAGATTTTTAATAAATGTTTGTTTATTGACTGATGTAGTAGATCTTTAATAAATGTTTGTTTATTGACTGACTGAATGTTATCACTTTGTAACCACAAATTTTGTTTCTAAATGTTCACTATTTCTTTAATGATATGTTCCAGTACATCCCCATAAATCAAAGGAAAGTTCATTGGCCTATAATAGTTTACAGACTAGTCTATTGGACCAACAATTACCTTTCTCCATTCCTACAAAACCTCCTTCAGCCTCTATGATCTTTCAAGTATCAATATAATTTGTTCGTTTGGAATCCAAGGTTTTTTCTCAGTTGAGCCAAGTGGCTTGAATTTATCAATTACATGTTCTCTTAATTTGATCAAATCTCTATAAACCTTTTTTTGCTCTGTCATTACCAAAATAAAGGTCATTCTCTTTGTCAGAGAAAATAGAAGATAAAATTTAAACAGTTCTGCCACTGCATGTCCTCTGTCAATTGTACCACCATCTTTGTAGTCACTCAAGTTCATAACCTTGGTTCCTTCTTCCATGCTTCACTCTCTCACTTCCTATACCCAATCAGTAGCCAAGTCTTGTTGATTCTGCTTCTATATCAACTCTTGAATCCAACCATCTACTTCTCTAAACACATGGCCACTATCATAATTTAAGCTCCCATCACCTTTTCCCTCAACTATTGCAATATTAACTACCGGGTCACTCCTCTATTTTCTATACAACTACTGAAATTATATGTTTCCATATTAGTCATGTTATGAAAGAAAATAGACAAAGAGAAAAATAAAGTTTGAAAAACAGTATGCTTTCATCTGCATATAGATTTCATTGGTTTTTCTTTGTAGGTGCATCATTTTTCATCATGAGTCCTTCAGAATTGTCTTAGATCTTTGCATTGCTGAGAACAGCTAAGTCATTGACAGGTGATCATTAATGTTGCTATTACTGTGTACAAAGCTCTCCTGGTTCTGCTCACTTCATTCTACATCAACTGGTATTCTTTCAAGGTTTTTCTGAGAGTATCCTGTTGTTCATTTCTTAAAGCACAATACAATCCAACACAATCATGTACTACAATTTGTTCAGTCACTCCCCATTTGATGGGAATCATCTCAATTCCCAATTCTTTATCATAATGAAAAGAGCACCTATAAATACTTTCTAAATATAGGTTCTTTCCCTTAAAAAAATTTTTTTTTTGAGATACAGGCCTACTAGAGATATTACTGGGCCAAAGAGTGAACACAGTTCAAAATTAAAGTTTTGAGTCCGACCACATCACTCCTCAAGAAATTTTAGTGGCTTCCAAAGCACTTTAAGTTAAAACCTCTCTTTGGCTCTTAAATCCCTTCACAACCTTACCTGTCCAGACTTATTAACCATTATGTTTTTCATATAATCTATAGTTCAGACCAATTGGCTAACTTCCCCTTCCATTTAGATATATTTGCACAAGCCTTTCTCAATGCCCAATGGGAGAACACTCCCATCTCACCTCCACCTCTTCAAAGGTCAGATAAAATTGAACTCTTATGTGATACCTTAACCAATCACTCCACTCACTAGTACTCCCCCCACCCACCCCATTCCCAGCCAGCTATCTTACAGAAACTCTATGAAGAGGCAAGGCAAGTCAGTCAAGTCAAAAAGCGTTTCCTCAGCACCTGCTATGGGCCAGGTGCTGCTGCAAATCAGCAATACAAAGAGATCCTCTTCACATATAGTGAGAATGTATGCAAACCAACAAGACATATTATACAGGATAAACTGGATATAATTTCAAAAAAGAATCACAAAAAATGAGGGAAAGTTTCTTGCAAAAAGTGGAATTTTAGCTAAACCTTGAAAGAGACCAAGGAAACTGAGAAAAATGAGGGAGATTTCCAAGCATGAGGGACCATTAATGAAAATGTCCAGAGCTGGAGGTGGAGTGTTCAGGGAACTGAAAAGAGACTAGTGTCTCTGCAGTGAGGAAGTAGGGTATAGGGGCAGAATAAAGAGTAAGAAGAGTTGAAAGATAAGGAGGAGCCAGATTATAAGGGGTTTTCATTTCAAAGTCAAAGCCAGGATTTTTCACTTGATCATGGAGGTAATAGGGAGCCATTGAAGTTTACTGAGTAGACATGTTCACTTTGGAATTTGAATGGAAGATGTATGGGAATGTAGAGAGACTGGAATAACCTATAGATTATTACAGTAGTCCAGGTATGAGAATCTGTACCACAAATGGCAGCCTCAGAAGGAGGAATATGTGAGAAAAATTATGAAGATAGCATGGTTCAGTAGCTAGAACTGATCTTGGAGGTAGAAAAATCTGAGCTCAAGTCTTTGTTACATACTAGCTATGTCACACTGGGTTAAGTCACAATTTGTCATTCCCCTTGGCAATTCTAAATTTCAGCATAGATGCCCTTTAATGGAGGAGTTTCCTTATTGGGGTGGACTATTCTGTATTTATCTTATGTTATTGTTGTAGTTGAGGTAATTGGGGTTAAGTGGTTTGCTTAGGGTCTTACAGCTAGTGTCTGAGGCTAGATTTTAACTTGGGTCTTGCTGACTTTAGAGCCAGTGCCCTATGCTACCTAGCTGCCTCCTGTATTTAGTTTTGTACACCCAACACCCAGCACTGTTCTTGGCATTTAATTCCCATGTGTTGATATGACTGAATACCCTATGTCTGGTTCAGGATATGGACAGGACTACCAATGCTGGCAGCAGCCCCTGTAGCATGAATTTATATTGATCCTAATCTAACACCCCTCTGTTACAGTTTTCAAGTCATGTAGATGTCCCCCAAGTCACCAAATACTCTCAAACCTGATGTAAAATTGAATGTTCAAGGCTTATGATGTTCAAAACAGTACCTTGTATTATATTGTCCAATGCAGTATTTCTTGGGCATGTGGTAGTAATTTCAAAAACTTACCCAGAAATTCTATTCAAGATAAACTCAATCTGAACTTCACTATCTCAGACTCATCTTTCCCATAAACTGATCATTGCCTCTGGGACATTTGTCAAGCATAGTCCCAACACATAAGAATATAGGACCACAGATCGGAAAAGGACCTTGGAGATCAATCCATCCGCCTCCCTTCCCTTCCTCATGTTACATCTGGATCTTAAGTGATCTACCCAGTCACACAAGTAGTGTTGGAGATGGAATGAATCCAGGGCTTCTGATTCCAGAGTCAGTATACTTCCTATCATAACACACTACCACCAAGAAAGGGAAATCAAGACCACCACAGTAGTAATCCTATTCTAATCCCTTTTCCATCTGGCTTTCAAGAAGTCAGCCCACCAGTGGATCACACAAAATTCAAAATGGGAGGGGAGAAAGTGCCCAGAATATTCAAAACTATTCCATTCCCCATGGAAGATTTATCTGGGCTCTGCCCCTCTCTCAATTAATTCATTCAGTTTTAACATTTATGAAGTGCCTACTCTATGCCAGGAACACTGGGTATAGAAAAAAGGACAATATTTCATAATGATAGCTAACATACAACAGATTCTGAGATTTGAAAATTATTTTTGTAATTATCTTATTTTATCTTCACAACAACCTTAAGAGGTGAGTACTAATTTTTTTTTAATTTTACAAATAAGGAATCTGAAGGAGACAGAGGCCTTGCCTAAGATTCACACAGCTAGAATCAAGCTGTCCAAATAGCTTAACATATACACATCAGAACACATATTGTCTTGCAAAAATCCTGCTGGATAGGTACCACAGGTAATATTAACCTGAAAGGTTAATCCACATTTGATACAGCTGTGGTCTATTCCAGATTTTATTCCCTTTTGTATTTGCCTAAATTATTCTCATCTTAGAGATGCCAAAAGGGTTGGAAGTCTTGTACAGCCTCAGGGGATTAACATAAATGGAGTTGACAAATTAAAGAGAGTTGCCAAGAAGCTGGTGTGGTGTATAATGTTGTGCTGTACAGGAACATTTAAAACAAAGGCAGTTGTCTCCTTTATGGGAAACTCTCCAGAAGTAGTCCAGACAGGGATGCCGGGAAAGCTCCCCACTGGCAATGATTTCTGAGCTGATGCACTTGCTCATGGAGCCCCAGAACCTGGGATTACACCCATCTGTGCAAATTGTTAACCAAGTATCAAAAGTTCTCTTTACTGTTCATTTTCCTCCCTTAGTAACTTTGACATTGGGGAAAAAGCTGTTCCATCCCCCCTTTCTTCATTTTCTCCCCCTACCAAGCCCAGGTTACCCATTATGACTAATCTCCTGGCAAAAATAAAACAAGGAACTCAGAACCTTGATAAGGACAGCTCCTGAAGCTAGGAAATAGATTTTAGACCTTTATCAGAACGGCTGCTCAGCCTCTCCCAGCAGCTTAATGTAACAATACAGCATCTTTTTTTCAGAATCCATTCAGTAAGTGTAATTCATAAAAGTTCTGAAGGAAATGAGAATCTAACAGGATGCAGTTTGGACCATTTGGTAGATTTATGAAATAATTTATGGTAACCAATAGATTGGGTGTGCTGAAATTCTTTGTGAAAATTTAAGCTTTAATAGTTTAAACCTGTGTTTTCAACCCCAGACTACCTGACTTTGGGCCTGAGAAGAGAACAGGCATCTGGGAACCATTAAGAATCTTGGGAAATTCTGACCAGTTTGTTCTTGGGTGAGCAGGGACTTGGAAGTCCTTGGTACCCAGATCAGGTCTCAAGCTGCGGGTTTAAGTATCTGAAGGAAGCCTTTGAATGTGGACCTTGGTATGCCATCTGGTGGTAGGCAAAGAGATTACTTAGTGACATAATCTGCTGTCATACCCTCCCAGTGCCTGCTAGTGCAGATGCTCTCAAGAGAGTAACAGTCCTGAACCTTATGCAAATGACTTCCAAAGCATCTTCATGGTTTTGTCCCCATTCTACATATACCGGGAAGCAGCTAAGCAGCACAGTGGATAGGATAAACACACATCTGAGTTCAAATCTAGACTCAAATGCTAATCTGTGTGACCCAGAGCAAGTGACCACCTCTGCCTACCTCAATTTCTTCAACTGTAAAAGGGCTTATAATAGTCCTACCCAGGAGGAAATAAAAAAAAATTTGAACTTGAAAAAGGGTTTAGTAAAAGTTAAAAATTTAAAAATTTAAATAACAATAAGAGCTAGGGTCTATAATGCTGGTAAACTTAAAAGAAATGTATAAATGCACTTTTTGGGGGCCCCCAATAGAGAAGAGATAATACTACTTTACCAAAAAGGGAAACTGAGGCAGATACACATTAAGGACCTCACTAAAAGTCACAGCTTCCAATAACTAGTCTGGAAGATTCAAAGATAGGTGAGAATATCTATAAAAGGGAATTTTGAGGAAAGTCTCCAGAAAATATAATAAAAAAATGCCCACATCATGAATTATTTCAGACTTGTCAGGTTTATTTACCAGGTGACTTTTCTGATTTTAAGCCGTCCTTGGTTGCAGGATTGTATTTACTATCTCCTTGAGGCTCCATATCTCCTTTATACTGGACTCTAGAGCCTGAGGCTGCTGAGAATTTCCCCCCTGGACTTAAGAGCTTTGAGATCCGCTCAATGTCATCCAGACTCATCCGCTGCAAGCACTTCTTCTGTTCTTCTTTTAACCGGTTAAGCACTTTTTCTGCATCCTGTGGGCTAAAATGTTTGTTCAGAATCTGGGCAAGCTGAGGCCACAAGGAAGGGGATGGAGATGGAGATGGAGATGGAGACTGGGAAGGCCTCTCGGGGGATGCTTTCTCCAAGGGACGGAGGATCACGTTGAGTGTAGAATTGGGTCCAATACAATAATCGGAGAGGCGCTTGTTGTCAGCCAGGACCTGGCCTCTGAAGAGTAGACGCTGCTGTTTCTCGGGGACATGAAGCTGTTTTGACACTAGTCGCTTTAACATAAATACTTTCTCGTTCTCTGAGACTTGGAGTAAGCACCTCCGGCCTAAGAGAAGTTTGACAGTTAGCCACATTGTGGTGTGGGGAGGCAGTCACCACTTGCTTAGATGGGGTCAGTTGACATCATACTCTGGAGCAATGTAAGCCAACAGCCCCAGGCCCTGACAGTCAAAAAAATGAAAAAAATCATCCCAGAGCAACTGAAAGACTAGGGGCTGGGCCCACAGAAGAAGAGCTGCTATTGGCTGGCCTGCTTTGATGTCACAATCCCCCAGAGGCCTCAGCATTCCAAGGATGGACATACAGAGGCTATTCAACAGGATGGGGATATGAGTGGGAAGGACTGTGATAATTCTCATATCCATCTTCTTGAGAGCTCTCCATGCTCACTGAAACCCCATTTCTTCTCTCCTGGCCCATCTTAATAGCCTCTAAAATGGTTTTGCTTGTATCCTATATCATGGCTTTTCTAATGATTCTTTTATACTAATGTTCATAATGTACTGCTCTAATTATATTAATCCTCTCTCCTCAAACCCTCAGTAGCTTCCCATTGCCTGGGAAATGAAATATGGATTCTGTATCTTAGAATTCAAGACCTCTCCACAATCTGATTCCAATTTTATCTTTTTCCATCTTATTCCCAACGATTCCCCCTTCATGTACATTTTGTTCTAAGCAAATGCTCTGTTTTCTGTGCCTATTGTTCCTGAGATCCCCCATGCCTTGTATAGTCCCTTTCTCTCTATCTGACCAATCTTCATCTATAAAATTTCTCTTTTCTTTTAAGACCCAATTCCAGTGTACTTCCTGCCTTACCACCATTACTCCACCCATTCCTTAGGTTATAAACATCTTCAGAGCAAGATCCATACCATATGTTTGTATTCCGAAGATTTAGCACAGAACTTTTTTAAATCACAAGACATCTCTGCTAGCCACTAGCCTGATCTTCAACAGGATCAAAGGCTGGGAAATCCCACTTTCATTAACACCTATTCACCCTATTGTGTGAAAGCTCCAAAATTTCTCTCTCTCTCTCTCTCTCTCTCTCTCTCTCTCTCTCTCTCTCTCTCTCTCTCTCTCTCTCTCTCTCTCTCTCTCTCACATTGGCTTTTCTTTCTAGGGGATATGATTATTCTGAATCTGCCCAAATAGACTAAGCTCTTAAACTAACTTCCTTCTGGAGAAAGCTTGCCTTCCTTGAACTTTCTATATTTCACTGTGCCCTAATTACATGATCTTGACATAATGGAGTCACTTCTCCATGAGAAGAGACAGAGAGCATGCTTAACTGTATATAGTATATTATCCATGACCTAAAATGAATGAATAAGAGCAATGAAACATCTTTTGCTTGGCTATCTGCTTGCATCTTCCCTTAGAAATAAACATCCCCAAAACAATAGACAGCCCCTCCAAATTCCTGGATCATACCAGTTAGGTTGCTTAGTTTTATATAGCTGCTTTTTCTCTAAGTGGTCAAAGGAGCATTGAAAACATATGCTTATTGATAGATTTTGATTTCTCTTGCCAGCAGGCTATAGGGATTAAAATTGTCCAACCTACAATAATTTTCCAGGACCTCGTTTTTATAAGGTTCATTACCAAACATGCAAAAGAAGCATGGGAAATAACAGAATCTCATTGGTTAATAGACCTTGCCCTTGGAGCCAAAATAACACATCAGTGCTGGTTGAGGGTGGTCACTGGTTGGATGAAGTGAGGAATATCTCCATAGACTAGGTGGTTATAAAATGATTACCAGCTCACATTGGACAAGAGAAAATAGTCCAGAAGTACAAAAATAAGGTGGGGAACTTTCCCAAAACATCAAGGTATCCCCACCATGCTGGGTTTGGACACGGAATTTGAGTAAAACAAGAAAGAGATCTCTTTGTCAGCATTCTTGTGGTTGTATAAGTGAGCCTCATATTTGGTAAAGAAATAGTGAACATGACATTAAAGTTTGAATCCCCTAAAAGAATCTATCCCTACCTAGTTTATGTAAAATCTCAAACTAATTAATATTGAATAGGGTACAAATGAATTATTTCTCACAAAGGTTAGCTGAAGATTCTATTAAGATCATCTTGGCTTCTTGTGGTGGTGAGCTCTGCACCAGGATTTCTCCCTAAGTTCTCAATAATTACTGTTCTTTGGTTGAGTGTCATGTCACCTGCAGCTTCTTCTCACTATAACGACCTTATTATTGATAGAACAGGAGCAGACTCAACAGTAGACCACAGAAAAGAGAACCTAGAAGCTGCTGTGCTAACATGGCATTTCTCTTGCCATAAGTTTTTCTGTTCTGTCGTTTCTGGGGCCTGAGAGGTGCACACAATCATCTAGGTCTACTAGTGATCTCCATCTTAGGTCTTCTCTATAGACCTAGGGTCCCAGTTAGACATACTGTTATGACACACATACATACTGGGCCAGAAATTAAGAAACCCTGAGTTCAAGTTCAACCTCGGATACTTACGAGCTTTGTGACCCTGGGCAAATTTCCTCAACTGAAAAATGGGGATAATAATGGTACCCATTCTCCAAAGTAGTTGTGAGGATCAAATGAAATAATATTCTCAAAGTACTTAGCATAGTGCCTAGCATGTAGTAGATGCCTAATAAATGGTAGCTATTATTGTTATTTATAAGTGTTTCTTGAACTAAAAAAAGAATACCAAAATGAGGAGAGAAAAGACAAAGAGAAAGTGAGAGTAAGGAAGGAAAAACAAGGAAAGAAGAAAGAAAAGATAGTATAGAGAAAGGAGGGAAAGAGAGGTCCAATTATGGGTTCAGGTGATGACACAAAAGGATGTTAAGAGAAGGAAGCAGAACAGTTAGGTAACCTGCTCTGAATGCACCCTCTCTACTATAATTGTGATTGGACCTTTTGCTTCCAAATTGCCACATGCCCCCTTTTCCTCTTTGACTGTCAGGGCATGAATGTGGATAGGATCATTTGAATAATTATACATAGTTCCCAGAAAGTTTCATTCAGATTTAAAAGATATAATTAGGGGAAAATTAGGATGCTCCTGAACAAACAAGAAGTACCTGTTCCAGCAGAAAACACTCATCCCTGTCTGAGGAAACAAAAGTCATTAAAATGTATTGTCACTATTTAAAACGTATAGGACTGCTTGCCATCTGGGGGAGAGGGTGGAGGGAGGGAGGGGAAAAGTCAGAACAGAAGTGAGTGCAAGGGATAATGTTGTAAAAAAAATTACCCAGGCATGGGTTCTATCAATAAAAAGTTATAATTATTTTTTTAAAATGTATTGTCACTCCACCAGAACCTGGTTTTAATAACTGGGATATTCTTGGAGACAAGAGTTTGATGGCACACTGTGGGAAATGTTTTGTGAGGTTTCAACAAAAGAATTACAAAAGGGAAATAAAAGACTCATAAGATACCTTGTTACATACTACATGGGAAGCATGAGATTTGGAGGCACAGGCTGTTGGTTCAAATACAGACCTTGCTAATTACTACTTTTTTGGCCATGTACACTTAAAGTCAAAATAAAGTTTTTATGTGAAAAATGGAAGAATTGGACTAGAAAGCCTCGAAGGCCTCTTTCCAGTCTAAATTTATGTTCCTGTGACGAAGGGAGAAAAATATCTCCTCAGAGGTTTTCCTCCTTTGCATTCAGTAAAAAGGAGACCAAGAAAGATTTATTTTCGCATCTTTTCCCCCAAGGTTAAGCTTATGTTGCCTATTGGGAGCTGCAAGGAGCTACAGGAATCAGGATAGAGAAATCTGAGATGCCACTTTCTGGGAGCTAAAGAGGGTTACATGAGAAGTCGAAGGTGCCCAATGTCCCTAGAGCTGCTGGCTGAGAAATTCCAGAAAGCAACCCGAGCCTTGACTACTCAAAAACTATGAACAACTGAGTCTCTATATAGATCTGTGGACAAAGCTATTTAGGGAAGAAAATCTTTTCTAATTTTCTAATTTCTTTGTTTTCTATTATCTCATTCAAGTGCCCCAAACTGCTACCCTGACAATCTAACTAGTTTGGAGTTCAAACGACTCATAATATGACATCAAATAAAAAGATATTAAGGGGTGGGAAATAGTCTATACTGGAAAAAGAGGAAAAGGGAGGTATAATGGGACAATTAATTCCCAAGAAGAGGTCCAAAAAAACCTTTTACAAAATCAAAGGAAAGAAGGAAGGGGATGAGCACAGTCTGAAACTTGATCTCATCAGTTTGGGCTTTAAAAAGAGGGAATAACTTAATCATTCAGTTAGGTATAGAAATTTATCTAACCTTATGAAAAAGTACAAGGAGAAAGAGGAAAAGGGAAAGGAAATAGTGTAACTTCCAGACTGGCTCTCTGGAGGACCTCAGGCTCAGCCTGAGTCCTTGGTCTTAATGGAAGAGTGAAGGAGGCAGGAGGGCCACGTGGCTGGTCAAAGATGGAGTCTGGAATCTGGAGTCGTCTTTTGTGTCTGTGGCTAAGAACATTCTGACTCTGAGACTCCCTTTAAATACTCCAGTAGGATTATGTCACTACCTCACACTGAGCATGTACACTGAGCATGTGCAACTGTAGAACATTACATCACCATATTATCCTAAGTATATGCCAACTAGATTGATTACATACATTAAGTATATGCTTAGAGAACCATTATCTCACATTGAATAGGTACTTAACTATAAATACCTTGCTGTCCTAGATTTAAGTACATCTTTTCAGAGTTCCTGTCCTCTACACCACAGAGAAGGCAGAAACCCTATGGGAAAAGGGAAGAGAAGGGAAGAAGGGTTGATAGAAGACAAAGTAGTATATGGAGTAGGTTAAAAAAACACTAGTAAGAAAAGGGGGAGGTTTGATAGGAGATAAGGTAGTGAGTAAGGTGGGTAAAAAAAAGCATGACAAAGAACAGGGAAAAAGAGAGAACAAGTATATACAGGGAAAACAGGATGCAGGGAAACACAGAGTTGATAATAACTGTTAATGTGAATGGGATGAACTCTCCCATAAAATGGAAGCAAACAGAGAGCACTAAAAAACAAACTACTCACCATAATGCTCTAAGCCCTAGTTTATTGATTCTTTCTCTCTAGATGAATAAAAATTTATTTCATGACTTCATACTATATTGAAAACAGAAAGATTTATTTGATATTGAAAATACAAAATATAGCAGGCACAATCATCATGGCAAGTTCCTCTCTGTCCCAGTACCTACCCTCTGCCCCACAGGTAGCTAGGGAATAAGAGCACTCCTCAGTACTGCCTTATTATGGACTACTGAGCTTAAAGGAAAAGACAGCAGTTAAGACTTGCCCATTAGATGACCTCTAAAGGTCATCTAGTGTGTGACTATAAGCTTTTTCTTGGCATTGGATAGGGGAGTCTTCTTCAGTCCTACAGTTACAGTGTTCCAGACAAAGGAGTTCAATCCCACATCCTGTATGAGCACATCATCAGGTCCTGAGGTCTGAGGTCTGGCATCAGGTAGCGTAAAAGAGGTCTTCTTAGCATCATAGTATCATAGAGTTGTTATATCAGCTTGCAAGCTAAAGGACCAGGAAATAGTCACTTCAGCATCCTAGACAGAGCAGATGCAGCTCATGGAATTCTCCCTTTAGAGCTGCCATTTGCTCTATCTCTCTGTGTATGTCACTCTCTATGTTCTTATGTTGCTCTGTGTATTTCTTCCCTTTATCTCTCTCTGTCTTTGTGTGTCTGTGGTTGTCTCTGCTCCTCCCCCTTTCTGTGTGAATCCCTCCCCTTTCCTTCCTTCCCTCCCTCCCTCCTTCCTTCCCCCTTCTCCCTTTCCTTCCCCCTCTCCCTCTCCCTCTCCTCCTCCTCCTCCTCCTTTTCCTCCTCTTCCTCCTCCTCCTCCTCTTCTTCCTTCTCTTCCTCCTCCTCCTCCTCCTTCTTCTTCTTCTCCTTCTCCTCCTCCTCCTCCTCCTTTTCCTTCCTTCTCCTTCTCCTCCTCCTCCTCCTCCTCCTCCTCCTCCTTCTCTTCCTCCTCCTCCCCCCTCTTCCTCCTTTTCCTCCTTTTCCTCCTCCTCCTTCTCTTCTTCCTCCTCCTTCCTCCTTCTCCTCCTCCTCTTCCTCTCCCTCTCCCTTTTCTTCTCTCTCTTTCTTCTTCTTCTTCTTCTTCTTCTTCTTCTTCTTCTCTTCTTCTTCTCCTTCTTCTTCTCCTTCTTCTCTTCTCCTTCTCCTCTCCTCCTCCTCCTTCTCCTTCTCCTCCTTCTTCTTTTCCTTCTCCTTCTCCTCCTCTTCTTCCTCCTCCTTCCTTCTCCTTCTCCTCCTCCTCCTTCTTCTTTTCTCTCTCTCTCTCTCCCTGTGTGTCTCTGTCTCTGTCTCTTTCCCCTCTTCTTCCTGCTCTGTATTTTAACCTTTTCATTTCTATTTTGCTCTGTGAAGGTCTAGCTAATCAATCCCAAGTTCTGTGATCATGGAACTGTACTAGCAGCATCTGCCGATCACAGTTCCTAAGAAAATGCAGAGAAAACCAGGATCCTGCTAGTTTGTATATACTCCTTACACAAGCATTGCTATATTGTTTATTCCTCTCCTGAATAAAATACTCTCCAGTACTATAAAGTGTGCACTTGCAAAAAAAAAAAAAAAAAAAAAGTCAGTGGGAGCTGTGGTGATCTAGTTCAGATGGATCTGAATCGGTCCCTGTTCGGGTGCCAAAATGTGGTGAGCTTTTTCTTCTCAAAACGCAGCCAGGTGATAAAAGTTCAGATCTTTTATTATCTCCAATATAGCCCGGTTAGCTTAGAGGCCTATCTCTCTGCTTGGTTCCAAGAGCTCTCTCCGAATGTCGCCAAATCCAAAGGTCTGGTCCTTCAGCCTCTGCCTCTGCCTCTGCCTCTGCTTTCTTCAGCCTCCAGCCAGCTCCACTCTTCATGTCATTCTGGTGAAATCTGACCGAGAGCCTCTGTCTGTTTCTTTTATCCAAGAGGGAGGAATTGTGGGATGCGAGAGAGAGAGATTATGGGTTTTCTCCCATAGTGCTCTCTGGCCCAAAGAGCTTCAAGGGAGGTGTGAACTCATTGAACTCCAATGAGTAAAGGTGTGAACACAAGCCTTGTATTAATTAGTTCTACTTAGTACCTTGTTTCAGGTTCTGCCCAAAATCTTCTTGTAAGATTAGATCAACTCTAATTAGTTAGCAGTTTGTAAGGATTCCAACAGGGAGCTAATACAGGAAGTCCAAAGAGCAGGCATATATATTCCCTTGCTTCTGAGGTAGGGAATAAGTCAGAGAATGAGAAAATCCTCCCCAAATGTCAGAAAAGATTCTCTAGCATAGGAGTTCCATATGAAAATCCAGCTTTACACAATATATATATATATATATATATGATCCTTCCCTTTATAACAAGATTTGCTGCTAGAGCTCTTTAAATATGCAGTTCCCTGAGTGCATTTAAAATTTGCTTCAGTTTACAAAATTGAATTTTACAAGAAGCTTGTCAAGAACACATCTGTTGCATAAGGTTAGGTTGGTCCTCTTACACAGAAGACACAGTCCTTTGTCCTAGGTGAGTTCCCAGCCTGATTAAGGAGACAGCTACATAAATAGTACAAAACATGTGAAAAAAATTTTAATTCTTGCAAATTAATGTCATGCAAACTGTAGCTCAGACTGAGGAGCTGTGAGACAATGCAGGGATGAGAACCAGGTGTGGTTAATCAAAGAAGGTTTCCCTAGGGAGAGAGTTCTGGGAGGGGTTTGGAAGGAGACAAAAGGGGCAGGGATGTCATTACCTGGCTGTGAGCTTTTCCAAAAGAGCCACAGGAGGCAGGAAGAAAAGAAAAGATAGATTTGAGAGGAGGGGGAAATAAAGGAAGAGAGGAAGCAGTAATAAAGGAAGGGAAGGAGGAAAAGAAAGGTTGAGTCTTAGATATTGTTGTTTGTTTTCCTGGTAGTTGAGAGTCTACAGGACTGCAGTTTTGGATTTCCTGCATTAGCTAGAAAAGGACACAAAGATGCTTATCTTAACAGCACTGTGACCAGAGATGGCAGGTGCCAGGACAATCCTTCTGTGGAACTATCCTGAGAAATCACCCTTGCCTGCCCTAAATCTCCTAATGAGGCCATGCTGAGGAATGTGTCCGTCTCAATACACAGTTACTGCATTTGGAATGCAGAATAACAATTCATAATTTTTTTAATTTAAAATTTTCCCATGTAATTGCCTGCCTTAATTATGCAATTAACATGAGAAAATGCAATTGCATAATCAGAACACATAATCAGACAAAGATTGCTGTAATTAGGGGGTGAAGATTGGTAGGGAAGAGGGGGGAGTCCATGACTTAGGGGGAGATGAGGGAACCTTTGTAGGAGGGATAGATTGCCTCCACTGTGAGCTCCCTACTTTCGGGGAAAAGGAAATTCAATTAAGGTTGTATGGAAACAACAAAACGGTAAGGTAGGTGGGGAAAGGAAAAAGGTCTGTGATATCAGTGTGGTGCCCCTTGTTCTCCTTCAAAGCCTTACTCAAAACCTTCCATGATGCCTTCCCTGATTAGCTCCACCTGGTTCTAATCAAGTCATTGCCTCATATCTCCCCTGGACACTTTTGAAGCCCAGAGCAATATGTCCCAAATGGATTGATGGGGGGATGAGGAAACAGACCTGGAATAACTCAGTGAGCTAGAGTTCTGGCCAGCTGCTTAGGGTTTCTAGCCCTTGACCTCTAACCATATAGTTTCCCAGAGGTCACTGCTACTGGAAAGGAGTCTATCATCATTAAGTATCTCAAGGTACAAAGACCTTGAAATACAGATATCACAGCCTGGCCAATCCTCAGGTTAATGAGTGGAGTTTCCAAAGATTCTTGCCCCTCCTTATTCTTTCTCACTTGGAAAGGTGCTTTGGGCTCCTTCTATGGCTACCTTGGGGTGGATTTTTGGACCACCAGCAGACCTCCTCACCACCCTATCCAAGATGTGCCAAGCTGTGAAAATATGAAGATATGTTGTCTTCCCTATTGAAATGGAAGCTCTTGAAGAGAGCAGACTTCTTAGGTGTATTAGTTGTATCCCTGATGCTTAGTATGGTGCTTTACACATGATAGGAGCTTAATAAATATCTTTTTCGTTCATTCATTCAAAAAACTGGAAACAAAGGAAGGTCCCATTGATTAGGGAATGGCTAAACAAATTGTGTTTACATGTATACACGTATAAAGCAATATTACTGTATTTAAGAAATAAGAAACATGATAAATACAGAGAAGAATGGAAAGACTTAAATGAACTGATGCAAAGTGAAGTAACCAAACTAGGAAAACAGTCCATGCAGTGACTACAATGACATAAATAGAAAGAACAACCCCCATAAAACAATCAAAACTGATTATAGTGTATATATAAAATCAAGTTTGTCATTAAACAAAAGAGAGAGAAAGTACTTCTGCTGCTGCTTTAATGAGGAAGGGGTTCATGAATGTAGATCATTGAATATAACTCAAATTTTTTTCAACATGTTGATTGGTTTTATTAATTTTTTCTCTTCTTTTATAAAAAAAGTGTTATAAATTATGGCTCTCTGATAGGAGAGGAATGAAGTAATATAAAGGGAAATGTGGGTGATGTAAAAACAAAAAATGTAAGTATATTTTTAAATAGAAAAAAAGGAAAAATTGTCCATGGGGATGAACTTCCAAATCCCTTCCACAGGGAATTTCCTTTCCTCCAGGAATGAAGATGTTTAAACAGAAATTCATAATTAATAAAAGGTCATGTTAACCAGAATAATAACTGAATCAATGAAAAATGCATTTATTAAGCACTATCTATGCTAATGGCTGAGAATACAAACACAAAGGCAAAAACAATCACTGCCCTCAAGAAATTAGATTCTAATATGAGTAGTTGACATCTAGATAGGAGCAGTGATTAGGAAGAGGAGCTTTAGTCAGAAAAATTACAGAGATTGTGAGTGGGATAATAAGAGAATAGATTGACACTTCCCATCCAGGAACAATGTTAGAGTTATTTAATCAAGGATTCTAGAACTGGAAGGTGTGGTAGTGGTATGCTCTTATAAATCATTTGACTAGCTTAAGAATATGAATGACCAGGAACAGGGTAGTAAAAAAGTATAAATGAGTTTGGCCTGAAATAGAAGAGATAATACCATCATATATTGGGATAGGAGAGAGCAGGTCCTGAGGAAGCTGTTGAAAAAATGGGCAAGTACCCTTAGTAACTCCAAGAATATTAATTATTAAAAAGGCACCAACCTAAATTGTAGAGGGGGTTATCATATAACAGTTAAAGCTCAGGTTCTGCTTTTATTTTGCCTTTTAGAGCATCACAGTGTCTGAGAACCAGCCTCACGATCAGAAAAACTTGGTCGCAAGTCTTGCTTCTTGACATATACTGGCTGTATGACTTTAGGAAAGGCTTGTGTTCTAGGCAATTCTATAAGACCATAATTCCATCAATGTGCCTTGATAGAGAGAATTTTTTCCCTAGGAGTTTCCTATACCAGAGAAATTACAGGTTTGGTCCCTAAAAAATGACTTTTATTTTTAGTAATATAATTAAAGTTCTGTTTTTTTTTTTTTTTTTAATAAGCTATAGCAATGAGCCACAATCACACCCTGGTAAAAACTGTCTTGGCAGATAGGTTAAACCAGCTTGAAGGTAACCAAAGGGCTTTAAATTTGTTGATGAGTTAGGGGATGTCTACTCCTACCATGTGAAATCTTTCCCAATGGAATGAGCAGATGAGACCAATTTGTTCCATTAGCAATAAAGATGATCGAAGCAGGCACTGTATAGTATGTAGAGCTTTGAAGATGTCAATGTCATCCACTCTCTCCTGAGTTAGTGATAGTTGTCTTGATTTTTAGACTTTGATGAGTCAAGAAGAGAGAATGATGTTGACAAATTTGTGCAACTCTGTTTTACTTAAATCAAGTTCAACCAAAAGCCAAGATATGACCCGGGATATCACTGGTCATCTTAGAAAACAAATAACATTTTCTCCCTTTTAAAAATGAAAACAAAATTCAGATACCAGTCAATAAATTCTAACTGAATTCCCAGCTTCCAAGATCTTCCTTCTTTAATCCTTCTTCCACAGAGTTGACAGCAATTTTTTCTAAAATTTAAATCTGACCAGATCACTGCAGGAGATGACATTGGCATTAAAATATTTTATTTCTATTTATTATTTTATAAATTTTATTTAGAAATATGAGTGGTATTATAAAAGTAAATTTATTTATTTTAAGCTTAAATATAAAATGGGAAATGAAAACAAAAAGGAGCAGAACATAAGAGGATTCAAAATATAAAGCAATAAATTTCTATTTCAAGAAAGCCTATATAATAAATATACATTGTGTTCAGACTTATCCTTCTTTTTTAAATTTTCTTGTAGATTTTCTTTTATTCTCTGTTGTGTAGCTTTTACCTCATTCTTTTTCCCCCTTCCTCCCCCACCAGAAGGTTACAATTAAGCTCATGTATATGTGTATATACATACATATATGTTATATACACACATAAATACATGCATATATATATATAAATATCTATAATCAGACACATGTAAACATGCATATGCATCTATTGAAGATTGTATTATGCTTGTTTGTCTGCTGTTTCTCTGAAGGTAGATAATATTTTTTTCATAAGTGCAAGTCTTTCAAGATTTTATTTCCCAATTCTACCAACTCATCATTTCCTGTATACAACAGCAAAATTCCAACTTTATATTATGTAGTTATTTTAAGTAGTGATTAATATGACTGACATATTGTGCAGTTTCCCTGATTTTTTGCTCTTTTGATTAAACCTATTTTAGCTTTAACTTTGAGATCATGATTAGTACCCCTGCTTTTTTTTTACATAATAAATTCTACTCCTTATCTATATTTTGTTTATCTCTTGTTTCCTATCCCTCCTGATTCCTGCTATTTTAACCTCATATTAGCTAACCTACCTGATTCAAGATCCCTCCTTTACCTTCTCCCATCCTTTTCCTTTGTTCTCTTGTTTCCATATGAATTTAGAAGACTTTTGTAGCCTTCCAAATCTCATATATACATATATATATATACATGTATATGTGTATGTATGTATGTATGTTTCTATTCCGTAATTCTAAAAAATTCCCTTACAGAATAGAAACAATTCTCATATACAAATTTCATATATACATATATATATATATATATATGTATGTATGTATGTTATTCCCTCTTTATCCTGTTCCTGTTAACCCATATACCCTTCTATATCCTGCCTTCCAGCCGGATAAGAAATGCTTTGGAACACTATATATCAAAGAGCACAAAAATGGGAATTACTCCCAAAATATCATACCCAGCAAAGTTAAGCATAATCCTGAAGGAAAAGAAATGGATGTTTAATGAATTATCAAATTTTTGGTATTTTGTTGCAAAAAGACCTGAACTTAATAAAAAAAAAAAAAGTTGACATACAAGATCCGAGAAAAAATATTTTAAAAAATTAACATGTTTGATGTTGAAAAACATCAAAGATTAATTAGAAGGGATTCAACAAGGACAAACTTTATTTTTTATACATGAAAATGTAAAGCTTATGCTTAAGACTGTCATTAATAATTGAATAGTTTAAAGAAAGATTGGGGTAAAGCTGAGTATGATGTAATTGTAAAAAGCAACCCCATGCAGGAAAAAGCAAAAAGATAATTATTTTATTCAAAGGAGAAAGAATTGACATGGAGGAATTATGTGGAACAGGAGAGATGGAATCCTACTCTCATCAGGAATGGGTTAAAAAGGAAACAATACAAAAATATCTAGAAGGGTATAAAAATCTTCTAAGTTCAAAATGAAATAAGAGAATAAGGAGATAGGGAAGGAGAGAGGATAAGAAAGGGATTTTTAGAAGGAACCCTATTCACATCGGGTCTAGGTTAAAGAAAAAACAACATATACAGTTAGAAAGGAATAAAAGTATTCTAAATTTATTAAGAAATAAGAGAGTAAAGAAATAGGATTGGTGAGGAATGAAGTCTTTTCATGTAGCTGCTGCTGGGACTCGTGTGATTCTAATTGTGGCTATGCCATTCTACAGTTTCTTGGAGATACAATTGAGAGCTGAGTGAAAGGTAGACACCAAAGATGGATGAACAGCCCTGAAAAGAGCTCAGCAAGTCCTCACACCAGAGGTGCTAGGCTCTGAATACCCTCATATACCCAAAGGGTATATTGGAAATTAAGGTGATATAAAAACATACATGTGCACATACACGCACGCACACACACACACACACACACACACACATAAATGAATGTATATAGGAATAGTATTCATAAATATTCAATAGCTTACACCAGTGTTTTAATATCTTTCTGCCCCTTACCCTACCCCATGATCTAGTTCCCCACCAAGGGGCACAACCCACAATTTGGAAAAGTTTTCCCTAAATCCTCTGAGGGGCATGGCAAGAAAAGGCAAATCCCATATATGGTTGCCCATACTGTATTTCCTCCTACTTTCTTCTTCCCCTTCTCTTCCTTCTGCTATTATCACCTACCAAAATCCTATTTCAGGAAGTATGAAAGGTGTGTGTGAGTCTTGATTACCTACCCATCTGGAAAGACTGTTTGGTGCCGTGTCTGGTGCCCACCTACTGCCTTAGAATCTGAAATTAAATGCAGGATGGATGTCTGGGGAAATGGCATCCAAAGCCCTTTCTAATATTTTCTTTATAGGATCATACATTCTTTACAAATACAACAGTAGTGAGGCTATTGGAAAGGGTACTATACTCCACTCAGAGAATCTTGGTGAAAATCTCCATTCTGTCATTATGTGAAGTAGGCAAATCACTTATCTTCTCTGGGATTGGAGTTGAGGTAGACTAAATGATCTCTCAGGAACCTTTCCAGTTCTAAGTACTATCAACACAAAATCTCTCCCATTAATAGAATTTTTATCCCTTTATCCTGGATAGAGGCCGAGACTGCGCATGAGTGCCCCTTTCAATGAAGATTTTCTAATCAGAACAAGGAGGGAAGCAATACAGAACAGCTTGGCAGACTCTCCCTGGCCAAGGGAAATAGGGAGGGCTTATGGGCAATCTGTGCTGTTCACTGCTCCCCTTGATAGTTTATGACCGATCCCTGGGGTAACATGAAAGACTCAGCAAAGAGATGATTTATGAGTGCTGCCCATCCTGGCTTACAATTCAAGATGATTACCCCCTTAATGATGTCAACTGGCTTTGGAAGGAGGAAGGATGAGAATTGCAGAGGAGAAGAGAAGGGAAAGAACAGAGAAGGGAAAGAAGAGGGAGCAAGGAAGGAAAAAAGTATCTCAAAGAAAGGGTGCTATGGATAAGAGAGTAGGAGTGAGAAAAGGGAAGGACAGAGGTGGAGCAGAAATACAGAGACAGGAAGAAGTAGATGGAGGGGAAGAAATTCAAGAAGATGGAGGAGTACTTAGGGGAAATAGGAAGAGAGATACGGTTCCTACACTGACCTCTCAGCTCTCATTTCTCTATTTTTTAGCAAAGAAAAGGGGAAAGAAAAAAAGACAGAAGGTGGAATAAAATCTGGAAATATAAAATCTGGAAATACAGAAGACTAGGAGCCCAAGAAGTAGAGTTAAATTTTGTAAACAGAGATTCTATTAAGCAAGTGTTTTCCTAGATCTTACTTCCCAGAGAAGAGGAACTCATTTATCTTTTTAAGCAAACCCAGAGGGAAAAGGGGGGGAAGGGAAGGGAAAGTATGTTGCGGTCAAGGAGATCAAGTCTTTCAGTGATGAACTAAATCCAATTTCCCCTGATTCACACTGGGTATTGTCTCTGTAACAGCTACTGCATCCCCTGTCCCTCTCTTCGTCATAAAGAATCTCAGAATTGGATAGGACCTCATAACTGAACGGGAATCTCTTCTACATCTCCTTAAGAATCATTCAGCCTCAGAGAGGAGATCTGAAGAGATGGAGAAGTCACTATTTCTTGCAGTAGCCCCTAATTTCCCTATATAAAATAAAATCTTCCTCTGTGACATTTATTTTCCTCATTTTGCCCTCTGGGGACCTAGAAGAACCCATCTGAATAGTCTTCCACATCCTCCTCCTAAATCTTCTCTTTCCCAAGTTAAACTGTCCTAGTTCTTTCCATCTATCCATATATAACATCTTTTCCAGATCTCTCAACCATCCTATTCATTTCCACAGAAAGTGAATAAAAAGCCTTGGATTTGTAGATAGAATTACAGAATAGAAACTTAGTAACTTGCTCAGCAGCACAAAGATACATTGCACTCCTGAGTGCAAATTCCAGTGTATCCTGCGAGCCTAGAGATTAGAATCCAGATACATTGACTCAGAGGGAAACAGAAAATAGGTGACACTTTGGAAGTCGATTTTTGGACTCTTCACTGGAAACTGCGAGGACCTTGAAAAATTGTCCGGCTCCCATTTTCTTCCTGTGTGAATAGAGGTGTCCACTAGGTGTCACTGGTGGATCTCTCTCCATGATAGATTCCACTCTAAGCTTACAGCCCCCTCAGTTCATAGTCTCAACACTGTTCCAAATGGACTAGGCTGGGCAGATGACAAGCCAGGCAAGGATACTGTTCCTGCACTGACCTCTCAGCTCCCATTTCTCTATTTTTTAAATATGTGAATACTGAATACTCTTTTAGTTCAAAAGTTTACTGTTTTAGTATGACTGAAGAATATTGTTCCATTTTGTTTTAATAAGAAAAGGAGAAGCTGTGTGAAATAGTGGAGAGAGAGCTCAAATTGAAGCAGCGATGACCTGGGTTCAAGTCTCACCTCTGAGGCATACTAACTCAGTGATTTTGGCAGAATCAGTCACTGTCTTATGTTCTAAGCAAGAATGTGGGGAGGAAAGGAGGGAGGCAAGAAGTGGCCAGTTTGGGAGGAGGGAGAGACCAGTATAAGGTTGTAGAGGTGAGGGGACAAAATCTAAAGTGAAGGAAAAACACAAAGGGGGACAAAGGACTCCTCTTACTGAGGAAGATCTCAAGCTAAGACTTGATTCCAAAATGATGGTTGTCTCTCCTTGAAGCCATCTTCTGCTTTCACTTGGAGAGTTGTTTTGTTTTTTGTTTTTTGGGTTGCTGTTGTTTGGGGTTTTTTGTTTTTTGCTGAGGCAATTGGGGTTAAATGACTTGCCCAGGATCACACAGCTAGGAAGTGTTAAGTGTCTGTCCGAGACCATATTTGAACTCAGGTCCTCCTGACTTCAGGGCTGGTGCTCTATCTATCTTGCCTATCTAGCTTCCTTTAAAGTTAGATTTGGCTGTTTTTTTTTTTTTTTTTGGGGGGGGGGGCGGTAAGAGGCTTCAGAAACTAGAGGGACAGGAGAGAGATAGAGCAATCTCTGCGCAAATGCTTAGTAACTGGTTCTCTATACCTAATATTCTTAAGTTTAATGTGAAGATTGATATTTTCTCAATCATTTTCTTAAATTTAAAACAATAAGCAAAACTACAAGTCAAGCCCTGATTTATGACACTTGTTTATTTCTGGGCAGTAATAACTCATACTAAAAATTTAACAATATGTTCTCTAGTTGGTTTAAACTGGCTCTAACACAAACATCCCGGTAATTTACACTAAGGGTAGAATTTCTCATGGCAGTCCAACCCTAGTCCAGGTATTAGCATCGGGAGAGATACGGGCTGAGTCTCTGAATCCAAAGAGTTACAGTCAACTAAAATCCCTTCCCTGTCTCCTGAATGATCTTGCTCAAAATATCATCTCTTCTCTCTTAAGTATTAAGCATCCTCCCTTCATCTCTCTGTCTCTGTTTCTCTATATTTCTTTCTGTCTCTCCTCTGACTATCTCTGTGTGTGTGTCTCTCTTCCTCTGTCTGTCTCCCTTTCTTTCTCTCTGTCTCTGCCTCTCTCCATCCCCTTTCTCTGATTTTTTTTTTTTTGGCTTAGGCAATTGGGGTTAAATGACTTGCCCAGGGTCACACAGCTAGGAAGCATTAAGTGTCTGAGGTCAGATTTGAACTCAAGGCTGGTGCTTTTTCCACTATACCAATTAGCTGCCTCTGCTTGCTTTTTTCCATATGCCAACAAATATGCTCAGGTCTTCCTCCCCTATGAATTTATCAACTGCCTCATCACAGCAAGCACCGTGCTAGGCTTTGGGAAATACAAAGGAATATATATAATGATCTATGTCCTCAAGGATCTCACATCTAGTCAAGTGAGACAATGTGTACATACGTATCTAAGCATATACCAACTAGATCCTCAAAAAAATCCTTCCATCTTCCCTTATATTCCATCCAGGTACCATCTCATCGTTCTGTCGCCTTCCAGGACTCCTCTAGCTATGAGGAATTAGAAGAGAAAGCTCAAATTGCCCTGTGCTGTGATAATTTGAAAGTTAGCCCCTCTCAAATCCATCTACCTAGTCCTGATGGAGAATTCAGCAGCGTTCCAAAATCCCACATCTCCAAATGTCCACAGGGCATCTACGCCTACCACAAACTCAACAGATCATGTGGTCAACTCATTATCTTCCCTATATTATCTTCCCAGAGATCAAGTTCTCTGTGCTAGCATCCTTACTTTTATCAAGGTTGCCTTCATAGTGCATTCTTTGGGGGAAATTAAATCAGAGAGGGAAATGCATCCCCCAGTCTTGGAACAAAGTTAGCAAATGCTATTCTCCATAATGGAATCAAGTAGAAATTCAAACAAAATAACTAATATCTGCTCTTTATGGGAGCTCTTCTCAGAAGCAAGCAATGGTATCCTGTTATCTGTAGAGAATTCACTGAGGAGATTTGGTCACCTCCTTAGATATCAACAAGAAACAGTTACTCTAAAGTACAATGAAGGAAAGAGAAATTGTAATCTTGGAAATATCTAGCATGTCATCAAGATAGGGTGAAGACAGATGTAAGAAAGGGTGGATCTTAAATTGTAAACACCTTAAGGTCAAGGGACTATGTCTACTAAACCTTGTCTCTTCCTAAGCATTATGTTCTACATCCATAGATCAGAAGACCACAGAAGCAGTTGTGTATCAAAGTGAATTGAGCATTGAATCTGGAGTCAGGAATATTTGATTTCAATTCCAGTCTTAGCCACTTACTGGCTGGGTGACTAGCTGGGCAGGTCACTTAACCTCACCTAATTTCTGTTTGTCTCGGTTCCCTTACTACAAAATTGGGATAACATCTGCCTCATAGGGTTATTGTGAGGATTAAATGATATAATACAATAGACATAAAGTAGGAGCTTATATATGAGACAATATAGTAGGCCTATAGTAGGTGCTAAATAAATAATTTCCCCATTCCCTCTTTTTCATCAACTTAGAGCTAGAAGAGAACATTATACCATTTTTAATCCAACCTTCTCATTTTACAGATGAAGAAACTGAATTGCAGAGATTTTCAGGCAAATGACTTGCCTAAAGTCATACAATTAGGAAGTTACAAACCTGGGATTTGAATCCAGGTCCTTTCTCTAAAACCAGTGCTTTTTCCATTAATTGTGTTACATCTCAAAAAGGTTGTTTACATGTTTGTTTTATTATATAGTCTGCATCAAGTCTTGAAAAGGAGAATTGGAGAGCGAAAATAGCTCTGAAATTTATCAGAAAGACTATCTCTTATGGTCATGAATATAGTAAAGAAGAGGAAAAGTCCCAGAATCTACCAGAATTTCATTAAATAATCCATAATAATAATAAAAATTAACATTTAGGTTGCACTTTACAAATATTATCTCTTTTATCCTCAGGACCACCTTGTAGGTACTACTATTATCCCCATTTTACAGATGAGGAAACTGAAGCAAATAGATTAAATGACTTGCTTAGGATCACACAGCCAATAAATGTCCTAGGTTGGATTTGAACTCAGATCTTTCTAATGGTGAGTCTAGCACTCTGCCCATGGTCAGATCTGTACTTAAGAAAAATAATTTTGTTTTTGTTTTTGTTTTCTTTTGTTTTTTTCTCAATATTTTCCCGAGATACATGTAAAGATAGTTTTAAATATTCATTTTCATAAGATTTAGTGTTCTAAATGTTTCCTCCCCTTCCTTCCCTTCCCCTTCCCAAGATAGCAAGCAATCTGATATAGGCTACACATGTACAATACCTTTAAATATATTTCCATATTTGTCATGTTGTGCAAGAAAAAAATCTGACAAAAGGGAAAGAACAAATAAACAACAACAAAAAGTGAAAATGCTATGTTTCAATATACATTCAGTCTGTTCTGTAGTTCTCTCTCTGGATCTATATGGCATTTTTCATTCCAAGTCTTTTGGAATGATTTTAGTTCACCATACTGCTGAAAAGAGTTAAGTCAGTCATAGATGATCATCACGTAATCTTTTTTTGTTATTTTGTACAATGTTCTCTTGGTTCTGCTCACCTCACTCAGTATCAGTTCATGCAAGTTTCTCCAGGCTTTTCTGACATCAGCCTGATCATCTTTTCTTATAAAACAATAATATTTCATTACATTCATATGCTACAACTTGTTCAGCCATTTTGCAATTGATGAATATCCACTCAATTTCCAATTCTTTGCCACTACAAAAAGGGCTGCTACAAACATTTTTGCACACGTGGGTCCCTCTTTTATGATTTTTGGGGATACAAATCCAATGGTGACACTGCTGAATCAAAGAGTTTGCACCATTTTATAGCCCTTTGGGCATAGAGAAAAATGATTTTGACAGCTGCTTGGATAGACTAGAATGGGGAGATCCTTCAAGCAGGTAAAACAATTAGGAGGCTGTTATACCACCTAGTTTCTCAACCCTAAAGAACCTTCAAAAAAAAGACACAGAACTCAGAGTTGGAAAAGTTCTGGAAGCTCATGCAGTTTAATAATATCTGACCACAAATTTAAATCTCTATCATATCCAAAATTGTTCATCAGCCTCTGTTTGAAGACCCTCAATGAGGGAAAATCTCTACCTGATTTCTCTTAGAGAAAGTCATTCTCCATCTTGGGGCCTCATTTTCCTCAACTGTAACATGAGGAGAAATCTTTGAGGTTCCCTCTACCCATAAAATTAATTTATTAGGAATTTATACAGCACTTTAAGGTTTAGAAAGCATTTTCTGCCCAAAATCCCTGTGGAAGTAGGCAATACAAATACACATGTGTACAAGGTAGTTAGGGATGGCAGTCTGAAATAGTTGGGAAACAGAAAAAGCTTCAAATAGAAAAAAGCACTTTATAGATAGGTGGAGGTGAGAAGGAAATGAATTCCAACCATAGAGACTGGCCAGTATGCTAGAAGGTAGGGTTCCCTGTGTGCAGAACTTAGAGAAAACTGGGTTTAGCTGAATTGCCAGGAACAGAAAAGAGATGATAGTATACAATATCTTGAAACATGGATTGGGGGTATATTGTGAAGAGTTCTAAAGCTAAATAGAGGTCATTATATTTTTCCCTAGAAGGAATAGGAAGCTGCACTTGTTTTTGAATAAAGGAGTAACATTGGTCAGACCTCTGCTTAAGGAAATCATTGTGGATAGACTGGAAAGGAGAGACATTTGAAGCAGGTATGCCAATTTAAGAGTAGCTAGGAGAGAGTGGAAATCAGGAAGACCTAAATTCAAATCTAGCTTCAGACATTTACTAGCTATGTGACTCTGGTCAAGTCATTAAAGTCCTGTTTGCCTCAGTGTCCTCATCTGTAAAATGAACTGAAGAAAGAAAAGCAAACCCTTCCAGTATCTCTGCCAAGAAAACCTCAAATGATGTTATGAAGAGTTGGACACAACTGGAAAACATCTAAATAATAAAATGTCAAATAAAAGGTTTTTTGCAATAATGAGTTTTAGTGGTGTCTGAAAGAAAACAACAAGATTTGGCAATGGGTTGGGTATGTGGAATGAGGGAGATGAGAATCAAGAATAACAACAATGTTAACAAGCCCAGAGAAATTGAAGGAATTGTGGTATCTTTGACAGGAATAAGGAGTTGGCGGAGGGTGCCTTTTTCATTAGGGGGAGAGGCTCTGTTTTAGCTCTGTTTTAGACTTGTTGGGTACTAATATGAGGTGTCTCTGGAATATCTCGTTTGAAATGTCCAATAGGTAGTTGGTAACTTGGGGCTGAAGTTTAAGAGAGAGATGGGCTTGCACATATTGTTCTGCATAGAGACCATAATAAAACCTATAAAAGCTGATGGGAACACTTGAAAGAGGCTATTGAGGAAGAAATGAAGAGGACCCAAAGGCTTAAAACCCCCTCATCCTCTCGCTTCAGAGTGTGATCTGGATGATAAAGCAGCAAAAGAGAAATCGAAGGGTTCAAGAAAGAAGGGAAGACGGGTTATTTTTACCTTCTGAATTCAATTCTCCCTGTGCAACAAGAAAACTGTTCGGTTCTGCACAAATATATTGTATCCAGGATATACTATAACCTATTCAACATGTAAAGGACTGCTTGCCATCTGGGGGAAGGGGTGGAGGGAGGGAGGGGAAAAATCGGAACAGAAATGAATGCAAGGGATAATGCTGTAAAAAATTACCCTGGCATGCGTTCTATCAATAAAAAGATATTAAGATTAAAAAAAAGAAAGAAAGAAAGAAGGGAAGAGAAAAAATAGATGATAGTACAAGATTCCAGAGAGGAAAAAATGCCCAAATGGAGAGTGCTGTGCTTCAAGATATTCATTATAGTAGAGAGGTCAAAGGAGGGTGGAGACCAAGGGGGGAAAAGTGCAAATGGAGAGGGTGGTCCTAGATATTTATTGTGGTAGAGAAGTCAAAGGGTGGGGACTAAGAAAATTCCATTCCATTAGGCAATTAGGAGATGAGTAGTTGAATAATAAGCTCCAAAGCCTGATTACAAAAGTTTGAGGACTGAGAAGAGAGGAGGTGGAGATGATGAGTGTAGAAAGCTTGTTCCAGGACTTTGGCTGGAGAAGAGAGAGCTGCAGAGTGACCCAAGAATCTCATCAAAGCTTTAAGCTACTAAAGCTATTAAGTCTTTTGGGACACACTCCATAGCTTGAGGGGATGGCAGAGTCTAGTGAAACTCGAGGCATATTTGAAAGGATTAAGGAAAGATCTGGTCAAAATTTCAGAGATGGGGAGGGAGGATTGAGAGAAATATCAGATAGAGAAGATGGGAAGCAATGAAACTAAGGGTTAATGCATAGCAAGGAGGAGAGCAGCCTAATAGATACTGGAGGAAAGACAGATAGTACAGATGTTAAAATATGTTAAAAGCATGCAAGATTCTATGAAAAATGCAAGAAAAAGAACTTTGTTTATCAATAATGTTGAAATTTGCTCTGGGACACATTGTGAATTAAGCCCTAATGCCAGCTTACTCTCTTATGTTAAGCTAGGGGAAAGTTTATTTCGGGAGGAGTGTGTAAGGGACTGCACAAGGAGAGAAGGAAAGATGCTGCATATGGGATGCTGGTTTTGCTTTCTGAGATTTCAGATACAAGATACATTTTTTTTTCTCATCGCAAGAGCCCAAAGATCTCTACTTCTAGGGAAAATCTCTTTATAGAGATCAGCCATAATAAGAAGTGGACAAAGGGGAGTATGAATGATAGGATGGAGAAAAAAGTTTCCATTCCAATCCAACAATTACTTATTTAGTATCAACTATGTGCAAAGTACTGAGATAAATGCTAGGAACACAAAGAAAAAAGGAAAACAATAGTAATTGTCCTTAAAGAGTTTACATTTTATTGGTTTCCTTGACAACTGAAACAGAAAGGTAAGAATCAGGGCTTCCTGAGGGGTAGGTTTATTAACCGAGGTAAACAATAAACTATAGCCTCCAAAGCATAAGGTTCACCCAGAATCCCCTAGTCCTACCTAGATAGTAGCCCCATCAGCAGGACCCAACTATTCCAAAGATGTGGAAATGATACTTAAAAGATTTGATCTTGGTCTTTTCTAGCTCTTGGAGTTGACTTCTGTCCCAAAACGCTGAGAAAGAGTCCAGCAGGATGGAGGATTAGATGGATAGATTACTGGGAAGATCCAGTTTCTGGGATGTAATCTAAAGACAAGAATTTAACATCAAATGATCAGTGCAACTTTGAAAAAATCATTTCCCATCTCGACTAGAAAATTCATTTAGAAAATGAGGGTTGCATCAGTTGGAGAATGGTTGGGTAAATTGTGGTATATGAATGTTATGGAATATTAATGTTCTGTGAGAAATTATTAGGAGAATGATTTCAGAGAGGCCTGGAGAAACTTACACGAACTGATGCTAAGTGAAATGAGCAGAACCAGGAGATCATTGCACTCGGCAATAACACTATTATACAATGATTAATTCTGATGAACGTGACTCTTTCCAACAATGAGATGACTGAGACCAGTTCCAATGATCTTGTAACAAAGAGAGCCATCTACATCCAGAGAGAAGACTGTGGGAACTGAGTATGAATCACAACATAACATTCTCACTCTTTTTTGTTGTTGTTCACTTGCATTTTGTTTTCTTACTCATTTACTTTCTTTTTTTGATCTGATTTTTCTTGTGCAGCAAGAGAATTGTATAAATATATTTATACATATTGGATTTAACATATTTTAACATGTTTAACATATATTGAATTGCTTGCCATCTAGGAGAGGGGGGAGGGGAAAGGAGGAAAAAATCTGAAACATAAAGCTATGCAAAGGTCAATGTTGTCAAATTATCCATGCATATGTTTTGAAAATAAAAAGCTTTATAAAAAAAAGAAAGAAAATGAGGGTTGATCTTTAAAATCTCTTCTTTCTCTAATATTAATGTATTCATAATTCACATAGCATTATAGAATTTACCAAGACTTTTCCTCACACCCACCCTATGAGGGTAGGCAATACAAATACTATGATCCTCATTTTGTAAATGAAGGTACTGTGTTTTGATGACATCATCAGATTCCACAGCTGCTAAGTACCATATATTGGAACCAGGATTCTAAGCCAGACCCCTTTAAACCACATTCTCTGATTCTTTGGTTCTAAGTAACCAACAGAGCTCCCCACCAAGTTTGTACCAGAATGGCAGCAGCCTGCATGGCATTGGACATCAATCTGACAATTCTTAGCAAACGAAGGTCTCCATAACAACCACAAAAAATGATAGAATTCTCTGGGAAAGAAAATCAGGAATGATGACTCATTTAATTCCAATAGAAGAAATGGGGAGGATTAGTGGGTCTTCTCATCAAGATCAGGGTCTCCCGCACTTTAGTACTGCGGGTAGGAGATCAGCCTGCTTCCAGAGAGTTTGGGGGCCGGGGGGAAGTCAGTCTTTTCCGGGGAAGGAGTTGTTTCCCGAGGACAGGGTAGAATGGGATTTGGGGTTCTTGAGTGGGGGAAAGAAGTAGCATGATCTTTCCAATAATACTATTGGATTGACTTTGCCATCTAGAGCCAGAGGTGGTGGTAGCAACCCAATATTTGGCAGGACAAATGGCAAGATGGCCTGGGTGGACAGCTGGCTGAAATATATGGCCTTATCGGAGGTCAGTTAGGGATAGTGGACAAAGAAAGTTTGCCTTCATTCAATGTCTAATCAGGTTGGCTTGGCCCCAGGGCAAGAAATTCCAAAGCTAAGCAGATTAATTTCCCTAGGGACTGGGGACAAGATTTCTGGAGGTCTTGTCTAGAAGTGGGCACTCTTCCAGGTGAAGAGAACTCTGGCTGGGAAGGATTTAGGTTACAACCCAAGGGATGAGTTAACAGACAAAGGTTGTTAACTACAGGGACGAGTTTTTCCAGTAACTCTAGGCTATATTGGCTCCCTCAGAATCATTAGGAATGAACAGAGACTCTTCATGGGGAAGATGATGGCTGTCTCCAAACACTTAAAAAAACTGTCCTACACAAGAAGCATCAGACTTTCCTTCTGTTTGGCCCCAGGAAGAAGCTGTTAAAAGGCGATTTAGGCTTAATGTCAGGAAAATCTTACTGATGTGAGAGCTAGCTAGCTCAAAATGAAATGGGCAGCCTTAGGACCTCCCAAGGTAGGGAAATCTCCCTCACTGAAAGTCTTTAAGCAGAAATAGCTCATTAGGAATGTTAGAATGAAGACTTTTTTTGAGTGTGAGTTGGACCCCAGAGCTCTTTCCCACCTGGACATTCTCCATGATTCATTCATTAGGGAGGCTGTCTGGAGCCAAGGAGATAACCAATGTGACCTTTCTACCTGAGGTTTTTGTGGACATCCAGTTCCTTGGGAAATTAAGCTAAGATTGGGGAATAAATAGATAAGGGGTATCCTGTTGGTAGAGAATTATTGAACCTCACTATTGTGCCCCAACAGGGCTTGTGAGCCAGAAATGACATAGGAGGGGAAAGTGTACAGATGTTTAATCATATAATTCTCATGAAAGAAATGGATGAGGATTCCTGGGTCTTCTGGCCAGTATCCAGGATCTCCCAATCTTTAGTCCTATTGTGAGGAGATCAGCCCATTTACAGAGAGGCTCTTCAGGGGTCAACCTTTTCCAGAGAAGGAGCTGATTCCATAGGAAGCTGCCTGGAAAAAAGGGTGGGATAGAATGGGAAGAAAGGGGTGTCTTGAATGGAGGAAGGAAGTGATCCCCAAAGCTTTGGACAAGTTTCTGGGCCCCAGATGAAAAGGGAGTGCTGACTTACCCCTGGAGGGGAGTAGTCAGTCACCCCATAAAAGTTTATTTTTATACATGTCTAATCTATTTCACATCCGCTCAGATATTTTGACACATATACAGGAAATGTAATTCTTTCCCATATGGCAGTGTTTGGTTGGCCAGAGCAAGAGGAAACTCAATAAGGTCATAGAGGAGCAGAAAGGAGATACTGTAGGGAGGAAGAATGCTGGAGACCCCCAAGGGCCAGGACAGACTCCAGACCCTGCCCAGGTCAAACTATGGACAGAGAAAATGACAGAAGGAGGGGGAAAGTCCAAAGGGAAGATGCCCCACACCTGAAACATCATGCTTTGTTTCAACTGTCACATCCCTCTAACAAAACAGGGCAGAGCGGCAAGTGGGAATGGTCCAATTTAAGTGATGGAAGAGATTGGGGAGAGGTAGAAGAGGCAGCTTCCATGTGAGAAAAAGATGGTCAAAGGGCATATGATAGAAAAGAATTCTGTATAATTCTCTACCAGAATTTCATCTTCATAAATTTAGAACTCAAGATCTATGGGATCATCCTGCCTAGATTGCTCATTTTATATATGAGGAAGGAAATGACCACTTATCTTGAAAGTGTCAGAGACAGATGCAAACTCAGCCTTCCTGCCTCTAAGTCCAGTTGGTCTGAACCACTCTGCTCCTGAACACAGACCTGCTCTTCGTACAGTAGCTCATAGTAGGTACTTAAGAAATGTTTATTGACCTACTGACTGACTGACCTGCCCTCCTAAATTTAAAACACCAAGAAGCACAAATGAAACTTGAACTAAATAAATTTTTTAAATTATAAAAAAAATTTTAAAGGCATTATTAGAATTGTCACTAGACTGGATAGGAAGAGAGCTATGGTGTAGTCTGTCTCTGCCTCTGTTATAATGGAGAATCTGCTGGATTTACAACTGGAGGACCCAGCTCTGCCACTCACTACCTGTAAGTGGATCTCTGTTTCCTCATCTGTAATACGAAAGGGATGTCGTAGATCTCTTGTCCCTTGGAGCTCTAGATATAAAATCCTAGGACACCCCAGGGAACCTCAATTTTCTCCTGTGTAAGCAGAGGAGTTTGGTTAAACTGAATTCTCAGCTCCAGCCCTCAGATTTCAACTACCACAGGCGTGTGGAGGGGACTTATGGAACTCATTACTTTAAGAGGTAGTACAGACGAGGAATATAAATAGATTTTTTTTTTTAGTTTAGATAAATTCATGGATAACAGACCCATAAAGGGTGGTGAAGGGAACCTGGGGCATAAGAGGATCCCTCAACTTTGAAGTTGACATTGGGGAGGACTGGGGAGCCTGAAACAGAAAAGATTTTCACTCTAATGTGGCAACTTTTAGGATCAGACAATCTCCTCTTGTACTTGGACAGTAGGCTGGGAAGCCGATGTCTGTTTGGCCTTCTTACTCATTGAATGATCCCAGACAAATTCCTTCTGTTCCTACTTCCTTGTTTTTCCTGAATCCATAGAGAGTAATTGTATGAAGAGACAGAATATAGTCAACTAACCAGACAGCGGACTGTGTATATAAAATACCTGGGCTCATTCATTCATTCACTTGTATTAAATGTCTCATGAAGCATCTGCTGAGTAACAAGGTAGGAAGTTTTTTAAGGATCTCAAAGCACTTTTAATCAGCATTTTTTCCAGGCTGAATAAGTCAGTTCCTTCATATAACATCAGTAGATAAACATTTATTAAACACCTACTATTTGCCACGCTCTGGATTAAGTACAAGAGAGGTAATCCTAGCTATTATCCCCCCATTTGTTGCCTCCTGTTATAATGCAAAGCTTTTTTTTTTTATTTGTTTTTGAGTAAGAATGGTATCTAAAAATTAGAAGTAGAACCCAAGAATGACCCAGTCCTAAGCCACCCATTTCCCTTACCTATACAGTGTGGCTTCCATTGCTCACTGACCTGCCACTGTTCTTCCTCAGCCTACCCTTACCCCTATCTTTCCTGGGCTGTTTCCCCACTCCTCTCAGGAGCCCAAGCCTTAACTTTTTTCCTCTTTGCCCCTCAGTCTCCTCCCTGTAAACTTCAGCAACACAACAGGAAAGCCCTTTAACTAGCACATAAAAGTGGGATTGGAGCTTTCAAAGTCTAGGCTCCATATTTACAGCATACAAGAGACTTTTACAGGCCATCTCTATTCATTCTCCCCCTCCCAAGTCTCCCCTTCCTCCCCCCTGCCACGCCACAATGAGATAAATCTTTTTTTTCCCCCCTGGCCATAACCTGTGGAGAGGGTGGATAGGTCAAATGATGATCTAGGATAAGTATAGGTCAAGGGAATGTTCGAATCCTGAGATACCAATGTCAAAGGCAAATGCCCCACTGGTAAATAACCCCCCTACTCTTCAATTCCTGACAGACTACAAACTATGAAAGTAGGAGCTGTATCTTATTCATCTTTGTACATCCCACAGTCCTTAGAACAAGGCTTTGCATTTAATACATGATGACTAAATATTTGTCATACGAATATATGAATAAATAAATGAACGAGTGAATGAATGAATGAATTTTTTTAGGAAAAGAAGCAGCAAACTATACATTGAGAAAGTTGAGAGGATTGAGAGAAAGCTGCTTGGAAGAGCTCTAGTCCAGTCATTCTTGGGAGGTGGCCAGTGACCAAGAAGAGATATGGGGTAATTTAGGAATATCTGGGGTACGGACTAGCCAAAGGTGTCAAAAACACTGCGACCGATATTTCAGCCTGCAACACTGCAGGGGATACCTTGACCCAGATTAAAATATGTTAGGAAAATATTTAAGATAAAAAATGTTAATATGTGGTTTTCTAAATCAATTTCCTGACAGAGGGCTGGGATCCTTCTATATGGCTTAGTGCACTAATTTCTATTTAAATTTGACACCACTGGGCTAGATAAATGATCTCCGATTCCTTTTACCTCAAAGCACCCAAGAGAGGCTGAACCAAGATGGGGGAATCAAGGCAAGACCAGTCAGCCAAGATGGACAAGCTACAATGGTTAGAAGCACTGGGAGACCTAGATTCAAATCCAGCTTCAGAGACCTACAAGCTGTGTGACCCGAGGCAAATGATTTAACGTCTGTTTTCCTCAGTTTCCTCTGTAAAATGGGGACAATAATAGTACCTACCCCCCATTGTTGTTGTGAGGATCAACAGATAAAAACTGCAAAGTGCTTTGCTAGCAGTGGTATCGAATTCACATAGAAACTGGAAGCCTTTAAACAGTGCATAAATATCCCTGTAGAGTTAAAAAATGACATATTGACATTATCTATGTTCCATTGTATTTTTATTTTTAATAAATATGTCTCAATTACACTTAAATCTGGTTTAGCAGTACTAAGAAATGTTGTGGTGAGCGTTTGCTATCTCTGCCTTAAACTAGTCATTATTGGTATCATTCTTTGATCCTATGGAAGGAAATCTATGCCGGCTAGATACCATTCTTAACCGGCCATATAAGCACATCTAAGGGGTATTACTTTAATGGAAAGGAGGTGGAGAAAAGAGTGTCAAGATTTGGAGATTTGGGAATCAAGATTTCTGAGGATTGGGATTCAGAAATAGATGGAGTTTTACTTCAACAGATCCTACCCCTACACACACACACACACACACACACACACACACACACAAGGACTTCCTTTCCTGGTGAGTAGGATCAGTTAGATGGGAAAACAACAATATAGGCTTAAAAAAATCTTCCACTTTTCTCTCAAAGACCCTTACCAATCTGCCATCTTTCCTTCCACAGTCCCTTCTCTAAAGGGGCTCCTCCCTGTTCTTTCCCCTTCTCTCCTGTCTTCCCTTCCTTATTTATTTTTTCCCCTGGCATATTTTCCTCCTCTTTTTTTCTTCCTCCCCTTTCTTATATTTCTACTTTGCCCTCTACTTGTCATGCAAGTTCACAGAAGACAATGGGCTTAGAGCTAAGATAGACCCCCAGTTCAAATCCTAAGTTAGACACTAATTCTGTGTCCCTGAACAAGCCTCAATCTCAATATTTTTATCTGTAAAATTGATATTATAACAATAGCACCTATTGACAAGTTTGTTGTAAAAACTAAATGATACATGTAAAATATATAATATAATATATATTTTATAATATAAATTATATATAATATATAATAAAATCTATTTTATAATATATAACATAAAATATAAAAAAGATAATACATATAAAATGACTTGCACATCTTAAAGCACTATACAAGCATTAACATCATTATTAATTCTCACTTTTCTTCTTTTTTCTCTAAACTTATCTCTTTTCTATTCTCATCTGGCTCTATTTCGCTTCCTTCCTCTTTTCTTTCTTTGTCCTTTTTTTTTTTTTTTAAAATAAAATTATCTTTAAAAGAGGTTTTTTTTGTTTTTTTTTTTGGTGCCAAAGGTATCCACCTTTGATTGTCTGGAATAATTCTTAAGAGAATCATATCTTCTTCCTCTTTTTTTCCTTTTTTTTCTTTTTTTTTTTTTTGGGGGGGGGAGCCAATTGGAGTTAAGTGATTTGTCCAAGGTCACATAGTAAGTCTCAGAGGCTGGATTTGAATTCAGGTTCCCTTGACACCAGGGTGAGTGCTCTTTCCACTGTCCCCCACTCCAGCTGCCTCCAGAAACATACCTAGGATTATAAAGGAAACCAAAGATCAATGAAAATAAAAATGCAATTTTTCTCATTCAAATAAATGGGACCCCAAAACTGGATCCATGGAATCCTTGAGGATTCATAAAACCTTAAAGTTTCTAGCTCAGATTTCAGATTCTTTCCTTCTCCTCCTTTATTCCTCACTTTTCCTTTTCCTTCTTTCCCCAATTCTTTTCCTCTCCCTGACTTTCCTCTGTCTGAATCCCACCCTACTCCGTGTTGATCTGATCCAAGATCTCCTTAGGATTCCCATAGTTAGAACAATGGATTTTGCCCCTGAACTCCTAAGGCAGTGTAAGCTTCCCCTTCAAGAAGAGAAAAAGTCAGAGAAAGGAGTCTGTCTGTCTTGGGGGGACTCCAAGGCCAAATGGCGGGAAGGAAATGTCAGGGAAAGGGACAATTTGAGACAAGAGGATCTTGTCTTATTTCTAGACCCAAGAATAAAGCCTTCTATCCAGTCTCTACATCCTGCTTGGCTAATTCATAGATTCCTAAAATGTTCAAGCTTTATGGGTCAAGAAATCCAACCCCTTGGGCTTCTAGACGCCACTTGGAACTTGCCCTTTTCTTCTCCCTTTGCCTTATATCCTGTCCCCCAGGAAAACTCCTGAGGCTGATGCCCAGGACCGAGTGCCCACCGATCTAGGCGGCATTCTGGCATGGATGGGCTTCCTGCCCTGGATGCCCCAGGGCAGCGGGAATGTGTTTCTGTCATACAATCCTCCCTCCCGTTCCCCGAGAGCCCCACGAAGAATCGGATTAAGAACAAAAATATGAGCTGTGTTTGTTTTAATCATCGTAGTGACATGAGGGTTTTTAAAGGGGAAGGGGAGCAGGAGCTGGGAGCTGGCCCCAGGGCTGGCTGGCTGGGCTGCAATGCCATCCTGGGGTCAGGAGCACTCCAAGTTGGGAGTGCATTCCAAGGTCAGATCCCAGGAGCAGATAAGGGTCTGAGAGGGAAAGGACCTTGGGGGATGAGAGAGTGAGGGGAGGAGGGAAGGGGTGGAAGTGGAGGGGGTGGGGACAGGATGGGAGGAAGGGAAAGACACAGGATCCTCCAAAGAGAAATCCACACTGTTTCTGGGGGGAACGTTGAGAGGGTTGCCGGCAAACCCCGTCCTGGACCAGGGCAGAGGTCTGAGTAATGGTGCAGGATGTGAAAGACCTCCCTGGGGTTAAGCAGCGTGCCCCTTTTCCCAGAAGATGGCTTTGTCTTCTTGCTTTTAGAAAGAAGGGTGGGCAGATGAGAAAAGAGACATTGGCTAGATCAAGGCTAAAGGAATAGGGAATGCGGGGGCTGGGGGGGAAAGAGAGAAAAAATTACTAGAAAGAGCAGGGAGTCTGTCCTCACAGAATCTGGCAATCCAGCCCTGCCCTTGTCAAAAACTAAATGCATATTAAAGAGTAAATCACTTCATTTCTCTGGGTCTCAGTTTCCTTACCCATAAAATGGGGATAATCTCACCTGCTCTAACTACTCCCAAACTCCTAGCTAGGAAAGTGTGAGTTGTTACTGTCATGTTAATCTGCAGAAAGGCAGATTTTTGAATCAATATAAAAAGAAGCTTCCTAACAATTAGTTTTCCAAAAGTAGAATGGGATGCACTAGAAAATGATAGGTTCTCCTTACACTGGAGCTCTTTAAGCAGTAGCGGGATGACCGCTCATTATGTATTTTGTAGACCGTATCCTGTTCAAATAAGGTTTGGTTGGGACAGCCTCTGAGGTTGCTTGGAATTCTGTAATCACATATGCCTGCGGTCTTGCAGTGGCTAAACTCTTATGCCCTAGAACCAATCTATGTCAGCTTTGGAAAGAGATAGATGCCAAATTCCGATTCAAAATGCAAACCATCGGGGGCAGCTAGATGGTGCAGTGGATAAAACACTAGCCCTGGAGTCAGGAGGGCCTGAATTCAAATCCAGTTTCAGACACTTAATACTTCCTAGTTGTGTGACCCTGGGCAAGTCACTTACCCCCAATTTCCTTCTCCCCTCTCCCCCCAAAAAATATGCAAACTATCTTGGATCTAAAATAAGAAAACCCAAGTGCAAATGCCAGGGTGCAAAAAACATATATTTCCAGGTAGAAGATGTCCAGATTGTATTAGAGGGGAAAAAAAGACCAATGAGAGACACTGATCACTTAACAGATTTCAAGAGTTTGTAAAAAAAAAAAAAAAATTCTGGGTGGGAGGAAAGTGGAAAGATGGAGTGACTAGTATAGTGAAAAGAAGATGGGACCTAGAAGGGAAGTAGTCATCTGTTGAGCACTTGATGAAGTGCTGAACAATTCTATTTGGTTCAACCAATATTTTTCCAGTTCTTACTATATGTTGCTATGGAGAATCATCTGTGGAATAATAGAGGGCCAGTCCCACAGTCAGGGGAATAAAAAACTGGTTTGAGTTCTGCTTCTGGCACACACCAACTGTTCATACTAACTCTCAGTGCTCTAGGAAACTCTGAAATTATAAAATGAAGGTGAGCTACCAACTTGCTTCTGCATTGAGGTATTCTAGCAGTCTGCCATCCAAGAAGCATTTGAGGAAGACCCTGGCAATGGAGACCTTTCCTTCATTTGATCCCTGTCATCACTTTGTAATGACGCTTCTATTGATTATCTGGCCATTAATGCCTCCTCTTGATTAAACTAGGCTAAAGCTCCTACTAGGCAGATACTAGGTCTTCTATTGATTTTCTGTCTTTTCTTATTCCCATCTCGATACTGGATGGCACAAAGTGCCCTGAACATAGTAGACATGAAACAAATGTATGTTGATGAAAAACAGTCTAGTAATGGTTGAGTGAACACTGAACCAGGAATCAGGAGATATCCACTCATCATTAATTCTTCAAAATCAGCTTAGAAAAAGAGCTACATGTGGGTCTGCATTATTCAATTGTTTTTTGTTTTTTATCAATGACTTGAATAAAGCTTCCATGTTAACAGATAACACTTAGATAACAGTTTCCATATTAATCAAAAAAAATTGCTTTAAGATGTTGGTAGATTAATTACAAGGAATTAAATAGAGATCAATGTAAAGTCTTATAACCAATAAATAAAATCAGATTTAGGAAGTTGTGGCAAAGACAGCAATTCATTTGATGATCTGGAGATCTGAGTGGACTTCAGCCTCAATGAGAGTCAACAACATGATATAGAGATCAAAACCTCAGAATTTGAATTGAATTCCAAAAGGTACAGTTTTCAGGAATACAGAGTTGCCAGTCCTTTGATACTCAGACCTTTTTTAGAGGATTAAGTTTAGTACTCAACTTCACATTTTAAAAAGAACATTACCATGCTGGATAGTCTCCAGAAAAAAAACAATCAAAATGGTGAAGATCCTTCAATTCATGCTCAAGAATTGAAGACTTAGGAGGACATGATATCTATCTTTCTGTATGTGAAAGGGGGTCTCATGAAGGAATAAAAGACTTATTCTGTTTGGCCCAAAGGGAAAAAATTGCAAAGAAGTAAATTAAGGCTTGATGTCAGCAGGAACTTTCTAACAATTAGAGCCATCCCAGAGGGGACCTTGAAAGGTATACATTCCTTTCCACCAGAAGACCACTTTTCAATAAGATTGTAGGGAGGATGCTGGTTTTGAGATGACCACTCTGAGATTCTCTGAATCCTGGGTTCTTGTGCTAACTTACCATGTGACCATGAGAAAGTCTTTTGATGATATTCAAAATTTAAATATTAAAGTTTTACAGATATTACAGATATTGTCTTTTTGAACGTCCCAGCCATCTTGAAAGCAACAGAGGCTATTGGTATTATTATCTTACTTTACAAATGAGGACATCCATTTCTTTGCTCAGAATCATTTTTGTTTAGCTTTAAGTAGTATTTTGTTTTAAAATAAAGTAACATATTCCTCAGATCATTTCTTCTACTTTAGACTGCCCCCTTCCTCACCCAAAAGGACACTCATTTTCATTTTATCAAATCTTTTTCTATTAAATCTCTCTAGATCTGGCTTTCTTTCTCCCTACCCCAACACCTTAGGAGGATACCACAGAAGGAAAGCTTTTGTTCCTGCGCGTGGACATTAAGCGAATGTCCCAGTGGAAAATACAGGTGCAGAATTGGTACCTCCAGCTAGTGTTAGCGGTGGTATCAGAATCTAGACCTTCCTGACCTTCCTGACTCCCAGGCCAGCCCATCATCCAATAAAATTTCCTCACCTGTAAGATTTCTTCATTTTTTTTTCATTTGTAAAGTTATGGAATTGGACAAGATGAACCCAACTGTCCCTTCCAATTCTGTCTGTGGTCCTTTGACTGTCTGATTGCAAATTCCCTGAAGACAAAGTTTCAACCTATTCCTAATTCTCTGCCCTGAATCCTGTAGCGTCAATTAATTCTTAGCAGAGATTGAGTAGAAGAGGAATAGTTTCATTCAAGTCTCAAGTACCTAAGAAGATAGGAATGAGCTCTCCCTTTCCTTTTCCCATTCCCCTCCTCCTGCCCTACAGGGTGAGACAAATTTCTATTTCAAACTAAATATGCATATTATTCCCTCTTTGACCCCAAAATTATGAGATTAAAGTTCAGATAATTCTCATCCGGGAAGCAGACTTAAGGAAAAAGAAAAAGGTCCATGTAATACTCTTAAAAAAGCGTCAATCAACCTGATCCTAGGCTGGAGTGTCTGTCTGGCTACTGCCACCAAGATGTAGCTGTCTCACAATCAATTCCCCTTCCCAGTGACTTTGTTTTTAGATTCCCAGTCAAGATAAGAAGGACTCTCCAAAAGATTTTGTTTTCTGGGCACTAGGGCTGAAACTTTTCTGATCCTAATTCAATGAACCATTCAGCACTTAGCATGTACCGATTTTGTGTTAGACAATGTGCTAAACCCCATGGATATGAAGAAAGGCAAAATTAATTACGGCTCTTAAGAAGCTCACAGCCCAATGAGGGAGTCAGTCTTTAAATACCCATAGAGCAGATTGAAAAAGAAGGCAAGCCATATACTGAGTGTTGTTGGTACCTGGAGCAATGAAGAGAGATTTCTGGTGTCCTGAAGGACTCGGCTGGTGGGGGATTGGAAGAGGTCATAGGGGAGGTCAGAATTCAGATGCCCAAATGGGCATCCTCGGGTACCAACAACACTTAGGTATATGTCAGCCCATGTCTATCATCTGCTTATCTCTGTAATCAAGCGGCCTCTGGTCTCAGATGTTGCAGTTTTTAAACTAGGTGTCCAGTAATTCCTGCTTTAATTCCAGTTCAATAAATGGCAGTTGTGTAGGATCTGAATCCTGGCTCTGCTGTTTACTGCCCGGATGATCTTGGGCAAGTGACTTAGTTACTCTAAGGTCTGAGTTCCTTTATCTTTAAAATGAGAGGTTTAGGCCAAATGACCTCAAAAGTGACTTCCAGTCTGAAATCCTGTGATTTTCTATGTTCCCCAGAAGGAGATACTGTTCTCTCCAGGGGGAGGATGAGGATCCCCAATCTGGGACGGGCGCTAAACTTTGGAATTTGTGGCTGTGGGGGGTTTTACGTCTGCCAGCAGGAGGTGGCAGGCCCACTGTGGCACCGAGAGCCCTAAAAAGGAGGAAGAAGGTTGCCCTCAGGCTAGGGAGGCAGCATGGCTGCTTGAGGAGAGGATGCAAATGGAAGCTTAAGCTGGCTGGAGGGTGCAAGAAGAGGGAGACCAAGGAGTCCCCTCCCACCAGGGGAGCTCTGCTCAGTCTCAGCTCAGGTTCTGGGACTCCAAGGGACACCGGCTGCCTGATACCATGGCATAAGGTTTCCCATGATCTGGCTCCGGCTCCTATCATCAAGCCTGGCAGGAAATTGCTGTCGACACTAGGGAAGGGAGGTACAAAGCGGGGAAAGAGGCAGGATGGGAGGGACTTGGGAAATTGTGAAGTTGACAAGTTCTGAGTGGTATCTGAGATGGTCCAGGACCCCGGGGAGTTGGACCAGCACTGGCAGAAATGTGGCCACGGCAACTGTTCTGGGTTATATTTGGAACTGTGCCTGGTCATTCCCTCCCGGCGGGGGCCCCACCACATCTCCCTGCTCTCTCCTAGAAAAAAACAGTGGGGCTCAGGAGGCTGTGGAACATCGAGTGCTTTGGGAGACAATGGCCCACAGCCCCTGGCGTGGACCAGAGATGCCTTAACAAGTTGTCAGAGAAGGGAGGCTCATTCTGAGGTCCTGGACCAGTGACGAGCATCTTTGGGACCCCTCAGACAACCTGGGCACACTCATAGGTGGCCAAGACACTGGCCAACGACTCCGGAAGCACAGAAGCTTCACAGAAGCGAAGACTTCTCCCCAGGCTTCTGGGAGAAGGTTCTGTCTCAGTGGGGCAGAACAGGAAGGAGATGTCATGGAATGGGGCAAAGAGCTCTGGTTCTGTGGTCAGCAGTCAAGTCAAGACCACCTGTAACGCTGACAATCGTGTGATCAAGGGCGATCACTTCTCTCCGGGCTTCCAATCCCCATCTACAAAATCATGAGGTTGGGCTAGAGAAGTGCCAGTCTGAGTCCCAGACAAGGGACCGCTTTTGAAAGATTTGGTGAAAATGAAGGATTTGAAGAGAGCATTTCTCCTGCTTTCCACCTCTCCCCTCCACCCAGCTTACCCTCACTCCCCCTTTCATATCCTCTGCTCCCTTTTCTATGCTTCTGTCCATTAGTAGAATCAGACTTTCCGTGAGAGAAGGGGCCTTGGTGATCACTCGCCCTCTGTTTTTGCAGAGGAGAAAGCTGAGGCTGAGAAGGACTCAGAGGTAGTGAGCCAGGATGGCCATCCGGGCTCCAGACTTAGGCGCAGGGCTCTTTCCCTGTCTCCCGATGCCTTTTGTCTCCCTTTCCCAGCCTGCATTCCCTCGCACTCTCCCCGCCCCTTAGGTCCCTGATCTCCTGGCCCCCCACCAGGACCTTCTGCAGTGTATTTATTAGAACAATAAACATGGCACAGCCTCCAGGTGCTCCTGTACATTCCTGAGACTTGGGGAGAAGCTGGGGGGGAGGGCCAACAGGGAGTGGGTGGTGGGGTGGGAGAAGGGGAACAATAAGCAGACAAACGTGGGGTCTGGGGTCAGAAGTGGGTTTGGGGGGGCTGGAGTGACAGAGGTTTTCATAAAGGAATGGGGATCTTCCCCAAGCTGGGCTCCCATGTGTATGTATGTGTGTGTGTGTGTATGTGTATAAACAGATGGGCTCTAGACTCCTAAAGGCAGAGAGGAGGCTGGACTCTAAATAATTTGAAAATACTTCCCAGCCCAGTTTGGTCCTGGGCTGGGAAAACTGGGAACCCTGTGGATTTCTGTGGCTAGTGGGCCCCTGGCCTTGCCTTTTGGGGAGATTCTGAGCCTAGCCAGGGCCCCCACCTGCCTCTTGTTCCAACCCTAGAAACCATTAAAGGCAAAAAGGAAGCCTGAAGACGAAGAGGTAAGAGGAAAAAGTGTCATGGAAGAGGAAGAGGAAGAAGGTCATAGACAGAGCCAGGAAAGTGGAAGAGATAGGGTTGGGGTCAGGGAGCAAAGGTCAGTGGGCAAATGGTCCTAGACTTCCCCAGGCAGAGCCACGGACAGCTCAGAGAGAGGTGAGAAACTCCAAGTCCCAGACTGCCGGTCAATGGGTTCCCGCTTTCCAGCAGAGACTGAGCCAGCCCTGAGATGCCTGATGCCATGGTTCCTAGCCAGCTCTAAGCCTCCTAATGCCAAACCCAGCCAGAGGCTGGGAGAGAAAATTCTCTTTCTAGTCCCCCTCCAAAGGTCGGGAATGAACCGTCTGTTTGAAGCAACAACAAGCATGAATTAAACACCTACAGTCTACCTGTACCGCATTCAGCTCCTCAGGGGATGCAGCTTTGAGACAACAGAAAGAAAACTTTTTGGAATCAAACAATTTGGATCTGCCCCTTACCAGCTGGGTGATCTTACTCAAGACGCTTTATTCCTTTTCTTGTGCTCTAATTTTTCCATCTGCAAAAATGGAATTTATGATATTTTGATTTCCTACCTCACTAGTTTACACAGGCAAACTGGAATGCTAATGTAGTGGTGCAGTAGGATATAGTAGAGAGATCTGTGAAGTTGAGATCGGAGGGATGAACCTCTCTCTATTTTAGTGTCTTCAACAATAAAATGAGGGAATTGGATTAATAATGATATAATCTATTTTTGTTTAAATATATTTTAATTTGACTCTCATAAGAATCCTAGAAGGTAGGTGCAATTATTGCCCCCATTTTACAGATGAGGAAAACTGAAGCAGGCAGAGGTTAATGATGGGTTCAAGAATATACAACCAATAAGCATCTGAGGTCAAATTTGAACTCAGGGAGAAGAGCCTTCCCCACTCCAGGCCTGATACACTAGCCAATGTGCTACTTAGCTGTCTTTGTATATACTTATAGTTGTGTTTGTTGTCTCCCTTTGCTACATTGCAAGCTTCTTGAGGGCAGGTTTTTATTTTTGTCTGTGAGACAATAAGAGGGCCATTTTGGCCAATGATGAAGCTGGGGTCACTGGGTAGTGACTCAGGGAACCAGTTAGTAGAATAAGAGATGTCTCCCCCAGAAGCTATTTAAAAAACCATAATTTTTACATAATATAATTATCATATATAGGCACAATTAAATATTATCACTAATGCCAAGGAAAGGAGTAAGGCTGCCCTCCCTCCCTGCTCCTTAGAGGATAATGTTCCAAGATATGCATCCTAGATTCATATTGTTCTTCTGTGGTTTCTCTTTCCAAATCCACTTGGACAAAAATGGCAGCATTGGTGGTAAGTTGGGGGTGCAGAGGAGACAAGACATCACTCTCTAAGTGATCCCTTAAACGGTGTAGACAGAGCCAGCACACAGGATATAGACGACAAATAGAAATAATTTGTGCCTGCTAAATCTGAGGCACAAATTCATCACAGAATCTCCCCCAATCATGGGGAAGAGCAGAGTTCACTCCTGGAATCCAAAAAAGAACCTGCAGAACACATAGGAAAGCCAACCTTCTCCACTGGATATTAAAGTCTTATTTAATTCTCTTCTTACACTCAGAACTGCTTCCGTAATAATAGGGTTCTGATTAGCTTCAAATACATCAGTAAATGCACCCACCAGTCCCTCTTCTTAAATATTATGGCTAAACAAAGTCAATGTGTAGGCAAACACACCCCACAGTCACCAGGTAAAATTAGCTCTTTTCCCTTCTAGTTTCTTTATTTGTCAAAAAGTCAATAATATTTATTAAGCATCTACTACCAGGCGCTCACAAAGCCTGGAGGTACAAATAAATCAAAGATAGTTTCTGTCTTCAATTTAATGAAGAAACACACAAAAAAGAAGCCAAAAGGCAGGGCTTGAAGAAGAAAATACCCACTTGAGGAACATGGTGGGGTCTGAAGAGTATATATAGCTAGTGGGAAATGGAGAGTTGCCTAGAAGGAGAAACTTTTTTAAATGAAGGCTTTGGGAGGTATTCTTTGTCCTGCCCACCAGTCCTCAATCTGAAGGTCAGCAAATACTGAGAGTATTGATGAAGTGTGTATATTAAAGTTATATAATCTTGAAGGAAGATGAGTTTCTTAGTGATGAGTTTTCCTGAAGACTACTAATGAGTATCGGTTCAGCCCATGTGAAAATAAAGAAAATTACTTTGTGGCTAGGTGACTTTAAGCGAATGATTTCATTTTTGTTAGCTTTAGTTTCCTTAATTATCAAATAAGGGTGTCAGACTAATTTTAATCTCCAAAGTCCCTTCTAGCTCTAGAACCTTTGATCCTAATGTACAACAAAATTAAGTTATTCACCTCACTTCAAGTCAATCTAATACAATTCAATTGATACTTGTTGCCTGTGCAGTATGTCCAACAACAGTCAACATAATATGACAAGAAACTCTCAGTTACTCAACATTCCTACAATGTTGTGGGTTTTTTATTGTTCATTTTTTTTCAGTCATGTCCAACTCTTCATAACCCCATTTTTGGGTTGTCTTGGCAAAAATACTGGAATATATTTTTTTTCCAACTCATTTTACAGATGAGAAAACTAAGACAAACAGTTGCCCAGGGTCACACAGCTAGTAAATGTCTGAGGCTCCGTTTGAACTCACTCTTCCTGACTCCAAGCCTGGTATTCTATGCTCTATGGTGGTCTCCACAAAATTAATACCGTGATCTAGTACCAATTCATTTCCTTAGGTCATTCTGAAGTATTCCCTGAATCATCAGTGAACGACTACATTATGTTCAGAGTAATTTTAGGGATAATTGCATTTTATTGTATGCTGGGTTCTTTAAAAACTGGAGATCTATGTCTTATTTATTTCTCATGTAGCATGACCTCTATTAAGAAAATATTTGATTAAGCAGACACCCTATAGTCTGAGGATATTGGAGAGTTAACAATCACTGGAAAAGCAAAACCAGCACACAATATGGAAAGGACAAAAGAAGACAAGATGTATTTCAGAGCTAGTTTGGGGCACAGATTCAAGTAACATTTGTAAAGTACTCAGTGCAGTACCTGGCATATAGTAGGCACTAAATAAATGCTCGATCTCTTCTTCTCTCCTTTCCCTCATGGCAAAAGTTACTTTCAGGGAAGGGAGAAGGAGGAAGGGGGAAAAGATCTAGGGGGGAGACATCTTTAGAGTCTATCATCACCTCCCCTCCCAAGAGTCAATTCATCATATAACAAATATTGATTGAATATCTACCATGTGTCTTGTGGTCACTGATGTATTTTTCCTTCTGGGGGTTTTCTGACTAAGTTACTTTATCAGGGACGTGAAGCAGATATTCCTATCACTCCTGCCAGCTCCCCTAGGGACTGACTCGGGGAAGCTCTTTAGAACGAAGAGTTCTTTGCTCTGCCCATCAAACAAAAAGTACTAAGGGTGCTGATGAGGTGTGAGGACCAGAACTGATGCAATCTCAAAGGATGCTGAGCTTCCAGCTGATGAGGTTTCCTGGGGGCATGATCTGAATGGACTTTTTTCCACTCTGCTAATAACTGTGTGCATAGTGGGAGAAATTAGCTTTGGATCATTTTCCATGGGAAGATTTTATGAGCTCCGTGACCTTGAAATTTTAAATATGTTGATAACTGCAGTTTGGTATTATTGTGTTCCTTTGTGATCCTATGTGTTTTATTTTATGCATTTGAAAGCATTACTCTTGAGGAGAGGTCCAAAAGACTTTATTAGATTGCGTGAGGGGACCATGACATAAAAAACCTCTATTATAGACAATCTTCACTTGTGAAAAGGGGCTCATGTCCAAGGGGGAGGGGGCAGAGAATGGCTGCTTTTAGCTCAAATCATCATCGACAAGAAGATAGAAACTTCTAATACATTTGGTCAAGAAAATCAGTGAAAACCATCATGCAGAATAATGTCTCAAGATACTCAAACTTTGGGGCTGAGAGGGGACATAATGAGTTTCTAGGAGCCGTTCTGCTCCCTTAGTTAGGCTCCTGGGAGCCACCGAGTTTCCAGAACCGGGTGACGGAACCTTCGCATCCCCAAGGGTCTGATGACCCTGCATTCCTGGAGCTCTACTGTTCGGCTGATTCAGAACAGTCTTCCCAGTTCCCCAGAAGCTGGCCAGGGAGGAGGCAGGTTGCCAAGGGGAGGCAGCTCGTACCTCAGGATGTGACCCAGGATGTGCCGGGTGCTCTAGGTTCACTGGAGAGTTATGTGGAGTTGAAAGGTCAAACCTGTTTCTGGTCTCCTTATCAGGAATGGTCCAGTGGAGGGGAAGTGGGTAGCCCCAGAGGTCAGGGCTGGAAGGGTCACAGGCAGGGCAGGGCAGTGGCCCTGGAGAAAGCCCTCACTGGGGAAAGAAAGGGAAGGGGACTTGGGGAGGGGGAGGAGGGGAAGAGGGAGGGCCTTAATCCAGTGAGCCTCTTTTGCTTTTCAGCTGGCATGTCATAGCTGAAGGTTTGCCTGTGATATTTTTATTTTGTTTTATTTAAGAGAAAGGAATAGACTTTTCTTACTTCTGGGACAATGACTAGTTAATAAATACCTGGTTCTACAGGTGTCACCTTTCCTGGCTGCTCCTGGGGCCTGGGTTCACACAATAAGAAAAAAAAGCATCAGGATGTCTTCCCCTCTTTTCACCTGTTCCTATTCTGCTGTCCTGCCACTCCAAACCTCCCTTCTTTCATAAAGGTGGCTCCAACCACACCTGCCAACAGCCATTTCTCCGCCCAGGCTCCTTTGGTCCTCACTGACTGACTGCTCCTGGGGTGCTGCAGAATGGAAGGCTCTCAGAAAAAACTATAGTTCCTATGTATACATATATCAGATTTAACACATATTTTAACATATTGAACATGTATTGGACTACCTGCCACCTGGGAGAGGCAAGGAGGGAAAATTTGCAAGAAAAAGTTTTGCAAGGGTCAATGCTGAAAAATTACCCATGCATTTGTTTGTAAATAAAAAGCTTTAATTAAAAAATGTAATCAAGAAGAATCATATAAAATCTATCAATTCAAAAAGAAAAAAGAAAAAGAACTATAGTTACAAGTGGTATTAATCAGTCAGTCAACAAGCATTTAAGTGACTGGATGTGGCACCCTGGAGCATCTGAGAGATAGCCGTCTCTCCCTCAACTCTCACCTGTGACTCCTGTAGCCCGGCCGTCAGCGACACAGGCTGAACACGTCAGGTTGAGTAACGGACTCAAACCCTGCCCCGAGCATGTGAAGGTATTCCTGGCAGAATGGTGAGAACAATTTGTTCCACTGGCCAGGAAAGTGGGGAGCGCTCAGCCTGGAACAGAAGGATGCCAGTCATCCGCCCCCTCCCAGGCCACGGCCAGCAGTCAGGACCTGATGACTCTGGGGAGAGAGTGAGACTGGCCACTTTGTACCACTCAGCTTCACTCACATCCAATTTAAATACAAGTTAGGACATCATCCTGGAATGTCACTGATCTTCTGCAAAAATGATGGATAATCACCCTGATTAAGTGACTAATGTGGGCTAAATGTCAGATACAAAGAAGGGTGGGTGGCAGACAGTCTAATGGGGGAGACAGCATATGCTGGATAGGATGTAGATAGATGTAATAGACAACAAATTGGAGATAATCAATCGAGGTACAATTGCTAATCAATAGCATTGAGGGGGAGTTGGGAAATAGTCCTTGCAGAAAGGGAATCAAAGCACAGATTTGCTGCATATAATAGCTAGAAGGGACCTTAGAGACCCTCCCAACCAACCCCTTCATTTGACAGATGAGGGAACTGAGGCACAAAGTCACCAAGCAGTGAGGAGAGCTGACATTCTATCTCAGGTCCTCTGATTGAAAGTCTACCCTCTTTCCCAGGATCCTCTGCCTCCCGGCTTTGGGAGGACGGAGGAAGGCGGGGAGGGCTACGATTTCTCTCCCTTCTTTTCTGTGACCCTCTTGAGGGTAGAAATAGGATTTTGTAATTTAGTATGGCATTTAGCCCAGTGACTTGTGAATAAAAAAAAAAATGCTTAATAACCATTCACTTGTGAAAAGGGGCTCATGAAACTCATTCAGCCAAAGGGCGGGGGAGACAGGAGATGGCTGCTTTTAGCTCAAATCATCATCGACAAGAAGATAGAAACTTCTAATGCACCGATTAGGATGCACAGGAAAGATCAGGACAGGGAAGCAGAGATTTGGAGGGTCCTCTGTCCTTGCCCTCCCAGCAGAGCCCCTCCCCTGGTTTCCCAGCCCAGGCCCACGCTTCTGCCTCCTGGGGTCTCAGCCAGGCCCAGCTCAGATACTGAATCAATACGGACTCTCATCGCTCTCAGGCACCGGGCCAGCGTCTCCCCTTCGAGGCTCCCCGACCCTGCTCCCAGCCCCATGGGCCAGAGGAGGAGGGGGCAGGTTTCCGGACGGGACCACAGCTTCAGTCCCCGGATATTTCAGGGTTAGGGTAGGAAACAGAAGCCGGGTTGTTTTTCCCAAAGCAGCAGGGAAGCGCCATCTGCTTTGCTGCAGGCCCTGGGGCTGATTGCCTCCCCCCTTTCCAATCAGGAGGTCCCACCTGCGGGGAACACAATAGTGAATGGGCCTCATGTGTGTCTGGGAGGTTCTGGGGGTGGGGGAGCTACAAGAGGTGAGGGAAAGGAAGCCTCCAAGGTTTTATCCTTTGGGCTCAAACCTTACAGCCAAAGAAGGCGCTTTTATCTCACTTTCTATCTTTCCCTGATATCTTCTCTGATAAATAGAAAACATTAGCTTCGATGATAGAGTCCTAACACTCTGATATCTCCACTTTAGAGCTAGGTCAATGCTGCCCATTTACAGAGGAGAAGACTGAGACCAAGAGAATTAAATTTCCCTGAGGGTCACCCAATTAGCAAGAACAGAGTCAGGCGTTCTGTAGGACCACAGCCTGAACTGGTGCTGGATAGTGGGCAGAAAGGATGTCACAGGCAGGCCGGCTTCTCCTTCCCCAGCAGGAAGTCTTCTCGATAAGATAGGGATCAACATGGCACTCCAGCTCCCCTGGTGACTGACTTTTCTGAGCCTTCGCTAGGTTGTGGTACCAAGACCTAAGTCACAGTCCAATCCTCCGGAAACTACATCTACCTTTCAGCCCAGACTGGAGTACATGGACGAGGTCAGGACACTAAGAAAGGGAATGCTGCTGAAGTGGAGAGGAATCCCTGGTCCCCCAGTGATCAGAACTTTCTTCCTAAAGGTCAGAATTAGGAGTGCTGTCTGGGGTTTAGGGCAGGGGTGGCTAGTTAAATATTTTAATCATTAGCTCCTTTCTCCCCACCTCACTCGCCAAAAATGTGTTCAAGCGGTACTTTTAAGTTTAATCTTCATGATCATCACTTCCTTAGGTCTAGACAACAACACAACAATCCAAGAAATCCTGGTTTTCAGGTTTTGTCCAATTTTCAAAGTGTAAATGCTCACGATGAGAATTTAACGATTGTCTCTCTGAAGGAGGCAGTTCCAGGACAAAGCGAAGTTACCTGATCCACAAGAGATTTAGGGTCGGAAAATTTCCACCTGAAAGGAAAAGACTTTGAAGATCACATAATCCAATTCCTTATTTGTAAAGATGAGGAAATCGAGGCACTAAAAACAAAATAACTTATCAGTGCTCACGCAGCAAATTAATGGTAGAGCATGGTTTGGAATAGGAAGAGTTTTCTGGCTCTAAATCAACCCATCAATCAATCAACATTTATTTAAGTGCTTGCTTTGTGCCCAAGCACTATGTCCAAAACTCTAGTCATACAAAGGCAGCTCCTGACCTCAGGAAGCTTACAAATCTATTCTTTCTCCAATTTCCTTAAGCACCAAAGCAATCCACAAACCCCAAACTATAGGAATCAGCTGAACCTCACACCAAACCCAAATAATTATTTTCCTTTTCACTGGACTATCAACCAAACCAAGACTTTTTTTTTAAGTCAGTCAGTGAGCCAATTCAGATTGAGTTTTATGTTTTCTAAAACCACTAAGACGTTTTCCAAACTGAGCCTTCATTCCGTTTTCACCTCTGCTGTGATCATGCTTCAGATGGTGGTCTCATTGGACCAGATCCTCAAGCAGCTCAGCCTGATACCCCCCAATACACACCCCTACCTCAGGGACAGGAGCTATTTCTTTTCAGTGTCTAGGCCAATCTCCTTCTCACCTTCCCCTAAACTCAATGGAATTAAAAATGGCTCAGCCATAGCCCAACTAGGGAGACTGATGTTTCTCCTGTGCCCTCTTCCGGGGGAATTCAGGACCATGGTGTGACATGGGAATAACAGAAAGAAAAGACTCCTTCTACTGGCCCTCCTGGGGGCAAATCATTGTCTGGTCACCAGATCAGCAGCTGGTAAAGTAGAGCTCTGGAGGAAGGGGATCCTAGTGGGGAGAGGATGAATGGATAGAAAGCTTTAGCTAGCAAATTTTGCTCCCCAGGGCAATTAGCAATAAATAGGTACCAAGTGAGTGACCAGAAACACAACCTCAAGACAAATTAAGCTAGTTGTAGATAAGTGTGTATCTCCTCCCCTCTCTAATCCCTTTGTTGGTGTCCTGGAGCTGTCGTTTTAGCTACCCAGAGGCTGATTCTGGGGAGGGAGTCCTAGGGTAGAAAGGCAGATAAAACAGGGTATGTCTGAGTCAATGAGGAGCTTACTTGGGAGACAGAACTCTGAGGAAGTTTAAAAAATAAAACAAAAACTTGGTAACTTCTTTTTTTAGCAATTTTTTTTTTTTGGCCAACTAAGTGCTCAGCTCAATTTCTACCTGGCTGTTGATGAGCACCTTCTAAATTTTAGTGTTCTGGAAAGAAGCTCTGATTGCCCTACCATAGTTATTTCTCTAAATGAGTAATACATCAAGCAAAAATGAGAATACTTCTTTGTAGGGTGAAAATGATAATACTAGCTATAGGAAAAAGTCCAAGAAAGAGTCTTAGAGAACTTTTAGTCTAAATTGCTTCTCCCTTCTGCTGCTCTTGCTTTATAAATGAGGAAACTGAGGCTCAGAAAGCTTCAGCAACTATCCTTTATTTTGTTTCACCACTAATCAAAACCAGACTTCCACGCCCATGGAATAAGCAACTGCCTATGTCATGATTTGAAGGATATCAAAAGGCCCTTTTCCTCCCAAATATTTCCTTTGTGAACTTGATGCTTTCCCTACAGTTACCCATACTAGATTATTCAGGATGTAATAGCTCCAGAAAGCCCCTGTTAAATGAATGCATCTTTGGAGGGATGACTCATTAATCTATTTATCAACATTAACCCATCAGCACAGATTCGTTTACCAGATTAACTGCTACCTAACAGAGTACAGGATTTGGAGGACACAAGACATAGGGAATTTTAGGAATAGAAAGGATCCAAGAAAGCACCAGAACAAAGGATATTACCCAGAGGGGAAAGCCTGAGGAAGGTCACAAAGTAGGAGTATGTCAGCTTGCCAGGAAATATGGAGATAAAACTAAAAAAGAGAGAACTTATCTCAGTAGGGGACGAAAGGTAATACCCAAAACACTGCCTACTCACTTCAATTCAGCACATGCATTTATTAACTGCCTTCTTATTCCCTCCCTGTAGGACACTATCCTAGATCCTGGGATCTTGAGGATGAAAAAAAGAACATAACTTCTCTTCTCAAAGAGTTTATGATTTAACAGGAGGTCAAAGAGGTCTGCACATGTACACAGGTAAGAGTGCTAAGGACAAAGTAGAGATCCAAAGTGTTCTCGGAAAATTTGAGGTGGAGGAGAATATTTTGGGGGAGGGGAGTAGAGAAGGTTCATTTGAAAAATAACTCACTGGGTGCTTTCCATGTGCCCAGAAGAAAAGACCTATTTGTTGGTACAAAATGTTTGTCACTGTAAGATTCCTGCCTTGGCAAAATTACAGGTCTAAATTTTTAAAAAGTGTTAGATGCTATGCTAGACACTGGGGACACAACCACAAAGGTAGATATTCCCTGCTCTTAAAGAACTTGGATTCTATTGCGAGGCTACATGTTTGCAGATAAATTAAAACAGTATTAAAAACAAGAAATACTACTAAGGATCCCAAATAAAAAATACAAGTTTACCAAATTTACTGTCTTAATGTAAGGTTTTTAAAATGTTACTACTTTGAGAAATGTTGAGTTAAATGTAAATAACTTTAATTTAAAAATTATTTTGATTAAATTCATTTTGTAAGCAAAAATAGATGGATGGATAGATGGATAGATAGATAGATAGATAGATAGATAGATAGATAACTTGATCCAAGGGAATAGGAAAGGCTTTAAAGAGAAGTAAGTGGCACCTGAGCAGAGTTTTAAAAGAAGAAAAGGAAAGAGGGAATTCCAAGGGTGGGGAAGAGGTTGTATGAATGTAAAGAAATAAGAGGGCAGGATGAAAACACGGAGTTCACTTTGGCTAGAAAGTAGAGTGTAGAAAGAGTTTAGAGCACCCGAGTTAGGAGGCCCCTCAGTGTAATTGTATTAAAGTAGTGACCTCGGACTCCAAAGACTTTATCATTAATCCTAGTTCTGCCAATGACTTGTTAGGTGAACTGGAGCAAATCAAATATCTGACCTCTCCACGAATGCAATTCCCCAACGTGCATAAGGAGGAGCTGGGACTAAATGATTTTCAGGACAGAGATGTCAAATTCATGCATTCCGGTCTCATGCCTCCCAAACTCCCAAGAGGACCTGAACCAGGTTAAAATGTACTGGGGAAATGTTTAACAACAATAAAGAAAAATATAATACAACAAAGATAATGTTAATTTGTGGTTTTCTAAGTCAATCTGTGACCTGCAGATAGCCATTTTTATTTAAACTTGACATTGCTGCTCTGGAGTTAAATTAGCATTAAAATAATTCTGATAATGGGCACCTTGGTAGAGAAGACTGCCCAGCTTGAAATCAGAAAGAATCATCTTCCTGAGTTCAAATCTGACCTCAGATACTTAGCTACCTGTAATCCTGGGCAAGTCAATTAATTCTATTTGACTTAGTTTCCTCATCTGTAAAGTGAGCTGGAGAAGGAAATGGTAAACCATTCTAATATTTTTGTCAAGAAAACCCCAAATGGGGTCACAGAGTTATAAACCACTAGAAATGACTTAATCGCAACAACTCTAATAATACAATTCAAAATGGTGCCATACAATGAATGGAATCCTGTGGGCCACTTTGAACAGTCACCAGATCCCTACTCAGAGGACTATCACACTTGGAGAGTGGAGATGAGAATGAGGAGGATGAGAAGGGATCTACTGGGCAATAGTGAAAGCTGAGGTGTTAGTCCAGAGCTAGAAGGCTCAGGAGCAGAGCTAGTGGGGAAAAAGCTGCCTGAATAGTTAGGGGTGGAAAAGGTTCCCATGGAGTCCAGTTGGTTTCCCCAGGGCCTGCCCCTGTAGGCTGGGACATAAGGGACTTGTGATTTCTTCCTCCGGGGCACATCTGGGGACTGTATCAATCAGCAGTAAGAATTTGGTAAAGAAAATTGCTATGAAACTATGGAGACATTTATCAAAGGAAGACTTTAAAGTCTTTCCCCCTCTCTCCCTCCCAGGCAGAGTGCTGAACCCAAAAGCACGAAGTCCCTTTCATGAATTGGATGAGAGAAATTGGAAATTGGAAAACTGGAAGACAATTAGAGCATCATCAAAGTGGCCGAAATTAAACACAATCCAAAGGTTTTAGGGCTGGCTGGCAGACACCCCCAGCTCAGAGGGCTGCTGTTTCTGCTGCTGCTGCTGCTGCTGCTGTTGTTGCAAACTCACTGTTTGAGAACCAAGCCAGCAATGGGGCCAGATCCTGAGTCTGGGAGCAAACAAAGCGGCCCCACAAAGACTTCCCATGATTTCCCTCACATTGGAGGAATGTGAGAAGCACAACCCTCTGGAGCCTCTCACACACAGTGTTTTTGTCCCTCCAACTTTCTTTGTCTTTCTTCTTACCTTCTCTGACTGCTCCGGTTCTGTTTCCCTCGGACTGTTTCAATCACTTCTCTGTTTCTGTCTCATTCTTTCTCTGTCTTCCTGTCTTCTTGTACCTTTCTTTCTCTGACTTCTTTATATTTATATTTCTGGCTCTCTTAATTCTATGCCTCTCCGTCGCTTTCTCTTTACCTCTTCCTCTCTTTCCATTTGTGTCCCTCTTTCTTCCCATGTCTTCCCTTGCTTCTCTCACTTTCTCTCCCTCCATGTTTCTTAGCCTCTCCCTTACAATATCTCCCCATCTCTCGATCAATTTCTCCATCCTCCACTCCAGCATCTCCAAAGATTTGTCCAAGTCTTGCTTTGATTCAACAAGCCTAAGGCCACCTGTGAGCACCCTCCTTGAGCGTCTAGGCCATCAGAGGGCCAACCCCCCACTCACTCCTAAAATCCAATTTCCTGGATTTTAGTTTGTACTATCCTTTCTCTGTGTTTTATTTGCTTATTCTAGGTTGTGTACATTTCCTCTGGTGCACGAGTACATGAGCGCACAGTCTGTGAGACTGCCAGTCTACATTCTCATGGCCAAGTACATTCTGGATATATGTTGCTGTGTCCATCATAAAACAAAATTGTGAAAAAATTTTAAAATATGAAATTAATGCTAAGCAGTACTAATATTGGAGCACATATGCAGTTTTACCTACGTATATATGTGTACCGAGACCTTTATATTAGAAATAATTCTGTAGCTCATGGAGCATGAAAGCATACCGCCTTCCTAGTTTCCAATAAAAATTTTTTTAACTCCCAGGTGTTGGGAGAAGTACAAATTCATTTCATTAATAATAAAGTTACAGCTGAATTTGCAGAGTTTATGTTAAATGTTCATTGAAATGGATAATAAATATAACAGCCATATTTTGCCACTTATAATTGAATGATTAGCTATTGAATCAAGTTAGCTATTCACACAAGTCCCTATTCCCCTTCATATATAAATACGACAAAATATGTATTTGTAGATTTCCAGTCTATAGATGGAATTAACAACAGCTTGGTCTTTCTAGAAATTGCTACCGGCATAGGATGAGAAAAACACACAGATATTTTTCAAAAAGACGACTCCAATAAGGGTCCGAGAAAGTGAAACCAGGCCGTATTTCCCCAAATGATAAAAATTAAAGAGAAAGGTGTCGGAACTCCCATCACGCCGGCTTCCTTCTCCCTCCCTCCCACCCCCACCTCACACAGTCCCATCGAGATTCCAGTTATTGATCGTGAAGTTCCGGCGAATCATTTTGTTTATAAATGAAATTCATTGGAAATACTCCCCGAAGAGACACTACTACTAGCCCCCCTCCTCGATTGGATAGAATATTGGCTGTTTTCCTTAAAAAATAAATATGTCTGTCTCGATCCCAGAGAGTCCGGGGCTTTCTGCACAGTCTATTCTAAAGTTTGTTCTGGACTTTGCGGGACGTGGTTTGGGCCATCCGCCCCCACCCTCGCCCGCACCTCTCCCATCCGCACTCCCCTCAGCCGCACCCCCGAGAAAAAAAGGTTTATAATAAAAGGAATCATGAACAATCGCCAATATGTGTAACTAGCGGTCTCCCCAGCCCTCTAGTGACAACGTGATGCTCTGTGTACCCGTTTCTTTCTCTCTTACCTCTCGCCCCACCCCAAGACAAAACTCCAAAAGTTTGTGAATGAGTGCATGTGTGCGTGTGCGCGTTAAATTTTTTACAAGGCTCCAAGTTCACAAGAACTTCGCAAATTTCCACTGTGTTAATAGGCCGGGAGCCGGAACTCGCTCCATCTTTCGTGGGGCATCCCGGGCTTCTCGCATTCACCCCTTTCACGTCTCACCGGCCTTCCAGCAGGGCTGGGGCTGGAAGAGCCTCTCGGGCAAGTCCAGGAAGCCCGGCGCCACTTCTAAAGGTTACCGGCTTTGGCCCCCCCGGGTGCCTTTGATTTTTTTCCAAAATGTTTTTTATTTTAGTGCTTGGGAATGGTGGGGTGAGGGGGGGGGGGGTTGTTCTTCCAGTTACGCGGCGGATCCGCGGGAGGCTCTCCTATCCTAGGAGCTAGCGGATCAACGACCGAATCTCAGTCATGGCCAGCGCCGAAATCTCCCTGTTTGCTATCCCATCTTCCCCACCTTCCCCAGCCTCGGTGGGCCCGTTCTCTGGGCGTCGGATGGCTTCGTTTCTTCCGGCAAATACTAGGGGGACGGTCAGGAAGGCTGTTCTGAGCCATCGCCCCGAATCAACCGAAAAATCCTAGGGTCGGGCTGGAGAGCAGTCCGGACCTGGACAAAGCAGCCTTAATTGTATTTGGGATGGGGATGGACTAGAGGAAAGGACTCGACACACTCCGGCAAAAGCGTGGGCGTCGTGCACACCGAACTGTGGAGCCCTCCCAGCCCGGCTCGGGCACGGAGAAAGACTCAATTACTTTCAGGTGTGGGTTAGTTAATAAAATAAATCTTCGGCCTTAGAAGGATGGCTTTCAGTGACCAAACACGAAACAGCAGGCTCAGGGATGGGGCTTACCCTGAAGTTCCTTAGAGTTTCCGAAGGGAGGGAAGGGACCTATTTTCGGAAAAAAAAAAAAAAAAAAAATCCAGTCGCCTTAAGGATCTCTTTCAAAAGGATTGCTTTGGTGAACACAGATCTAAAGAAACGATCCCCTCTCTTCTTACCCCTCTCCTGCAAGTCCGTTCTTCATTAGCTATCACACTAAAACATGATCCAAAGTCGACCGAATTCTATTAAGATAATCGAAACTACTCATCAGCTGTTTCTGCACTCGGCGATTTAAACAATTTCACTCCCATCAGCTTTTTTCCTCTCTCCTCTCTTCTTCCTCTCTCCCCTGTACAACATTCTCCTGTTATTCTGTCCTCTCTAAACTTGATTTTGCAGCACCCCTGGGTGTTTCCCCTTATCTCCAGGGATGTGTGAAATTCTCAAAACAGCATTATTTTAGTTAAGCTAATTTTTTTTTTTTTTTTTTTTAGCTACAGCAAAATTTAGGAGTGTGGGATAATGAAAAGTCACATAAAGCCCACTAGGGTGTCGCCACTCCCAAAATGTTGGAAATCCCGGTTCCAGATGTTTTGGGGAAAGAGAAGCAGCTTCAGGCTCTCTGAAGGATCAGCCTTGATGGGGTAGGTCCCTTCCCAGATTTATTTCACAGAAGGTCACTGCACAGAGTTCTCTAAAAGGCCCCTCAGATGAGAGGTATTAGGAAAACTGGGAGCAAATCCCATTTTGACTTTTCTATTTCCCTTTCCTCTGAGGACCAGCTCCTGTCTTCCTATATAACTTAGTGTAGAAGTTCTTAACCTGTTTTGTGTTATGGGCCCCTTGGACAGGGAGGGGAAGCCTATAGACCCATATTCTGAATAATGTTTTAAAGTCACAAAATAAAATACATAGAATTACAAAGGAAACTGTTGAAATAATGACCAAAAATATTTTTTAAAAGTTCACAGATCCCAAGTTAAGAACTCCAGGCTTAGGAGGGATAAATTTCACCTCCCCAGAGGCCAAAGATTCAAAATACATCCAGGCTTTTTTAAACTTAGATGTATAAGCATCAAATTTAAGTTTGTGGATAACTCCAGGAGACTGATTCCTTTTCTGTTTTCTTGGAAATTGGGAGCTCAAATTAGTTTTCTGTTGGAATGGTTCAGGCAGTTGTGTCTGGGTAGTCCCTGTTTCATAAAACTATTTGTCTACTTTAGGACAGTCATAACATCTAAGTGCAATGATTCCTATGATTTTAAAGAAGGAGAATCCTTTTAATATGTGTGTGTGTGTGTGTGTGTGGGTGTGTGTGTGTGGGTGTGTATGTAAATTAATGATCCTCCCCTCATGATTAGCTCATGGACTATTAGTATTCACTGGCTAAGAAAATCTACAATGTCAAAAGGCTGTTAGGAATTCAGTAATGCTTTTAAGTGGATTTGCATTTAATTAATTACAACAGTATCTACATCCATTTGAAAAACAGTAATAAATAAATCCACAAAGTAATTTTTTCAGTCTACAGAACTCTATTGTTATCTTATTTATGGATTTGCATATGGATTCACAAAACCCTTATAAAAATTCCTTGGCTCCCAGCCCATAGGCTGGGAGCTGAAGACCTTGAAAAGAGAAGATTATATATAAATTTAGAGCTGCAAGGAACCTTGAATCCTGTTATTTTACAGGTGCTTGAAGCCTCCCTCTTCCTTCAAAGCAGAAGTAGTACAGATTTAAAGTCAGAGGACCTGAGTTCAAATCTCATTCTTTCCACAGGTAATTTGGTCTTAAGCAAGGCACTTTTCCAGCTTTGACCTCAGTCAGTTTCCGTACTCTAAAAGGGAGAAGCTGTATTAGATGACCCTGAAAACAGAGGTTGTGACTTCACCCCCTTACTGCTATATTTGAATTTGCTTCTCTCTTCAATTCACATGGCAAAAATTTCCTTTATTTGAAATGAATAAATATTGTCCATATATGATTTCACTAATTTGGTAACTCCCAGGAAAGGAAATTTCCTTTATCAATACAGGTTGTCACTTTCTCTGAAACTTTTAGTCCTAGAAAATTATCTGAAATCACACAATTTAATTAGGGTTACACAGCCAGTATGTGGCAGAGTGGAAAATTAAATCCAGAGATCCTTCCTGGCCCTGAGGCCATGTCTCCGCACTAGGTAGAGAAGGGCTGGAGTGCTGGGCCTGGGATCATGAAGAATCCGAGTTCAGAACTGGTCTCAGACATTAGCATTGTGATTCTGGACTAGTCACTTAAGCCTCAATTTTGTCAACTGTAAAATGGGAATAATAATAACAACCATCTTTTAGGATTGTTGTAAGGACCAAATGAAATAATATGTGTAAAGAGCTTAGCAGAATGCTCTGCCCATAGTGGGTGATTAATAAAGTTCCCTCTCCATGCTTCTCATTGTCTATATTATTACTGTGTATCAAAAGAATTTGTGACTTGTAAAATTCAGAGGGTCTTGCTTGCATCAATCAGTTGATAAGCATCTTTTAAGCTCCTACTAAATGCTCGACCCAGTGTCAAGTTCACTCATTCAATAAACATTTATTAAATTCCTACTATGTGCCAGGTATTATGTTAAGCATTAGGAATACAAAAAGTGGTAAAAAATAGTCCTTGATCTCAAACAGCTTACAATTCAATAGGGGGTTTGTCATACCTGACTCTTTGTGACCCTGTATGGAGTTTTCTTGGCAAAGATGCTGGAATAGTTTGCCATTTCCTTCTCCAGTGGATCAAGGGAGATCCTGCAGTATCAAATAGTCCAACAAAATTTAATTCTTTATGTCAAAACAAACAAGCATATCCATCTCATTAGTAGGCAGATTGGCTTTATTCTTTAATACAAAGTAAAATATGTATGCCAAAATTGTTTTAAAACAAATTCCTCTATAATTTATTAACAGCAAATGTTTGATTTGTACACTTATTTTATATACTCAAGGCCATGTAAAAATTTCTCTGGTAAAAAATAAAATAATGGGGAAAGTAGGAGGGGGAGAGGATTTAGGGAAAAGATAATGAGTTCTGGTTTGCATCCCAAAGTCTTACACATAGTAGGTTTTTAATAAATGCATTTTAAAAATTGGTCCTGAAGTACTACGAGATCTTGCAAGATTTGAATCGGTACAAAGAAAAACCATCAGTGTTTAAAAACAAACAGATAACATGGTACTGAGGTCATGTTGTGGGATAATTTTAAGGAAAATGACTGATCTAGACTTTATTTAAACACTAGTTAGAACAAGAGGTGATGGTTCTCAGCTTTCTCTAAAGCAGGGGTGGGGAACTTATTTTGCCAAGGGCCATTTGGATATTTATAATATCATTTGAGGACCATAAAAATTATCGACTTAAAAAAATCAAGCAGTGGGAAATTGTGTTGGCAGAGCCAGACAAATGATTTTGAGGGGCTTATGCAATCCGAGAGCCTTTACAGCCCAAGGGTCAGATGTTTCCCACTCCTGAACTATAAAGGTAAAAGCCTAGAATGTGAATCTTTTGGGGGCACAGGTTATCTTTACTTTTGTACTGGTATCCTCAGAATTTAGCACAGAATCTGGCACTCAGTAAATGACTCATGAATGTTCTTTCATTTTTTTAATCCGGGCTCTGAAGAAAAAGCAAGAACATTCCCATGAGATGGACAGCTGGGCTATCTTTCAGGGTCAGTGTAATTTGGCCTGAATCCAAGGGAGGAAGCTTTGGGGCCTGTGAGGGAAGTGCCATCTTTGGAAGGGGAAAGAGTACCCCTTCAAGATGTGCTGGCCAATTGTGTTTGAGAGATAAATATCTCAAGATAAGATTTCCTCTATTCGTAAACTTGTCAACTGGATATTTTTACATTATTTTGTTTATTTTACATTCCCCTCTAAAGTTCCTTATATAAAATCCAGCCTCTGTCTCTGGGGAACTCAGAGAAAGAAAAGACTGGCCCAGAAGATACTAGGAAAGGTCAATAACCCGGAGGCCAGATGAATATGTCACAACATAGTCAAGATGTCAAGGATTTGTGATATTATAGAACTAAAGATTTTAGAACTGGAAGAAGTGTTGGAGGTTATGGAGTTATGAATGTCCCATTCTGCAGATGAGAACACAGAGGTCCAAAGAATCATGTCTTGCTCAAGCTCTCTTAGGAACATGATACAAAGTTCCACCTGCTCAGACTCACCAATAATTTAGTAACTATGACTCAATTACCTAAGATTTAGAATCTCTGTAACTTAAGGCATTGGACTTGTCACTCAAGCATTGATGAAGCACTTAGTTTGTACCTAGGGACAGCTAGATAGTATAGTGAATGGAGTCCTGGGCCTGGAGGCAGGAAAATTCATCTTCCTAGCTCTGTGACCCGGAGTAAGTCACTTAGTTTTCTCATCTGTAAAATAAGCCGGAGAAGGAAATGATAACCCAGTCCAGTGTCTCTGCCAAATGGGCTCACGAAGAGATGGACAAAAAAGCAACTGAACAAAGCAAGTTGGTACGTGGCCAGTTTTGGTGCTAAATGCTGGGTATAAAAGGAAAAGCATCTTAAAAACCAAAAACTTCAAGTGGTCTGCTCTGGAGATGTCTACGTTCCGATGGGAGACACAGCATTTAAATGCTGAGAATAGACAAGATGCAGTCTCAGAGGAGGAAGAATCAGCAGCTGAGGGGAGCGGGGAGCGCTCAGGAAAAGGCCTCCAGCAGAAGATGGGATTTAAGGTGACTCTCGAAGGAGCTGCAGGGGAGGGGGCAGAGCATTACAGGGAAGGGGGACAGTCGTTGCAAGGCAGGGATGGAAAATCCTGTAATGCTGGCAAACCAGCGTAGCTATTGATGATCTCAGAGGTTCAGCTCTGTTCCAATGTGGATTTCTGGCAGAGAGATGTCAGTCATTCTTTTGTAGAAAGAAGTACATTTCAGGTAGGTTTGGGTTACGAATGCTCTCTTCCCTCCAGTTCCCTTCCCTGGGGTATTTCCTTACCAAGCTAACCAGGAAAAACCTAGGGGAGCCCTGGAGACCTTGGAATTGCCCCTGTAGAAGGAAATTCTCTTTCTCAAGGCCTCTGACAAGGGCCCACATGTTTTGCGTACAAAGAACAAATCTTCCCCTATTAAAGTGTAAAACACTGATGCAATATTGGAAACAGGCCGTCCCCATGTTGTGCACTGGGAAGAGAGGCAGATCCTCTCAGGAAGGGAGGGAAAGCCGGTAAGGGAAACTAATCTCTCCATGTCGGACCTCATTTGGCTTGGTAATGTCAAGGAGAGTTTACTGGGCCAAGCCAACCAAACAGAGAGAGGTTTGTGGGGCTGATTTATGGCGTCTAGTCTCCGAGTTGGAAAGGAGAAGGTCAGGGGTGAAGGACAGTGAAAGCTATTGCCTGGGGTTTAAATTAGTGAGTGCCACAGAAGAACTTTCTGAGCTGGGCTACCTGAGCTTGTGACAGAGCGGAGAGGGACCAGACCTGAGGCTCCCAATCAGCTGCAATTACTTTTCACCAAATGCCCAGATCTTCTAAGCAAATATCTGTCATCTGGATAATGCACCCATAGATCACCTGAAGAGCTTATACTGGTAAAGGGCGAACATGTAAGCAGCAGTGCAATAACTTAAATTATGGTTCCCTAATAATGATAATAAACACCTCCCCTCTCAGCTTGACTGGCTGGAAAAAAGTGGAAAGGCTGGGTGGGGTAGGTGATGCGGTAGAAAGACAGAGGGGAAAGTGACACTGTGTGTAAAGGGCTGAAACTCTGAGTAGATGGACTGGAAGCAGACAACCCAGCACTAACCCATTGGACAATATTCTATAAGCATATGTTTGGAAAATGGCCCTTCTTACTATCCTGTGCTGATTCAATCTTTTGGTGTATACAGAGAATTGTAGGAGGGATTGGGGGGTGGAGTAAGGCAAGCCAGAGTCATTTTACAGGAGGACAAGGAGAAGGAAGTTTGGTGGCGAGCCTTGTGGAGTTTCATCCATCTCCTTTACTTCTCCCCTAGATGAAGGACTTTTGCTGATCCTTACTCTGGCTGCTCCTGAGGTCAACAGGGAGCTAACTCAAACTTCACAACTGTGGACAGAGGACTGCTTTTGGATTCAGGAATGGGCTCAGAGTGGGTTCAAGTTGACTAACCAGGGGACTGCTCTGGGAAGCTGCCTAAGATGATAAGCTACAGACAAAATGTTCAGTCTAATCAGTGAAGGGCATTTCCACACTGGGATTCTTTTAAAAGATAAAAGTCACAAGTCTGGTTCCCTCCACTCCCAAAACAAAATGTAGATTTAAAGCAAAAAGAAGGGAACTTAAACCTGAGAGGTCATTCAATCCCCCTCTGTCTCATTTTACAGTTGAGAAAATTGAATTACAAAGAATTTAAATGAGGGAGAGAGAAAGAGAAAGAGAGAGAGAGTAGAGGGAGAGAAAAGGTAGAAAAGAGAAAGAGAGGAGGGAAGGAAGGAGACAAAGAGAGAGACAGAGAGAGAGAGATACACACAGAGAGAAAGAAAGAGAGAGAGAGAGAGACAGACAGACAGAGGCACAGACAGAGACACAGAGAGAGGGAGAGAGAAGGGGGAAAAGAGAAACAGAGAGACAGAGAAAGAGAGAGAGAGAGAGAGAGAGAGAGAGAGAGAGAGAGAGAGAGAGAGAGAGAGAGAGAGAGAGAGAGAGAGAGAGCACTTTTGAGATTATGACTTGTCAAGGTCACAGAACCAGTGTGTGTCAGAGGTGAAACTTGAACCAGATCTCTCTGAATCCAAGGCCAGTGTAACAAAAGCTGCAGACAGAAAGGGTTTGTTTAATTTCTTTGTCTTTGGACTGCCTGCTTCTGGCACTGAGTTGGTGCTTAATAAATGCTTGATCACTGATAGATTGATTCCACTCCTACCTCTAGCCAAGTAGGCAATAGTTTTCTCTTGTTCAGACTGAGTACCCCGGTTGTGAATCAAGACTCCAGCACACAGGGATCAAATCCCCACCCATGCACAGCCCCCCAGATAACTGCTTTCACTTTGATGTGCCTCTGTCTCCACATGGCTCCCCTCCCAGAGCCCCGGGTTATTTATCTTCTTGGCAGGGCTTCTTAGGACATTTGTACTTAGCACAGCAGCAGCATCCCTCAGCCCCATTATTTTATGAAGTTTATCAATCTGCTCTCTATTTGGCCCCCTGGCCAAAGTTTCTCACAGAGCTGCCTTTCCCCCACATAGCCCAGGTCTGCTTGGAGCCGTGGATGAGCCCTCTTGGTGAATGTGTCCCCAGAGCCCAGAGCTCCCGGTCCAGGGGAGGCAGGAAGCGAGGGGGAGGCGAACAGCTGCAGTGAGTTCCCTGCCACTAGGAATTCTCGCTCTGTCACATCTGAGGGACCCTCTGCCAAAGCTCCGACTGCCACTAGCACTATCAGTCCTGCCAGCTCACGCCTCAGAGGATGCTGCCTTCCCAGAGGGCAGCTGCCCAGACCATCCTGGGCCCTTAAAGAAGCCTGATCCTTCAAAACTAGGAGTGCAAAGGGGCTGGAAACAAACAAAGCCTGAGCAATAGAGGTAATGTAGGTGGAGTCCTTACGTACTTTACAATATCCAGAGGAGCTTGGGAACAGGGGCATTCTGGGTCTTTTTACAGCACCCAGTAGGGGCCATCTCCAGTCCTCCTAATCTCTATCTGGCCCCTGGACCCAGATGACTCCGGAGGGGAAAGTGAGGCTTTCCGCCTTGCCTTAAATCCAATTCACTCTCATGTCACGACATCACCCCTCTAATGTCATGGTCTTCTTTGAGATCAAAGAACAGATCACAGCAGCATGGAGCACAGTGCTTAGCTAGAGCATGGACTGTCTTTTGCTTCTTTTTTGTAGCTGGGACTGCTTAGTACAGGGACTGGCCCAGGGCCCTCAAATGTTTATTGATTATGTGCCTTGTACATAGCAGGCAACTTAATAAATATCTGTGGAATGGATGGATGGATGGCCTCCCCGTCTAGCATTTTGGTCCCTAAGGAACAATAGCCTAAAGATTTTGCTTTGTCTAAAGTATTCCTGGTCTTAGAGCAGTCAGGATACTCTAGAATTCCTGGGAGACATTTATTCAGGGGGCCTGTTCCACAGTGTAATGGGGCAGTTGAAATGGAGGCTGGCTGCCTAAATTCACTTCGCTATATCTCTCAGTAATCATAAAGAATATTTCCAGTCTTCCCCAACACACACACACACACACACACACACACACACACACACACCCTCTTATTCTAAAGTCCTGTATCTGTTACTGGCCATTTTTGTTGTTCAGTTGTTTTTCAATCATGTCTAACTCTATGTGACCCCATTTGGGGTTTTCTTAGCAAAAATACTGGAGGGTTTGCCATTTCCTTCTCCAGCTCATTTTACAGATGAGGAAACTGAGGCACACAGAGTTAATGGACTTGCCCAGAGTTACTGAAGTACCTGAGAACTCATTTGAACTCTGGAAGAGGAATCTTCCTGACTCCAGACCCAGCACATAAGTCTGTCATGAAGTCTGTCAGCAGATAAGGGACGCCTTGAACGGGCCCCTAATTGCTAGTATTAGTGTCTCTAAAACTTGGCCAGTATACATCCTGGATGTCCTGACAGGAACCAATGGAATGCAGAGTATTAGTTGATAGCATATAAGCTCCCTGAGAGACAAGGACTCTCTCTCCTTTTTGTTTTTGTATTTTGATCTGCACATAGTAGGCACTTAATAAGTGCTTATAGAATTAGAATGCTTCTGTCCTGCCTTGGCACTAGAAAGGGACCTTGAACTTTAGTCATGGCAGAAATGAAGCAGATAGTGACAAGGAGAGAGAGAATTCCAGGCATTGGGGACAACCGTGGAAATTCTTCAGTGTAGGAGACGGAATGCCTTGCGCCATTTGGCCACGGAGTATGGGAGAAGGAGGAGGGTAGGAGATGATTAGAAAGATAAGAAGGCTGTGAAAGACTTTAAAAAGCAAACAGAAGATTTTATATTTGATCCTGGTGGCAGTAGGAAGCTACTGAAGTCTATTAAAGACTAGGGTGATTCAATCTGGCTTATGCTTTAGGAAGATCAATTTGACAGCTGACTGGAGGGTGGACTGGAGTGGGGAGAGATCAGACAGACAGACAGACCAATCAGATGGTCAGTGCAACAATCCAGACTTGAGGTGATGAGGGCTTGCACCAAGGTGATGGCAGTATCAGGGGAGAGAAGGGGGACATATAGGAAAAACATTTTGAAGGTAGAAATAGCAAGATTTATTCAGTCATGCAACTGATTGAATGTGGTGGGTTTGGGGTATAGAGAAAAAAAAGGAAATGTTTAGCTAGGGGGGAATGAATGATTTTCCAGTATTTGAAGGATTATCATGGAGAAGAGAAATTAGATTATCCTATCCAAAGAGCAGAACCCAAAGCAAGGTATATGTTTGGAGTTGTTGTTCATTCGTTTCAGTCATGTCCAACTCTTCATGACTCCATTTGGAGTTTTCGTGGAAAAAATACTGTAGTGGTTTGCCATTTCATTCTTTAGCTCGTTTTTTTATATATAAGGAAATTGAGGCAGAGTTCAGTGACTTAGCCAGGATCATCCAGGTAGTAAATGTCTGAGGCTGGATTTGAACTGAGGAAAATGAAGCTTCCTGGTTCCAAGTCCAGGGGTCTATCTATTGCACCACCCCACTGGTGTGTGTGACTCTGTGTGTGTGTGTGTGTGTGTGTGTGTGTGTGTGTGTGTGTGTGTGTGTGCAAATTTGGGCTCGATAGCAGGAAATTCTCCAGAACAATTAGAACTCCTATAAGTAGAAAGGCCCACCTCAGGCAGAGTTTTGGGTGCACCCTTGTTGGAGATCTCTAAGCAAGGGAAGGAGAGCCATTTCTTTGGGGGTGTTAGAGCAGAGATTATGTTTGAGGTACAATTAGCAATAATTGGACTCCAGAATTCTGTGATTTCCGTGACTTTCTGCCGGAATGAGGTAGTCACTCAGTTCCCTCATTTGTAAAATGTTGGGGTTGAACTTTATGGACGCAAGTTCCTTCTAGTTCTGTGATTTCAGTTCCATGTGGGGTACAATTTAATTGGTCCATGGCTTATGCCCACTAAAAAGGGCAAGAAGTATATTACTTGGCTGGCTTTGATTTTTGTCATGAGATACCCAGAGGCCATCCTGTCAACCTCAAACAGATGCCCAAGTCAGAGCCCAAGCTTTGATGAAGGTTTTTCTAAATCTGGGGTTTCCGCATGAAATACCATCAGGCCCAGGGTTTAATTTTCCTGTCTGTGATAATGGAATGTCGGTGGAAACCTGACTGAATCAGGCACTAGGGAATGTCAGCTTACCACCCCCAAACCAATGGGCTGGCAGAAAAGTTTAATGGGACCTTCAAGGAGATGAGGAAGATTTATGTGAGCAGTGACCCCTCAGACTGGGACTGATAAACTTCCCTTCTCTGCTATTTGTTTCCAAAGACAGGGGAAGCTCCAAAAAGTTCCTTCCATGGGACTTTCTCCTTTTTTGAATTGAAGAGTGTCCTTCAGAGAGCATTGAAGTCTCTCCTGCAGAGAGTATCAAGACAGTGTTCTGAAAGAGATTCCAAATTTATGTCCTAGAAATGAAGGGAAACCAGGGAACTGATTAGCAGCCAAGAATGGTGCGCCAAGTGGCAGAGTAGAGCACCTGGTCTGGGGTCAGAGATCTGAGTTCCAATCTGTCCTCACACATTTATTAATTATGTGATCCCTTTTACCTCAGTTTCCTCCTTTGTAAAATGAGCTGGAGAAAAGAAATGGCAAAACAACTCCAGTTTCTTTGCCAAGAAAGACTCGAATGGGGTCACAAAGGGTTGAACAACAACAAATACCGGGAAGGTTAATTCCTTATTACATACCAATCCCTTGGGATCACTGAGTAATCAGGTACTCGCCTAGAAGGACCAAGTAAGTTGATCTCATGGAGAAGGGGCCCTGAAAGGATTGAATATGCTATTACAATAAAACCCTAGGTGAAGTAGAAGGTAAAGTTGAAGGAGGAGGAGGAAGAGGAGCCAGGAATGGATATGATTAGGCAATATGGGGCTGAAAAGTTTATAGACCAAGTGAAAGGGTTGAATCAGATGATGTGCGATCCTATCACCTATTCCGACAGTGTTTTCCCACCCCCTCCCCTTTCCTCTATATATCTCCTATAATCGGGGGGAGTCCCAGAGCACCAATGTAATTGGGGGCACGGGGTGGGCGCCCTTCCTCTCACAATTACTACTGTCTCTGTGCCTCATTTCCCAGTCCATTGCTGACCTGGGCCAACTGAAAGTGAAGTGATCCAGCTCTAACCCCTTTCAGGATTATGGTGGAGGACAATCTGTGGAGAGAATGGCCCTTCTTCTGTGGGCTGCTATCTCTCCAAATCCACAGGCACCCTCCTCCCTCAGCGCGACTGCTCGTGAGCAGCCTGAGTTCTGTTAAAGACAATATTTTGAACATACTAACTCTGAAACTCTGATTTTTAAGGGAAACCTAGCTACCCATGAAATCAGTGTGAAAGCCCACATCCTCAGTGGACACTTTTGTCCTTCAAGTGGTGAAGTCTTACATAATATTAAGAAATAAGTAAACCCAGAATGAGAGGCAGTTTGGTATAGTAGGCAAAGGGTCAAGCTTTGAAGTTGAGAAGACCCAGATTCAAGTCCCACTTATGATACATATGGGTTGTGGGACTATGGGCTAGTCATTCAATCTCTCCCCAGGCAAATGTCTGGGATTATTAGTTGCAGATCGGTTGCACATATGCAGGAATTTCTATTCTGGAAATTCATTTTCCTCATGCAAGCACAGATCTATCTCCATCTTCCCCCATACTAAAAAACTAAACTAAACTAAACACAAAATTTTCTGGAGCTTTGAGCCATCACCTTCAATCCAACTGTCTCTGAGCTTTTCCTTTAGACCTAATCCCTGCGACATTGAATGTGTGTGCCCAGACTATTGAGGGTTAAACGTTATTACAAAGCCTCTTGGCTATTTGATGCACTAGATGTATGAATTATTAAGAGTTTTTGGGTCTGCCGAGGTCACTTTGACCCTAAATCTATGTTAGGGTTTCTGGCAGAGGGTCCTAGAGACCTGGCCAAAGGCTGCTTTCATTGCTTCAGCAGAACTTACAGGGCATGTATGAATCTAGGATTCCTAATGCTCTTTCTTCTGGATGGAGTAATCATAATAATTTATTCTCCCCTAGGGGAGGTATCTTGGGACACATACACACATACACATACAGGCAGCCGATCTTTGGGGCTCATTTCCATTACTTCTGAACTCTTTCTTCAGAGAAGCTTTCAAAGTAAAACTTAGGCCTGATCTGAGTGAGGAATATTTGTAAACTGCAGGTTGTTTGTGTGTGTGTGTGTGTGTGTGTGTGTGTGTGTGTGTGTAAGAGACAGAGAGACAGACAAAGACAAGGAGATAAAGGGGGAGACAGAGACAGATACAGAGAGACAGAGAGCTTGAACCTTTATCTTTTCACCCTGTTCACAGATTTTTTTTTTAATCTCTATTATGTCTATTCTTTCCTTCTCTGAAATAAAGGAGTATTAGACAAGACTTCTGATTTGTGAGTTTTACAATGTCACCAGATTGAACCCCCCAAAGGTCTAATAGCTAAAAGTGACATCATCATGTAGAAAGTCAAGTTCAGGGAGGAGTTCCAAAGTCTTGAGTAATCTGCTTGACCCAGCATAGCATTAGGTCTAAGACAAACAAATAAGAGAGACTGGAGCTTATCTATTGACTCCTCCAACACTTAAAATGAACTTTACAGAATAAATACATTAAGATAAGGTTGAGCCCATTCTTCCCAGGGACCAGGGAAATATCTTCATACTACTAGATATTGAGGGGAAATGCTTTCAAGTGTCTATTCTTGCTATATTATATCTTCTAGATAAATTTCCCTTTGTATGAAGTTCTTTTCAAATAAAACTTAGGTATAGTTTGTGTCTAGGTCTTTTCAAATCTTGAGTATCAAGGTCCCCAGTTCCCAATACAGGCACTCAACATAAAATACGGGTCCTGGATATTATATTTCATCCCTATCAAAAATATATAAAATGCAAACATTTCACAAGGACTCATGAATCAATATATTGGGATTGGAAGTAAATCTAGACCTGTGATTTTAATTACTTCAGATCCAGATTAAAATGTAATTGGGAAATATTTAACAAAATAAAATACAAATTTAACAAATAATAAACAAAATAACTATAAATACAATGTGACATGGGCAACATTAATCCGTGGTTTTCAAAGTCTGTGTATGAGTTGTAAATGTATACATGTGCAGCCCAAAGGGATCTTTATATTACTTAGTAGCTCCACTTATATTTGAGTTTGAATCCACTGCTCTGGAGAACCCCAAACTGAGGAAATACCTTAATCAGTGAAGGTCAGCAACTTTCTCTAATCTTGGAAACTTACCATAGTGCTAAGACTTTAATTGAGTAATGACTCACTCAGGGTCTAAAGCTAGTATATGTTAGAAACAAACCTTAAAACTAAATCTTCCTGGCTTGGAACCAGTTCTCTATCCACTAGCCAACTCTAGATACATAAAATTTGCAAATATTCCATTGGATTCCCCATCAAGGTAAATATATTTTGGGGGCTACTAAATAAGGATTCCCCCTTCACCTTGGACATTTACAATGTCAAAACAACTAAAAACAACAATAAGGACTACTACAAGATCTAGTTCTCCTTGGTCTACCCCACCAAGGACTCCAGCTGCAAGGGTTCATGTTGGTTTTCCAGTTCATGAATCTATCTTCTTCTAAAAGATCAATACTGGACTTCTCAAACTCAGAAAATTTTGTACTTGGGTTTACCCACAAAGCGACTTGCAAAGCTGGTATTGACTAAGATATCCCCCTTCTAAATTACAGGATCATGATGTTTAGTGAATCCAAAACATTCCTATATTCTCTACTCTGGACCTTAGAGCTCAGGACAGTCCCCTCTCAGATGTCATGCAAGCACTGTATATTTCTCATGAGAATTGCTATTATCCTTCATAGGAAGGGGAAGCAACTTCGGTCCCTTCCCTCCAAGAATGAAGATCTATTAAGTAGTACTCCAGGCTATTTAAACTGAAGAAAGAAAGAGGGAATCCAAAAACTTTAGATACCCCAAGAGACAATCCACTCTTTCCTCATTTCAATAACTCACATTTATATAGAACTCTGAGATTTGCAAAGCATTTAATTTTAAAAATTCTGAACACTAAATAAAATGACAGCTTCCATATTCAATGTAGAAGAGAAAAAATTATACATGGAAATATGAATCTCTACTATGTCTCTACTACATACTTTCTTTTAAAGTAAATAAACACGTTCAAATGTAACTAGTCCTGCTTATTTGTCTGTGATTCCTTCTGGCCTTCCTTTTGTTCTCTTCTTTCTCTCTCTCTGTCCTCTATTCCTCTCTCTCTTCTTGTCTCTCTCTCTGTCCTCTATTCCTCTCTCTCTCTCTCTCTCTCTCTCTCTCTCCTCTCTCTCTCTCTCTCTCTCTCTCTCTGTATCTGTGTGTCTCTTTTCTTCTCTGTCTATGTCTCTGCTGGAGAGTTTAGGGGAAGAAGAGTTCTTTGAGGTCCAATCGGAAATAGAATTTCTGTGCTTGAGACATACTTCCTCATTTTGCCTTATTCTTTATCCCATCCCTCATAGCTCCCCTACATTTTCTGTCATTTTTCATGCTAGAACCTTCCAAACCATATTGTATACATAATAGGGGTCTGGAGAACCAGCAGACCCCATCAGCTGAGTAAGATGGTTTCTCCATATGGAGGACACTAGAAAACTGCTTCTGGGAGAATACAGATGATGTGTGAGGGGAGTGCTTTGGAGAGATGGAAGTCTGCTTTGATGTTCTATAACTGATTCTGTTTGACTAACCACGTGGTGAAGAGGAGGCTTTTAATACAATCTGTGTTTGAAACTATTCTCTCTTCACCTCAGCGATCCAGAAGGAGTTTGGAAACTGGTGAAGGGAGTGGAGGCTATAGCCTTGTAAGTTCCAAAGATCAGAGTCTGGGTTTCACACACATGCCAGAGAAATACTTCTAGGTGATCTTCAGGACCCCAGCCTCACTGTATTGAGGCACAAGCTCAACCATTGATCATCCTACATCTAAACATGAACTGGTAGGGCCTATACTTTGCAGGAACTCCCTAATCTCCCCCTTGACACCAAGATCTTATAAGGGGAATTACGCTCCTTGGGTGTTAAGGGAAAATATTTGTATGTATCTGTGAAATAATTATCACTTGGTAAAGGCTAACTGGTATGGTTAAATGGAAATAAGGCAATAGTAGATTACCTCCCAAAAAGTGTGGGGAATCCAACTTGTGCTGATAGAAGAAAAAGGAGAAATCCAGCAATCCTTCAGGGGACCCCCTAAAACTCTAAAGAGTGATGTAGCTAGCTATCCTGGCTCAAAAAGAATGAAGCCTGAGAACATTGTCTATGTATGTAATCTAGTCTAGCTGACCATTCCCTGACTTCTCCCTGTGAGTAATTTTAGACAAGAAACCATCAGATACAACGACTTGGCAAAGATTCTTCCCTACTCCTTGTAAAATTTCTGGCCCTAATCAAAGAAGAGAAGCTTCCTTGATGGATGAAGTGTTTGAAGCACTCAGATACCATGACCCTTGGAACTCAAAGAAGTAACACTATTTGTAAGGGAGCGTGTTGGAATGAGAACAGTGCTTGATTTGGGATCCAATGGAATTCCCAGTGGAGGAAAGGTGAAAGTTTCTAATGATCTCTAAATTGCTAAATTTCCTGACCTTTTCTCACTCCTCATTTTTCTTGATCTCTCTTCAGCTTTTGATATTGTTGGATTTCCCTTCCTCCTGGATATTTTTTCTTCATTTTTGATCTTTCATGGGTATTTTTTAGTTATGTGACTACTTTATCAGTTTCTTTTGTTGGATTTTCATTCATATCTTAACTAGTAAACATGAATGTTCTACAAAGATCTTTGTTTTTTTCTCTATCTATACTGGGGTCTCAGATTTTTTGGTATCTGATGTTCCTGCCGACTCTGAGAATCTGTGGGATCCAATGAGTTTGGAAATAGCAATCAACTTGCTTGAGCCTCAGCTTCTCCATCTCAGTCAGAAAAATCAACAAACATTTATTATGGCACTGTATCAAGTGCTGGAGATAAAAGGGAAGGCACCAGCATTAAGGTGATCTGGGAAAGTTTTCTTGAAGAAGGTGGCATTTTAGAAGGGTGCAAGAGAACCAGACTGACATGGGGAAAAGTCAGAGAAAATGCCTCAAGTGGAGAGATGGAGTGTTTTGTTTGAGGAATAGTAAGAAAGACAGTGTCATTAGATTGAAGAGGATATGTTGGGGAATAAAAGGTAATAATGGAAAGGTGGGAAGGAGGAGGAGGGGCTAGATTATGATGGACTTTAAAAGCCAAACAGAACATTTTATATTTCAGCTTAGAGGTAATAGGGAGCCACTGGAATTTATTGAGTAGGGAGGTGATATGGTTAGACCTGCAACTTAGAAAAATCAGTTTTGTGGTTGGGTGGCAAATGGATTGGACTGAGGAGACACTTCAGACAATCTAGGTGTGAAGTGAGGAGATCCTACACTAAAATGACTGCAGCAACAGAGGAGAGAAGGGGGAAAATTTGAAAGATGTTGCATAAGTGAAATGAAGACAATAACTCTCATCCAAACTGAGTTATTTTGAGGAAAGGACTATGTAAAAGTAAACTAAAAGAATTTGCTAATTCATCAGATTCCTTAGCTCCGAGTAGTTTCTTTGCCATGTGTTTTCATGATGTTTATGAGCATCTTCCCAAACTGAGTGAGAATGGAAAGCATGACAGAAGACCTCCTTTTGATCCCTTGGCTCTTCTCCCTGAAAAGTGAAAAGGCACTTCATGTCCTCTTGATGTGTACTTTATTCAGAGAATTTTGTTTGCTAGCTAAGGTAGCACAAAAAAATAGATGATTCTGAGGTAGAACAGGGAGCCAGGCCCAGTCACTGCTCCAGGGCTTCTGCAGATTGTAATCCATGATCCACACCCTAGTTCAGAACCTTATCACCTCTTGTCACTATTACAACAGCCTCTTAATTGGTTTCAGGCGTCTAGTGCCTTCCCTCATGCTCCACATAGCTGTGAAAATAATTTTCTTAAAGTGAAGCACTAGCATAACTATGTTACTCACTAGCTTGAGAATCTTCAATAGCTCCCTTCTTTATTTTAAAATAAAATATAAACAATTCTGCTTGCTAGCCCCAGTATATCCTTGATCTATGTTTCCAAATACATTTCCAGATAAACCCCCTTCATGTGTCCACTCCAGGCAAAATGACCTACAGTTTTGAAGGGAGAACTGAACCCAAATGGCTGTTCCTATGAATTGGATCTCCATGCTCAGACTCCCCTAATGAATGAATGGATTCAGTCCTACCCCTGCTGCTAAGGGTTTTCAGGCTGTATTGTTTAGGCTTTCTCTGAGGGGCCCCTGAAATGTGATAATTACATACCTGTTAACACTGTAAAATACAAATCTGAAGCCTATATTCTGGAACCAATGGATTTCCTGCTGAAATCAATTCAAGGGGTCCCTTCACTGATTGGAACCAAAAACCTTCAGAGGTCCTCAGCTTAAGGAAAATTGTCCCTTCAATCTGTCTACTCTTCTATTTTTTATAATTTATCTTTCCTTATCTGCTGGCTCATTCCCTACTGCCTACAAACGCCCTAATCTTCCCTCTCCTTGAAATCTTTCGCTTGAATTTAATGCTATTTTCTTAAGCTATTGTCTGAGATCTCTCCTCCATTTCATAGGCAAACCTATAGAAAAAGCCTTCTATTTTCATTGCTTCTACTCCTTTATCTTTCACTTCTTACTTTCTTGCAGATATGGCTTCCAACTTACTTCCCAATTTCCCCCCCATAGGGGACAGAATTTGCTTTCTCCAAGGTTCCCAATGATTTCTCAATGGCAAAATTTCCATCATGAAAGGGAAAAGAGAGTATTGAGGAGGAAGGGATAGTACACCGTGTCCAAAGAGAACAAGAAAGTGGGTTAAAAAAGATAAAGTCTAAAAAAAGGGCAGAAAATTTAGTAATTGGGTTCTCCTATTATTTGATTTTTTCTTTTCTATCTTTTTTACCAGAGAGTGACCTGGTCCCTAAATATCAGTATTTCAAAGACTGCCCTAGGGATTTTTTCTCTCTCTACACCTTCTTTCCTGGAAATCACATCAAATCTCATTTTCAATTATTGTGCCTGTGACTCTGGACTTAGAATCAGAAATGCCTGCTTAGATTTTGTTTCTGATAATTTCTGGAAGAGAAGGTCATTCAACCTTTCCTCATCTGTACAATGGGTATAATAATAGTACCTGCCCCCATGAGATTGTTGTAATGTTGTAATGTGTTGTTGTTACATATGTTGTTACAACAATAATGTTGTAAATGAGATTGTAAATATAAAGTGTTTCATAAATAGTGAAGTGTCATATATCATCTCTTTTTATTATTACTTATTTTAAAATCTTTACCCAAAAAACCCTAACCTCTAATCTTTATAAAGCCTTAATTTTTGTTTTCTGAGCTTCAGGCTTACATCATCAATTTTCTAAGGATCTTTCCACCTAAAAGTCTCACAGGTGTGTATCCCAAACTTAAAATGTCCAAAACAGAATGATTAACTTCCCCCTAAACTTCTTCTCTAAACTCTGTTCTTTCTGTAGTGGGTATTATCATCTTCTTGGTCACCCAGGTATATAATCTTGGAAAGTCATCCTTGAAAGTCTTCACTCTTCCTCACACCAGTGTATCCAGTCACTTTCTAATTTCGTCAATTATTCTCTACAATATATCTTACATCAATTTCTGCTCACATAGTTACCACCCTAATTCAAACCCTCACCATCTCCTATCTGGACTACCACAATAGCTTTTTAATTGGATTTCAGACCTATATTATTTACCCATTCCAAAACCATCATCACAAAACTGGAAAATAATCTTCCTAAAGCACGTATCTCACCATGTCTCTCAATGATCTATTGCCTTCTTATTGTTGGTTGTCCTCATTTTTTAAAGAGGACCATGACAATCACAGAGATGATTCCATGACATGCAAGTGAATCAGATTTAAGTGAGGGAGGGCTGTGCAAAAGTCACCAGTCTCACTTTCTCCTTTGCAGCCATCTGTGTCCAGTAGCAAGATATAGCTCAAGATGACTAAAGATGACTTTCTAGGATAAAATACAAACTCCTCAGCTTGCCTGGCTTCAGCCTACGCTTCCAGGCATATTTCACAATATTCTCCTTTGGGTACTCTCTGTTCCAATCTAGACAATCTACAAAACAATAAATCAAACTATTATTTGCATTATTTGCTGGATTCCAAGGTGTGAACATTAGCACTGAAAAGTTAGTAGTCATGAGCCTGAATGAGATAATGTCAACATACCCCTTAGTTGTTAGCGCATTAGGACTTATATATATTTTGTTTCTTTCTCTATATCAATACATTGCTCACATTCCAATAGACCTATGATGGAGAGAGCCATCTGCATCCAGAGAGAGGACTATGGGGACTGAATGTGGAACACAATATAGTATTTTCACCTTTTGTTGTTGTGTTTTGCTTGTTGTTTTTTCTTTTTCATTTTTTCTCTTTTTGATCTGAATTTTCTTGAACAGCATGATAAATGTAGAAATATGTTTAGAAGAACTGAACATGTTTAACCTTAATTGAATTACTTGCTGTCTAGAGGAGGGGAAGAGGGAGAGAGGGAGGAAGAAAAGTTTGGATTAGAAGATTTTGCAAGGGTGAATGTTGAAAACTATCTTTGCATGTGTTTTAAAAAAATAAAAAGCTATTATTATTTTTAAAAATGCATTGATCTCAATAAATTTTAAGTTTCTTGAGGGAAAGAACTTTTGCCCCTTTGTATTGAGCCTACCTACCTAATCTTAATCAATATATGAGTATAACCTCAGTCAAACTGAGACCTGTTGAAAACCTTAGCTTAAAAGGCCAAGGTCTCCCATTGCATGCAGGCCATTTCCTCTAGATTCAAATCCAAGCTCAGACCAATACCAATTATGTGACCCTGTGCTGGTCACTTAACTCTGTTAACTTCAGTTTGTTCATCTGTAAAATAAGCTAGAGAAGGAACTCCCGAAGGTGCAAAAAACTTCATAGGAGTCCATGAGCCAATCGCATGAGTCAAATGCTCATTAGACTCTCCCCAAAAAGTAAATACGCTCTGGGTACTGCTAAACAAGCAAACCTCTTCCTCTTGGGCCATTTTAAGGGGGTGGCAAAGGCAGTTAGTCCAGAGTAACTATCCAAAGGAATTTCAGGAGCCAGGATCCTGGGCTAATTTTCTGTTCCGTTAAACTACTTCCTCCAACAAGAACATAGCCCCAGAGGCTGAGCAGCAGCCTGAGCTGTGGTCAGTTCTAACTCTTACCAAGGAGCAAAGTTTGTTTTATAAGAGTGAGGTAGAAGAGCCAAATCTGAAGGTTTATTTACCCTTTCTGTGCCTGACCTTCAAGGAGGAATGTTCCTAATGGGAAATAAGCTACTTTAGTTTTCAAGACCAGATTTCCCAGGAGAATCTATTTAAGATTCAGCTTCTGAACTGAATGGAGCATGTGTAATACCAACTGCTGTGCCTTTGGAGGAGCCCATAATTATCTTTTTGATATTCTGTCAACTGGTACAATCTGATAACTGATCTGTATTTTATAATTTTCTTGGCTTAGCCAGGCAGGGAGAGTTTCCCAGGGTCACACAGGTAGAAAAAGGTAGAAAAAGGACTCAATCCATGTCTTCCTCTCTGGAGCCACTGGGTGATACAATTTCATTGAAATTCTATGTAAGTGTGAATTAATATGGTGAGTTGTTATGATTTTGCTAAAAGAGGTTGATAAAAAATTTTTTTCAATGAATTTTGGAGGTTAAGTGGTTGAAATTATTCTTTTACCTAGCTGATAGATGCAACTTAATAATATCTCTTTTATGAGATTCTTCTCTCTTTTGGACAAGGAAGGAGGAAGAACCACTTGAAAAAGTAATGGATAGTAGACCAAACTTGGAATCAAGAAATTGTGGCTTCAAAAATCTTCCTTGACCTCTTCTGTATGATCAGAATATGACATAGTTTCCTCATCTGTAAAATTAAATTAATGTGACCTATCAAAATAGAGGGTTGTTGTTATCTTAAAAAGAGATAATGTAGGTGTTTTATAGACATTCAGGTGTGATTAACAAATAATCATGGCTCACATGTATATGGCATTTTAGGGTTTGCCAAGCACTTTTCAAATGTTATCTCATTTACCCCCACAGTATCCCTTGCAAGTAGATGCTATTATTACCTCAGTTTTACAAATGAAGAACAGTCAGGCAGAATGAATGCAGGCAGAAGTAAAGCGATTTGTCCAAAATCACATATAGTAATAATCTGAGGAAGTATTTGAATTCCGATCTTGCTGGCTCTAGGTCTAGTGCTCAATCCATTCAATTACTGTGGTATGGTGTATAGTATTTTTTGTACAAATGAGAAAAAAGAAAGCAATTATTTAGGATAATGATTACTTTAAGGATATGAGCAACCAAGCCACTGGACACTTAATGACTGGTTGAGATGGGTCTTTGGATTGTAAAATAAGGAACAGCTGCCAACCCAGGGAATCCAAAAGTCAATGCAGAGGGAATCATGCTCTGGTGAAATTAAACCCAAGTAAATTTTACTGGAAATCAGCTTAGCAGGTTGGGCACACCATTCCATATTTGCTAGGTAAAAAAAAATTAATTAATTACTCATTTGTACCTACAAATGCATTCTTTTTTGCATATTTCCTTGTGAACAAACCCTAAAGATAGACATATTTGTAGTCTGTAATTCATGGCAACAAGAGGGCTATTAGGATGAAATACCACCAGAATTCGTGTCCCAGTAGCACACACAAGGACGGGAGCTGGGGTTTGATTTATGGAACTGGCTTCCCCAGGCCAATTGGACACACCAGACATGCTTTGACAGAAAAGGTGGCAGAAGATGGGGGAAAGAGCAGAAGTAATAAGCAAGAACCAGTGCTCTAAGATGAGAGATCTCAGGGATCAAGTCAGTGTTTCTAGATCAATGGAAATTTGGTTCCAGGAAAACCTGGAACCCAAAATAGGGTTTTCCAGGATCATTTCCCAAAAAAAAATACCAAAGCCCCTAAATGATCTGATGGGGCTGCGTGCATCCTTTCCAGATACTATTTTAGAAATTTACTAAGAACTCAGAGAATTGCAAACCCTGGATTACTTGTTCTAATCAATCCACTCACCCCTCACCCCCACTTCATCTGAAGGAAAGAAAAACTTAGGAATGTATTTTCATCTGTTGCAAATTAAGGAAACTGGAGGTTAAGGAGAAAACCCAGAAACTTAGGGTTATGTTTTCAACATTGCAAGTGAATCTGGGACCCAGAAGCCAAATTCTGTTGCATTCCCCATACATTGGTATTGGAAGATTTTCTTCCTACTCCTAGTTGGTTTTTTTTTTCAGCATTAAAAAAAGAGAGAGAGAGATAAGCAGAGTCAGTCAATCAATGAGCATTTATTAAATGCCTACCTTGTGCTAGACATTGTGCTAAGTAAGCACTAGGGATACAAAAAAAAAAAAAAAAAGCAAAAGACAATTCTCTACTTTTGAGGAATTAAGTTTTGACCAGTTTGTTGATCAATCTGGATAATTCCAATGGGAAGAAATCCCATTTTCCTCCAAGGATCTTTGCTATATGTTTTACTGAGAGGTCTGAATGATCTGGATATCCAACCCCTACTTTTCAGGGGACTTCGACAGAGTAGCAGATCTGGAGTCGGGAAAACCTGAATCCAAATCCAGTTCCAGACACTTCCTAGTTATGTGTCCTTGAACAAATTACATAACCACTGTCTCCCTTCTTCATCTATAAAATAGGAATAATAACAGCACTAGCCTCCTTGGGATTGTTGTAAGAATAAAAGAAGATGGTATCTTAAAGTGCTTAATAAGAGCTAGCTATAATTATCATTATTTCAATAATAATACATAGTATGTCTTTTATTAAGAAGAACTGAATTGAGAGAAGAGGAAAACAAGAAAACCCATATATGGTTATGATGTGGGAGCTAAATTGATGGTCTTTCTTCTCCAAGAAGCTTTTTCCACCTGACTGCACAAGAAGTCACTTCTAACAGCTCCCTGCGATTCTCCCTAAGCCAGCAATAAGAAATAATCTTTGAACGGGAATGGTTTTTCAGCTTGATGTCAGTGTTCAGAGGTACTGGGCATCAAACAATACCATGTACTTCTTGAGATGGAAAACTGTGGACTTCAAGTTTCTTGCTGTATGACTCTTTGTAAGTCTTTCAATTTCTCTCAGCCTCAGTTTCCCTATATGTGCAACAGAGTATCTTCCTCCCAGAGTTTTTATCAGGATCAAATGAGATAATATATGTACAGATCTTAGAAACCTGAAAGTGTTATATAAATGTTAGGTATTCTGTAAAGTGCTTTGCAAACTTCAAAGTGCTTCATAAATGTCAGTTATCATTATCACCTTCTTTGGAAGGACTCTTTCCACAGACCTCAAAGCACTCAGTAGAAAAAGAGTTCCTTTTTTCCAAGGAGATGGATTCCAAGGATGGAATTCTTTTTCAGAGGGGAAAACTGATGCCAGAGTGCTTGATGAGAAGGCGTCTTCTTAAACTTTTTCCACTCGTGTCCCCTTTTCACCGGAGAATTTTTTGTGACTCCAGGATATATAGGTATATAAAATGTGTTCAAATCAAACATTTACTGATAATAAATCATAATTGCATGGCCCCTATATTCAGTTACGAGACCCCAAAGAGGGTCACGACCCACAGCTTAAGAAGCTTTGAAGGAGAGGATCTAAACCTCAAAAAGCCTCTCTTTGCTCTAAATCCCATCATCTATGAATAACTGTCCTTCACTCCTGTGCCCCTTCCTTTATACAATAATGAATCATTCTACAAATCAATGACAGAGTTAAAAAGAGAATCCAGAAGTCCTTGCTCCTAATTACCAGATGACTTTACTTCTCCAGTGACTCCTAAAGGCAGAATCTGAGCTCCCTTCACATATCTTCTTACTGCACACTATCTGGGCTTTCCACGGTGCAGCGATGGAGGCTGGGTCAGTAGCTGCTGGAGCATCATGTCTGCTAAGCCGAGAGACCAAATTAAATGGAATGGCTAACACCTGAGATATTTTATAATCGAGACTGCCAGATGTGAGGAAAAGTTTTAAGAGAGTTTGCAAATTCTCCACTCATTTTGTTTCATAACCATCTGGATTGAAATCTTTTATTAATCTGGTTACTGAAAGCTATGTCTACACAGGCAAAGTGAAAGTTGGGAGTTGACAGTGAGACATAGATCATCCAAGTCTGCATTTAAATAGCAAATCCCGGGTCCATCACCCAAGTTAGTGTTAAAAGATTTAAATTTTAAAAAAAAAGGATAAATGACAGCTTAGCATAGGGGAGTGGGGAGATGGGGGGAAAGAAGGGGTGAGAGAAAGGAAGATTGCTAATGTCTAAGATTTCCAAGCTTCCCATCCCTTGACAAATATGTTAGATCCAGATAGGGAAACAAATCAGCATCCAATTGGCTTTAGTAAGCTAATTCACAAATGGAACCCAGCTCTCATCTCTTTATGTTTTATAACACTTATTACCTGTGCCATAGCTTTGGGTACATGTCTTCTACTATTTTTCATTTGCAAATTAACCTCTTCTCGTCAACTTTAATCTCATTATAGTGCATGAGCTATGTTTTATATTCCTCATGATTCATTCTCTTCTGTCTCCACTCCTTCATCCCTAGGGATGTTTTGTCCTCTTCAGCCCTCTGATTCCATTGGAGTAGAGTTCAAAAACTTATAGACTTGCCTGGGTACCCTAAGAGGGTAGGTCACTCTTGGGGCACACAGTTAATATGTGTCAGAGACAAAGCTCAAACTCAAGTTTCCAAGGTCAGTCCCTCTATTCACCACACCATTTGGCCCTTTCATGGGGACCTAGTAAATTCAAAAATACTTCTAGTAAAGAGGTGTCTAGTGCCTGCTCTATTGTACATCCTTGATCAAAGCCCTGTTGTAAGGATAAGATAGTTCATTTAAGCTTGTTGTCCAGTGGGATTCCAGGAACTAAGATCACCTAGAACCCAGAAATGGAATTTCTTCTAGTAAGGGATAAGTAGAAATTCAGATAAAGAATTTAATTCCCATTCCAATTCTGAATCCCCTCCTGAAATTTGTTATTAACTGTCAAGTAATAACTGATCACCATCCTGCTGGTTATGCAGGTTTACAGTCTAAATGTTGTCCTACACTCCTCACTCTCTCTCATCCCATCAAATCTAATCTGTGATCAAGTGTTTCCTCTCTATTTTACCTTCTTAACATTTCTGTATGTTCTACTCTCTTCTGCCAATACCATCACCCTAGTGCAGATACTTAAACTTAGACTATTGTATTACCTAGTCTCCTCAATTCAAATCTCTCTCCACTCCAATTCATCATCCAGTCAGCTGTCAAATTATTCTTCCTAAAGTGCAATCCAATGATGTCACTCCCATTCAATTAACTCTGACTGGCTCCTTCATGCTTATGGGCATTCTCATCCTTTGACAAATATGCTAGACACAAAATATTTTGGCATCCAAAGCCCTTCAAAATCTGATCCTCTCTTACCTTCCATTCTTCTTAAACTTTATTCTCCTCCTCCCAGTAACATTGGCTTCCTAGTTATTCTTGCATAAGATACTTTATTTAAGGACTCTGGGCATTTTCATTGATTTGTCTTTTATGCCTGGAATACTCTTCATCCTCCTCCATGATCATGACCCCCACCCCCAATCTGATACTAAAGCTCTCCTCGTGTTTATTATCTCCAATTTATTCTATTGTATTTTTGTACATCATTGTATGTTTCAGATTGTCTTCCCGTTCTGTGAGCTTCTTGTAAGCAAGGACAAGGACTATCTTTTGCTTTTCATTGTCGCCCTGAACTTAGCTTTATATATAGTATTGTGCTTAATAAATAGTATGTGCTTAATAAATGCTAATTGACTGACTGACTCTGTCAAGTAAGCCTCAGCTCCAAGTGTTAGTGTGGATTTGCTATCCTGTGATTAGGGGCTCTAAAAGTGGTAATTCCTCTAATCTACTGTTTAAACCAATAAGGCTTCAAAGAAGCCATGGTATGTTTAATAATGGCTTAATGACTGAGATTGAGGCTAGAAACTTCTGGTTCCTATTTGGCCTTGATGTACACCACAGCCCTTGCTGAGGACAGCTAAGAAGCCCTCTTTTAACCTATGGAGGAAGAGGGGGGTGTTCACACTAGGACAAAATTTGACTTTCTTTGAGAAATGAGAATCAAATGGAAACAATTCCTGCCTTTTCTCCATCCCTTTTCTTTAGTTTCTGGTGGCCTTGAAACTAGAATATTTCATTCTAAACCAGCTTTCAGGAAGGGGGTTGAAGCAATAAAGTCATTGCTTCCCCAGGAGATTTCTGCCCAGCTGCGCTGGTTATCCATAACTTTTTTTTTTTTTAATTTCTGAAGAACCAAAACTACTACCTGCTTCTCCCACTTAATTCTTGCAGTGAAGACAGCACTCCGGGCAGGATCTTGCTTTGTTACAATTAGATCACATTTACCCTAAACACTCTTCCAAAAGCAGAGGGAGATGCAGACCGATCTCAGCGTTGGCCAAGGGCCTCTTCTTTAGGGATAGGCAAGAATTCCAGACTTTGTGGGCCCCGGAGTGAGTGGTTTTACTCCTTTAACGAAGAAATCGCTAAGCTTGCTCTCTCCACCTGTTCCAAGGCAAATGGGAAAAACTGGCATTCTCTGAACCCCGATCCAGGGCTCTTTCCACAGCCTCAACTACCATCATTATAATCCATACGCAGTCTGGAAGAGGAGGTATTCCCAGAATATCCTCAGCTCTCCTTCCACAGGGAAGCAAAGGATCTCATAGTATAGGAGACCTTTGCGAAAGGGCTGGGATACCGAGGCTTGCCTCCCTTAACTAACCCCATCAGGGATGCAGGAGAAAGCAAATGATGAGAGACACGTCTTGCCCTCGCACAGTCGCTCACTTGCCTAGAGCTCTGTGTGATTGTGTCGGTGAGGAACCGATTGGACTCCAGTTTTCCTGCGTCTGGTCTCCTAGAGCTTCTTAGATCCCGAGGTCAACTCTTCGGGAAGATGCGGCTTGTAACAAGCAGTCAGCAAAGTTCTCCCGTGGTGCCCTGGGCTTGGCTGGAAGGCTGTCCTGCCACCGGCGCTGGACAACTAGTCAGAGGATGGGGGCGGGGATGGGGCAGGAAAAAGGACCCTCCCGGACCAAGCTCACACTCTATACCTCCCGCCCCACCTTCTGTACACAGCTCCAGGGTCCACTTAGGACCTGGGTAAAGGTCTTGCGGTCCTTCTCACTCTCCGCCCATAAACTGCGCTTACCTCGGAAAATCGAGCGCAGGGTAGCCAGGGCAGGATGTGTCCGGCCTCAGAGGGGTTAATCCCCGCGCGGGGCACAGCCACACGTGACGTGGATAGTTAGTGGATTAAGTCAGGAGAAACACTACCCCCTCCCCTTCGTCCCCCGCCCCCCTTCCCCCCCCCCGCGGCGCGCGCTGCTCTCGGGGTCTCCGGGGCCCAGTTCCCAGGTCCCTCCCCCCTTGGCGCGCACAACTCGCTAGGGCAGCGCGAGCCCCAGAGCCGGCCGGCCTGGCAGCCCGTCTCCGCGTAAGTGCACAAGCTCCCCGGCCCCAGGCCCGGGCCCCCAGGAGGCCTTCATGGAGCCCGAGCGCTGCCTGCCTTATGGAGCGGGTCCCGGAGCTTACCCAGCGGGGGCCGACAAGCCCCCAGGACCCCCGCCTCACCTGCACCCAGCTCCACTCCCCGGACCCCGGATTGCTCGCTACGCGACGACCTGCGGAACACTGGAGCCTTATTCCCCGGAGGCGGCCAAGCCCCCCGCCAAGTACCTGCAGGAATCCGGGCCTGGGCCGACCCTCAACGGCAGGCGCTTTTACGAGGCCCCTGCGGAAGGTAACGCTGGTGGGAGGCTACGGTCGGGCAGGGAGGCTACGGAGACAGACTCGGGGATGCCGGGCTAAGTTCTGCGGACTCTCGGAGCAGCGAGGAGGCTGGGGACTCGGGGTCCCTCTCTCTGCACACAGGGCCCTCCCTTCCATTTATCTTTTTCCTCAACTCTGGAAATCTCTCTCATTTTCTCCCCGTTCAGATTTCGATTCAGAGCCACCCCGAAAGTTTTGTTTGCATTCCCTCTGCAATTGTCTGAACTGGCTCCGGGAAAGCCTGGCCAGGGAACCGAAATCTGCTGCCCTGGGGCTGGTGGGGAGCTTTGAGGGCGAAGAGGGGGAGATTTGGGGCTGCTGGTGAAAGCCGCCCGAGGGGATGATCGTGGCGGGCAGACTGAGCGAGACTGCTGGGCTGGGGTGGGGAGCAGAGTGCAAGCTGCCCGAGATCTCTGGACTTGACTGGTCCTGATCATTGCAGCCCAGCCCAGCCCGGCGCGAGATGACCCGGCCTAAGGAAGCCAGTCTTTTGTGTCTCGCCCTCTTCTCTGGTTCTCAGCTCCTGCTTTCCTCCATAAGCCTTTTTCTTTCAGCCGGGGACCCGACTAGTCCTCAGGTTCCTTCTCCACTGTTTTGATTTCTTTTCCCCTGGCCAGTATCAGAAGGGCCTGGCTCCCTAAACAAATAGCGACTTGGCTTCTAGAGCAATTGTCCAGCCAGTCATTCGACTATCCTCATCTATAATACGGTTGTTTTTGTTTTTTCCCCTTAACTGTTCGAACACTGATTCGCCGAAGTTAGAGTCACTAAGAGTTTTGCTGTTTCTATTTTCAATTCTGTCTAGGTCCAGGGCCCGGGCTTCCCGAATTGGATAGAAGGTTCCTTTTCGGGATATTTGGGTTCTCGAGTTCCTTCTAGGTTAACCGCTTGCTCTTTCCCAGGAAGTTGACCTTTTCTTGCGGCCGAGAATGCTACGGACACAGCTTGAGGGATCATATCTCAGTTGAGTAGAAAGCACCACGTAGCAACAAAAAACCCCACTGGTGCCTCTAGAACCAGAGTTTTCAGCTCTATGAGCTCCGGGCCCAGGGAAATCTGACCCATACAACCCTCGGCTGAGCCTGGTCTTCTCTGTATTCCCTTCGGTCCCCATCTGCACGTTGGATCTCAGCACACCCTCTTGGATAACTCCTATCTATGGTTTGCTCTTTGCCGAAGGAGTCAACGAGGCCTGGATCTCAAAACTGCCTGCTGCCAGCCATAAAAGAGGAGAAGGCCCTCGAAGAGCGTCCTCCTCCCCTAGAACTTGTGGCCCAACCAGTGTGAGCTGCCAGCCTCGAGCTAAACTCCCAGGCCTACTCAGGTCCCCAGTCCGCCATCCATCCATCCCCTGGCTTTGGTCTTTGCTTCCTTTCCCCATGTTGGGCTGGGCGCAAGAGAGGAGAAGGGGGCTGGGGGTCAGCTGTAGGAAATGATTGACTCGTCGGTCCTTCATGTCTGCGTTCTTTGAAAAGTGGCTCTCCTGATAAAAACCACAGTTGGGACTTAATGAGAAGCAGTTGGTCTGGCTCCTCAGATCCCCGCGCAGACAGAGGGGCCGCCTGCTTTGTAAACAGTAGAGGTGGAACAGGTACAGCGGCCCGCCCTGAGGTGGTAAAACCTGGCTTGGCACAGCCAAGAGAGGTGGGGGGCCCGGAGAACCCAGGAATTTCTCTCCCCCGTTTTCCATCCCTCACTACCCTCAATAGAGCTGCCTGCTTGGCCTCCGGGGTCGGCGTTCCCGCAGCGCTCCGGTCTGGGGAGCACTTACCCTTTATGTGGTTGATACAGGGTCAAGGAAGGGCCAGGAAAAAGAGGGAACAATGCTGTGGGCACTGCAACACCTGAGCGTCTCAAAGACCTGAGCCCCTGGAACAAGCAGGAAAGGGGGGAGAGAGGATTGGTTAGAAAATCAGTGTCGAACAGCGAGGATGAGAAGAGATTGGAAGCGTTTACGCAAAAACGAAAATTAAAACAAGCAAAAGAAAGATATCGGAAACGCAGCGAGTGCCGAGACTGTTGGCAGAAAAAAATTTTTTTTTTTTTCAGAGGAAGAAAGAGGAAATGAAAGGAAAACAAAAGAGATAAGAAAATTAAGGGAAAACAGCTGTAACGGAAGGAAAAGAAACAAAGCGGGAGAGGAAAAAAAAGAAGCTAACGAAAGAACGAAAGAAACGGGAAGGAGAGGAGGAGATGAATAGAGAACGAAAGAAAGATGAATAGAGAAGATGCGTGAAAGATGGAAAGAAAAGAAGAACAAAAGGACAAAATAAAAAAGAATCAGAAAGGAAAGAAACCACCGGGGCTGTCCTTAGCGCTTAAGGAAGAGAGCAAGAAAGGAATATTTCAAAGAAAGATGGAAGAGAAAAAGATCGAAATATTGGGAAGCCGGGGATGGCCTCGGACAATTCCGAGACTCTGCCGAGAAGAACGCTCTTTCCGAGGCCGAGGGGACGATTTGGACGCCGACGCGCAGGAGTCCGGAGCCCGGAGTCCGAAGCTAGGGAGGTAAAGGACCAGTCGCTGGTTCGAATTCTCGGGGGCTAGCGCGGCACTGCGGCGGCGGCACTGTTTTGGAGCCCCAGTCCAGTTGCCCAGTGGTGGAGAGAAATGGGGAAAGCTAGCTCATTTCCCGAGCTTTTAATAACGGGTTCGAAACATTTCCAGTCCAGACCAGTAATTGTGCAGCTGCTCCCCATCTGGCCCGATCGGTGTCTTTACAAATCGGGTTAATTTTTCCAGAAAAAAATGCCTCGGCTCCACTCCGCCTCCGCCCGCGCCTGCGGCCGCTTCTTCCTGCTTCTCCTGTTCCCGGGTATATTTTCTCCTTCTTGCTACTCCCCTCTCTGGTCTAGCCTCAGATCCTACTTCTGGCTCTGATTTTCTCCACCGGGTCTCGGATCCTCTCTGTCTGAGGCTCTGCCCGAGGAGGGTAAGAGAACTTTGCCTACTTTATGGGACTCGTTCGAGAACTAAAAGGTGAGTGAAGTCAGGCCAGGGACCTTTAATCCTCTTCTGCGGCCCGGCTTCCAATTCCGAGCTCGGAGCTCTGGACTTTCAGGACTCGGGACTGGAATCGAATCGAGAGCTGGAAGATGCATTCCGGGCCGAACCAGATTAATCTGTAAACGTTCCGTTGGTTCTTCTTCCCAGCCTGGGCCTCGGGCCCCGGCGGGTGGGTAAAAAGCTGGCCCAACTCTGGGGATTAGTTATCTCTCAGCGCAAGGAACACCGGCCTCCCTCTAAAAAGCAGGAGTTCTAACTTTTTCTTTGTCATAGAACGCCACCTAATCTCCCCTCCTCCCCCAGAATATCATTTCAAAATAATTTAAGTAAATGCTAAGATTAGTGAAAATAAAGATGCAATTTTTTTTTTCTCAATCCAAGTTGATGGACCCCCTGAAAGTGTCCAGATCTATGAACATCTTGCTTCGGCTTTTCTCCGCCTCGTCCCTCTTCCAGGTCTCTCTTTCCAGCCCGGAGCCCAGGCTCAAGCAGCCTCCTCCAAGCGCCCCTGCGCCTTCCTCCTCAGAAACCTACAAGATCGTACTGCCCAGTTGGAGTTTGCAGGGCAGAGGAGTAAGCGAGGAAAGCCACCGAGAAAAGCGAGCCCTCTCGGCTCGGGGCAGCACAAGGCGGTGGGGAGAGGGGCGGGGAGGCGCGAGAAAGTTAGCAGGGCCTCTTTGAGCGATTAAAAACAACCAGACCTCACAGTCCCAGAACTGCGTCCTCTCTTTCCCAGAGCTGCTCCACAAGCACCACCTTCCACCCGCACCTTCTTCCCACGGCTCGCATCCTGTGTGCGATCTTCGCTGTCCTTTTTGGGCACCCCATCCCGAGCGGGCTCCCTGTCCGGGTTTCCCTCCAGCCCAGAAACATGTCTCCTCTGGCTTCAGATTATGTTTTTCCACTGCCCTAAAACGCACCGACGCTGACTCTGTGCTCCGCTTTTCAGTCCCTGTCTGAGCTCCTGGCCCTCCAGTCCCTGAACCCTGCATTCCCCTCCACACCGCTCAGTACGTGCTCATCCTTCTACTCCCGCGGCTTTTCCGCTTTCCCGATTTCTTGGAGCTGCTTTCCGCGTGCTCTCCTCGGTTAGTGCGGATTTGCAAGCGGGCGGCTTAGTCCAGAAGGTAGGAAAAAACTCACCAGAGTCAAAGCAAAGCATGAGACCCCCAAAATCTAATTAACCGGGACCTGATACACAACAATCTCCTCTGCAGCCTCCCTGCGAGGAGCCATTCAACTTTTGCTGTAAAAGCTCCCGTTGCTCATTCCTTTTTGGGTTGTGGGGGAGAGACTGGACCGACTAAGGAAGGAGACATGAGGAAGAAGGGAATGGGACTGGAAAGGAAAGAGATTTTGCCCTCTTCCTCCATTTGTCCCCAAGTGTGCCCTTTTATGTTCCATTTGCCCCCTTATTATAGGTCTTATCACGATCTCCTAGTTTATTCCATTTTCGAAAAGCGTCCCTTTTATGTTCCCTTTACCCCCTTATTATATCTTGTCACGATCTCCTACTTTATTCCATTTTCGAAAAGCGTCCCTTTTATGTTTCATTTACCCCCTTATTGTAGATCTTATCATGATCTCCTAGAAGTTCACTCCATTTTCGAAAAGTGCTCCTCGTTAAGACTTTTGCCCCCTTACCACCAAAGGCTATATTTGCGTCTTTGCAACATTCACCCATCAAACTGCCCTCACCAATTGCTGTATACGAAAAGAAATGCATTAAAGTGCCTTCCGAAGAGAGAGGGGTCTGGAGCTGACGTTAGGGGGAAACGGGCACAGAATAAGGGCGCTTAACCTTCGGCTGGGACTTTGCAGAGTTGTAGGGTGGGTATAGTATAGAATTCGGCCCCCAAGGGTTTTTTCATGTCCCTACCGTTCCCTCTCCACCCCAACCTTTTTATGTTCACACTCTTTCTGTGTCCACTATTTGCGATAAAGTTGTCAGCTTATTGTCTTTTACATCTTCTTTCATTTCTTTTCTAACTTTTTCTCCCTAGTCTTTTATATCATTTTTTTTTCCTTTTTCCTTTCCTCCATTCTCCCACTGGCCGCTCCCAGACAATTTCCTGGGTTGCCCTGCATTAGTAGAGGAAAACTCTTGAGAAAAGCTATCTTGAGCCCCCTTTCTCCTGAAACTCTTGACAGAGGAGCTGATAAGGGGTCCCAGAGTTGGTTCCATCTTCTCCTTTGTCAAAGTTGGAGGGAGTACAATACATCCACAACTTTGCTGTCTGATCCTATCTAAGACAGCTAATGTGAGCTGTGTTGTGTTTGAGTGGAATTCCAAAAAGTCCAAAGGTGATAAGGAAAAGGAGGTTTGATTCTTTGAGAAGGACTTATAGAAAGGATAAGCATCTCAGGCAGCTACAGCTTGAGGTTCTTTGCCCAAAGAATCTTTTTCAATCTCTATTTCAAGATCAAATCTTTCCTCAACTCCCCCCCCCCCATATTGGGAAATACAGTTCACACGAATCCTTGGTCTCCTTCAGTATACATCTGGAGCTGGGGGCCCTGATGGATCTCCAAAATAGACATTCTCCTTGAACGAGGGTCCCCTATCCCCCCACTAAGCTCGATTTTTAAGTGGCCCTCCAAAACCATGATGTCTGCATGTTTTTGCCAGGAAATGGAGATAGATTTCCAAGCCATTATTCTTCTGCACATATTCCCTGATTGTTAATGAAATTCTTATGCCTAGGAAATTTTGTTGTCTTGCTGATCAAGACCTCCCCAAAGTAGGTCTCAACACTTGCTCCTGGTTATCAGACCTCTAGACTGAGATTTGGTGCCTTTAAGCCAGTGCTGCTCCTTCTACCTTCTCCATTGCCCTTAGCTCCCAAAAAACATATTCTACAAGTCATTTTGATTCACCCAGGCAGATTCCTGCTTGTCCTTAAGAAAGGTTTTGCCTGCCAATGTTAAGAAAAATGTGCCCCAGTTTGCCTAGATGATGGTTCCATCGGGGAAGGAGACACAAGAAACTAGCAAATGGAAAATCTGGTAATTCTGCCTAGAGCTTTCCCTAATTTCCTAGTCTGAGGCTAGTTATGTGATCTTGTCACCAAAATTCCCAGGAAACTGCCTCTCTTTTGCTGGACCTCAGAGGGGGGTGGGAATGAGTCCCTGCTGGGAATGAGGCCAGTGACAGGGAAGGGGGATGTGAGAGTAAGAAAGTGGTACATTATTCCTATAGCTCTCTTGGGATAGCTGAGAGGGGAACTTTATGGGGGTACTGCTGGAGGGGTGGTCTGTTGTCTATGGGAGTGGGTGAAGGAGATGGCCGTGACCTATTTTTCACCATTCTCAGAAATGGTAGATCTCCACAAGTACTTCCTGAGAGAGAGGGAGTTAACATTTGAGATTGGGACTGCTGGGAACAGTTCCCAGCCTGCAAATGGATTACCCCTTGCTCTTTACTTTTTAGGTTGTGGGGGAGAGGCTAGACCAACTAAGGAAGGAGACAGGAGGGAAAAGGGAATGGGACTGGAAAGCAAAGAGATTTTACCATCATTCCTCCATTTGTCCCCAAGTGTGTCCCTTTTATGTTCCATTTACCCCCTTATTGTAGGTCTTCTCATGATCTCTAACACTTCCCGAATGTTTGTAACTTCCTTTCAATGATGGGTACATCAGGACTTCTGGAGTCATTTGGAATGGAATCCTCTTCACTGACTCTTCTCCTTAGAGGCTCCATTTCTGTTGAACTGTATTGCAGTGAAGAGAGAACCCTGGTTTTTAATTTAGTCAATAAGATCCAGGGATTAGGATGGGGATTGGACATGGAGAAACACTATTGGAAACTTCATTCCTTGAGGCAGAATTTTCTGTTTTAGCTTGAGATGTTGAGTTAATCCTAAGAGTTGAAGCTCAGAGTTTGTCCTTCGGATTTTGGGGGGTACCTGGTCATAATGAAGAATGGATTGCCAGGAGACGAGAAATAAGATTGCTTGAAATCAGGCATTTGTTTCTAGGCAAAGGTGGGGGGTGGGGGAGAACAATTCATCGGCCACTCCTTTCGCTCACCAACCTCCTGCCCAGGGTGGCCATTCCCAGACATAAGCATCAGACCTGGCACCCTGTAAGAGACATCCACATGGAACATTTCCCTGAGGCACATCTCAGTGCCTCTCCCTGGACTCCCAGACCGTCTAGGACCTGCTCCCTGTTCTGTTTTACTCTTGCCTAGACCACAGAGCACATGGCTCCCCAGGGCCCCCTCCACAGGCAGCCCTCAGAATGCCAGGCGCCTACTGAGGAGGGAGGGGGAGGTGGAGCCAGGAGACGTCAATATTCCCCCCCCCCATTCCACCCACAAAACCCCAGAGTCCCCTTTCCATCCCTCCCTTTGTGTTTTCCATTACAGTGGAAGAGAAGGTCTCCAAAGTCACCAGCTTCCCCCCACTGCCTCTAGACTGTCCAGGGGGCCCCTTGGAGGGACCTCCAGAGCTAAGAGGTTCCCCAGCACCCTGCCTGGCCAGGCTTCGGGGACCTCTCAGCCCCCAGCTCACTGACTCAATGGAACTACCCAAGAACAAAAACAAAAAACGGAGGAACCGAACCACGTTCAGCACCTTCCAGCTGGAAGAGCTGGAGAAGGTTTTCCAGAAGACCCATTACCCTGATGTGTATGCAAGAGAACAGCTAGCCCTCAGGACCGACCTGACTGAGGCCCGGGTACAGGTGAGGAGACTCAAGTCACCTCTCTTCCTGTCACTGCCTGCTTGGAATCCCTTATCTTTAAAAAGCAGGAGATGGGAGACACAGAGGGTGGAGATCAAGGATGGGTCAAAGGGCCATCACACAGATATGGGTGACATCTCTGGGACATGGACGTCAGAGGAAACTCTTCTAGGGGATGTGACTGGGTTGTGGTAAGATACTCAAATACCTAACCTGAGAAGTCTGGCTGTTTTGGCGGGGAGAAGAAGTGAGTAGAAGAGGGGTTCATGTTCCACCTGAAAAGCAGTTGCATGGAATAGCGAGGCTCTTACACTGTCACTCTCACTGGTTTCTTGACTTTTGCAAGGACCCAAGCATAACAAGTTTGGTTGACCTGATTTCCCATTTCCAATATTCAAATCCAAGAGTATTTGGTCTAATTTCTTGGATAGGCTTCTGGGAGGAACTAGAAATCCTATGGCCAAGATCTAGGAAAAGGGAAGAGGTAGAGAGTGGGGGAAGACTGAGCCTGAAACTATGGCAACGAATAAGAAATGATATTCCAAAGCTACATCTTGTTCACAAGAGGAAAATGTCACCCGGGCTTCCCTAAGCAACCCCAAAATAGGGCTGGAGTAAGAATGATCAGGGAATCACTTCTGTATTAAGAAGTTCCAGTGCCACAGAGACAACTAGGCAGGGCAAAGCTCTTAGTGCCACGAAGCTACTGCCAGACTCAGGAGGGGTAAGAGGAGAGAAACAGAGGCAAACACAGAAAAAGGGAGACAGAGAGAGAAGAGTGTGTGTGTGTGTGTGTGTGTGTGTGTGTGTGTGTGTGTGTGTGAGAGAGAGAGAGAGAGAGAGAGAGAGGAGAGAGAGAGAGAGAGAGAGAAAAGAAAAAGAAGAGAGAGAGAGAGAGAGAGAGAGAAGAGAGAGAGAGAGAGAAAAGAAAAAGAAGAGAGAGAGAGAGAAGAGAGAAAGAAGAGAGAGAAGAGAGAAGGAAGAGAAAGAGAGAAGAGAGAAGAGAAAAAGGAGAGAGAGAGAGAGAGAGAGAGAGAGAGAGAGAGAGAGAGAAGAGAGAGAGAGAGAGAGAGAGAGAGAGAGAGAGAGAGAGAGAGAGAGAGAGAGAGAGAGACATTGACAGAGCCAGAGAGAGAAAAAGAGGGAGGGAGAAAGGGAGAGAGGGAGGGAAGAAAGAAAGGAGGGAGAGAAGAATTAGAAATCTTCACACCAGGGTCTGGAGAAACATCTAGAAGAATGAGTCAGGTCTGGAGGAGACTAATAAAACCCCTCCTCTATCGTGGACGTCTCCAGGTCCCTGACTTACAGGCTTGTGAGTGGTTTATAGATTTATTATCCCCTGTAGTCCCAGACCACAGAAGGACACACCCACCTCCCACTCTGTTCTCTCTGGGTCTTCATTCTGGCTGTTTGCTTCTGGGCTCTCCTCCCTTCAAAGCTGGCTCTGGGATCCCATGGAGCCTCTACCCCCTTCCCAATTGGCTGCTTCACTAGGGGACCTTCCCATCTTTCCTCTCTCCTCCTCCTCTTCCCTCCCCCCAAAGGTCTGGTTCCAGAACCGAAGAGCTAAATGGAGGAAACGGGAGAGATATGGGAAGATCCAGGAGGTGAGGAACCCCTTCACAGCCACCTATGACATTTCAGTGCTACCCCGGACAGACAGCTATCCCCAGGTAAGGTGGAGGACAGAGAGAGCCTCTGGGAACCCTAGGATATTCTACAACCTTCTCCTCCTACCCAAGCCTATCTATCTCCCTTCATTTTGGCTCTATCTAAGGTTTAGTACTTCCATGGGGGTTTGGGGGAGATGGGTACCTGTAATTAAATATGAAGAAAAGGAAAGGAAAGGAAGAAGAACAAGGGAAGCAAAAAGGGAAAGTCAATTTGTGAAAGTTCCTCTGTCAACCAGAAAAACATAATAGCAGAGCAGGGGCAAAGAACCTAGGCAAGATATTAAAATTGACTCATCCCTTGTTCACCACTGTACACTAGAGATTCGGAGCCTTCATCATAACATGTAGAACTGAATGGACACAAAATAAATAGGCACACTCCAGAAAGGGTAGAATTTCCCAACGTTGAAATAAGTGTATTTATAAAGGGTGATGTTAGAAAGTGTCCCTTCCCTTTGGGTTGGGCCCTAGGTGGCTGTCAGCTCACAGTGTTAGTCTCAGCTCTGGAAGAGAAGAAATGTCGGGGTCCTTTTTCCTCCACTATCTGCTGGGGGAAATGCTGGACAGCATTCTACAGGCTTTGTAGCTTTTTTGGTTGAAGGAAGTAAAGATGCTTAAAGCCAGAAAAGAGAAGATCAGGGATGGGGGGGTGGGGAGGGAGAAACTGGTCGTGATAGCTGCCTTCAAGTATTAGAACTATCTTGTACACTCTGCTTGGCTCCAGAGGGAGAACCACCAGCAACTTGTGGAAGATGGAGAGATAGATATGGGGTAGAACTTCCTTTCTGAAAGTGGAATGGGCAGTTTAGGAGATTCCAGATGGGTCCTCCTTCCTACTCTCCACCCCCAACCAGCTCTGCTTTATGGACTTTTGCGGGAAGAAGCTAAGTGACTACTTGTCAAATATGTGGTAAAAGGGATTTTTTTTTCCTTGTTGGATACATACAACCACCTTTTTACAGAAAAGTGATTAAGGTTCAAAGTGATTAAGAAATTTGTCCATGGTCCTTTCTTACTCTAAGATTTCATGATTTTTGAGCATTTATTTTTATTGCATCTACTTCCCTCTAGTGCAGTTCCAGCTCCCATCCGCCTTTCTCTGTTTGCATATTCTACAGAACATTGTATTTCCTAGACTAGATTTACAGTGAAATAGAAAATAATATGTGAATTCATAAATATCACATCAGGGTAAGGTCATGAGATGCGCATACATATAATTTTAAATTCAATTTTCATTCCTAGATTAAGGAACAGTCAAGGTTTCTTAAGTAAGTTCTAGGGAATCCTGGCATTCTCCAGGGTCCTATAACGTGGGGAGTGTGAGGAAGGGAAAGAAGAGAATATTTCTTTTGTAGTTCCTGAAAGAGAGAGTGGGGAAGCAGAGCCAAGATGGCAGAGTAAAGATAGAGAGAGTGCCTTAGAACACCTTCCATCATCCCCTCTTTCCCCTTTTTTCCCCCAGCTGATATGGAGGCCATAGAAAAACCCATTCATCAATTCTATTATTCCTTCCTGACTCCTAGCCAATAACTTGCTATTTTCATATTTTACTTCCTATAGAATCACCTGAAAGAATCAGACAGAGGACATAGAAGCTTTAAAATTAAATCCTTAAATAAAGATCATTATGACAATTCAGTACAACAACCCAGAAGATTATATAAAAACTTTCCCCCTCTCACTTTCCACCAATTCCTCTTCCTAATTCTCGCAGGGGCCAAGGCATTTTTTTAAAATCACCTTTCATGGAAAAATAAGAATAAATCCTTTCAGAGGAATACTCAGTCCTCTTAGCCTATTGACAATCAGAGCCAAGGGTCTCCTTCGATGTCAAGTCTTCCTTGATTTCCCTAATTGTTAGTACTCCCCTCCCCCCCAAAAATAAACGTTTGTTAAATTGAATAATAAATTCACCACACTTTTGGCCAGGAGCTGGGTGCTGACAACAATTATAATAGGACTCACATTTTGTTTTAAGTGTTTTCTACCCAACAGCCCTGAGAGGTTGGTAAAGTATACCTTGTTAACCCTACTTACAAATGAGGAAACGGAAATTCAGGGAAGGCAAGAGATAGCCTTGGTCCTCTTGTCCCTTTTCCTAGGCTCTCGAGTGGCCTAGGGACCAAGGTGGAGGTGGGGTGAGGACATTATGACTTCACTTTTCCCCTTCCTGCCTCCCCACTCTACTCCACCCCCATCTCTTAGGAGGTCAGGATGTGGGAGTGATATCGAAGAGTCCATTCAGATGCTCACCTGGAACCCTCCTCTTCTTCCCAAGGCTCTTGTCAAGCTGCTTCCCCACAGTTTGGGGGCTAACCCACTTTATTCTTTGACCATCCTTGTCCTGGAGCCCAGTTTTATTTCTCCCTAAAGAGCCGGATTGTTTTTGGGGGGTGGAGGAGAGGACACTAGATATGGAGGGAGTAGCCAAGTGGATGAGATCCTTACTTCTCTGAGTTCGAATCCTGACTCAGATGGCTATACTCTGTGTGACTGGGCACTGAACCACTCTCTGCCTCAGTTGTACAATGTGGTGGTTGTTCAGTTATTTTCAGTCTGGTCCAACTCCATTTATGACCCCATTGGGGTGGTTTGCCATTTTCTTCTCCAGCTCATTTTACAAATGAGGAAACTGAGACAAACAAAGTAAAGTGACTTAGGCAGGTTCACACAGCTAGTAAAGTGTCAGAGGCTGGATCTGAACCCCCAAACATTAATTTAAACATTTTTTTTTGCATTTCAAATTTTCTCTCACTTCTTTTCCTTCCCACTTCCAGAGATGGTAAGCAATTTGATCTAGGTTATACATGTTTAATCCTGCAAAATCTATTACCAATTTTTTTTCTTCTTTTGAAAAAATTTCTTCAATAGTATTTTATTTTTCCAAATACACATAGAGATAGTTTCCAACATTCTTTTTTGTAAGCCTTTATATTTCAAATTTTATTCTGTCTGTTCCTCACTGCCTCCCCCCCAACCCACTGCCAATACAGCAATCTGATAAAGGTTAAACCCAGACATTAACTTTTGAAACTGATGAATGGCTTGTTTTTGCTCTGCAGCTGTCACTAATAATAGCTAACATTCATATAGTGTCTACTCTGTGCTAAGCACTTTATAATTGTTGTCTCATTTGATCCTTACAATAACTTTGCTATTAGCATCCCCATTTTACAGATGGGGAAACTGAGGCAAGCAGTGGTTAAGTGGTTTACCCACGGTCACCCAGCTAGTAACTATCTGAATCCAGATTTGAATTCAGTCCTTCCAGACTCCAGGCCTGAACTCTGTCCACTTTGTGACTCAGCTGCCCAGGGACTCTGCTACATTAATTAGCACGTAACCTCACAGGTGGTGGGTAGTGAGTGGTGGAAAGGACTGAGCTCTGTTTGGGAAGACCTTGGATTTGGGGGGAGAGGAGGGGCTAGCTGCGGTTTTGTCCCCCTCCAGAGCCTAGCCTATAATGTCGGGTACTTAAAAGAATCAACCAATGCCTTACTATGTGCTAAATACTCGGGCTTTGACTTGCTAACGTACTGCCCACCTCTCATTGCAGCTGCAGAGCAACCTGTGGCCCAGTCCAGGCTCCGGGAGCCCCGGAGGCCCCTGTCTGATGCCCCCAGAGGGGATTCCATCCCCGTGCACGTCACCGTACTCCCATTCCCACAGCAATGTGGCTGGTTTTATGGGCGTGCCAGCTTCCCCGGGACCTCCTCCGGGCATCTATTCCATCCATGGATTCTCCCCGGCTCTGGGGGGCCACAGCTTTGAGACAGCCCCTGATGGTGACTACAAGTCTCCCAGCCTGGTCTCTCTGAGGATGAAGCCCAAAGAGCCACCAACCCTCCTCAACTGGACCACGTGATTGGGTCACCCCAATTCTGGACTGCCTCCTCCTGGACTGCCCTACAGATCTTCCTCATCAGATGCAGCCAGTCCTTATTCTTTTTTTTTCCAGTCCTTATTCTTAATCTACCCCCCCCCAAGTCCCATATACAGGAGAGGGATCATTTCTGCCTCTATTAATTTTTAGACACCAGAGAGGGCACATCCTCTACCCCTCATCTGCCACTCTCACCCACCCTACCCCTCACACAGAGAGGTCCAAAGCAGCTGTGTCTACCCCAAGTCCAACAATGGACTGGAATTGTCTTCCTTCCTTCCTTTCCTTTTCCTCTTATCCTCCCTTCTTTTTTCTCCTTCCATTCATCTTCCTTCATTCCTTTTTCCCCTCCTCCCTCCTTTCCTTCCTTCTTTTCTTCCTTTCCTTTTTCCTCTTATCTTTCCTTTTTTCCTTCCATTCCTCTCCCTTCCTTCCTTTTTCTTCCCTCTTCCCTTCTTCTTCTTCCTTCCTTCCTCTCTCCCTCCCACCCTTCTTTTTTTCCTCCCTTCCTTTCTTCTTTTTTTTCTTTCCTTCCCAGTAGCTCTGCAGAGATGATAGGAATTTTCCACCTGCCTGGGCACTTCAATAGCCACCTGGACATCTTAGCCCTTTTTCTAATCTGCTCCCCATCCTTGGGGTTGGGGAGATTTGGGAAACAGCTGCTCTTCCTCCCTTGAGGCTCTTTCTCATTCAATCTGCAGACTCCCAGATTCAGGGAGTCCCCGTTCGTGGTAGTGATGGGGCCTCAGGTAGATGAGGTAAGAGCTGGATTGGTGAATGCTACAGAACACCATGAAGCTTCCATTGGGGGACAGCATTAAGGAGACAACAATAGGCAGCCAGCCAAAGTGGCCCCAACTGTGCCAGTGACAATGGCAATGATACTGAGAACTGATGCCCTTTTCTAAGTGCTTTCCCATATCTCCTCCTGAGTGATTCTCATACTCTCATTACCCAGTAAGAAGGGTGCCAACGAGAGGAGGTCAGGTCGATCTGTTCCATGTTTTCTCTTGGTGGCAGGGACCATAGTGGAAGTCCTTTGGACAATCCTTGGTTCTACAGATGAAGAGTTAATAAGAGACAGAGCTGGGATTTGAATCCAGGCCTTCTTTGGGGCTTTTAATTCTACTATTCTGTTGAAGGAGATTTTAACCATTTTCCACTTCAAAATGTTTCTTATCCTTATTCCCAGCCAACAGCAGGAGAAGAGGGAGTAAGGAGGAACCTGTTAAATGGGATGGGATGGGATGGGAGTGGGAAGGCAGCTGAGATGACTGACAGGGCTCAATGGCATGATGTCCCAGTCCACCACAGCATGAAAATCTTCAAGGATGAAGAGAATTTCATGGTGTTGGGTTTTCCTTATCCCCACTCTCAAAGCCCTTGAACCCTGCTCCCTCCCAGAGGAATAGATGTGTTATTTGGGGAGGCTTTTCCTCTGGACCCTACACCTCCCTCATTCTTGAACCCCCTTTTCCCATTAGTCTATGGAGTCATCCCCTGGTTCCCTAAGGAACTGAAATTCCAAAGCAAATCACCAAATATGGCAATTTTGGTGAGCCTTCCCATGGTGTAGGTCCAGAGCCATCACAGAGCTGTGCCAGGCTATTGTCATGGAAACACCAATGGTTCCCAAACCCCCTCCTCCCAAACCCTGGAACCATTGGTTGGCTCCTCAGTAAAGAAGAGCTATGACCCAATTCCTCCGTAGTCTCCCCATCAGGGGACACCAAATAAATGTTGACCCCGTGATATTCTAACCACCCTATTTTGTAAAAACTACATCCGCAAAGTTTTTGTCATTGTCATAAACAATAAAGGGCTTTCTTTTTATCCTTTTTTTTTTTTAAAGAGAGGACTGATTTCTGATGCCTTAGGCTAAGTCCTTGGTTGTTTGCAATCTAGTATGGGATGTCAAGACACATTCATGTGGGAAGTAGCCATTGCTTGTCCCTCTTTCCCATGCAGAATGCCATCTGTATCCCCTCCCACAGTGAGACCATGAAGCCAGAGTTGTAGGCTATTGAAACTTAAAGAGATGATAAAATCTGGGCCTCTTCCTCCAAGTCCCATAGCTAATAGATATTGGACCTGGAAATAGAGTCAAGGCTTCCTGACAAGTCCCTAATCATTTTCTGATAGTCTTTTCCCCAGACACATACATATTTCTCAATTCTTCCTTCAGGGACTCCTGGACCAGGCCCCAATGTCTTGCTCTAAAGAGAGACCCAAATTCCACTCCTAATCCTAAGAGAAGGAAGAGCTAATGGAAGGACTGGGAAGTTTTGGATCAAGTGCCAGACTTGGAATTGGGAAATTGTCATTCATTCACTTTAGTCATGATCTTATTCCCCATTTGTGACCCCATTGGGAGTTTTCTTGGCAAAGATACTGTAGTATTTGCCATTTTCTTCTCCATTTTACAGATGAGGAAACTGAGGCAAAAAGGGTGAAGTGACCTGTCTAGGGTCACCCAGGTAGGAAGTATCTGAGGCCAGATTTGAATTCAGGTTTTCCTGACTTCAGACCTGGTGCTCTATCCAGTGCACCACCTAGCTGCCTCACATCTGGGTTCAAATTCTGCCTCGGACATGTATTAGCAGGATGATCTAAGATAAGTGCCTTGGTTTTTTTCATCTATAAACTGAGGATGCTGGACTCACTGGCACCTAAGGTCCTTTTCAGTTCTAAATCTATGATCCTCTGGTTCCTGACCTTGCTGGTCTATTTTCCATGGTCAAATCTTCTCAAACTGTGGGTGAATGCCTGATAGGGGGTTGTATAACTGACTTATGATTTATTATCAGTAAATATTTGATTTATATACCTATTTTACATACCTACATACCCAAGGTCCCATAATCATTTTGGGGGTGAAAGGGAATTGCAAGTGGAAAAAATTTAAGGAATTCTGGCCTAAAAAAACCAGAAGGGGAAGGTTGGAAGTGGAGGCCCTAAACTGCTTGATCAATAAGAATTGTCTATTGACAATAGACAATAAGAATTCTTGTTGATGAACCAGAGCTGTCTAAGCACAGAATTGTCACTAGGGGGAGTGTCCATCTGTGCCTTTAGCTATCGATGGCGGAGCAGAGCTAATAGTATGGCCTCAAGTATTAAAAGGACTTTCCTAGGGAAGAAGTAATAATTTGTTCTGTTTGGCCCTAGCCCTCAGAACTGCAAGCGCTGAATAGAAATCCCAGACAGACTTAGGAAACACTTCCTAGCAAGCCGGGCCGTCCCCAAGTAGAATGAGGCTCCCCCCTAGGGAGTGTTTCCTCCTCCTTTGGAGGATGGAAGGGAATGTCATTCAGTCTAACTCTCTCTCTTTACAGATAAGGAAACTGAGGGTTAGAGAGAATGAACAACATCATAAGGAGAGCCAGAATTCAGACAAAGCCCAGGTCTCTGATCCAAGGCAAACCTTTGTTCTCAATATCTTTATCCTATTAAAAACGATTGAGGATCTGTCCAAAGAGTTTTTGTTTATGTGGGTTATAGTTATAGATATTGATCGCATTGAAAATAAGAACTAATTACGAATTTGTAGACTCTGAAAGGACTTCAGAGATTCCCAGGCTGCTCTGGACCAGACTTTGAGAACCGTATTGGGAAGGAAGGTGTGTACGTGTCTGTGTGTGTGTGTGTTGGGGGGTAAGTGGTATTTAGGGTTTCCTGCCATGCGTGGGATGGGAGAATAGTTGGTTGTTTCCTGCTCCCAGACACCCTAAGTCTCAGCCTGTCTGAGCCTCCTCCAAGCCTCGAGAGCTCCGGGGCATCGACAAAAGCCAGGGCTCTTTCTTGTGGTTTCAGGGTATTAACCATTCAGTCCTCTGCCTTATCTCCCCAGGCAAGGGAAAAGCAGCTCCCGGGCCCTGCACCCCTGCGGTAAACACAAGCACATTGCCCAGAAAAGCTCAGCTCGACACTCCCTCCCTAGCTCCTCATCTTTCAAGCCCGGAGAAACCCAATGGCACAAAGCCACACGGTCCGATTTTTATCCCCTGTCAGGTCCTGGAGAGAAATGGGGGCATTTTGGGAGCCAGATCAGATTTCCCGCCCAAGACCTTCCCGCCAGGGAGACAATAACAGGACTCAGGCATCCCCAGCCTTGATCTCTGCAAGAAACAGGCATTTCCCCCCTTTCTTCTTCTGATTCCAGAAATCAGAGTGCCAGGATTCAAGACGGGAATGAATGCCTCCTGGATCCCGATGAATGGGAGCTGGACCGGGGATGTGGGTGAGGGGCTGATGGCTTAGGTTCGAGTTAGGGTCTCCGGACCCACTTGGGAAATGCATTGTATGACCTACAGAACATGAGTTTTCAGAGTTAATTAAAAAAACCTTCCACATCTTGCTTGGGAACTTCATTCTGAGGAATTGTGGACAGAACACAAAACACCAGAATGGGCTTCAGGGCCCTTGGGCAAAGTCCCAGCGACTTGATTCGGTGGATTGAAATCAGCTGCTTCTGGCCGGGCTGCTCCCCTCAGCTCCCATTCCCCTCCAGGCTTTAATGTGGAGAGAGGTGACAGTGGAAGCCGGGGACAAAGACCTTCCACAACAATCTGCCTGTGGGGGAGGGTTAAGAGGTCTTGGAATCTGTTGGGGAGATTTTCCCTTCTCTCGAGGTCTCTGTAATTAGAAATGAATTGAGATAGAAAGCTGCTAGAGCAGCAAGCCCTGGCCAGGATGAGACAGAGCTCCTCTCCAGTCCTGCAGTCTCTCAATGTGTCAATCCCATCTACCCTTAGGGGCTTCGTTCCTGGGACCCCCCTCCCCCCTGCCAAGGATTTCAATGAGTCCAGGAGACTTGTAGGCCCGATCAACCGGATTCAATACAACATTTATTTCATTTCCACCTAAATCGCAAGTATCTGTGCTTTAATGGAAAGAGCCATTTTTAGTGGGAACAAAGTGTGAATGATGGGAATCCCCAGGGACTTGTTAGAATCTCCCCATTCAGGAAAGGGCCAATAGTGGTGGGCCCGGGGGCCTGGCGCTCCCTAACAGGTGAGAGAAAGGTAGAGAAGGGGACAGACAAACACAGACACAGCAGAGTATATGGCTTTCAAAAGACAATATCTGAGAGAGGGGAGGGGGGCGGGAACAAAGAGCTAGAAAAGAAGCAGAAGGGGAGAGGATGGGAGAGGGTCCCAAGTGTCAGGGAGACAGAAAGAGTGACAGGTCTAGAGAGAGAAAGATGGAAATCTGGGGAGGGCAGGGAGGCCAGGAACTAGCTACTGGCTCCAATCCAGGGGAGATCTGCCCACAGCTCATATTTCTTTGTCGGGTGACAGCTCAATGAAGGGAAAGCTAACTTTACAATCACCCACTTCACACATAATGAATATGAATGGGCATCCCCAGAGCTAGTTTCTCAGGCTTATCTCTGAATTGACAGGTCTCCCCCTCCTCAGGTCATCTCCAAGCCAGGAGCCCGACCATCCTCACAGGCCAGGGGTGGGGCTGAAGGGCCTTCCACCTGCTTTCCATTAGCCCTTGGCTTGATTTCCCAGACTGCTCTCCCCTCTGCTCCCCCAGACTTATCTGTCTGGACCCAGGAGAGCTCAACGGCTGCTGGAGTCCCACTCGCCAAGCTGCCGGCCCCAGTGTCTGCCAGAAGAACCCACTTTCCAACCAGACCCCAGGAGAGAGAGGAAGGAGATGATGGTGAGCATGTAGCCGATGGCTCTCAGAGGAGCAAAGCAAGGAGCGTCTTGACCTCACACGTCACTCTTTTAACCTGGAATCAGGAAGACTTGAATTCAAAGCCAGCCTCAGACACTTAAAATTGAGATATGTGGCTTGCAAATCACTTGGCTTCTGCCTCAGTTTCCTCAAAATGGTAAAATGAGGATAATAATACCTAATTCCAGGATGAAATTAAGTATGTAAAGCACTTAGCATGGTGGCTGGCACATGGTAAGTGCTTGGTAAATGCCAGTTTTCCTTCTCTTCCTTTCTTCCTTCCTTTTTTTCCTCCTTTCTTCTTTCCTCCCTATTTTCCTTTCTTCTTCCCTCCCTTCCTCTCCCCCTTCTTTCTTTCCTTTTTTCTTTCTCTTTTCCTTTCTTCCTCCCTCCTTTCTTTCCTTTCTTCCTTTCTCCTTCCTTTCCTTCCTTCCTCTCTCCCTTCTTCCTTCCTTTCCTTTTTTCCTTCTTTCCTCCCTATTTTCTTTTCTTCCTCCCTCCCTTCCTCTCTCCCTTCTTCCTTCTTTTCCCCTTTTCCTTCTTTCCTATTTTCCTTTCTTCCTCCCTTCCTTCCTCTCTCCTTTTTTTCTTTCCCTTTTCCTTTCTTCCTCCCTCCTTTCTTTTCCTTCTTTCTTCCTCCTTCCCTTCTCCCTTCTTCCTTTCCTTTTTTCCTTCCTTCCTCTCTCCCCTCCTTTCTTCCTCTCCTTCCTTCCTTCCTTTTTTCCTTCATTCCTCCCTCTCTTCTTTCCTTCTTCTTCCCTCCCTCTTTTCTTTCCTCCCTCCCTTTTTCTTTCCCTCTCTTCCCTCTTTTCTGATGTTTTTCTATAATGATGATGAGAAAGGATTGAATAACACCTCTGTCTGTCTTGCCTCTGGATTAGGTGGTAGAGGATGTCCTGAACTGAGGTAAAAGGTCTGAGTTCAGCATGTGTAAGAATTTGGATCTCAGCACAATATATGACATGTCCAGCGTAATAATACGCTCCCACCAAGGACCCCACCCATCTCCCCCCTCCTCCAGACGTGCCCTCAGGAATACACAGTCCCCTGGATCTCCCTTGAGGGAAGTACTGGAGCCAGGAAGGGGACTTAGGGAAAGGGAGAGAAAGTGGGAAAAGAAAAAAGTGCCTCATCCCCCTAACCCCCCCTTTGGAAACAAGAGGTGGGCATGAGTCCCATTGCCCAGCTCACAGTCCCACGGCTTCGGTTCTCAAGTCCTCCCTCTCTTTATTTCTTAGGCGTCTGAATCTCAGTCTCAGGGGAATGAAATCTCAGGAACCATTAGAAGTTACAGGTCAAGTCCTTCCTGACTTAGACCTACAGTAGGAACTGCTTCTTGTTAGAGACATTTAATCCCCTCTCCTCATCCCTACCCATTTACACATCAACCTGAATTAGAGTCCTAAAGACTAGACTTTCTGCAGCCCCCAGCCCACCCCGGGGGCCACGGGCAAAGGCCTGACACTGATAAGGAACAAAGGCTTTGGGTGGACTCCTGGTCCCTAAAGTCCCTAAAGGACTGGTTGGGAGACTGGGCTTCCGAGGTCTCCTTGATGTGCTCTAGGGAGGACTCAACGAGTTCCCCAATGGTGAGTCGTTCCAGAACAGGCTAGCGCCCCCAGAGGGCTCATTTTCAGAAAGGAGTAAGGGACCCAACCCTGGAAACCCCCGCGGGCTTCTATGCCCCAGTGCAAGTGGGTCGAGTTACCCTGGAGCCCCAGAAAGCTCGGGCTGCTGTTTGCCAGGCGGGTAGCTCATTAGTGGCAGGGGACACCCCAGATCTCTGGCTGTGGACATGGCGACAGCGTACACTGCAGAGCCCAGGACTGGAAATCTGGAAACTTGGATGTGGACCCTAGCACTGCCATGAACTAGCCTTATCACAGGACCTGTCACCTCATCTACGACGTTTGGTTCTTCCATTTTAATATTTTAGGACTCTTATTGTCTGTCAGGGCAGGCAAGGGGAAAACTGAGGTGGACGGGCACAAGGAAGCAGGAAACGAGGGGGCCAGATGGGCTCAAGGACACAGGCAGAGCAGAAACCAGAGGCTCCCAGCTACCCACAAGTGAAACCCAAGGCCCTCCTTGCTCACCCTGGCAGGGAGCAGCAGAAATTCCATCATGCGAACTAGCAACATCAATTTCCCTTTTCCTAAGCAAATTTCATTTTCGGGCAAATGGCCACCCAATCACAACGGGTTATGTTTTATACAGGCCATACTGCAGAGGCCACAAAATTGGCACCGGCCGGCCTCAAAGGCTCGCAGAAAGTCAGTTCTGCGTCGGAGGTGGGGAAGCTCGGGAAGCAAGCATCCATTTGAGATCTGAGATCAGAGTTCTGGCTGTGGGTGCCCGGACTTGGCCCGGGTCTCATAATTTCCCCAAAGTTAAAGAAACGGTCATTTGGGTTTTTTTGCTTTTTAATGTAAATAACACACACAAATACACTGAAAACCCCAGAGATACACAACAGACCGCACATGTATTTTATATATATATAGATAGGTATATAGATATGTACAGGACATTGCAAATGGAAGGGGAAGCCGGTGCCCCTGGCTGAGGGCGCGTGGTTCTCCGCTCTCGCCCAGCCCCAGGCAGACGTGCTAAGGCAGCAGCGCAGGCCCCTGCAGCCGCTCCCTGGGCTGCGAGCCCCGACAGTGCTTTCCCGGCTGACCTCCGGCCCTCTCCGAGGCAGGCGGCCCCACGTAGTGTTTTGGCAGAACTGGGGGCCACCCCTGAAACGGAGGATGCCGGGGGGAGGGCTCGGAGGAGCCTGGGGCCGCTCGGGCAGAGTCACGGCCAGCCGGGGCTGCGCAGCCTCCCGACCTGCAGAGCGCTGCTCCTGGGCAGGACACTGGGAAACCACCACCAGAGAAGACGCCAGGCCCTCCCTTCCGTCGGGGAGTTCTGCAATAAGGACTTTGAGAAGACGGCGCCCAACGCCGCAGCGCCACCTGGAGGAGAGGAGCCGCTCTGCAGCAAACGTGGCCCAAGCCAGGCAGGAAGGCGCAGGCAGAAGGCGGCGGGGCGGAGCCTCACTGCAGCAGCTCTTCCCAGGAGATGGGCTTGGAGAAAACCTCCCTTTCCAGCCAGAGATCATAGTTCATCTGGAAGTCCTCCGGGAGGTCCACCCGCTGGCCCAGGACGCTCTGCAGGCAGTTATCCACGGGGAGGAAGTCGGGGTTGTTATGGGTGCGGTCGTACCGCCGAGAGTTGAAGCGCTCAATGTTGGCGCGCAGCGCGCACTCCTCCGCCTGGAAGTCCCAGGGCCGGGCGTCCAGATCTGGGGGGGAGGGGAAGGCAGAATTAGGAGGCGCCTTCGGTCCTCAGCCCCGCCCACAGTGCTGTGCCACCGCCTGGCCGAAGAGGAGCCTGGGGCCAGGGGAGGCCACCAGCCTGGCGGCTGCCAGGCACTGGAGGTGGCAGCCAAACCCAATTCTGCTCCCTGCTGCTGGGTGACTCGGGCAACTAACCTAAGTCTCAAGGGCAGGGGCAGCTAGGTGGTACAGTGGACAGAGCTCGGGCCCTGGAGTCTGGAGGGCCTGCGTTCAAATCCGGCCTGACACTTAGCACTTCCTAGCTGTGTGACACCACACAAGTCACTTAACCCCAAAGGTCTAAACAAAAAACAACAAAACAAAGGAAACTCTGGGGCCAGCTACGTGCTCTCCATGGTAGCTTCTAACTGAAAACTATAATCCCCCATGTCCCTGAAGATTTTTAATTTGCTTATCCATCCAAGAGGGTTTTGTTGCCATCTTTGCACAGAAACAACAAAAAGTGGAGACGATGATCTCTCTAGTCTCTGTTTTGTGCTAAGATCCCAAGCCTGTAAATGGGAGGAGCTAGAGCGAGACAGACCTGCAGGGTCCCCCAAGAATGGAGCCCACCGGGAGGCAGCCTCTGCCCTCCCCTTCCCCAACAGTCTCACCATTTCCATAGGCCCAGTCGTCATTCAGCCGGTGCCGAACTTTCTGGTAGATGGCCGACATGGTCTTCATGTTGCTCTTCCGCCACTGGCGCCCCAGATACTTGGTCTGCACCTTGAGCAGCTTGAGCACATAAAGCTGCATCATGGCTTGCTTCACCTTCAAGGCCCGTTTCAGGATGGGAGCCGACTTGAAGACCACCAGCATCTAGTCCAGTCCAAGGGCACCAATAAACATGGAGGTTAATGATCTTAACTTATCCAGTCCAATCTAAGTGGCAGCTGGTAGAGAGCCAGCCTTGTGGCCAGGGACACCTGCATTCAAATTCTACTTCTGACTTGAGTAGGGCAATGAGCCGGCCTCTGTGGGTTCCAAGACCATAAACCACATACATGTGGACCTGCTTTAGCAGGAGTTCTCTTACCCGCAAGTTCCTGACACTAATGGAATGACAAGCTTAGCTTCTGTCCCTACCCCTAGCTGATGGAGAGGTCCATCCTTCAGAATCTGGAGATCCCTTAAATACAAATAAGGTAGATATAGGAAATCTCCAGAGTTTAGCTCGCTGGCCAGGCTCTAGTGACCTAACCTGGCCTGAGGGATTTGCTGCTCATGTGGGGGTACATGAGACAACTTCTAGCTCTCAGGTTCACTCCCCACTCACCATGGTCCTGGAATGCTTCCATTTTGTTAGCTTGTTCAAGATCCGAAGCAAATTAATGCAGGAGAAGAGGTTCCGCCAACAAAACTGGTTATTATCTCCAGCTTCCTATGGGACAAACCCAAGACAAGGCCATTAGTGATGAGACCAGAAGGCTGCATGGAGCATCTCCTCCCCATTAGAGGAGCACAGGTGGTGGGGCTTTCTGGAGGTGAGTTCACACTAGGGAGGAGCTCTCCTGGTCACCGAGGCCCTAGAGTTACACAATAGCGGGAACACAAGCCACCTTAGTGGGCTGACTTGAGATTTCTAGCTTGGTATTCTCAAACACCCAGGGAATCTCACTAGATTTATGAGTTGAGCATCAGCGGGTACACCACTCTGCCTTCTTTGACTCTCAGATTCCTTGTATGTAAAATGGGGAGAATCTCACAGGGTTGTATTGGTCAAAGTGAGAAAGATGGCCAAGTGCTACTATGAACCCAAGGCCCTCATTTCTCATTCTTCTAGCTCCACAGAAGGGCCTTGTCTTGTTGGATGACGGCTCCATCCTTAGGATAAGGAGAGTGATCTCTACTAGTTGGCTCCAAGTTGCCAGGGGCCAATTCAGTGCACTGCCCTCCTCTTTGTTCCTCAGAGAAATAAACAAATTCACTCACCAAACTCTCTGCTGTCAGCTCTGGCAGTTCATGAACCACACAGTAAGGGTAATCCAGAACAGAAATGCTGTGGGAGTCAAGAGCAGAAAAGAGCCCCCTGCATAAGGGAAGCCAGGGGCCTTTTGGGAGAGTACTGTTTGTCCTGCCAGGCTGTCTTGGCTTCTCTTCATTTTCCCCTTTATAGCGTGCTGGGCCTGGAGTCCTGAAGACTCGAGTTCAAATCCAGCTTCAGATATCCTCTAGCTGTGTAACTCTGGGCAAAGCACTTCACTGTTGGCCTCAGTTTTCTCTTAAATAAAATGGGGATAACAGTAGCTACTTCTTAGCAACCAAAAAATACTCCACAAATCCCAGCTACCTCCTTTGGGGATATCATCAGTTCTTATGGGTTCAATTATCACCTCTACGCATAGATCTACGAATCCCTCTCGAGTTTGAGCATCACGTCACTAACAGGCCTGGGCATCCTGTAGGAATCTCAGACTCTACCTACCTAAAAGAGGAACTCATCCTCTCCAACACTGTCCCCTATTCCTGCCCCGACTTTCCCCTTATTGTCAGGAGTACTGACAGCCTCCCAATCATCCGGGCTCCATATTGAGTGTCACTCCAGCTCCCCACTTTTGCTCATCCCACACGTTCCATGGGTTGTCAGATCTTGTTCTCTCTCTACATCTGTGCACACGTCCCTTTTTTCCCTTCCATTGCAGCATCCCCTAGCTACCACAGCAACCTAAACCTGAATGGTCTCTCCCATCACTCAGCTGCCCTATCTACTGTTAGTTACACTGGCTACTGTAGCTCCTCCCACAATATGCCATCTCCCCATTCTATGATTTTGTGCTGACTGAAGAGCACGCCTGGAAGGCTCTCCCTTTTCACCCTTTCCACAGAGCTCCCCTGGACTAATGCAAAGCTCAGCTCAAACCCCACTTTCTGCTAAAGAAAGGCTTTTGGCTCTGACCTCCTTTTCTTCCATGATTATCTTTACTTACATTATATATTTCTTTGTGTACATAGTGTACATTATGTACATAATTATTTGCAGTGTTGTCTCCCTTATTAAAATAGGCTTTCCTTGAGGACAGAGATCTGTTTTTGACTTTCTTTGTATCTTTAGCACTTAGCCCATCTGGCTCTGTTTTTTAATATGCTGTAGGAAAGAAAAGTTTTTTTTTTTTTTTTTTTACCTTCTCCATCCCTCAATTTCCCAGTTAGAGACAATGTCTGAAACAAAATATTCTCATCAATTCCTATGTTCTTTCAGAGGCATCAACATTTAAATCATCTCATGTCTAGCAGACTTTGCTTTATTTAAGTGGAGACCACATTCTAAGTCCTAGTAAGTGGTGCCCTAAGGGTTCAAGGATTCAATTTCACAAGTAGTTTGTGGAAGGCGAGTATTTAAAGGGCTCTCTGGGCTGCTGGAACCCAGTGCCATGGGGTTTATCCACCAGAAGACCAGTAATTGGTTCTTGAGCAAAATCGCTATCCAAGTGGGATGCCCTTCCCTGGCCCTTGTTACCTGTTTTTGGCAGTGATGTATGACATGATGGTTTGATTGAAGAACTTCAGAATCAAAGGGATGCAGTTGGCAAACACAAGATGTTGGGCCATGTACTCAAACTGAAACCAGAGGAAGATAGTGAGGGAAGCCTCTGCACTCCAGACTTTCATGTCACCAAGAGATCATTCACTGGGCAGAGCCCTCGGCTCAGGTTTACAAGAATGGCAGGGCCACAATTTGGGAGTGAGGCTGGAGGGCATCCAAGGTACCTGGTAGACATGGTTCAGCTTGAAGTGCTTGAGCAGCAGCAGCAATACTGCAGAAATGGCCTTGACGATGATTTCTTTATGGCGGTTCACATCCACCCCCAACTTCATGCTCTGTAGCACAGTGGTTCTGAAAACACAAAGCAAACTACTTAGCCCGGAGTCTGTGGAAGGAGCAGTGGTTTTAGACACTCTCACACTATCCCCCTTACTATCTCTGGATAATGCCTGGGCTCTTGGATGGAATCTCATTTGGTCAGAAGACTCCTCTGGAGGTTTGGTGGCAGTCCCCCCTTTCCCCCACTGTTCCCTGCCAAATGCTGTTTTTTTCTCTCAGGACTTCTCTCAGGACAGACTTAGGGCTGAGTCCCCTTGACAAAGGGCAAGCCAACTCACCCTTTGGGGCCTCTGTGAGTGAGGATTATAACCTCAATGGCACCCCTCCCTCACAGGACTAGAAGAATCAAGGAATTTTTCATACCTCTTGCATTCAAATCCCTCTCTCCATTCAACAAGTGCCTAAGTTCAGGCCCGTATCTCCTCTTGCCTATGTTACTCCAACTGCATCATGAACAGTCTTCCTATCTCAAAACTCACTGCATCAGTCCATTCTACCCACTGCTGCCAAAATAATGTTCCTTAAGCAATGAACTAACCATGTCATTTCCTAGCTCAAATCATCTCCAGTGGCTTTTTCCTGCCTCTAGGATGAGAAATAAGCTTTTCTGTTAAACTTGTAAAGCCCTCACAGCCTCAAAGCCCAAATTATCTCTGAAGCTTCATTGAATTATCACTCAACTTCCCACACTGTGAACCACATTGGCCTTCCTTCTGTTCCCCATACAGGCCCATCTGTGGGCCTCCACACTGGCTGTCCCACATCTGGAATGAATGCCCCTCTTTCCCTTGGTCTCACTAAGACGCTCTTTTCTTTTCACACAGAACTTCTCCTTATATCCACCAACTGCTAGTATTTCTTCCCCTATAACCTCATGTATTTATCTGCTTTACAAAGAGTATAGATTCATTTTCTATTCATGCTGTACATTTCTGCAAATGTATTTGTGTTCACTCCCCTCCTAATGACAAGGCCTCTCAAGAAGGGCCTGTTTCCCTCCTTTCACTTGTCATCCCGTGATGAACACAACTGTCTAGCTCAGAGCAAGTGCCTGACACTCAAGCAACTGATTTAAAATAAAGGAGAACATGAAAGCCCTTGATAAATGCCAGCTATCCCTATTTTACTCCATCCACACACAGTGGACAGAGCACTGGACTCTACCTCAGATGTTTCCTGGCTCTTTGATCATGGGTCAGTCAATTAACTTCCCTGAGATTTAATTTCCCCATTTATAAAATGTTGGTGAAAATACTCGAAGTCCCCACTACAAGGAATTGTTGAGAGTACTATATAAATGTGAGTTATTATTCACTGAAACTGAAAGAATTAACCTTCCTGAGGACTAATAATAGATATTCTCATTTGTAAAATGAAGATAACTCTATCAGTATTTCCCTCATAGGGATACTATGAGGATGAAATAATCAATCAATTAACATTTATTACGAAAGCACTATGTGCCAAGGTACAAATTCAAAACAAAAAACAAAGTATCTTTTTTCATATGTAAAGAGCTTTACAAACCTGAGCTACTAGTATTGACAAGATTGAGTTGTTTTTAGAATATTGATTTTCTCTCCTTCCATCCTGCTGCTCACCACCTATCCTTACCCTCTAACGGCCCTCCCCACCTTGTTCCTTGTCCTGCCTCAATCCCACACAAGATCTCTAATTTGAAAAGAAGCATTCTTAGCACAGTCAGGTGAGAGATCACTCCCCTCCAGTGACCTTTATAACTTTAATCAAAACTTATAAGTCCTTACTTACAAGACTACTGACTAAAAGGAGACAACCTGGGGCAGCTAGGTGGCACAGTGGATAGAGCACCAGCCCTGAAGTCAGGAGGACCTGAGTTCAAATCTGGCCTCAGACACTTAACACAGCCTAGCTGTGTGACCCTGGGTAAGTCATTTAACCTCAATCGCCTCAGCAAAAAAAAAAAAAAATTGCTTCCCCACCTGAGTTTGCCGGCTGCTTGAGCCCTGAGGATGCCACAGCATCATGAAGCTGGAAGGAATCTTAGAGATCATATGCTCCCATGCCCTGCCTTCACTTCATTTTCCAGATCATAAAATGGAAACCCAGAAAGCCAACATCTTGTATGTGCTTCCCCAGCTAATCCACGGTTAAAGTGGGACTGAAATCCAGCTCTCCAGAACCATAGTCCAAAGCTCTGCTGTCATGTTGTCTGTCTCCTCTGACCAGTCAATGTCTTAAATTCTATCCAGGGACCCCCAAGCATTGAGAAGCTGATCCTGAAAATCTCCCAGTCATCTTCCCTCCCCTATTACATTCGCAGGAATGATACCTACGGCATTTCCTCAGGTAGGACATCAGCCAGGATGTTAATGGAATCTGTTTTGGCTTTGGAAGTGGGAGCAGCAGCCAGCAAGATTTTCAGCAGGGCAATCTGGAATGGGAACCAAATATTTAGAAAAGAAAGCACGAAATGATCTGGGGTCAAAAGACAAAATTCTAAGGTCTAATGCTTTCTATATCCACTCAGTAAGCTATGTAAGTTCACTGAACAAGAGAGAACAGATACTTTTCACTTCACTATCACTTCAGGGGGCACATATTGAACATCCTTGGTGAAAAAAAAAAAATCACTCACCATGTACTGAGGCAAACTAGGGAGGAGACCTTGGTACAAGGTTTCAGCAGGAACTTGTTCCACTTCCTCTTCTCCCTTTCAAGATAAAAGGTCTGATCAATCCTGGGCAAGCTCAGTTTGCTGTTTGCCTAGCTGGTATTTTATGAAGATTGGTAGGAAGGTGGAAAGACTCCCTCTAATTAACCAGTTGCCTCCTATAATAGCAGAGGAGCTCTATAGCAGTTTTGGAAGCTACTTCTGCCAACTGGATATTTCATATTGGATATCCCATAGATATCTTCAATATGTCCCAAACTCAGCTCATACCTTTTCCCCCTAAACTGTCCCCCTCTCAGGCTCACAATCTGGAGTTACCCTGGACTCCTGCTTCTCACACCTCACCATGCGCAAGCTGAAGACCTTGTACAACCCTCAGATATGTCCATGCCTCTCCTCTGGCACTGCCCTACCCTGGTGCAGAACCTCATCAGCTCACACCTGGACCACTGCCAGAGCTGCTGGGGGGCCTGCCTGCCACAATCTCTACTCATTCCAATCTAACTTCCACTCAGCCACAAAAGTGATTTTCCTCTAGCTGCTCAATCGATTCCAGGGACTCCTTGTCACCTTCAGGATCAAATACAAAATCTAGGTGGTTTTCGAAGCCTTCCATAGTCTGGCCCCCTTTACCTTCATCTGTCACTCCTCTATGTGCTCTGTGACTCGACGACACTGGGCCTCCTTTCTGTCCCCAAAACAAGGGACTCCATTTCCCAGGTGTTGGCATTGTCTCTGGCTGTGTCCCATGCCTGCAATGTTCTCCCTACTCATCTCTACTCCTGGCTTCCCTCAAGTCTCAGCTAAAATCTCACTCTCTAGAAATGAGCCTTTTTTGATCCCTCTTAATTCTAGTGCCTTGTTCCCCTCTGCTGACCAGCTCTGACTGGGCCTGTATGTACTTCGATGGGTACACAACTCTGTGTATTATTTTCCACATTAGACTATGAGCATCTTGGAAGCAGATTCTGCTTTTTACCTTTCCTTGCATTCCCAGCACTTATCCAATGTGTGGCACACAGCAGGTACTTAATAAAGACTGTCTGTCTGCCTGCTTTCCACTTACCCCTGAGAGAGGAGAGCGAAGGTACTCCTCCTCCATCTGGGCTTGGACTTCTGCAATTGAAGTGTACTTGTGCTATTGTGAAGAAAGGAAAAGATGAATGTATTCATGTGTTGTTGGGTCATTCTCCGGAGAGCCCTCCACTGTGCACTGTGCTCTGAGCAGGAAAAGGACACCACAAAGAAGCTGGTTTTCTCAAAATTTTGTTTTGAAATACAATTCTTTAAGAAGGAATGAAGCCTCTGTAAGAACCTGGTCCCAAAGGATATTTCTCACCTCCCTTTCATGACCTGATTTGTGGGGACCATGAAAAGTAATCCTACTGAAAGCAGGCAAGGAGGGACAGCTGAGAGCCTGACACAGAAGGGCAAGAAGGGAAAACTACAAAAGGGTAGAGTCATGGAGAGTAGTGGAGCAGCAAGGGATCCTTGGCCCTTCAACAAGCCCCTGAACTGTGGGCAAAATGATGACCCTGAAGTACAAAGATGAGTTCCCATCGAGGCATTCTGTTTAAGAAGGTCAAGAAGGACACAGTACTACTGGAGAAAATTGCCCACAAAGCAGCTAAAATGTCAAGTCTGGGATATGAGAATGCATGAGCCTTGGGTTGGAGAGGCTGAATTTCCTTGTATTCTCCAAAACCTGAAGGATGGTTGTAAAATAGTCTGAAAAGTGTGTCTTCCTTGGTTCCTATTCTTTGTCTCCCTGTCTAGATCAGACAGATACTCACCAGCTTCAGAGTCCTGATGCTCTCATGAATTGGCCTGGGCAGCCCCACCACTGTGTTTGTGTCACTGGAGGGGAGGAAAAAACAAAGCAAACTATCACCTATCCCTAAGTCTATAATCTAGTCCAGGGCTTCTTAAACTTTTTCCATTTGAGACCCCTTTTTGCCTAAGAAATCTTAAATGACTCCAGGTATACAAGTATATAAAACAGATATACAAATCAAACATTTACTGATAATCAATCATAATTTCACAACCTCTGCATTCAGTTATAAAAACCCATATGGGGTTGGGACCCACAGTTTAAGAAAACGAGATCTAGTTAATCTAACTTTCAAAAGAACTTAGGTCTGAAGAGCAGGACTCAAAAGGATTCTAGTGTGTGGGGCAAGGGGTGGGGGAAATGACCCACCAACACCTTCCATACACTGCTAAAGCAATAACGAATGTTGCCAACACTTACCTGCCAAGGGTGTAGCCAATGAATTTGCTTCGGCTGGATTCTAGGAACATCTCAATGTCTTTTTCTCTGCCATAGACAGAAAGAAGAAATACATTACTGGAGAGGTTAAGATGTATATTTTCTGGATGAGTGTGTGTGTGTGTGTGTGTGTGTGTGTGTGTGTGTGTGGTGGGTAAAGTAGGTGGGTGTTGGGATTAACTTCTTCCTTGTTTTTCTCTTTCTGAAAAAAAAAAAATGGGAGTGGTGAGGGGAATATAATTATTTTTGTTATAGATTTATTTTAGAACCAGATCTAAAGAAACTGTTTAGGATCACAAAATATTTTACTTAAAACTTGTTTTGTTCTTAAAATTATATTGGATATGATAAAAAAAAATCATCTGGACAACAAATTACAAAATTATTGATGGCTTTACTATGACTTAAAGTACAAATAAAGCTACAAACTACTGAACTCTGAGGAATCCAGCTCTGCTTCCATCAACTTAAATATATGGAAAAATCTCAAGAAAAGAAATCATATGCATTATAGCAACAAAGTTTTTTCTTCTGGTAACAGTGTTTCCTACACTTCAGATACTGTTTTGGAAAAGCAGCAGAGAAGAAGCATCTTCTGATGCTTTCTTTTTAAAATTTTTATAAACTTCTGAAAACTGAAAAGTTTGTCTTGATTGGGAAACCTCTTTTCCTTTGTTTTGTGTATTTTCAAAAATATAATAACTTCTGTTATTGTGTGTGTGTATGTCTGTGAAGGCTTTATCTTAAACATTTTATCCGTCATTCTAAAGAAACTCATAATTCATTTTTAATTCATACTACACACTGAGCCCCTGAAGAGAGTCGGGACAGTATCTTTTTCTCCAGGTGTGAGAAGGGCTTCTTGCAAGGATCCTCGCTGCCTAGAAGCTAGGTTCTGCCTAGAACCTAATCTCAAACTCTACTGATTAAGTCTGCCTTTGTACTTTGGTCCTCTCTATCCCAATAAACCCCCTAAGGACTCTGACACATAGTGGCCTTGTAAACAGTCGATAGGAACATCGTTTCCCGCGAAGAGAGCAATCACAACAGGAAGCTCCTCTTGGGTCAGGGATTCAAGACTCACCGAACCTTGGGGGCCCAAGGCAGCCCCTTTGGGCAGGTAAGTCGGTCTGTTTGAGGATGCTGCACAGGGGGAGGCATCACCTCATCCCGCTCAAGGGGAAATGTCTCTCCCTCTAGGCTGTTGTCGTCATCGTTCTCCTCCTCCTCCTCTCGGGAGTCATCGGCCTTATATGGATCCCTCTCGTTGAATGCATCGAGGTTGTCTTGTTTTATGAGAGCCTGATAACAGGAGCAAAACAGAAGAGGAAGAGAGAAGAGATCCAAGAATGAGTGACATTCTTGGACAAAAAGCAAAGATCAGAATGGGTGAAACGCTAAGAATATTGCTGCCCTGAGCACACAAAATCTGAGAAGCCGCCAGGGGTTGTCCTGTGTCTGCCGATTTCTCTGAGCGACCACTTTCTGTGGTGCCAGAGGCATTCCCAGCACCCCCACCCACTGCTAACCTTGTGTTCTCGACGCCCCCGTTTCTGCTGCTGTTCGATGAGGTCAGAGGCAGAAGCGGGAGGGGAGGCCGCCCTCATGTTGCGAATCACTTTGATGCTGTCTTCAGGCAGAGGGGGGAGGCCTAAGATCTCACGCTTTTCTGCCTTCATGCTCTGGAGCTCCTCAAAGCCTCCAAGTGTGCACTACAACAAAGAGTGGGTGCCGTGAGCCTCTGCAGAGCTGGATCAGGGTCTGGGAGTGGGGTCAGGCTCTTCTATTCTAATGGCACCAGTGCAACACATGCTCGCCTGATTTCCATTAAAAGGTTCAGAGCACCTATTTAACCTTCATCTGTATGCAGTCCCACAGTCTCTGAAGAAGAGTATGAATCCACTCAAAGCTAGCCCAGTGGCACCAATGGTGAATGAAGACACCACGTCATTGGGACAAGTGAAATGATGAGCAGCTAAAGGAGAAAAAAGAGGCTGGGAAATTTCGCAAAGTCAGCCTGCCGAGCTTAAATAGGAGAGCAAGCAATCCCACAATAGTGGTCTCTCAAAGTGAGGATACAAGATAATTAATGGAGATACAGGTAGAAAAGTTTAAAATTTTACTGATAGCTCCCTTTTAGTCTAACAAAATGAGAAATTTACTTTAGCAAATGGTTAAGAGATGGGCTGAAACTGGCATCGTCACATAGTATGTCAGATGTGGCCTACAGAGGACACTCAGAGAAGAATGGGGTTACAAGCATGGAGGAAGTTAACAGTGGCACTGCCTCTAATTTGTTTTCAGTATATAATATGCTGGAGTTTGGATATGCCCAATTAAGTGGATTTACAAATCACATTAATGAGTTTTAACTAAAATAATCTTCACAAAATGAGCAAGTAGCTTCAAAAGATTCCTACAAAGGCTTCTCAGATTGAAGCTCATCAAGTGACATAGGCACAAGTGAATAAATAATAAGAAAATTGTGGAGCTAACATTTCTACTAAAGAGCAAAGCTCCCTCAATCATACTGCAAAATAGACAATGAAAATCTAATCAGAACTGACAAGAAGTGAGTCAAATTATCAAAAAGACCATTTGAAATGTGGATATTCATCTATTATTATCATAAATGAAGCCTGTACAGTACAGTATCTATGATGGTGTGAAATCTCATGATTAGGAAGACATTTTAGTTCTGTTGCTAAAAATGATGTCAACCATAAACATGTTTATATATGCACACTTTCAAAAGCTTGGAAGTAGAATTCTGTAATATGTTTAAAGATCTTTCAAATGGTTTTAATGATTTTTAAATGCATTTGTTAAAATATAAAACCACATTTTCCAATCATGTGAAGGAAAGCTGATTGATTTGGAAAACTTACAAGTCCAATTTCTTTTCTTTTTTTTTTTTAAGAAGCAAAGTTTATTATACATTCTCGAGAACCGGCGTCCCACCTGTCCCACCTATTGAGCACCCAATCGAAGGGAGGAGGCATCGCAGGGAGTAGGGTCGATGCTTTTAATCCCTAATGCAAATTCCCCTCCCACCACTGATCCTTATTGGCTGAGGATCTTACATTCTAAACTCGGGAACTATTCAAGAAATTGAACTTGACCAATAAGGACATAGGTGCCCATATTTGGCTGAAATAGGGAGGATAACAAGAAGGGAACTTAAGTATGCCGTTAGGGGGATAGCAGGGAGGAGACTTTAAGTATGTCCTTAAGATAGCAGGGAGGAGACTTTAAGTATGCTTACAAGGCCAGTTTCAAACAAAAGCACATTAACTAAGAGGTGAGGTTGAAAAATAGGAATAATGAAGTAGTGAATTCAGTTCAGCCATGTGTTTCTTTCATTTAACTCTGGAGATCACTGTAAAGAACTTTTTTCAGTGACAGCAAACATTAAAAGCAAGAACTAAATATATATATTAAACCAAGATTTAAAAAAACTATAAAACACATGCCATCACACTACTCTTATTAAATTATTGTTACTGTTATATAAAATATTATTAAGAACACAACGAAGATACACAAACCTTTTTGCTCTCATTAATAATAACAAATTACTAAGCAAAAGACTTGTATCCTTAATAAACAATTTTAAACCCATTTAAGACATTATTCTAATTTTATCTTATGATATTTTAAAGTCCTTTTAATTTATGTTTAAAATGTATGTGATATATCAGCATAGTTTTACAGAATCATAAATTAATTCCAACTTTAGATCTTTGAAGAAAAGGCTAAATAAAATCTGACGCAAACACAATATTTCATAATTCTTCCTAAGTGAAACAACATGTGAAATTGAATCTAACCCTTTCCCAGAGAAGTCAAATCCACAGGCCTGACAGGTTTGGGCTGATCCTCAAGAACTCTTTAAGATCTGAGTGGTTTCACTATTTGGGGGTGATTCCATTTGTCTGTATGGTTGGAGTGAATCACAAGAAGGAAACCAATGGCATGAATGAAAAAGATGAGATAAGTAAACTGAAGTGTGTAAGATCACCTAGGAATGCTTGCTGCTGCTTTTGATAAAGCTCTTCCCACACTTACTGAGCTGCTCACCAACTTTGTGAAGAGTTGGTTCTATCTAACTAGAAAAGGGTAATATCTTGGGTGTTAAGGCAATAGAGTAAACCCTCGCCCCATCCTTTCACCCAGCTACTTCTCTGGTGATGGAAAGGCTCCAAGCTTGGCCCTATCTTTGATTACTAATGAGAGCTCCAACCTTTTGAGGACTGGTTGGCCCTCTTCCCTGGCACCATTCATTCCTCTCTCTAGAAACAGGTCAGGTTTCACTCTTCAGATTGAGGAGGCTGTAGGATGATTAATTCTCAGTCCCCTTAGGTGATATTTAATCAGAGGACATATTTCTATTAACTTTAATCTCAATCACTTTTGCCCCCAAACAAGCTATAGGTCCAAGAACTACTTCTCTAAAAAATAGCTGTGTATGAGAACATACAATCTCCTGCCTATTCTCCTAGTTTTTCCTAATTTACATTCTGATCTGGAGACCAGATCTTCAGGGTCACATTAGCCAGATGTGGCAAATTCTCTGACTAGTTCCAGGCAGGATTCTTACCAATACTGTCTTCCAAAGAAGCAAAAGAACTTTCTTCATGGGAAAGTGAGGGGCATGTCCACTGCAAAACTTGGTCACCATCCCAAACAGCATGATGGAGAATGGCTCATTATTGTACAGGGGAGAGCCTAGAGGCAAGATAAAGTCAGATAAGATAAAGATAAAGTCAGAGCAGTCCTTCTGAGCGAAAAGCTTTGCCAGGGTCCTTGGCCTCCAGCCGTTCTTACCTAGCTCTGCTCGGAAAGTCTGTCTCATGGTCTTCCAATCGGCTTTATCACCCTCACATTCTTGGTGAACGGTCTCTACAATCAGGTACATAATATTGAGCAGGACCCTAAGGACAAAAGCCAGTTTACAAACAGAACAGGATGTGGGAAATAAGGGTTACTTTATCACACACTTGTAAAAAAAATGTACTTCTAAAATCTGCAGAAATACATGTACTGATACATGAAGGATCAAAATTAGATTCACGCAAGATAAAAAACAAACTGCCAGAGATTTCTCCTGCTCGATGTCTCAGCTTCTTCAACCTCAATTATGAAAGCATTTTAGGAGAACAAGTTTTTCTGTTGGGGGTAATGCCCAAAGGGACTGAGTCAAAGGAAGGGGAAACAGTGGAAGCTGAACTAAGGACTGGATGGAGAGAGGGCAGAAACAGGCCAGGATTGAGTGGGAGATGACAATGTGGAGCAGAGAAAGACACTGACAACAGGAAGAATAACAAGAATAGGGTGGCTTCTGGAGTTTAAACAACAGTGAGAAGAACTATTTAAAATTAATGTTGGAGCATTTTTTTTTTTAATTCTGAAAAAGATCTGACCTACGCTTCTTAACCCTCCCAAATTCAAAACGATCCATGGACCTTTCGTCAACAATTACTTATACAGCATTCAAAAGTCCAGAACATTATGTCTGGCCCAAGCAAATTCAGAACATATGTCACTGCTCTTCCTATTGGAACACTGTACACTGAAAAATTCAAGAGTGTTCACCTAACATCTCCCTTTATCTGGCATTTGGAAACTTTTTTTCAGCACATCTACTCCTAAAGGTTCCCTCTCTGGGAACAAGAATTTGCTTTACAAGATAGTCTGACAAAGTACATTTACATTAACTTCACATGTAGCTCTCACCATTCCTTAATTGCTTACCCAGAGTCCTATCATACCCTGAAGATACATGTACATGGGAGAAATATAAATGGAAGAAATGGAAAGAAAAAACATTTCCTCTGACTCCCATTGTGGTTAATTTCCCAACCCAAGCTAAAACTGCATTAGCCTCAGGCTTGCCAAACCCTCATCAAAAAGAACAGGCAGGAAAGCTCACCTCAGGTCAGTGCTATCAGCGAGGGAGATGGCAGGCTTCCTCACAGCATTGCTACAAGCTGCACTGTTGCTAAAACAAGAGAGAGTCAGATTCCTAAGGGTGGTACTCCCCTAGTTGCTGAAGTTACAGAATTCAAATAATGGCAACTTTTAGGGTGTTAATCAGTTAGATTACCATATGGGCCAAGTTAGCTTTAATTATTAATTTTATTATTTTAGTCATGTATCAGCCAAGTTAGACTCAAATTCCTGAATCTGGCAAAGCAAATGTAGTCACAGAGGCTAGAGGCAAGCCCATTTCAGGTTATATGGTAGGTATTTGCCTCTTTTCTTTTTTTTATGGGGGAAATTATTGAGCAAATATAACATCAGGCATTCTACAAGTTCTGAAGATCTGAATCAGGATTTTCCTTCTGGTGTTTCACAGGAATGAGTAAAGGCTAGATTGAAGTCATTCTTTGAGACTGATAGTCTAAACCCAAGTCACAGCTCATCGGGGTTCTCAATGCTCCAGAACCAGGGGAAAATGTCATTGGGAAATAGTTATAACAAAAACACAACAGAACACAGATTGTGTTAATATGTGGTTTTCCAAGTCAACGAGCCAATGAGGGTTCTTTTACATGCTCTTCCTTTATTTAAATCCCAGATAAAAGTGCTTACTCTATCTCCATGTTCAGGAGCTCCACCAAAGCATTGAACGTGCCCACTTCTAGGAGCAGGAATACATTGTACCTCGACCACGACTGAACTTCAGATTCAGAGGTGCATTCGCCAAAGGTACCTAGGTGCACATATACAGGACACAGGTTATCTCTGACTCCAAGCTGCCTCCACTGGATTACTATAATGTAAAGAAGGCACATGCCCGCTGAGGGTACCTCACTGACCTTGGGCGACATAGAGGATTGCTCGGGCCACTTTGAGTCTCTTCTCCCGGGCAGTGACTTCTAAGCCATCCAGGAGCCTCATGGCATGGGTACGATGCTGGTTAATATCAAGTTCGGTCCACTTTTTATCTGCCACTGTCAAGAAAAATTCCTAGTTAGCCTAAAGGCTGAAAAGCCAAGTTCTTTGGAGTGTGTATCTTCAACATGGTATGTCAGGATGACCGACAAGACCAGAAGTGACAAAGAACATAAGGAGAAGTTATTCCCTGTGTAGAGAAGAAGCTCAGTATGGCTAGCCTAAAGTTATATAAACGTCCAAGCGGAGAAAGGCTGATTTTTTTCACCATGAGCAAAATGGATACAAAACAGCAGGTAGGTGGAACAGTGCCTATAACACGGGGCCCAGAGTCAGGAAGACTTAAGTTCAAATATGGCCTCAGACACATACTACCTATGTAACCTGGGGAATTCACTTAACCTATTTGTCTCAGTTTCTTCATGTGAAATGAACTGCAAAAGGAAATGGCAAAATCACTCCATACCTTTGCCAAGAAAATCTCAAATGGGACCATGAAGAGCCAGACACAATTGAAACAATTGAATATAAACAGAAATTTTAAAATGTATTTTTACAATATGCTAACTTTTTTTTTTAATTAAAGCTTTTTATTTACAAAACATAGGCATGGGTAATTTTTCAACATTGACCCTTACAAAATCTTTTGTTGCAAATTTTCCCCTTCTTCCCCCCACTCCTCCCCTAGATGGCAGGTAGTCCTATACATGTTAAATATGTTAAAATATATATTAAATCCAATATATGCATACATATTTATGCAGTTATCTTGCTTATGCTAATCTTTTAAAGTCCCTCCCAAAGTGTATCAGAGCAGTAAATTAAATAAGGCCCAGCTCAGTCACTGACTGGTAGGTAACTTGGGAGGTTATGTATTCTGAGGCCTGAAGCTAGAGATGATTATAGAAAACATAATTTACTACAGCCCTTAGGAAACAGGCTGAATGGAAAACAAGGATAAGGAGGGAGAAAAATCATCTCACCATGGATCCTGAAGTCTTCTTCAAAGCATTTTCGGTTCATGAGAAATTCAGGTCCTTCAGTATAACTATAAAGTTCTGTCAGAAACAAAAATTATTAGCTACAGCTCTGTTTCAACAATTCAAGAGAAAAGAGAAACAACACAGGTTCATGTTGTGATCCTTTTTTTTTTTTTTAATAATGCAAATTGAACTAGGCCACTTAGTATTGGGTACTTTTAGTTTTCCTCATTTGAAAAATGGAGGGAGACAGCATAGATTTGCCTCAAATTTGATTTGAAAAGTTTAAGTATCATCAGATGCTGATACTATACTAAATTAAGCTTTTCACATCCTCACTTCCAACTAGCCTCGTCAGAGGCTAATAGCAGGTTTGGAATTAGTCTCTTCAAGGTAAAAGCAATTTCTTCTATGTTCAATGCATTATTAGTGATTGCTAAGTGTCACAGGCCATCCTTCACATATATGATTCATTACAGTAGAGTTGTTTTTCTAGCAGTGTAGATGCCTTTGACTGATTCAAGACTCCTAGCTTGAGATATGACACACTCATCTCTAAGCAGGCTGATTATTGTGATCATCAGCTCTTGTGGATTCAAATGTCATCTTAACACAGATGATTCTCAGATCTATTCATCCAGTCCTGATCACTAGTCTCACATCTCCAGAGAGGCTTACTGAACCTTCTGAACTGAATATCCAATAAACATCTTAAACTCAACATTTCCAAAAGTGAACTCATTATCTTTTCCTCAAGACTACCCCTCTTCCACTTTTATTGAGCATTTTTACAGCACTTTAAGGTTTACAAAGCATTTTACAAATAATGTCTCAATTTATCTTCATAACACCTCTGCAAAGTAGGTGCTATTGTTATCCTCATTTACAGAGGAGGAAATCAGAGGCAAACAGTAGTTACAGGACTTGCCCAGGATCACACAACTGGTTAAGCGTCTGAGGCCAGATTTTAATTCAAGTAGTCATTTTCTTCTTTATTCATTTAGCTCCCCAGATATGCAAACTTATTACTGCTAATGGCAGCTCCATCTTCCCAGTCAGCCAGGCTCCCAGCCTAATCTCCTTCCCATCCCCAGGTCCAATCATGCTGTCCTGTCAATGCCATCTTCACGTATCTCTGGTATGAGGCCTCTCCTTCCCTCTGACACTGGTCCCTTCTCTCCCCACCTCCATTCTCTCCCCTACTCAGCTGCCAAAGTTATTTTTGTAAAGAGCAGATATCTAACCATGTCATGCCTACCCCCCTCAATAACCCAAGTAGCTCCTTATTATCTCCAGAATCAAAGAAAAGATGCTGTTTGGCTTTTAGATCCTTCATAATCTGGCTCCTTGTTATCTTTTCAGTCTGCTTACATTCTTCTGCCCTCCATGTCTTTTCTGATCTCATGGCACTGGCTTTGCTTTTCCTCAAACACTTCAGTCCATCTCTGCATTTTCAATGGCTTCTCCCCATGCTGATCCTATCCCCACTTCCTTCAGTCTCAGTTAAAATATCATCTTCTATACCAACCCTTTCCATCTCCCCTGTACACCCTGCTCCTCTCACTCCCACCCTTCCCCACCTAACAGTTCCTTTCCTCTGGGGAGACCTCCAAATTTATCCTTTATTAATGTTCTATGTACACTGTTGTTTGTATGATATCTCCCCCATTAGATTGTAAGCTCCTTCATGTCACAGGCTATTTTTGTTTTTCTTTGTATCCCTGGTAAACATTTAGCACAATGCTTGATCCAGAGAAAGTGCTATTTAATAACCTGTTGACTGACTTGAGGGATATAGTCTGCTGGTTTCAATGGCAAGGTCTAGCTGGCTTAAATACCCACAGATCTTAAGAAGAGTAAAGCAATAATTAATATTCATGTTAACTGGGAGCCATGACATACTTAGTGTCTGACTCAAATAACTAAATATTGTCCCAAAACATTAAAAACATTTATTCAAGCATTTATTCATGTCAAGTCTATGCTCACATCACTAAGTATTTAAAGTCAGGAGAAAGTTTCCAACAAATAAGAAAAGTTATCCTTTACCTGAGAGCTCTGCAGCCCACTTATCTGTATCAGCATATTCAAATTCTAGGTCTGGGGACTCAGAATAGCCCTGTGGAGAGAAATAGATATTTTAACTTAAAGGGCATTTCTATATTCTAAGTACATTTAAAATGGAAAAACATAAATCTTCCTAAAAGTCACTCAAGTGATATAGTTACACAATCTCTTGTGGTTTATAGATACACCTAATGCTTATCACAAAACCTCTAACAAAACTCACATGTGTACAGAATTATTTCTGCCACAGGCCCTGAAATTTTAGAAAGCTTTTTTCTACCTTATTCAGCAGGGAAACATATAATGAAGTATTTTAATCTCATGTGCTCCTGAGATCTGATTGATAGAAACACAGCAGCAATCACACAGAAAGACTGCTGGATAGAACTCAATATTCAAAGTACAGAAGAAAAAAATGTCAATAGACTGCAGAGAGTTAAGCTAGCTGACAGATGTGGACTGAGCATCTTATGTGGGAAGCTAGAGGGGGATGAAAAGAAACAAGCTTCCCACACTCACTTTTAGTCTAGTTGGAGATAAAACACATAGGAGAAATGACAAGGCAAATGTTAAATTATAAATAACAAGCAGAAGTTACCTACTTATTAATTACCTATTTATATAGTAAGTCCAAACATAGTTAACATTTATACAGTGCTTTAAAGTTTGCAAATATTTTACATATATTATCTCATTTGAACAACCATACATGCTAAGTCTGATATATTAATGAGACTTAGTTTCCTTATCTGTGAGATAGAAAAATCAGTATTTTTCACTAACTCCTCACAAGTTTTTGTAAGAAAAGAAACTGTAAAGCACTATATTAATTATATTAACATGTTATAATCAATACTTATGTCTCCAACAGAGCTACAGAGATTCTACTATGTTGCCAAGTGTTTAATTAAATGCCTACTAACTACAGTCCCAGGCAATATGTTTGGTATTAGGAATATAAAGACAAAATAAATAGTTCCTGATCTCAAGAGTTTATGTTTGGGGGAAAGGGAGACTATGCACATATATAAGTACATACAAAATAAATTAACTAGCAACTGGGCAAATCAGACTTTCTGTCAGAAGACTGAATTTGGACTCTGAGTTTTGATGGAAATGAGGAATTCAGAAAAGCAAAGAGAAGTTGATGCATTCTATGCATGGAGTGCTTTTGGGGACAAAGGTAGGGAGAAGGAAGATGGGAAAGAAAGGTGAAGTCTGGCTGGATTGAAGAGTTGAAAAGGAGCTATAAAAAGAAGAATGGGCAAATAGGTTGGGATCAGGTTGTGAAGGGCTTTAAATACCAAATAGAGGAATTTGTAGTTGATCCTAAAGACAACAGAAAGGTGTTGGAGGTTACTGAGTGACATGCTAAGACTTCTCCTTTAAGAAAATCACTGGCAACTGTCTGAAGTATGGAGACTTGAGAATAGGAAGACTAACTGGCCCACTGCAATAATCTAGGCCAGAGGTAATGGATGAGGGTCTGAACTAGAAAGATTCCATGAGTAGAGGAAGGAGATCAGATGAGATTTATGTTGTAGCCACAGAAACGAAGATTTAGCAAGTTAACAGATCTGTGAGGTACAAGAGAGAGAATCTGAGGTTAATGCCAGGACTGTGAATGAGAGTGAATGGGAGAATGGCCCTGTATTCAGGAGCAGCTTTTGGAGTTCAAACTCTAATAACTTTCAAACAAATCTGAAAAAGATGGAAACTATTAGTAAATGAGAAAAGGTATCTATCTAGTTTAGATATCTTTACTACTTTTAGATATATGTGTCCAGACTTTGCTGACAAATTTGTGTAATTCTGCCTCATTTAAATCCAATTCATCCATGAATCAAGACATCACCCCATGGTGACACCTCTTTGAAATGAAGGACAAATAAGAGCAACAATATTTGTCTCCCAATTGTCCAAGCTTCTCTCTACTGAATTTTAGTAAAAAAAAAAAAAACTGAGGCACATAGAGCAAGCTTTGATAAACACTTCCGTCTAACTAGGGAGATAGGATCTTGCTTCTGAATTATGATGACATCTAATCTACTATTATAAAGCTCATTCCAACAACCTCTTCTCAGGCTGAGTTCTTTCTGAATTTTGTAGAGACAGAACTCGTCTTCTCCTTCCTGAAGGAGACTTTCTATGACCTCAAATTCTCTTTCTACACTACTTCTCAGAGGATTTTACTTTCTGCATTGGCACAGCTTTCTCCTCCACTTGGGTAAACGTGAGGTCACAGGAATCCGAGCTGGAGAGTACCTTTAGAGATGATTAAATTTAACCCCCCTTTTAAAATGAGGAAACCAGGGCCAAGAGAAATGAAAAGACTTAATCTGAGTAAGCTCATATTAGCTTGAGTAGTAGAAATGGCTTGCAAACTTAGGTCCTTGAACTTGGATTTTTCCCAAATTGCCTCTTCGGTGTCTCCCCCAAGGATCTTCATTTCTACATACTTATCTACTCCTTTGACTTTAGCTATCACCTTTATGGGATAATTCAAAATCTCTTTTTAGTTAAAGAAATCTTGGACCAGTTTTCAGCTCTCTTCTTGACATCTCTAAATCAATGTCTTCTTAGCATATAATATTCTCTCTAAAATGTAATATTCTCTTGTTGGGGTTTTCTTGAGGTTCTCTGGGAGCAGCCTTTGTTTCAGTTCAGTAATCATCATAAGTGTAGCCAGGAATTAAAGTCCAAATCCTTTATTATCTCTTTCCAAGTCTTGTCTCCTTTCCTGTGGCCCAGTTAGCTTTCTTATTGTCCAGATCCTTTATTATATCCTTCCTGGGGCTGTGCAGCTTTCTGGAGAGCCCAGTCTGGCTTTGGTTTTGAGATCTTGAGCTCCTGCCTGCCTTCTCTGGCTTGTGAATGTTCCCGATTTTCAAGAGTTTGTGCTTCAGTCTCCAGCCAAAACAAAAGTGAAAGATGGAATGAATCTGTCTCAGCCTCCGAGAGCTTCTAGTGCACTTGTTCTCTTTGGCCCTGGAAGCTTCTTGCTTATATGCTCCACACTGAGTACAAACCAATTAATATATTACTAGGAAACCATTATTTGATGTAGAATTAAATCAATGCTAAACTGGATTTAACCACTGTCTCCTCAATTCCACTTAGTACCTTGTTTCAAGTTCTGGCCCACAACAATTCCTTGTAGGATTAAATCAATCATACTGAACCATATTAAATTAGACAATTATTGTCTCTATCAATTACACTGACTTAAAACCTTGTAAGAATCCTTTGTTTCAAGTTCAGAGTTCTGGCCCATAACATCAGCACCTCAAACAATGTATCTGAAAATACAGTTTTTTTTTTTTTCTCTCCTCCTCTTGACATCTCTAAATCAATGTACTCTTAGCACTTCAAACTCAATGTATCTGAAAAGACTCACTTTTTTTTTCTCTCCTCTCAAGAATATAAGTTCCTCCTCTTACTTCTCTATTCTAATGGACATATAAATCTCCTAGCTATTCAAAGTTCAAAAATCAGGGAATTGGCTTAAATCTCTCCCTTCCACAACCAGGCAATCACCAGTTTCTGTGGATTCTTCTTCCATAAGGTTTCTCCATTCTATCATTACCAACTAGTTCAGGCCTTTCTAGACTACTATAATTATCTCCCAATTTGTCACAGAATCTCCTATTTAAAACTAAAAGCCACCAGAGAAATCATCCATCTTCAAGTCACTCATTTGGTCAAGGCAGTCAGTTTGGTCAATTGCAATGACTCCTCAAGGACACACAGGTGACAAGTAGCAGAGTCCAAATTCAAGCCAGTGCTCCTTCCACAGTTCTCACTTTTCTCCCTTTTTAGTCCATTCAACATACCACTGTGCAATTAATTGTCCTAACCCACAAACAATTCTGATCATTTTCAGTGATTCCTCACTAGATAAACTCCAAACCCTTTCACCTACCTACCATTCAAAGGCCTCCATAATTTGGCTCTGACCTTTTTTGATTTTCTATAATTGATGTTTTTGCTCAACTTAATTACTACTCCCCGTCGTCTCCTTCTTCTGCTTACACACTATTCTTTTTGCCTGCAATGCCCTTCTCAGAACTGCACCTGCTAAAATCAAGGCTTAGACCAAATATCCACTTCACGTTGTCTTCCCTGAACACCCGGCTAGAAGTGTTCTTTCTCTTCTGAATTCTCATGGTGCCCTGTACTTCTTTTAAAATGACTCTTAGCTGTAACTACATGGCAGAGATAGACCATCTTTTTTTGCTCTCTAAGCTAGAGAAGAAGTCAGGCCCCATTGTCTTACTCATCTTTATAATCCTCACAGCATACTGCAGTGCTCTGAACTGATGAGGTGAACAGTCAATAAATTTTTGCTAAATAAACATCTCAGCCATATTTATAAGAACTCACCAGCAAGATCTCTTCTTCCCCCCTAGCTCTTGGGAGAAGTCAGCCCTTCTGCCTTTTCTCTAGTAGACCACATCAACATCTTCTAACCAACTGTAAGCCTACTTTTACTATCAGCCAATTTTTTTATTTGGCTTGCCATAGAGGCTAACTTAAAGACAAAACCATTCAAAATGTGGCATTTACTAAAAGCCCACTGTGTGCAAAGATTAAACACAGGGTTATTAAAAGACCGGGGCCTCCCTCAGCTGATGTAAAAAAATTGCTGGTGAATAAGAAATTCACTTTTGCTTCAGCTTCCCTCTCATCTCTACAGTAACTATTTCTGTAGGTAAAGTTCTTTCAGAAAGGAACATCAAAGTGTTGGAGAATATGCTGATTAATGTAACCTGATTTTTAAAAAGAGAAAAGAAAGAAACCAAAATGTGTATTTTCATTCATGAAACTGGCAATGGGAGGCTAGTGGGTGGAATTACTCCAGCAGAAGGTGAATGACTCCGGAGGAACTAGGATGACACACGGAAGGGAGCAAGGCAAAAGGCAATGCTAGTACGTGATCAATGCCGCCTTTTTCATATATATGTCAAGAAGTTAGGGGGTGTTAGGGGGTGACCCTGCCAATGAATGGTGCAATGGACAAGGAGGAGGGAGAGAAGGGCAAAGATGGGAAGGAGGAAGAGGAAGAAGATCAAGAATAGGAGGCGTGTCTCCCTTAGGGTGACTCGCTCGGGAACAAGAGCACCACGGCTGACAATGACCTCTGGTCACTCTCGGAGGGCGACCCCCACCCCGTTCCTGAGCCAGGAGTAGGCTGGGGTCGCCGGTGCCCGCAGCAGTGGGGCAGACGGGCGGACGAGAGGGTCCAGCCCGCGACTCCGAGCCCCCAGAGCCCGGGGCCGGCCCGCGCCGTCCGTCCGCAGAGGCTAGCCCGGCTCTTCTGACCGCTTCCCGCTCCCGCTGCGGCCGCAGTGACAGCTCCAGGTCAGCGGCCGCCCTCAAGCTCCGCCCCGCCAGGGCCCGCACACGCCCACCCCGGCCCAGCCTCGCCCTCGGACCCCCTGACCTCCGAGTCCTTGCGTTGGTTGCGGTTGAACTCCCGCCCTTTGCCCCCAGGCAGGACGCCCCCGCTACCCCCGCCGCTGCCGACGGCCCGCGGGGCCACGGTCTGGGGCTGCGGGGACGCGGGGGGCGGGGGCGGGGGCGGCTGCGGCTGTTTGTTGTTCACGATCAGAGGGCCTGGCCCACCGCCTCCCGGCTCCATCTTGGCTCCTGCAGCCCCAGCCCAATTCTCGCACGGCCGTCGGCCAGCTTCTCTCGCGAGATTTGACCTCATCCGCGCCCCCTCACTTCTGCCATAATGAGTGTGGCGGAGAGCGGAAACAGCCATTTTGAGAGAGGCAGCCTTTCGGGCTTCTCAGCCTAGCCTGGGCTGCCAGCAACATGTCGCAGGGTCAGATGGCTCTAGTTGGTCAGCGGCTTTTCTGTCATGTTCGACTTTGCATAATCCCATTTTAGATTCTTATGGCAAAGAAACTGGCGTGGTTTGCCTTTTCCTTCACTTTACAGATGAGGAAACTAAGGCAAACAGGATGTGCCTTTCCCGGAGTCACACAGCTGGTAAATGCCTGAGGAGACTCGGTGACTCCGGGCCCAGCACTCCACGCACTCCAGCACCTAGTGGCAGGGTACAATTATGGACTCATTTTCCCGAGCTCCCGAGCAGCTTGGAGCCCCACGGCATGAGGGCGGTGGGAAGAGCATCCCAATGGATTTCGGACCCGAGTTCGGAGGCCTCCTTCTCTACATCCCACCTTGGCTTCCTTCTTGGTTAATAAAGTAAGGGCGCCATGCCAGCCAGGATGCCAACGAGCGTTTATTATAAAGTGTCACCTCGGTGCGGCCATAGAGGCAGCATGGCGCCTCCATAGAAAAGTGGTTCTTTCCCCTTTGTCTTCTGCAGACTGGGAAGGACTGGATTAGATGCCGCCTCCCCCCAGCTCTAGGACCTTGGGAAGCCCTCTTTTAGACTCCAGCGTCTTCTACTTATCTTTAAGGTTTAAATAAGTGTTTTCTCTCCAGAGAGTGCTCCATACTAAGGAAATGACCCGCCCAGCCCGTATCCCAATCCCCTAAAAGGTAAAAGCCCATCTGGAGGCATTGTGGATCAATAAGGGGTGTTCCCTTTTCCGACGCAAGCCCAGGTCTGGCCCTGCCATCCTAATGGGGAGGTGGTTGATATTATTGTTTGTTCTTTCTGGAAGAGGACCACCACTATTAGGGAAGTCAAGACCTGTAAGTTAATTATGGATTTAAGTGAGACGCCTAAGCCCCGTCACCAGCCTCACTTTCTCTTTTGGAGTCATCTGGGTCCAGTGAAAAGATAGAGATTAGCTGGTTTTTCTTGTGCAGCATGATAAATGTGGAAATATGTGTAGAAGAATTGCATGTTTAACCCATATTGGATTACTCATTGTCTAGGAGAGGGAACAGGAGGGAAAGGATGGAGAAAAATTTCGAACACAAGATTTAGCAAAGATGAATGCTGAAAACTATTTTTGCATATATTTTGAAAAACAAAAAGCTATTATTAAAAAATATACCAGGATGACCCAGATGACCCTAGAGGTAGTGGGAAACCATGACCTTTTGAAGCTCAAGTCTTTAAAGGGTTTCAGTTTGACTGATGCAATTCCCCATTCAGTGATTAAAGCTAGGTAAGCATCCTACACTGGTAGACAAGAAGCAGAAAGGTAAAACTATGCAAGCAAATATGCAGCAACAAAAAGGAAGTGAAATGATTTTCTTAGGTATATTGACAATGTAAAAGCCAAAACTTGAAAGTTCCTGTCCTTCGGAAGCCTAGATTCAGTTTTTTACAATTCTGAACTTAACCCCTAAAGAGCATGTCCGTCGATGTAGTTGAACACAAAAGATTATATATGAAACCACAGATCTCTATTCTATGCAGCTTGCTTTAAAAACACTATGTAAGGGCCTGAACCTAAAAGCCATGGGAATCATGCTTTTTACCTGTATGAAACTCCTGGAGAGATGCAGCCTGACAGCCATTTCTGCAGATGCTATAATCAGAGCTACTGAAGACACTGAAAATAAAAGTGCTTATCACCAAAATCCATAGCCCCATCCAGTGGTTCAGCATTAGAAAATGATATGGTATTATCAGAATGACATTTTTAAGAAACAGGCTTTGCTGATGCATTTTGAGAATCTCGGGATTATTCTACTTGGCTTAAGTTTCCTGTGTGTGTTTTATATCCTAATAGGTTGTAAGTTCTATTCGAAAAGGGCTTTTATAACTTTTGTATCGCCAGTACTTATCATAGTGTTTTGGTTAAAAAAAAAGTAAATGCTTCAAAATGCTATAATCATTCATCAACAGCTGGGAGAGTCAAAAAATGGCTTGATGTGGGAGGTTCCATTTGAGTATTGATGTAAACCTGGGATTCTCAGAGACAGGTGAGAAAGGAATATATTCTAGGCACGAAGGACAGTTGGATGTGAGAAAAAGAATGATGTTGTATGTGAGAAACAAGACCAGTCTGCTTTAACCAGAGTTGGAAAAGAATATATGGGAGATTGGAACCAAATTGGAAAGAGTTTCAAATGTTTGATCCTGGAAGTAACAGAGAGCCCTAGACAAAAAAATTATGATATGCTTAATCCCTGTTTGTGTCTTGGAGAATCACTTTGGCAGTTATGTGGAAGATGGATAGAGAAGAAATCATTTGAAGCAAGGTGATCATTTTACAGTGGCCCAAACTAGAAACGAGGTGCCTAAAATGTCATATGGAGAGCTGACAGAGATACTGTCAGGTAGAAAGAGCAAGATTAGCAACTGACTGGCCCTCCAAGGTCCTTTCCAACTCAAAATCTCATTTCTTTGCTGTTCTTCTCTCCCATTTCTTCTACGCTGGTGCCCAAGATAGGGAATGGGCAAAGATTTGGCCAGGAAAGGCAAAGGGCTGAGGATGGGTCTATTTTAACATGAACATGCAAATTACATGCAAACTGGCATTTTTGTTCTGGCTTCAACAGATGATATACTTATTTGCAATAGGCCTGCTTCCATTCCTTGGGAAATGACCCAACACAAATATATATTCTCTCAAAACCTTTAAGAAGAGTTGAGCTTTTTCAAAACCTGTGACCTCTCTCCTCAGCCAAGTTGCATGAGCATTTGAAGGCCTACTGACTCGTGCTTGAGGCTTCACATAGCTTCTTTCAAATGAATGACACTGATTCAAGAAGTATCATAGACGTATTTCTCTTAATACAATAGACTCATAAGTCTAGAGCTGAAAGGACCTAGTCCAACCTAGTTTCCTTATTTATAAAATTAAGGGTTTCTACTGACTTCCTAAGGTACCCTCCAGCTCTAAGATGAACTATATTTCTTGTGTCACTAGGTTGCTTTAGAGATCCTTTTAGATCCAAACCCTGGGATAGTAATGGGACAAGTATATATCTCTTCTAGCTCCAAAAGCAGTTGCTGGTTGTCTTAGTAATATGAAAGCTCATCACCTCCAGTGATTTGAGAGGGTTCCCTTACCCCTGAGAGAAATAGCAAAAGATGCAGCTTACTGAAAGAAAGGTCTGCCTCATCTGAACTATGAGCAAATATTGCAGGTGGCTCTATATTATTTCTGAATGGTTTTTTTCAATGCCAATCAATGATCATGCCAGAGCAGGACTTAAACCAAACAAAGCTTCTTGTAGGGGAGGGACACCATATTACTAATGCAATGATAGCAAAAATTTGTGCAAAGCAGAGAAGGTATATTCCATAAATAAGCACAGCATACTGCATAAGCCAACTAGTCTGAAAGTTTTTTCTCATGTAATCAGAGGCCATTATTATTTCTGATATTACCTAACTGATTTAACTCAACATAAATTTAACAGGATAGGATGCCCCCCTTTGGTTCTCACAAGTTGGTTAAGTGGGTGACAGATTTGGCCTTGCTGCCCAGATGTCAATGGACACAGGATGGGAAGCTATGGTGACTTGAGATGAAGGGGAAAGGGGTTTACCTTGTGAAGCCTAGGACAGAAGGAGAGGGCTAACTGGGAATGATAGCAAAGCAACACATTTCTACCATCTTCCTAGTAACCCTGGTTTCTCACTAGCCTAAGAACAAATCTTCCTACTTCATTTTCTGTCTTAGTTCTATAAGAACGAACTTGTAATCAACCGTTTTATGTTATGTGGCACTAAGGGATTATTCATGGCCAGGTTTGGCCTAGAGTCCTTCTGATGTCCTTGTCTGTGGATCTAGTGGGTTTGGAACAGGAGGTAAAACAAATTAGAAAACATGTTGCTGCTATCTGGTTTTTTTTTTGTTGTTGTTTGTTTTTGTTTTTTGGTTAATAAGTAGGAACGGTGACCAGGAAATATAACTATAGGGGAGTGAAAGGGTGCCACCTGGTGGAGTTCTTTAGTGGCAGCAGCAGAGAACCAGTTCCCAGACCTCTTATCTAAGCACATTAATAAGGTTCCCATTGGGGCAGGGACGCAACGGGACAAGCCGTTTCTGGAGCCAGTCCCATCCCCAGATATTCTCCAGAGGTGCCCCCAGACTTTCTATCATGCTTCACCCCCAACTATCTTCCATGTTGTTCTGCAGTTCCTGTGCCCTCAAACCCATGCTCTCGAGAAGCCAAACCAGTAAGCTCTGGAATTGCCAGTGAGTCAGTGCATTCAAGTGCTTTCTTTGTGCCAGGCGCAAGGCCGTGGGGGAAAAGGCCCTTGCTATAGGGAGGTCATAACAGATCAATATGCAAATGACTTGGTATGTACAAGCCGGGAGCAGTCAGAGAGAAGGCATTAACACGGGAGGAGGGAGGGATAGATAGGAAAGGACCTCTTAGGAATCCAAGAGGCAGCTGTTGAGGGAGAGCAGCCCAGGAAGCAAGAAGAATCAGTGCAAAGAAATCAAGCTGAGAGACAAGGGTTATACTGTAATAGGAACAAGGTTGCTGTTGCAGGATCATACAATGTGTAAAAGACTGGAGAGGTCAAGTCGTGAAGGGCTTTAAAGGCCAGAGCTAACAGAGTTTACGGAATAGGAAGCAATCAGTATTGACTATGGCACAGTCAGACCCGATTACTGAAGCAACACCACCCCTACTCATTCCCTTCCCCCCACCCCTGCCTTTTCATGCCCCCTCTCTATAACTTCTCCTGCTATAACTTCATCTCTCACTCTGGGACATATTTTGAAATCAATCCTAACCCTGATTCAGGAAAGGTCCTGTAAACCAACTGCCCTTTGGCTGCACTCTAAACCTGTGATTCCCCAGACCAACAAGCCCTCCCTTAGCTACCACTCCCATATGCATCCCTTCCCCCACTGTAGTCTTAAGATACAAAAAGTCCCAAAGAACAAGTTTCCCAACAGTTTCATTTAAAAGCCACCAGCAGTAAATGCCCAACTGGAAAATGTTGTCAGGAACAATGGCTTCTTATATTTTTGAAGGTGGAGATAGTGATTTCCCATCTCATTCTTAGCCTCAAGTTTAAACTGATTCTTTTGAATGGTTGCCTTGCCTCCAGACTCTGTCCTTTCCAAGCCACCACCACACACACTGCTCACTATAACTGTGGTACTTCCATGCTCTAAATGCTTCAATTGTTCCCTACTTCCCCAATCATGGATTTAAGAGCTTTCACAATCTGAACCCAACATTACAGCCTTACTTCCCACCATTTTCTAATACAATCTTAATATTCTAGGCCAGTGGTTTTCAAAGTGTAGTCTCTAGAATCCGGATAGTTCTTGAGACTATCAAGGTCAAGATATTTTTAATAATAATAATAAGATGCCATTCGCCTATTAAAATACTTCTCTCTTTTCCAATCACCTATCTGTGTGAACTTGGATCTTATTACACTTCAATGTATCACAGCAGACAATAAAGAAACAGATTTAACTTTTTTCTATTAAATAGCCAGACATTAAAGAGATCTGCAAAAATATGTAAAACAATGGTACTCTTCTCACTAAATTTCTTGGTTTTGGATTTTCACAAAATACATAATCTATATTAACATGTGATAGACTTGCTATTATTTTAAAACATATAAATTTTTATCATTTTAATTTATAGCATGGTAATTATTGATAGAAATGACCCATTTGTACAAAAGCACTTATTCAATAAGGTTTTTTTTTTTTTTTTTAAAACAGTACAAAGGAGTTCAGAAACCAAAAATTTTAAGAAACACTATCCTAGGCAGAGTCCTAGGCTGTAGTTTCAGCCTTGCCATTTAATATAGAGGTGATTTTAGACAAGCCACAAACTCTAGGAGCCTCGAAAATGGGCAATGCAGGCCTCATGTGGTCCCTTGCCAGTGGTCAGGACAAAACAAGAAGACAGAGAATTAACTCCAGCCTCTGTGCTGATGAGACTGATCCTGCTGTTCTTGGTGCTAGAGATGAAATATTTCCCCAATTCCCAAGGGCCTTATCTGCTCCCTCTTTCTTTGTATTTCTACTAAAACATTCATAATTGCCTTATCTCAAAGCTATTATTCCATCTTATTTTCCTTACTTCTTTATCTCCTTGAGAATGGAGGTTATATCTTATTCAGCTTCAATTCTTTTATAGCACTAAAGACATAGCAGGGTGAGCAATCAATATCTGGTGAATGTAGCTTTGACAAATGACTCTTTTCAAGCAACATAAAGAACCTCTGTATTCCCACCAAGAATGAGGCAGATTACAAGGAATTTTCTAATCGACTTTAATGATTATTGCTTATCTGCAAGGATTAATATTGCATTCATTAAAAATCATTCATATACAAAATAAACCTATTCCATCCAGGTTGCTCTTCACTTGCTCCCTCTAATACACCTCATTCCATAATGTCCTTTATCACATGGCTTGAACAGAGATGGAGCCCTTATCTAATATTCCTATTGACATAATAATAGATATGGGAGCTGGGAAGTAGGCCAGAGGGTAGCATGAACCTGGAGTATTTCCCTCGAACAGGGAAAGTCAGTGGGTTCACTGATGGTCAAAATACCTCCTAATGAGGGTGGTCTGTTCTCTTTGGAAGAACAGATACAAACTGGGTCTGCCTTAGGAAATGGGGCTCCAATAGCATCATCTATGGAGAAGAAAGCACGGTCACACTGATAAAGGATCAAATATGGTAAAAAGTAAGAGGAAAGGAAAAGGAGAAATATTTTGGCATGAGGCACTGTTTCCTGATAGGAAGAAACGGGTTGGAAGCTCTCTTTTCTTGTGTTCCTGGTTATAATTTCTATCTCTCCAGTCAGCAGCAATAGAGAAATCAAAATTGAATTCTCAATCCCAACTTATGAACCAGCTCAATAGTACCATTGTTCAAAGCTAGTTGAGGGTGATTAGGATTTTGAACAAGTATGCACTTAAAAGCCACTGAGCCCAAAGCTCAGTTTACCATGCATTGACACTGGCAAGCTGGGTAGTGTGGTTTAAGGATGTATTTCTCTGGTAGTTCAGGAAATAGCTCTGTGGGTATCGAATGAGTATGAGCCAGGACCTACTAAACCATATTTCTGGCCTTGAATGAAGGTAATTTGAATGCACAGACCTTAATTTCCTTTTATTGGATGCAGCAATCAAAAGTGACACCAGAGTGAAATGTCACACTAATCTCAACATAGTCTGAAGGTACAGACAAGTCACCCTCTACCCTAGCTCCAGCTACCCCCAGATATGTTCAGGGACAGATGTGCAGCTGACCAGATGGATGCTTTTTAGGGACATAGCCTCAAAAAGCAATTCAGTGCTTTATTCTGAGTGACTGTTTAGTAAATTTGCCTTCTGCACAAGCATCAATGGAAGAGCTGATGGAACAAGCAGCTATGGCCCCAATTTACTGACACTATGAAGGTGTGAGCTAGAAACAAAGAGGCCTCCCATGGAATCTGAACCCAGCAGCTGATTTGACATGGCTCTGCACCCTCCCTATCAGGTATCTAAAGGAGAAAGAAGGACTGGCACCAACCAAGTGCCAAGCAGTTCCACAATGTTAAAACTCTAAAAATTTTCCTTTAAAAAAAAAATATTTGTACAACAGAAACTGGTGTTGAAAGAAAAATTTCAGTTGAATCAGGTGCAGCCTGGCTAAAAAACTAGAGAAGAATGCAGAAGACGCCCTGGAAGTGGAGGAGGACATCTGGTCTGGGTGGGCAGCTGAGCTTTGAACAGGCATCCACTTGCCAGCCCTCCTCTGAATCAGTGAAACAGGGCCTGTGCCTTTTAAGGGAAATCAACAAACATGCACAGCCTACTCTTCCCTACCCAGCTGGGAGGTGCTGCCTTTGCTCCTCCAACAGTCATGAGGAAGCCCTGATTCAGCAGCTAAGAAATGGGCTCTTTTAAGGCAATTTAGACACTGCAGATTGTTCCACATAGAAAAGAGTACCTTAGTGTTTTCTGTGATTAAGGTACCCCATTAAGACTAAGGTGCCCCAGGATAGGTAAAGGTAACTATAGGAAAGTATCACCCCTCCTAGCTAGGAACATGAATTCCTCCTGTAGTGACTAGGGTAAGAAAGCCTGACCCTCAGTTTCATCTGTAAAGCTAGGAAACAAATCCCTGTGCGGTTTAGCGAGCTTAGACAGACAAAGACATGAGAAAAAGAGTATTAAACCACAGAGAAAAGAAACTTAAGAAAGGAGTAAAATGAAAATAAAAGTTATTAAAAAAAATTTTTTTAAAGTTATGTGGTTCTGTGTGGACTGGTCCTCTGCAATATGGTCCATCAGTATCTGTAATAAAAGGAAATTAATTGGTCAGTTCTTTTTGAGAAAATTCAAGAGGCTGACTTCAATACATTTCCCACTTCTTTTAATAGCTCGTTACCCAATAAGGATAAGACTCACTCCTTCAGCATTTTTCTCTTTTACAAATACCTATTTCTGATAATACAATCAAGGACCCTATTTACCTCCTATTTTACTTGCTGCCTACTTCAGAAGCAGAGTTCTTGCATCTTGTACTCTTGCCAATCAGGTCCATTTCTGGTCTTCAGTTAAAATGGACTACCTTTTCAGTGGGCTAGATTTAGAGAAGAGCTTACTTTACCTCCCCATTCTACCCCTTTCTCTCCTAAGGTTACCTGTAATAATTGGGCTTGAATGGCCCATTTTTGTTGAGTCCCAGATATTTTGCTTGGTCATCTGTCAGCTCTGTCAGGTGGGCATCGAATGAAGGTAGGTGCAAACTGGCCACATATTCATCTAGGAAAAGCAAAGAAGGAAGCTAAACAGCTTGGCTGCTCCATGTGAGGACCCTGAGCTACAGCCTCACCTTCCACTGCTCTAGACTCCTTCCCATTGGCAGGCCCTGAGGAAGCAACTGATGGGTGCTACTAACTACAGTAAAAAATGGTCATTTGGTCCTTAGTTAAAATAGTCATGGGGAATGTTGGCTAAACTGTTAGATTAATGAAACTTGGAATCCACCAAAACACCCATCTTTTCAGATGAATGCTTTATTATCTATTATCTAGCCATATTTTCCCAAACTGTACTTATAGATTTTTTTTTTTGAATCTAATATAAGATTTTAGATGTATCCCTATTAAATCCCACCTTACTAGTTTTAGCCTATTGTTACAGCCTGCCAAGATTGTTTTGGATCTTAACTGACAACTAATATGCTAGCAACTATTTCTATTAACTCTGTGTCATGTCTATTGGATAAGCATGTCACTTATGCCTTTATCTGAATTACCAACAAAACTGTTAAGTATTTTAGGGCTCACCAAGGCTGATCCCTGGGGAATCTACTAAAGACTGCCTCTTATCTTCTCCAAATTGATGTCTTTTGTCAATACCAAACTATTACTGATTACTTTTTGGTTTAATTACCGCTCAACCAGTTTTGAATCTAACAATACTACTAATTTAATCCATTTCTTTCCATCTTTCCAAGAGAATAACTTAAGAAACTTGTCAAATGTTTTGCTAAAATCTAGGTAAACTATATCTTTAGCATTCTCTTGATCAATACCCCTCTTGAGAAAGGAAACAAAGTTAATTTGTTTACCTTGTACAGTGACATCAAAGGGTAGTTTATAAATGCATTAATAATCTCAAAAAGTTCCATAGTTTACATACTTTACTTTCCTCACATCATCCAAGGCAGGTAATCCTGGTATCTCCCTGACTCCCACATTTTACAAAAAAAAGAACCAGAGTAATTAAGGGATTTACTTAGGGAAACATTGTTATAAAGGGCTAGAATTGGGTCATGAACTCAAATCTCCTGACTCCAGGCCCAGAGTGCTGCCCAAATCAGAATTGGGAATATTATGCAATGATGCATATGGCTGGATAATTCAGACAAATCCCTGTGGTTTTTCCCTCACCCATCTTCTTAGGCAGCAAGTATACATCCTGTTTGTAGCGTCCTTCAGGGGCATTGTAGAGTTCTATTAGAGCCAAAGCCTATGGTGGATAAAATGGGAAAAGATGAGAACAAAACCCAATTTTTGGTACAACAGCAGCCCATGTGTTTTTCAAATAGCCCTAATTCTGCCTTGTTGAGTTTTCCTTTCTCCTTTAGGAGAGCATTTTAGATTATTCCTCATTTAGTGCTGACTTGAAAATCCAGAACAGGCATGTTGTAAAGATAGCTGATGGCCACCTGTTCAAAGAAGAGTATGAATTCCCCTCTATTGTTAAGAACTCTGTTTTCTTCCATTAATCCCAATATTAGGAGGAGTCAAGGTCTCCAGTCACATACCTGGGTTGTAGCGGTGATGGAAAGAACAAAAGTGGGAACTGTTGAACAGCTCAGGTTAAGTAGGCGACCCTGAAAAAAATGCATCAAGAAGTAGAGGACAATGGTGGGGATCAGTTCTGTTGCTACTCTTAGTTATAAATTCAAATGACATAGGAGCCAGTCTACTATTGGATAGGATTCAGAGCCTCTCTAGGCTCAGTATGAAGAAAAGCGAAGTATTGTGCTACTCTTAAGTTCTAGGTCCTTTATCTCCCTTTTTTCTACCACACCTTATCCTTAATATCTGGTGCTCCCTTAGTAAATAAATCTGGGTCCAAGGGGCTAAAGAATAAGAATTAGTTAACAGTTTTCTCTAGAATATAAAACTTAACTATAGATAACCATTTAAAGTTCCATTCCTTTCTCTCTACCTTCTTGTCATACACAGATCTCTATCCCACATCAAAGCCAGATCCCTTCTGGAAGTATACCTCTGCCAAGAGGACAACACGTTTGCCATCTGGCCATATGACATGGTCCACTTGAGAGCGAACTCGCTCCCATGTCAATTCTGGTGTCCGGAGGCTTGTCTGAAAGGGAGAGAACAAACTGAACTGTAGCTATAAAATAAAAAAAGAGAATAGAAACAAATGTCTAAGATAGTGGTCATTCAGGATCAAATGAAAGAGGAGTCTTACGACATCAATTTCAGTATTGGAGTGGCCCATGTTGCACACGATGCAGCTGTTCTTCATTCTATCCAAGTGTTCCCGGGTTACTACATTTTTATTTCCTGAAGGGAAAAAAAGGATGATTGGGATAGAGGTATACACTAAAGAAGAAATGCTAAACGGTTCAGGATTAACTATGGCATGGAGAAGTTTTCTGAAAAAAAAAAAAAACGGACCTCTAGGTTTGGTTACAAGACAAATCAGACCAAAGAAGCCAATCAAACCTTCCCCATTCTTTCTAAGTCCTGTTGACCTAGTTTTTAATTCAAAAGAGCATAAAAGTAAGCACAGGTTTCACTTGCCTTGTAACAAGCTTCAAATGCCAGACTGTTTCAAACTTTGCTTATTCTTGTAGGTCAATAATTCTCAAACTTTCTGGTCTCAGGACTTTTTTACACTTAAAAAAATTAAGGATCCTCAAGAATTTTAGTTTATATGGATTTATCTAACAATATTACTGTATTAAAAATTAAAATGTCTTAGTACAATTATGAAAATAGGTTTTGCTTCAAGTGTCCCCCTGAAAGGGTTTGGGGACTCCCAAGGTCCCTGGACCATAGTTTAAAGAACCTGTGCTATATGTTCTAAGCCCTCTTATCCAGACCCATTTCTGCATCTACCTGTGCAAGTGATCACTACATCCACTTGTCGAATGACTTCATTTAACTTCACCACCCGGAATCCATCCATACTGGAAGAAAAAAAAAAACTAATGAGCAAGCATGCAGGCATTGCCATAGGAGCCAGGTCACTCAAACGCAAGACCTAATAATATCTATAGTCAAGTTTAGTATTACTTTCATAGTGATCACACATAAAAAACTAAGCTGAGGTAGTGATTATCTTTCTGAAATTATCCAAAACTATAATTTCAGCAACAGAAAAACAAAAGACCCTAGAATCAAGGGATAGTTTATCTGTAGACTATGATGGTGAGGTTGCCTCAAAGGTTTTACTTATTAGACGAGCCAAAGATTACCAAACTAAGTCCTACATTCCCTCTGGGTTCCCCCTTCAGTATAAATGATATATCAAATTTCAAGGCCAAAGGAGTAAGAAGATAAACACTCATACAGGGGATCTACTACTAAATCTGGTGACATGATCACTGTTCCTTACCAGGCCTGAAGCGCACAGATAGGGTCAATCTCTGTGATGTAGACTATTGCTCCAAGTGCCTTCAGAGCAGCACAACATCCCTTTCCCACCTGCAAAGCAAGAGAAAGAAACTGGGCTCTCAGACCTCTAAGCCTGAAGTGTTCAGAAAAGATTAGCTTCTTGATGAATGAGACTCAGCCTTTCTGAAGGCCTTCAATTGAATTTAATCTAGAGGACAGAAGAAAAGCAGAAGTGAATACAGAGTACAATGCACATTCCATGCTAAGCCAGTAATTTACACCAGAAACAGAATGTTGAAAACAAACAAGGAAACGGGAAGAAGAGGGGAGGGATAGGTGACTAGGCCAAGGTCAAGCAACAACAATCTTTTATCTATTACTCCACAAAAATCTGCATGGCCTTACTACAGAGATAATGACCTTAAAAATAAACTCATCCCCTACTTTTTTTTAAATCCATTACATATCATGAAGATCACTGGAAAGTGATAGGGACAGATTCCTGACTAAATAAGATTTTCTCTATCAAAGAACACAACTCTTTGAGAGATAAGCCCTCTTACTAAGTCATAATTTTAATAACGGTTATTGTCCTCCCCAAAAAGTTCAGAATTTCCAGAAAAATTTGCCTGGTGCTGCACACAGCAAATAGCTACTAAACAGCTCATCCTTACTTTTCCAATTTTGCTTTTTAAAAAAACTAGTTCATAAAATTATACTTCAGGCAAAGCACAGGCTTACAAAGAAAAACTCCACAACAGTGATTTGTTCCATTTGAGACAACTCACAATCTATGTCACCCTGAATTCAGAACTTTACTCAAAAGTAATTAATGAGCTACTGCAAGCATAGCTAAAATGGATCCATCTGAATCAAAACTAATAAAAAACTACTTTTACCAAAGAACATGACCCAGACATTCCATTCCATTCCCCACCCTGCCCACAATCTAAGAGAGGTAAACTGATTTTGTAAGTCTATCTACAGCTTGGGGAAAAAAAAGCTCTTTGCTGCTAGAATGAGGAAACCTTATCTAAAAGCATATGCAAAGCCTAATGAGCAGTAATCCCTCTTTTTGCATAAATTTCTATAAGACAAGTTACTTTACAGGAGTCTGTTAGGACACAAAAGATAGCCAGCAGATAGAATTGGGGGGAGAGGAGCTCAAAAAAGGCTGCCAAAGCCCAGCTATTTACCTCACCATACCCACACACCACCACTTGCTTCCCTCCAAACATCACATCTGTGGTCCTCTTGAGACTGTGAAAAAAAGATGAAGGTTCCATCCAAATACTGCTAATTCAAATGCAATCCCAGTGTACAGTTTTCACATGAGAGAAGGCCCAGGGTGCCTCAGGTAAAGGGCACACACATGCCCAAAGTAAAGAGTGGCTATTCTTTAGTCAGTTAGGGTACCAAGTAATAGTATCCCAAGACTGTAAGCTGAAAAAGGGACTTGACACTATCAAGCCCAATCTTTTCAGTTTATAGATGAGGAAACTGAGGTCAAGTTAGGTAAAATGACTTTCTTGTGGGTCCCAAAGCAGGTGGCAGCATAAGGCTTCATATCTAGACCTGGGCCTGATCCTCTGTCCTCAAATTCATGGTTTTTTCTACAACAACTTCAAGCTCTCTGTCCTCCCCTTCCTCACAGGTTTGACACCAGCAGTGTCTACTCACCCATCCAAAATGGACTCTCGGCAGCAGTACAGGTTATCAAATTTCTGTTTGGTAACAGAGTCATTGACATTCATGGCTGGAACACAGAGCTTTCCAGCTTTGGAGAGCTGGTATAGCCTAAGAGGAGGAGAAACCACAAACACAAATTAACTGAATGAAAATGAAATTTGGGAACAATTGCATTAATTTTGTTCCAGCCCAGCCCTACCCTTCTCACCCCTACTTCCCAAGGATTTCAGTAAACAAAAGCCTACTCCTTGCCTTCCCTCACTCATAACTTTTAGAAAAAGGCTTGGAGAAGTTACTTCTCTATAAAAGTGATTGATGCATTTCCCTAGACTTACCTGATTCAAAGGGAGGTTAAAAAAAAAAAAGATCATAATTAGAAGCAAACTTCTCTTAGGGCCCCCCATCTTTCAAAAATAAAAACTCAAGAGTCAGCCTTTGGCTAATGAAAATATTTTCAAGCTCTGCTACGGGCTTAACATCCAGCCCAGCAGAAATGACATAGGAACCTGCTGAGGCAAAGGCAAGAGGGGCAACTTCCCCAGAGCTGTTACCTGTGCACACCAGTCACGCTCTCCTCCACAATGCCTCGGATCTTCTTAAACACGTTTGGGTACTTCTTATAAACCCAGTGAGTTAAGTCTCCCCCATCATCCAGGATCTACAGAACAGCCAGAAGACTTCTATGGGCATTCAGGCTGCTAATGCCAGGGGAACTTTAGACCCACTTTCTGAACCAACAGTGAGTTCTACAGTGGCCTCTCAGGAGTAGGTGCAAAGAGGCTCACAGAAGAAAGAGAGATTTGGCCTTGTTGACATAAAAGGGACCACAACCAAAGGTTCCTAGGCTCTGGGTCTTAGTTCCAAATTGGACAATGTGCTTTGCATAATCTATTTTTCTCTAAGACCCGAGGTACAAAGAACTCTTTAAAGCAACAAGAGAGCTTCTGAAGCAGAAAGAAAAGATAGATCCGTGCTCCAAAAAATATCTTTGAGTAATTTCCTCTCATTTGCCATCTGCTATTACTGAGCCAGAAGCATCTAGCTTCTTCCTCTAACTTTATATCTAACTCTCAGATCCTTCCTTGACAAGTGGCAAATGGACATGATAAAACATCTATCACACATTCAGTAATGAGAGCCACCATGTTTTGAGGAAAGAGGAAAGGAGAAATACAACAGCTTTTCTAGAGGTCAGAAAGGGAACACTTTTGTATGCATTTTACCATGTTGGCTTGCCAACCATCCATGTTCACACAGCGGTCAATGCACCACCAGAAGTCATCCTCTGATTCCCCCTTCCATGCAAATACTGCAACACCTAGGAAAAAGTCAACACAATTAGTTCTTCCTTTTAATTAAGTGTCCTCTTAGAAATAGCTCTGGAAACCAATGGAAAAGAAAGAGACCTAAAGAAACAATTTAAAGGGACTAGAAAGCTAAAGGAGCCAAACTACCATTGTGAGTTCTGGCAACGACTTTGGGGAAAGGATCGAGACATTTTAGGTACTTTAAAATCTAAGCAACTCAAGAATGAAATAAAGGCAAAACTATTTTTCTAAATAAGGAACCTGCTAAAGCAACAAATGCCTGAATCAGCAGTCTGAATAAAATGATGATGTCCCTTCAAGTAGGCACACTTGGGTTTAACAGGAATATACCAGGGAAGAACTACAAGAGACTAAAATTTCCCTTTCTCAAACCTTATCAAAATCCTTCCATAATTAAACCATAAGGCAGTTCTGTTCCTTTTCTTTTATACTAGTTGCAAGAAATTAAGCTTAGATATTTTTCTGAGGGGCAAAGATGGTACAAAACAGGACCAACTTACCAGCTTCTGCCAATGCAGCTGCAACCTCATTCTGAGTGGAGTAGATGTTGCAGGCAGACCAGCGGCACTGAGCCCCTAGGGCACAGAGTGTTTCAATCAACACCTGTGCACATAGATAAGAAAATACAGTGAGAAATAGGGGACCAAGACAAAGAATGGCATGCCAAGAGATATCAAGAAGGCCACCCACAAGCGCTCATACAACAATTGCTACAGAAATATACCTCACTTTTACAAAAGATATATTCCCAATGGGCATAAATCAAGAACTATTTTTAAAATGCACCAAGGGACCTTTCTTAATTTTAAAGAAATAATATGGAAAATCCTTGAGCATCTTTGCTTTATAAATTCAACTTTTCAGATATACATGAGTTATACTTATATAAATAAAGGTTTTGTACCTACAGAATATCTAATCCTTCAGTAACAGAAAAGTTTGAGGGTTAGTTAAGGACAGAGATGGAAGATTCTGAGCTAAATGTTAGCCACAGCGTATCTCTTCTCTCTCTACTTTATTATGAGGCTCTTGGCACATCCCCTAAAAGATTTACTTACTGCAGTCTGGGCTGTAATGTGTGTACAGCCCACTATTTTAGCACCAGCCAAGGGCTTCTCCCCCTGAGCACGTTTCCTGAGTGAAATCAGAGCAGACATGTCTGTGAAAGAACAGAGATTTGAGCTAGGACTGCACTAGTATTTTCACCAATCCTGCCAAAATGCACTCTGAGGCTGTCAAGTTCACACATTGAAGACTCATTTATGGAAAGTCCAGTTGAGGCCAGGTAGCAGAAGGCAGAGAAGCACCAAGCACATTCCCACAATGATTACAGACTACATGTGATGAGGCTGGCAGAGCTAGAGTGAGCAAGTTATCACAGAGCACCTGGAAATTGATCTCCTGCACTCCTTCAAGCACTAGGTAGCACAGAGTGGCTCCCAGCTAGATGACAAACAAAAGTAGCAGATTTTCAAAACTGGTGAAACTAGAAATATTCTGGTTGCTCATTTGGGGAAAAATGATGAGTTTGGCTAATGATATATACAAATCAGACCAAGAAGGGAGACTTCACCCTCAGCTGAAGCGACTTGCTTCTGCCTTTCCACGCTCTGTCTCACCCCATCGTGGAGGTCTCTTTGGTTCCCCGACTCCCTCCCTGTATAGAATATGCCTGAAATGTGAAATTGATACAAGGATAACTCAAGATTTCCTCAGTGGGCTAACCTGAAAAAGAGGGTTTGACTGATTAGACTTGGGCCACTTACGGCTGTTCCAGGAGAGGGTGCTGCAGCCACCAAAGATGCTTCAGCCAATCACACCCTAACTTAAAGCCTTCTCTCACATAACTGAGGATGGATACTTCTAGAAAACTTTCTCTAGAAAAGTTTCATTGACTATTTTACCTCTGTGGGACCTGTAGAACTAGTCACAAGATGGTTAAGTGGGCTCTTTACCAAGATGTTAGTAGTGGGGTCAAATTACTAACAGCGGCTAGGAAGAAAAATGTATTCTAATGTGCATTCTATATGCTAAGGGGGGTGGGGAAAGTGGGGGGTTGGGGGGAAGACAGAAAGAGAAAAAGTAGGAGGCCCCACCTAAACTCAAGGGTGGCTCTAGCTTCTGAGCGTGCTCTATTGCTCCCACAGATCTTCAGGTTAGCTTCAAGCCACTAACTGGCTCAGAGATTCGTAGGGCAGGAAGTGGTTAATTCTAAGCCCCAAACCCAGCAGATTCCCTTCTCCTCTTCCTTCCTTTACCTTGTTCAGCAATCTCAATCTCCCGACGCCCAAATTCTGCTTGTTTGATGTTCTTCACACAAAAATTGCTGCTGCCCTTGGAGTTGGTTTGTTGCTTCTCTCGTGGGGAAATCTCATCATCGGAGCTGTCTGTATAGGATGCGGCTAGAGCCAGGGAAGAAAGAAATGACAACAATGGCTCCAAACTCAATAAAAGCAGGCTACCTACAGGACTAGCAGTGGAGGGGTGTGGTTGGAACAAGTGTCTCTTTTCATTTGGCTGTTAGCTCACCAATCTAGATGTCTCTTTGGCCTCAGAAATGACACCATGAGGCCACTGCAGTGTCTTTACTCCAATATCTCCAAAGATCTCAAAGTAACATGATACTCATTGCATTTCTAAGGATGCACAGGTCTGGCAGAATCACAGGAAAATATTTAGTACTATTAAAAGGAATAGCATTTTCCTAAAAAGGAAAAATGCACGGAGGCAAGGAAATCTTAAGAGATTATGGAAGGTTGGATTCAAAAGATAAAATGAAGGAAAAAATGATACAGGAGACATGTAGTTGAGGTTCTATTAGCAGTGTGGGAAAAAGTGAAATAGGTTTGTTTACAGAGAAATTTGTGAGAATAAGCCAAAAAAAGTGTCTCCATTCAGATACAGGATAAGCCACAAGCACCTCTCTCCTCTCTGAATCTCAGAACATTCCCCTTAATATTTTCTCTAGACCTAGTCCTCTCTCTCACTTGACTTAATACTGCCCACAACTATCTGTGTCTAGCCCAATGTCCCTCCAGTCTCATCTGAAGGCCAGTAATCTTCCAAATCCAATTTACCAATATGACCAAAGATCTATCTTGTGAGTCTTTTAACTCTAAAAGTAAACTACCCATTGTACAGAACATCAAACAAGCCCTTCTCTATTATCTTCTCTCTTCTCTTCAGCACTTCATCTTCTACCACCAAGCCAAGTTCTTTCTCAGAATCAGCTAAATTTGCCTAATGTTGTCTGTTTCTGTTTCTCCAGATGCCCTTGGTTATGGAAGCCTTCATCTCTGAAACAGCCCTTGGATTAAATTCATAAAATATTTATGAAACACCTGTAAGGAGCAAGGCATGGAGCAATAGTTAAGATAAAAAGGTAAAGAATGATTCTCTGACCTTGAGGAATTTATAATCTAATATTAAAACAGGCAGGATGGGATAGGGACAAAAATGCTTCAAAGATTAAGTACTCTAGGAAAATTTGAGTAGGAAGAGATTAAAGAAGGTTTTTGCAAAGAAGGCAGTGGCTGAGCTGGTTTCCAAGAGGATTTTAAAAAGAGAGATGTGCATTTCAGCAACAAGAGGAATGCATGAACAGCCAATAATTCAGTATGTTCATATCAATTACAAAACTACCCATGCAGACCAGACTAAGACCTTACTATAAAGCTCAGTTTGGGATTCAAGTTTTTTAGAAATAATACACATATTGGATGCTTAACAATGGTATTGAATAAATGGAAAAGGAGAGTCACAGTGAATATGCATCAATAATAATTTTACATACTACTTGTTATGTGCCAGGCTTTGTTAAGCTCTTTACAATTGTTACCTAATCTGTTTTTCACAACAACCCTGTGAGATAAGTGCTATTATTATCCCCGATTTACAGACGTGCAAACTAAGGCAGGCAGGGTCTAAGCGATTAAGGTCACACAGGTACTAAGGGTCTGAGGCCAGATTTGGAGCTCAATGCTCTGTGCACTATGACATCACCTAGCTGCCTCAGCTTGATCACCTCTTTCCATTCTTTTTTCTAATGACGACTTGCTAGTGATGACTTTTCTGTTTGCTTCCACATTTCCAGCACCAATGAGACAATAAGGTAGCAGCTTTGCTTAGTTAAGAGTGCTATGCAAAGGCTAGGTATTGGTAATAAATAATTTAATTACCAGGTTGGTGTGAGAATTAAATGAGTGAAAGGCTACAACAATGGATGAATGTGAAGGACTGGGACAATTATATGGTGGGGAGAAGCTATTTGGGCAAGTACCTCCCTACTGGAAAGAGTATGTATGTCCAAAAAAGTGGTGATAATTGATGCTCAGTAATGCTTACAATAATATGACCTTATATTTATATAGATATATTGATGTAAAGTATTTTACAGCTTTAAAAGATATAAAATATACTATATACTAATCTAATAAAAATACCATAAATACTATATGATTGTAAAGTACTTTCCAGTTTTAAAAACATACAAGTCAACACCTTCTACTCAGTCCTCAACCTTTTACAATCTGATTTTCATCCCACTACTGAAAAAACTGCTCTCTCCAAGACTTTAAAGATCCTAAAGTCTTTTCTCAAATCTCAAGCTTCTTTAACTGGACCACACCCAACACTTGATCACCATTTCCCAGCTTTTGAATGCCCTTTCCTCCCCAGGTGAGCATGATATTGCCTCATTATTTTTTTTTTCCCATTCTATTTGATTACCTTACCTTTTCAGTATCTTTTGCAGGATAATCATTCATTTCTTATCTCCTTGTGTGTAGGTGTAACTCAAAGCTCAGGCCTGGGCCCTCTTTATCTTCCTTTCACTAACATTCTTACCCATCAGCTTATAATGAATTCAGTGATTAGCTGTGTACAGATAACTTCCAAATCTACATCTAGAGCTTTCAGCCCTCTCCTAAACCTCCAACCCCAACTGCCTTAAGACTTCCTGACTTAATGTCTTATAGACATCTGAAAAGTAGAATGTCCTTAAACCTATCTCCCTCTTAACTTTCTGTTTCTGTCTAAAACACTCAAAACTTTCCAGACGCTCAGTTTCACAACCTAACAGTCATTTTTGACCATTCACCCTCCCTTCTCCAATGCCCCACATAACCAATTAGAAAATATCAATTATACTTACTAAATATCTCTTGCTTCCATTTTCTCTTCTCTCACAAAGCTACCCCTCCTCACCACTACCTCTACCCATAAATATTGAAATACCATCCTAATTTAGTTTCCTTGCACCAAATTTCTTCCTTCCCTTTAATCTTTCATACATCTGCCAAGCCGAGAACATTAAAGTACAAGTCTACCATGTCACTTCCCTACTTAAGAAGCCTCAGTGTGGAGAGGTGGATAGAGCACCAGCTCTGAAGTCAGGAGGACCTGAGTTCAAATCTGACCTCAGACATTTAACACTTCCTAGTTATGTGACCCTGGGCACGTCACTTAAACCCAATTAGAAGAGGAAGAGGAGGAGGAAGAAGAAGCCTCAGTGTCTTCTTGTTGCCTCTAGGATAAAATAAAAACTCCTCTTTGTCACTTTAAATCCTTCACAATTTGGCTCTAAACTCTTTCTAGACTGAGTTGTCATTCTAATACCTCCCTCCATTTCCTATCCCACATCCTTTATGTGACAGTCAAACCTGTTACAATCTGCCATCTTCTTACCCCGAGTTGCTGGACAGACTTTAAGCCCTTTACCCTGACTATTCTCTCTACCTCAACAATTATGCTCAGATTCTCTAGCTCCCCATAAAATTCAGCTCGAGTTCTCTTCACAAGAGGCCTTTTATCACTCTTCCAATTGCTCATGCCCCTGATTCCCTATGCCCCCAATCATTACTTTGCGTTTCTTTTGAATAACCGATTTGTTGTTGAATTAAATTAAAAAACAAGTCACAGAATATTAACTTCTTCCTTCCTTCTAGACTGATAGATTAGGGAAATGCCACAGACACAGTTTATCTTGATTTCAATAAGGCATTTGACAAAGTTCCTTCATGATATTTTTATGGACAAAAAAGGGAGCCATAAGCAGGATAATATAGTTAAGAGAAGAGTTCTGAATTGGTTAGTTAATCACCCAAAGACTGGGGTAATAAGTCCATGTTGACCTGGAGGAATGGCAGCAAAGTGGTCTCAGGGCTTTACTCCTAACCTTGTTCTATTTTTATCAGTATCTTTAAGGAAGACAAAGATATCATGGCTATAGAAGACAAAAAGCTGAGAGAAATACTTAACAAAACAAGATGTCAGCCCAAGATCTCCATGGGCTGGAATAATAGACTGAATGTAATAAGGTGAAAATTAACAGAAATAAATGTCAAGTCCTACCCCACAAGTTCAAAAAGTCACAAAATAAAAGGAAGCTCTCATAAGAAGATCTAAACATTTTGGTGAACCCCAAGTTCTGGAGTATTATGGCAGTCCAAAAGACCAAGTGTCCAGAATAAAAGAAACTGAGAATTTATTGTACTCTACCCATCTTGGGTAGATCAACTTGGATTACTCATTCCACAAGTTAATTCATCCAACCTACAAATACTAAGTACATCTAGTGTATCAGAAACTAACTAGTGAAGATGGACTAGCTAGGACATGTCTCTCCCATCACTGAGCTTATGGTTTATTAGTAAGATATAACACCAAGAAAACTATAACGTAGGATTGAAATTGCTATTAAAAGCATATAAAAGCAATCGGAATTGTGAAGTACCTCAAAGTCAAGTCAGACAAAGTCCTGGTTAATGGAATGAGGAACATTTAGCCTCAGAGGGAACTGATAGCTATCTTCAGGTATTTGAAGAACTATCATGAATAAGAGGAATATCTTTATTCTTAAACCAAACTCAAAGGATAGAAAAAGGAACAATAAACAGAAGTTGTGGAAAGGAAAAAGTTGGCTCTTTATGGAGAAAAACTTGCTAACAACTAGAGATGATCAAAAGCAGAATGAGCTACTACATCATGAGGTAACATTGGCAATCTTTAGATGCAATCAATAAACACACATTTATTAAGCACTTACTGTGTTCCAATCAAAATGAAATCATCTCTATCTTGAAAATACTGAAAACTCTCTCAAGAGAACCACATGCATAAACAAACACTGATAAAACATATGCAAAGTAAACAAAATATTTTTGGAAGAGAAGTTTCTAGGGGTTAAATGTATCAGGAAAGGATTCATGTAGAAAATGGTGCTTGGGATTCTATAAGGCAGAAGAAGTATATGTCATGCTAACATAAGATGTATTAAGATGTATGGGAAAGGCACAGAAAAGAAAAAGCAAAATGTGTGTAAGGACTGGATAGCAAAGGCAGTTTGGGCTAGACTATAATATACAAGAATGAGAATAATATATGATAAAGGCTGGAAACTAGATAATCACTCTCACCGATGGGATCAAGGGAATTCTTGATCAGGTACAGATCGGACTAAATGTCATATGGCACCTCCAATGAGATTGGGAGCATAGGGAAAAAGATGATCAGCAAAAGAGTCTGTGATTTCTTTTGAAAAAGTACAGCAGGTTCCCTGTCCTATGGCCAGGTCTCCAGACCTTACATAACCTAGTACACTCTACCTTTCCAGCTTTATCTTACCTACTAGTACTCCTTCTCCTTTCTAATATTCCAACCCAATTATATTATTTTTGCTCCTTGGACAGACACAGCTATATTTGGAATATCCTTCCTCATACTACTTTCCTGCTTTGCTTAGCATCACTAAAAGTCTAAGAAGTGTCATCTTCAGGAAGCATTTCCAGCTATCCTGGCCACTATGATCTTCCCCCCAGGACTTCATCTACATGTTTTCTGACCCTCTAAAACATATACTATGGAATATATAATGGTTATTCATGTTTGCTATGGATCCATAAGATCCAATGGAGGGAGAACTATTTGGGATCTCAAAAGCCACTTTAGTTTACTCATTTTTGTTATCTCCCCAAGTCCCAGAGTAATCACTTAATAAATGATTGTGAATGATAGGCACAATGAGAGTCAGCTTTTGGTTATCTTAGGGCAATCCCTCCAAATATAATTCCTTAAATTCTATGCAGCTTATTTATCTCCCCAAAGGAAAAGAAAAATTGAGTTTGACGTCAGAATCAAGGTCTGAATAGTTGGAAAAGTAGTTGCCTACAAAAGTACCTGCCTATTCATAAAACTATCAAACAAATGGCTTCCCTTCAATTCATTCTAATGAATTCAATAGAAGAAATATGCATATTTAAAATGTCTTTATGTACTTATATGTACACAGTAACACATATTTGAAGTTTATGGGTAAGCACAAATGAAAAGAAGAAAAACCAGTTAATAGGACCAGATAAATATTACCTGGTTCCTGGAATAAGATAGTTATTATAGATGAACAGTGAAATTTTGCTCCAATTTTCTTCATAGCAAAAGCAAAAAGAAGAAACATTGTGGGTAACATAGTTTTCATTATCTGATTAAAAAGCAAATAAATTCATCTTGAGAAATTTTTTCCAACAATCAAAGTCAATAAAGAATTTATTGAATAATTCCTTTATATGTAAGGGATTATAATAAACAATGTGAAATTTGTTCCATTACAATTCTCCTCAAAGCACCAAATGTAAATATTCACATGGAATATTCTGGGAAACATGCTTCATTTTAAACTTTTTTTTTTTAAATAATTAAAGGAGTTCAAATATTCAAATCAGTACCTCCCATTCAAGCAGCCTAGGGCTGGAATGGGGAAGGTCCCATAACATAGTAGATCACAGTCTATTTTATTAAAAAAATTATTCTGGACCGAACATGCACTTCTGTTTCAAAGCCTGTTCTGTCAGACACTCCCATTAGCTCCCTCTGGAATGTGGCTGAGTTAATGTGGGAACCTGCCCCAACCCAGCTGAACAGAGGAAAGGCATTTCCTCACAGATGAGTTTGATTGAGAATGTTGCCCCCCTCCAACAACTTCTAATCACCAGAACAATGATATGCAGCCATAATAAAGTTATTGATTTATATTTTCATATTCCAGATGGGGCAAAATAAAATCTATGGCAAATAAATAGGGAATTGGGAATGGGCACCTGAAATTAGCATGTAAGTGAATTTCATACCTACCTGAACTGTAGCTGTCTGTAGAGGATTGTGAGATGGAACGAGATAAGGACCTTCGCCCAGTCTTGGTTGGGAACTTGGTGAACTCCTGCATGTCATCAGCAAACTGAATTTGCTACAGGATAAAGAGAAAAAGTTGAAAATCATAGAGGAAATGTCCCAAGTTCTCTGTACTATCCCTGCTACTTATACTAAGGAGGCAGTGCTGTGAAATGTTACCCAGTTTATTAATTAAGGCAAGATACAACTTTGGCTCTTATTGAAATAAATGGTCTCCATGAAGACAGACAACTTTACCACCAAAAGCCAGGGGAGAGAACAGGCTCCCCAATTATGGTCACTATCTTGTCTCTGACAAAGTAACTTGAAAGCTTTTCTGCTTCAAACCCCATGACAACTTTTACAAATTGTCTTTTAATCTAAATAACAATATTTTTCCTTTTTACTTCTTTTCAAACTTTAATATTCAATTAAATTAATTTTCCTTTCCAATTGTCCCATGAAATACCAATTGTTAGCAATCTCCTTTTTTTTCTTATAGACATTTTCTTTAGCACTTTGCTGTCCTGAGGGTCACAACAATTCTTTTGGTGAATAATACTTTAATTATGATTGTGGAACATGGAAATATTAAAAGCAAAGGTCTTTCTTGTAAAGTTCTATAAACCTAAAGATTTTCATTACTTTATAAAATCTATAATGAAGGCTTAGATTTACAGGGATCCTCACACTACAGCCCGCGGATCAGATGCAGCAGCTGAGGACGATTATCCCCCTCACCCAAGGCTATGAAGTTTCTTTATTTAAAGGCCCACAAAACAAAGTTTTTGTTTTTACTATAGTCCGGCCCTCCAACAGTCTGAAGGACAGTGAACTGGCCCTCTATTTAAAAAGTTTGAGGACCCTTGCCTTAGAAACTTAATTCAGGACAGACTTTTAACATCAGAATTTCAAAACAAAACTATATTTAAAAATTCACACACACACACAAACATACAGATTTTAGATATACATATAAAAACAAAAACCTGAACTGGTATTAACTTATAAAATATTTCAAAAATTAAGCAGATATGAAAAAACACAAGGTAACTAAAATGCGTTGCCTTTATAAAGCTCCTTAAGAGATTGGCTTTAAGGAATAGAAAATAATGGCTTATATTATTTTATTTGATTATGACTTTCTGAAATTCAGAAACAGTTAACCTTATTAAAAAATGTAACTATTTCTCTTAAAATCTCATTTACATTATTCACTTACTTTTAAAATCTTTAAGATAGTACAAAGAAAATTGTGAATTATAAAGTGCTTTACTACACACACACACACACACTCTCTCTCTCTCTCTCTCTCTCTCTCCTTGCCTAAAAACAAAACAAACTTGTCCTGCTGCTAAATCAGATATTCCCCCAAATCTCTGAAATATAATCTATGTAGCTATCTTTATATACTGCTGATGAGAGTAGCCACCTTTAAACCAGAAATAATAATTCTATTTGGTTAAAAGTTTAAAACCATCCCACTTCATTTTACATGTATGCATCCATGGTAGTCTCTGTTCCCAAGAACCAGTTTGAAAGTATGACTTAGACAGATGGATATGTACCAGTTTAAGACTGAACAGGCATGATGCCATATGAAGGTCAGGAATGACCAGAATGTGCAGCAGTAAACTACAAGACAGGACTATGCCACAGTGGCAACAATCACAGGCTTTCAAACCTCTGCATAACAAAATCAACACAGAATTATAAATAGATAAAACATTAATAAAAATGAAAGGTCAGGGACTTTGGAGACCAAAGCCTAGACACATTTAAAATCCTGCTTAATATAATATCTAATACGTTTATGCTAGGTAAATCTGGGAAATAAAGGGAGGAGTGGAGAGCCATATTGTATCTTGGAAGGTCTGCTCAACTCAGACAATTTCTAAAGGCAGTAAGGGAATAATATGCCCTACCACCTCCACCCCTCCTTTAAAAACAAAAACAAAAACCTTTCATCTTTGTATGAACATTACCAAGTCACCTTTCTTAATCTGTAAACTTAAACCTGGTATGGGAACTTGGGCTAAGGAAAAACCTGCTAATTATCTAATAAAGAAAGTTACTCCTAATATTCACAACGTGAGAACTCTTAACGCAGATGCATAAACAGTGGCACACTAAGAGCCTGATTAGCTAGTTGGCCTGCAAGCCAAGCCAAAGAATACTTTTTTGGTTCGGCGTTAAAACTTAAATTTTAAAATCTTTTAAATGCCAACAGCACAGCTGCCTTTAAAAAAGTCCTTATTGAAGTGCTCCACAGGTCAGCATTTGCCCTTCCAGATAGGATTTCCCAGTTGGTATCACATGACTTAAACAGTCAGCAAAGCTAGCTTTACTAAAGAGATTATATCCAGTCCTTAAGCAATATCCTTTGTCCTGATATGCTGTTATTTTTGGTGGGAAAAACAACACACAGTCAAAGCAATCAATACCTCCCAACAGCCTGCTGCAGCAGCTCTCTCTTCACCAGCCTCCCCATGCCAGTATATCCGGAAGCTGCTCTCCTCTCACTGCTGTTATGTATCCCTCCCCAGCTCATCTCTTTTCACAAGGTTTTGGGCATGTTCCCAGACACCACCTACCCTTGGGATAGGGGAGGGAGGTGGCATTTGCAATTAGGTTTTAGATTTAAATTGTTTTTAAAAGAGGCTTTTGAAAGTCAGCAATGAATTTCTTTAGAGTAACTGATGAATGAATTAATAATTATAATCCCCATACTCAGGTATTAAGCGAACTCATCAGTACTCTAAAGCTTAGCCAAATCTGTCCAAACTAAAAATATTAGACAGCATCACAAGCAGCTTACTAATCCAGTATTATTGCCCCCCAATCTCCCCATCTCTCAAAAACAGATGCTTCCCACATATAAAGTATATAGAATTCCAATAAACCATGACAAAGAATGACTGTCTTCTCTTGATGCTGATAGTCTCACGTATATAAACTGGCCCAACATCTAATTTCACCTTTTCCTTGGCTCAAAACTATATGTTAAGCACATATTGAATCAGGGCTTCCCCTAGGCCTGCCAGCTCGGTTGGTCACAATCACAGCCTGAAATAGAGGTACCTGTCACCAACATTGGTTGACCTTCACATGATAAAACTGAAAGGCACCACAACCCAAAAGTAATCTTTTGATGTCACAAGTTCTCTTTCTAGTGGAACCTGATCTCAAGAAAAGCCTTAAGGGACTGGAGCTCCCTAAGTTTACTAGTTAAATATGAAAATGAAAGAACAAAGACCAAAAAAAGTCTGTTACCAATCTAGTTCCACAACTGACAGTTGCTTAACTATATTCAAATTTGCTCAAGCACAGTATTTTAACTAAATACTTTGCTTCTGTTTCTCTTATATTACATACTATAAGGGACTATCTGGGATGAAGAAAGAAGTGAAAAAGGAAGGAAGGGTATTCTGATACTTACAAAGTCAATCATGTCAATCATGAATAGACTTGTTTTTTACTTAAAACTCTTAGTTTTTAACAGCTCCTAAAAAGCTTCACTCACAAATGAATAAATAAGAACACCAAAATCCTACTCAGGTTAATGTGTCAACAAAGCTCAGGTCAGTCTAACCCTTTCCCCAAAACATCAAATCTAAATCCAGTTTTATTTCTATGATAAAGATAATGAAAAAAAAAAAAAAAACAACTCATTGGGTTTTGTCTAACTATTTAAAAAGAAATTCCTCGGAACAGATTGGCCATTACAGTGGCAAACTGTCTCTAGCTTAGGGATTGGGTTTTGAGAATAGGGCTGAGAGAGAATGCCAAAGGCCTGGTTAAAGCAGCACTAACTCTGGAAGTAACTCAACATTAAGTGACAAGGCCGATACAGGTCAAAGACAGGATCGTGGGAAATCCAAAAAAGCTCTAAGTTTCAAGAGATGAAAAATTAGTCTTACGACAGTAGCTAAGCAATTGGGATGGCCTAACAGAAAAAAATGGGACGGGGAGACCAAGATTCAAATCCCACCTCAGATATTTTGGTCTGTATAACTCAGAGCCTCAATGTCTTCTATAAAATAAGTATGGCTATTAATCAGATTACTTATTTCAGGGTTGCAAGGAAAGTGCTTGCTACACAGACATGATTAATTATACTATGCACTGGGCAGTTGGAAAAAAAGCACTCACCTGCAGAAATCTGATGTTCCCCCTCAATGTGGTCACTGTTCAATGACTCACCTTCCTGCTCAGACATTATATCTCTCTCCCCAACCCAGTTCCACAATCGGCTCTGGCCCCTCCCTCACCTGCATTTTCACAGGACAAAGAGATCTAACAGTCCAACAATGAAAGCAGATTCATAACTATCAATTCTCCTCATACTTACCAGAGAGTGACTCAACTCTCATCTCAAAATAATTCCAAAAATCTTAGTGTAAGCTGTAGAAATCTACTCAGATGAATCCCAATATGATTTACAATACTGTAAAGTGAGTCTTCTCAAAGTTTTCCTCTTCTCTCACACCAAGTAATCTTTGGCACAGCTCCTTAGAAAATTCAATGACTATTTAAGCCAGTCAAAAAAATTCACAACTATTCTGCAACCACCTCTTCTGTTCTCGGCACGTAAACTGGTCTTCTGAGTCTCAGCAGGTTCTGGCCGCTCCCTGCCCACGTACCAGCTCTGCCCTCTCCCTGTCTCAAGTTTCTTAAGTTCTCAGTCTCCCCAGATGGGGCCTGAGTTCTGGGAGAAGGGGGCTGACTAATCAGAGCATATCTCCCCCCACCCCCACTCCTCTCCCAGGCCATGTCTCAACAGTAATAGGATACAACATACACACAGCTAGAGTCCAATTCCACACATTGCCAGGAAGAACATTCCCTTCAAAATGGGACTCAATCTGATCCTCTTTTGTCAATGCCGACAGGAAAAAAAGGTGAAACATAGAACATGTGAACTTCTGCTATAGGGGCAGCATTGTTTGCTTTTACCTTTCCATCTACCTTCTCTTTCCTTCATAAAAATACCTATACTTAAACTGTCTTAAACGTTCTGATAAGGATGATCATGCAGTTCAGGCCCACAAATTGTCTACAGTACAGTGTCCATTCCAGTAGGAAAGTTTCTCCTGAGCAATTCCATGAAGTAGCAATTATTACTCATATTAATATAATGTCTATAAAGATCTATCCTCATCAGAATCTTTCAACATGAATAATATAATAACCCTATTTTGCAAACAAGGACAGTGAGTAAGAAGGGAACTGACTTAGTGAAAAAGTCAGATCCAGACCCAAGCTTTTTAGATGGGTCTCATTATGCTTCCATTATAGAAGACTTCTACAGCCCTGTGAAAATTCTGGAGTAGACTTGGGGAACATCCCAGCTATCCCATTTAACTTCCTATCCACTTATGAGTGAAGTCTAATATATATACTCAATAGACCTACAGTCAGCCACCTTCTTTTCTCTCCCCATCAAAATCATTCCTATCCCAACTTTCCAGATTACAAATAGATATGGGGAAATAAATTCAGGACAATGGAACAATGTAATTTTTTGATATACTGAAGAGTATTGATATGGCTTGAGAAACAGTGAAAATGAGATTATTTTGTATTCCTCCAAGATACCTGGGAGAGCTATGATTTCATGAGTGAAAGGATTTCTGCAATCTGTGTAAATCATAACCCCATCATATTATCTTTCTTCTGTCATTTTTGTCTATACCTTTACATAAATCTTTCATAGTATTCACCCATGAATAAACACACAGGGTCTGTTGGTCAGATTTCCAAGTGACACCAAAGTGGAGGGATTGTTAACACAATGGATGGCAGCTAGGATCTAAAAACACGTTAACAGACTAGAATGAACACATGAAAACACACACACACACACACACACACACACACACACACACACACACACCCCCTTTACTTGATCCTACCTTTCCCACTATCACCTTATATCTCCCCTCCCCATTTGTGGCTAAACTTGAATAAACTCTCCACATTCTTTCACTTTCTCTCTTCTCACTCTTTTCTAAACCCTCAAGAGTTAGGCCTTCAAACCTCAAATTCAACTGAAACTGCCCTTTCCAAAGTGACCAATGATCTCTAATTGCTAAATCTAATGGCCTTTTCTCCAATGTGATCCTTCTCAATTTCTCTTCAGCCTTTCATGCTGTTGATCACCTTTTTTCTGATACACTTGCCTAAGTTTCTATAAACACTCTTCCCTCCTAGATTTCCTATCTATTCAAAGGCCTTTTTATGTTACCCTTTTTCTGGTTCTTTAGTCACATTATGTCCACAGACTATGGAGGTTCTATCCTAGCTGGTTCTTTTTCCTAGAGGTAGCTTGTGGCACCAAAGTGCTGGGTCTGAGAGAGAAGGACCCAAATTCAAATCTGGTTTCAGACACTTATTGGCTGGTATGATCTAGGCAAATCACTTAACCTCTGACCAGTTTCCTCAATTGTACAATATATTGTAATAGCTCTGTCTCAGAAATGTTGTAAGGATCAATGAGATAACATTCATGAAAAGCACTTAGCACAGGGGCTGGCACCTAGCAGATGCTACATAAATGTTTATTCCTTCCTTTCCTTAGCTCCCACGGGTTTTCTAGTTCCCATCATTAAACAAATGATTCCTCGACCCATATATTCAGCCCTAGCCTTTGTTTTGAACTACAGGGCTTCATTTTCAACTACCCCCTGGACATATGGAATTGAATTTCCCACTGGCACTTCAAACTCACCAAATTCTCTTTCACCCTAAATTCTCTCTTCTTCCAGGTATTCCAGGTATGTGACTTTTAAGGGAACCACCATTCTCCCAAATACCCATGCTCACAACCCTGGTGTCATCCTCTCCCTCCTTTCCCTCACCCTATATATCCAATCTTGTTTGTACCTATAAAACATCTTTTGCATATGTTCCCTTCTTGCGTGGCCCATTGTCAGCCATGTACCTCGTCCCAAGGCTCTCCTTCCACTAACTCTATAATGTAGCTATTTACCGATCCTTAGCCATGACAATCAATCTTCCATTTCTGTGTCTGCACTAACTGCCTGCATACTTGAAAATGCTCACCTTCCTCACATCAGCCACTTAGTTCTCTCTGGTTTCTTTTAAGACTCAGCTCAAAATATACCTTTCAGAGGATGCTTTTTCCCAGCCTTCTAACTAACAGCTTCTCCTTTCAGATTGTTGTCCATCTACTCAGTATTTATTTTATAAACACCTAGCTATTTAAATGTTTCTCTCATTAGATGTGGGCTCTTTAAAGGTGTAAACTATTTTGATTTAGTGTGATTTTCTTTGCCTTTGTTTCCCTAAGGCTTAATACATTCCTGGCACATAGCAAACATTTAAAATGTTTACTAACCTTTTTTTTTGGGGGGGGAGGGGGGAGAAGGGGGAGAGGTATCAGACAAACTGTCCACAAGGTCATCTAATTTTCACTGTCTACTTCAATTTCATTTATTTTTTGGCCAAGACAACCTAACTCTAGACCCCGGCAATAAAATCATTACCCAATTTGCAACTTAATTGTCACCAACACTGAGATGATATAAAAAGCTGCTCTTCCACAAACCAAACCTACTTTAATAATGCAGTTAAGTTGTGCAAACTTATTAGAGGACATAGACAAAAAGTATACAGGACTAGTGACTTATGAGAGCTTGTACCCTGAATTGTTGGAGGAAAAAGCCATATTAGAAATATCATACAAGTACCAGAATGTCAGATAAGTCATGCTTAACTAAAACTGAAAGATATCAAGTGTCACTGCTTTTTAATCATTATTCAAAACTCCTTAAAAAGCATGGGGTTAAAGAGAATAGAAAGAAAACAATATCAGAATATAACATTAAAGAAAATAAATTTGATTTTAAGAATCTAAATGTTAAATAGTAACCTAAGGTAGTAAAATGTTGCTCTTTGCAAATGTAGACAGGTTGGAGAATACTTTCTGTACAGAACAAGACTAAAAATATTTCTACTCCAACTTCTTTAGGGAGCAATAGTATATAGTTTGGTAATTATTGGGTTTTTTGGTCACTTAGGGAAATTCTAGAGAAGATGGAAACATATAAAACAAATGAATAACTGTACATGTCTTTCTGTCAATTCCACTTTAACAACAAATGATAATGTGATAATTCATTTTTCATTCCAGAAGTACAACAGTTACTACTATTGATTTGGTCGAAGTTTTATTTGTTCATCTCTAGAGAAAGTTTTCAATCTGAAATAGGTCTAATTAGTGTCTAAGAAGCAATGAAACAGTATACAGCAAGACTGCCACCTTCAGTGAGCTTAAAATCTATTAGAAAGACAAGACAAACAATAAAAATTCTCAAGTAGTTAATTTTCCAATTTAAATTCTTATTTAATGTAAATATTGAATGCATTGAAGTTGAGGAAAGGTTAAATAATTTAAAAATTACATAGGGAGAATGAAGTTATCCGCCCTTGGGTTTGCTACAGTTTCAAATTATATTGTATACATATAAAAACACAAACTCTTCACATACTGTGAAAAATGTTCAGATTTATTTTATAAATATTTTTTTTATAAATTATATATATATATACATATATAAATAAATATTTATATATTTTACAAACCTCTGGTTTATTTTATAACAGACTTGCAACCCAAGCAGACTATCAAAGCCTTTAAGATAAGTTTCAGAACAGTAGCTGCCATCATCAATGACACAAGGCTAAACATTTATTAAATATGCCAGGCCTCTCCTAGGTTTTGGGGACACAAAGACAAAAATAAAAAAGTCCATGCCTTCTAAGAGCTTACATTTCCCTGGGGAAAACTGCAAATGCGGAGCTCAGGATTTGAAAGGATCTCAAGCTTTCCTTCTGATAAGGTTATTGAGTAATCTTAGGCAAGTCATCATCGTTTCCTCCCCTGTAAAAAGTAGGGCTTGGCTAGGTGGTCTTTGAAGACCCTCTACTAACTCTAGAGCTAAAATCTTATGATTCTTATTTTTTATTTCAATACTTTTTATTGAAATAATATGATCAACACAATGATCAATCATTGATTCTAGGGGACAATGACAAAGAATGCTACTCACCTAACAAAGAAGTGATGAACTACTATTCAGAATAGGGCATCAATTTCTAGACATGGTCAATGTGAGAATTTTGTCCAGTTTGGCCATGTTTATATCTTACAAGGGATTCCACTCCTCTACCTCCACTCCCTAACCCTGTGAGGAAAGAAGGGGAAACGGGAAAAAAAACAAATGTTTGGTAATTGAAAATGCTATTTTCAAAATATTAATCAAAGTAAGGTCACCAAAGCCGGTTGAAAAGCCATTCCTTGTCTCCCCTGTTTTCCTAGATCTAATGTCTTGTTAAAATGCTAAGTTACATGATGTTTTTTCAGAAATGGTTCACCCATGTAACTTGGCCCTAGAATAGAATAGCTTTAATAGTACTAATTATTGCCATCAAGAGATACCTACACCCTAAGCCAGGTGTCAATTTATCTCTCAAAGACAGTACCAATTTAATAAGGTTTTTATACATTTCCAAAGAGTATCCCCATAAAGTGCTTTGCAAATCTTAAAGCCATACCTAGGAGAGCATTCTGGAAAGTTGGTGAAGTTAGAAAACTTTTGGCTCTCCAAATTTTCTCCACAAAAAAAAAGACAGAACATCATCTCAGAGTGAGTGTAGAATAACAAAAATAAACAGGAATGAGGGGTAATGCAGTTGTCCTCCTAAGACACTATGAGAAGAATCCAGGAAAGACTAGACTTCCAGAGGCAGAGGTTTGGCCAGAGTAAAAGAGGTGAATGGCTAAGGAGCAAAAAACTGAAGGATCTTACACATGAAGGACACCAACCCCAGCTGTGCTGGCTAAGTATGGTTCTGGATTGTGGCTCTGGAGGAAAAGGAGCTAGCTCATAACTGCAGTAGCAGAGGGTGGAAATCCTGCTAGCTGTGGGCACTTGCAAAACAGCAGAGTCTCTGGTTTTAGTACAGGGCTGAAAGGATAACTTGTGTTTGTCAGCCACCAAAGAGAATGAATAGAAGGACCAAGAATAAATACACAGGATAGTGTGGCTGAGCACCCTAGATGTGACTACAGGGTAGAGAAGAGTGCCCAAGATTGGACCCTAGGTCAGAATTTAGAATATAAGAGTAAGAAAAGTCTGAGATTTGGAACATCATTCCCCACATCTCCAGAGTGCAGAATTAGAGAATCAGAAACTTAAGCAAATAATCCCTTGAAGGGGCAAAGCCAAGATAGCAAAGTAAAAGCAGAAAATAATTTCTTGAATACTACAAGGCAAAGGGAAACTAATATCCCCCTAAGTCATTAAGAAATAATAAAACACAATCAAAAGAATGAAAAAATAGAAAATTTCATCCTATATAGAAATCAGCTGCTATTCCTGCTACCTGCCTACAATCTATTAAGCAAGGGAGACAGTTTTCAACTTTCTATTTTTCCTGAATCCAAATCCAGTATTTTTTGGTACACTCTCCTTTCTCCTGGCCAGCTTCCTCACCTATAAAAATAAGTATATAATTGTGCATATTTCATGGAAAGGTTGTGAAAATCAGATGACACTGTATCAAGCCCTTTGCAATTCTATATGCTACAAATGCTACAAGTTAGCTATTGTTACCACCTGAAGTCTGAGATCCTCTGGAGTCATCTGATAAAGATCAGCATTTCTCACTAGAGAAATCAATGAAGTTATCTACTCCAATTAAGCAACTTCAAAACATAAATTGCAGAAATGAGAGACCTTTTTATTCTATGAGAATAAAAAGTTTAAAGTAGCATCCCCATGATATGGAAGAGAAAACATTAGTTCCAAAGTCAGAGATCCTGAGTTTAAATCCTATGTCTGCCATTTACTACCTCTGGGCATTGGCGAATCACTAAACCTCTCTGGATCTCAGTTTCTTCATCTGTAAAATAAGAAAGTAGAAGGTTATCCCCAGGCCCTCTGCTCTCCCTACTCCCTCCCTGCCTTCAACCTTGTAGTTTTCTGGGAAGGGAATAGAAACAATTGTACCCAAATGCCCTCTGTAGGCTTAAGTTTCCCCCCAAAAAGACTTTTAGCCTTGACACAAAGTAAGCATGTAGCTATCTGTGAGCATGGAAAATTCCACTTGGTCCTTAAAATCCAGAAACCAGAAGATTCCTGAAATAGGTCATCTTTATGAAATTTATAAATCTAAATTAAAATTGGACTGAAGAAGATGATAAGGAGGGGTGGATATAATACTGAGAAGACTTAGAGTCTTCAACCTCCAAATTTGATTTGGTCTTTCTATAGAATCCTCCTTCATAAGCTCCAAACTGCATTTAATCTATACTGTTTCTATGATACATCATACACTGGAATAAACCCCCTCTTTCAAGATATCCATCAGCCCTTCCACAGGCATACAAATATTTATACTAATAAGGCAAATTTTCTCAGATTAACCAGTTTGAAAAACTGTTTTTCGTAAGTGTGGGGCAGGGACTGAGGGAGAAAAAAATCACAGTCTCAAGCAATACTCCATACCGTGTCTTTTGAACATTATATATGTCCAAGGGCAAAAGAAATACTGCTAGAGTCCTTGCTCATTCTCCAAACTAAGAAGAAATTTCCTTCTCTGTACCCTCAATATACACTGGCCCTTTATACACATGGCAAAAAGGATTAGATGATTTATCTCTGGCTTGAGTGAATTACCACCCATCCTAGACTCTTCATCTTCAATTGGTCTCTTGTAGACTGAGCAAAGTTCTCACTCAGGGCCGTAAGAATTCTATAGCTGAAAGCCATTACTTCCGGACTGCTCTCCATATCACAAAGATGCTACTTTAAAGCATGTCTTATTGAGTGGAAAACTAAAGGGGAAAACATTGTTGGATGGAGTGAGGTTGTCAAAGTCATTCATTTTTCTCCTTTGGGAAAAATCTCCTTTTACAGACTCCAAAGGACTCAAAACCCACCTGTACCTTTGGGCAAAATTTTACCCAACTTCTGGAAAAGGATTTCATGTTAGTAACGGTGGCCTAATCTAAAATCTCTACTTTAGCAAAGAAATTGGGGAGAGGAGGAAGGGGCAAGGATACCAGAGAATCTAATTCTACCTGCCAGAAACAGATAACACACCTACCCAAAAAGATTTAAAAGAACATTACTGGGAATATGTTTAAGAGAGATCCAAGACTATATTCATAATAACTCAATCCAAATTCAGGAAGAATTGGCAAGGTGAACTCATTCCAAACATGCCCTGTACTCAGCTAATCCTCTCCCTGTGGAGCCAGAAGAGAATGTGCAGAATTTTGAACCCCTACTTGACAGGCTGGAGGGGCTCCTTTGGCTGACTGGCAGGGCTAAGACATATCCTTTTCACAAACTTCCAGATCCAAATAACATAATTAAGAAATGTTTCCCAAATGGATGTTCTTTATCTTGGGTTTAGCACTCCTTTATCATTCACTGCTTAACCAAAACGTATGCCCAATGTATTTACAATTGGCAGACAAGTAAACCACCTAGAATATTCATGTTTCTCCTCAGGAAAGTCTGGCATAGGGATGCCCACAGGGTCAGTCACTTCCAGTTTGCTTTTTCCCTGGCATTATAATACAGTTTTGTTATAATCAGAACATCATGTTCCCTACCAGTTTAGTCTCTTTTCTATTGCAACCTGGAATAAACAGATTCTACAGCAGCCACAAGCCTGTTACCAAGGCCACTGTATTGATCAATGTAATTAACATTCACAATTCATCCAGTACAGCACCACAGGACAGCTGGACTGTCCTCCATGAGATGTGAATTTGGAACTTTCGTGTTCTGCCTGCTCAAAGATCTGGTTCCCAGACACTAGATATTGAACAGTACTCTCCAACTTGGATGCCACCTGGATACAGAGAAGGGACTCAATTACCAGAACAATTGTACACATCTGCCATCTGTGAAGTACTATTTCTTCTTCTGAAGCAGAAAGACTTAAGAGATCCATTCACTCCCTCCAAGTGCTACTTGTATCACATACAAAAGGCAAAACAAAATAAAAACTGACAAAATAACACCCCCTCCCCAAAAAAATCTTTCAGTATCAAATCCTTGACACTTTTAGCTTTTGTCCAAGATAAGGATTGGTCCATCAACCAAAACATTGCTGATCTTAAAAAAAAATTAATATTTATCAAAGACATCCAAAGCATACAACAGTTTAACCATCATGATCAGGATCCATCTATAAATGTGATAGTTGCTATACAAGTTTGTTCAACTAAGCAATTCTGGCCAGTTATGCAAAGTAGCCATTTCTATGTTCCTTGACCAAAATACTCTCTAAGAGGTGAAGCAGCTCCACTGATTTCAGAACACTAGTTACTTTTCTCACAGATCTACTTCCCCCACCCCACCCACTTGAAGTTAAGAGCATTTATCCCCAAACTTCAAATTCTCATTTGTATCTAGGGAGAATCAAAAATGCAAGATCTCCCTAGTGCTGGATGTCATTCTCCAAAAGGAAATCCAAATTGCTTTCCATATCATACTGGGTGTTATACTTCCAAATGCACAGAGAAACTGAACTACTTCCTGTCCTCTAGCAGGATATAATACATGCTTTAGCCATTTGAAAATTTACAGGACTCTCATCTATGTGGCTCATGGTAATTTATACCTATCAATCAATAAACAAGTATATATTAAATGCCAATGTGCCATACACTGTGCTAGGTGTTGGAGATACCAAAAGAAAGAACACAATAATTCCTACTCTCAAAACAGTAAAATTTTATTATTTTTTAATGTGTAAAAGAGATAAGGAATGAGCCAATTTCAGGGATAATACAGCCAAGTCTAATTTCATGGAAGACCACATATAGTTGTAAAAACTGAAGACTAAGAAAAAATAGTTGAAATCATAAGATTTAGATACGTATGAGAAAAACCAAAAGTCAAGCAAGAAGATACTATTATACAACTTCTGAGATGAAAAAAAGGAAAAATATTTTATCTGTTCGTTTTCTTTTAGTACAGTGAATCTGCCACATTTATAATCTAAGTCCAAAGATCTCATAAAAAGGAGCAATGCTAAGGTAGCAATAAAAAGCAACTTCAAATAAAGTCCTGCTGAAATATTAGCAACAGTACACCTTCAGTTCCTGAGTTGAACCCTAAAGACATTTCTAATGAGAGCCTTGGGAAATTGAGAACAATCCTAAAGGTACAGCAAATATATGGAGAATTTCACTAGTGTTCATTGGAGGCCTGAAAGACAAAACATAGAATGAAAATTCATTCTCATATCCAGGAGCAATGATTCTAAGACCTGCAAGTGAGTAATTATATGGCTTTGGAGTCTTTTTAGAGAATCAAAAGCAAGTGAGTTTTAGATGCCTTCCATTAGGGTTAGGAAGGTACTCATATAGCCACATACATATAGATATATACATAAGTATACAGGCATACGTTCATAGATGTATACATATATACAGAGAGACAGGTAAACAGACAGACAAGCAAGTACAAGATACGGAGATGCACTCCTAACTGGGAAAGAGAACGAGCAAGGATGAAATTAAAGATCTTTAAAATACTAAAAACGAGTTTCAGGAGATTCATATCATCATGAGTATACAGGCTCAGCAAGATTTCAACTGATGCCAATCTTTTGTGGATTCAAAGAAAGAAATAAAACATAGAGAGATAACAGGGTTTGCTCCAGCTAGTCAGCTTTTTAGGTTGTATGAAGCCCTGTCTCATATAAGTCTATGAGGGAACAGTGTGGAACAGTGAGCAGCCCAAACCTCCTTCTGTTTAAGCTTCATTTCCTTTGCACAACCGAGTTCACACTACAGCTCTAAAAAGAAACTAGCCAGGACTGGAATGGGAAGGCACAAAGCACTCCTCCAGGTCAAGTGACAGTCATTCTGGCAGGGAAACAAGGCATTTGTCTGGCAGGCCCACAAGATATGAAAGGGAGGGGGGCAAGGACTCCCTCTGGATAGGCTAGTAGTCATTTTAACATACTTCTGCTTATTATTTCCTCAAATCCTCCTCTACAACTATGAATGCCATATTAGATCTGTAGTTGTCAAGATTTTTTTTCATTTTGTATACCATTGGGCAATAAATATTTATTATTTATATCAGTTCTATACCTCAGGTTGTTCCAACTAATAAACTGCAGCTAAGATAGCAGTTTCTCGATATAAAAATAAAGGCAGTATGGTTCATACCATAGGAGGTTTGGTATGAACAGCAGGCCTTGGAGGCAGGATGACCTGGATTCAAGTTCTGCCTTGAACTGATCCTAGGCAGGTCATCTGACCTTTCAGTTTTGGGTACTTCTCCCACAGTTGCAGAGAAGGTGCTCATCTATCTGCACTAATTAAGGACATTTCCTCACCAAGAGTTCCTTAAAACCAGGAAATCACAGATATAGTTGAAAATAAGATATCATCAAGAATGTCTTAAAGATAAGGAATAGGGAGAGAAGTACAAAGTAATCAAAATGCTACAGGGCATATCATGCAGGTGCATTTGAAAACAGAAGCATAAACTATGAAACTGTCAAAGATTCCTAAAGCAAGAAATAATTAAAAAGTAACTAGTTCTTTGAGCTGTAATTAATTGTTCTTTGAGGAGGAAAACAGGGTAACTAGAAGAAAGGGGGAGGGAGGGAATACATGTTATAAGGATGACATAAAAGATGAATTCATATCCCAAATACTTTTTGGAATAACTATATAATTCAAGAACTATGAAAACAAGAAAACACAGTTCATTAGTCCAATAAAAAGTTCTTGCTGCAACCAAGTCCTGATACTGGCAATCTATGTTATACCTGCCTGAACTACTCCCCATTTTTATTGTTCAAGGGAATTACATGACTCTTTTCCACACACAGGTGTCTAAGTTCTATGCTTCATACTCTCCTCAGCACCATCAAGTTTGCTGTCAGGAACACAAAGTTACTAGAACAATTCTGCTTTGTATATTTCAGAAATGTTTAAGTAGACAGAAATAGAGAAAAATAAGGATGGGCAGGAAAGGACTATCAAAAAGGAACAAAGAAGGAGGGCCAAATAGCAAAATGACGATGGAGATGAGTGGGCCAAAGTGAAAGTGGTGACTAGGAAGTGATCAAAGAAGTGCCTACTACTGATAGTGATGGGGAGGTAGTCAGTGCTTAATCCTTCACAAATTCTGAGGTCCATGATTTTATAGGTTTGAATTCTCTCTTCAATCAACACATCACAAGTGCTCCAATACTTGGCAGATGGTTTTCCAGAGTTGCCTGAATCAGATCAATTCATCAATATGTGGCCAACTTGGTGATGAGTTTCTTTGTACTTCCTAGGCTGGTCGTCACATGCCAATCAATGTAAGAGGCATCACCATGGCAACCAAAAGTTAACAGTTAAACTGTAGATGTGTTTTGACCAGAGTCCAATGAAACTATCTCTCTTATTCTGGAATCAAAAGCTTATCCTAAAGCAGTCAATAGATGGCATTAGCTTTATGGCTGCCACATTACACCACTAATTTGTACACAACTTGGACAAATATCTAGCCATGCTCCCCCCTGCCTGTACGTGTGAAATTGACTTTTTTAAACCCAAGTGTAAGAATTTACATTTAACGCTACTGAATTTCACCTTATCAGATTATACTCAATACTCAAGTCTGTCAAGATGGTTTTGGATCCTAACCCTGTCATCCAGTATTAAGTCATCCCTCCTCTCTTTGTGTAAACCATACATTTAAAATGCTTTTATCTAAGTCAATAAGCCAATGGCTAAGCATAGGTCTGAGATCCTCAACTGGACACTCAAAAAAGACACAGAACTATTACCTATACTTGGAATCTGCTTATTCAACAGCTTAGTTAATAACTTAGTTGTGTGTATCTGTGGAGAAGTTACATCTGGATGGCAACTTAGAAATCACCCAGTCCAAAATCCTCATTTTACAAACATGAAAACTGAGGTCTGTAGAGATTAAAGGATCTGCCCAGAGTCTGTAGCAAAGTTGATAGCAGGATCTCAACTAGAACTCATGTCTCTTAGGGAATTCCTTTCAGTGCTACAGAGGCTCTAGAGTCCAGGGTATGAGGGAGATCATGGCCCTGATAATTAACCTTCTACTTAAATGAGGATGAGATACATGACCTTTGAGGTCCCTTCCCAATGAATATTTATTGACTGAGTGATTTATGTGAAACACTTTTGTGAGTGTATAGCTTACCAGAGAATCAGCTGCTATGCATTTATTAAGCACCTATGATATATCACATTATGCTAAGCACTAGAAATACAAAAAGAGGCAAAAACCAACCCCTGCCCTAAAGAAGTTCACAATCTAAAGGAGAAAACAGGCAAACAAACATATTCTAACAAGCTATATATAAGATAAATAATAACTATGAAAGGGAAAACACTAAAAGAATGAGGAAAGATATCCTAAAGGTAGAATTTTAATTTAGACTTGAAGGAAGCTAGGAAGCAGAGATGAGGAAGGATAGCATACTAGGGGTGGAGATAGCTGAGAAATGCCCTAAATTGAAAATTTAAGTGTCTTATTTTTTCAATAGGAGGTGTTGCTGGTCTGTCATTCTTGAAGAGGAACATGACATTAGAGAGGTGATGCCATTTCGTCCAAATGAATTGGATTTAAGTGAGAGACAGTTGTACAAAGTCACCAGACTTTGTACCTCTAGAGCTATTTGGTCAGTGGCAAGATATAGATAAGGACCAGTAGAGATGGCCTGCAGCTAGGAATCATTAGAATGACTAAACAATGGAGGAGTAGAGAGGGAGTATAAGAATAGTAGAAAGAGGAGAGGTTAAAAAGAATTTTGAATACCAAATAGTCAAGCTTTCTGGCTGAGAATAAAAAAAAAATTAGATATTCAGGGCAGTTAGGCTACCCAGTGGTTAGAGCACCAGCCCTGATGTCAGGAGGACCTGAGTTCAAATCTGATTTCAGACACTTGAACACTTCCTAGCTATGTGACCCCTAGGCAAGTCACTTAATCCCAATTGCCTCAGCAGAAAGAGAGAAAGAGAGAGAGAGAGAGATTTTATGTAATTTACTGAATTAACCTATTATTGGAAAGGATCTTCAATAATTGTACAGAACAACCAATCCCCTTATCACAGATAAAAATTTTAAAATAGAAATAATTAGACTCTAAGAAGAAAGTTCAGCAACACTCCTATCATATAATTTCTGGATAGAAGACATCTAAGAATTACAGAGGCTTTACACATAGAAATATCAATCTGAGATATAGCTCTGTGAAAGCTATAGCCAGTAGAATTCATTAAGGAAAAATAGCAAATTAAACCTTAATGACATTCTGGATTATACCCACCAGTCTAACACACATATGTCACTTAGCAGGTTCAAATCTGGTCATTTTCAGAAGATATAGTTGACTCTATTGATAAACTAAGATAGCATGCCATATAGGTTAATAGTCTGTTCAGGGAGTAACTTTTGTCTCTCCTTCCAAAACACATCAGATTTACAACACAAAGTATTAATCAGATTTGTTCTCACAAATGTTTAGAAATTATGAATACAAAAAAGACAATGGGGCACATATTCCAAGCCAATCATACCCTGCCCATTTTTTAAAGAGTATTTTAGTCTGAGTTCTGAGGTTAACTGCCTCAGCCCTAGACACTGATGGACCAAAGACACCTAAATGAGTCCAGAAACATCCTCATCTAAAATTGGGAGTTGTTTCTAAGAGACCCAAATTTCAAAATTCAAAAATCTACCCAAATTTCAAAGATAAACACAACCACCATGTCTATCTAACTTTTCCCTCTGCCCTGACAATCATATCCACAACTATTTAAGAAGCCAGAGCAAAAATGTGAAATTATAGATCTGTTCATTTTTACACTGTACCTGTGAAAGGTTGTGGTTTGCTCCATGACTGCCATGGAAAAAACACAACTTTACATTTATACTAGTCCCAGAAGTACTCCCATCTCCTAAGGGACTTCAGGACTAGAGAAGACTTGAGTACTATCTGGTTTGACTAATATTACTAGATGTAGAACCATAGAAAAGCTGTTGGTGAAAAATGGCTAGAAGCATCTATTTTGGGGCTTAATTCAATATTTAATACTTCCTGTGAACAGATACAAATTCAGATTAAAAAATAGTCCCTGACCTTACAATCTAATAGAAGAAATATAATAACCACTGAATTGGATAATACACAAAAGTCACTTGATAATTATATCATACAGGTACAGAACAAAGTACTATGTGAGGTCCAAGCAAGGTCATTCTCAATAGAGATCAGATAAGATTTCACTGAGAAGTTGGTGTTTGAACTGGGTTGTAAAGGAATTCGACAGGCAAAAGGAGTACATTCAGAGCAAAGGCATACAGGAAAGTGTAGGCCTTATTCAGAGACAAAAAAGCCATCCAGTTGGCTGTAGTATATTAGGAAAGGAGAGTAACAAGAGATAAAGCACAAAAAGTAATGTAAGATTGCGCTGAGCTTAGAACAAGAATAATGAACTTGACTGGATCATTGATAAGGGAAAGTGTTGCCTTTGGAATAGAGGGGCATATCGAGATTTCTATTTTAATATTTAATAACTGGTCTTTACAAAGCACGGACAAGTTTGTCAAGAGCTTCCCATACATTTTTTGAATTGAACCATACAATGATCCTGTGTTGTAGGGCTCTACAAGCTCTAGCCCCTTTTCCACAAATGAAGAAAGAGGCTTACAAAGGTGAAATGACTTGCCAAAGTCACATGGCTACAATTAAGTGTCAGGATTTGAATATAGATATTTCTGTTTCCAAGTTCAACACACTATTTTCTATTTTCCCCTCCTGTTTTAAAACCTTATAATATGCAAAACATAAAAATATAAAAGTATAAAGCAAAAGCAGAGGATATAATCATTTTTTTAAATGACAGTCCCTTCTCACAAAAAATTCACATTCTGCTAGAGAACATAAAATATATATGTTATAATATAAAGCAGAATGCGATAAGGCAAAAAATAAGAGAGAATTGCTCCAAAGTTCAGGAAAACTGAGCCTTGATAGAAAAGAATGATGAAAGGTAGGCATAAGGAAAGGGTGGTTCATAGAAACAGAGGACACAGAATATAGTGTGATATGAAATAATACCAGGAAAGTACGCTGGAGTATCAGGAATATTGGTCCACCAGTGGCATGGATGAGGGGGATAGAAAGAAACAGAAGAAGCAGGAAGACTTTTAAGGATATTATAATAGTCAAAGTAGATGAAATGTAGATCTGTACTAGAGAGATGGGAGAAAGGAGGGAAAGGATGGATATGAAAAAAAAAAAAAAAAAAGGTAAAAGTAGAATTATTTGGTGAATGATGATCTGAGAAACAACTGAAAGACTTCTAACATAATAGATATTAAATACCACCAGATAGTTAGCCCTACTTTACTGAAGAGGAAATGGAGATACACAGGCTAAATGATCACCTAGCTAATAAGGTGATGAAAGCAGAACCCAAATACAATTCTCTGAAAGATATCAGCACCCTCTATACTATATCATGCTCCTGAATGAGAAAATAATTAAAAGATGGTACCATGGACAGAAGTCATAAAATCTGCAAAGAGAATATACTTGTTTTTACACATGTTGGCTTAAGTTAACTGTGGGATACTGTTACGTCTTATAGGAAATTTTTATTAAATTAACCGTGCATAAAACATTATGCTAGACTATAAGTATATAAAGAGAAATGTGAAAAGAATCTTGTTCTCAAAATTTACTACAGCAATAAAACATGAATGCAGATAAGTACACAGAAAGTAATCTGAAGAGAAAAGGGGCTTTAACTTTAGGAGGTGGAGAAGCAAAGCTTCTTGCAAGAGGTACAAAGCTAAAATAAGCCTTAAAAAAAAAGGAGGGGGGGACATAAATCTTGACAAGCAAAGACCTAACTTATGCAAATGCATGATGGCAGGAGATGGAATTGTTAACTTCAGGTACCACAGTCCAGCACAGTAAAAGCATGTGGAAAAATAATGTGAGATGTGGCTAGCAAAAAAAAAAAGGATAGAAGCCAGCATCTTAAATATCTAAGTTTGCGTTTTATTGCAGGAAATGACTGAAAGCTTTTAAACAGGTGAAATTCAATTAGATCCATGCCTTAAAAAGATTAATGTAGAATTAACTAAAAAAGTAAGAAACAGGAAGCAGGAGTCATTAAGGAACTTATTACAACATTCCAGGTGAGAGATGACAAGTATAAACTTGAAATATGTATGGTTTGAGAAATATTTTGTAGCTAGAATCATAGGGCTCTGTAAGCGATTGATTATAGGGAGGTAAGAGAAATTAGACACAAGAATCACACTGAAGTTAAGAACCTGGTTGATTGTAAAAGTGCTCTCCCCAAATCTGTGAGATTTGAAGGAAAAGGCTGGGGGGGTGGGGGATAGCAAGAAAAATGATGAATTCCAGTTGGGCAGTATTGAATGAGTTTATTGACACAGGCAGGTAGGGATATTGAGTAAGCAATTGGTGTTCTGGGTCTGGAGTTCAGGAGAGATCAGATACTATATATTGGGAGTTATTAAAGAGATGAAAATTAAACCCTTGGCAATTGATGAGATTATCAAGGGAGAAAGTGTAAAGTGAGAGGAGTTCCCAGGACAAAGTCTTGAGGGCAGCTCATAGTAAATGATGAATCAGCAAAGATGCAGAGAGGAAATCAAAGCAGATGGGGATAGAAAAAAATGCAGCTGTACAGTACAGATATTTGGGAGCCTCTGTGCTGACATTCTTAATCATTTTGTACCTTTTTTCCTCCATTTGAAGTCACAAAAGTTGATGATATGATCAAGGAATAGAATAAAAAACAGAATCAAGGGCACATTCTTGGAGGAACATCCACCTTGTGGGAGTACCAGTTAGTAAGAAGATAAGGAACTACTGAGATAAGAGGTGTCAGAACTAGGAGAGTGTGCTATTTCTGAAGCTAAAGAATGAGAAAGTTATACAGTACAACATAGTAAATCAGCTGTGGTAAATACTAAAAAAAAGGGTCAAGAACTGAAAACAGGCCATTGAATTTGGTAATTATTTTTATTATACAGCTTGTGTTCTTCTAGTTTTTCCAGAAACAAGGAAATCAAGTTATTCATACATGACAGGGGTACAAAAGTAACTCAGAGGCCGATATAAAACTATGAAGCTCTGAACACCAGTACTGGAATAAGTATGTGACCTTGAATGAGTCCTCAACTGCTCCATTAACAAAACAAATGCTCCGGGTTAGCACTAGGGGAAGAATAATTAATCATCATAAAGCACTCAATGTTAAATATTTGCATAAAGGCTGAACAATAAAATTCAGAAAGGGCAAACTTAATGAGAACCATAAGGACATGTTTACAAGCAAATGAAAACCAACTACATCCCTGGTGGAGACTGTGTAGCCTTTTACTAATGGATTAGGAGTCTCTGAAATCCAGAGCACTTAGCTTGGATCCCTATGCTATGTATATGAGTAGCCATCCCTTTCAAGCACGTTTTTTCCCAGTAAATATATCTGTAAATCACAAGTGTAAGTGGCCCAGGTAAGCTTGCAGAAAATTAAAGATTCCTAGAGTGCCTGTCAGGTTAAAGGACAACAACACCCAATATCTGTGACAGCCATTCAAAGGCCCTAGTGGCGAAGAGGGAGGCTCTAAGAAGTTGGGAGACCAAGGAAGGCACTGATACAAAGCTGCCAGCATGGAACTGTGCTGAGATCCAGAAGACCTGGGCTATAACATCAGACCCACCAATAAGTAGCTGGATGACTTTTCCTAAGTTTCCTCCTCTGCAGAGTGAGGGGGTTGAATTAGATGATCTCTAAATTCTCTTCTAGCTTTATAATTCTAAGGTACTTCCACAGCTTTATCACTGACTCATCTCAAAGCTTAACTAAAAATAAAGATTCTATTTGTAAAAGGACAGTCACTCATATGAATAATACAGAATACAAAGGGTTACAACCTTATAGAACATTGGCTCCCAGAGATCACAAAGAATAACTCCCTCAATCCTTTAAAAAAAAAAACATAGGCTTTCCCGGGATAAGATTTTTTTGGAGAACAGATATAGCATACACAATGGAGGCTTTGTGCTTCTTCGATTGCTAAATTGTAAAATAGAATTCCTCCGAAAACATAAATTGGGAAAGCTCACTCCTTTAAACAGGATCAGGTGCAGAAACCTCAGAAGCTACTATCTAGTATTGCTGCAACCCAGCTTTGCTGAGCTTATGCAAGCACTGCAGCCCGTGGAAGGCGATAAGTAGAGAGAGCCTTGAAACATTTTTGTCTTTATAAGGGAGCTAAAGCATTGACTTAGGCTCCATTAACCTCAGAATGTCACCTCTCTTCAGCGCGTCTTCTTTTGCTTTGAGGTCAGGGTTGAATGCAAAGTCAAGCCACCACTGGTGGCCGCTCTCCTATATCAGCACCCCCAATCCTCCTAAATCTGAATTAACTGGCCTAAAAACCCACGGATTTAACCCGAATTACAACAAGCCAGCGTCCTTTGAGTTCAAGCCACAACGTAAAACAAACTTAATAAATATTCAATTTGTTCGGCCTCCATTAGTGCAAAAAGGAACAGTCTTGCCCTCGCGCCCACCCCTCCGATCCCCCGCCCCTCCCACTCCCTGCTCCAAGCTCGCTCTCCGAGAGACAGAGAGTGGGCTCACCCTGCATCCGCGACGGGCTCTGTGGTTACCAAGATCTAAACGTTGATTTCATGTACCACCAGAGTAAGCAGCAGAATGCAGTCGGGGGGGTGGTACCTAGTCTCTCCCCTCTCCAAGCTTTACTCCCCATTACCTTCGCCTAAACGAAAGAGCACGGTGGGTTGCAAGTGGTCTTCAGCCTTAGCTGCGGGCTACCCCGCGAGGAGCCACGGACAGATGGATTAGCAACGTCCGCCGTCCAACCCTCCCCCCACAAAGCGCAACCCCGCCAGGGATTACCTACGCCTGAATAGGAAGGTCAGCTCTGCAAGCCTCCAAAGCCAAAGTAGACGCGGTGGAGTATGAGGCTAACCCAGACCGACTCCCTCTCCGTCCACCCCACCCCCATCCCCGCAGCCCCCGGCCCAGGGAAGTCGGCCACGAACGTGGAACCCGACCTAGGGGTCTTGGAGCGGATTGCCGCGGGGTATCGAGGTTCCACGGAGAGCGACGGGGTGGAAGGGACAAAGCCAGCGAAGGGACAATGAGCTACGAGCGAACGAGCGAGGCCCGGGCCGGTGGTGCGGCTGGCGGCCCGCACACGTCAGCGCCGGGGGCCCTGGCTGCGTCACCCCGACCTCCCCCGGCTCCGGGCCCGGCCCGCCTCCGGCGCGCTCCCCCCCGGGCCCGCCCGCCCCCGCACCTTCTTGGGCGCCTTGGTGACGGTGGCCATGAACGAGTACTTCTCGGCGTCCTCCTTCTCCTTGGCCTGCTTCAGCTCCTCGCCGACCCCGACTCCGACCCCAGCCACGGGCAGCGGCATCGCATCCGGCACCGACATGCCGGCCGCTCGCCCGCGGTCCCCGTTCGTTCCTCACGCCGCCCCCGGCCCTCGGGCCTCGGGCCTGCCCGTGCGCGGGGCCGCCCAGAGCTGCCGCTTCCGCGAGGCTGGGCGGACACCGGAGCCCGGGGCTCGGCGAAGCTGACGCTGAGGTGGCGGAGCCGGCGCCCCGTTTGCTCCGCGGCTCCTGGCCAGCTACAGAAGCGGCGCGCTCCGCTCGGCCCGCGCCGCCTCCGCCGCACGCTCGCGCGAAGCACGCAAGAACGCACTGTCAGGGCAGAGGCCGCCGGGGGCGCGTCAAGAACTGGCAGCCCTCGGGAGCCGGCGCCGAGGGGAAGGGAGGGGAAAGGCTCCCGGGCAGCGCGTGACGCCAACACGCTCGCGCCCGACGCTGGAAACCGCTCCCCGGCTCCTCCTCTTGCTTCTCTTCCCTTCCCCCCGGCGGCAGTTGGTGCACTCAGAGGAGAAGGATGAACTGGTAATGAAGAAGCACCAGGTGGCGCGCTGAGCCCTTGCAGGAGCGCCTTGCACAGAGGGAAAGAAGTTAGAGTGCACGTGTCCACAAGTCCCCCAGGCTAGGGCGAGCTAAGCCTTGTACTGGGAGCCCGAGATTTCTTCCAGTTTTAGGAGAACTGCCAGCCTACCCAATCCCTCCCTCCGCCCTAGGCATGCCAGTTTCGGGAAGTCAATCGATCAATCAAGTAGCAATTATTGAGCGCCTTTAGCATGCTAGACTTTTAGTCAGGCGCTGGAGATTAAAAACCAAAACAACCCTGCCCTCAAGCAGCTTACAGGCTTTGGGGAAGACAGCACTTAAGGATCTAATTAAATAGAAAGTATAAAGTATGTTAAGTAAAAATACGAGATCCTAGTGGAGAGAAGGCACCGGAAGTTGGAGGAAGATCATTCCTTCTGTCATCCTTTTAGTGGAGGTTAGACCGAGACAGAGAAGTCCCTTCTGCCCCAGCCAGTGGCCGCTTTTGTCTCTGAGAACCTGGTCTGATGGGCAGTGACTGCCTCTCCCATTTCTTAAGCCTGATTCTCCGCAGTGATTTGTCACCATCTCCTCCCGCCCGTGCCTGTTTACAACTCGAAGCACAGATGAACTTTTCCTGCAGCGCACTGGGAAAGGGTCTGGAAGACCCGAGGGCGGGGAGGGAGCCTCACGCTGGGCACCCCACCCTAGCACGAGGCACTGTCCGCGTCCTCCACGTCTGGTCTGCTCTGTGGGTGCGGAGTGCACACTTCCATGCTTGTGGAAATCAACAAGTTTTTACTGAGCACCCGAAGGACTCTGCGGAGTCCTCGAGCTACCCAGGGCTGCTACAGCGTCATCTCCGCTCTTCAGAAGCCTACCTATGCGCTCTACTTGGCGTAATATGTATGGAATGATGAACGTTGCTGTTCGGGTGGGAGGTTGTACGGCATAAGAATCAGCCTCATTCATCCTTCAGTCCCGTGGTTCTCAAACTTTCTGAACTCAAGACCTCTTTCCACTCTTAAAAATTAGCCCAAAGAACTTTATATGGGTTATATCTATTGATACTTACTGTACTTAAAATTAAAACATTTTAGTATTATTAGGAAATTAATTTTGACACGAGTATGTAGAAATAGATTTTCTATGAATGCACTATCATTAAGCATTACCAAATTGCTCTACCATGTTACGGAGGGGAAGGGAGAAAAATTTAGAACTCAAAATTTTATAAAATAGGAATGTTGAAAACTGTCTTAATATGTAATTAGAAAGAATAAAACACTTTTTGGGGGGTAGGGGGAAAGAAAGGAAAGAATTTTGACCTGGAAGATTCCTAAAGTCTGAGGAACTGTCCCCAGACCACACTTTGAGAACTACTCGTTTAAAGTGACTTGAAAATTTTGGGGTTAAATAAGTTTTTTCATATAAGGTGATGATTGAAAAGAACATTGCTTATGGGGGCTAAGGACTCTGGTTCAAATCTTTTTTCTGCTATTAATTACCTGAAGACAGAGGCATTCTTCAGAGCTGGGAAGTCTAGGGTCCCCATTCTACCTTTGTCACCTACTGGGTGTGTGACTTAGGGCAAATCATTTAACCTTTCAATGTTCAAAGCAACTTTAAAAAACTAAGTTTCCGAGGTGCTGGTCTACATTAATAATGTTTAAGGGTCCATAGAGGATTAAGTCACTTAACCTATATGGCCTCAGGTTTATCATCTATAATGAGGGGGAGTGACAGAGGTCCTTCTATAGCTATGACCCAGTTTTATATACTTGAAGTATACTCTAGATCACAGAGGGTAATTGACTACTATTCCCCTCAAGGATCTAAAGGATAAACATAAGAATCGAGTTTCTAGTACTATAATTATGAGCCCCTACCAGTGTGCTCCCCATTCATTTGATTATTAGCCAACATTCTCTTTAAAAACAACAAAAACCTTAGCTTTTTATTTTTCAAAACACATGCAAAGATAGTTTTCAACTTTCACCGTTGCACAATCGTGTGTTCCAACTTTTTCCTCCCTCCCTACCCTACCCCTCTCCTCACCCAGACAGCAAATAATCCAATATAGGTTAAAACATGTGCAAGTCTCTAAATATATTTCCACATTTATCATGTTGGACAAGAAAAATCAGATCAAAGGGGGGAAAATGAGAAAGAAAAAAACAAGCAAGCAAACACCAACAAAAAAAGGTGGAAATACTCTGTTCTGATCCATATTCAGTCCCCACAATCCTCACTGTGGATGCAGAAGACTCTCTCCATCACAAGTCTATTGGAATTGTAAGCCAGTATTCTAAACTAATAGTTTTGCAGAAGTATTTACTTATATGACATAATAAGAACAGTGGGACAAAATTCCAGCTAAACTGGGGTGGGAGGTGAAAGTGGGATACTCTTATCTCCTTGTATATACAAGGTATCCGGGAGAGAGTGAGTTCCAACTCAGAGAATAAGCGAATACATAATGGCAAAAAGATACGTCACAACTCCTGTTTACTAGAAATTCTGTTTCTCTTTTGTGTAACACTCATGCAACTCACTTCAGGGCATAGCATAACTAATACACAAATCTGTGTACTGGGCTGGCTCCTCAAAATGAAAAAGAGAGAGGCATTGCTTTTGGTTTGAGCCAGTCTGCTCTAAAAGCCATTTCTCTGCTTAGGTCACTTTTCTGTTGCTGCTGACACTTTCTCCCCATCTTCTACTTAGGTGCTGGGAGAAAAGAAAACATTAGCTGTCATCCTAAGACATCTCCAGACTGGAGAAAAATTTAAAAACCACATGGTATGTCCATCTCAAAGTTGCTGCCTGATTACTTCCCAATGCTTTTAGCTCTTTATTGAATGTCAGCTACTAACCATAGCCACTGAAGAGATCTCTAATAGAAGCTCCTGATCACTTCAACTTGGACTTGGAGGAAGGAAAGAGAAACTCTTGTGCCAAAACGAGTCTCTTTCAGAAACCTGGATGGTAAAGATTCCTTTACCAGTAGACTAGCCTGCTGCTGGAATTGTTGATTCTAAGTTGTCTTGATGTTTTATACATAAAGATGAGTTCAGAGATGAGTCCAATGACTTTGGACAATCAAACGCTATTTCCTGTCTTTGACCAATATCAAAACATCTTATTTCTCTTAAATCAATTAAAGACTTGTTCACATCTAGTTTATACTTATGACTAATTGAGTCAGTGAGCTGCCTGGACCTTTTAGGAGTACATAAGTTGGAATTAGACATATTTGTAATTACATAATTATTATGACTCCTTTACTCAAAAATTATCAGTGACTCCTTACTATTTACATAATTAATCCTATATCTTGGCATTTAAGGCTTTCCATTTCCTATTTCCAACTTCCTTTCCAACTTTTTTTCATACTATTTGCTTTCAGATATATATTGTAGTCAAACTAAACTATACTCTGTCTGGTCTTGCTTCCTAATCTTTGATTAACATGCTCACATGTTAATTCACCATGTGGTGAATCAACCTCCTCCCCTTTCCTACCTACTTGGAATTTGGAAACTTAGGTTAATATTCAGGCTTAGATCAGGTGAGTGACTCTGGGAGAATTACTTAACCTCCATGACTATTTATTTTCTCCTTTATTATCTGAATATTATATGATAATATATTTTATATGGATACTTTTTTATTTTATTGGATTTTTATTAGATTTTATTAATTTATTATATGAATATTACGTGATGATAAGTTTTTGTCATTATCTCTACCTATTAAAGTTTCTCCCAACCTTCTAGAGTTAACTCATCTGATATGCCTTTACTCATTATCAACCAAAGTGAAAAGTTCTTCCTTCCTCAAGTTTCCCATGATTCTTTGATTAACTTTGCACTTGTATTTGTATTGAATTTACAGAGACTAGGTTTAATCTTGGGAGCTACTCTACCTTAACATGCAGTGGGAAGAATGCTGAAATTGTAGTCAGAGGTCCTGTGTTCAAATCTTGACAATGCCATTTTGTCACCTATTTGACATTGGGCAAGTACTTTAACCTCTCTTGGGCTTCAGTTTCCTCAATTTTAAAATGAAGTTGGACAATTAACCTAAGTTCAAATTCAGATTCAGACCCTAGCTAGATGAATGTCACTTAATAGAATTCTGTTTGCTTTGGTTTTTCCAAATATAATTTGGGGATAATAATAGCACATACATAGGATTATTATGTGGTTCAAGGGAGGTAAAAATTGCATAGCACTTAGTATAATGCCTATATAAATGAAAGTTATCCTTATTACTAGTTGTATGACTCTGGGCAAAGTACTTAGCCCCCCTCAAACTCAGTTTCCTCAACAGGAAAATAATAGCACTAAGCTGGCAGAATTGTTGTAAGGATCAAATGAGATATTTGTAAAGGGTTTGCAGTGCCTGGCACACAGTAGATATTTCATAAATGCTCATTCCCTTTCTTTTCCTTTCCCATCTTTATGGTACCTTTTAGCTATAAATCTGTGATCCCATAAAATCAATTATTTTCAGCTTACTTTGCCTCCACTCAGAGTTACCTCTGAACAATGCTAGAATATATTTTGAACATAGCTAATGCCTAAGAGCTTCTTCTCCCCCTAAAGGCACTTCAGTGAACAATGTCTATATTAGGAATAGGTTAACTTTTATGCCATTCCATTAAAAATGCTGAAAACATATATAGGACTTTTATAATCAATACACTTTTCCCTCTCTGCCAAGTCTTTGCCCGAGGATGGGGATGGCCTGTTCTTGAGTCCTTCAGACATTTTTTGTTGTTCATTCATTCATATCTGATCCACATCAGATCCTTCTATCCTCCACTATCTACTGAAGTCTGTCCAAGCTAATGTTCATTGTTTTCATGACATTATTTATCCATTTTCATCTTCTGATATCCCCTTCTCCTTTTGCTTTCAATTTTTCCCAAGATCAGGGTATTTTCGAATGAGTCCTGTTTTCTCCTTATGTGGTTAAAGTATTTGAGCTTCAGTTTCAATATTTGATCACCCAATGAATAGTCTGGATTAATTTTTTAAAGTATTGGCTAATTTGATCTCCTAGCTGTTCAAGAGATTGTTTCAGTCCCACAATCTGAAATCATCCATTCTGTGGTATTCAGCTTTCCTTATAGTTCAATTCGCACAACCATACATTGCTATTGGAAAAAACAAAGTTTTAACTATATGAACATTTGTTGGCAAAGTGATGTCTCTGCTTTTTAGTATGCTGTTCAGATTTACCATAGCTTTCCTTTCCAAGGAGCAAATGTCTTTTAATTTCATGGCTGCAGTCGCCATCTGCTATGATCTTTGAGCCCAAGAATATGAAATCTGATACTGCTTTCATTTCTTCTCCTTCTATTTACCAGGAAATGATGAGACCAGTTGCCAAGATCTTTCTCTCTCTGTGTGTGTGTGTTGTTATTATTGTTGTTATTTTTAAGATTAAGCTTCAAGCCAACTTTTATACTCTCTTCTTTCACCTTCACCAAGAGGCTTCTTAATTCTTCATTTTCTGCTATCATCTGCATATTTGAGATAGTTGTTTTTTTCCTCCCAGCAACCTTAATTCTGACTTGATTTATCCAGCCTGTCATTTCAAATCATGTACTCTGCCTACTATTAAATAAATAAGATGATAGCATATAGCCACCTTTTGCTGTGATCCATACAGTTAAAGACATTAGTGAGGTCAATCAAGCAGAAGTAGATGTTTTTCTGGTACCACCTTGCTTTCTCCATAATCCAGGAAATGTTAGCAATTTGGTTTCTAATTCTTCTACCTCTTTTAAAACCAGCCTGCTTTTCCTGTAATTCTTGGTTTACATATTGCTGAAGCTTAGCTTGCAGAATAACCTTGTTGGCATATTATATGAGAGCAATTGTTTGAGAATTTGAACATTCTTTGACATTGCCTTTTTCTTAGGACTGGGGCACAAACTGATTGATCTCTTCTAATCCAATAGGCATTGTTGAGTTTTCCAAATTTTTTGACATATTGAGTATAGTACTCTAACAACATCATCTTTTAGGATTTTAAATAGCTCACCTGGAATTCTGTCACTTTCACCTGTCTTATTGTCAGTATTACCTCCTAATTCTTCATTCTTCAAGATATCTAGCTCTAGATCAGTAACCAAACTTACATCTGTGTATCTTGCCATCTCTTCTTAATCTCATCTGCTTCTGTTAATTCCCTATCATTTGTGTCTTTAACTATATTCATTACTATATAAAACTTGCTATTGATATCTCTAATTCGCTTTAAGATATCTCTTGTCTTTCATTTGCATTGCTCTTTTAAGAAAAACTGACTGTTCCTTGCTATTCTTTGGAATTCTATACTCAGTTTGGGCTTCCCTCCACTCCTTTCTCCTTTCCTTTTTCTTTTCCTTCTTTCCTCAGATCTTTGTAAAGATTTATCAGACAGCCATTTTGTTTTCTTGCTCTTCTTTTTCTTTGAAATTTTGTTGTTGTTGCTGCTACTGTGTTCTGGCAATATTGCAAATATCTGTCCATAGTTCTTCAGGCACTCTTTCTACCAGATCTAATATCTTAAATCTATTCATCACTTACACTGCATATTCATAAGTGATGCTATTTAGGTCATAACTATAGAGTGTGATGGTTTTCCCTACTTCAATTTAAGTCCGAATTTTGTAATAAGACAATCATGATCTGAGCCATAGTCAGATCCAGGTCTTATTTTAACTGACCATGTAGAGATTGCCCACTTTTGACTACAAAGTATATAAGCAATCTGATTTCAATATGTAGAGCTACCTTTTGGATTGTTGAAAAAGAGTTTGTTATAATTAACTAATTATCTTGACAAAACTCTGTTGGTCTCTGCTTTTCTTCTTTTCTACTCCAAGGCCAAACTTTTCTGTTATTGCAATTATCTTTTAGTTTCCTGCTTTAGAAGTCCAATCCCTTATGATGAATATGACATCTTTGATGGGAGGGAAGTGTAGGTCTTCATAGAACTGGTCAACTTTGGGCTCTTTGGCAGAAATGATTGGAATATAAACATATTACTATGATGTCAAATGGTTTGCCTTGAATTTAAAAAGATATCATTTAGTTATTTTTGAGATGAAAGTACTGCTTTTCTCATTCTTTTACTGAATATGAAGGATGCTGTTTTTCTTCTAAAGGATTCTTATATAGCAGTGTATATGTAATCATTATCTGAATTAAATTCATCCATTCCCATTTATTTAAGTTCACTGACACCCAAGATGTCATTGTTTAATATTTTCACCTCCTGTTTGACTACATCTAATTTATTTTGTTTCATAGATCTTACACACCAGGTTCCTATGCAATATTAATCTTTACAGCATTGGACTTTTTGGTAACTTTTTGTTGCCAAATACATTCACAATGGAATTTCCTTTCAGCTTTGTCCCAGATACTTCATTAGTACTGGAGCTACTTGTAGTATATTGGACGTCTTCTTATTTGAGAGGGTCATCTTCTGGCTCATCTATTTTATCATTTCAATTCTATCCATGGGTTTTCTTGGCAAAAATGCTGGAGTGTTTTGTCATTTCCTTCTCCAATGCATCACCTATTTTTCAAACTCTCTGACCTGTCCTTCTTGGGTAGCCCTGAATGGCCCAGTTCATGAGCTGAACAAGTCACTCCACCATTACAAGAAGGGCTTTTAGACTCTTACCACCACCATATGGTTCTAGCCCTTCTCAGAAATGAAATGAACTTAAGGTTGATAGTGTGGCAACTCCCAAATATTTGGGGGAGTATTGTTAGCCCAGAGACCCACACAAGTATGATTCTTAGTAAAGCAACACTGAGGGCTTGGATTTCCTTTAAAAGGGAACAAACTTTGGTTTACTAAGAAGATAACCTCTCCCCCTTCCTCCACCCTACTTCCCATTGAGCCTGTACAGTTTGAGTAATTAACAGTAAAAGCAGAAAGCAATGTTCATTTCTCTTCGGCTTCTTTATCTCCTGTTTCTACGGTAGCTTCCAGGGATATATGTGCCATTCTTCTCTTCTTTCTGAGAGGCTGGTATAATCTCTTTGGCTCCCATTAGAAGACAACTCCAGACATCTGCTTCAAGATTCTAATGCTATTCAGAAACTTCCCCTTCTCTTTCTAAAAAGCTAAATTTCAAGACTGGAATGCCTAGGAAGTCCCCTTTTCTCTATCCAAGAGACAGATTCAAAACTCCCTCCAGGTGGTGATTCTCCTCTCCACAGCTGCTATTTCTCAGGTTGAGATTTACCCATTGCCTCTCCAACGTTGCAACCAGAGACTAATTAGGGGTCCTCAAACTTTTTAAATAGGGGGCCAGTTCACTGTCCCTCAGATTGTTGGAGGGCCGGACTATAGTAAAAACAAATACTTTATTTTGTGGGCCTTTAAATAAAGAAACTTCATAGCCCTGGGTGAGGGGGATAATCGTCCTCAGCTGCCGCATCTGGCCCGCGGGGTAGTTTGAGGATTTAAGCTTGGACTGTGTGAGTGAGTGAGTCCAGGACAAGTGAGCTTCTCTGATCATATCCACTCCCTTCTAACCTCCTTCCATACTTATAACAACCTCCCCTTTCCCAAGGTTATTCCTCTCATTTGCAATTGTAAACTCCTAAGTACAGGACCACAATGAGATACCTTCATGCCCCCAGGGTCTAGCACAGGTCCTTCTCCCTGAGAGGCACTTGATAAATGTTGGTTGAATTAAATTGAAGTTTCTCGCTTCTTTCTTCAGAGTTGCCAGAATAACTCTCCTTAGGAATATGCCTAGGGAAATTTGGTACAGCATGGTAGGAGTTGTGCAAGAGACAAATATACTAAAGACATCCAAGGAAGTCTCATTCTAATCTTGAAAATCTTAATTGAGTACTGACACTTGCTCACTTGTCCACCTGTGGATCCTGCATTAAATATTTATATGAGTTTGTGAATTCAATGGGTCAATAAATCAAAGGCATCAACAGGAAAAAAAAAATCTAAATTGAGGCCTAATAAATGAAGGTAACAGTTATAAAAAGTAAGTTCATAAAGGTAAGGGGTTATAAAGGGAGCCCAGCCCAAGAAGAGTACTAATGCCTTTAGCATCAGTTCTGGGATCAGAAGGTCTAGGTTCAAATTTACCATTTTGATTACCATTTTAACAACCTTGGGCAATCCTGGGCTTCAATTCTATAAATGTCTACAATTCATAAGAAAAGGAGATTGGAATGGGTGGTTTCTGAGGTCTCTTAATAACAATAATGTTAATGATGATAAATTCTACACTTTTGATGTATTGTCTTTTACTGGAAGCCTTCCCTAACCACTTTTAATTCTAGCCTAGAGTCCCTGGCAGAGATCCAAGCTTACTTTTCACTTTTGCCAGCATTCGTTCAAGTTTAGGATAGATAATTAATAACTACAGAGCAATATAAACAACAAAGCCTGGAATAGAGAAGGGTATCAAAATTTTCAGTTAGGACCTGAATACTTACTAGTTTGATCAGAGACAATGGAAGGCCTTAGTGGGAGATGATCTTAAGGCATCTTTAATCTCCATGTCATTTTTTTAAAATAAAGTCTTTTATTTTCAAAATACATGCATAGATAGCTTTCAACATTCACCTTTGCAAACACCCTTTGTGTTCCAAACTTTTTTTCTCCCTCCCTCCCCTTGATGGTGAGTAATCTAGTATATATTAAAATTTTTCTATACATATTTCCACAATTATCATGCTGCACGAGAAAAGTCAGATCAAAAAGGGAAAAAATGAAAAAGAAAACAAAATGCAAATAACAAAAAAAAAAGTGAAATATTATGTTGTGATCCATACTCATTCCCACACTTCTCTCTCTGAATGCAGATGGTTCTCTCCATCACAAGACCATTAGAACTGCCCTAAATCACCTCACGGTTGAAAAGAGACTTGCCCATCAGAACTAATCATCATATAATCTTGTGGCTGTGTTCCCTTGGCTCTACTCACTTCACTTAGTTTCAGTTCATGTAAGTCCAGGCCTCTATGAAATCATCCCGCTGGTTATTCCATAACATTAATATACCATAAGTTATTCAGCCATTCTCCAACTGATGGGCAGCCTCTCAGTTTCAAGTTTCTGGCCACTACAAAAAGGGCTGCCACAAACATTTTTGCACCTGTGGGTCCTTTTCCCTCCTTTATGATCCCCTTGGGATACAGGCCCAGTAGTGACACTGCTGGATCAAAGGGTATGCAGTTTGATAGGCTTTCTTTCTGTCATTTTGGAAGAGTAAAGAAGGTGAGCCAGGAGGAGTTAGCAATCATTTCTGTAGCAAACTGTAAATTGTAGAAAACTCATGTCCTCTATGAGGGCTCTGACAGATTCTGGTGCTGGGACATTCCTGGAAGTCAGTGGGTTGTAGAGGACATGAGTAGTTGCAATCTACCCCACCAAGCTGCATCAAAGGATTCAAGAACTCATTGGACTGAAAAATGATGGATAAAATGTCAGAGGAGAGGATCTCAGAGACTAACCTCTCTCTGTCACACAGAGTCCTTCCTGGCATTTCTGTAAGCATTAAGAAATGATTAATCAATTATATCCAGCCTCACAGAGGCGGACTGAATAAGACCCCCAGGTCTTTGTCAGAAAGGTGTGGCATCTGAAGAAAACCAGAATTGTTTGTAAATAATCTGAAAGCCTAGATTCTCCCAGAGACAAGCAGGGACACTGATGGGATTAACAATGGACCTTTAAATTTTTCATTATAGACCTTTTACTCAAGTGGACCTTTATTACAGTCCGATCTCAGGTAGAGGTCTCTGGTAGAATTTTAAGCTGAATTCCTTACATTAACAAAATCATTTTAACTCTTCAGATATCGTATCCAATCAGAAAGCCAATTTATGATATCAGCCCTGAGGTTACATTTCCTTTATAAAAGAACTACTCAACAATTCAATGGCTAACTCTTTTTAGGTTGCTAAATTAGGGTAAACTGATACAGTCAAAGACTTAATCCTCCTCTTCCGAGATAACTCCTTTTTGAAGTTAGTCTGCTTGCTAACTGTTAAAATACCTAACACTTGTTAGGACTCTAAATTCCTAGATGATGGTTTTCTGGAGAATTAGTCTTAATTGTAAAAATTATTAATTATTAAAACCCCTTTTCTAAAATCCTTATGGATTTTAGCCCACAGCAATGTAATAAAATTTTTGCCCCTTGATTTGAAGGAAATCTAAGCCTACACATACTTTTGAGACAATCTGAGACACTGACCTACAATCTCAAATATTTTTAGGGTCATCCCATACCCCATCATTTCGGGACTAGACCTCATCTTGTAGTGACCTGGTACAGGGAGAGTTTGACTGAACCACTGTAAATCACACCACTACCACCACCACCATACACACACACACACACACACACACACACACACACACACACACACACACACACTTGGCCCTATCCCTTTACCAGTTCTTCAATTCGTCTAAAAATGAAAGATCAAGATACAAATGAATAAAAAAGAGGGAGGGGGCGGGGGGGGGGGGAGAGAGAGAAAGAGCAAGATACAAATGAACCAATGGTGAGATAATCAATTTAGGGGCACTTGCCCCAAAGGCCAACTCTACCTTTATGACCTTAGACATGTATTACCTGTAAGTTGTTCTGTCTCAGTTTCCTCAATTATAAAATGAGGATAGCAATAGCACCCATTTTCCAGAGTTATTGTGAGGAACAAATGAGAGAATATTTATAAATTATTTATCACAATGTCTAGCACATAGTAGGCACATATTAAAAGTTTATTCCCTCCCTTCCCTATCTGAGTCACCCACTCCTCTGCTCTCCAGAATCCCCATAAAACCACAATGACTCATGTTCTCACTTTACCTTCCTAATATTCTTTCACATGACTCAGCTTCATGAATTTTGAAATTCTAGTCAAATTTTACTATTAGTTGTTCCCAGATCTCAACCCATTCTTGCCCCTGTATGTTTTCATAGACTGTCCTTCTATGCCTTGAAAACACATTTTCCCCTCCTTTTCAACTTTTAGAACGTTCTCTTCTATTTTTCAAAATATATGCAAAGATTTTTTTTCTGAAATAATTGGGGTTAAGTGACTTGCTCAAGGTCACACAAACACTTTTTTAAGTATCAGAGGCTAGATTTGAACTCAGGTCCTCCTGACTTCAGGGTTGGTGCTCTATCCACTGTTCCACCTATCTGCTCCTGCAAAGATAATTTTCAACATTCACCCTTGCAAAACCTTGTGTTCCAAAATTTTCTCCCTCCTTTTCTCCCTCCCTTTTCCTACACAGCAGGTAATTCAATATAGATTAAACATGTACAATTCTTTTATACATATTTCCACATTTATCATGCTGCACAAGAAAAATCAGATCAAAAAGAAAAAAATGAGAAAGAAAAAAAAAAAAAAAACAAGCAAGAAAACAATAACAACAAAAACAGATGAAAATACCATGTTGTGATCCACACTCAGTCCCCACAGTTCTCTCTCTGGGTACAGACGACTCTCCATCACAAGACCATTGGAACTGGCCTGAATCATTTCATTGTTAAAAATAACCATGTCCATCAGAATTGATCATTATATATTCTTGCTATTGCTGTGTACAGTGTTCTTTTGAATCTACTCAGCATCAGTTCACATAACTCTCTCCAGGCCTCTCTAAAATCATCCTTGTGATCATTTCTTATAGAGCAATAATATTCCATAATATTCTTATACTATAACTTATTCAGCCATTCCTTAACTGATGTTCATCCACTCAGTTTCCAGTTCCTTCCCACTACAAAAAGGGTACTACAAACATTTTTACACATGTGGACCCTTTTCCCTTTTTTATCATTTCTTTGGGATACAGGCCCAGCAGATGTGACACTGCTGGTCAGAGGGTATTCACAGTTTGATAACCCTTTAGGCATAGTTCCATATTGCTCTCCAGAATGGTTAGATCAGTTCACAACTCCGTCAACAATGTATTAATGTCCTAGTTTTCCCACATCCCCTCCAACATTCATCATTATCTTTTCCTGTCATCTTAGCCAATCTGAGAGATCTGTAGTGGTACCTAAGAACATTTTTTCATATGACTAGAAATGATTTTAATTTCTTCATCTGAAAATTGTCTGTCTATATCTTTTGACCATTTATCATTTGGAGAATGGCTTGTATTCTTATAAATTATAAATTATCTTTCTTCATTTCTCACATTTTGAAAATCCATTGATCAGTGATACTTATTATCCTACATTACATTGAAGCTTGTAGCATTCTGAGGTAACCTAGCTTTTCAATATTTTTTTCATAAGTAGAACCAGAAGAACATGGTACACAGAAAGAACAGGATTGTGTGATGGTCAACTATAACAGACTTATCTCTTCTCAGCAATGCAGTGATCCAAGATAATTCCAATAGAATTGGGATAGAAAATGCCATCTGCATCCAGAGAGAGAACTATATAGATTGAATGTGAATTAAATCATACTATTTTCATCCTTTTTTGTTTGTTTGCTTTTTTTTCCTTGTGTTTTTCCCCTTTTTTTCTGATTTTTTTTCCACAACATGACAAAGATGAAAATATGTTTAAAGTGATTGTACATGTATAACCTATATCATATTGCTTGCTGTCTACGGGAGGGAAAGGAGAAGGAGGGAGGGAAAAAATTTGAAGCTCAAAATCTTTTTTTTTTTTTAATAACTTTTTATTGACAGAACCCATGCCTGGGTAATTTTTTACAACATTATCCCTTGCACTCACTTCTGTTCTGATTTTTCCCCTCCCTCCCTCCACCCCCTCCCCAAGATGGCAAGCAGTCCTTTACATGTTAAATAGGTTACAGTATATCCTAGATACAATATATGTGTGCAGAACCGAACAGTTCTCTTGTTGCACAGGGAGAATTGGATTCAGAAAGTATAAATAACCCGGGAAGAAAAACAAAAATGCAAGCAGTTTATATTCATTTCCCAGTGTTCTTTCTTTGGGTGTAGCTGCTTCTGTCCATCCTTGATCAATTAAAACTGAATTAGATCTCTTTATAGAAAAAATCCATGAAGCTCAAAATCTTACAAAAATGGATGCTAAAAACTATCTTTATATGTAATTAGATAAATAAAACTATTAAAAAAATTAAATATATCAGGGAGAATAAATCATAACAAAAAGGAGAATGAACAGAACACTCCAGGAGAGGGGGAACTGATCAGCACAATATAACTTCTTTGATGCAGCTATTTTCTGTCTTCTCATTTTTATTTTCTTTAATGTCATTTTCACTTTTTCATGCAGCATATAGGAGACTAAAAGGTTAGAATCCCAATATGGTAGTGACTCATTCAGGGCTTCTTAATCTGAGTGAAATTCCCCAAAGAGTCCATTAACAGATTTTGGGGGTGGGAGAGGCAGTCTATAAACTTAGATTAGAAAAAAAAAATTACAACTTTCAATTGAAATTTAGGATTTTCTTTAATTACTTAAAAAAATTATTCTGAGAAGGGATCCATAGGCGTCATCAAACTGTTAAAGGAAGGAGTCCATAACACAAGAAAAAATAAAGTAAGAAAGAACTCCTGAATGAAACAAACGTAAGTGTGTACCCCTTTCAGATTTTAGCAAATTTGCCTATTTAAGGGGTAAGTAACAGAGGAAGTGAGATATTTGGATAGTTCATCCTGGTTGTCATTTATACTTTATAAAAGATCAGTCTTTTTCAGATGCTAGCAGATCGTTATACATCTGGTAAATTATTCAAAGTCAGCAGAGACAATAAATTTGCCCCCATTGTCTCAATTGCCACAATATGTTTTCCCATCATTTTAGACCAAATGAAGAATAAATCAATCAACAAATATTATTGGGCTCTTTTTATATGCCTGGTAGTGTACTAAGCTTTGAAAACACAAAGAAAAAGCAAAAATAGTTCCTGTCCTCAAAGAGTTTATGTTTCACTGAGGGAGACAACATACACATAAATCAGTATATAGGAAATAAATTTAGAGTAACAGAATGAGGCTTAAATGCACCACTTTTGGTGAATAGGGTTGAGTGCCAAGGATAGAGGAAGCCAGAGAAAACTCATGCCTTATAATCCCTCTCCCATATCCATCTTTCTGTTTTCACTACTGGGATCCTATTCTAGCTGGGCTGTATGATTGGGTAGTATTAAATCATTCTCTCTTGTCTTTGGTAATAATTCTACTGCTTCTGTCTTGAACTGATTTAAAAAGTGGTGAGATGGTGGTAGTAGTGTTCTGGAGGTTAGTTTCCCTGGCTACTTTGGCGCCAAAGGTATATCTTCCAGAATGAGCTTTGAATAGAACTGTTGTTTTTATTCCAGCCAAGTATCCTCTGTGTGTGTGTGTGTGTGTGACCTTCTGTCTCTCTAAATCTCTGTTTCTCTGTGTGTCTGTCCGTGTGTGTGTCTGTCTCTTTTCCCTTCCCTCCTATCAATATTCCCCAAATAACTTCATATCCAAGGCTAGCACTTTGAAATAGTCATATCCTTTTTTTTTTTTTTTTTAATGCAGAACAGAAAAAGAGAGGTATGAACAGAATACTCAGTGGAAGATAGGGAGAAATGATCAGAAGAGACAGGGCAACCACAGCAGCCATAGATATTCTGACGTTTTCCTGCTTGAAAGATACAAGAAATTCACCAATACCATCCCTCAGGTAAGTGACTAGACACATCTTTGAGGGATCATCTTTCTCCAACCAGTACAAATCAAAAATGTCAAACACTACTGCAATCTTCTCTAAGGCTAAGGAACCAGATTAAAATGTAAATGACAAATAATTAACTAAATAAAAATACAATAGAACATGAATAATATTATTTTGTGATTTTCTAAGTTAATATACAGCCTACCAAGATAGTTAATTATGGTTTAGTGTCCTCCCTTTTCTATTTGATTCCACCGGCCCACAGTGGTTTAGAGGGCCAACATTTTTTGGATGCAAACTCTGGGAAGGAAACAAGTAGTGCTACCAGTTTCTCCCCCATAAATTGGAAAATATCTTACCCAGATTTTTCAACTCTTATCTTTTGCCTTCTCCTTCCTAGAGAGAAGCCAGTCCTAGGCACCTACTACACAACTTTCCAGAGTTTCTTTCTAGATTAGAACACCCAGGGTCGTGCATCCTGGGATTAGCAGCAGTTAAGTAGCCTTAGATGAGGAAGGCACTAGCAGCTGGTGGGGACAGAAAAAAAGTCTCTTGCAGAAGGTGATACTTTATTCAGGTCTTGAAGTAAGCCAGGCATCCTACAAAACAGAGGTTAAGAGGGAGAGCATCTCAAGAATGGGGGATGGACGGAGAGGAATACACATGTGAGACCTGTATTATAGAACAAGGAATATGGGGTAGAAAGTAAAATTGTAAGGAAATTGGAAAAATAGGATCTAGGTTGTGAGGCTCTTTAAATGTCAAATGAAAGATTTTATATTTGATCCCAAGAGCAAGTTTCATAATCTGAGTTCTGGGAACTTTTTAAAAAATTCTATCATATTTCATCATAATTGATTGTAAGCCTGTTTCATTTTATGCATTTAAAAATAATGTTTTGAGGAGTCTATAGGGGTCTGTTACACAAAATAGGTTATTTTGTTCTAGAGATATTGTTGTCATTTATTCTCAAAGAGCACCAAAGTGACATCATTATGTTAGGGTCGAGATTCAATATGTCCAACTATCACTCCTCAGACCCATATAAACTCAGAAGTCTCTATCACAGATTGGGTATAAATAATTCATGTGACCATTTGGAGTGAAGGGGTCTCTAAGTTTGCACATCTCACATTTCTTTTTAGCTACTGCAATTCTGCTTTGCTCATAGGACCGAGCAACTTCTTTGGTGTAGGAGCACCATGTGGGGAGGTCCTTTGCCAGTGGCTCCCATCTCTCATAATCAATTTCAAAGTTCCTGGGATAGACCTTGAGAAAGTGGTCCTTGTATCATTTCTTTGATCTTTTGCCTCGTGTGAGTTCTCCATAAAATAGTCTTTTAGACAAACATTAAATATATCAGGGAGAATAAATCATAACAAAAAGGAGAATGAACAGAACACTCCAGGAGAGGGGGAACTGATCAGCACAATATAACTTCTTTGATGCAGCTATTTTCTGTCTTCTCATTTTTATTTTCTTTAATGTCATTTTCACTTTTTCATGCAGCATATAGGAGACTAAAAGGTTAGAATCCCAATATGGTAGTGACTCATTCAGGGCTTCTTAATCTGAGTGAAATTCCCCAAAGAGTCCATTAACAGATTTTGGGGGTGGGAGAGGCAGTCTATAAACTTAGATTAGAAAAAAAAAATTACAACTTTCAATTGAAATTTAGGATTTTCTTTAATTACTTAAAAAAATTATTCTGAGAAGGGATCCATAGGCTTCATCAAACTGTTAAAGGAAGGAGTCCATAACACAAGAAAAAATAAAGTAAGAAAACTCCTGAATGAAACAAATGTAAGTGTGTACCCCTTTCAGATTTTAGCAAATTTGCCTATTTAAGGGGTAAGTAACAGAGGAAGTGAGATATTTTGATAGTTCATCCTGGTTGTCATTTATACTTTATAAAAGATCAGTCTTTTTCAGATGCTAGCAGATCGTTATACATCTGGTAAATTATTCAAAGTCAGCAGAGACAATAAATTTGCCCCCATTGTCTCAATTGCCACAATATGTTTTCCCATCATTTTAGACCAAATGAAGAATAAATCAATCAACAAATATTATTGGGATCTTTTTATATGCCTGGTAGTGTACTAAGCTTTGAAAACACAAAGAAAAAGCAAAAATAGTTCCTGTCCTCAAAGAGTTTATGTTTCACTGAGGGAGACAACATACACATAAATCAGTATATAGGAAATAAATTTAGAGTAACAGAATGAGGCTTAAATGCACCACTTTTGGTGAATAGGGTTGAGTGCCAAGGATAGAGGAAGCCAGAGAAAACTCATGCCTTATAATCCCTCTCCCATATCCATCTTTCTGTTTTCACTACTGGGATCCTATTCTAGCTGGGCTGTATGATTGGGTAGTATTAAATCATTCTCTCTTGTCTTTGGTAATAATTCTACTGCTTCTGTCTTGAACTGATTTAAAAAGTGGTGAGATGGTGGTAGTAGTGTTCTGGAGGTTAGTTTCCCTGGCTACTTTGGCGCCAAAGGTATATCTTCCAGAATGAGCTTTGAATAGAACTGTTGTTTTTATTCCAGCCAAGTATCCTCTGTGTGTGTGTGTGTGTGTGTGTGTGTGTGTGACCTTCTGTCTCTCTAAATCTGTCTCTCTGTGTGTCTGTCCGTGTGTGTGTCTGTCTCTTTTCCCTTCCCTCCTATCAATATTCCCCAAATAACTTCATATCCAAGGCTAACACTTTGAAATAGTCATATCCTTTTTTTTTTTTTTTTTTTTTTAATGCAGAACAGAAAAAGAGAGGTATGAACAGAATACTCAGTGGAAGATAGGGAGAAATGATCAGAAGAGACAGGGCAACCACAGCAGCCATAGATATTCTGACGTTTTCCTGCTTGAAAGACAGATACAAGAAATTCACCAATACCATCCCTCAGGTAAGTGACTAGACACATCTTTGAGGGATCATCTTTCTCCAACCAGTACAAATCAAAAATGTCAAACACTACTGCAATCTTCTCTAAGGCTAAGGAACCAGATTAAAATGTAAATGACAAATAATTAACTAAATAAAAATACAATAGAACATGAATAATATTATTTTGTGATTTTCTAAGTTAATATACAGCCTGAAGTTATTGGACAGCAAACTATTTCTTGGTCCTTTCTGAAGTTACACTGGATCTCAGGTAGATAACCATGTTCCAAGTGAGGGATCAACCTATTAAAGAGGACCTTGGCAAGAATCTTGCCAGCAGTTACTTAGAGACAGGCTCCTTTTGATTGTTATAAGACAATCCATTTTCTTTTCCTTTATAGAGGTGACAATGGACTCCTTGAACTCTTGTTTTTTTAAACCTGTGTTTTATCTTATGCATTAAAAATTTTTTTTTGCCTCCTCTTTCCATATAACCTAGAAAATTTCAGTCAACTTTTGTATAAGCAGTGGACCCCCTGCCTTGTAGATCTCAGCTGGAATAGAATTGGTACCAGGTACTTTGCCATGCAAGAAGTATCTAATGGCATTCAATACCTCTTCTTCAGTTGGAAGTTGGGCTAGAGAGGAATTGATTTCAACCTGAGGTAGACATACTGTCAGTGGCTTCAGCATTGATTAATGATGGTCTGTTGAGAATACTATAGAAGTGTTCCATTCAGCTCTCCAGGATCAAGTCCCTTAATCATTGTGGCTCCATCAGCACCGAGTAGATGAGATGTACCATAAGTCTTTGCCCTATTTATGGTCTTTGGAGCATTATAAAAGAAAGTTCAATTGCTACCATCAATGTAAAATGGAATTTCATCTGCCTTCTTACTGAGTCAAGAATGTTTCATCTCTCTAAGTTTCACTTGCACATTACTTTTGATGACGTTAAATGCCACCTTCTTAGATATAGATGAACCATCCTGCTGGTAAATTCTGTGGAATACTCATTTTTCATTTAGTAGCTTCTGAATTCTCCCATCCTTTTCATCGAAATAATCTTGATGTTTTCAAATGTTCTGTCTCAGATGAGAAAATGTATCAAATCTCTGAAACCTGCCTCCTTCTTTTCTGCTTCTTTGTTGCCAACCTTGTGTTGGCTAAACTTTCTCTCTAAATTAGCAACAAGTTTTTCCCATTCAGAGAAGTGTTTTAATCTAGTGACATTAAGTCTCCAGTTGTTGTCTTGCCTTAGGAACATTTTTCTTGAGTGAGAATGTTTAGTTTGGAGAGGATAAGTTTATGATCTGTCAAGCATTCTGTGCCATGTATTGCCTTCCAGATATAATATCCAATCTGTCTCTTCTCCTTAAAATGACAAAATCTATTAAATGATAATGTTTACTATGAGGGTGCATGCATGAAGTTTAGATAAATGGAAGACCGTGTTGGTGATGAAATTTCCTATGAGATAACCCCCAGGAAGAAAAACAAGTTTTCAGTAGTAAGTGACCTTTGATGTTCCAATTCTATTCCTCCTAAGGACCCCCTGCAACATCTGTTAATCTGTCTCTACTCTGGTTTTAAAGCCATGAAGAATTATAAGCTTGTCCTCTTTTGATACATTGACAATTGACAATCCAGGTCTTCATAAAATTTTCCTTTGATCTCATCAGTATGGGAGACCTGATGATGGAATGACATTTTCCTGCAAGTGTCAATCTCATTGTCATAATCCTGTCATTCACTGCTTTGGGTAGGCACACAAGCTTGTTGACTAGATTGGTTTTGATTCTGAAACTTAATGCCAGCTTCAGAGCACAGTCCATCATTGTGGCCACTCCAGAAAAATGTTTATCCAGCTCTGGTACCATTTTACCACCTTTGTGTCAGTGATTTGCTATTTGGATATTATATCTTCTGAATTCTCTTACCACAAAAGCTGTCTTGTCTACTGAATTTGTCTACTGAATCTACTATCAGAGTTTACTGAATTTCATGTTGTCCATAAACACATACATATTCCATGTACTGATAGTGAGTAGAATCATCTTCACAAAAGTTTTTGTACATTTTTGTGTGATTTAACTGAATGATCCCCATTTGCCATGGTAAGCAGGCCAAGGTTGGGTGAAACAGCCAATTTTTAGGGTACCTTTTTTAGTGCCTTCCTCATGCCAGGTAGTGAACAGTGTGGTCCTTCAAAAAAGCTGCAGGCATTCAGGGAGCTGCTGAATCCCACTGATGCTTTAATTAAGTGACAAGGTGATTCTATGGTCAGAGCCACCAGTACATAGGGTTGTGACTACAGTTCCCAGTGTATCTGTACCTGCTACTTTATCACTTGCCTTTTGAAACAGGATTTCAGGGTAGTTTAAAAAAACAACAAAATGGTATAGATGCTGGCTTTTGATTCGTGTATAAATTAGATTTAAATAAGGTAGAGAAGTGAGAAGTCAACCTCATTCTCTTTTCCAGTCATGGAAGTCCATGGGCAAGGCAGAAGTCAAGAAGACTAATGACCCTGGGTTCAGTGGATGAATCTTGGCTTGCTTGATATCTAACCAAGCTCCAAGAATCCCATAACACCTGCTTCAGTTGCTGTTATGATTATTAGAACAAATTGTTTGTATCTGCCCATTCTGCTGGAGAAAGCCTTCATATGTTTGAGGGTTTCCTTATCTGTCAAATGAGCCATGTCATTAATGACTACATCAGACACTTTCATCAAGACATAACAGTTAGCTACCACACTGTCGATACATTATGACATTAACTTATGAGGCCATCTCCTTAATTCACAATGGGTCTGAGACTCCAGTTATCCTCAAGCTACTTTAGCTTCTGCTGAAACAGTTTACTGAGAGGGAGCTACTGTGTAGCTTCTTGGAGCCACAGATGAGCATTGAGTAAATCAGGAAGGTACCAAAACAATCCTGAAAAGGATTGGCAGCTCTCACATCAGAGGTACTAGCCTTCCCTGAACAATATTGCACTGAGAAACTAATACATTGTTACTGGAGTTGTAAACTGATCCAACCATTCTGGAAAGCAATATGGAACTAGGTCCAAAGTGCTATCAAATTGTGCGTACCCTTTGATCCAGCAGTATCTCTACTGGATCTATATCCCAAAGAGATCATAAAAAAGGGAAAAGGACCCACATGTACAAAAATTTTTGTAGTAGGCCCTTTTTGTAGTGACAAGGAATTGGAAACTGAGTGAATGTCCTCAGTTGGAGAATGGCTGAATAAGTTATGGTCTATGAATGTTAAGGAATATGATTGTTCTATTAAAAAATGATCAGCAAGAAGATTTCAGAAAAGCCTGGAAAGACTTACATGAACTGATGCTAAATAAAGTGAGCAGAACCAGAGAACATTGTACACTGTTATGGACAGAATTTGAAACAAGGTGCTAAGTCACTGAAACAGTAACAACAAAATTATATTATGACTTGGCTCTTTTCATCAGTGAGGTGATTCAGGCCAGTTCCAATGATCTTGCAATAGAGAGAGCCATCTGCACTCAGAGGACTGTGGGAACTGAGTGTGGGTCACAGCATAGTATTTTAGATTTTTGTTGTTGTTTGCTTGCATTTTGTTTTTGTTTTTTTCCCCTCATTTTTTCCTTTTTGATCTGATTTTTTCTTGTGCAGCATGATAATTGTGGAAATATATACAGAAGAATTGCACATGTTTAATATATATTGGACTATTTGCTATCTAGGAGAGGGGTGGGGAAAAGGGAGGAAGGAAAAAAATTTGGGAACACAATGTTTTGCAAGCATGAATGTTGAAACCTATCTAAGCATATGTTTTGAAAATAAAAAAAAATTTAAGAAAAAAAAAAGAAAATGACAGGCTTCAGAGCTGAGCCCCTGAGTGGGAAACTGGAGAAGCATCCACAAGTTCTTAGAAGTCTATGCTCTTTAGGAAAAAGCACATGAGTATCCTAGAATTTGCTAGTTGACTTCTGAATAGTTTATCATGGGCTAGTTAATAAGAAGCACACCAGTGTGGTGCCACTACATGATACACATATGTACTCTGAGGTTATTCCCTTTCTTGGCACCCAAATTGAAATTATGAAGCAACCCAAAGTACTACACAGATAAAAATAAAAAAAAAAAATCATTCACTGGTAGAAGGGGGTTGGTACAGAAAAAATGCTAAGAATCACTATTTTTATTTTTCCTGTTAAAATCTGCTGTTCGTACTCTACATGTAAAATCTATGGTCAATGACCACCAAAAGAGGATCTCTTCTTTTCTCTGTACCTCTGTTTCCTTACCTGAAGAATGAAGGATTGGGGCTTTGTGGTCTCTACGGTTTACTTGGGATCTAAATCTGGTATCCTTTTGTTTTGTGTGATCCTATTTTCTTTCTTTGAGGATTAGCGTACAATCTACCTTTTCCTTGTAGTATCCTTAATGTCTCCAAATCAGCGTATTTCTCCTTACATTTTTCTGGATCAGTTGGTTTGATGTCTTCTTTACCCCCTTCATTTCTTATCTTACATCTGACTTATCTATGTATGTGTCATATTCCCCCTTCCAACCACAGAATTTAAACATTTGAAGGAAGGTCCTGTATTATTTTTTATCTTTGTATGCTTAGTGCCTACCATATTTCATTTAATACTTGAATTGAAATGCTTTCAGAGAAATACACAGCCAAAATCTATCACCAAACATTTAATCAACATTTTTACCTACCTACCTATTACAGCAAGGAACTGAAACTATAAACTCAAAATTCCCTGGATCATTTGACAGATGAGGAAACTGAAGCAAATGTGTTAAGTGACTTGTCCAGAGTCACACAACTAGTAAATATCTGAGATCAGATTTGAATTCAGGAAGATAAGTCTTCCTGACTCTAGACCTAGTGATCTATCTTACTTTATAGCACCATCCAGCTGTCCTATAGGACATTTAAAATATAGTGCTAAAAAAAAAAAAAGGAGGGCACATGCAACTGAGGGAATCAAATGTAAATATGTTATCTAAATATATATTTTATACATTGTATGTTTTACATGGCATATGCATTATATAAAATAGCAGGATTAAGTAACTACAGATCTATAGAGCTATTATTGTATGCCTGTAAAACCTGGACAGTATACCAGTGCCTTGACTGGAAACTGAATTGCTTCCATTTGAATTGCCTTAGGAAGATTCTGAAGGTTACCTGGCAGGATAAGATACCAGATGTTGAAATCTTTTCTGGAACTAAATTGCCAAACAAACAAACTCCACTGCAGAAAGCATAAAACTCCATTGGCCACATGGTTTGAATGCCAAATGTACACTTGCCAAAAATACTTTTATGAAGAATTTACATAGGACAAGTCTCACAAGGTGGTCAGAAAGTGTCTTTGTATCACTCTCAAAGTCTCTCAAGAACTTTAGAATCGATTATATGACATGGGAAACACTGGCACAAAACCGCCCACCATGGATGGTGTGCCCTCATCAGAGAAGGTGCTGGGGTCTATGAGCAAAGCAGAATTGAATTATCTTTTTTTTTTCATTCTTTATGCAGTTTATCTTTGCTTATAATAAGTAACCGCAGAACCATGAAGATCATAGCTTGCTGGTCACAGTGCTGATTGGGCTATACTTTTTTTTTTTTTTAATAACTTTTTATTGACAGAACCCATGCCAGGGTAATTTTTTACAGCATTATCCCTTGCACTCACTTCTGTTCCAATTTTTCCCCTCCCTCCTTCCACCCCCTCCCCCAGATGGCAAGCAGTCCTTTACATGTTAAATAGGTTACAGTATATCCTAGATACAATATATGTGTGCAGAACCGAACAGTTTTCTTGTTGCACAGGGAGAATTGGATTCAGAAGGTATAAATAACCCGGGGAAGAAAAACAAAAATGCAAGCAGTTTATATTCATTTCCCAGTGTTCTTTCTTTGGGTGCAGCTGCTTCTGTCCATCCTTGATCAATTGAAACTGAATTAGCTCTCTTTATCGAAGAGATCCACTTCCATCAGAATACATCCTCAAACAGTATTGTTGTTGAGGTATATAATGATCTTCTGGTTCTGCTCATTTCACTTAGCATCAGATCATGTAAGTCTCGCCAGTCCTCTCTGTATTCATCCTGCTCCTTACAGAACAATAATAGAATTGAATTATCTTAGAAGAAATGCAAGATGTGCAAAGTTAGAGAATTCACCTCAAATGTTCAAAGATTATTTGTAACCGACCTATGATAGAGCATTTGAGCTTGCATTGGTCTGATTGGACACAATTGGACACAGAAATTTGATATGGTGATGTCATTTTGTTCTGCTTCTAGTACAAGGACAACAACCAAACAATATAAAATATATAATATATATTATATAAAAGAAACATATTATATAATAAATATAAATACAAAATATATATAAAGATATAAAGATGGTTGACTCAGACATGACATGCATAGATAGATACCTGATCTAGCAGATGGCTCACCTCTCTTCAAAGGACACTATGATTTCTGCTTTTGAAGAAAGCAGAAAGAAGGCTCTGTCTGGTGTTAACTCTGTCCATAATCTATACACAAAATTATATTGGGCTAGAATTATATTTATCCACTACACTTCAAACACTTATAAATCTAAGGGCATGATACTTTTGGGGAACTTAGGTAGCTACTTTGTTTTCAAGAGGAGGGTTAATAGCTAAATATCATTATTTTATTTTATTTTTTTTAACTTTTTATTGACAGAACCCATGCCAGAGTAATTTTTTACAGCATTATCCCTTGCACTCACTTCTATTCTGATTTTTCCCCTCCTTCCTTCCCTCCCTCTCCTCCCCCAGATGGCAAGCAGTCCTTTACATGTTAAATAGGTTACAGTAATATCATTATTTTATCTCCCTCCCTCTAAAGACCACTTACAGGAATGATCACCATGAATAGGAAATAGACAGTAAATCCTTTTGTCATGAAAAGCAGTAAATAGAAACTAGGGGTTTTAGACAGATTAGAAAAGACCAAAGAATATCTAAAAGTAAAAACTCTTCAACTGCCTTCAGGATAAAACACTTAAGTTCAATCAAGAAGAAAGAAAATAAACTCACTCAAGAAGTCTGCTACCCAGCTGTCTCTGGAGTTGCAAGCACTGAAGTGGAGTGACATGATCAGAACATCCCAATGTGTCTGTAGCTCCAACAGGCTCCTCTTAGTACCTCAAATTCCATGCTTGTCTTTCTTTTCTCATATCCCCTCAAGTTTTTCTTTCAAATGACCACTAAGCATTACTTCAATCAATGAGGAGTCACCTCTTTCTTTGTGTATGCCACTTAGAACACATGGATATCCCTTTGGAATAATTTCTGCAAGCTCAGGCAAAAGTGGAATTAAGTATCTTGTAGGAGATGATACTTAAATAGAGCCTTGAAAGGAATTAGGAATTCCATAAGGCAGCAACAAGGAAGAAGGGCTTTCCAGGAATGGGGACAGAGAAATGAAATAATATGTGCAAATAGCAAGTAGGCCAGTGTGGCTGCAGTGGAGAGAGAAAGAGAGTGAGAGAGAGAGAGAGAGAGAGAGAGAGAGAGAGAGAGAGAGAGAGAGAGAGAGAGAGAGAGAGAGAGAGAGAGAGAAAGTGTGTGTGTGTGTGTGTGTGTGTGTGTGTGAAAGACAGACAGAAAAACATTCAGACAGAAAGAGACAGCATTTATGACTCACCCAGGCTTTGCCAAATTCATTAAATTTACTTTTGCCCCGAAATTTGCCCATCCCTCCCAAGGGAGTTCCATCATTAAGATCGTACATTCTTTCTTGGTGAAATAATTGCACAATGAACACAGAACTGGAAAGGATGTTTGAAGTCATGTAGTTCAAACTCCTCATTTTACAGATCAGGAAACTGAGTCTCAGAGAATTTAAGGAACTTACCCATACAACTAGTTAAATACTAGAGCCGTTATTTGAACCCAGGTCCTCTTACTCCAAATTCAGGCATACATAGCCTTATTATCAAAGCTGCAGACCACACAAAACTGGAAGAGACAACTAACCTAGTACATAGCAGAATCAGTATCTAAAAACTTCTTGACTGGACAGAGGTGGTCAATGTGCAGCCCAAATCCAGACCAAAATTTCCTTTTGTAAACTAAGAATGGCATTTACATTTTGTTTTCTGTTTATTTTGTTTGGTTTTTGAGGTTTTTTGCATGTATAACAGGACAGTCTTTATTCCCCTAAAGAAAATGAAGAAAACCCATAGCATAATAGCTTAAATTCTCCTTTAAAGGAAGATAAAATTAAGACAGCAGGAAATTCAACTATTCATATTCTCTCAAAATTTTCAGCAAATGCATTTTTTTTTTATCCCAGAGACCCATACAAGCTTATTTTGTTATCACATGTCATATACCCCTCTAGAGGAAACACCCTTGAGCCTAATCTAATGAATCTTGCTTTCCTTGTTAGGCACTGGATATGTTGGAATTATAGCCAGCTCCAAATTGTGTCATAAACTCCAAGTGCATTATCTCAATCCTTGCTATAATAATTCCCCCTCCATTTGAATATTGCCCCTTGCCTCACTGTCTCCTGTCCTCAACCTTCTTACCTTGACCCTTATTCTGTCAGGATTAAGTTATGATCCTTTCCTGGAATTATGGCTTATCCTCAACCCCCTTATCTGCCTTTGTTTCCCCTATAAGATGTATACTCAGGTTATGTATTCTGTTTGCAAACCCTAATGAACTAAAACCTTATATAAGTTCCCTGCCTTGGTTTATCTGCACCAAATGCTTTGGACAAGCATCCCATTTGGCCAACTAGCCTAAAGTCTCCACATTAAAGATTAAAAAGCAATCTCTGCCTCAGTTTGTTATTCAGCTTTATTAAATTAAAAGGTTTGGATTCCTAAGAATAAAACTATATTAGAGCTTCTAGAAACACAGTATCAGGCCTGCACTATCTGTAAATTCAAAAACAAAAGAAAAAAAAAACAAAGTTCAATGATTTTGTGCCCACATATCATGACTTGAATGCCCTTCCTGTTTCTCCAGTTGTGGGACTCCATGCATAAGTTTTAAATTTATAACATTTACATTTTAAAAATATAACAAAACTTTATTTACATACATAAAAACTCTTCTTATTTTAAGGACTGTACAAAAGACTGGGTAGGGCACTGGTATAGACCACTGAGTTCAAACTAATAAGATGATATTCCTTGGGATACATTTTAAGTTTGGTTCAAAAAACTAACTTCACAGATACAGGAAGGGAAGAGGTACGGTCAGGCAGCAATTTTTCTGAAAAAGATCCAGGGTTTTTAATGAGTTGAAAGCTCACTGCTGTGTGATACAATATTCCAAACAGCAAATGCAACCAAGGGCATTGGTAAAAGAAGCTGACTATAGTGTTGTTGAGTTGTTTCAGTCATATCCAACTTTCTATGACTCCACTTGGGAATAGTTTGCCATTGCTTTCTCTAGTTCATTTTATAGATGAGGAAACTGATGCAAACAGGATAAAGTGACTTGTCCAGAGTCACATGGCTAGGAAGTGTCTGAAGTCAGATTTGAACTCATGAAAATGAGTCTTCCTGACTTCAGCTTTGGCACTGTATACAATGGCACCACCTAGCTGCCCTTGAATATGTTATATACTTTCAGGTGTCACAGTTTTGTCAATCAGTCAATCAACTAGCTTTTATTAAGAGCCAACTATATGCTAAGCACCATGTTAAATGTTGAGGATCAAGAGAAAGACAAAACACAGTCCCTGTTTAGAAAAGATTAATAAGTTTAGGAATAATTGAGAAGCTACAGAGTTTGCAGGAAAGGCAACTGAGATTGGGAAGGATATTGAAGCCATATCATATAATAAATGACTAAAAAAATTATTGATCTAAATGATCAACTCATGCTTCCAGAAGAGACGTTGTCCAGAGTATTTGAAAGGGTATCCATGTGGGAAAAGAATTTAATTTATTTTATTTTATTCCAGAGAGCTAAACTTGAAGCACTAGGTAGAGCCAACAAATTTGGACTTTTTATCTATTGCCCAGAGCACATCATTCATTTGAAAGGACAATCAATAGAGCTTGTCCATCAGGATGGATATCTAGCTCAGTTATACTGGGTCTACATTTGAACTGGAAGAGAAAAGTAGGCCAAATTGCCTTCCAGAAATTGTAGAGCTACTTTAATTATCCCAAACTTTCTACAAAAGTAAAAGCCCATCTTTTAAATTTCAGAATGAGAGGAAATTTAGAAAATGACTATTCCTGAAGAATTAAAAAAAAAAAAATAATACCTCAGAAAGGGCAATGGAGAGACACATATTGACTTTGAATAGCTGAAGCAAATTAGCAAAAAGGACCTTTGAAGATGAATAGGAGTAAAGTGGATCTCTATGATGAGAAAAGATGGGCAAATCACGTGGTGAGGTCAAGGGAGGACAAGTAGACAACTAGTGGGTCAAAAGAAATGAAAGAAGGCTGTCAGTACATTGTGTGAATCCTTCCCTGGACTTAGGGAGCCCACACAAGCTGGTGTGTGGATGGGTTGCCATCTACATTATTGAAGTGACTTCTGAGCCATTGAAACTACGTCTCATGTGAGAACATTTGAACTAATAAAAGCTTTCTAATAGTTAGAACTGTTCAAAGACAATGGACTCCCTTAGGAAGAGATAGTGGATTCTCCCTTTCTGAGGATCTTCAAGATAAGGTTGGATGGAATATTCTTGTGCTGTAGAACTGTTAAGTATAATGAAAATGCAAAAACCTACATGGACTACTTGACAGCAGTGTCACAGAACAGAGGAAAAAAACATACACAATAACTACAACAATGGAAATGGAAATAACAACTATACACTAAAAAAAAAAAAAAAAAAAAAAAAAATCCAAGCCATCAAAGTCGTTTAACTGAATTATAAAGAATAAGCTTGAATTTGGAACTATGTCCAAAGAGCTATCATACTTTGTATACCCTTTGATCCAGCAGTATGTCTATTGGGCTTGTATCCCAAAGAGATCACAAAAAAAAAAAAAAAAGTGAAAAGGACCCATAAGTGCAAAAGTGTTTGTCTTAGCCTTTTTTTTTAGTAGCAAGAAACTGTAATTTGAGTGGATGTCCATTAGTTGGAGAATGGGTGGATAAGTTATGGTATGTGAATGTAATTGAATTTTATTGTTCTGCAAGAAGTGATGAACAGGCTGGTTTCAGAAAAGCCTGGGAAGACTTACGTGAATTGATGCTAAGCAAAGTAAATACAGCTAAGAGAACATTGTACACAACAAGATTATATGCTGATCAGCTGTGAAGAACTTGGTTCTTTCCAATAATGAGGCCATTATTCAAGTCAATTCCAATAAACTTGTACTGGAAAGAGCCATCTGAATCCAGAAAGAGAATTATGGAGACTGAATGTGGATCAAAACATATTTTTATCTTTTTTTGGTGATGGTGGTATTTATTTGCTTGGTTTTTTGGTCCTCTTTCTCATGTTTTTCCCCCCTTGATTGAAATTTTTCGGTGCAGCATGACAAATATGGAAATATGTTTAGAAGAATTGCACATGTTTAACCTATAGTGGATTGTTTGCTGTCTAGGGGAGGGAGAAAAATTTGCAACATAAAATTTTGCAAGAGTGGATGTTGAAAACTATCTTTCCATGTATTTGGGAAAATAAAAAAAAAAAACTATTATTAAAAAAGAATAAGCTTGGCTGAAAAAAAAAAGATATGAAATGACACTATTACCCCATTGTTTTGCAGAGATGGGAGATTGCATACTGCATATGTTTTCAGACTTTTTACTTGGCTTGTTTTCTTTTCTTTTAAAAAAATATTATTTCTTACATGGGATAGATTTCTGGGAGGGAGAAGGGACAAACAATGGTGATGTTAAAAAAAAAAAACAAAAAAAACACATTATGGTACTACACTGGCTTCCCATTGCCTGAGAGCTAGGTATGTAACTTTCACCCCCTTTTCTAGCATTCTCCAGGACTCTTCAGGGGAGTTGTTATTATTGTTCCATTGTTTCAATTGTATCCATTTGGGTTTTTCTTGACAAAGATACTGGAATGGTTTGCTATTTCTTTCTCTAGTTCATTTGATAGATGAGGAAACTGAGGCAAACAGGATTAAGTGACTTGCCCAGGGTCATATAGCTAGGATGTATCTGAGTCCATATTTGAACTCAGGTCCTCTTGACTCTAGGCCTGGAAGAATGATTGGGGTTCCCAAGGGGCTTCTAGTGTCTCCCATTAGTGCTAGTCCTCACCCATTGTATTCTCCCAATCTTATGGGTGCCTTGTACCCCAGTTCCATTTATACACGTCAATCAGATTAGCTTTTAGAAAGGAATATTTACTTCAAATTTATAACAAAAACCAATGTACCATTATTCCCTACTTTCCAGCACCTTGGAACATAATCCCCCTTATGCCGTTTTAATTTCTGGAAAGAGAGATTAGATTCCCAGATTAAGTTCTATATAGGTTCCAAGAGCAAAATCCTCCTGGGCTTGTGTCCCAGGATCCTGGCTTCTTAGGGCTTCTTTGCTGGGTTGGAAGCAACATCTGGACTGGGTTTCTTTCTCCAAGAACATCATTTCTTGAGCACTGAGACCTGAAAAAGATAAAATGAAATAGACCCAAACCTCAAACATATTTTGAATCCCCATTTTCTAAATGAAGAAACTGAGGCAGACAAAAGTTAAGAGACCTGACCAACTAGTAAGTGTCTGAGGCTGAATTTGAACTTAGATGAGTCTTCCTGACTTCAGGCCTAGCATTCTATGCACTTTGGCATCTTAACTACTTTCCAACTCTAAAATGTTATGATTCTATGTAAAAAAGAGGAGGAATAAAAAGAGGAAATAGAAGAAAGGGAAAAAGGGAAGGCAAAGGAGGAAGGTTAAAAGGAAAAGCAGGAAGAGAAGGAGCTTTTGTATTTGTAAAAGCAATTTTACAACTTAAAAAGTGCTTCTTTATAATCCTGTCAGAGTAGATTGTGCAGATACTGCTTCCTTCAGTCTCTTAGCCATAATTACATCGGTATGGGTATTCCCTTCCCCCACTGTGAGCATTCCATCTACTAATACAGATTTCAACCCGTCAGTGCTCTTTTGGATCATTTTCAAGAGTCATGGCTGCAAAATCCATCATCCTGAGGTTAGCTTAATGAAAAACCTTTATAAAAATAGCTTGCTGTTCTGAGATAATAGACATATGATTCATTGCCAGGCCTGTGCTCTAAGTCTTTCCAGCTTTATAAACAACCTGCTTGAGCTTGCCCTCTGCTAGTGTTGCCTTCAGGAACCCAGGTCACCTATCCTCCACCATGAAGTATTGTAATAGGATTTCAATGGAGGAGTACAATAATCACTATCCCCAGTCAAGATGAAGTCACTTGTCTGAAGTCACATAGAGGGTCACTGGCAGACCAAGGATTCAAAGGTGAGTCTTCCAAAATTCAGTTCTCTTTCCATAAAGTCCTTTCTATGGACTCCAGTTCCTTGTAGTCATTTCAACCCTACAAGCATTTTTACAAATCATTACCTGACTTATAAACTTCCTGAAGCTCCCCCCAGTTCCCATTGGCTACTTGCTACATCAATTCTAGGAGCTATTCTGTGGGAGGGAATCTATCAGTCTGCAGTAACTAAGTAGTAAACACAGAAATGGATATAATAGCAGCATCCTTGGGCTGGATCTATAGCACTCTTGGGTAGATATACTCTTCCTCTCTACCCACAAATACCTCCCTCTTTTTGATTGTTTCACTTAATTATGTTATTCTAGATGGTCTTAAATGAAATATATGCATTTTTATACAAAAATCCACAAATACTCTCTGACCTATTTTCCCCCAACTAACATCTGTTCTGATAGTCCCAATTTAAGCTGCTATTTTTTTTGAATTTACAATTATAGCAGCTTAATTTCTAAATGCTTCCTTCTCTCCTCTCCCTATCCCATTGGACATAAATTTTAAAAAGAAAAAAAAGAGCAATTCCACAAAACTAACAATACATCAACTGTTTCTTATACTATGTAACCAATATAAGCTCCAGCGATCCTTATCCAAATTCTCACAGAAGAATTAGAACATTAAGCAAGGCTATATATCTCCCTCAGAGTCCTAGGGATAGCTCTGAAAAGTTTGAGGGCAGGATGAGACTTCTGTAATACTATCAGCTCAAGTCCTAATTGTGCTATATTCTCCTTCATTTTAACCACCAGTGTTGCCTAGTGTCTTAGTTTCATTTAATTAATTCATATCAATTTTACAAAGGAATATTTACTGAGAAGATATAACTAGGAAAGAAGTTCAAGCATTTCCTCTCAACACTTGTGGACATACTCTCTCCTATACAACCTCAGTCACTTGGGAAACTGGGGAGCACAGGCTAGGATTTAAGACAATTTCTAAACAATATTACTCCCACCAAATTCCCTTCTGAATGTGGATAGCCAATAAATGAATTGTAGTCATTCCTTCTTGGCTGCCTTCAATCTACTTTTCTGCTGGATCAAGCTTGTCATTTGGAATTCTGCTTCTCATACATTCCAAGATCCCACAAAATCCCATTCCCTGACCTCTAAAGGCTTAGTCGACCTTTTGAAGTTGTCAAGGTTGCAGTCTAGTCTTATCCTATTTTATCTAAGACCAAGAATAAACAATTGAAAGAAAAAAAAAAAGTGTATTCATGACCACTTTGGAGTAGATTAAAGCTGAAGCCTTCTTTATCTACCTAGAGGCTTACTGTACTCCTTATCCCATTACACAGTTGGGGATGAAAGAGGAAACAACTTGGCCAGTTAGTATCTTTTGAATATATACAGTTCCCAATCAAAAGTAAATTCTTTACCATGTAATTATTGTTGTTTGTCCTTCATTCTCCAATAGGGAGATGATGACATGACGTGTAAGTGAATTGGATTTAAATGAGGGAGGACTAGACAAGGTCACTCTTCTCACTTTCCCTTCCAGAGCCATCTGGGCGTAGTGGTCAGATATAGATGAGGATGGCCGGAGATGGCCCTGGATGAAATGTGAAATCTTGGCCTTTTAAAGCTAAGATCTTCAACAGTTCTGTTTGACTGAGACTACATCCATTCAGTGATTGATTTATCCTAGCCATGCAGATGAAGAATCTCCTGTTTCACCTAGTCAAAAAAAAAAAAATCTAAATAAGTAAATATATCTGGAAGAGGAAGACTCTCAGGGTATCTGGCCAAAGCAAAAATGATTGTTATTTATATTCAATCTGACTTAAACTGGAGCCAAATAATGACTAAATGGAGCTTGGCCTGGGTTCCATAAGTGGCCAATCAAAGAAAATCAGATTGATTTACAACAATATTAAAAAATCACCTAAATTAATTTAAAAATTTAGTGTTATATCAATAAAAAATATAGCAAACCTTTAAAGAGCTGCGTGTGCTCTGATGTCTGTATGGGGATTGCAACCATAGAACATGCTAAACACGCTCATGGGTTCTCACTCCCCAATCTCAGGCTCTCCTTTTACAAGTATGGGCAATAACTGAATGAATTGAGGAGAACCATGAAAACATTGTATACAATATGACAGCAATGTTGTTCAAAGAGTAACTGTGAATGACTAAGCTACTCTGAATAATATAAACATTCAACTCAACCATGAAAGAGTTAAGGATTTATGAAAGAACAACCTAACTACCTCTAGAGAAATAAGAAGTGATGTATGGAAGTATGTGTTGTATAGTTTTATATATGTGTGTGTAGATATATTTATATATATGTGTGTATATATATATATATATATATATATATATATAACATAAATATATATACACACACATACATATATACATATATAAACACACACGTGTATACACACACATATATAAACACAAACACATATGTATGTGTGTGTGTGTATATATATATAAACATATACACACAAATATACATGTATATATAAGACATTGGCCTTTGCTAATGAGGAGTTGGGAAGGAGTTAACTTGGAACTCAATGTAACAAAAAATAAAAAACATTTTTAAAAAACCCTCAAAGATTAGCCTTATACCCTAGAAATGGGAGAATGGGGAAATATGATGATGTGGCTTAATCTAGGCCCCCATGGTTCAAGAGAATTACTTAAACTTTGAAGAACTACTCTTACAATGGATACAAAATAATTAAGGCATAAAAGGAAATATGAAGAATAAAATAAAATAATTATGAATGATTGGCATAACAAACAAAAAAAGATACAGGCAATATTCCTCACTCACAATCTTTCATTAAATCTCTAGTTTCTAGAAGGAAAAAAAGATGCTCATCTGTAGGCTTTAATTCTTGCTTCTGTCTTCGAGGGAAGGTAAATACCTATGTTGGCAGGCCAGGAGAGAGCTTACAAATTCATTTGGCAAAATAGGGCTAAGGCTTCAGGATAAAGCCACAGGAAAGAGGGCCCTGTTTACAGCAGGATCAGTTATTTATTGGAGCAGGGTCTAATTATAAACTAGAGAGTACTGTGTCACCTTTGGGAAACAACAAGAGTTAAGGGTTAGTAACCAGATTACATGTGATCCTTGTGATTCAAAAGGAATCTGTGTGACATGGCAGAAAGAATATTATGTCAAAGTGGGGATTTCCATTCCTCTCCCAAATAATGTCATCAAAAGAAAACTGGGTGTGACTTAAGTTTTTAATAACTATATAAAGATAATAGGGATTTTGGACCTTGGATGAAAGTAGATGACCCATGAAGGAAATTTTTTGTAATTAACTGAAATACATCTCTGAGCCTATAATACAGCAAGCTGGGTTAGAATCACACATTCCATCAGTAAGTCAGTCAAGTACTGACACAAGTAACTGGAAGATTGTGGACAAGTCACCAAACCTTTCAGCGCATGGTAAAGGACTCATGGAAGAGAATTGCCCTTGTGGGGGGTATGGGGAATAATTTTCTCTCTTCCCTACAACTCCCTCCAATATTGATCAAGTGAAGATCAGGTGACTTTCAAAAAGCCAGAGACAGTAAGACTAGGATTCAAATTCTACCTTTGTCATCTATTGGATGAGTGATTCTGAGCATGTTGCTGCTTAACTTTTAAGTGTCCCAATTAGCTAACACCATAATCAAATCAAATAAAAAATATTTAGTAAGAACCTATTATGTGCCAAAGACTGTGCTCAAAGATGGAAATATGAAGAAAAGCAAAAAGTCTCTGTTCTCTAGGACCTCTCAGTCTAATGGGGAAGATAGTATGCAAAAAACTATATACAAACAAGATATATATGGGATAAATTGGAGGTGTTCTCAGAGGAAAGGTGTTAGCAATGCGTATGTGTAAGGAGAACTGAAAAGGCTCCTTGTAAAAGGTGAGATTTCAGATGAAACTTGAAGGAAGCCAGATAAATCAACAGGTAGAGATCACCAGGGAGAGAATTCCAGGCTTGGAGAACAGTCAATGAAAATACAGAATTGGGAGATGGAGTGTCTATTTTGAGATGCAAGGAGGTCAATGTCAATATACCATAGAATATATGAAGGGAATAACGTATCAGAAGATTGGAAAGGTAGAAAGGGAGCAAGTTATGAAAGGCTTTAGAAGTCAAATAGACAATTTATATTTAGTACTGGAAGTCATAAGGAGTCCCTGGAGTTGATTGAAAGGGAATAAGTGAGCATGGTGGGATAGGATCTGCACTTTAGGAAGATCAATTTGATAGTTGAATAGAAACAGACTTCTGTGGGAGGGAACTTAAGGCAGAAGATCAACCAGAAGTCTCTTAAGGGCTTGAACAAAAGTAAAATTATTGTCAGGAGGGAGAAGAGGGTACAAATGAGGGATGTTACAAAGATAAAATCAACAAGACTTGCAAGGTTAAATAAATATGGCAGAGGAGGGAGAAGAAAGAGTAAACATAGGTGACTGGGGAGATGGTGGTAATCTTGATTGTAATAAGGAAATTGGGAAAAGGAGAGAGTTTGGGCGAAAAGATAATGAGCCTAGTTTTGGACTTGTGGAGTTTAAAATGTCGAATGTTCAGTTAGTGACTTCCAAGAGGCTCTTGGAGATACCAGACTAGAGGCCAGAAGAGAAGTTAGGAATGGAAAAGTAATTTTCAGAATCATCAGCACAAAAGTGATAATTGAACTCATGGGAACTGATGAGATCATCAAATGAGAGAGTGTAGAGAGAGAAGAGGAAAGGATCCAAAACAGAGCCTTGGGGGTCACCCATGATGAACGGGCATGGTTATGAAGAAGATTCAGCAAAGGAAGTGAGAGATCAGTGACACAGAAAATTCAGAGAGGAGAGAATTGAGGAGAAAAGGGTGATCAATAGGGTTAAAGGCTGAAGAGAGCTCAACAAGAATGAGGACTGGGAAAAGGTCATTAGATTAGGCTATTAAAAGATCATTAGTAACTTTGAAGAGAGTACTTTTCAGTTGAATGATGAACTAGATTGCAGAGAAGAAGAAAGGAAGTTATTACACTTATTGGATATGGAGTTCCCAAAGAATCCTACTATTCTGTATTGGTGGAGAAAGTTTGCCATAGAGAACTCCCTGTTATACATATATTTTTGTACTCAGATCACTGATTTCATTAGTGTGGGGAGCTACCGTGTGGAAGACACTCTTAAACCTTCAAAGATTGCTTTTAGCTGAAAGGTTTGGTGACTTGTCCACAATCTTCCAGTTATTTGTGTCAGAAACAGGATTTGAACGCAGGTTTTTCTGTGTCATGGGCAGCTAGGTGGTGCACATTGGTGCTGGAGTCAGGAGATCCAAGTTCGAATCCAGCTTCATATATTTATTAGCTGGGTGACTATGGAAAAATTGCTTAACCTCATTTGCCTCAGTGTCCTCATCTGTCAAATGAGCTGGAGAAGGAAACGGAGAACCATTTCAGTATCTTTGCCAAGAAAACCCCAAATGGGATTACCCAGAGTTGGACATGACTATTACTGGGTAACAACTTCCTATCTCAAAGTCCCCTGTCTTATATCTACTCTGCCATCCCATGCTGTTTCTCTCTATAAAGAAATGTTTTTAGTCATACTTTAAAACTAGGCTGGAAAGCTTTGAAAGGAGAAGGACAAGGGGACTGAAGAAGCTGTTGCTATGGAATCAGAACACAAGAATTTGATTATTGGCACAGGTTTAACTGCCTGGACCCTGGTTCCCGGAATACATGCGAGGATGTAGAGACAGCAAGGCCTTTTATTGCTGGTGTTGAGTGTTTGTTTGCACTGAGATTGGGCTTTGCTGCCTCGGGGACTGGAACTGCCCCAGCTGGGAGCATCTGCTCCTTTCCCAGGCCTTGGTAAAGTCTAAAAATCCTGGGCAGATTATGGCCAGACAGTAGCCTCACCAACTGTTGCCTCAAATGCCTTTTTTGCTGGACTGTATCAAAGATCTTTTTATAAACATATAATGTGCATGCGTATAAAAACCACAAAACAAAATCATAACTTTATATGGCTCTAATATTTATAGTTAAAGATAGGCAGATAAACAGAGAGACAAATATATCTAATTCTAAGCATTGTAACCTAATAAATCTATCACTGATAAGACATCTCAGTGACATACAATGCAACAAATCACCTTCAAAAGATCCTTTTTTTCCTGTTTTTATGCTTTTTATGGGCTAAATAAAGTAGGGCGATGGATGATATATATGCATGTCCTGTTCTTTCTGTGTGTGTGTGTGTGTGTGTGTGTGTGTGTGTGTGTGTGTGTGTGTGTGTGTTTAGGGGAAGAGGAAGAAAATTTGAATTTCTGAGCCAAGATGGAAGTTACAAAGCTTGTCTTAAAACTTGGCTTCTGCCCAGATCTTTGCCCAAGCTCCGAAAGGAAATCCAGAGTGAGTGCATGAGATAACCTTCTAGTCTTTTACTCATGTGCTTAATACCTATCTGGTCCTAAATCTGCTTTCTCCAATGAAACTGTCCCACCCTGACTGTCATCGATACTTTATCAGTGCTGGGTAATGAGAGAAAACTTGGAGTCAGTTATTTGTGGGGTTCAATTGATGCTTGCCAAATCTCCTGGATTTGCCAAGTATTATTCGGATTCTGTCTTCCTAACACCCGTGTCTAGTTAGTTCAAGAGCAGGATCGTCGAGTAAGAGATGCCAGGATATTAGGGAACTGAAAAACACCTTTTTGTTGCTGTCTTGTACACAAACCTACACCCAGGATTGGAACAGGAGCCACACACCTTCCTTACGGGAATTAAAATAGACAAGTATTGGCAAGAACTCCAGGACGCCCCAGTAGGTATCTTTTTTTAAAAAATGAAATTAAATAAACATTTCTATAACATAGCTTTTTGGTACTTTGCCTTGGGTCAGCACCCTGCCCCCCCGCCCCCCAAAAAATTAGTGATCCACTATAAAAAGAGATAAGAGAGATCAACTGAGTTATAGAACCCAGTTGGAAGCTGAAGGGATGGGGAGGGGGAATAGAGTAATAATTCTTCAATCTTTCCTGACATCCTAGAACCCTTCGGTCTGGCAGCCATGTTTGAATCGAAGATGCCCCTAGGACTTTCAGGTCTGGCAGCCATGTTTGAATCCAAGATGCCCCTGAGTGGTGGAGGCAGCTAAGGGGAAGAGTCTAGCCTTCCTTGCCCTTGCTTGTGCAGGGCGGGCCTGCATTGCATCACCCGCTGGAGCCTCTGCTCACAGCTCTGCAGCCAGCTGGGCCCCTGGAGGAGGGAGTCTCCCTGTTTTTAAGCAAGCCATTAACCATTTCATCCTCCTTTTATCCTCTGTCTATCCAGATACAGCAGCCTGGAGGAGAGAGAGAGGCTGCCTGCATGCTCCCCGGATCCCTGCCTATCAGAGCCGACAGAATCTCCCCCCTTCGTCCCACTCTATCCCTGTTCCTCAGAGCCCTGAGATTCTTTGGCTTCCGTCTCTAGCAGGCCCCATCCCGATGCCAGCCCCAGCTTATCCCCGGGGAAAGAGTTAAGTTTCCTCATTCCCAGCATCTGTCCCATTCTGCAGCAGTGAGAGAAGAGTTCCTTAGTATCCAGTATGAGCTAATGCCTCTTTCGGACTACAAATAGAACCTGCTTCAAGGGGTCAACACAGCCTTTCTGGTTGGAGAGAAAAGCAATCTAAGCAGGGTCTCCTGCAGATATCAATTGCCAGATACCTCCCTCCCCTTTCCAAATTCTTGACAAAGTAATTTCCCTTTCTGGACCTCAGTTTCCCCTATATCTAAAAAGGGGGCTGGGAATCTTGAAGGCTTGTAAAGGGCCTGAGAGTCCTAAATGAAATGAGCTCTAAGTACATAGTGTTACTATTATCCAGAGACTCTTGAGGGTAAAAAACAGGGAGGAGTTACATGTGTGTAGGAGAAGGGGGAGCTGGAGAGGAAGGAACATTAAACAGAAAAATCATTGCAACCTGTAAAGTCCTGACTGCCCATTTTAACTGCTTTCATCTCTTCAGATTTCTACATCTTTCATTCTGTCTTGGCACAGGGTCTTGAGATGCCTTCAGATGCTATTTGAAGAAGCTGAGGAGAGGTCTTCTCCTGGAATTGTATCAGACAGTATTTATGCTTGTGATTTCTTTGCATTTTCACATGCATCTGTTTAATCTCCCTAAGTAGCCGGGGACAGTGAGCTAGCCCCTCCTTCCTCATTATTTCCAGGCCCTGCACCTGGAAGACCCTCAATCTTTGGTGGTGTTTAGATAGATGACCTAAGAGAGCCTGCTGTTCTTAGGAGGGAACATTTAGAGCTAGAAGAGACATTAAAGATCATCTCAGCAGCCCCATCTCAACCCCCCATTTGCCTTACTTTATATTCAAGGAATCTGAGTCCCAAAGAATTTTTATATAGCCATACTTCCATTAAATCTCAAAGTCAGGATTTGAACTATGGTCTTCTGACTCCCAATCCAGTATTCTTTGATTTTCTCCTGTACTGGAAAACAAGGTACTGGAAATATACAGCCAGACCCTAGCTTTCTTCCCTAGCCCTTCTAACTACCAGCCATTATCTCCTTTCATAGTGAGGCATTAGTTCTGTGTAAATATTTCCCCTTTTAAAGAAATATACCTCCACCAAAATAGTAAATACTCCAGAAATACTCTCTCTAAATTAAGGGCTTTGGCCTGTATAACTTGCAAAATTCCCTTTAGCTATTACTGTTATAAATTCTGTCTACCTGACATTTGGTTGTCTTGGTGGGGAAGGGGGAAAACCTTCACAGAAAAAGACCTTAGTGATCACCTAGTCTAATCCCCATTATTTAACAGATAGATGAGAAAACTGAGACCCAGTGAGAAGTAACTTCCCCAAAGTTATATAATAAGTTACTAACAGAGTTGTGTGGGACCAGAACAGAGATCTGCAGAAATTTGACTCATCTTCGAGGAAGGAGCCTTTCATTTTATTAGATGAAGAAGCTAGAAATAGGATTGAGCCTTTGGAAATGCTACACACAAGCCTGTCCTCAGGAGGCTTTTCCCAAGCCACGCTTGGAACACGATCCAACTCTGGATGTTGCTGCAAATGAGGTAGGGAAATGGAGCAGGTTTGCTGGCAAAACTGTCAGAAAAATATCAGTGCATGTTGCGTAATCGATGGCTGAAGCTCTTCCAGGAGCACAAGACCATTTTTCATCAGCTGGCACTAAAACAACCAGATCATTAAAGCTGATATGGCTGTAGCCAAAATGCATATCAACAACTATTGGTCTACCCTGGGAACAAAACATTCACAGGAAACAGTTGAAAGTGAAGACAGAGGCTCCAAATGACAGAGAATCCAAGTGAGGGGACTTTTTTCAGGGACCTAAAGTTTTCCTGTGGCTAATATCTTACTGACCCTTTTAAAGTTGGCCTTCAGTGGGGAAGCCACCGGCAAAGAATGTGATGTCCTTGGCTTAATTATTTTTCAGACAAACAGGTTCTTAAACAAAGTTTAGAGAGCCCCAAAGTTGTAGAGAGCAGATCATTTATTTCAGGCAAAATATGCTGAGATATATCTAGAGGATAAAGGATTAGACTCAGAATCAGGAAGATCTGTGTTCAAGTTCTGTCTGTAACACCTATTGCTTACATGATCATAAGCCAGTCACTTACCTTCAAAGTAAGCAACTCCCAGCGACTGTTTCAGAGCAAGTGCTAAATGAATGGCCAATCTGCATCAGAAAGGTAGTTTCTACACTGAGAGAATTTTACAACAAAGAATAGGCCAGGTCCAAAAAAGAAAAATGAAGAACTTTATAACCCCGCAAATTGAAACATACAGTCTCTTGAATTCTTCAAGTAGAGGCTACATACTCTTATCAGGGACTTTGGGTTTTTTGTTTGTTTTCTTTTTTTTCTTTTATTCTTTTGAAAATTTCGATATGTAAAAAATACAAAAAGGGAAAATATATGTAAAATGATCTTTATGCAGTCTATATATTTTTTCTATGATGAATATTCTTTTTATAGGTATGCTTAAAATTTAACACAGTAGCTCTAATACTGCTGTGCTTGTCTGTGTCTCCATGGGAGCATCCTTTTGCACTTTTCTGTTGATTTCTTTTGGTTTTGTTTGTTTGTTGGTTTGTTTAAGCAATTGGGGTTAAGTGACTTGCCCAGGATCACACAGCTAGGAAGTGTTAAGTATCTGAGACTAGATTTGAACTCAGGTCCTCCTGACTTCAAGGCAGGTCCTCTATCCACCTAGCTGCCTCTTCTTCTTCTTCCTCCTCCTCCTCCTCCTCCTTTTCCTCCTCTTCTTTTTTGTAATAACAAAAGCACTTACTCTCCTCCCCAACAAAAAGAAAACCAAAACTCCTCTCCGTATAAGTAAGCACAAGCACAAGCACACAAAAGAACCCCCACAGGTTGATTATGAAAACATATGCTTCTTTCTGTATCTTTATCCACCCACCTCTATGTCAATATGGATGCATGAATGATCGTCAGTCTTTTATTGTCATGGCATTCATTGTGTCAATCAGCTTTCTTAAGTCTTTCATAATTGCTGTAGTTGTCTAAATGGTTCTAATTCTGCTCATTTGACTCTGTTAGTCCATAGCAGTCTTCAATTCACCTAAATCTGTCCTTTTTATCACCTTACAATGCAATCTATTCCATTACACTCATCTACCATAATTTGTTAAGTCATTTCCCAGTCAATGGCACTAGAAATCTTTATAACTTTTCCTTTCAAGCTTTCCAGTCTTCTTACATTTTATTCTCCAAGAACTCTACACTATTTAGACTGGCTTTTTGGTTGTTCCTCAAACATGACACTTCATCTCTCAATTTTACACCTTTTCATTGGCTGGAATGCTTTTCCTCCCTGCCATTGCCTTCTGGCTTCCTTCAAGTCTAAGCTAAAAGTCCACTTTCTGCCTGAAGCCTCTCCAAGAGCTCCCTGTCCTTTCCTTTTGAGATTACTTTTCATCTATGTTCCATTGAGCTTGAATGTAAATTAGAATGTGAAGTTCTTGAGGGTAGGAACTATGTTACTGATTTTCTTTAATCTCTTAATTAACCACATTAATTTTTAATGTCAGCACATTCCATAGTACATAGAAAATGCTTTGTAAATACTTGTTGACTGACCCACTTCTGGATCTTTGTTTCTGGATCTTTGCTGCAAATAAAAGTAGTGCTATCTCTTTAGGATAAACATTGTATTGATATTGCAGGATCAAAGTATCAATAAATCAATTGATAAACATTTATTAAGCACCTACTATGCCAGGCACTGTGCTAAGCAAGAAGGGAAAAAGGCAAAAGACAACCAAGCCCCACCCTCAAGGAAGTTACAATCTAATGGGAAAGACAACATGCAAATAAATATATTATTCAGAGCAAGCTATATACAAGATAAGTAGGAAATAATTAACAGAGGGAAGGCCCAGGAATTAAGAGGAGTTGGGAAAGGGAAGCACTAGGATTAAGAAAGGAAGGCATCCAGTAAAGATAGGATTTTAATTGGGACTTAAAGGAAGCTGGGTAGTTCGGCAAGCAGAGGGAAAGATATAGTTCTAAACTATTTTCCAGATTGGTTAGACCATTTCATAGTTTCAGCAGTGGTGTATTTATGTATTGTCATTCATGTCCTCCTACAGGACCTCCAACAATTGTCATTTCCCCTTCTTACTGGATAGGGATGCTATAGAGGAGATTAATGTTATCAGGAAAGACCTTAGAATAGATTTCCTTGGATATTTACAGGATCATTTCCAACCTCATATTTGTGCTCCTAAATAGAGTCATATGAACTCAAAGAAAATTTATTCCAATCATGAATCCTATCTAGTACTCATTTAATCTTTAATTGAAAACTTCCAGTAGTGAAAAACTTATTACTCCTCTAAGACAGTTTATTAAATTTTAAAATAAATTAAGTGTTAGGAAACTTTCAATTAGATTGAGATTTAAAAAAAAATCTTTTTAGTCACAGCTTCTTATCGTTGGTCCTAATTTTGTCCATGAAGTCAACTGAACAAGAAAGTCTTTAAAACCTTTTGAAGCCTATCTCATTTCCATTATTCCTCCAAGTTTTCTCTTCTCCCAGTTAAATATCCTCATTTTGTTCAATTTGTTGTTGATTCATTTGAGTCATGTCTGACTCTCTGTAACCTCATTTGGGATTTTCTTGGCTAAGATCCCAGAGTGGTTTTTCATTTCCTTCTACAGTGCCTTTGATAGATGAAGAAGCTAAGGCAAATGGGGTTAATTGACTCACCCAGGATCACACAGTTAATAAAAGTTTTAGGCCAGATTTCAGCTCCAGAAGATAAGGCTTCTTCACTTCAGACATGACACTATTCACTATACCATCTAGCAGTCTCCTTTCATTCAACTATTCTTCATTAAAGTAAAGCCTCAGTACAATTGAGATTTCATCCCTTGGACACCTGTGTCTGTAATGGGTTTTAAAAATCTACAGATGGGGCAGCTAATTGGTGTAGTGGATAGAGCACCAGCCTGAAGTCAGGAGGACCTGAGTTCAAATCCTCTCTCAGGCACTTAGCACTTCCTAGCTGTGAGATATATACATACACACACACACACACACACACATATATATATATATATAAATTCTCTATAAAATGAGTATAACACGGATACTACCTACCACTATTATCTGTAGTAAGAGAAATGGAGACAATGATGGTGGTTTGAAGATGGGGTAAAGGGAGAAGGATATTGTTATTCTGAGAAGCAGCCTTTTTGTAGGAAAACAGCATTGGGTTCCAAATCAGAAAACCTGGATTCTGATCCTGAAATTTGCTTTCTGTGTAATTTTTATTGTTGTTTAGCCTTCATTCTCTAAGAGGTCCATAACATCAGGGAGGTGATGTCATGACATGCAAGTGAATTGATTTGAAGTGAGGGAGGGCTGTCTGTGTAATGTGCCACAGGTCAGCTAAGCCCTCTGTGCCTCAGCTTTGTCATACAGAAAATCTAGAAATATTTTTCTTTCAGGATTATTATGAAAAAGCATTTGTTTATATGTTTTTATCATAATTACTGGAGGCAGTTAAATCTTAACAACCGTCTCTATGAATTAATAACCATATTAACAATAGATGCAAAATGCACTTTAAAATTTAATCTGCATTTGAATGCAATTACAATCCAGTGGGGGTGACAACATGCCAAAAATATGAAAAAAAATTACATACACGATTAAATAGGAAATAATTAATATAGGAAAGGCACTAGAATTAAGAGGGATTGGGGACTACATTAATAAATGCAGTTAAATGCAGATTAATCTAATGTATCTGTATTACATTTCCTCTGACCCTTTCTTCAGTCTAAATAACAAAACAATGAATCAAATCCCTGATTTGTAATGAATGAAATGCTCAGACTGAAAATTGGCCGTTTAGTGAGATTTAATCCTGGCTGCAGGTGACAATTAGAGAATAGTGGTTGACAAGATGTGATTTTGGGTTAGATTTTGAAATTGTAGGATTGGAGCTAATAAACAATGGAAAAGGGCAAAGAAATGTCAAAAGCCAGTTGAAGCAATCAACAAGAGTCTCCCTGCTCCTTATTTACTCTAATTAATTGTCCTATTGTCTTCAGGGAGCTGATCGATTCTGCAAAAGCAAAATTAAGAAAAGGTAAAACAAGACAGAATTGCATCAGTACAGGTTTAGACATGAATTGTAAACCACCATCTCTCTGAGACCAGCCTTGTTAAGTCCTGAGAAACTCATTACCAATTTGAAAGAAGAGAAATGAATACCCATTTAGAAAACTACCTACCAAGTGATAGGAGGTCCCAGGACTTTCCTTAGTAAATCCTTGAAATAATGATCCATGAGAATTGGAGTGGCAAAACAAGACCAGGGCAGAAAGGGACAGCTCCCTTGCCAACAACCCCCAGGGCTGGCAAGAAGTTTGTTCATCCTTGCAGAGGTCGGTTTTCCCCTTCATTTCTATGGTGTATCTTTAGCACTACACATGCTCAGCCAGCTGTTTAAAATGTTTAAACAGCTGTCTAAACATATTCATGTAAGGAAATGGGGTAACAAGCTAGACAATTTCAGACAAATTGTCCCATTGCTCCAGCTCGTATAGGATTGATTCCCAAGTTGGTAAGCTGGTGTTCTATAGCCCCAATTCTTTCTTTCTTACTGGCTTTCCATTTCTTTCTCCATTTGAAGTCAAAATTAGTCTCTTTTCACAGTCACCTGAATCTACATTTAGTAGTTCTATCAACTCAGTAACTATCAAATGACTACTAGGTGTTTGATTCTTGAGGGGGGAGGTAAGGACTGACCACTGAAGGCCCCAATCCTGGGAAAATTCATGTTTAGTGTGGCTTGAAGCAAGTACCGATCCAAGCCACCTGTTGAAGAGAACTAGTTCAGTAGTTTACTGGGAGCCTGGCAAAAGTGTTTTTCTCTCTCTGCTGTGTCAATTCTTTCTTGCTGCTAAGTAATGGAGATGGAAAGATGAGGAAACAAACTTTTGAGCTTCAAAAGATTGGAAGAATCACCAACCAGAGAGGTCCAGGAAGTGGGATCCACACTAGAGCTTGTTGAAAGCTGTCTAATACATTCACACATTCCTCAGGAGCAACCTACTTGACCCAGCCCAGCAAGGGACTGATGTTAAGTGACTGTGTCCTGTAAATAAAGGAGCTACTTTGCCAGTTGTCTGGCTCATATTCAGAAGAGAACTTCATGGTACAAATGCTTTGCAGAAACCCCTTGAAGTTTGAGTTTCACTCTCCCTAAGGATTGAAGTGGTAAAGGGAAGAGCATGTTGCTGGTCCAGGAATGATGTATTTCTACTCTTACGATATCTTTTTAGTAAATATCTCTTTCATATTCATAATAACTAATTAACACCGTACATCAAGTGGCTTTTATGATTAACATTTGGGGCAAGACTGGATTGGATGCTTGAATGATAGCATTAGAAAATTATTTCTGATCCCTTAGGAATATTCCCTTGAACACTGAGGAGGGGATATGTAGCTAGTTGAGTTGTCAGGACTTGGCTGCCAGTATAAATGGAAGTTGAGGTAAGGACCCCAGAAGTTTCCATACATTCTTCAAAATCAAAAGGAAAGAGTTCCTACCCTTAAAATGCTTACATCTTTCTCTGGATTTTTCTCAGTTCTCTTTATCAAATTTCTTTTCTTCCAGAACAAGAAAATTCCAAGTAAATGATCTCTAAGTTTCCTTTCAATCAACCAATCAGCAACTTCCTCCCCGCCCCCTTCACTGTTTACTACATACCAGACACTTTAACAGGATAGGGAAGGGAGTGATTAGTCAATGAGCCCAGTCCTCAGGAGCATGCACATGTGTTCTGTTGATGCAATCCCTGTGTGGATTTTAGAACATGGGCAGGTATTGCTTCCAGCCTTTTAATTGACTACTAAGCTAGAAGTAAAGCTTCACCAGAATGCAGACTTGAGCCAATGGCATTAGAAAGAACCCCATAAACACTCAGTGATACCCCCTGAGCCCCTGAGATGCAGCCTGGCTCTAGGGGATTCAATTCATCATTGCAAATGGCAGTTAGGATTGGGACCCTCAGTCTATGGTCATACATTAAGAAAGTAGAAACACAGTTTTTATCTCAAAGATTACAAATTATAAAGGATAAAACATGCAAAAGCTGATGTAAACCTTATATACATACACACACACACACACAAAGAGAGAGAGAGAGAGAGAGAGAGAGAGAGAGAGAGAGAGAGAGAGAGAGAGAGAGAGAAAGAGAGAGAGCAAACAAAAAGGGAGGAAAAGCTAGAGAAAAGGAAAGAGACCATGAAAGTACTCTTTCCAAAAATGGTATTTGAGCTGAGTCTTGAAGGAAAATAGGAAAGCTGGAAGGAAAAGGTGAGAAGGAAAAATATTTCAATTCTGAAATTATTTGTTTTGATTCCAAATATTTTTCCTCCTGGAAAATGCAGTCTGTGTGCTATTTTTTTCTCTAGTATAGCAATTTTCTTAGACTTTTGCTAATTGCCTCTTCTCTCAAGGTATACCGTGATGTGACTTCCTCTCAATAGCTTCCTTTCTCTCTTCTTCTCTGCCTAGCTGACAGCCTTGTCCTTCTAAAACAGCTTCTAGGATATTTCAGAATCCATAGCTACCCTCTTTTGGCATCCACTGTCTTGTATAAAACATCATTTTCTTTTCCTTTAAATTTTGAGAGACTGTGTAGTGTTTTAGGAAAAGTGCTAGGTTTGGAGTTAGTTAGAATTCTGGCTCTGATGAGACCTAGTTAGAGGCAGCTTAGATGGCAAAGTAGCAACACTGGACTTAAGAAGACCTGGCTATACCTTCAACTTCTAATAGTCCAATAAAATTGAGTTCCTTTGTACATACCAATGTTTCAGAATGTCTAAAGGGGCCTCAGATTCCTGTTCTTTAAAATTTAGATAATAATAGCATCAACCTCCCAAAATTGCTGTGAAAATAAAATGAGATAATTATTTGTAAAGTATTTTGAAAACTTTAAAGTCTATGTAAAGCTAGCTATCTCTGTGCCCTAGAGTAAGTTAATAGGACAGAAATAGGACATGGTCCTATTCAAAAATAAAGGTCCTATTCAACAAAAAGTTAAAAACAGAAAAAGACCTGGAGGTCTTCTAATCTAGAGATCTCAAATAATGAGCCTCATGACACCAGCAAAATTCCCAAGTGAAATCTGAATCAGATTAAATGGTAATTAGAAAATGTTTAACAAAATAAATAAAAATATTAACACAACATAAATAATGTTAATTTGTGGTTTTCTAAGTCAATATGGGTTTGCAAAGACTTGTCCTATTTTAGTTTGATACCATTGATGTAGAACACTGATCTATCTACCTTTTACAGATAAAGAAATTAAAATCTAGAGAAGGTAAATGAATTACCTAAATTCCTGTTCAGTTCACACAGGTAAAAAGCAGAGTGAAGATCTGGTGTTCTGATGCTAAATCTAGCAGCTCCTTCTGCTTGTTATACCAAGTTATATTCCTGGAGTCTCTATTTTCTCTCCTTTCAGCTGTGCTTCTGACTTTCAATACCATGTTTCATCTTTGAACCTTCCTCAATACCTGGGGCCTTCTCACTTTGGAACATCTACCCACTGTGCCAGTCTACTTCTCTCACTGGTAAGTTCCTTCTGGGGTCTCCTTCATGGAAGGGGGGATGAATTGGTCAAGCTTCATTTCCTTTCTGGCTGGGTTTTTGACTTTCCCATTTTCCACACATGGAGCTACCTTCATCCCTTCTTTTTTCCTTATCCTTTTTAATGTGTTTTCTTTCTTCATTTGAATGTAAACTCTCTAAAGGTAGACATTACCTTTATTTTTGCTTAAATTTATATCACTAGTACTTAGCACAGTTACTGGCACGCAGTAAGCATTTATTAAATGAGTAGTACCTTGTTTTCTTCAATATATAAATCATTTTAACTGATGTCTTTGTGTCACCAAAGTGAAATAATATCCCTACAGCTTACCTCACAGCCATCTTGTAAACCTTAAAGTGTTATATGAATGTTTTATTATTTTCTTCCCTTGTAAAATAAGAGGATGGAAGAAGATTATATCTAATTCTCCTTCTAGTTCTAGTATCTTATTCCAGTACTTAGACAGACTAATTAAGATGCTATCTGGTGATATTATGAAGAAAACTATTACACTTATAAATCAGATTGATGGCAGTATAATTAATACTAGTCTAATCAAATAAATATGTTATGTATATTTTGGGGGAAATATCTACAATCTATAGCAATCTAAAGGTCAAATACTGATCAAATATATGTTCTGGATTGTTGCAGATGGTTTCAACTTAAATTACATTTCTCTGAAAATATCTATAGAATTTTCAGTGTGTTGGAACTTCTGATATAAAGGCAGTCATTCAAATAGTTTGCATTTTGTTAAAAAAAAAAGGGGGGGGGAGTCATATAGGTGTGGGTGTGAAGGTGGGAAAAGGATTTGGGAAACCTGATTATGAAAGATGCAGTGTCAAAAGGGAAAATTTCAGGCTATAAATTTTTTATTTTAATTATGTTTTTAAGACATAACAGAGTTTCACAGGCCTTGGGAAGCATCTGTTCACTAAGATAAAAAAGGTCATATCATAAGCAAATTAGAGGAACTTGGAAGAAGCTACTTTTTACAACCACAGAGAGAGGAAGAGTTCTTTTTTTTTTCAGTTTTTAAAAAGCTCCATTTATTCTTATGCTTTCTAGAAGCTGGGTTCTCCCCCCCCCCTTCTTTTTTTAAATTAAACCTTTTAATTTTTTTCCTTTTTTTTTTTAATTAAAGCTTTTTATTTACAAAACATGTGCATGGGTAATTTTTCAACATTGACTCTTGCAAAACTTTCTGTTCCAAATTTTTCCCTTCTTTCCCACACCGCAGATGGCAGGCAGTCCAATACATGTTAAATATGTTAAATATATGTTAAATCCAATATATGTATACATATTTATACAGTTATCTTGCTGCACAAGAAAAATCAGATCTAGAAAGAAAAAAACCTGAGAAGGAAAACAAAATGCAAGTAATCAATAACAGAAAGCATGAAAATGCTATGTTATATAAACTTTTTTATTTCCAAAACACATGCATGGATAATTCATCAGCATTACTTGCAAAACCTTGTGTTCCAATTCCCCTCCCCACTTCTCCTAGACGGCAAGTAATCCAATATATATTAAACATGGTAGAAATGTATGTTAAATCCAATATATGCATATCTATTTATACAATTTTCTTGCTGCACAAGAAAAATCAAATCAACCCAGAAAAAAATGAGAAATAAAATAAAATCCAAGCAAACAACAACAACAACAAAGTAAAAATGCTATGTTGTGAACCACACTCAGATCCCACAGTCCTCTCTCTGGGTTTCATCACAAGATCATTGGAACTGGTCTGAATCATCTCATTGTTGAAAAGAACCAGGTCCATCAGAATTGATCATAGTATAATTTTGTTGTTGCTGTGTATAATGATTTCCTGGTTCTGCTCATTTCACTTAATATCATTTTATGTAACTGAGAGAAATAGTTCTTAACCAAACCAAGGACAAGGAGGATTCCAAGGGATAAAAATGGACAATTTTGATTATATAGTTTCCAATTAAATTTTGGTTTGTTTTTCTATGACCCTGTAATACATGTAATGTTTATTGCATCATGATCTGAAAAGGATGCATTTAATATTTCTGCCTTTCTGCATTTGATTGTGAGATTTTTATGCCCTCATATATGATCAATTTTTGTTTAGGTACCATGTACTGCTGAGAAAAAGATATATTCTTTTCTTTCCCCATTCAATCTTCTCCCAAGTCTATCATGCCTAACTTTTCTAAAATTCTATTCATTTCCTTAACTTCAATTTTGATTATATAAAATTGAAGATTTGTACAAATAAAACCAATAATTAGAATATATCAAGTCTATCTTTCCTGTTGCCTCATCTGAATTTGCTATTCATCATGATTGCTATTCCTGCTTTTTTTCAGTCCAGCTAAAGCATACTAAATTTTGCTTCAGTCCCTTATTTAGCTCTACAGCATCTTTTAAACTTCAGGTATATTTCTTGTAAACAAATTTTTGGATTCTGTTTGCTAATCCAGGGGCCTTCAAACTATGGCCAGCAGGCCAAATACAGCTTTCCATTTCTCTTCCAGTCCTTGTTTCTAAAGGATCTGTGAATTAAGAAAGGCTTTTATATTTTTAGATACAATAAAACTTTATTTAAAAACATGAAAATTGTTCTTAGATTGAGAACCTAACAAAAGCAGGTGGCAGCATATATTTGGCTTTTGGGTCACAGTTTGCCAAATCCAGTGCTGATTCATTCTTCTATCCTCTTCTGTATTATGGGGTGAGTTCATTCCATTCCCATTCACAGTTGTGATCACTAATTTTATATTTCCCGCTATATTATTATGTTATACCTTTCACCTCTTTTTGCTTCCTATGCCTTTTTATAGAGAAGATACTTGGGATGCTCAGAAGTATTCCCTCTGCTTGATGCCTGTGGTTTTTAAAGAGTCCAGACTCTTTCTGGGGATTCAGGAGCTCAGATCTATTTTCATAATAACACATTGATTTCTAATATGGTAAATATCAATAGGTATAGTCAATATAAACAAAAACTCTTTGGGGTTCTCAATAATTTTTAAGGATATAAGGTGATCTTGAACCTCCAAATGTTTGATACTACTATTAAGCTACAAACACATTTTGCTACTTTGTCCTCCTTTTTTTTTTTTTTTACTTCATTCAGACCTCAATCAGATATTCTTATTACTTTTTACTTTCCTTTTAAATCCTTTTCACAAGCCCCACTCTTTGAGTTGAGAATTTGTTTTGCTTATGAATAATCCCTCTTTAAATTTAACCTTCCTTTTTCCCCCCTCTATTCACTCCTCTAGTTCATTTTTCCCTGTTGACTTGAAAGTATTTTTACATTAAATTCCCCCCCCCTCTGTGTGTGTGTGTGTGTGTGTGTGTGTGTACATTTTTCCTTTGTCTAATTTAGATGGAAGTAAGACTCAAGTGACATCTGTTCTACAGATTCCTTCTAACATTTTTGTGTCATCATTTTCTCATGTATACTGATTATATAAAGTATTAAGCTTCACCCCTTTACTTTTCTTTATACTCTGGGGTATACTTCTTTTCTCCTCTCTTTCCTTTCTTCTCTTAAGATCATTAAAACATAACAAAAGCCTTCTGACTCATTTAAATCTCTCTTTTGACTCCCTGCTGACATTAAAGTCCCAAAGGGACACTTAATAGCTAATAATTATAGCTAACATTTATATAGCACTTTTTCTGTGCCAGGCATTTTGTAAATATCTTATTTAATCCTCATTACAACTCTAGGAAATAGGTACTATTATTATCCCCATTTTACAGTTGAGGAAACTGAAATAAAAAGAATCTCATTGTTCTTAAATGCTTGAGGCTGGATTTTAAGTTAGGTCTTTTTGACTCCAGAACCAGTGCTCTAAATACTGTATTACTTCGCTATCACATACATAATACTCCCATCACCACTACCATTAGAATGTAAACTCTTCATTTTTGTCATGTTCTTTCCAATTACTCACTTATATAAATTACCTTTTTATATTTCTCTTTACTCCTATATTTTTATATTTCCAAATTTCTATTCAGTTCTTACCTTCTCATCAGGAACTTTTTGAAATTCTCTATTAAATTTTCCCTCTGTAGGATTATAATCAGTATTTCTGAGTAAATTATTCATAGTTGGAAGCCTTTATATTTTGTCTTTTGGAATACCATATTCCATGCCTTCTGTTCCTTTTTTAGTGACAGCTGCTAAGTCTTGTGTTAATGTAGTTCCTTGGTACTTGAATTCTTTTGTTCTGGCAATTTGCAATATTTTTGCTTGTTTGTTTTTTGGCCTAGTAGTTCTGGTTTTTGTCTAGGGTGTTTCTGGGAGTTCTAATTCTTGGATTCTTTCAAGAGGTAATAGTGGATTCTATTTTCAATTTACCTTCTTATTCTAATATGTCTGAAGTTTTCTTTTATGGTTTCTTGAAATGTGATAGCCTGGCTCTTTTTTTGGAGGAGCAGATGGTTATGGTTTTTAGTTAGTCTAGTCCAATTATTCTCAAATATTCTCAGATGATCTCTTCACAAATTTAACATTTTTTCTTACTTCTTTCCCTAATCTTTCAATTTTGTTTTGATGCTTCTTGTTGTCTCATGGATTCAATAATTTCTATTTGGCCATTTTTAATTTTTACAAAGTCTGTTTACTTGGATAAAGTTTTATATCTCTTTGCTAAGCTAATTCATTCTCTTTCCAGGTCTTTCTTGCATGGCTTTTATCCCTTTTCCGATTTCTTTTTCTATCTCTCTCATCTCTCTTATAATGTTATTTGTAAAGATTTTGTTTATTGTAGGAATTCTCATTGATCTTGTAACCAATTTGTATTTTTAGTTGACCATTTTACTTGTAGGCATTTGGAGCTAGTCTCTTATTAGTTTGTGGCCTACTAATAACTCTGTTTCTTGTTATTCATTCTTTCAACAGTACTTTCCAGGTTGGGACTTTGTGTTAGAACAGTATTTGTGTTAGATTCTGTATACTTCCAGCAGAATTATTGTGGCTAATATCATTCTGACCTGTCTAATCCAGGATCCTACTACTGTGTTCTTCAGGTATTGAGGATTACTTATTTTAAGAATCATAGCAATGAATCTGAATCAAGGAACTATAGTATTTCAGCAGCCTCTATAGGGTCAGATCAAGAGCATTGTTGAATTTCTGCCCTTCTAAACTTTCTCTGCTATAGACTCTGATTTGTACTGAGGTAACACAGCTTCAGACTTGCCCCTGGGTGGCACTGCATAAGATCAGTCTAGTCTCATCTTATAAATACTGTTGGTCTCAGCCTCTTTCTGCCAGCTGAAGGATTCAGCAGATTCGATGAGCTAAGGTTTTTGTTCAAAGCTTAGGCAACGTATCCAATCTACAATGAGGATACTGCTGATCTAACTACCTTCTGAGCTGGAGACTGAGTCCCTGATCTGCTCGGAGAGATGCTGGTCAGTCCTGTGCAGAACCCTGGGGACTAAGTCCTTGATTTGGCCATTCTAGAAGACTTGCTTGATCCTTGTTAACCTGAGGCAAGGCTAAACGAGCACTTCTTTCTGAGAGACTCATGCTAGGCAACCCGCACTGCTGATCTAATACTATTCTCTGGTTAGGTTGAGTTTCAGGTTTATTCTGGAAGACACATACTAGGTGACCCACAGTCAGAGAACTTTTGAGAGTCCATTGCTTTCACAATTTTCAGTGTGCACATTTATACTCAGAAATCAGCTATAACTACAAATCAAGGCTTTTGTTAATCTAGATTTAAGAAAGTGTTAACAATGCATTTTAATCTTTTAAGTGTATGTGTACACTTATTTTTTTCTTTTCTGGTGATCCCAGCTGTTAAATATTTACTAGCTCATTCTTGTATTGCTCTATAAACATGACTTGAGCTCTCTGGGAGTGCAGCAAAAAATTTCAGTGAATGAAGTCATCCTCAGATTGGTGTGCTGTAAGTTTACAGCAGCAGCATCCACAGCAGCAACATCCAGAACAGCAGCAGCAACAGCTGATATTTATGTAACACTTTAAGGTTTGCAAAAGGCTTTGCAATCTTATCTCATTTGAATCTCCCAATACTCTTCTCAAAGCTTTGGGTTTAGCTCAATTCTAATCTGGAAACTAAGCTTTTGATCCGTTCTGGGAAACCCTGACCTGCTGCCTGTTTGAAGTCCTGGGGGCTAAGTCTGGGATCCTGGCCTATACCTGCTTCATAGTTTCTGCTAAGGTATGAATTTATTGTCTTCAAAAGTGCGCCACTGTGATTTCTCTTTAGATTTCTTGATTACTATTTGGTGTGGTGGTGTTCTGAGAATTTTGTTTGTGGAGGGGAATTGGGTAGTATTGCTCTTGTCTGGCCATCTTGGCTTATTTCTGCACTTAGAATTAGAAGAGCAACAGTTAACTGGGGGGAAAATTTGCTATGATTTTCTCTGATTAAAGTTCTAATATTCAAGATTTTTTTTTGACAAGGAAGAGCCAAGGAGGCACTGGCTGTTTGGGGATCACAGAGAAGGTGGAACCTAAACTGAGTTCTGAAGAGAACCAGAGATTGCAAGAGAAGGGAAGTGGAGAAATATTGCATTCCAGTCACAGACAACAATGTAGGCAAGGGTGTGGGAATGGGAAATGGACTATTATCACAAATGTAAATCTAAATCTAAAAGAAAGCTAGATATAAGTCAGGTACAAGTCAAAAAGAGAAAGGGATTTTAGATCTGTAAAAGCTGAGAACTAAAATTTCAATATATCAGGAGTAAAGTTAGCCCAATCCAATCCATATCTGAAGCTTGAATCCCATGCAAAGTGGTCATCTAGCATTTCTTTAAGCCTTTCTAATAACAGAATTAACTATATCTGGAAACATTCTGCTTTTGGACAGCTCAGATTGTCAGGAAGTTTTTCCTTATATTGAGCCAAAATCTGCCTTGCAAACAACTTCCCGTCCGTTGCTCCTACCACTGTCCTACAGAGCCAAAAAAAATAAATCTAAATCTTCTTTCACATGCAATCCTTTAAATATTTGAAGACAACTATCATGTTCTACCCAAAGCTTCTCTTCTCTAGGCTAAATATCTGCAATACTTTTATGGCTCCTGATGGTGACTCACAATTATAGTTGCTTTCTTCTGGACATTTTTCAGCTTGTCATCATCCTTAAAATATCACACCCAGTACTGCACACAGTACTGCAGAGGTACCCCGAGGAGAATGGAGTCTTATTTCTGGACATTCTATGTAACTATTTAACTTCTCTCCATTACTTATATAGCTTCTCTCTCTCTCTCTCTCTCTCTCTCTCTCTCTCTCTCTCTCTTTCTCTGGAATTTTGCCCTACACAAGTTTTGAAGATCTTGAGATCATTGCTTTCTTTAATACCTCACCTAACAACAGGAAAGAATACACTCAAATAGGAGAAAAGCAATCTTGCTCCATTCTCTCATCATTTTTTGTCAACCAGATGAGAGAGAATGCCAGTCTCCTTTCCTATCCGAAGGGCCTATATTCTTCATTCTAACACTATTAGGAAACTCTCACTCTTTTTAATTGATGTGTAGGACATGTAGAGTTTTATCACCCCCATACTGTTTTGTAGCTCACTTAGGCTGCTAAAAGTCATAGGGTTTGGAGGAAGAGGCAGTTCTCACTTAGGGGTATCTGGTTAGTCCCCATTTCTGATATCACAGACAAGCAGGTGCTAGACATTGACAGGAGAGAATTATGAGGAATCCAGAAACATATGGAGAATGCAAACATGGCATCTGGAAATTAATAATTAGAAGAAGTAGTGAATATGTGTAGCACCTAAGGCTTACAAAGTATTCACAACAATGTTGGAAGATCAGTTCTATTATTATCTCCTTTTTACAGCTGCAGAAATTGTTCAGATATCTGAACAAGTCATTTATCATGTGATGTAGGGTTCAAACTCAAGTCTTCTGACTAAATCTATCAGAATATTATGGTTAAGAAGGAGGAGGCAAGGTGCCATAAATGAGTCCTCCAATTTTTCAAGCAGCCCATAAGCTCAAGGTTTTTTTGGATTCTCATAAGAAGTAGAGAAGGGTGGCTCAGTCTCTCCAAAGGAATGAAAACTAACAACAGGAGACAAAAACTTTGTATAGTTAGTTATATGAATGTGAAATCAACCTGGAACAGCATTCTGTACAAGTTGGTAAATCCTGTAGTTCTTACTTGCTGGGAAGGTTGAAGCTGGTGGATTTCTTGAGTTAGGAATTGTAAACAGCCAATCAGAATAGAGATGAAATCAATCAGATATTCCATTAAGTCTAGCACCAATATGGTGAGTTCCTAAGAGTGGAAAGGCACTAATCAGTATTGCACTAATCAGTATTCAGATTGGGTCTGTGATTGATCACTTTCCTTGCAGTCTGGAGGAGATAGAAAGACACAAGAAGAAAAAGATGTTGAAAGGTTCAGAGAGATTAAGACTTGCTGATTGCTACAGAGCTAATTAGGGCAGCTTGGTGGTGTGGTGGATAGAGCACTGAGCATGGAAGCAGGAAGACTCAACTTCATGATTTGAAACCTGGCTTCAGGCAGCTGTGTGATTCTGGACAAATCATTTCACCCTGTTTGCCTCAGTTTCCTCAACTATAAAATGAGCTAGAGAAGGATATGGCAGACCACTCCACTATATTTGCCAAGAAAACCCCGAATGGAGTCACCAAGAGTGGGACACAATTGAGATGATTGAATAACACAGCCAATTAGTGGCAGAGGCACAAATCTCCAAATCGAGTGCTCTTTTCATTAAAAGGTTCTGACTTTCAAACCCTGAACTCAGGAATGGTCTCAACTGAGTGGTGGTGGTGATGATAATCCTTCCTTCTCAAAGAGGACCAGTGACATCAGCAAGATGATGTCTTGACTTGCAGCGTCATTCAGAATTCAGTGGCAGGAAATAAGTAAGGACAACTAGCAATGTCCTGACTGCAGTGGAAAGTGAAAATCTTTCTCAGGTCTCAGTTTGCCTAAGGCAATACCCACACAGTGATGAAAGGATAGGGAAGAACTGAGGAAAGATGATTCTCAAAAAATAAAAAATCAATCTGGGAAAGGAAGACACTCAGAGTTTCTGGCCAGAATACTTAGGATTTAGATAAAGGTACTCAGGCTAAAAGAACACTAAACTTTATGTCCCAAAGCCATTTTTAGTGAAAACTGCTAAACATGATTCTAGTCTGGTATTCCTCTCAATCCCCAGAGTTGACCTTCCTGCTCTCTCCTAGGGCCAAAATCAGTTGTGTGGTGTGTGTGTGTGTGTGTGTAGGGGCAGAGAGACAAAGAGAGAGGAGAAGAGAGACAGAGATAGAGACAGAGAGTGAGAGACAGAGACAGAGAGAGAAAAACACACACACACACACACACACACACACACACACACACACAGAAAGAGAGAGAGATCTTCAATCTTCAATCACATCTTCACCCATTTGGATATACATAGCTTACATATAACAATATTTGTATAAGGATCAACCTTGTACATAGTTGCTTAATAAACTCTTGTTGAATTGCACATTGGTGTATTTCATGTCCTTTGAGCCTCAGAACAACTCTGGAAATTAAATAGCATATCATTCTCTTTATTTTTCAGTTGAGAAAATAAGTTGGTAAATATTGGCCCAAGTCAAAGGCCAGTAAGTAATGAAGCAGATTTGAAGCTGGGCTGATTTCAAGTCTGGTGCTCTGGTGGGGAGTGGGGGGGAGGGGGGGGGGGGAGAGGGAGAGTGGTACAGGGAATATAAAGGGGAAATAATATTCAGAGTCCATAGTCTGGAATAGTAGGACCCAATTTAAACAGAAGCAAGGGCCACTATACATAAAGATCTCTACTGATTTAGTTTCAAAATGTAATATCATCTATGTTTTATAGTATTTTAAAAATTAATTTTGTTAAATTATTTCAATTATATTTTAATTTGGTTGAGATGCACTTAGGAGTGATATAAGGGCTGCATGCAGAGATGAGGTGACTTCCGGCTACAGTCATAAAAACGACTCAAAATTGCTGGACATTTAGACTATGTTATACTATTTTCAGGCTGTGGTTTTGGGGGGAGGGGGAAATCAAATTTTGTATTTCAACAGAAAAACAGCATGATGCTTTAGAGAATGGGTTTGGAGTAAGAGAATCTGAACAGTGACATCTATTGAAAAGAGTGGTGAATTTGAAGACAGAGGTCCTGGATTCAAATCTTTTGCTTGCTGCCTGTGTGCAAGTCACTTAATTGCCCTGTGCCTCAGTTTCATCCTTTTTAAAATGATCTATAAAGTCCCATGTCTAAATCTATAATCCTATGACTAAAATGTCCAGTCAACTTAAAATACACACACACAAACACACACACACGTACACATAGAAAAAGATGAGAGAGAGTTGAAGGGGGGTAGGGAGATTACTCAGTCATCCAAGTAATCTTCCTAAAGCACAGAGTTAATCATATCACAGAAACAAAATCCTTAAAGCTATTAGCGGATAGAACAAGTATATCTATGTATGTGTAGAGTAGAAATATAGAATGAATGAAATGTAGGTAGTAAGGAAGACTATTTAAATTATGTCTTGTAAAAATAACCTATTGGAATAGTGCAATCTAGAATCAATCTTCCAAAAATTATCTATTCTCCAAATGATTATCATTCAAGCAGGAGTGTGTGGTAATTCTATATAATTAAGCACTTACAAATTGTTTTCAAAAGAAAGGCTTTATTCAAAGTCTAACTGTCGTTATCTTTGCATTAATTTCAAAGAAATACATATCATAGTGACTTCAATCATTCTCAATACAATATCCTTATTAGGGTTCTCTTTTCGTATATTCATTGTCATTTACTTAAAGAAAAGTTTTCACCATGATCAGAAATTCTGCACATAAATATGAGTGAGAGGTATAGTAGAGATAATAAAAGAAAAGGGGGAGAGAGAAAAAAGAAAGAGAGAGAGAATAAAAGAGAGAGAATGGGAGAGTAAGAGAGAGGGAATGAGAGAGAGAATAAGAAAGAGAGGAGAGACAAAGAGAAGAGAGAGAGAGAAAGAGAGAGAGAGAGAGAGAGAGAGAGAGAGAGAGAGAGAGAGAGAGAGAGAGAGAGAGAGAGAGAGAGAATCCATTTATTCAAATAACCCATTAGTAACTAGCCCTGCCGTGAAAACCAGCCAGCTGGCTTAACAATTTAGCCCTATCCTCAAAGTGCCTGCAAAAAACAAATAACTTTTTTATAGATCTTTTAGATTTCTTCAAAAACAACCAAAGTTAGGCACTTATGTCCAAGATATTCTGGAGAAGTTATTTTATGGTAAATGAAGAAAGCCAATTTTGCTAGGAAGAATGTGACCTACATAGAGAAAACATAATAGACAAAGAAAGAAGGGCAACACATGGATACACATCTATGTATTTTGTGCCAGGCACTGTGCTCAACACTTTCCAAATATCTTTTGATCCTCACAATGATCCTACCTTATCAGTTATATGTATAAAGTATGTAACAGACAATGAAGAAATAGATGAAGAAAAGAGGTGACCATCCTAATATCAGTGGTATGATTCCTAGCACACAGTAGATCCTCAAAGTGTTGGTGAAATGGAATTCTGAGTAAATGTGGTATAGTGAAAAGAGAATCCACTCTGAAGTGAGAGGCTCATAGTCTTTTTCACTTCCATTTGCTTATCTATTTCTGAAATCTCTTCTAGCTCTGAGGCCATGATGTTGCACTGAGTTGATTCCACTTTTTGTATTCTTTTGTTCCGTACCATATCTTATTACAGATAATGCCAGTGAGGAAATGAAAGCTGCAGTAATAGAGAGGAGAACCTAATTGAGATCCAAGAAGTCTTAAATGAGCCTACCAGGTGTGGCTGTCCTACTGGAAATTCAGGATCTCAAAGGCAAGCTGGGGCATTTTGCTTAAAAATGGATCATATATTTAAGAAAAGCCTGGGAAGACTTATATGAACTGATGCTAAGCAAATTGAGTAGAACCAAAAGAACATCGTATACAGCAACAACAACATTATATAATGATCCGCTATGATGGACTTGGTTTTTTTCAACAATGAGATGATTGAAGACAATCCCAATAGTCTTGTGATGAAAAGAGTCATCCACATCCAGAGAGAGAACTATGGAGACTGAATGTGGACCAAAGCATAGTAGATTCATCTTTTCTTGATGGTGATGATGATGTTTGCTTGCTAGGTTTTTTTTTTTTTCCTTTCTCATGTTTTTCCCCCTTTTGATCTGATTTTTTAATGTGCATCATGACAAATATAGAAATTTGTTTAGAAGAATTGCACATGTTTAATCTATAATGGATTATTTGTTGTCTAAGGGAGAGAGGAAGGGGGAAGGAGGGAGAAGAATTTGAATACAAGGTTTCGCAAAGGTGAATGTTGAAAACTACCTTTGCATTATGTGGGGAAAAAAACTTATTTTTAAAATGTATCATAAAGAAGATGTCCCCTTATTTGCCCAAGGGAATTAATTTCTGATTCCATCTGCCCTGGGGCTAAGCCACCCTAACTAGTGGATAAGCTAGTGAAAACTTACCTCAACCCTCTTTATAAGGAATTTTTAACTTTTTTTGTGTCATGGATCCCTTTGAAAGTCTGTCAAAGCCTTCCCAGAATATGTCTAAACATATAAAATAGAATACATATTGATATTGAATCTAAAACCACCACAAGTTTAAAAATACCAAATTAAGAACACTTGATCTGTAACTAGGCCAGCCCATCCAACCACTCACTGTAAAATGAGTGTGTGAGTACAGTGTCTGACAAATAGTAGGTATTTAATAAATGCATCCTCCCTCCCTTCCTCTCTTCCTCCCTTCCTTCTCTCCCCACTTCTTTCCTTTTTCTCCTCCCTCCCTCTCTTTCTTCCTTCCCTCTTCTCCCCTTCCTTCCTTCCTTCCTTCCTTCCTTCCTTCCTTCCTTCCTTCCTTCCTTCCTTCCTTCCTTCTTTCCTTCCTTCTTTCTTTCCTTGCTTCCTCTTCTCTCGCTTTCAGCTCAGCAAGCTTACTTACTCTTGGTCAGGACCATATAAACACACTGAAATTTTGTGGGCTGTGGGATTACCACACCTTTGCCCTCCTTCAGTCTCAAGCTGTCAGATTTTGGAGAGAAACAGGTTTAGGAGAAGCCTCTATTTCCCTTGTGGTATGACCCAGGAACATTTGGGGCCCAAGGCTTATGACAATATTTACTGAGGTCGTAAGACCCTGCTAACTATAATTCAGGTCCATAATTATTTTCCAATTTTCTAGCAGAGCAAGGCTTGGAAGTTTCAAAGAGTTTCATAATCCTCAGCTTCATGGAGAATCAAAGCAAGAGGCAGCAAGGTGGCCCAGTGGGTAGAGTCTGGACCTGTAACCAGGAAGATATGAGTTCAGATTCTGCCTCAAACTGTTATTAGCTGTATAGACCTTGGTGAATTATTTAGCATTTCTCAGCTCAGATAATAGTAGCACCTACCTCATAGGATTGTTACAAGGATCAAATTTTATATATATGTATGTGTGTGTATGTATAGATATAAAGATATAAGGTATATTTTAATATATATTAAATATTATATATATAAGGTATATTATAAATGGCTTTCCAAATCTTAAAATGCTATGTTAATATTAGCTGTAATTATTATCAATTGTGTTATTCAGATCAGTTGTGATCTATCCTTTGCATATGGATGCAAATGAAATCACAGAGGCTGTCATCAGGAGAAATAAATGCCTAGTCAGGCTGTTGACAGCTGAGGATCTTTGCCTTCCCAGAAACAAACTTCTGAAAGACAAATGAGCAGATTAGTGGGTTCACAGTAATACTGTCCTTCAGATGCCTGCAATAAGAAAAAGGCATGGGGGTAGGGGTGGAAGTGACGAGACTTCTCCCACAAATAAACCCACTAAAGAGTCCCCTGTTAGACTTAGAACTCAACTACCTTCTCTGCAAAATGAAAATATTAAATCTGGATGCCCCATTTAAGAAGAGCATTGATAGGCCCTTCCAAGATCAGGTATCTCCCACACCTACAAAATCATTCAAGTTTACTTTCAAGATACAACAGAAGTAACCCTTGTAATGGGCATTGCTAACTGAAGCCTATGCCCTGTTAATTTAGGTTTGATGTATTTGTAAGTCATTCAGCAGCTAACAGAAGTAGATTTACTTGGTCACAGAACATAGAAAGGATATCCAACAAATATACTTTAGCACTTAGCTCTAGTAGACACAGTTTGCCTCACCTCCATATGGAAACACATCTGTTCAAACTGGGAAGAATGTGATAATTCCCAAGGTCTGGAGACATCTTTGGAGCATGAAGATTCCCAGCTCCCTGTGGGTGGGCCTTTTTATGTGCTTATGTGATCTGGAAGCCACGTCAACATACCCTCTAGAAATCTGCATCAAGGAAAACATAGCCTAAGCCTTAGTTCCTGAAGCCAAATCCTTGGGACAACTTTATTACTTTCCAAGAAAAAACTAGCTCTGTGTATATGTATGTGTGAGAAACAGACAGAGACAGACGACAGGGAAAGAGACAGAGATAAAGACAGAAACAGAAACAGAGACAAAGACAGAGAGAGAGACAGAAACAGACAGAGACAAAGAGACAGAGACAGATGAGAGGGAGAGAGAGAGACAGACAGACAGACAGAAATAGAGACAAAGACAGACAGACAGAGAGACAGAAACAAAGAGAGACACAGAGGCAGAGAGACACAGGCAGAGAGAGACTAGTAAACAGTAACCTCTTCAACTTTATCAACATCAAGTGAGATATAAAACAGGGAGAAGTATGATCCACACAAACGTTAATCACCAAGATGGAGGAGTTGCAGCATAGAATCCATGTTGAAGAGGAATTTCCTGTGAATGGTGAGGTTTTCATTATGCTCTAGTTTACACACAAAATTATGCCAATTGCATCAAGCCCTAGAACATTTCAGAGTCTCTTGGAAGAGAACAACAATGCCCTAAAAAGCATAGGATCTGACCATCTACACAGGAAAGATCAAGTGGATAAAGAATGTCTACTATTTAGATTATGACATGCAGCAGAACAATCTATAAACTTTATCCATAAGTATATAAGCAAACACACATATATCTGAAATAGACAGTACGAATGAGCAAATTTGGCCTATAGTTAAACAGGAACAAAGAGGATATAGTTGTATCACCTCCAAGAAATTCCAGTGCTTCTTCAAATGATTCCAAATCTCTCCCAGAAACAAAAGCCTATCTTTTTTTGAAAATTTATTTATTAGCTTTTGACATTTGTTTTTATAAGATCTTGATTTCCATTTTTCTCCTTTCTTCTCTCCCTTTGCCCTTCACCAAGACCGCAATCAATATGATATAGGTTAAACATGGATAATCATATTAGACTTATTTCCGCATTAGCCATGTAGTGAAAGAAGAATCAGAACAAAAGAGAAAAACCACAAGAAAGAAAAAAGAAAAAAATGAAAATAGTATGCTTCAATATGCATTCAGACTCCATAGATTTTCTCTGGATGTGGATAGCATTTTCCATCATGAGTCTCTTGGAACTGTCTTGGATCATTGCAGTGTACAGAAGAGATAAGTTTATCATCGTTGACCAGTGCACAATGTTGCACAATGTTGCACAATGTTGCTCAGTGTTGTACAATGTTGCTATTATTTTATACAACATTCTGCTCACTTCACTCAGCATCAGTTCACGTAAGTCTTTCCTGGATTTTCTGAAATTTGTCTGTTCATCATTTCTTATATAACAATAGTATTTCATTACATTCATATACCACAATTTGTTCAACCATTCCTCAATTGATGGTTTCCAATTCTTTGCTATCACAAGAAGAGCTGCTATAAACATTTTTGTACACATGGGTCTTTTACCATCTTTTAATGATCTCTTTGGGATATTGACCTAGTAGAGGTATTGAAAAACTCATCTTTTCATTGTTATATGGATATAAGATATGGAGCATAACAATCTGAAAAGAATTGAATGCACACAAATATATACACACATAATACATATATGGGAACTGAATATATTATATGTTGAATATACATGCATATTTTCTATATGCACATATTAAATTGAATATGCAGTACATTATATATGCATTTGTTCCTTATATGTGCACAATGCATACACATATAAAACAGGAAAATGGAAAGACAAACAGTGGTTTGTTTTTTTGTTATTGTGGATCTTGATTAAAAGGTTCTTCAATATTCCAGAGCTTGACAGTTAGCATAATCTCATCTATAAACAGTAGATGAGTAATTAACATAATTAGTTAATAAATATATAATTAATGATGACTTTCAAAGAGCAAGAATCTAAGAAATATATGATGCAAAGAAAAATGAATTGAACAAATGACAAAGGTTAGGGATGGCAGATGGACATTCAGAGTTGTCCACTGGTATGCTTGTGATATCAAGAGAAAGTAAGGAAGCTCTCCAGCATGTTTTGTCCTTTATAATGAACTCCTGGGGGGAGGGAGGAGGGGGGCAAGGCATGGAAGAATTATAATCTAGGAAGACAGGCAATATGGATACCAAGTCATTTGAAGATAAGTCAAAGGAATCAGAAATGTTTAACCCAAATAAGAAAAGGTTGATGAGAAACTTAATAAATGTTTTCAAGCATCTGAAGGTCTATCATATGGATGAGGGGTTGCACTTGTTCTTCTTAGTCTGAGGGCAAAATTCAGAGTGATAGGTTAGTCCCTAAAAAGATATAGATTTTGGCTTCATATAACCCTATCAGTTAGATGAATTCAAAAGCAAGGAAGGATGGGCTTCACTGAAAAGTAGTAGGTTTCCCTCTACTGGAGGTAATTTATTAGAAGCTAGATGACCATTTTGGGAGATAGAGTATTGAAATTTTATGTCCAGTTATGATCTGGCTAAGAATGGCTTCTGAGGTCCCTTCAAGAACTTATATCTATCATGCTTTGACTCGTGAAGTAAAGAATTGGACTGAATGTTAAGGCCATTATGTTTATTTCTACCCTTTGAACTTACATGTTGTCCTAGCAACATGGTGGCAACATGAATGTGAAAAAGAGGAAAATTTACCTTATAGAATATCTCTTGCATTCAGCTTCAGCTTCATACATTCCAAACATTGTCTAGGCTGTTCTGGAAATGAAAACTAAGGTAGAGAAGAGACATAATTTGGTTATGTCACCTCTAGAAAAGCATAAGAGTCACCAAATCCTTGTATGTTATCTTGAAAGATGCAAAAACAGAAATAACTTTTTTGAATGATCCTGTGATTATTAACATCAAAATTAGCAAAAATAACACATATTGACCAGAAGTATTTGGCACCATGATGGAGATGATGAGCAGAGAGTACAAATGGAATAGAGATTTCCCGTAGACAGTAAGATGTTTCACATACTGTTTGTAGATGAGATTGTGCTAATTCTGTCAAACCCTGGAATATTAATATTTTAATTAAGCTTTTAATCAAGATCTACAATCCATATGCAAAAAAAAATGTCTTCAGTAGAAAAAATCAAATGGGTGAAGAATACCTATTATCTCGCAATGCTGGTACTTTCTTTGTGTAATTATTTATATTTAATCTCGTTATATATTTTATTTGTACATAATTGTCTGCATGTTTCCTCCTCTGTTAGACTATGAGTTCTCTGAGAGTAGGAGCAGTTTTAATTTGTTTTTGCCTTTCTTTGAGTCTCCAGTGCTGAGCATAGTACTTGGCAAATAACAGTTGCTTAAGAAATACTTATTGACTTGACTTGTCCAAGCTATGACACATATGTTGGAAGGACAGCTTATTGAGCTGATCTGTCACTGCATAAATCATGAGTAAGGATAGATAATAGGCTGGTCCCAGAACTGAATAGGAGGTTGAGTTCAGATTAGATTGTCTTTAGAATTAAAGAATTCAATGAAAGGCCTTTGAAGAAATCATTACAAATTAATTGGAACCCTGAAGTAACCTCAAGCTTCTGAATGAAACAAAAGCTCATATTTTTAAAAATTGTATTTTAAATTTATATTTTGTTTTGATATGGCTAACAAAAAAAAGGCAAGGCATCATTTCAGACAACGCAACAGTAAAACAGATATGACTAAAAAAGATGAAAAGAAGAACCACATTATGCTTAATGGCACTATAGACAATGAATAAATATAATACTTAACATATACATAGCTACCAAATGACACAGAATTTAAATATTTATAGAAAATTAAACCGAATTGTAAGTATAGTAAAACTATGATAGTGGGGTGCCTCAATGACCTGGAAAAATCTAAAAAAGATAAATATGAAAAAATTTAAGGACCTGAATAGAATTTTAGCAAACTTTGCTATGCTATATCTTTGATAACTTTATATTCAATGGGAACAGAAATGAGTATGCATATTTCTAAGCAGTGCTAGCATCCTTACAAAATTGTCCATGTATTGTGTTTAGACATTAAAAACTTCACAAACAAATGCAGAAAAAGCAGCAATATTAAACATATCTTTTGCCAATCTCTGTATAGTAAAATGCTACTCAATAAAAGGACTTTGAAGAAAGGATTGCAAATTAATTGAAAACTAAATAATGTAGTCTAAAAAATTGGTGGTCAAAAATATAGAAATAATAGAAAATTTCATCAAAGAAAATGAATGAAATTAGACAGCATATCAAATTTTTTCAGGTGTATTTAAAGCTGTCCTTAGGAGGAAAGGTATTTATCCAAGTACTTTCATCAGTAAAAGAGAGAAAAAGCAGGCTGATGAATTAGACACAAAACTTAAAAAATTTAGAAAAACAACAAATCAAAAATTCCAAACTAAATGCCAAATTCAAAATCCTGAAAATGAAGATATTAATAAGGTAAAGGGAAGGGAAAAAACTCATTGAGCTCATAAATGACTTGAGGAATTTTTTAAAAAATTATTATTTATTTAACAGGAAAAAGCAAGTTTATCTCAAAGAAATTCACAGTGTTGTGTGCAATTCTCTTTTTTCTGTTCTACTTTGTAAATGTAAATATTTTGATGTTGAGAATAAAATTTTTTTAACAAAATGAAAGAACAAAAAAGTAGTTTAACAAAACCATCTAAAACAACAACTGTGTCTGACACTTCATTTAATATTCCACATGTCTGGTCTCTTACCTCTGCTAAAAAGTACAACATAGAAAGTATATTTTATTAACTCTCCTCTGGGGCCAAATTTGTTTTCATGCAGAAAGATTTTAGATCTTTGTTTTTTTTTTTTTTTCTCTTTAAATAGTTGTAGTTAGTATGTAAATTATTTTTCTATTTCCTGGATTTATTCTAAATTAATTCATATTAAATCTTTATGTTGATGGTTCATATGGTGCAACAATATTCCATTACATTCATGTACCACAGTTTATTTAATTATTCTACAATCAATGGAAAGTCCATCTTTTAAACTTCATCATTCTGGGGATAACATATCATTGAAGTTTGGAATATCCTGGTCTCCAAAGAATTAAGCTTAAGGTCACCCAGAGGACAATCCAGAGATTCATGGTAGGCATAAGAAGTCAATAGAGTATGAGTGATGATGATTTGTGTGCTGGAAATATCATAAAAACAGTCATCAAAGTGGTGCTGCAAAGGTTTGCAAAGTAGGTTTCTGTGTAAGTTATATCCAGAAATGAAGTTAGTAAATAATTTAGCAACAGACATCAGGCTCTGGAAAAAATACACACACACACACACACACACACACACGTATGTCCAATATACTTTTAAGTTTAATTTGCATTGCTAACATCTCCATAATTGTCTTAAGTCTAGGCAGTTAACAAAACAATAAATCAAGCTCTGATTTTTAGTTTTTGCTGATTTCTGAGATTTGTGTTTAAACTTAAATTTTAACAATTGGATCTTGAGAGCTACTAAAAGTAATTCCATCCAACATGCAATTGGTTATATCTATCAATTAAAACAGATAGAATTTTAAAATATTTATTAGTCATTTAAAAATAATTCATTAATCATTAAAAATACAATAATAAACCTATTGTATGATAGCATAAATGACATCTTTTTTGGGGAAATAACTACATTTTCCAAAAAGAAAATTGCAATGGCATTTCTAATATATTTTTTGCAACTCTCTTGAATGTCTGGACTAGTAGAAGATTTTCATATCTGTTTCCACATTCAATCTATCCTGCTATATTTTTTGGTTGAAATATAAAGAAAATTTGGCCTCATAGAGATGTGTAGTTGAAAAAGGAAGTAGTATTTTAATAGGTGAGTAAAACATAGTATCACTAAAGGAATCATTTTGACCTTGAGGATCTTTTGAAAAGATCTCAAAAATCAGATTTTTCCACTGGGGCTCTCTCGGACCATCATTTGACTAGAGGAAGACTTCTTGAAAAGTAGATCCTTTGTCAGGATTTACAGCACGTGGACAGGATGAGAAAGCACAGAGATCTTGTGATTTGCCCCTTAGTTGAAATCACAGATCCATTCAAGTTTTGAAGCTATAGCATGTATTATAGTGGAAACTCAGACCTCTGATAGACTAACAAGACAAAGGGGAGACATTTTTAAACACAGTTTTAATACTGGAAGGGATCCCTTATAGGTCATCTCCCCCAACTTTCCCATTCTATAGGTAGACTGAGAAAGGTTAGGGAATTGGTCCAAGCTCACACTAATAATGAGTAGTAGAACCAGTATTTGAATGAGGTCCTCTGATTTCAAATCCACATGCTTTTTCTGCTCTACTGTGCTGGGTCTGTGCTGTCCTAATTAGGGAGTCAGTTACCTGAAGTGAACATCAACATTTATAACCTTCTTTACAATTTAAAAAACACTTGATATGAATGAACAATTGATGGAATGAAAAGTATTTAATATGCCTTAGCCTTATATCTAGCTAGCCCCACATTCCAGACCTTGTTTTCCATTTCCATCTTACCATCCAGCCATCTCCCTGTCATCCCCTTTGTTGCCCCATATCCATCACTGCTAAACCACTGACTTCTTTCTATGACTTCTTCTGGGATCAATAAACAAATCAAGCTTAGGAAAGGCTTGTCAATAGACTCACCAACTCTTCTCACTCCCTAAAACATCCTTCCCTGGCCAGCATATTGTGCATGTCTTTTTCCCTAACTACAAGTTAAAATTCTTAAGGATAAGTAATGTCTTGTTTTTGTAGTTGTATTCCTACTGCACAGCACATGGCTTATGATACTCAATAATATCCTCTCCTCTGCTCTCCTCTTGTTCCTTTCTTTTTTCCTTCCTTCCTTCCTTCCTTCCTTCCTTCCTTCCTTCCTTCCTTCCTTCCTTCCTTCCTTCCTTTCTTCCTTACTTCCTTCTTTTCTTCATTTCTCTCTTCTTCCATTATTGCTTTCTTATAATGTGGCATTTCCATTTGACTTGTTCGGGCTTGATATTCCTCCTCTTATGTATTAAAGTCTACTTCCCAGAGTTCTCATGCTCTCAAGCTCCTTGACCTCCTTCCTCAGACTTACTGATATATTCTCTTGAGTCTGTTGATTTCTCATGGTCTACACTTAGCCAGGTGCTTTTCCTGCTCTTTTGAGCCTAAGTAGACTCCACTGGAACTCAGATTAGTTGCATGGGAAACAGATTCCCAATGGCTTCATCCAAGAAGCCAGGAAAAAGTCATCCAAGGTCAGGTAAAGTAAGGATGATGCCAAAAAACTTTGCCAGCTTTGAGACACATGGGAGTAGAATTTTTACCCAGGCCAATACTCCGTGGATAAATGGGAGGAGTAGTGGGCTGCTAGAGCCTATTATACAGAAAAAATAAAAACAAAACAAACACACGAGAGACCACTTTAGATCCAACAATAAATAGGAAGAATGGTGAGGAACCAAAAGGAAACCGAAAAAATGGAAAAACAAAATTTCCAGAAAAGAAATTTCTATCCTTGGTCAGAAACTGGAGCTGCCTTTTTTACATTCTCCATTGGCTGCATATCCTGAGATGTTTCTTTCTTATTCCCTGCTGAATTTAATATTGGTGACATGGAATGAGCAAACAGGAACCTGGCCCAGGAGAGCAAGGGTCAGCCTTTCCACTTAGCACACAGAGTTTTTCCACCCTAGGACACCAGACCTCTAAGATGTATTCTTCCTTTGAGAGTTCTCTAATGAGATGGAGTCACATAATTCGTAATGAATGAACTTTATTCAATTACCTACTAGGTCCAGAGCATTTTACTAGGTGCTGAAAGAGGTACAACGGAATACAGCCTATAACAGGCTCTATGCTTTGGAATGGTCTACTAATGCTTTTTGCATGAGATGAACCTTGAACTGGACCTTGAGGAACATGTTGGATCCAAATAAGTGAAAGAAAACTTAAACCAAAGATCAGACTGTATCCCAGTCCAGTTAGATCTAAGTTGTACTTTGGGTAGAGCACTGGCTCTGGAGCTAGAAGATAGGATTTCAAATCCAGTCTCAGACACTAAGCTGTGTGATCATGGGCAAGTCATTTAACCTCTATCTGCCTCCAGTTTTCTCAACTATAAAATGCAGATGATATAGCATCTACTTCACAAAGACTTGGGTTTTTGTTTTTGTTTTTTTGCAAGGCAATTGGGGTAAAGTGACTTTCCCAGGGTCACACAGTAAGAGTTACATGTCTGAGCTGCCCTCTTCACAAAGATTTTTGTGAGGATCAAATGAGATAATATTGACACAATGTTTGGCAGATAGCAAACACTTAATAAATGTCCTTCCTTCCTCCCTCCCTATCTCCCTCCCTCTCTCCTTTCCTTCCTTCCTTCCTTCCTTCCTTCCTTCCTTCCTTCCTTCCTTCCTTCCTTCCTTCCTTCCTTCCTTCCTTCTTTTTTCCTTCCTCCCTCCCTTTTTTCCTTCCCTCCTTCTGTCCCTCCTTTCTTTCCTTCTTCCTTCTCTCTTTTTGTCCTTCCTTCCTATACCCTTTCTTCCCTCTCCCTCTCAGGCTCCAGCAGTTTTTTTCGCTACTATCATTGCTCTTGATAATGTAAATAAAGGAATCTATATGATATTGTAGAAAGCAAGTTGGATGAGCAATCAGAGGACCTGTATTCTTGATCTAGTCACTAACTAGCCTTGTGACCTTGGACAAGTCACTTTACTTTAGTGACTCTTATTGCCTTTATAAAATGAGGGGATTGAACTAGAATGATTTCATGATCTTTAAGGTTCCTGGCAGTTCTGATTCTAAATTTTTTTTTTAAACACAGAACACATGACTGTAATAATACTAAACTTGGAATCACAGAGCTAAGCTTGAATCCTGGTCTTGTTAAAACCTGTGGGACTTTGGACATATCATAGAAGATTTCTGAGTTTCCATTTCCTCATTTTCATTCTCACACTCTAAGAGCCAGGTATGTTATATTTCGTCACTCCCTCCAGGATTTTCCAGTGCTCTTAAGGATATTTAGGAGCGGCTATACTCTGACAATGATTCAAATCCCCACTGATTCTAGGGGGTCCCTTTTGCTCTAGTCCATTCAAGCACTTAGCAATCTGGTTAACTTTTATAAAGAAATATTTGTTGTAAAGTTCAAATAAGAACAAACAAATAAGCATTCCTTCCTCTCACCCCTAAAAAATGAAGGGGGCATAATAACCCTCTCACAATGTTCATATCTTAACTCAATACTTATCTAATATGATCCCCCCAGATTCTAATACCCTCTCAGCTTAAGTCATGGCCCCCTGATTTCTTTTTATTTTTTGAATTTTTTTTTAACATTTACTTTCTAGTTCCAGTTTAAAATTTCTTTCTCCTCCACCCACTGAGAAAGCCAACAGTATGATCCCTATCATACATATGAAGTCATGTAAAATACGTTTCCATATTAGCCATGTCACCAAAAAATATAAAAAGTAAAACAAAAGGTAATAAAATGAAAAAAAGTGTTTCTACACTTAGGATTCATTGATTTTTCTCTCCATTGGAGATGGATAACATTTCCATGAGTTCTTTGGAATTGTTATGGATCAATATTTTAATCTGAGTATCTAAATCTTTTACAATTGATTAATTGTATCATTATTATTGTAATGATACAATTACTATCATTGCACTGTGTACAATGTTATATTAGTTCTGCTCACTTCTCTTTAAATCAGTTCAAATATATTCCCAAGTTTTTCTGGAACCATTTCTTAGATTACAGGCCCCAGCCAAATTATGGCCCACAGGCCAGATGCAGCAGCTGAGGACGTTTATCCCCCTCACTCAGGACTATGAAGTTTCTTTATTTAAAGGCCCACAAAACAAAGTTTTTGTTTTTACTATAGTCCGGCCCTCCAACAGTCTGAGGGACAGTGAACTGGCCCCCTATTTAAAAAGTTTGAGGACCCCTGTTAGAGTACAATAGTATCTCATTACAATCATATAACACAACTTATTCAGCCTCAACTGATGAGCATCCTTTCAACCACTAATTCTTTACCACCACAAAAAGAGCTGCTATAAATATTTTTATATAATTGGATCCTTTTCCTCTTTCTTTGATCTCTTTGGGATACGTAGTAGTGGTATTTTTCAGGGTAATTCCAAATTGTTCTCCAGAATTTTTTGATCACTTAGCAGCAACACCAACATTGGCTATGCAATCAATAGAAATGAGCTGTTCCCACTTACATATGCTACCATCTTAGGTGATTTGAGCATGTATCTCAGTTGTTTTAAAAATAATGCAGTTGAACTAAAGACCTCTAAATTCTCGTTCTGCTCTGGCTCTATGAACTTTGCCTCTCTATCTTAATACCTTTATGCCATGACTGCAGCCAGGCTCTCTAGCTCTCTTCTAAGAGCCTTGTATTCCTGATTGGTGAGGTCTTACCCAGCCCTAACACTCTGACTGCTTCTCTCTGGCCACCTTCATGCCGAGTCTCCACCTGAATACCCTCTCTTCCTCCTAGCTTTCTATCACTCCCTATTGCAATGGTAATCAAATCAACTAGAAGGCACATGCCAGTCAATTACCCTATGACTCCATTCATCATCATTGTAACTTTCCTCTTCAAAACACTTCTCTCTGGCCACCATTCCCTTGGATGTGTTGTCTTCCCTTATTAAAATGGAGGCTTCTTGAGGTTAGAAACTGTCTTTCTTTTGGTATTTATATCCCCTGTTCTTAGCATGGTAACTGGTAACTAGTAACTAGTAATATGGTAACTAATAAGAGCTTAACAATTTTAAAAATTCATTTACATATCCTATAGTCTGTCCAAATACTTCCTCACTCCTCTGAAATTGAAGTAGAATATGGCACACACTATAATGGTAGCAGTCAAACAATACTAGGATCAATGACAGTATTGGCGACATACAAAGCACAGTGAATGTGCCCAGGCTGCCTACCAGGCTGTAACCAAAGCCACATCTGTCCCTCTCTCACAATGACCTGAGAATATTGCCTATTCCTTCTTGACTTTGCAAGTGTAGAATGAGAATTTCTAAGCTAGTGGTCACTTGGCAAAGGTACTTTACTTCCTGTTATGAAAGACATAGGATGCTGAATACTCAGAGTACCACAGATCAGTTATTCCCACTTCCCAGAAGCCTGGGAAGGAAAGAAGAAAGCCAAATTCTATTCTTTCAAACAAACCCATGTTCTTCAAATGACTATTCATGAAAAGATATGATTTCTTTTTCAGGAATATTCCTGAGAATATGCCCACCCTCTATACTACCCTATCTTTGACAGTCCCTTGAGGACCCCAACTACCATTTTTGAAGGAGGAGGGGGAGTTATACTGGTATATTTTAGTATTTTAGTATTCAAGAAGTAACAAATCAGTACCTTTCCTCTCAGTGTATTTTCCAGTTCTCATCACAGTGTCTAGTAGAACATAGTAGGTACTTAATAAATGCTTTTTGATTGATTGCTTTCCCATTTCACCACCCCCCACTCCCAAGTCCTGCTTTTTATTTCCCAATCATCTCATAATGCCAGCTCCAGACTCCAACGTTCCTTGTCCCGGATGCCTTCCCTCCAGGGCAATCAGTCTGTGTGAGGTTAACCTCAGAATTCTCCCTGGCCCCCTCTGATTCACCATCCTCCTCCTGGCCGGATAGTGGTCTAGGGTTAGATTAACCTCTCAGCCTGTGGGCATGAAGCCAAGGACTCCCAAATACCCTTTGCCAACCAACAGCTCTTTTCAGAGTTCCTGACTAAGCTAAGCAAAAACTCCTTTCTCCCTTTGGTTTCCTTACTATGTCCTCCCCGTCTTTCTGTATCATCTCCAAACCTTTCACTGTCCTACAAATAATGTGCGCCTTCTTCTCCCCTTTTCCAAAAGAAATGTCTCTCCTGGGTCCTGCTCTTTTCCAAACTTGATTAACTCTACCCTGATCTATTCTATATCCCAGACCAGACCGGAGCATTATACTGTGCTCTTCTTTCTGTCCCAAACTTGGACATCCTCAGCCTTGATTGGCACTGTGATACTGGGTTCATCTCCCATAACTCTACAAAGTCCCCTTGTCATATCTCTATTAGGAGATGCTCACTGACCCTTTCCACTACCACTTGGTTAAGGCTTCCCTCAGAAAGATAGCTCCTTTTAGGGTCTCAGCTCCATCTGGTGTTGGACTTTCAGAAGGTCCCACTGCCCCACTCCTTAAATATATTTCATCTTGTTTCCTATCCATGTCCCTAAGTGTAGTTATTTTTAAAAATCCATGATTTTAGCAATATTCTTGGTAGTGGAGACATTAAATCAAGCTAGTCTTTATATCTGAGGGTCAATGATCTGATCTGATTCTTATCTGAGAGGAGATTTAGTAGGAGGAAATGAGAAGAATATAAGGGTACTGAAAAATTGGTAGGAAAAAATACATAGGAAGAAACATCACTCAGGAAAGAGAATAGATGTACAAAGAACAAAATGTAATTGCTCTCAGTATTATCCTCTTGCTGAAGAACAGATTATCATCCCCTCAACCTTAAACCTACCTTCTCAGATTTAGTCCCCTTTCTTTCTCTCAACAGTTCAATTTGATGTGTTTTGGGCCTATCCTGTGCTAGCTAAAACTCCCTACCTAAGGCATTGCCTTTTGCTAGTGGCTTCCTTCATCAAGAAGACTCAGTGTCCTTATAACTTAATCCTAATAACCTTAGCCTCCAGTCTGTTATATGCTTCTGGCTCTCCCAGTTGACACTGCCCACTTCTGGAATTCATTCCAACTAAGGGGATCTTTAGGGGGCAGTGGCAATGATTTGCTCTCAGCTCCATAACTAATCTTAGACTAATTTGTTCCAGTAATTCAACACATAGAGGCCCAGAGCCCTGCTTGGAATTGGCTGACTCTGTTCCTCTCAGAGGAAGACAGTTTCCAGAGGGTGAAAGAGGGCTCTGTTCTTAGAGTCCTCACAAAGATTTTCAGGTGGAACATAATCAATCATTTTTCCAAGGTAAGCTAGCCCAAATGTGTATGTGTGTGAATATGTATGTATGTATATATGTATAGATAAAAAACTATATGTGCGTTTATTTCTTTTTATTTTCCTGAGGCAATTAGGGTTAAGTGACTTGTCCAGGGTCACACAACTAGGGAGTGTTAAGTGTCTGAGACCAGATTTGAACTCAGGTCCTACTGACTTCAGGGCTGGCATTCTATCCACTGTACCACCTAGCTTCCCCTGTGTATTTATTTCTACATGGGAAAAGTATATACACATAATTGCAGTATCTTAGAATTAGAAGAGACCTCACTGAGCAACTAGATTTAGATTTAAATCCATTAAGGACCATTAGAGGCCATTGAGTTCAACTACCTCATTTTACCGATAAGGAAACAAAAGCATAAGAAAATTAAAATGATTTGTTCAGCATTACATACACAGATGTGTATCCTGAAGTGTAACCAGATCTCCCTGAGTTTAGCATTCTAACCATTATACCATTCGTCCCCTTGTCCACCCCCTATGTGAAAGAGTCTGCTCTCCCAATACACATCACAAATAGTGGTCATCCAGCATTAGGCTGAAGGTTTCCAATGACATTATTATTGTCTAAGCATGTTATAGAGACCCTGCTGATTTCTGTGCATTTTTTATGGATAGATGTGTTCAGAACGTGGGATATAGATGTGTTATGTTTGGCAATTGCTAAGAGGATTTCAGTCCTGAAGAAACAATGCTCTCATCCTCCCTGACCCAAATTTATAAGTAATAGAGGAACCTTGCTACAGGATATCTCTTTCTAGAAGTCATTGTTTGCCTCTTTTTACTCCCCAAAGCTTCATCAGGATCTCAAATTCAATTCTCCACAGGACACATATATGGTTTTGTCTGCATTTATTATTAAATATACAAGCAGCTTCCTATTTCTTTTAAATAAATCTTTAAATGACTTTATATATAAAATAATTCACCATTTCCAAGTATAAAAACAACCACACAGTGCAAGGCCCCAGCTCCACTTGCCTTCCCTAGGGAAGTGGGGTGGGGGTTTGGTCAGAGGAAGAAGAGACAGATGAAAGGACCTACTTAGGTCTGGGGGAGGAACCATTCATCTCACCTACCAATGGACAAAGAGCATCTGAAATGCTGGTCTTGCTATTTTGACCTCTTTTGCACAGTATACATTTAAAAGAAAACAAACATATTTTTCTATGTCTTCAAAGTTTTCATTGTAAATAGATATTATTTACTTAACATCAAAAAAAAAATAATGCTGAGGCCAGGAAAATGAGGCCCAGGGGAAGATTTCTCCTTGTTGGAGGTCTGGCTCTGCCCTTAGCCAGCCCTCTTCTCAAAGCTCCCTCTTAGGGCCAAGATATGACCACACCCAGTGGGTGAATTTGGACGCGAGGAGGTCTCTGATGTAGTCTTGGGCCCCAAGTAGCAGTTGGGGAATCCAGCTCCCCTTGCCCTAGGGGCCTGGGGCTTAAGGACGAATAATAAGGAAAGCATGAATGGGGGGACAGACACTGGAGATTCCTATTTAACAAGGCTCAGGAAGACTTATGGGGATGTATAAAACCTAGCAAAATGACAGGATGGAAGTAAGGCAATGGTAAGGGTGGGCAAAAGAGGAAATAGAAGGCATAATAAACAGCAGCTCCCTCCACCCTCATCTCTTCTCCAATATTTAATGGCTTCATACCTCCTCCCACACAGCAGTGGAAAAGGGTAAAAATTACTCCCCTTCTTTTGAAGGTGAAGAAATAATTTCCAAGACACTAAACCAGTGACGGAGCTTTGGAGCAAGTTCCAAGAGGGGACCAAGCTAAGCTCTCTTCCCTGACTCTGGGGACTGTACCAAGGAAGGGAGGATCAGGTGAACCAGAAGTGAAAGGAATCCGGAGAAAGAAGAACTGGAAAGCAAAGGAGAAAGCAGAGGTTTTGGGGGGAGTAGGGAAGGAAGGGCTGGAAAGAAAGTTAACAAGGGAGTACAGGAAAGAAGGAAGATGAGCTGAGATCTGGAGGGAAGGATTGAGATGAAAACAAGATTGAGAAACTCATTGCACTGAGATCATCAGGGAGAAGAAATCTAACCAGTCAGAAGACTGCTCTTCTGTTCTCCCAAAGGCTTGAGAGGGGATTGGTTGAATGGGAGAACAGTTCAGGGAAAAACAATCAAGCCAAGACACAGCTCCAATTCCCACCTCCAGAGTCATACAAACAGGTTCAAAGACATAGTGGTTCTCTCCACTCCAGTCATTAAAAAAAAACAAACAAAAAAAAACTTCTATTCTCTTTCTTTTTGTAATGTCAAAGTATGAGACCCAGAAGCCAAGATCTTCCAGCAGACTCAGCTTGTAGCAGGTAGACTGATGGGTAATATTTACCCTCCCTCCAGGGAGCCAGGGTCCATGGAAACCAACCCACGGTACCCATTATATTTGGACACCAAAACATGGTAGTGGAGGAAAGGGCAGCAGAATCCCTTCATCATCATGAGACCAGCTCAGGAGTTTTATGTGCATAGGAGGCAAAGGGGCAGTAGAGAAGGGGGACTAACAGATGCTGCCTATGGGAAGAGGTCAGGACAGTACAGCAAGAAGATTCAATATTCACAGTGCAAAGGCTTCCTTCATCAGATGGCTGGTTCTTCCTACCCAGATGTTCTGGAGCAGCTCTAGAACCCAGCTAATAGTTGTGAGGGAAGATGGGAGCAGAGCCCAGGGCATGTTGGGGATGGGTTAGGACACAGTGATTGCTGTTCTTTCCTGCACACATCTTGGCTGGTGTCAGGATTTGGGCAATAGGGCTTTTCAGAGGCTGAATCCCTGAAGGACCCTGACTCAAAGGGACAAGGAGCTATTCTGGGGTATGGCCCCCAAGCTGTCACTCAGAGGGAGCTGAGAGCACTCACTGGTTCAGAGACACCTCCCCAGCTGTCTGTGTAGGCTAGTGACAATGTATAGGTGTCTTCTCCCATCTTGATAGCTGCACCCCTTTTTGGGAAATGAAGTCTAAGCTGCATTGCCCGGGGAGCTTTGAGGCACTCCTTCCTCTTGGGACATGCTCTTGCTTGCTGGGAAGCCTGGATTTCTTGGTGCTTCATAAATAAGATGGGAGCATATTTCCCTGAAAAACTCTTGTCCTGGCAGCAATGGGAACTCCAGCCCAATCTTTCCCAACAACACCTACCCAAAGGCTGTTTCCCACCCAACAGCCCTCTTCTCCTTTGGTCCAGGCTCAGATTCTGGAAGGGACTGAGGGATGGGAGGGGGCTGAAGGTCATCCTTCTTTCCCAGGCTGCCCTGTGGGTCAGTCTCTGAGGGCAGAAGGCTCTGAGCACACTTTTGCTGGCACTCCCAGAAGCATGGACGCTGGCCTCCAGGGCCAAAATAATCATAATAAATATCTGTAGCTTCTTGATCATCCTCCCTCCCTCTCTCAGTCAATAAAGGAGTAAGAGGACAGAGAATGAGTGGTAGAGGGCTTTCCACCCTCGCCTGCTCCTGTCCTGTCCAGTCCAGGCCGAGGGCCTCCGTGATGGGCGGGTTGAGATCCTGGGAGAACAGGCTTGGGGGATGTCTGGAAGCCCCCACGGCTTCTCCTCCCATGGAGGGACTGTCCTGTGGGCCCAGCTACAGGGGAGAGAAAAAAGGCTGGTCAGCATGGAGCAGGGTGGAGGTATAGAAAGAGGAAGAGTCTCTAGGGACACCAGTGGAGAGAGGCTATGGGGAGGTATGGGGATGGGGTTTGCGTTCCTGTGGGACATTAATGGTTATTGCAGGAAAGAACTTCCTTCCACTCCCTCCCTCCCCCTCCAAGCCACCCTGGTCACCACAAAGGGCCCAGATTCTTTGGCAGGAGCCCAGACCACTGCCGATTTCCCAGAATGGCTTCATCTTCTGACTCCACCAAGAAAACCAGGGGCCATGGGAGAGAAAAAGGCAACAGACTGGCGCTGGCCCAGCTCCAGCCACAGGAGACAAAAGGGACAATGGGGGGAGGGTCGCTTGTCAGTCAGAAGGAAGCTTCTTCCAGCTGACCTGCTAGGTGCCTAAGGAAGGAGCAACATGACTTTCCATTATCCTTGCCACTAAGTTCCTTGCTTTTCTTTTTTTTCTATCACTAAATGTTTTCCCTGGGAGAAAAAGGGAATTTTGCTTTCTACCTCTTCCCTCAGACAACCAGCACCTTGGCTAGAAAGTCATCTTAAAATATGAAGGAATATAGGAAACGTGTAGATAAAAAGGAGACCATGGCTTTGAGTAGACAAAGTGCAGTGGGAGGACCAAACATGGAAATTCTCATTTTCCCATCTGGAATTAGAACCCAGAGGTCAAGGCTTAAAAGGATTTGGCACCCCCCCCATATCATCCATGACATCCCCACCCTGCAACTCCCCTTGTCCAATAGCTAAGCCTAGCATTCTCAGAGCACTCTGTTCCCACAACAGAAATCCCCTGGATTCTGACCAAAAGTTTGACTTTAGACTCAGCTTGTAGCCTCACCCTCAAACTGGTCCCAGACTCAGCTGACAAAGCTCTTGTATTTCAAGGGGAGGTTTTAGAAAGAGGGGAGATCTGGGACCACAGTGTCTGTCCATTCCTTCTTCTTTCCCTATGGTGGGGTCTTCACTAGAAACCAAATGGTATCATAAATTGGATAAGAGCTAGACTAAGATCAGGTCGGGACCCCGACACTGCTAGGGATATGATACATTGAGTAAATGCCATTCCTTCATGCCAGGTTGCCAGGTCCTTTATGGTTGGAATGCTTTGATGACAAGAAGTAAGACTGTGCAAAAAGATAAAACAGTCATGTTGGGGCTAGCACTGAGTGTTCCCGAGGATGCTGGCATCAGACCCAGGAGTTATCTGAAGGAAAAATTCACTGGTCTGGGGATTTGTCTGGGCTTCCCAGGCTGTCCCCCACTTCATCCCAAATCTTATCTTGAGTCCATGGGGACAGAATCTTGTGAGTGATAGCTCTGGAAAAGGTAGGACTAGGGTGTGGGGAAAAACAAACTGGTCAACCCAGGCAACAAGGAGGTTTAAGGGGCTGTTTAAGCAGGGTTTAAGGTCAGATGCTGAGAAATATTATTCCCCTCCCAGATCCATTCATATTACTACCACCTTGTTGTGGAGGGAAAGGGAGGGGAAGGAAGGATCATAGGAACCCATAATTTGAGCATGGACAAGGATGTCCTCACTGGCTATTTTTATTTTTATTCCCAATAGCTTTGAACATTTGCCATATTCCTAACATTTCTAGTGCTAGATTCCCTTGGGATATACCCTTGGGCATACCCTTGGACAGTCCACACTCAGATATTGACATGGGCACATGAATCAGTAAAATCGAAGGGTGCCCCTAGTCAGTGAGTTAATGGGTCAGGCATAGAATCACAGGGCTTTAGAGCTGGGTGGGATCATTTAGTCCAACCTCCTTATTTTACAGATGAGGAAGTTTAAGTGACTTGTCCAAGGTCAGTCAGTCAATAACATTTATTGAGTGTTCACTAGAGCCCTGTACTAGGCACTTGGGTCGGAAAGAGTACAAAAAAATAGAGAAAAGAGAGGCTCTGCCCTCAAGGAGCTTACAATCTACTTGAAGAATTAGAAAAATATTACATATAGAATATCCATTACAAAACATATACAAAGTTATATCCAAATGAGAGCAAATTGATACAGAATTCACCAAATACATAAGTTCTGAGGGGACATGAAATAAAGGAACAATTAGTCTCAAGGGGTTCAATGAGGGGTGTTTTCTTGGAGAAAGGGTGTTTTGAATCTGGTTTTGAAGGAGGTGAGAGACAGGCTGGTAGTAGAAAGGGGAGCCATGTAGAAAGAATGAAAGTTTGGCATTTTTATCAAAGACTTGGATGAAGACATGGAGGATGAAGCTTATTGGGTCTGTGGATAACATAGAACTGGGAAGAATGATTGACAGAGTGGATAATAGAATCAAAATTTAAAATCCTAATCAATTGGAACTTTATGCTGAAATTAATGAGATAAAACTAAATAAGCATAAAGGTAAAGTTCTGTATTTAGGCTAAAAAAAATGCCCAAATGTAGAATGAAGGAGGACTATCTTGACAATAATTCATATGAAAAAAAAATGCCACAAGATTTTAGTTGACTAGTCATCCAGGAGGAGCCAATAGTGGCACAGTTACTTAAAAAACTCTTTTTTTTTTGTTGTTAAACATGGCCCGAGTGGAAGTATAATATCCAAATCAAAAAAAGTAATAGTCCCACTATATTTTGAGTGGGTCAGACTACATCTGTGAAGTTCTGAATGCCACTTTTTAAGATGTTGAAGACATTGATTATGTCTAGAGAAGGATAGACAAGATGGTGATGAATCTGGAAATCATATCAAATAAGAAATGTTTGAGAAAGCTGACAAAGCTGACAACATTTAACATTTCATGGGGGAGGAGGAGACAGACACATTAACTGTCTTCAAATATTTGAAAGATTTATCCATTGGAAGACAGAATAGATTTATTTGTTATTGCTTTAAAAGGTGTAGAATTAGATCCAAAGGAAGAAAAGTTACAGGAGGTAGATTTTTGGCTTAATTTAAGAAAGGAAAAAAAACCTTTCTTTTGAGCTTTATAATAATTACAGCTGTTCAACAATGGAATGGTCTACCTTCCAAAGTAGTGAGTTCCCGGTTACTTGAAGTATTCAAGGAGAGACTGCATGACCATCTGTGAAAGGTATTGCAGAAAGGATTCCTGCATTGGGAAGGAGGTTGAACTATATATAGCCTATAAGATCCTTTCCAGTTTAATTTGCTATGATTCTGAAGGCATGAAGTTGGGAATGAGCAAATCACACATGGGTAGAGACAAGCATATTAGTTTGGCTAGAGTAGAGGAATCTTGTAAGGTTGTAGAGAGGGAGAAGTTAAATTGTTGAGATTTAGCTACAAGAAGGAAGGGAGGGGAGTAAAAGATCTCACATGAGTAGCAATATGAAGCTATTAGAAACCCCTAAGTGGGGGAGAGATGTGATGGAAGCAGTCCTTGAGGAATGATATTTTAGCTGCTGTTTGAATATCAAGGGATAGAAAACGGGCAGTGGAAGTATCAGCCAAAAGATCAAAGAGAAATCTTTGGCAGTGGTTCATGCAAGAAACAATGATTGAGCCTAGGATAATGGCTATGAGAAAAGGAAAGAGTTAACACATTGTAGAGAAAACTCAGCAGAGCTTGGTGATAGACTGAAAACAAGACAAGGGGAGAGAAAGGAGAGTCAAAAATCTCGGGGAAGTTTGGGGGTGCCACTGATAATAATGTGTATGAATGCTCAAATGGGGAGAGGGGCGGCGAGGATAGGATGAACTCAAAGCCAGGTCCTCACCTCATTACGACCTCTACACTGGCAACTCCACCTGTCTGTCCTCTTCCTGGTTCAGGGGGCTTCTGGCAGAAAAAAAGGAAGGGATGACATTTCAGCACCCACGGGGGGGGACAGCAATGCAACTGAACAAACCCCACCCATTAGCATTAAATTCAAAGGACCCAGAATCTTGAGAAGTCCTAGGGGATAGTCTGAAAAAAAAAAAAAAGCTGTAGACTTCTGGCCAAGAAGGTACAGCTCTTTGGGAAGATCACCCACCCCATCTCCCTCCCTTCCCAATACACAAACCATGTCACATCACTGAACAGGAGGTGCCCAGAGCCAAGTAAGTGAATCCCCTGAATAGCAGTAGGATTCAAGATAATGGGTCTTCCTCCAAATCTAGAGAAAGCACATCCAGGCAGACCCTAGCTTCCTCATGCAGTCTTCCTAGGACTCTTCTAAGCAACCAATCCCCAGCTCATAAAGATGTCCAAACTCACCTGATCTCTGGCTGATCTAAAGGTATTTCTGCTGGCTGTAGCTCCTGTCGGTTCTAGGAAAAGGAAATAACAGGTTTAATTTAATTTAAGAATTAATTTAGTTGAAGGTAGAAGATAAGAGCAAAGTGAAAAAGAATCCCCTTCCTCTCCCCATCTCTTAAGAAAACTGGATGAAAGGCTCCCAAATTTCCTTCCATCATCCATTCAGCACCTGCTCACCTATACAAGCCTGTGTTGTCTCTCCCAGACTTCTTTTGTACAAGGATCACAAAGCTTTTATCAGAACTCCAAACCCACCTAACTTGACCCTAAAGCTGCCTGCCTGCCAAAGAAGTGTCCAGAAGTCATACAGATACATGGTCCCACAGTAGTCCTTGTCCTCCATTCTCTGCTCCCAATTTTGGGTTTTCCATCTGTTTTGCACCCCCACCTCCCACTTTATGTTGGTTCCCCTACCAGAAATCTCCACTCCAATTCCCATTCCATCTCTTTCTATTGCATTTATCTCTTCCTTATGGATCTTTCTCTACTGCCAGGGTATCAGTATGTCTGGATCACCTTACCCCCATTCATTCCCTCTAGATTGTCCTCTATTTCATATCAGTCATTCTAACTCCTTTCAAATGAGCTGCCTCTCCAGGCTTTTGAATATCCCTCATTGGGCAGTTAGGTAGCACAATAGGTAATATTGAACATAGAGTCAGGAAGACCTGAGTTCAAATCCATCATCAGAGACTTACTAGGTATATGATCCAGAGCAAGTCACTTAAACTGTGCCTCAGCTTTCTCCTCTGTAAAGTGGGGATAACAACAGCACTCAGTGCCCAGGGTTGTTGTGAGGATAAAATGAGATAATAATTGTAAAACACTTTGCAACTTTAAAGGCTTTATAAATGTTAAGTGTTATTATTGTCCAGATTCTTCTTCCACCCTGCCACAAAATTGTACCCACTCAGATCATTAATGATCTTCTCTCATTTAAACCCAACTTTTCCTTCTCTATCTTCATTGTCACTGAGTTCCCTGCTACATCTGAATCTTTTGACCACCCTCTTATCATTGGCATTTGGGATGACCTTTTTTTTTTTTTTTTTTGAGAAACTCTTCCCCTTTCTCTTCTATATATACTTGCTGTCTTCTCTGTTAGAACAAAAGCATCTTACAAGCAGAGATCATTAAATTCTTTGTATTTGTATACTTAAAAGAGTACTTGGTACACAAGAGGTGCTTAATAAATGTCTGTTGATTTATTGATCTAGTCACTCCTTAGATTTCTCCTTTCCTTATCTCTACTGTTCCTTCCAAGTTTAAGTTCATGATCCTATGAATATACTTCTACATCCTGTCTCCCTTTCAAGATGATCTCCAAGGTGCAGTCCTATACTTGAGAAGGACATCACTTTTTTTTTTTTTTTGATAAAGCAACTAGGGTAAGTGACTTGCCCAGACCTAGTAGTAGCACTAAAGGTATGCACAGTTTTACAGCTCTTTAGACATAGTTCCAAGTTGCTCTCCAGAATAGTTAGATCATTTTACAACTCCACCAACAATGAATTTTTTTAAAAGTGATTTGTCCAGCATCATACGACTATTAAATGTTAAGTGGAAGAACGTCAATTCTTGCTTAGGTTCAACATCATTCTCAAGTCTAACACTGACCCCAATCCAAACACATACCCCATCCCTTCCCTCCTTCTAAAAATGCCTTTCTCTCTCTTACCCACTGCCTCTGCTTGTAGAACAGGAGGCCGCCCACTGCTAGGAGGACCAGGAGGATGCCGGCTATCAGGACCCAGAAGTCAGAACCCTGGAACTGAAGGACAGGGCTTCCCATATTCTGCCTCTCGGGGCCTGTGTCAGTCAAAGGAAGCGAGTTAAAGCCCTTGTGGGGCCCGCCTGGGCCCTCTTCTCTCTCCAAACCTTGACCTCCTCTTCCTCCTTCCAGCTTGGCAGGGCTTCTCCGGACCCTAGTGCTTCTCTTGCCCTCCAGCTCCTTTGGGGGTCGGGGGACGCCCCAGGAGAGGCTTCTGGGGAAACGGGGCTGAGCAGGGAGGTTGGAGATGCCCTGGGTTTCCTCAGAGTGCAGCAGCTGGGTAGTGGGTGAGCTCAGGCCCTGGATACCTCCATCCATCTCCTCTGATGAATAATCTCTGGCCTGGCCAGCCAGTGGGGTACTGCCCTCATTCTGCAGGTGGTCATTCCTCACTTGGGCCAGCGATCCCTGTGCAAGAACAGGCGTCGAGGGAGTGGCGAGGAGCTCGTCTGGATCTGTGGTCCCTGTCTGGATAGGTCCCCCTCCCAACAGGAAAAGGGGAGCCTCTGTTTCTTGAGAACCAGGGCTGACATCACCTGAGGCATCCCCTAGAGCTGAGTCAGTGTCGAGTGCAGAGTTGAGAAGGCCCTTTATCCTAGGGGAATCGGACAAGTCAGGGGGAGACTTGTTGCTCCCGGGCTCCATCTCAGATCCCACCAGGGACTGGGAAGCAGAGAGCGTGCCCGCAGTCTCCATTGCCTCCACGCTTCCACAGGTGCTCCGGGGGACTCGGCGCCTGGCACTGCCCTGGGCTGCTGTTTGAGGTGGCAGGTCACTGGGCACGAGAGGTTTGCCCTCTGTCCCCTCAGAGTCTCCCCAGGCCAAGTTGGCCACTGGGGCTGTGGAGGGAGAGAGGGAGCTATGGATGGGGACAGAGGCCAGCTTACTGCTAGGGGTGGTTCTGGGGGACAGGCAGTTGCAATCAGGCTTGGTCACCACATCTGAAAGAACCACAGAGAGAAAGGGGGAGAGAGAGAGAGAGGGAGGGGAGGGGAGATAGAGTCACCAGCCTATAGCACAGCTTTCCCAAAAGGTGCCAAGAAAGGGAGAATGAAGCTGGGGGTCCCCTCACCACCCCCCTACTCAGCATCTAGGTTACTGAGAAGGGAAAAAAGAAGAGGACACCAACTGGACATGACCCATCCAGAAAGAAAGATGGAAACAGTTAAGTCCAGTCACCAAAGAGCAAGGAAAGCAGGCCTTGGGAGAGACAGAGAAAATCATAAGAAAGCTAGAGTGGGTTAAAGAGGGTTAATATGGGAACATCTAGCACAGGACCACAGCCACCCTGATTTCCTAGGAGCCGAATCAGATGTTTAAGGCAATCGGGTGAGAGAGGCTGAGGAATGGTCTCCAAGGCAGACATTCACACCCAGAGGCCAGAATACCACATGCAGATCAGAGAACAGAGAGGTGGGCTCGTGGAACTCAGAGAGCAGCATGAGAGGGGAGAGAGAGAGAGAGCAAGAGCAAGAGAGTGAGAGCAAGAACAAGAGAGCGAGAATGAGAGCAAGAGCAAGAGAGTGAGAGCAGGAGCAAGAGAGTGAGAGCAAGAGCAAGAGAGTGAGAGTGAGTGAGAGCGAGAGCAAGGAGTGAGAGTGAGAGCAAGAGAGCAAGAGAGCGAGAATGAGAGCAAGAGCAAGAGAGTGAGAGTGAGAGCAAGAGCAAGAGAGTGAGAGCAAGAGAGCGAGAATGAGAGCAAGAGCAAGAGAGTGAGAGTGAGAGCAAGAGCAAGAGAGTGAGAGTAAGAGCAAGAGAGTGAGAACAAGAGCAAGAGAGTGAGAACAAGAGCAAGAGAGCGAGAATGAGAGCAAGAGCAAGAGAGTGAGAGCAAGAACAAGAGAGTGAGAGTGAGTGAGAGCGAGAGCAAGGAGTGAGAGTGAGAGCAAGAGAGCAAGAGAGCGAGAATGAGAGCAAGAGCAAGAGAGTGAGAGTGAGAGCAAGAGCAAGAGAGTGAGAGCAAGAGAGCGAGAATGAGAGCAAGAGCAAGAGAGTGAGAGTGAGAGCAAGAGCAAGAGAGCAAGAGCAAAAGAGTGAGAATGAGAGCAAGAGCAAGAGAGTGAGAGTGAGAGCAAGAGCAAGAGAGTGAGAGCAAGAGAGCAAGAATGAGAGCAAGAGCAAGAGAGTGAGAGTGAGAGCAAGAGCAAGAGAGTGAGAGTGAGAGCAAGAGCAAGAGAGCAAGAGCAAAAGAGTGAGAATGAGAGCAAGAGCAAGAGAGCAAGAGCAAGAGAGTGAGAGTGAGAGCAAGAGCAAGAGAGTGAGAGTAAGAGCAAGAGAGTGAGAACAAGAGCAAGAGAGTGAGAACAAGAGCAAGAGAGCAAGAGAGCGAGAATGAGAGCAAGAGCAAGAGAGTGAGAGTGAGAGCAAGAGAGTGAGAGCGAGAGCAAGAGAGAGCAAGAGCAAGAGAGTGAGAGTGAGAGCAAGAGAGTGAGAGTGAGAGCAAAAGAGCAAGAGAGCGAGAATGAGAGCAAGAGCAAGAGAGTGAGAGCAAGAGCAAGAGAGCGAGAGCAAGAGAGTGAGAGTGAGAGCAAGAGCAAGAGAGCGAGAGTGAGAGCAAGAGCAAGAGAGTAAGAGCAAGAGCAAGAGAGTGAGAGCAAGAGCAAGAGAGTGAGAGCGAGAGCAAGAGAGAGCAAGAGCAAGAGAGTGAGAGCAAGAGCAAGAGAATGAGTGAGATATAGAGGTTGGGCCAGTGCCCAAAGGAGAAAGCCTGAGACCCAGACCCACTGGAGCAATGTGACATATGTGCTTAGCCATCACCAGGGAGCATGAGATCTTGGCCACTCCTAGGAAGGGGCCCTAGAATCTGGAGGAGTAGTAGGGGTCAGTGCTCATCTCTGACCAAGATCAGAGAGACACAGGCTGAGACAGGGAACAAGGACAGGCGTGGCAAGCCGGCACGCATGACATCGGGGCGTGGAGACAAGGACAGAGAGGGCACATGTATGCTGGGCGTAGGGGCCGGAGTTCAAAGTGACCTCCCCCTTCAACTTGACCTCCCCCCTAGAGCTGACACCTGCACTTCAGGGAGGTCGGGGAAAGGATTCCCCAAGCAGAGGTGGGAGTGGAGACCTCCCAGAGTCATCCGCATCCCAGGGGATTTCTAGGGGGCCACTCGACATAAGAATCCTGATTCCTTGAGCCTGCTCTCAACTGTCTTAATCCCAGCACCTCTAGCTATCATCTGTTCAAAACTAAGCACACACAGGTGGCCAGGTGTACCCCTACCCCCTCCACACTCGGACTTCAAAATTCCACTCCCTAGGCCCTTCAGATCTGTAAATGCATAGACAAGCAAGCACATGTGCGTGTGTGCACGGACTGGAAAGCACATTTGACTGTTAGTGCCCACGAGCACATAAGAACTACCCCCACACACACATTATAGAAATAGCTTTGCACACACATGAGCTCAGGCAGAATCACTGCCCCAGGTTTAGCTAAGTCATCCAGGTATTGCTCTGTCCTGCCTCCCTGCCCCCATGGGAATCCCTAATCCCCTTTACCTTCTTCTCTTGCTCCCCCCGCCAATCTCCATTTTTTATTTCCCATCCCTCTCCTCTGGCGTTCCCCTGTCCTCTCTTACCTGAATTGACACATTTGGCAAAGCTACTGGTGCAATCACGGTCAAAGACATGCCAGTCATCGTTAAGGAGTCTATTGATTTCTATAAAGATATTTTGGACCTTCTCCAATATCTGGACAGGGGTGTTGTTGAAAGTCCTAACACAGGCCTGGATTGGGGAGGGAAGAGGGAAAGAAGAGAAAGAAGACATCTTGATGAAGGTATTGTACAGAGATCTTTCCCTCTCCCTCTGAACCATTTTATCTGCCTCTGTCTCTCCCCCTTCTTCTTGGACCATTAGCTGGATGAGGGAAATAATCTTATGAACTGTCCAGGTTGGGGATTACATATTAGGGGAAAGGGAGGCATCTAGAGTCTGGGTTTACCCATCACCCTACAGTTGCAGGCCGAGAAGCCCCAACACTTTAGCAGCCTCTCTGCCCAAGTGCCCAAGTAAGGAACTAGAGGGAAAAGAAAAGACCAGAGGACAATGGTTTATCTGGAAGGAGGCTCTGAGAGAGGTTAGAATCCAGGTCAGGGACCTACTTGCTTTCCTCTGTTTTTTTTCCCTTTAATTTCCTCTTTCTTTTCCCAGCATCCTTTAGATAGATGTGTACAATGTTAGGGAAGAGAGGGAGCATGGTCCTGGCAGGAGATTGGTGGATGAAAAGGAAGAATATCGGGGGAGGGAAAATCAAGTAGTACCTGCCCCCAAAGCTTTAGCTACCTCACTCTCGAAGAGCATGTCTCCAGAGCTAGACTTCCTAGCATTCAGAGAAGATCCATAACATTCCTCAGTCTTCAATGAGGTCAAGAACTGGACTTGGATCCCAGAGAGGGATCTCTTTCCAGTGGAGATGACCTGTCCTTGCAGATCCTCCCCAGCCCCATTTCTTCTTCTTGGGTTCCATTTTACCTTCTTCACCACCAGCCCTTCTCCCCTTCTTTCCTTCCCTCCCTCTTGCTTGTTCTACCACTTGGGGATAGGATGGAGGGGACAGGAGGGGTGCTGATGGCAAGGAATAGGCTGCAGCTCCAACCTCATCTCTCTCCTCATGCTCCCTGGTGACACACCCAGCATCCCTCAGCCTCAGGTAGAGCTCATGCAGATCCCTGGAGGCATTGTAATTGAAAGAATTGTCCTTGAAGCGAATGATTTCCTCAAAAATGTCCTGGATCAGGGGAAATGCCTTCTTAAGGTAGCAGATGGAATCTTTCTGAAAAACATGAGCCTGAAAATTGTTTCTGGGATCAATAGAACCCCAAACCCAGCCCCTTTCCCATCCCTCTCCTTCTCTCCTTCTCCCCTTCCCTTTTCCTTTTCTGTCCTTTGCTCTCTCCTTCCTTCCTCCTCTCTTTGTCTCTCTCCTCCCTTTTTGTCTTTCCTCCCCATTTGCCTGCTCTGTATCTCTCTGTCTCTCTCCCTCCTTCTCTTCTGCCCCTCTCCTCTTCCCTTCTCCATCTTCTTCTCTCTTTCTGTATCTCCCTTAAACCTCTCTCTTTGTTTTTCCCTGTTTCTCTGATTTCTTCCACTCCTTTTCTCCTCTTTCCCTTCTCTCTTTCCCATTCCTTCACCTTATATCTTGCTTCTTCCACCTTCTCTCCCTCCTTTTTCCCATCACCATCTTTCCCTCTCTTTCTCTGTCACTTTGTTCTCCCTGTTCCTCTTCTCTCAGCATCTCTATCTTTCCCTTCTTTCCTCCCTCTTTCTCTTTGCCTTTCCCTCCCTCACTACTTCCCTTCTTTCTTTCTTCCCTCTTTTCTTCCTTTCTACTTCCTACTTTTGTCATTCCCTCCTTTCCTCCTTCCCTTCTTTTCTCTATCTCTCTCTGTCTCAGTCTGTCTGCCTGTGTCTGTATCTCTCCTCTGTCTCTGACTTTGTCTCTGTCTCTCTCTGTCTCTCTGTCTCTCTCTCTCTCTCTCTCTCTCTCTCTCTCTCTCTCTTCTGAGCTGCCATAAAGAGAGCAAGACCAAGGGGAATTAGCCTCTACAGAGATTCTAATGTGCAGTCAGGAGGCATCCCCCCTCAGACATCAGAGGCTCAAAATCCCCCAGCTCTCTTGAATCCTTGGCCAATCTTACTCCTCTAGGCATAAGTAAAATAGTTCCCAGAAGGCAATGCAGACCCAGTTTCATGGGCTAGAGAATAACCTGTTGGGTTTATTTTGGGGGATATGAAGAGGTGAGAGAACAGCAGTGGTCTAATGCTAAGCTCTATAGCCCTGGACCCTGGGGATGTCCTTAGCCTCCTGAAGGAGAGCGATATTCTGCTCTAGGCTTCTCTGCTGGGCAGGGAGACTGAGATGATTAAGAAGAGCTCTTCACAAGCTTTCAGCACACTGAGCCAAAAGTTGTCTCTTACCAGCTGGTCCCGGTCTGCAAATTTAAAGGTAATGTGGCAGGATGTTTCCATCTGGCTGTCAATCTGAAAGAGATGAGGGCAGTAGATTAGACTTCAGTCTATCCCTGAGTAACTGGAGAAGATCCAGAGCATAACTTCTGAACATGGGATGGTAGAATACAAATCGCATTGGATTCTTCCGAGATTCAGTTCAAGTGCCAATTTTTGCCAAAGACATTTTCTGAACCCCTTCCTCCAATTGTTAATGCCCCTCCCTCAATTCTCTGACTACATATAACACTCCATCTCTCATCTCTGTCTTTTTGCATGTCATTTCTTCCTCTTTGAATCCCACATTTCTTTTGAAGTTCATCTCACCACCACCTCTTCCATAAAATCCTTCTTGATCCCATACCTTTCTATCTCCTCCCAAGAGCTGTTAGTTCCTCCCTTCTAAAATGCCTTATGCTTATTTTATAGATATTTGTTTTTATTGTGTATATGGGGGTTCCCCCTATAGAATATAAGCTTCTTGAGGAGAGGGATAATTTGGTTTTTATCTTTACATCCCCTCAGTGTCTGGCACACAGAATATGCTTAATAAATGTTGACATAGATTTGGATCAGAGTCCAAGTTCAAATCCTGCTTTTCCTTATTATTTGGGTGACCTTGAGCAGGATACTAAACCTTACTAAGTTTTGGTTTTTTAACTGTAAACACATGTGCACACACACACATACACACACTGTAGTAGAGAGAAATGGGCCAAATAATATAATAGATTTATTTTCTGGTATAAATCCTAATATATTTTAGTGTGTCTCTGGGTGATGAAAAAAGAAGGTAGAGAGAAGGACTCTATCTTTTTGGAAAAAAGAGCAGTGAGGGGAGAAGATACATAGTCTTCGATTGTAATTTCTCATCAATGTTTGGAGGATCCCGGGAGAAGGAATAGGACATTAGCTAAGTTAAGAGACCAAACCCAGAGGAGAGAAGCTGTAGTCCTTCAGGTGATCTGCATGGGTGAATTTAAGGATTAATATAAGGGGGGAAAGACATTATCATTTTTCCCTACCCTCTTCTCCATGGTATAGCATTTCCTCTTGAGGAAGCTAACACCAACCTAGCAATGAAATTTCACTGAAAGTACAGAAGGACCCATTGAGAAAATGGGGCCAAGGAAGAGAGAAGGTGGTCTATTGTACCAGGAGGGAGCTTATACATATCCCTGCTGAAGAAGAATAGGACATGGAATTCTTTCCTTTCTATTTCCTATATCCAGGTGTGAGGAGCAGCTTCTCTGGAAGCTCAGAGAGTAAGTCTTTTTTGGTATCACTCGGGAAGATTAGGTTAGTACTGCAGTTCTGAAATTCTGAGGAGGGGTTCTGAGGAGAGTTTGTGGGAGGTCAGATCCAAAATCGCCTATGGGATGGTAAAAATGAGACCAGCCTGATGGCCACTCTGCTCAGTGTCCTGGGGTCTGACTTCATAAACAGTGGTCCCACAACCCCTCTGGATTACTGCCGAACCCTGTAGGAGTCATGGCCACAGGGACAAGCTTGGCTGGACAACATCTGGCTGTCCCGATTCATGCTCATCATCCACTGGTTGAATCAGATGATTTCTGATGGTCCTTTAAATGAAAGGAACCAATGATGGTCTAGAGCAGTGGAAGAGCATTCTGGATCGTAGAGGGTAACTTAGTACTTAAAACCCAAGGAGAAAACAGGAGTGAAGGGAATCATTGGGTCATTTTGGAAGGGACTTTAGAAATCATCCAAACCCTCAGATTAGAGATGAGGAAGCTGAAGCCCCAAAAGGTGAAAAGCCTTCCTAAAGTCCTAGAGATAAGAAGCAAGAGAACTAAGATTTGAACTCAGCTCCCCTGACTTTTAGATCTGATATGATTCCAATATAACATAGGTTCCTCTAGAAGTATGATCTGAGAGCCTTCTTTCCTCTAGGAAATGCCAGCACCAGGCCAGCAGTACATTTAGATTCATTCTAGGGACAACATTTGCAGGTACTAGTCAGTGTGAAGTAATTCCCTTTGGTGGCTCTGAGGAAGTTTCCTCCTAGAAGACAGAGAAAGGAAGTAGAGAAAGGACCAGAAATGTTTGCTGAAATCCTGAGGTTTCTTTCCTGGGCAATCATTAACTCAGGCAATGGCAAAGGTCAGGAAATCCTCAGGACATTATACACAGGGAAACGAGGAGTCAGGACTCAGGGTTCCCTTCTCCTCTCCATAGCCAAGGGAAAATCAAGGACCACAAATGGTTGATATTTTAAAATTATAACTAGAACTTTTTGCAACTTGCTCAAAAATCTCAAATATGGTCCTTTCAGTTAGTGGGTTTAGGGGTAGGGACTGAGAATATAAGAGATGGAGGGAGATATACTTCAGAAATAGTGGGGAAGGGTGACACAGGGAAACTTGTGGGAGATAACGTCATATTTTAACTAGTTATTCTCAATAACAAGGCACTATGCTTTTTGTTTCTGTGCAGCTGACAGATAGGTGCTGTCAGCACTCCCTAAATTTGGAGCCCTGGGGCAAAACCCAGTTTGTCCCTCCACCCAAATTATGGTTCCAGAACTTTTGCCTAAAAATACAGCCAAATTCTCTTCTCCCACCTCCTCCATCCCTGACATCTACCACCTCCATACCCTGTCTCCAAGCTCAAAATGTATAAGCCTCCTGTGCTATAGTTCTTTCTTATCTTTTCCCACAGGATGAGGAGGAGGTGAAGATGGGTAAGGACTTGTCTTCACCTGCCTTTCTCTAACTTAGAGCTCCTCTTCCCTTGGACCTGCTCCCCCAACCCCAATTTCCCAAGAAAAAGGGTGGAGGAGATTGGAGTGGGGCTAAAAGTCTGGAATACACTCACCAGCTGCTGCAGCTTCGTTAGGTGACCTTCCCCAATAAGATGGTTACAAGTTTCTGGCCCATAGGTGGGATGGCTCCAGACCGCCAGGAGACAAAGCAGCAGAAGCCAACAGCCCAGCCATATCTGAAATAGAGAAGGCCAAGGGAAATTCAAAAAGGGTTCCCTTATCCTTCCTGGGAGCTAAGACCTGAGGTCTTCTACCCAAGCTAGACTCTGAGTTCAGTCTGAGCCCTTGCTCCTTAGTCACCCCTGAAATATTTTATTTTCCTCAGAAACTGAGTGACAATAGTCTTAATTTTGTCAATTATGGGATCAGTTTCTTTCTACCCCCAAAATATGTAGCTCCCACAAATTCAAATTCCCCAAACCTTTATAATCTTCCTTTGCACATTAATGTCACATGTGTCCCCCTTCCTTTAATTAAAGTTCCAAAGTCAATTAAATTATCCACATTAGCCCAGGTGGTAATTAATTCCATTCTGTTCTACCAATGTTCTATTTTATCTTTCTCATTACATTATTAATTCTTTGAAGACAAGGACTGTGTCCATGCTTTATTTTGTTCTCAAACCACTTAGAACAGTGGTAGAGAGAGGTACTTTGTGATATTAGAAACTGACAGATATTCCAGTCTCTTGAGACCCAGGTTCTACTCTAGTTTCTGACCTTGAGAGCCTGCAATATTTTCCCATACCAATCATCCTCTCTTTTTCTCTACTTTACCCATTCCACACTAGCTTCTGGCTCTTCCCCTAGAACAGATTATTGTCCAGACTTAGTTTCATTGTGGAGTCAGTCCCCTTGCCAGAGTCCCCAGGGCAATGGGTGTGCCATCAAACCCAACCCAACAGATTAATCACAACCAGCGATGCCAGGCTCCCTGAGCCATTCTTTAGTTGGCATCTATCACATTGAGCTTCCTTTCCTATCTGCCTGGCTCTTATCACTTGCAGATTTCTCCTTACCATGCTCCCTGAGGGTTTTCACCTGCCCTATTATTCCATCCTCTAAAGATGCTCCATGAGAATTGGGTAGGAGAAGAAAGAACTTCTGGCATCCTTCTCTTCCTCCCAGGCTTCCCATCTCTCTGGATCTATGGCATCTTCTCTCCATACTTCCCTTACTATTTTGGGCTCCACTTTCCAAATAGGAATTGGGAGGAGAGACACAAAGGCTTTCCCTGGGATGTTTGATGTGCCTTCCTTACAAGTATAGAGCTGACCACTATTGTGTCCCACTCTCCACTCCTATCTCCACCTCAAGAATATAAAACATTGGGGTTACACAGAGAACTTTCCTGGAACAGAGGAACAGGTCTCTTCCCCCCTCCCCAGCTACTGTGTACAGCACAATGCCTATACTTTAGGAGATACAAGAAATACATAGGGCATGAGGGGAGAAGAGATGGACAGAGAACCAAAGTCAAATTTAAAGGAAAAGATAAGGGTAGAAGGGGATTGAAAGAAGGGATAAAAAAATGATAGAGAGAGAAAGAAAGAAGGGGCTAGAGATAAGATAGTGAAAATATCGAGAGAGCTAAAGAAAAGAGGAAGTAAAGAAGGGAAAGGAGAAAGAGCTAGAGTTTATAATGTAGGTGATAATAATCACAGAGTTCATATAGTCTTAAAAGTTTTCAACATTCTTTACAAAAGTTATCTCATTTAATCCTCACATCAGCTCTATGGAGAAAACAAAAGTCAAGCCTTTGAAACAATTAGAGAATGTCAGAAAAAGGTGTAGAAAATTATGCAAACTTCTCCATATATCTTCTCCAAAATATAAAAATATATGATTCACTGCATGCTCTGGAAATTTTGGGGAGGGAAGAGTAGAATGCACTGAATTAACAAGAAGGCTTCATGGAGGAAGCGAAATGTGATCTGGTCTTTAAAGGGTACGTAGGAGTCAGATAAAGAAAAGGTGAAGATACAATTATAGCATGACCAAAGCATGACCAAAAATGGTGGGGTGACAACCCAAGAACAAGTCTATCTAAAAGAGAGGGTACTCCTGGGGAGAAAAGGGTAATCACTTGATACACTGAGATTCCTTAAACATTTGGAGTAAGGTCACACATCCTATAGCTGATCCCAACTCTAGCGCTTACTGTGTGATCTTAGACAAGGCTCTCAACCTCTCTATGCCTCAGTTTCTTCATCTGTAAAAGAGGAATTAGCTTTTTTTTGACCTCTGAAGTCCCTTCCAATTTTAAATTTGTGATCCTGTAGATAAGGAGTAAAATAGGATTCAAGGACTGATTCATAAAATCTTCTTTTATTCCCCTCTTCAGTTTTGGAAACAGTCCCTTGGATCTGACATTCTGAAATCTCAGTGCTCACTTTAGTAAGACCATAAGCAGAAGGCACTGTCAGTATGACCCTGTCTCAGACTAAGGGCCATTCTGTGGAGGAGTACGGTTAGAAACTGGGATATTTCTATCATTGTCATTAACTCTGTAAAGATTAAAGTGAGACTGGAAAGAAGGGAAATTATGGAATATGGTTCTGTATGGAAAGACTCAAGATACTGCTGGGTGACAAGGCAATCAGAACTCTGAAAAACCCGTGATTTTAAGGGAGAGACACAGTCCCTACCACCACCTCGGCTCCTGAGAGCTTTAAACCTTTATTTCATCTCCCAGAAAGAAATCATAGGATCAAATATTTAGGACCCTTGAGGTCAATAAGTCCAACCCCTTTATTTTTACATGATGAAGCTGGGACCCAGAGAAGTGGCTTGACTAGGGTCAAGCTAGTTTCTGAGGTAGACTTTGAATTTAGGTCTTCTTGAATCTAAGTCCTGAGTTCTATCTGCCACAAAACACTCCCTCTCTGTCATATACTCTGTCCCACTGGCAGGCCAGACATTCATTCCCTATCTTTGGAGGAGTATTTTCGCTTTAGAAAAGGAACACAGGGACAGCATAAGGCTTAACTCAATGGAATGAACTGCTTCTAATGAAATTTATGCAATAGTGGAAATGAGTGGGCAATATATTGGACAGAGGAGCATCTCCCATATTTACAGGCAACCAACTAACTCCTATCTGCCAAGGCTCCGAGTGTAGCTGTGGTTTTGTTAACAAAGCCAGCAGTGAAAGTATCCAAAGGCCCCCAGTGTTTTTCTACCTTCCAGCATTTGTCCTTTATTAAAATGTGAGTGGACACCTAAGGGTTAACTTTCTAGCCTGCATCTGGCCTCTCTCTTCCCTCTCCCCTCCCAACCTCCCTTGCTCAGAAAGGAATCTTTGCTACTGGCAGGGCTAGTAGCTCAGATAGCTGTATCCTTACCCACCCTTTCAGAACAGCAACTTCCAGCAAAATGGAAAGGAGCCTTCAGCCCATCCTCTTTCAACATTTTTTTCCAAAATCTCTGACCTCCCACTCTTCATTCAGGTTCTTTCCTCCCATTCCCCCTCTCCTTAATTCCCGTTCCCTTCTTTGCTTCTCTGCATGCTATCCCACCTCCAGTTCCTTCCTCTCCTTTCACCAGTGTTATCCCAGGCCTCCTTTTTGCCCCTCACTTCTTCCAATCCCACCCCCATCTTTCCATCTTTCTCTTTAGGTCCTTGTTCTTCTCTCCCTGGCTCTCCGTCAGTCCCTTTCTCTCGGTTATTATCACATTTTTCTTCTTGTTCTTTTTCCTTCCACTTCTCTACTGGATCCCTTTTGTGTTGCCTGCTGCGGAGAGCTCCATCAGAGGGAGAGGGGAGGAGGGGAGAGAGTTTTCTCGCAAGGCACCGGAAATCCATATACATTTAAGCATCCCTATGCTCCTATCTGTGAGAAGAAGCCTGGGACTTTTCATGACATTTCAGCCCAGGGATGCTGTGCTGCCAGTGCACGGCTTGCAGAGCTAAGCTAGCCTGCCTGTCTCCAGCTCCAACTCGCTTCTGTGTGTGTATGGGGGAGAAAGGAAAAGGGGGTGCTTCGGCTCTCTAGGCAAAGGCCAGAGCCTCTCTCTGGCGCACCCCTAAATCCATGCCGCTCTAATCCTCCACTTTGTCTTGCCTCTTTGCCTTATCCTGTAGCCTAATTGAACCAACATTCCCCCCCCCACACACACACACTTTCTCCAGTCACTTCCAGCCCTAACTAATAATGAAGGGGGGGGGGGGCGCGCTAAGCTCGGTCCGAAAGATCTGTTTTCTAAAAGACTTAGCAGTGGGGCAAGCTCTCGGGGCCACAACGAGCCCCACTCTCCCTGAACTAGCCAGCTGCTGGCGACAAGTCTCTGCTTGCCTGTCCCAAGTCCTCCGCGTGAGTTCTCCTTTCCTCTCTACAGTCAGGTTGCTTGGCACCGACCCGGGCATCCTAAGGAGCTAGGAAGCGCTTGCTTGCTGTTCACCGTTCCAGCTGCAAGCACCGTGCCCTTCCGTCCCTGACCCCCTTCTAACGGTCTGGTTTCTTTAGCGCTAAGATAAGACACGGGGCAGGAAGCCAGATAAAATAGAGATCGAGCTGGGCTTCGAAACCCCCCCTCCCCCAATAACAGTAGGATGGATCTGGAGCAGAGTCCAAACCACGCGGAGGGGTTCCAAAGCCTAAGTCTATTAGCCAAAGGCCCTCCTTAGCCTCTGCTCTGATGCCACAGTCTTCCCCTCAGGAGAATGGGAAGAACAGCATCTTTAGGATTCAGATTTCTCTGGGCAGCATTCCCTGCTCCTCTTAGATCTTACCTAAACTTTAAGCCGCCCTTGCAGCTAATTGACTAACAGGCAGCGTTAACCCGGCAAATGGCAGTGGCAGGAGGGGTCTGTAGTGAAGGAGGGGACTGTAGAAGGACCCCTTACAGGAGCGCCTATGTTCCCTGCCAGTGGCTGCTCAGAATCGGGGGGAAATCAGGAAAGAGCAAAGGAAGAAAGAAGGGGCGGAAGAAAAAAGATGGTAGCAAGAGAGCGAGCGAGCCTGTGGCTAGTTGGGAGCTCTGCGGCCGGGGGTTTTGGGGAGAGGCGCGCGGAGCTGGCGCTTACCGTGAGTGGGCAGTTCCCGCCTGCGCCCCGTGGGGTCATCAGGGCGGCTGTCCCCCGAGCCGGAGTCGGAGCGGGCAGAACCTTGCTGAGTGAGCCGTGCAGAGCCTTGCTGAGTGAGCCTTGCAGAGTCCTTCTAAGTGGCCGGCGGCTGAGCGCAAGGGGGCTGCCTGCACGCGGCCTCTGGGCCAGCGGAGGAGAGGGCTAATAATCCAGTGGCGACGCTCGGCTCGGCTCTGGCGGGCTGGGGGCTGCTGCAGTCCCGAGTCCAACTTTCACTTTCTGGAGCCGAGCTGAGCGCCACTGGCCCAGGCGGGCTCGGCCTTTTAAAGCGGCCTCTCAGAGCATGTGGTTTATGGGAAATCACCTTGGAAAGGGGCCAGTTAGTCAGACAGCGAGGCATAGGAGCACACAGCCACACACGCCTACCTCTCCCCCCCACCCTCCCACCCTCAAACCCCGCTCCCTTTTTTCCCTCCCCTTCCCCCTTCAGCCCTTAACTTTTTGTCTTCTTGTCTCGCGCTCCCTCTCGGGCTTCTGTTCTGAGATCCCTAGTTTTGGTAAAAATAACTCGGAGCCTTTTACGTCTCGGCCTCCCATCCCCCGCTCCTCATTCCCCTCTTCCCGACTCCTTATGCTTAGCTCTTCTACTCAATAGTCAACATAAAGGATATCTAGCACAACCGGTATTGTCACCCATGCTCAAGTTACTCTAAGGGAATTTCCCTTTGGACCTGAAAATTGCTGGAACTCAATGGTTGACAGCTAAAAGTATAGCCTTGACTAGGTAGGGCACTGAGGATTTATATCATCACATTTCCAAACGAGAATTTATCTCCCTCCACCCACAACCGGTGAGATGTTTCTAATGAACATCTCTTTCCCTTCACTCCCTTTCGAATCCAACCCAGTGGGGACACCTGTCTCACCTTCGGGGACTTTTTGTTACCAAGAAGCCCTTCTGGCTTAGAAGTGTCATTCTCCCTGGCTGGGGGCCCTGCTTGAAAAGTAGAGAGATGTTCCACGTGCCCGCAGGGAGGATGGCTTTTCCAGGAGGCAGCCTGGCCACTTGACAGTGCATTATAGTAAACTCCTGCATTAATTCATGTCACTTGGATGTCCTCCCTCCGGGAGTCCCTCAGGGTAGAGATAGATGGAACAAAACATTTTAACTTAATATCTGTTGGAACCTTTGACCCATATTCTTTCAATCTCCTCTGGGGATGTTGGCCCTGTGCTAAACAATGACCCTTTCCTATAGGATTTGGAACTGGAAAGGACCTGAACCTAGCCCAACACTCTCGTCTTATAAATGATGCTTCTCTTGCTCAAAGTCACAGGGAATATTAGGGACCGGTTAGTCGAACTCCCTCACTTTCCAGATGAGGAAACTAAGAGAACTCAATTGACTGGACAAAGGCCACCCAGTCAGTTAACAGAACTGAAATTCATCCTCTGAGTCTCCTAATTTGCTGCTCTTTCCACTGGATTAGTGTTAGGTCACTTGAAGGCTCTTCCATGATCTTTGAAATATAAAGGCAAAATCCCAGTTATAATGATAATGAAAGACAATTTTCTACGGAGATGAAATAAAATAATACAACCTAAAAATTATGTCAGAGTTTTCAGCCACAGCTTTCTTCAATTTAACTCGGCAATAATGTTAAGCAGCCACCATGAATCTGTTACTATATGGGACAGTTTTGGGGAGACCAGAGTAGTATTTTTGAGATAAAATGCTTTTCAGAGCTGATGGTTTAGTTTGCCAGTCAATATTTATATTTATATGCATACAAGGCAGAAAATAGGAAAGTACAAATTTAGGTATAATCAAGGGCCAATTCAAGAAACGTGGTAGATATTACAAGTTATCAGTTGTATTTAATATTTGATCTAAATGTGGACATTGAAGTACATCTCATGAGGGAGTCAGTATATATCTGAAGGTGTCCTGGATCTGTCATCAGGTCTTTGCTACTTACACTCTTAACTGACAAATTTGATAGCTTTTTCCAGGCTCCTTAGTGTCATTTGACATTGCTGACCACCCTCTGCTCCCAGATAGCCTTTCTTCTCTGGGTTATTGCAACACTGCTCACTTAGTTTTTCTGTCTGACCATTCTGCCTCAGTCTCCTAACTAGATCTACCCCAAAGTTCTGTCCTGGGCCCCCTTTTCTTCTTTCTCTGTACACTCTCTCAGTGATCTCATCAATCCTCATGGATCTAATTATCACTTCTATGTAGATGATTCACAGATCCATATAAAAAGCCCCAGCTTCTCCCCTGAGCTCCAATCTTGCATCAAGAACTGCCAATTGGACCTTTTGAACTGGATGTCCCTTTGACATCTCAAATTCAACATATCCTAAAAAGAACTCCTCATCTTTCCCTTCTTCCCTTTAGGCATACAAGTCCCCAAACTCTGTCATTCTCAGATATTCATTCTCCCTCCCCATATTTAAACAGTTGGAAAATCTTACTGGTTCTGCTTCCACATCTCTCTCATCCATCCCCTTATCTCTGCTCACACAGATACCACTCTGGTTCAGGTCATCACTATTGCAACAGCTTCTAAATTGGTATCTCTAGCATAAGTCTCTCTCCTCTCCAATCTATTCTCTACATAGCTATCAAAGTGATTTTCTTAATGCATTGGTCTGACTCTGCCATGTTCTTTCTCAATAAATTTTGGTGACTCTGGAACTGTTACCTATGTTACCTGTAGGATCAAATATATACTTCTCTGTAAGTAGACAACTGTGTATACATAAAACCACCTATCACTTTGTACCCTCCCCATCTCCAATCACCTTATCTCTCTCGCTCCCTCTCTCCTCTCTTCTCTCTTCTCTCTCTCTCTCTCTCTGATCTTCTCTCTTCTCTCTCTCTTTTCTCTCTTCTCTCTGTCTTCTCTTCTTCTTCTTCTTCTTCTTCTTCTTCTTCTTCTTCTTCTTCTTCTTCTTCTTCTCCTCCTCTCCTCCTCCTCCTCCTCCTCCTTCTTCTTCCTCTCTCTCTCTCTCTCTCTCTCTCTCCTCTCTCTCTCTCTCTCTCTCTCTTCCTCTCTCTCTTTCTCTCTCTCTCTTCCTCTCTCTCCTTCTCTTCCTCTTTCTCTCTCTCATCTGAAGGTGACTGGAGGTGAGGAGAGCCCAAATGTTATACACGCACAAATATTGTTTACCCTGATTGAGGGTGGGCAACAAACATTTGTTAAGTGCCTACTGCCTACTCTATGCTTAAGCACTTTACAAATATTATTTCGTAAAGTACCTTGAAGGGTTGGGCATCTATTTCATGTCTGACTATCTACCTTTGTGGCTTTGGGCAAGTAACTTCACTAACCTGTGTCTCATTTTCCTCTTTTGTAAAAAGAGGGGATTGGATTAGATGGATTTTATGGTCCTTTCCAGTTCTAGATCTATGATCCTATGATACTGTGAAATATTAAGTCTTGTGGTCTCACCACCAATTTCGCCTGACTAGCCCTGTGATCAGTAGTAGGTTTGGGTAGCTCTTAACTGAGTAACTGAAACTTTGTTTGGGTCTTGTGGTAGAGTGGGCTTTCATGAGTCATATATACATATGTTCTGGGGTTTCCATGTATGTATTTATATGTGTTTGTTGTGCTGCACTCACCAAAACATACATTGTCAAATATTTATTAAGCACTTACTATGTGTCAGGCAAAAACAAAAATAGAAAAACCATTCCTACCCTCGATGAACTTACAATCTAGTGGGGTAACAATATACAAAGAGAAGCTGAAGTGTGTTCATATGGGGAGTGAAGAAATTTAAAAATCATTGAATCTTAGAGCAGGAAGGACTCCTCTAAGTCATGTGATTGGTTAGTCAGTCAACAAGAATTTATAATATGCTAAGTACTGTGGATTTAAAGGTAAAAATATAGTAACCCAACCCCACTCACATAGATTAAAAAAAAAAAAAAAAGGGTCCCAGAAAAGCAAAAACATTTTTCAAAGGTCACATAGCTAACTAGTGTCAGGGCTGGGATTAAGAACCTAGGTGTCCTGATTTCCCAGTTCAGTCAACATTCTTTTCATTGTGTTATTTGCTCCCTGGCTTTTTGAATAATTGGGGGGAGGGGGAGTGAATTTGAGGGGGCCTACAAATATGGGAAATGAGGTTCCAGATCCTCCCTGTGGCTACCAGTTTAGGAGCACTCCTTTTCAGACTTACAACTAGCTTTCAAAATTTCATACCTTATCATACCAGTGTCCTGGGAAAGGGAAATTTACAATTGGTAAGGTATATGGGAGCAATTTTAAATTAAGTTTTGGGGTATTTTCCAAAGACAGCATCAATAGGAAAGGAATGGTTCAGTTGATTCAGGAGGAAGGAACATGCCATAGAAATGGAGAGTGAGGGTAGGATAGAAAGATAAAGGAGAGACAGAGCAAGACAGAGAGACAGAGAGATGAAGAAAGAGAGGGACAGAGGGAGGAAGGAGAGACAGAGAGAATGACAGAGAAAGACAGAGACAGAAACAAAGACAGAGAAAAAGAGAAAGAGAGAGAGAGAGAGAGAGACAGAGAGACAGAGAGAGAGAGACAGAGAGAGACAGAGACAGAGAGACAGAGAGATACAGAGACACAGAGAGATTGAAATAGATGGCAGGAAGTGGGAAGAAAACCTCCCGTGACTGCTGTCGAAATGCCATTTCCTTGAAATAATTTGACAGACAATTTCCCTAGAGTGAGCTCTCTTCTAGAGTCTTGGCTTCTGCTGCAAAATAATTTTTTTTTAGAGAGGGACATAGAACCTTGGTCATTTCTTCCTCCATTTGGAAAATAAGGTGGAGGCTGGGGTGAAGAAAAGGTTCTCTTAAGAGAACTTGGGGCCACATACAGAATTGTCCCCAAAGTAATGGAAATAAGATAATTGCCCTTAGCAACTCTGTGTGTGTGTGTGCGTGTGTGTGTGTGTGAGAGAGAGAGAGAGAGAGAGAGAGAGAGAGAGAGAGAGAGAGAGAGAGAGAGAGAGAGAGAGAGAGAGGACAAGGAGAGAGGGAGAGACAGGGAGAAGGAGAGGGAGAGAAGGGGTGGTGGTGCTCATATATGCACAGGCAAAGTTGGGGCTAACTGCCTGGAAACCACAACTGTTCCTCAACAAGTCCTCAGAGAGCAGAGAGCATGCTATCCTGTTGTAATATCTCTCCTCCTCCACTTTAAGAGAATGTTCTTTTTAACAGGATTTCAGCGAGATTAAAATGTTAAGGAGACTGGATGGAGGAGTGGGGATGGATCATACAATATGATTGCCCAACACCCTTTTTAAACATAGTCCTGGCAGCAAGTCTAGCCGGAGGGAGTCAGGCAGACCTAATGAAGCAATCCCCTCCCCAGCTTCGGGAAGCTGCACTGTCTGGGCCACTGTTCCTGAGAGGGTCACTCCCTTCTCCATGGTTCTTATATATTAGGTGGCACAGTAGCTAAAACACAGAATTTGGAATCAGAAAGGCCTATGCTCAGACTAGTTGATTAACCATAAGCTAATCACTTAACCTCTTCTAGTTTCCTGTAAAATGGGGATTTAAATGATACCTACCTCATAGGGTTGTTGTGAGGATCAAATGAGATAAATCACTTTGGAAACCTTAGTCCTAAATAGGGTGTCCTTAAAGACTTCAGTTTTGTTAGCTATTATTATTATCTCTCTGCCCACCTTCCCTCACCCCTTTTCCTCTCCATCCCTTCATTGCCTCCTTCCCACAGTCACCACAGCTCTGGCTGCTGGCATACAAAGTGTACATGTTTAAACATGGCTGTGGTCAAAACAGCGTCTGCTGAGTTTGAGTTCTTAGGAGGATGCTAGGAGCTGTCAGAAACCTAACCCCAAAATCAAGAAATAAATATAGCTATCACAAAGTCCTTTGTGGTCAAATTTGCTCTGAGAGTGGTCAGTTCCCCTTCCCCCAGCCAACTTTGCTTTCAGAGGAATATACTCAGAAAGTAAGAATAATTTTAGTTTTAGCATGAGCAAAATATAATTAGAGAAGCAAATATTCTTTGGAAGGGAGGGAGAGATTTATAAAAACAGACCAATCCTAATAGAAATTACTTTAAGATTAGCCATACATGCAAATATCCAGGTAACTAAAAATTGACCTTAAAAATTTAGACAACAGAGGATTTATTGGAAGCAAAAAAGGAGAAAATTCAGAATCTGGGGACATAACCTGGACGGAACCAGGAAAGAAGTATATGTTCATGGAGGAAGCAAGGGGAGAAGGAGAATTGTTCAAGGCTATGGGACTAGAGTGAAAGAAGAGAGTCGAGAGACCAGAAATCATCTAGCCAAGCAGCTACAATGGTGGACTTAATATATGATTTTCTCAAACTCTAGTTGCTCCTTTAAACAGCCTGGGAGCATGAAGGAAAGAACTAAAAAAAGAAAGTGAATTGAATGGGGTTGGGAAGGAAGAAGAAGGTATGGGTGAGAGGGGAAATCTTATAAATCAAGAATCAGAATATTTGGTGGATAAAAAGAAGGAAACTTTAGGTAAGGAAAATGACATGTAGTAACTAAAGCCTCAATTAAAGCAGTGTCATAACTAGGGAAGCGGGGTAGAAAGCACTTAGGAATATTGTCCTAAGAGCAGCCATAGAGGGGATGGGAGCATCATATAGGAATCATCATTGTCTCCATGATGACTTTGCTTGAATGGTGCTTCCTAGGGAATTCCTTTACATCAGTCAACTAAAAGTACTATCTGTATCACTGTCCCTAAAGTCTCTAGCCTGAACCAATTACTTGGCATTGGATGCCAAATCTTGTCTAAGGGTCTGGAAATCATCAATTCTCACCATGGGATGGGAGTGTTCAAATAGTCCTCAGGGATAATCATGACTCACATTAAGTAAAAACCTCCTATTATATGTTTACATAGTGCTTCCCTCATACAAGTAGGCAGTGCAAGTATTATTGGTTCCACTTTTTCAGTGAGGAATATGAGACTCAGAGACACTAATCACTTGCCTATGGTCACATAGTCAGTAAGCGTCTGAACTGAACCATGTCCCTCAACTTCAAGTCTAACACACTTTTCCAAGGAATAAATCCAGTCAGATCTAGTACCTATAAACATTATAGAAAGTGCAGATTTCAGCTCAACAGTAAGAAAAAGGTGGTAAGGGCTCCTATCACCAGTGGAGAATAGAAGCCAGATGCCCTCTTGTTAAGATTATTGAGGACAGGATTCGTGATTTGGGTAGAAATTGGGAGAGATGACCCTTCCAATTCTAGCAGCTTCTTTTCCAAACTCTCTCTTTGGTTTATGAACCCTGGCTACTCCACTTTTGATTATAATAAGGTTGGGCAAGGGAAATCTATTGTAACAAGGGATTGGAGTCAGAACTCTAACTGGGTGGCATCTGACTTCTGTTATCAATCTTTGTTTCTTTTATTCTGAGAACTCAGGAACCAGGGCCTTGGGCCTTGGAGAGATTAGCAGTCTCAGTGGCTAGACTGAACTACAAGATTTGGAGATCTAGTGAACTCAGGAACTTCCATGTAAAGGAGAAAGAGTCCAGGGGAAGAAACAGATCATTTGTACAAAAGAAATCTTAGCCAGCTTCTACTCCTCAGTGTGAATCCATCAATGTCTTTTGTATTACAGATAGCAAGTTCTTGGAAGCCCCATTACAATGATTTTTTCCCTCCTCAACCTATACATCCACTCTATCCTCCTATGATGGCATATGATGGTTCTGAAGAACCAGAAATGAAACCTAATAAACAATGTTTAAAAACCTGAACCTACGGTCTATGCCCTTACTAGGGATGCAGAATGGATAACAAGAGAAAGAGTCTTAACACTATCAGGACTTTGTCATAGAACCATTGGAAAGTCCCCAACCGTCTTTTGGATCTCATAACCTCCACTTCCTCATCTATGAAATGAGGGCCAATCTAAAAGGTCCCTTCCTACTCCAACTTTCTATGATCCGTCACTTCAGATTACAGATGATCTCTCCTCAAAAGGTCAGGAGGAATAATGAAGAGCCAGAAGAGTTCCCAGAGAATATGGATGAAGGAAGGTGAGAAGTCTGTTCTGAACTACCTACTTCCTGTCCCAAGTTAGTACCTCCAAGTTCTCACCTTTAGCAAAAAAGGAACATTCTCTAAGAAGCTTCCCACATAGCTATTGAGTAGCTCTTGCATATAACTTCCTTAATCATCAGCCAATTGAAAATTAGAAAACATTTTCATGGCTTCCCCACCTTTGATTATCCCAGATTCTAGCCCTCCTCCTCCATTTATCTCTCTAATTTTATTTCCCCATTCTCTTTGGAGGAAGAAGTTATAAGAATTAATAAACTCATGCTGAATGCAGAGCTCTGTAGAATCTAACCCACAGGTTATTTATTGTGCAAGATTAGACTCTTTTCCCTTGTTAACTATGGTCAGTTTAGAAGGACCTTGCCCTTAGCAAAGGCTACTTTTCACTTTCACTTCTTTCTAAACTTCATTGATCCCTGAACCCAAGTTCTACAAATGACAAAGTCTCCTGGCTCCCTGGGCTCAGAGATCTGTCATAGCTGATCACCAATGATCTTCTTTAGTTTTTTTGGCTGATGTTACTTCAAAAGGATGCCCACTTCATGCACTTTCTTCCTCTTTCTTTTCATTTCTATTATGCACATTAAACCACATAAGTATATTTTCTAGATAATTGGAAACAGGTAATTCAGTGAAGGTGGAATCACTAAACCTATAGTGTCAGTCAATTGCCTGTACTGTTTATTAACTCTGAGACCTTAAGCAAATGATTTTACCTCCCTTTTTATATCTGTAAAATGGAAATAATACTCTATACAACTGATCTCTTAGGACAGATGGGGAAAAGCTCTTTATATATTTTAAAGCACTGTTGAGATGTGAGTCATTAATGGCTTTGTTTAGTAAAGGAAGAATAATAGGCAGAAATAACAGAAACAGTGTTGCTAGGTAAATAAGTAAATCTTATAAAAGAGTTCTCAAACTAACTAGATGCATTAGAGTTTGTAGCTAATTTATTTATTTATATTATTAATGAAAATTTTATTTTGAGCAACTTCAGAGGTCTAATGAACTGGATAATATATCTTATGAATTAGTTAAGGACCTTCAATTTTCTAATGTGTTTGTCTCCAGAACCGGGAGAAATATCTTTTTCTTTTAAAAAAATCTTATTTATTTTGTTTTTCCCGATTACATGTAAAAACAATTTAAACATTTTTTTCAGATTTTGAATTTCAAATTGTCTTCCTCCCCCATTTACAAAGCAAGTAATTTGACATATAGTCATGCAAAAGCTGTTTCTATGTAAGTCATTCTATGAAAGAAAACAGAAAAAAAAAAAAACACAAGAAAAAGAAAGAAAAAATATCTTTGATCTGCATTTAGGTCCTACCAGTTCTTTCTCTAACGATAGATAGAACTTTTCATCATAAGTCCTATGGAATTGTCTTGGATCATAATATTGCTGTGAATAGTCAAGTTATTCATTGTGAATCATCATACAATATTGCTACTGTGTACAATGTTCTCCTGGTTTTGTTCATTCCACTTTGCATCAGTTTCTATGATTTTCTGAGAGCATTCTCTTCATCATTTCTTCTTTTTTTTTCTCATCATTTCTTAAAGCACAATAGTATTTCATCATAATCTTATACAACAACTTACTTAGCCCTTCCCCAGCTAATGGATAATCCCCTCAATTTCGAATTCTTTGCCACCACTAAAAGAGCTGCTATAAATATTTTTGTACACATAAGTTCTTTTTCCTTTTTTTTAAATGTCTTTTTGGATTCAGATCTAATACTGGCACTTCTAGATTCAAAGGGTGTGAATGGTATTATAACCTTTTGGGCGAAGTTCTTAAGTGTTCTCCAGAATGGTTGAATCAGTATACAACTTCACCAATAATACATTAGTGCTTTAATTGTCTGACAGACCCTCCATTTTAATATTTTCCTTTTCTGTCATATTAGCCAATCTGACAAGTGTGAGGTAGTAATTCAGAGTTGTTTTAATTAACATTTCTCTCTTCAATAGTGATTTAGAGCATTTTTCATATGACTATAAATAGCTTGATTAAATTTTTTTTGAAAACTGTTCATATCCTTTGATCATTTATCATTTGAGGAATGGCTTTTATTTCTATAAATTTGATCCAGTTTCTATGTTTTCGAAATGAAGTCTATCAGAGAAACTCACTGTAAATTTTTTTTAGAGTAATAATTACCAACTCTCTATTACCCTCCATCCTATTTCCCCTTAGTTTATCCTACACTCTCCCATTTTACCTTTTCCATTCTTAAAAGTTTTTTGCTTCTGACTTTTACTTCCCTTAAACTGTCCTCCCTTCTACCAGCTACCCCCCACTGTGTTTTATTCCTTTCCCTTTCTATTTTTCTGTATGGTAAGATAGATTTCTACATCCAAGTGGATGTGTATTTTGTTTTATTTCTTCTTTGAGCTAATTGTAATGAGAGCAAGGTCCTTGAGGTCCTCTCTCCACTTCTCCTACTTCCCCCTCTATTGTAAAATCTCTTTTACACCTCTTTTATGTCGGATAATAATCCTATCCTATTAATTATACTTCTCCCTTTCTCCTTTTCCTAGTGCATTCTTCTTTTTTCATTAAAAAAAAATTTTTAGATACTCATACCATCACATCCAACTCACTTTTGCTTTTTGTCTATGTAAACCTCTTCTAACTGCCTTCCTTAATAATGAGAAAGTTTTTAGAAGCTATAAATATCATTTTCTCATATAGGAATATAAACAGTTTAACTTTATTGAATCCTTTGTGATTTCTTTTTCCTGTTACCTTTTTATGCTTCTTTTGAATTTTGTATTTGAAAGTAAAATTTTCTATTCAGCTTGGTCTTTTCATCAGGAATAGTTAATAATCTTCTATTTCACTTGAAAGTTCATTTTTCCATAGTTTTTTGCTGGAATAGGTAATTCTTGGTTGTAATCTTAGCTCTTTTGCCCTCCAGAATATCATATTATCCTATGATACTTTAATGTGGAAGCTGCTAAATCTTGTATTGTCCTGACTGGCTCCATGATATTTGGCTTGTTTCTTTTTTGGCTGCTTGCAATATTTTCTCCTAGATCCAGGAGCTCTAGAAGTTATATTTCTAGCTTTTATTTTTCTGATCTCTTTCAGGTGGTCACTGGTAGATTATTTCAATTTCAATTTTACCCTCCGATTCTAGAATCTTAGGGCAGTTTCCCTGATAATTTCATGAAGGATGATTTCTAGGCTCTTTTTTTATCATGACTTTCAGGTAGTTCAATAATTCTTAAATCATCTCTCCTGAATCTATTTTCCAGTCAGTTTTTCACAAGCGAGTGATGTTTTACATTTTTTCTATGTTTTTTCTATTCTTTTAATTTTGTTTGATTTTTTCTTAATGTCTCATAAAGTCATTAGCTTCTCTTTGACCAATTTTAACTTTTAAGGAATTTTTTTTCTTCAATGAGCTTTTGATCCTTCTTTTCCATTTGGCCAATTCTATTTTTAAAGGACTTTTTCTCTTCAGTGAATTTTCTCTTCAGCCAATTTCACTTTTTAATGAATTCTTCTTTTTATTGGATTCTTGGGTCTGTTTTACCATTTGGCCCATTCTTTTTCTTATGCTATTTTCTTCAATTTTTTTTGAATCTCCCTTATCAAGCTATTGATTCTTTTTTCATGGTTTTCTTGAATCACTCTCATTTCTCTTCCCAATTTTTTCTCTACCTTTCTCACTTGATTTTTTAAAAAAAATCCTTTTAGAGCTCTTCATGGCCTGAGAGCAATTTATATTTTTCTTTGAGGCTTTGGATGCAAGAATTTTGACTTTGTCTTCTTTGGAGTATGTGTTCTGATCTTCCTTGTCACTACAGTAACTTTCTATTATCAGAAAAATTTTTTCCATTTGCTCATTTTCCAATCTATTTCTTGAGTTTTAACTATGCTAAAGTGGGGTTTTGCTTCCTCATTGGAGGAGGTACCGTACAGCTATTTTTAGAGGTAATTCTGGAGATCTGTAAGTTTTGGATTTTTTAAAGGTGATATGATCTAAAGAGATTTTTTTATACTGTGCACTGATTTGTGAGTGACCATGAGCGTTTTTTTCAACTCTGAAACCCTATGAAAAGGGTCTCTACTCCCTGCAGCTTTGAGCTCTGCTATGCTAGTGCTCTTCCTTGCATTTGGACTACAAAGCAGGACTGACATCCAGATCCTAACAATCTAGATTGTTAGGCAATCTAACAGAATTCTGCCCTTGGTATCAGCAAAATGATCCCCTTATGAATCTCCTTCAAACTTGTTCTCTAATCCCCATACTGTGGAAGTAAGAGCTCTGGAAATCACCACTGCTGCCACTGATTCAGTCACCCTGAAGCCTACTCCTGGTTTGTTCACCCCAGTGCAACAGATCTCTCCTTTTAAGTCATCTTGGGCTGGAAAATTGTTTTGCTTCATCTTTTTGTGGGTTATAGCACTCTAGAATTTGTTTACAATTATCATTTGAAAGTATTTGAAGGAAATTGGGGGAGGTTTCAGGCAAGTCCCTGCCTTTCTTCAGTCATCTTGGTTCTGCATTAGCTAATTTAATTTTAATATAAATTCCCTATACTGAATGTGGATTACAACATAGTCTTATCACCTTTTTTGTTGTTTTTGCTTGCTTTTTTATTTCTCATTTTTTCCTTTTTGATCTTATTTTCCTTGTGCAGCACAATAAATGTGGAAATATGTATAGAAGAATTGCACATGTTTAACATAATTGGATTACTTGCTGTCTAGGGAAGCAAAGTGAAGGGAAGGGAGGTAGAAAAATTTGGAACACAAGGTTCTGCAAGGATGAATGTTGAAAACTATTGTTGCATATATTTTGAAAATAAAAAACTATTATTAAGATATAAATAAGTAAAAATATAATACAACATAAAAAATAAAATAAATTCCCCAAGCTCAGTTGGTTTCCTATGAACTGCTCTAGTGCTGGAGCTCACATCCCAGTTTGATCCCAGCTTTTTTGTGGCTTCTTCTCCTTAGTCATCCCCTTTCCCAAACACATGTTGGCTCACATTCCAGAGCAATCTTTTTATACACACACACACACACACACACACACACACACACACACACACCACGCACATACACTCATGGAACATAAGTTTGGTATTCTTCCAGACACTTTACCAGATTTATTCATCTGTTCTTTAATTCTAGGCTCATTCTCCGTCAGGAAGCTCAATAATTATTGGCAGGTCCATCTTTTTAAAGATTTAATCACATTTACATATTGTAGGGAGAAAAATTCCCCTGATTGACTTATTTCCTATCAGCTCAGCTGATGAAACCATAGAATATAAGAGATAAGCAGCAGAGACAATGATACACTAATGTATTTTAAAATTTTTTCTAATGACGGCCATCCTATATCTTCAGTAGTACATCTTTATTTTTTCTCACAGGAAGCAGTCTTCAAGGTCAGCATACTCTCTTGCTTATGAACCCTTCTGTCAAAGGAATCATCCCTGCATATCATTCATGCATGTTCCTATGATCTTCATATTGAATGGCAATGAAATCAGACAGCAGCTTGTGAGGCTGAAAACAAGGCTAGAAAAATCCTTAATAAGCATCATTATTTCTCTGATTTGTCTGTCTGGATGATGTTGGGGACAGGAAAGGTTTAGAACTTCCAGTTATTACTTCCTAGAAGGGATAGAGTTCTCATCTCCCAGATAGATGAGTTAAAAACAAGGAGAATTGATCTATTTATAAATGTCGAAAAAATATCAGAGACTGTCTAGCATTTGCTTCCCAAGCAGAGTTGCCTGCTTCCACCTACCCCAAACTATCCATTGGCTCTTGGGTCAAGAAGCAGCACATCCCCAATTTTCCTCCCATCCCCACTCCTTCACCCAGGTCTAGTTACAAGCAGTATCCTAGGAGCAGCTGTTGGTCTAGGCTACAAGGGACTCCTAATCCTTTCCAAACAGAGCAAATCTATCCAACTAGTTAGAGGTTCCACATATCAGATTGACTTTAGGGAAGGTAAAGGGGACAGGGAGTGCTAGGTTCAAGGGGAGAAGTTGGTCATGTTAAGCAATATACTGTTCCACAACTCCTTGGTTTCCTCATATAGTTGAAGTTCTGCAGTATGTTGTTGAATTGCGCTATGTCCATAGGGATCAGGTAAAGGGCACTATTTATACACTCACAAAATTATCCTGTTGGTAAGGGGTCAAATCAGGTGGTGGTAGATATGTTCTACATGTTTGCCTGCTGGCATCATTGGACCAACTGATGGATTGCACACATGAGGAGGGTTCAGCCATGATCTCCTGTAGCCCAAATCTATATGTCAATCCCTTGGTTGATCCTATATAGAACTGGTGTGTGTTAAGTATCTATCCTCTGTTATTCCTTTACAAAATACAAAGAAGTTCTTCAACCCAAACTAATGGAACTCAAAGACACCTAGCCTTTAGATGACCAAGGATCAGCCACATTAAATGTCCCCCTGATGAAAAGCATGGTACACTTTCTAGAGAGTACATTGAGAATCTAGGCAAGAAACATCTCTGGGAAATTTGAGCTCTGTGACTTGGGAACAAAGCACTTAGCCATTGAGATTTCATTTCTATCCCTCAACCTAGGGATTTGCAACAGAACTACTCACCCACTAGGAAGACAACACATGTAACAATGAGCAAGTCCAGTCAAGGACTGAGACTAGAGGAGGTATTTGAATTCAGAGGGTGTTAATTCTTGTCTGTCAAAAGTTAGTCTATGAAGAGAAGATGTCCAGATGAGCACCCTGCTCATCAGGGATGCTGCACTGGGAGGGGCACCATTAAAATATTGTAAAAAGAAAAAAGACATTGGGTCTTTGACGAGCTGGAAGTTGAATTAATTTGTCTATATATATATTCCCTGAGTCTGCACCTTTCTACTAGCATAGCTTCTGCAGGTACACACTTTCTATTGATGATGTAAGGATTAGTGGGAGACTGCTCCAGATTTATGGGAGAATGTTTTGTTGCATTTGCTCATGCTATGTTATTTTGGCAAATCTCTTTGCTTTAAGATAATTGTGTCAATTGTCTGGTTAATAAAGGTATATGCACTGATTTGGACTCAGTAACTATATGGTTTTAAGAGTATGGACATACAAAGTACCTTAAACATGAGATAAATATTCCTTGGAGAACCCAATCCAGGAGTGAGGGTACTCTGGGGGGCTGCTACATATGCACATTCACTTTTCTAACTAGACATCCTCTACCCAGTGGGTCCTGGGGATAAACAGAACTCAGATACTGTTAAAAACATTCCCATTACCTAGGAAACAGGGTAATTCAATATGCTATCCATCTTGCCCACTGAAGACAACTTTTCATTACATCTAGGAATGTTCTCCCACTCTTCTCTCTGTTTTTCTCCCACTCCTAACTATATAGGGAATTCACTCTGAAGCCTCTGGTGTTTTTATTCTTCCTTCCTTTTACAGGAGCCCCCATGGTGCTCTCCTTGAGTTCACTTAAGAGCTGGATTCAGAAAGAAAGACCCCAGCAAACCTCTCCAACTTCTTTTTATTGTCAGGATTTAAAAATCAGTTAAGAGAATAATTTAAATGGTACACTGTTGGAGGAACTAGAAAATGGTACCATCTTTTTTTGTAGAGTTACCAGATCAGATATAATTTTGGAGGGAATGAGGGACTGTCTTTTAGGGCTTGAAATCTCCTTTCCCTCGTGCAGATCAGTAACACACCTATAAGTTATAATCCCAGAGGTATTTTTGAGGCACTGAGATACAGTCCTAGAGCTAGTAGAAATCAAAGGCAGAACTTGAACATCGGCTTTCTTAACTCTCAGGCTAGGAACCTGTTCACTACTTCACTCTGCTTCTCAAAATAATTTTCTATGAGGTCAGATACAATAGGAGTTTTAAAATTGGCCCCAGGATAGTAATATTCACATAACTTGAGCCACAGGGCTCTTATGAGGAATGAAAGTGCTTTGAGAGTGCTTACAGAACTATAGAAATGCAGTTATTATTAGAATTGGCTCAATGATTTCATGATTATGACTAAATAGCAAGGAATCTATTAAAAAGAGAAAGCTGTATAAAATATGCATAATACATTGCACATTCTAAGGCTTACTTTTTCAGTTCAATTTGAACTAGCAGGTTGGGTTACCAGTTGAGGGGCCTAGTTTCTAGAACCTGGAGCTATATTGGATTTTGAAAGAGCAGCTTATGCACTATTTAGTCTGTATTGTGCTCCAATTAGCCATCATTCCTGTTCCTTTCCCTCTTGGGAATGGGATTCTATCTTGGAGACACACTGGGGTTTGATAGCCATCTCTCTCAGTTCTAGGTTTCTATCAAACTTCCAAGACACCTTCTAACAGTAATTAACTATACCCCAACTTTCAGATCCTCTTTATGTGTTGTTTTTCTCATTTGAATTTAAGTTCCTTGGGGGCAAGAATCATTTTATTTGCTTTTATTTGCATCTTCAGTGCTTAGTACAATACAGCATATAGTGGTACTTAATAAATCTATTTATCTATGTATTTACCTATCATCTGTCTCTCTGTCATGTATCCATTCATCATTATCATCTTCTGATCTATATGTCAAATTATCTATTCTCTATTATTATTCATGAGTCCCCTATCTGGTATATGCTCCATGTCATGTAACCAGTAAGCCACCCCCCCAATTAGCATTAATTAACTATTACGGGGCAGCTGGGTGGTGCAGTGGATAGAGCATAATCCCTGAAGTCAGGAGGACTTGAGTTCAAATTTGACCTCAGACACTTTAACACTTCCTAGCTGTGTGACCCTGGGCAAGTCAATTAACCCCAGTTGCCTCAGCAAAAACAAAACAAAAACAAAAAACTATTACAAAAGACTATTTAGTGAGAAGATATAACAAAGTCCAAGCACAACATCCTCCAACCAAGGGTTACACTCTATCTTTTATACACCAGCACAGTTCCCTAAACCAAGTTCCTGGAGAGAGTGGACTCAAAAGTGATTTCTACAAAATGTTCTCTATCCCAACTGGGACTGGGGGCAGATTGGTCATGGAAGTCCTTTTCCCTTTCTTCTCAGAGTCCCCACAGAATTTACTTCTGGCTGTAGAGGAGCTGATGGCTCAGTTCCTTGATAGGCTGGGTGGAAGAAGTCACTTCTCAGAGCTGGCTCCTTTCCAAACTCTGCTGCTGCTGCTGCTGCTATCAGCAGTTTCTGCTACTAATTCCATTTGCTGGACCTCTGATGGCTCTTCCCGTCTTTTGAAACTCATAAGGTTATAATTTGATCTGTCCTGTTTCCAGATACTCATTCACCTCAGATCAAGAAAGAATAGACACATAACAGTATAAACAGAATGCTAAATGCATACACAAATACATGACCAGGTCAGGGAGAGAAGCTGATTCCCTTTCCCCATCCTGAGTTCTTTTTGCTACAATTCTTCCTCCTCTTTCAAAATCTACCAGAGAAGAGAACAAAAATCCCTTTGTTTGAATCTTCTGTGTGTACGCTCAATCCTGCCTCAGCAATAAATTAAAAGACTTTTCACCACCAGGAAGTAGTGAGAGGATACATAGTCTTGCCCAAAAGAGGGGAGGGTCTCTCCATTATATATGCCCAGAAATATGTTCAAAAAACTTGCCACTGATTGTTTCCCACATTAACTGCCCTCTCTACCCTATTAAAAACTTTGATACCCTTGATAAATCAACCAGGGTACACTTTTAACACATTGTCTATAACCATTAATCTAAAACAATTTCCTAGGGTCCCGACAAGCATAAGCATTGTCTTCTTACTGATTTCCATAATGCCATATAAGAAAAAAGTCTCAAAAAGTTCACTTGGCACAGATCAGATATAGTTACACATGTACAGGTAGAAAACACAATTTCTCTACTACAGAGTTGTGTAGATTCAATAAATCATATTTTACAATATTTATCAGCAGCTACTGTTTGTTAGCATTTAACAATGTGCCTTTCTAAGTCAAAGGTAAAGAAAAGACAATGAATATCAAGTTTCCTATCTCAAAAGGAAACCTGATCTCTTCAGAACTTCCCAGGTCATGTGAAGATCTTCCTGCAGAGATTTAGGACATGGAATCATCATCCCCTCACCCTCAGGTAAATCCAACTGAGTTGGCTTGATGTTTGTGCAGCAATACTTAGGTATCAAGAGCTGTAACATTCAAGCATGGGGTCCAAGGCAGGAATTGGGATGCCTCTTTTGCACAAAGGACCCACGTGTACAAATTGGGTTTAATACAATAAAAAATTCTTTTGAATCTCTACAACTACTTAGGATACTCAATTTTTCCTTCAGAGATCACTGGGATACAAAGGGAATCCAAATGGAGGTCCATTTAAGATTTCCCTTTCTTTCTATACAGGGCATTTGGAATTGTCTTGGATCATTGTACTGATTAGAGTAATTAAATCTTTCTCAAATGATTATCACTGGGCAGCTAGATGGCATAAAACATTGTATCTTTAATTTCTTCTGAGAAGTCCCTGTTCATGGTCCTTTATAAATTTTTTTCTGTTTCCCAAATATTTGAGGAATGAGACCTTTGTCAAAGAAACTCTTTGTAAAAAAAATTTTTTTTTCTAATTTACTGCTTTTCTTGTAATTTTGGCTACATTGGTTTTGTTTATACAAGACCTTTTTTTAATTTCATGTAATCAAAATTATCCATTTTACATTCTGTGATCTTCTTTATCTCTTATTTGATTATAATCTTTTCCCTTATCAATAAATCTGGCAGGTAAAATTTGCCATTCTCCCTTATTTTGTTTATGGTATTACCTTTTATGTTTAAATCATGTACCCATTTGACTTTATCTTGGTATATAGTGTGAGATATTAATTTATGCTATGTTTCTGCCAGACTGTTTTCCATTTTTCTCAGCAGTTTTTGTCAAATAGTAAATTCTCTCCCCCAAAGCTTTGGGTTCTTTGAGCCTATCAAATACAAGATCACAATGGTTTTTTACTACTGTATATTTTGTACCCAAGCTGTTCCACTGATGTACCATTTTACTTTTTACTCAGTATTAGATTGTTTTAATGATTATTGACTTCTAATATAGTTTGAAATCTGAGTTTGCTAGGCTATCTTCATTCACAATTTTCCCCCATAGATCCTCTTGATATTCTTGACCTTTTATTCTACCAGATACATTTTGCTATTTTTTTCAATATGTTTAAAAATAACCATATATTTCTAACTGCAGACACTGTTTTAAGAAATGGCACCAGAATCCAAATCATGAATGTGTTAGAAAGATATATTGTAAAATGTTACAATTGTGTTTCATCCCAATGTCGGCAAGTACCTTTCCCCAAATGCCTTTAGTCTCCATCGCGGACTGCTTTTCCTGTCCTAAGTTCAAATGTATGTCTTTTATCCATTTTATAGCTGAGTTTGCATTTTGCTTCAGTTGTAAGGTTTCTTATTAATATATTAATAAGTTTTAAGTATGTTTCTGCTATTTAATAAGAAAAGGGAAGTTAGTAAGCCAAGTTACTGTAAGATTCAAGACCTGGAATGGATTTTGACCTCCTGGCCTTCTACAACTCTCAGTTCTTTTTTAAAAGATGAAGTCTATGGACTTCAGTTCTCATAGTTGAGAAGGATTGCAGAACATATTTAAAAGCACAGAAGGCTAAGCTAGTCAGTAGCAAAATAAAACATGGGAGAGGGAAAAAATGCAAAAGCATAGATTGTTTACATGATTTATCTTTTTAACCACTAGAATATGTGGCTGCTATGTTGAAAAGATTAATTCCATGGACACTATTTCTTGCCATATTTTCTGCTAAAAAGTTAGCTGAAATTGAAATTCTAAATGATTTAGATGATGCTATAACCATATTAATGATTGTTTCGCTAGATTTACTTTCTGTTTTAACTCATTATCTATACTAATTTGTTCTTAAAAGCTTATGATATATTTTTTGCTGATTTATCCGAGAATTGAGCAGTCTGAACAGATTTTAAAAGACTTCAGCTGAAACAGCAATTGTAATAGTTGATGTATATGCTAGAATTCCAACAGTGAGTAATCCACAAATCTCTTTTATTACTACTATTTTCTTGAATGTTGTTTTAAACCTGTTCACCTGATTACTTGTACCAAATGTGACTAATTTTATTAGACATTATCACATAGGATGGATGTTCCATAATAACAAGGATAGATAGTGAATTTGAAAAACATTTGAATAGAAGACATTGGGATAAAACACAATTGTAACATTTTACAATATATCCTTCTAACATATTCATAGTACAAGGTCCAAATGAACCCTTTGATGATTTTGTGGGATGTCTGCAGACAGCTGTCATACGAACTATTGGTGAAAATGTAGCAACAGAAATTATAAGACAATTTGCTAAAGAAAATGCTAATGAGGTTTGTAGAAGAATTATACTAGGACTAGACAAGGATGCTCTTTTAGAAGAGATCATAAGACGCTGTGCCACAGTGGGCACAAATACCCTTTATATCCAGTCTATGATGCAGACTTCTTAAGATCTGAACATGGAAAGACAGGGTCCCTTTTGGCAGAGAGACTCACCAATGCTTTTAATGTGGTAAAGTAGGGCATCTGCAAGTTCAATGTTGGCAGAGAAGATAGAGGGGGAGAACAAGACCCAAAACCCTGTGTCCAAAATGTGACACAGGCTTCCATTGGGCGTCAGAATGTAGATTAACTCAGGGAAACAAAACGCAGGGCTTGGCTCCAGGGCCCACAGCAAAATACACTTGGATCATGATGGCAGCCAATGTTACATCCAGAGAGTCTTTAGTTCAGTACTCTGACAGGATCAATCAGCTGAGAAGCAATCTGATGGGAGAAAGGATTTACATAATCAATCAGCCAGGAAGCAACCTGATAGGAGAAAGGGATTATATGATCAATCAGCCAAAAAGAAACCTGATGGGGGAAAGAGATTACAATTGGGGAGAATAAGAGTTGTATGCAGCTGGGACTACTGAGATATCTCCTGAGATAGCCTATACTCAGATATTTGTGCCTGTCTGGCCGATGGATTCTTTGCCTCCAGACACAGCAGGCTTGACATTCCCCCTCCTCAGAGTGCTTACAAAGCAGTGTCTATTCATACACTGATTTGGGAAACTGGAGAATGTATAGCTAATATCCCAGTCACTAATACAGGTAGACAATGTGTGACTTACCAACCAGGACAAGTAGTAGTAGCAGATTTCCTGATACATACTCCTGATGGGCAATCTGATGATATTTATCCAGATTTTGACTCCTAGCAACAGAATCTAGGAATATTTAGGACTGCAATTGTTACAGCTGACCATCCTATGCTTACTACCTATGTAAATGGCATGCCATTGAAAGGGTTGGTAAACACAGGTGCAGATTGTACAGTTATTAGAGGTACCAGCTGGCCCAGTCATTGGCCAAAGATTAAGGCAGACACTTATATGTCTGGCATAGGAGGATCAATAGCAGCTGAAATTAGTGCTATCCCTTTGGGATGGACATTTGAAGGTGAAACAGGAGTTTTTATTCCTTTTGTAGTTGGAAAAATCCCCATCAATTTATGAGGAAGAGATATCTTACAGCAACAGTTAGGATTATAATTGAGTACTTCGGCTTTTTAAGCCTATTGAAGGCCTGCCTGCACTCTCACCTGTTCCCATTCAATGGAAAACTGATACACCAATGTGGGTAGAACAGTGGCCTTAGCAAGTGAAAAAATTCAGGTCTTATTTGATATAGTACAAAAGCAATTTGACCAAGGACACTTACAACCTTCTCTAAGTCCTTGGAATTACCCTGTATTTGTTGTAAAAAGAAATCTGGACAATGGAGGATATTGACTGATTTAAGAAAAGTAAATGAACAGATGGATACTATGGGAACTCTTCAGCCTGGATTTCCATCTCCTACTCATTTGCCTAGAGAATGGCCTCTTTGGGTTATAAACATTAAGAATTGTTTCTATTCTATCCCTCTAGACAAGGAGGATATGAAAAGGCCTTTTCAGTACCCAGCGTACATTTAGCTGAGCCCTATAAAAGATATAAATGGACAGTTTTGCCATAGGGAATGAAAAAATAGCCCTACTGTGTGTCAAATGTATTTGCTGCTGCTCTTACTCCAGTAAGAAAAGCATTTCCAAAAGTCATGTGGTTACATTACATGGATGATATCTTGGGGTGTGCTCCTGAAAAGCAAATGTTAGAAGCATGTCTACAAAAGACCATAGAAACACTAAGGAACTACAAATTGCATATAGCTCCAAAAAAATTCAAAGACACACTCCTTTTCAATATTTAGGATATGAAGTATATGCTAAGAGGCTTATAGTACAAAAGAACAGAGAAGCTAAACACCTTAAATGACTTTCAGAAATTGATAGGAGAGATCCAATGGATGCGTCCAGTATTAGGCTTAACTACCTATCAATTATAACCATTATATGACATTTTAAGAGGAGACAGTGCTTTAAACTCACCATGCCAACTTACAAAAGAAGCTCAGGAGGCTTTGAGAGAAGTTGAACTGGCTTTATCCAATGTAGTTGAAAGAGTCACTCAAAAATCTTTAGAAATATCAGTTTTTGCTACACAAGAGGCACCTACAGCAGTCCTTCATCAAGAAGACATAAGATAGAGTGGGTGAACCTCCCAGCACAACTAGAATAAAGCCTTACTCCTTACCCAGTGCTTGTGGCTAGGATCTTATTAAAGGCCATTAAGCGAGCAGTACAATTATCTAGGATAAGATCTGACAAGGTATATACCTTTTATACTAATGCACAAATTAATGTATGCTGTGAAACCATCCCAGAATGGCAAATTTTATTGTCCATGACTCCAAATTTTACACATGAGTCTCCATTAAAGATAACCCGACTATTACATAATTGGCGATGGATTCTTGAAGAAAAGATTTCTAAGGTTTCTCTTAAGGGACCAACTATCTTTACAGATGCTTCCAAACATAATATTTGTGCTGTATACTCTCATGACTTAACTATAAAGAGAGTAGTAAGAACTCCTTTACAATCCACTCAGCAGAATGAATTATATGCAATCATTCTAACTCTTATTTATTATCCAGGAGATGTAAATATAATATCTGATTCAGCCTATTCAGTAGGTGTGTTACAAAGAATTGCCACAGCCCAAACAAAATTTGTAGCTTCTAATATATATCAGCTCTTTAAGGAACTTCAAGAGCAAGTGAGAAAGCATCCAGGTGAGATTTATATCTTGCGTGTCCACTCTCATAGTGGACTTCTAGATCCTATTTTTATGGAAATTCAAAGGCAGATAGCCTTCTAACCATCTAAGCCAATACTCCTTTATCCCAGGCAGCCCAAGAATCTCATTCTAAATATCATCAGGCTGTTTGCAATTTGGGATAACAAAAGAGGAAGCTAGGAGCATAGTAAAAGCCTGTAAGCTTTGTCTTCCTTTCCACACTCCTACGCTCCCTTCAGGGAAAAAAACTTCATGATTTGAGACCCAATGAAATTTGACAAATAGATGGAACCCATTATAAATGTTTTGGTCATCTGTCTTTTATCCATGTTCTAGTAGACATCTTTTCAGAATTTACTTTTGCAATACCAGCAGCAAAACAGACAGCCCTAGTGGTCACTGAATTCCTTATATGAGCTTTTGCAATTATGGGTATGCCACAAGCAATAAAAACAGATAAATTCCATTTTGATCATCCTCCTGGTGGCTCTCTCTTGCCTCCTGCACACTAAGATCAAGACTGAGTCAGACTGTGACAGACACAGACTGTAAAGGACACAGACTGTGAAGGAGACAATAAAGACTCTAGACTCTATTTCTGACCATTCTCGTGGTGTCTATCCTACTGAGAATCAAGGCCTATCTGAAAGACGTCCAGAGAGCTAGCCCAGCCATTACATTTTGGCACCCAAATGTGGACATAAGGATCTACACTCAGCAGTTTGACTGATGTGATCATAAGTTCACTGGAGAAGTCCCTGTGACCCAAAAATAGGGTGAGTAAACTCGTTTTTCAACTAAAATGGGGCAAATACTAAGAAAAGAACCTTCCTCTACCCCAAGGGAAGTGTGTAGCAAACATAGTTAGATTAATAAAGGAGCAAGATTTGTTGGTAATTTGGGAGCAGATCATTGGACTCTTAAATACATTAGAATACCTCTCCTTGGTTCTTTAAGGAAGAAATATTAGAGCCAGATAAGTGGAAACTTGTGGGAGAGCAACTATTTGAATATTACGAAGATAATGGTCCTGATTCAATTCCTGAGGAAACATTCTATATACAACATAATACAATTGACTATAAGGAATTACATAAGTTCTAAAATAAGGAAAAAAGGAAAAAGAGCAGGAGGGAGATGGTACTGACAAAGCAGCTGAAAAGCATGAAGAACTGGACAAGAAAGGAGTTAAGTACAGTGCTGATGAAATTAAGGATTGTGGTGCTTCTCAATCAGTATCACCCATGCAGCAGCTTTGTCCATCCCCTATGACACAATTACAAAAAGCATTAATTAAAGCTAAAAATGAAGGACAGGGTATATCTGATTTGAAAATGGAAGCATACCCTGTGATTGAAGAGTTTGACTCTTCAGATTAAGAAAGAAGAAGAAACACTCCTTTTAATTTGGAAATTATCAAAGATCCGAAAAAGGCTTGTACTCTTTATGAGTCTAAATCATCTTATGTTAAGATGTTATTACAGAATTTGGCTTATGAAATTTTAACCCCTAGTGATTGTAAATCTATAACAAAGACATGTTTAGAACCTGGACAAAACTTGTTGTGACTTTCTGAATATAGTGAATGCTGTAGAATACAAGCCCAACAAAACAGGCAACCTGGAGTTAATATACTAGGCACCTTTAAAATTAGCAGGTTCAGGTCCTTATGCAGATACTTTAGAGAAGATTAATTACCCCACAGTAGCATATGAGCAAATTGCTTGTGCTGCTATTAAAGCATGGGGCACCTTCCCAGGAAGACAAGATAGAGGGGAAGCCTTCACGAAAATAGTCGCAAGGTTCATTATCTGTTTTTATTGCTTATGGTACACCCATAAATGCAAAAGCTTGTATAAGGAATTCAGTGAGCAATTGGACTGTCTCTTTTGCTACTGGTATTGCAAAAATAAATTCTGAAAAGATGTCTACTACAACATGAATAAATGACAGACAATCAAAAGATTTATAATGGGTCACATCCATTTGCCAAAATTTTTCATTATGTTGGCTGGACCTACCCATGAATAATGAATATTTCTCTAGTTGTTTAGATCTGTTTTTATTAGTGTGAAAAATGCTTTGTAATTATGTTTATATAGCTCTTGGGTTTGTGTTTTAGACTCTCAAGTATCTTATATTGTCTGTAATGATTTTAAATGAGACTATACTTTTTCTTTCTGCCAGTTTTGTTAGTAATAAGTAAAAAATGCTGATGATTTATATGAGTTCATTTTAAATACTGAAATTTTGCTAATGTTGTTAATTGTTTAAACAAGATTTTTTTAGTTGATTCATTAAGGTTCTTTAAGTACACCATAATATCATCTACTTCCTTCCATTTCTTTGTCTTATTTTATGGCCATGGCTAGCATTTCTAGTACAATATTGAATGAGTGGGAATGGCAGACATCCTTGTTTCACCCTGACCTCAATGGGAAAACTTCTAATTACATTATAGATATTGTTTATGGTTGCTTTTAGATAGATACTATTTATCATTTCAGGGAAAGCTCCACATATTCCTATGCTTTTTAATGTTTTTAGTAAGAATGAGTGTTGTATTTTGTCAAAATTTGTCAAAATGTTTTCTTCATTTATTGATATAATCACATAGTTTTTGCTAATTTTGTTATTGATATGGTTAATTAAGCTCACAATTTTCCTAATATTGAACTATGGTATCAGTATTCATTGGGGAAAATGGTCTCTATTCTTCTGTGTCTGTTTTTGCTCTTCCTGGTATGGGTATCAAAACCATATTTGTGTCTATATTAAAACTATCTTATTTTGGAATGCCTGACCACCACTCTTCTCATTCTAAACAGCACAGTAAATTTATAAGTAGCCAATACAAAGGGGCAATGGTAGCAAATAAGATTACAAAGGGGAACTTGGAAATCATGTATGAATTGTTCCAAATATCAAATATTTGGATTTTTGTGCATAATTTACAAATTACATCATATACTAACCAAAATTCACATACTGATCATATGTTATGAATCAGCAAAAATCATCTAAGTGTTACTTGGCAAAGTTTCTAGTTCTACTATATGTAAATTCTAGACAAAATCTGGGCTTCCACAGCTCCATATCAGTAGAATATCAAAAAGGTGCTGATAATTTTGAGATATAAAATTGAAATTTTATTTACAACATTGAAATGATATGGATATGTTAATGAACTAACTTCAAAGTGGTACAGATAGAAAGTTCTCTGTTCCCCCCTAAAAAAAAAACCTAGAAAAATGAGACCTCCAAATCTTGCTACTCAGCCCTCTTCCATCTCCATCAGATCTGTGCTGCTTAGTGCTCCCAATTCTAATCCATGATAATGTGAGTAATATTCTCTGCCTTTTCCCATATCCATCTTTTCCCCTATGCTGCTTACTTTACTTCATCGTTCTTTTCAACATTCCCAAAACTTTGTCTGCCTTTTTTCCTTCCCCATTTTTTGCCACTTCTCTCTGTGCTTTATTAAAGTGTTATAACAAGCCTATTTCCTAATGCTAATTGTGGTCTTTTATAACAAGTACCCATAGAACTGTATGCATCTGCCCCCATTTCATAATTTCATAAATTAATTATCAATTCAGTATTATAGAACTAATTTGGTAGGACTCCATCTTTACTTAATTTTCCAAGTAGTTTATATAGTATTGAAATTAATTATTCTTTAAATGTTTAAATCTTGGTAGAATTCACTTATAAATCCATCTGGTCGTGGGGTGGGGTGATTTCTTAGGGAATTAATTTTTGTCTTCTATAATTAAAAAAAATATGCTTATTTAAGTATTCTATTTTTTCCTGTTTATCTAGACAATTTATATTTTTATAACCATCATTTGAGTTAAATTGCTAATTTTATTAGCATGTAATTGGGCAAAATATCTCCTAATAATTGCTTTCTTTTCATCTTCATTGGTAATAAATATAACATTTTCAATTTTGATATTGATAATCTGTTTTTTTTTCCTTTTTCAAATCAAATTAAGTAATGGTTTACCTATTTTATTTTTCATAAAATCAGCTTTATTAGTTCAACTTTTTTAATTTTCAGTTTTATTAATCTAGCCTTTCATTTTTTGAGATCACCTCAATATAATCAACACATATCTCTATCCTCTATCCATGTAGATTCCTTCTAATACCCTAAAAATGAAAAAATTCCTAGGAGTTACACATATCATTTTCCCACATGTGAATGTAATGGTTTAATTTTATTAATCCTTTATGATTTCTCTTTCATGTTTATTTTTTTATAGTGTCTTATTTCTTTCTCTCAGAGTGTCTTGTTATTTTAATTATGCTGATTTACTTAACTCATAGGTGATAACCCAGTTTTCTATCGCCCCAATTTGAATATGTATCTGAATGTATATTCTAGAGTGATTGTCCATTAGAAACTGTAGCTATAACAGACAGCAAGAATGGACAATGAATTAGACCCAGAGTTGAAAACAAAGAGGATGGTAGTTGGACTACTTTGAGAAATTTGTAGAGATCTCTATTTCTTTTTTGGTTAAGAATTCATCCCTTAGCTGTGGTTATGAATAAAATATGACCTGCTTCTTTTCCATTATTTTAATGATGTGAATTTTAATATTGGGGTCATATATCAAATTTGAATTTTTTGAAGAATATGGTATTAGAGGTTGGTCTAGGACTTGTCAGATTGCTATTCCATTTTCCTATTAGTACTTATCAGATATAGGGAATTCTTCCTTAAGTAATTTATATTTTAGAATTTATCAAAACACTGAGATTATAAATTTAATTTTCAAATTTTCATTTTATAATTCTTTCTCTGTGTTTCTATTTTCTATTTTTAATTAGTTCCAAATGATATTGATAATGCTGGTTTGTAATATAGTTTAAAGTCTGGAAGTTCTTAGCAATAGACTTGTTGTAAGCTCAAATCTCTTCCTTTTTCACTTTTATCATCTTGCATTCACTAAGACTTGGTGCCCATCCAATGACATGGCATTTCTGGACATCTTTGTATCTTTGATTATATTTTCCCTCATGTGCCAGCCCTCAACTCACTGGTCTTGGGGAGGGAATTGGAATATCACTTCCTCTCCATTGTCACTTTCAAATTCTTCTTCTAATATCATCACTAGTAACTTCTCCTTTGAAGTTCATTTAATCCATATTACTCCCCCCCTTTTTTGGATTTAATCCATCACCCTCTCCTTTTCTTTTTTCTTTTTTTTCTTTTTTTTATTTATTTAATGATTACTTTATAATGACAACATTATTCCTTGCACTCGTTTCTTTTCCGATTTTTCCCCCCTCCCTCCCTCCACCCCTTCCCCTAGATGGCAAGCAGTCCTTTATATGTTGGATATGTTGCAGTATATCCTAGATACAATATATGTTTGCAGAACCGAACAGTTCTCTTGTTGCATAGGGAGAATTGGATTCAGAAGGTATAAATAACCTGGGAAGAAAAACTAAAATGCAGATAGTTCACATTTGTTTCCCAGTGTTCGTTCTTTGGGTGTAGCTGCTTATGTCTGTCATTTATCAATTGAAACTTAGGTCTCTTTGTCAAAGAAATCCACTTCCATCAAAATATGTCCTCATACAATATCGTTGTCTTAATCCATCACCCAATAAAAATTCTGGTAGTTATTGTCTACTAAACCCAGGATGCTCTCCTTCCTTCTTTGATAAAGTTAGTGCTTTCTCATTCTCTCTCCCCTTTCCATCTCTTGTCCTCATACTAGGGAACTTAAAACCTATAAAATTCCCTCAAACAAACAACCTCTTAGTTCCTCAATTTAATCATTTCCCATGATCTCTCTTGTTCCACCCCATACCAACTGTTTCTATAGATAGTGATACTCTTGATCTTATCATCACTCACAACCATCAAACTAATCTTTTAATGAAGTCTGAAACTCCTACTTCTGATTATAATTTTTTGTCATTCCATCTTTCCTTTTGCCTTAAATTCCTACATGCCTTATATTCTTTGTCTTTACTGTGACTTTCAATGAATCTAAACCCAGGCCATCTTTCCTAGGCTATTATCCCTACACTACACTTCTCCCTTCCCCAAAATGAACCTTCATGAACCAGTTTAACTCTATCCAGTGCTCTAAAGTCCTTTGTCCCCTTATTGTATCACTGAAGTAGTTTAGCAAAGTTTGCTTCCTTTCTATCATTTGCTGCCTTCAATCATTCTACTGCTGAATGAAGCTAAAGAAAATCATAAAATATGCTCATTGGATCCCCTACAAATTTATGTTTTATAACCTCAAATGGGCCCTTGTTGCTGCAAAGTTATCTTTTTTTAAGGCAATACATTTTTATTTCAAGATATTGAAGAACACAATAAGTGCTTAATAAATGTTTGTTGTGAATAACAAGATTGACTCCATCTTGGAGTAGCCTTGACAATTAGACAACAGACTCAACAAGTAGCAGGGTAATAGATGGAGAAGGCTATTCGTGTTTCACAAGATCAGATGGAATTGAAAAGTCTGGGAATGGAAGATGGGGAATGAGGGGCTAAAGGAGGTCTGTAAGATTCCCAAATATCCATGGAGAAAGAAAGGAGTCTTAGTGGGATAGGAGAAGCTAAGGGTTAGAGTTCAGCCCAGTATGTTTTGAGAGAGAGAGAGAAGGGACATGAGTGCTGAGCAATTTGCTTGGATTCTGAGGAACCAGAGGAGAAGGGAGATAGATCTCCATAGTATAAAAAAGCAGTGGGTAAAAGGAAGCCTGATGTTTCAAAGGACATTGGATGTTCTCCCTGCCTCTGTTGCATCTGGTTCTGCATCTTCTCCTGCACCTCCTGCATCCAGTGCAGCTTCTACTGGCCTGTTCCTGGGTCCCAGGATGGGTTAGGTTCTGAGGACAATGGGCATGGTAGCAGTCATAGAAAAGTTCATGAGTCATCTTCTTCAGGTACTGTAAGTGGGTCTGTACCAGCACACATGTCAGGTTGATGAAGTCACAGTGGTGAGGACTGTCTATTTCATCTCAGCATCCTGTTTTCTTGAAGTCATCATCATCTGAATCAAAGTTTGGAAACTGGTAAATGTTGATCTCCTCTTCCTCAGCTACTCCTGAATCTGAGAGAGGAGAGGAAATATATTCGAGAGAGACTTGCAAAGTAATCTTTTTGCATGTCTTTAATTAACTTACTCTGCCACTTACCACAGCAGCTTTTTCAGACATTTTCATCCCATTTCATCTCTGCCTCCATTGCATCTCTACTCCCACCCTCTCAGTCTAGAACTTGCATCATATTTTACTGAAATAATAGAGACCTTTTAATGAGAACTTTCTCTTCTCTCCTCCTCATCACTTAGCTACCCTGGGACTACTATATCCTCTTTCACCCTCTTTTCACAAAAGAGGTGGACCCTCTATCTGTACATATTATTTTATTCTACCCTGTCTTTTTTAGATGTTTGTGCTCTCAATCATCTCCACTCTCTCAATTATCTCCAATATCTCCCATTCTACTCATTACTTTCCTACTGCCTTCAAAGAGGTTCATCTTCAAAAAAAAAAAATCCTCCCTAGATTCATTCATCTCAAGTAACTATCATCCTCTATCTCTCCTTCTTTTCATAGTTAAATTTTTTTGAGAAAGCCACCTATAAATCATGCCTCTCTGAACTTCAATCTTACTTTTTTCCTGACTTTTTGCACTCTACTTTCTAGAGTCATCATTCAATCAAACTGCTATCTCCAAAGTCATTAGTGACTTGTTAATTTGCAAATCTAATGGTCTTTTCCAATCCTCATCCTTCTGGATCTCTCTGCAGACTTTAATATATCCATCACCCTTTTTTTCTTTAATTTGATGTTTTCTCTAGATTTTCTAGACAGTGCTATGCCCTGATTCTCCTCCTACCTGACTGATCATTCTTTCTCAGTTACTTTTGCTAGATCTTCCTCTGTGTCACTCCTGGTAATTGTCAGTGTCCTCCAAGGCTCTAATATGGGCCTTGTTTTCTTATTCCTCTATTCTGTTTCATGTAATAATACCGTAAGCACCCATGGACTCAATTATCTTTATGTAGATGATCCTAAGATATATTTATCTACACTTAACCTCTCTCCTGATCTCTAGTTTTGCATCTCCAAGTGCTTATCGAATGCTTAAACTTCAAGTCCCATAGACATTTTAAACTCAATTTATCCAAAACAGATTCATTATCATTTCCCTTGAATCCTTCCCTCTTTCTAACTTCACTATTACTATTAAGGGTACTACTATTTCCCAATTATCTGGGCTCATAAACTGTATTTTATTCTAGACTCTTGGTTCTCACCTGCCTTGAGAGGTTTGGATTATTGTTTTTCTTTTGCTATCATCATCAATCTCCATAAATTATAATTTCCCCACTTTTAGTGGATCAGAAACTAGCACTCTAGTACTCTAACCACTTAACATCATTTGGCTTTTACAATGGGATAGTTACTTCAAAGATTTATTGAGAACAAACATACACAATTTCTTCCAATATCTCACGAACATGATACCCTACTTTGCAGCCTTGATTGTGGGTTGAGGGTGGGAAGAGAGATTAATTAGAGGTACGATTCTTCTTATAAGATTTTGTTAAGTTCATGCCCAATATTAGCTACAACACTCAGTTTGTATTTAGGGGCCCTGCAACTCATATTCTTGGCCCAGATTGGAGACTCTACCATCTGTACCTAGGTCATAAAAAAAATAAAGGCAAAGGGCAAAATCTTGGGTCCATTTTGGTGAAAGGAGAGGAATACAAAGCGGGAGGTGATATATATAGCCTAGTGTAAAGAGCAAAACTCTGGAGAAATATACTTGAAAGAAGATTTAACTCAGTGGAATTAAGGTAATGATTCTCTAGTTTACATGTACTTACTACTTAATATAGTTCTATAAGATTGATACTTATGATGATGTAATTATAATACAGTATATAAAAGCCAACAAGGACTGGGAGAAAGACATTCCATCTTTGATCAGCTTCATGGGTGGCTCTCCTGCATTTCCTCCACTGAGTTAATACCTTGTTGTAAGATTAAATCAATCATACTGAACTAGAGAACTATTAATCACCATGCTAAACTAGATAACCGTTGTCTTATCAGTTCCTCTGAGTTAACACCTTCTTTCAAGTATACTTCTCCAGAGTTCTGCCCTTTACACCTAGAACTTACCAGATGATTCTTTCTTCAGAAGTCACTGGTAAAGGGATCACCTTGCTTCCTCATACATAAATGCAACCTTAGCCATTGCTGACTTGGGACCTTTAATGATTTTCACAGTTCCAGCGATATAATCAATGGAAGAACAACCCTCCCATTGATATGACAGGCCAATCAGTAGGAGTAACCAAGTATCCCACATATGTTGCAGTCCTCATAGTTCTCCCAGAAGCAGCCTCCACATGGATAATACCATTTGAGCAAACTGAAAGGTCATATGAATATGCTTGGCCCCTATTACATAAAAAGTAGTCGTTATAGCAACAGCAGCAGAAACAGCTAGCACTGATATAACATTTTAATTTATAAATATTATCTTATTTGATGCTCACAATCCTATGTGGTAGGTGCTATTAGTATCCCCATTTTCCAAGTGAACAAACTGAGGCTGAGAGAAATTAAATGACTCTTTCAGAGTCACACAGCCAATAAGTATCTGAGGAAAGATTTGAACTCAGATCTTCCTATCTCCAAGTCCAGCATTCTATTTATTGTACCACCTTGCTGCCTTTTACATATAGATATAGACATCCACATGTATATGTGAAGTAGTTTGGGGAAGAAATATACTAAAATCTGGGAGACCAGGAAATACTTTTTGTAGATGTCTCTGAGGTCAAACCTCAGAGATGTTTTGATTTGCTTTTCACTGATTATTAGTGATTCAACATTGTCATTCTTATGTTTGTTAATTCTTTAGGAACTCTGCAGTTACTACTTGTAGAATTTCCTCTAGGGAATGGCATAGCTAAGGAGGAGAATGTCTGGGGAGTCACAGTCTGGAGACAGTGAGTTAATCCATTGGGTATCAATGGATATTCCCTTTCCATGAGCAACAGTGATTTGATTACTGATCCCAGAGTAAGAGGTAGAAAGGAGGAGTGGGGCCACAGGGGAGGCTGGAGACAGTATGAAACATGGTCTGGAGTTGGCTAAATATCCCAAGCTAGCTGAGCTGGCACTTGTTCATCAATAAAGAAAGTTCAATTCAGGGCTGGAAATTTAAAATGAGTCAGTTAACTCCTCCAGGGATTGGGGGCATTTTTTTCTGGAAGGCCATTGAACTGTTGTGGTTATGCTTATTAAATCATAATGTTGAAGGATTTCTCTTCAGCCACTGACACTTTGCTTGTACTGATTCTTCAGACTATCATTCTCTGTATGTGTGTCTCTGTTTCTGTCTGTCTGTCTCTCTCTCTGTCTCTCTCTTTCTCTCTCTGCCTCTCTGTCTCCATCTCTGTCTCATCTTGTCTGTCTGTCTCTCTTCCCCTCTTCTTCTCTCCCTTCTTCTCTCTTTTTCTTCCTCCGTCCCTCTTTCCTCTGCCTCCCTCTCTCCTTCCCTCTCCTTCTCGCTCTCTATCTCTGTGTGTGTGTGTGTGTCTCTCTCTCTCTTATGTGCATGTCTCTGTTACTGTGTATCTCTATCTCTCCCTGTCTCTATGTCTGTCTCTTCTTCTCTTGCTCCTTCTCTCTTTTTCTTCCTCCCTCTCTCTTTCCTCTGCCTCCCTCCCTCTGTGTGTATGTTACTCTGTCTCCTTGTCTCTCTCTCTCATGTGTATGTCTCTGCTTCTGTGTGTGTCTCTCTTTCTCTCCATATTCCTCCCATATCAGTAATTCTGAACCCCTAGCTGTTAATGTTCAAAACCTATTCCCCATCCCCACCTATCCTCTGCCTGATTCCAATCCACTTTAGGTCTTCACCTACTCCCATTCTTGACCTGCCAACTTTTTTCTATAGAATAATGATTAACAATAATAATTTTTCTGCTAATAATAATGATAACTAAAAATAGCACTTACTATATGCCAGACTCTATACTAAGCACAGTTATTATCTTATTTATCCTCCTAACAACCCTGGAAGGTGGATGTTAATATTATCCTCATTTTACAGATGAGGGAATTGAGGCAAAGATGAAGTGATTTACCCAGTCACACAGCTAGCTAGATGTGAACTCAGTTTATCCTGATGGCAGACCCAGCAGCCTGTCCACTTGCCATTTAGAAGACCTTTTATCTTTTTACCTCTTTCTTTCTCTCTTTTCATCTCCTAGCACTCCTTGAGATCTGATTCTCTCCTGATGATACTGCCCCCTTGGCTACCCTTTCCATTACTGTTTTGTACTTTCATTCATTCCTCTCTCTCCCTTTGCCACCCCAACTTGCTGATTGTGGTGGGGAAATCAGAACAGAATACACTTGTGCTCTCCTTTGTCCTCTACTACCAATATCAACCTACTAACTTATTCCTAGCCCACAACATTCCATATTCCTTCTTCATGTCTTTGTATGGTTATTGTCTACACCTGGGACATTCTTCCTCCTCATCTCTGTCTCTTGGACTCACAGAATTGGGGTTTTGAAGGGACCTCAATAGATATCTAGTCTAATCCACCTATGAAAGGAATTACTTCTATAATAAATTTGACACCTAATTGTCAAACCTTTGTTTGGAGACTTTATATTAGGGAATCCCTCATCTAGGCAGTTCATTCAATTGTTGGAAAATTCTAATTGTTAGGAATTATCCCTCTGACACTGAGGCTAAAATTTTTCTTCTTTCTTCTTTCTTCCTTTCTCCTGTTCCTCCTCCTCCTCCTCCTTTTCCCTCCTTATTTTTCCTCCTTCTCTCCCTTCATCCTCCTCCCCCTCCTTCTCCACCTCCTCTTCTTCCTCCTTCTCCTTCTTTTCTTCCTCTTCCTCCTTCTCCTACTTCTTTCTCCTCCTCCTTCTCCTTCTCTTCTTAATTCTCGGCTTAATAGCCCAAGATTATATTCGTTTTTAGTCTCTATAAGAGGTTTTCTCAGTCTCCCCATTTACTGCAATATTTCCCTCTAAGGCTACCTATATGTATCTTGTATGTATGAATTTATTCACATGTTCTATTGTAAGTTCCTTGAGGATAGGAACTAGTTTTTTGCCTCCCTTTGTATGCTGAGGATCCAATAGAACTTAAAATTTTTCACAGTGCCTGGTACTTCATAGATGTGTATGATCAATTAATTGATAATAATTTTTCAATTTCATACACACTAGTTATACAATATTTTTATTGAAACTTGACTAGTCAGTTATTATCTTTCCTGATATCAATCAGTTGTTCTCATAAACTAACTTCAAGGTGTTTGTATTATCTATCACCAAACAGGATGCATATTTCATCATCAGCCTTTTGGGATAATGGTTAGCCAATGTGTTGATCAGCGCCTATAAATTTTACTTTGTTGTTTTTCCTTACAATGCTGTAATTTATATATTGTTCTCTGGGTTTTGCTCATTTCACTCTGTACTAGTCAATATAATCTCCCAAGTTTTTCTGAAATTATATCTCCTATAATTTTTTATGATGCAATAATATTACATTATTTTCTTATACTGTACTTTGTTCTACCATCTCCAGTTGACAGGTATCCCTTTAGTTTCCAGTTTTGTTGCCACAAAAAGAGCTGCTATGCATTGCTTTTATATATATATGGTCCTTTTAATTTTTCCTTTCAACTCCCTTGGTTCCAATTCTAGTTTGGATGAATTTCATTGTTACTTTTTCTATCTCTATAATACAATCCTGTTGGAAGTTTAAGAGGAAGGATCCTGAATAAATACATTAACTTAAGCAGTATTTTTATTTTTATTATGTTAGTCCAGCCCAATAATGAGCAATTAATATCTCTCCAATTAGTAATATCTGTCTTTATATTGTGTCCTGCAATAGTATTCATGAGATTCATATATATTCAACAATAGCTAGACTTTCAAATATTTTTATAAATTCTTTAGTTTATTTTGAATGGAATTTCCCTTTCTATTTTTTCTCACTGGGGTTATTGGTAACATGAAGGCTGATGATTTGTGTGGGTTTATTTTATATCCTACGACTTTGCTGAAGTTATCATTCTATTTCGGCGGGGAGTTATTCTCTATTGTACCCTAAGCAGATCATCACATCATCTATAAAAAGTGATTATTTTTTTCCTTTTTTGCCTGTTTATTCTCTTCAATTTTTTTTTTGATATAGATAGCATATCTAGACATAGATAAAGTAAAGGATCTTTGTTGTAAAGGATATATTTGCTGTTCCTCTATCTATTTGGGAAGGCCTTAAATTTGTTTCTGTTACATATGCTATTGGCTCTTAATTGTATCTAGATATTGCTTACCATATTAAAGGACAATTCATCTATTCATATTTTTTTTTTGGTTTGGTTTGGTTTGGTTTTAACAAAAATCATTAAATTTTGCTAAATATATTCTTTATTTATAGAAATCATGTCATTTGTTTTTTTGTTATCATTTCAAAAATCAAATATAAATTTCTCTGTATTGCTTTTGAAGCTAAATGGAGCCTCCTCCTACCTTTCTAGGTCTTCTTAATGCCTTACTTCCTTCATGTAGTCTATGATCTAGTGGCTTTACGTTACCTTTTACAAGCTACTCCAATTCTAAACTTCATACTTTTTAACTGGCTGTCTATCGTACTTGTCTGAAATTCTCTCCCATCTTATCTCTTTCTCCTGGATTCCTTGAGTTTTTTCAAGTCTCACTTGAAATCCCACCTTATTCAAGAAGCCTTTCCAGTCTATTCTAATGCCTTCCCTCTGACATTACCTACAATTTACTTTGCAAATATCTTGACTGTACATAGTTATTTGCACATATTTTCCCCTTTAGATTGTAAGTTCTTTGAGAGTGGGAATTGGTTTTTTGTTTGTGTTTGTTTTATCATTTTTGCATCCTAGTGCTTAATACAGAATCTGGTTCATAGTATTAATAAATGTTTGGTGGTTTGTTGACTTAATATAATCTGTTAATTATTTCCCCTATATCAAACCAACCCTGCATTCCTGGCATAAATCCAACTTCTAATTTTCTTGATATGTGGTTATAGCCTTTCTTAAATATTTTATTTAAAATGTTAGTGTTTATAATCATTAGGGATATTGTCTGATTCAATGTGCTTTTTTCTCTATTTTGGGTACCTGTATTTAGATATTTTAGAAGAAATTTGGTAAGAACTTCTTGTAAACTATTTTTGCAAAAATTGTTCTTTGAATGTTTGATACAATTTGCTTGTAAATCAATTTGGCCTGGGGATTTTTCTTCTTTAGGAGTTCATTTGTAATTTTTTTCCCTGAGATTGGATTAAATCTGCTGGGTTTTTTTTTCTCTATTAATCTATGCATTTCACATTTATGTAAATATTCACCCATTTCATTTAGGTAGTCAGTTTTCTTTGGCATAAAATTGAGCAAGATAATTGTAATGAATTTTTAAAATTTCTTCTTCATTTGTTGTGAGTTCTATTCCATTTTCTGACATTGACAATATGATCCTCCTTCTTTAGGGGAGGGGAGAGCAATTAAGGTTAAGTGTCTTGCCCAGGGTCACACAGTAAGTTTCTAAGGTAGGATTTGAATTCAGATCCAAGGCTAGTACTTCATCCACTGTACCACCTAGTTACACTTCTCCTTTATTTTTAATCAAGCTGATTGAAGATCTATCTATTCTATTGTTTCTTTAAAGAAGCAATCTCTAATTTTATTTATCAATTCAATGATTTTTTGTTTTCAATTTTGTTAATATATTCTTTGATTTTTAGAATTTCTATTTTGTGTTTAGTTTTTATTGTTTTTTTTTATTTTGTTGCTCTTTAAGTTTTGTTCTTGTTGCATGCCCATTTCATTGATATGTTCTTTCTAATTTTTATTAAAAGTATTCCAATTTGGAGTCAGAATAAAATAGTTTCAGGCTTGCCCCTGGAAATATTTTTCCTATTCTTTCCTGGCTAAACTCTTTTTCTTGTTCCCAAAGTCCTCAGATATTTCTCTCCATTGCTCTGAACTTTTTCCCAGAATCCACTAGTTTCTCCCCGAGTTTCCCCAAAGTCCCCACTCTGTCTAGAGTCCTTCCCTATATATGCTGAAGTAGTTAAATGAGGGAATTGGGCTGCATTGCTTCCTCTTACTTTGCCATTCTTGCTGATCACTCATATGGAATATTTTAAAATAAATTAGTGAAGTCTATTTCTATTTTTTTAAATGTGCCGTTATAAGCATTTTTAATAGGTAACTCATTATTCTTGGCAGTAAGAGTTTGGCTTTTAAATGTCTGCTAATCATGATGAGAGGCAGCACGAAACAGGATGAAATAGTGTCCTAAATCTAGGATGACCTTTGTTCTAGTACTGTGTTTGATAGGGATGTGGTCCTGGGCAAATCCTTTATTTCCTAGGATTCTAAACAACTCAATGAGACTGCATTCCAAAGAATATGCCAGTCTGAATTTGTAGAGGAAGTTTCTTTTGCTGAATTCCCTAAATCTTTTAAATCACAAATTTGAGCCTTAATCCTAGCCTGCTTACCATGATGGCTTCATGACATTAGTCAATATCTCAATTATGATGAGATTCATTGCTAATGAATAAAGTTTTGATTAAGCACATATGATGTGCAAAGCTCTATGCATAGCGGCAGTGACTGTAAATCTACATTTCAAATAATTTTCTTGATCATTTTAAATTTTTTTTTCTTTCTTATCAGATTTGATTAGATCATTGTTGACTGACCTAAGGCTCACAACAGGAGTAAAAGTGGGTAGAAGTGGGTTGGGTTTTTTTTTTTGCTATTTTCTTGTTTTTCACTTGTGCTCACATTATTACTATTATTAGTATTACCTTCAATCGTCAGTTTCTTTCCAGAAATTTTTAAAAACCATTTTCCATTTTATTATAGTTAATTTAATTAAAATTAGATAGCCTGTTGATCTTCCTAAAGTCATATATAACTTGCAGTCCATACTCTATAATGAAAACAAACAAATGAAGACATCACTTTCAATCTCTCAGTACTATGTAATTCCCATTCTCTTCCTATAATACTTAAAATATCATATGTGATATATGATATTACATGTAGATGAAATGAAGATACCGATGTCAACCTGTATAATAAATATTAATAAAACTTTACTTTTCCTATGTTTTTTAAATTAAAAATAGAAGCTTAAGGCTTTTCTTTCCACACCCCAATGGATCATCTTGCACTTCCATCTCAGTCTTCATCCTTCACTTTAGAGACCATTAGAATATGGGATAAAATATACAGAACTCTACCAAAGACACTCTCATGCATCATCTTGGTGTATATCCTGGCATCTCAAGGACTATATGCCAGTAGTATACAACCTCTAGTAACTCCTACACTAATCTGGAAAGATTCTAAGTATAAGCCTGATGATGGGCTGTATATCTGTTATCTAAGGACTGGCCTTAAGTTCCCATAAGCTCATCATTAGGTTTTCACAGAGTTATGAATTTTTTGGCTATGGAAACTCTCAAAAATTATAGGATAATAGGTTTAGAGTTGAGAGGGGCCTTTGCAGTCTTTGATCCAACTTTTCATCTTACAAATAGCAAAATTAAGGCTAAGAAAGTTGAAGTCGTTAAGCTCAAGGTTATACAGACAGTAGGTATTTAAAGCAGGACTCATTTCTTTCTGGTTTCAAAGTTCAACAATCTTCTTAATAATCTATTAAATTAAAGAGAGTTTGTGTGGGACTAAATGAAAAAGAGTTGAGTTGTAATCACCATCTTAGGAAGAATACCCACGCTAATGAAATCACATATTGATGGAGAACTGAAATAATACGCTTCTGCCTTTGAGGCTTACAATATAATAGGGATCATGAGAAATACTATAGAAGTTTATAGAAGGAGGCACCTCTGTAGATTTAGATGATAAATAAAGTCTTCATAGGAAAAGGAAGATTAACTATAAATGAGGTCATTTGCATTGAAAGTAATTTGTAAGTCTTAAAGTTCTATAGAAAAATGCCAGCTATTGGAGAACTTAATGCTGAACTTTTGAGGTTGAGCTTTATTTGGAGAGATGATTCATGTGAGAAAAAAAAAGCTTTTATTCAATATTACATTGAATAACAATGTATTTAAGGGATGGTGAGTAATCATGTTTGGCTATAACAGAAAGAATAAGAGAAAATTTTAGGAAGATAGATTGGGATTATATTGCAGAAATCCTTGAATGCTATGCAAAGGAGTCTAGACTTTTTTTTTCCTGTAGAAAACAGAGAGCTACTTAATGTTTTTGAGTCAGGGATTTACATGAAGGCTATATTTTGGAAAGATTAACTTTGCAATGGTACACAGGATGACTTAGATATACTGAACATAAGGAATGAGACTAGAAGAAGGGAAATCAAGACTCGTCCAGGAAGAGGAAGGGAAAAAAAACAGCTTTACTGATATAATTAGGCTCATACATCCAAAGCTGTAAGGAACCTTTAAAAATTATCCAGTCCAACTGCCTTGCCGTTTCACAGAAAAGGAAACTGAGACCCAGAGAAGACAAGATTTTGGAAACTTGGTCAGGCTCCATTTGCTCAATCCTTTTTTTGATCATCTATTTATCTCTAGGACCCCTACTGCTATTCTTCCAATATTCTATGTAACTCATCTCTACTTATGTCGCTTGGTCTTAGGCAGGTTTCTTCCTTCTGTTTCCTTTTCCTTTCTAAGTTTTTTTGATCAGATTGTTGAGATTCTAGGCAAATACTTTCTTAACAGTAGTTGTGAGGAGTATTCCAACCCCAGCCAAGAACTATAGTTTAAGTCATGATCCAGAAATCCAAAACTAATTTCTACACACCTATTTAATGAAATAATTGCTTCACAAATTTAGCTTTCCTAGGAAGCACCTGCCTTCCGTTGCCAATAGCTTGGCATCCTAAGCATTTGGCTGGATTGCCTAGGAATACTTACTATTTGGCCATGGTTGAATGACACGAATTAGTAGGGCCTAGACAAGTGAATGGTGACACAGTGAATAGAGTGCTATACCTGAAATCAGAAAAACTCATTTTTGTGAGTTCAAATCTGATTGATCTAAGACACTTACTGTGACTCTGGGCAAGTCACTTCAACCTGTTTATTTCATCTGTAAAATAAGCTGGAAAGGGAAATAGCAAATCACTCCAGTATCTTTGCCAAGAAAAGCCCAATTAGTTGGACCCAGTGGAAACAATTGAACAATAATAACAAAGACCTACAGTCAGTCAACAAGTACTTATTAAGCACTTATCATATGCCAGGTACTCTGTTAAGTGCTGGGGATAAAGAAAGGCAAAACACAGGCTTTGCCCTCAGAGAGTTCACAATCTAATAGGGGAGACAGCATATATATATATATATGACAAGAGATAGATCGATATAGATATAATTTCTATTATACACAAAGTGTATGTAAGGTAATTTCATAAGGAAAGGCCAGGACAGAAGTTCTTCCAAATTCTGTTCTTAATCAAAGGAAAGCCCAAGATCCCAAGGTTAATGGGTTTCCTATTTGTGAAGAGTCTGATTTCCTTCAGATGGTGACTCATTTTGAAAAGGTCAGGCTGCAAACTGAGAGCCATTGTTCACAGGAAGAAAGGTCAGACTTTCCCTTCTTTAACCCTGCTCCCTGGGCACCCAGACAGCAACACACATCAACAAATAATCAGGATGAGCTCTCCTGAGCCTCACCACCAAGCTGGATGGCACATCACACGGTCCTCACGTCATCCAGTAGGCTGTGAGTCAACAGAGAATTCTGTCTTAGCAGGGCTCAGACCTGGCTGTTATGAGAGGGCTTTGGAGGCAGGAGATCCCCTTCCTATGGCAAACAACATAACAATATAAAAGAGCAAACTCAAATTTTAAAAATATGTGACTGTCCTAGTGGCAACTGCAGCAATTAGAATGTGTGTATTATTATTATGAATTGTTGTTCATCCTTCAAAAAGGACCAATGATATCACAACTGACTTGTATTAGGTGAGTAGGTAAGAAGGAGTAAAGAGATAAGAGTTGAGAAGGCTTCTTGGAGAAAGCATTTTGAGAATAATTTTGGAAAAAGCAGGTTACAGGTCCCCAAAGGGGCCATATCTTAGAATTTGAGCATAATTGAGCATTCTCAATATTTGAAGCCAACAATGGCCAACTCAGAATGGATGGGAGAACAGTCAAAGTTACAGGCAAGATACTTAATTTTTATGAACCCCAGTTTCCTTCCTTGTGAATTTGCAGATTGCTATCCCCCAAGCATCAGTTGTAAATTAGTTGTTTGAAACTGTAAGGCCTATTGAACGATTCTGCTCATTGTGGTTAGGGTTAACCAACAAAAGTCTACATACAGCAATAAAGTAGGTCATAGGATCATAGATTTAAAGCTGGAAAAGTCCAACCACCTCATTTTACAAAAGAGAAAATTGATCAATTGAAGCTTGGCCCAATACTGATGCTAGCAAAAGCCTGACCACATTACAGAGCAATGTTTTTTTTTGAGAAAATATGTTCTGACATCTCACTGGGGATACCAAGTACGTACGTCTTCCCACCCACAGACATGTCACCACATATATAGATGGTGGTTGTTACCCTGGTCTGAGGCAAGCACTCCTAAAGGGACTAGTTGGACTGGTAAGTAAAGGAGAAGGGGATATGTAGGGGATAGGTGATATGGAAAGCATGGTTTGGTGGCTGGAAAAGCTGGCTAAGAACACAGGCTAGATAGCTGTGTGCCTTCTATTTCTAGATGGCACAGCGGTTAGACTGCCAGGCTTGGCTTTAGGAAGAAGTGAATTCAAATCTGCATTCTGACATTTACTAACTATGTGACCCAAGCACATCAGTTCTCCATTATCTGCCTCAATTTTCTCAGCTGTAAAATAGGGCAAATAATAGGAGGGTTTAACTCCCAGAGTTATTGAGAAGATCAAATGAGCTAAATAATTGTAAAGCACTTAGCAAAGTTCCTGGCAGAGAGTAAGTATTATATAAATATTTTTATTATTATTTTCAATTATTATTCTTTCTCTCACCGCTACCACTTGCTCCTATTGCTAGGAGACAGACTGTCGTTTCTCTATCTTGGTAACAGAACAGGTTTTTTCTTCCCTCCACTTCCCTGTCTCCTTTCTCTCCTCCCTTTCTTGTCTTCTTGTCACTAGATCAGAACCAGCTTTGATGACTGGCCTTGATGGAGGTAAGAAACAGGTAAGAACCGGAGTGGGAGCTTGAGGGAAAAGGAAGAATGTTGGTCCAAGGCTGCCACGAAGTCTGGCCTGCCAAGAGGAAAGAGATGGGAAATTCCCAGGGGCAGGCAGCTAGAGGAAATTCAGGGCCATTTTTATGTGGCAGTCTGAAGTAAAGAGACTGCTTGCTGTTGTAATCCCTTTGATATTATGACTTGTTGATACTTTATCTATTTGGTTCTTGGGGCCACGAAAGTACTACTTTAAATTGTAACTTATTACAATTTAGTTAGTGACTATCTTTAAAATTATAGCATGTCTTCAGGAAGTAGTAGTGTTGAGGCTAGAAACTGGGAGTGACTGATAAGAATTGTGGGAAAAGTGAGAGTTCTGATAGGATTTACCTATTACTCAGTGTTTAGTTGAGATTGTGAGCCCTCATCAGTGGTCTGGGGTTAGGGGAACTCCCACACTCATTGCCTTGCAAGTGTGGAGAAAGGTGGGACAGAGAGAAAGGAAATCTGGCTCTATTGCTAGTGGCAGCTGGAACACCTCAGAAAAACTTATTCTTGGCACCCCAGGTTAGTTCTCAGAGCATACCATTCTTTGAAAACATTGCTAAAAATTAGTGATCATTAATCACTCTTTTAGATACATTATGGGCTAAATGATCACAATTTACACTTAGCCAAGATTTACAACAAAGAGAATTTTCTTTTTTGCTACAACTGCAGGATAAAATATCCCTTAATCTGACAATCCAATTCTTTTGTGTACAAGATGATGTACAAGAGGAAGATGATAGGTAGAGAGGAGAGGGAGAAAAATTAATAATACTGGTCCCAACATTTGTTGACCTTATATTTGCCAGGAAAGACCTCAGATAAGTATAATTCAATATAGGAAGAGATGGGATAAAGATCCAAAGTGCACTGGAAAAATTGGACAAGGGAGAGAATGGTTTTGGCTGAACACAGGCTGTAAGTGAAGTGATTGAATACTAAAGAAACAAAACAATTCTAAAAATGAAAGAAAGAATAATTCCTACAAGATCAAATGAGATAATAGATATAAAAAATATTTTACAAACCTTACTATATAAATGCTAGCTGCTCTCCAGAAGTGGGGGATAACTATTTCAATTTGGGGAAGCAAGAGGCAGCATGTCTATTAATTTAGACATGTAGAGTATGTGAAGAATAATTTGAAAAATGGTAGTTTGGAATCAGATTATGAGGGTCTTCAAAAACCAGTTTGAGGATTTTGTATTTTATTCCAGATGCAATAGGGAGTTACTGCAGGTTTATTATTATTTTGGCAAATTTGGACAGAGGGGAATTGGTGGATAAGGGAAGAAACTGAGAGAGCAAAGCAGGACCATTTGGAAGGTTAAGTTAGGCAAAAGGTAATGAGGAATTGTACACTTAATACTTTCTACTCTTTTATTGATTTCCCATTTCCTCAATGACTTCTAGTATAGTCTAATCAAAAGACCTGTTTTTGTAGCTGAGATCAGCTGCCCAGAACCTGTGTTCTTGAGTAAATTATATCTCTTTTGATCCTTACAACTGGGAAATAAATGCTAATTTTACAGATAAAGAAACTAAGGCCTTCTTGGTGATCCCATTTGGGAGTTTTCTCAGCAAAAATACTCATTTGACAGATGAGGAAATGAGGCAAACAGAATTAAGTGACTTGCTTAGGATCACATAGCTAATATGAGTCTGAGATCAGATTTGAACTTAATGAGTCTTCCTGATGTCTAATCCAGCACTCTGATACCCCCTAATTGCATAGTAGGTACTTAATAAATGCTTATTTTCTTGCTTTCTTTCCCATCCCCTCCATATGTTGAGCTCTGAACGGCTGGCCTTTCTTGACTGGCCCTAGTTCTAGCTTTCATCATATCAATGTCATCATTCTGACATTAGTCATATAAAGATTGTTATGATGAATCAGTCTTCCTGAGCTTAGCTTAATTTCTCCTGAAAGAATTAGTAAAATAGAGCTTCTGATCCTAAGAAGCTGAAGACTAGATACTGGGCCACAGAGATTTCACTAAGGAACATCCCTGAAGCCCCTAGTTTGTGTTGGTCTCACCTTTAGGTTACAGTATAGGGAAGGACTTGGCTTATTAAAGAAAGAGAAAAATGTGCAAAGGGAGGGGTAGCATTCCAAGTGGGGGGACTGGCCTGGGTAAAGCTTAAGGAGGTAGGAAGAGGAAGCCCTGTCCAATGGAGACAAAAGGCTAATTTGTCCATTTCTGACTTTGTAATCATAGACAAACTATTTCCCTTTATGAAACCTGATTTTTTTCCACTATAAAGCAAAGATCATAATCCTTTCACCAACCTCCTTCACAAGAAAGTACCTTATAAATTTTTTTTGTTGTTTTCTCCAGACTAGTTATCTCAATGACTCAGGAAATTCCCTTTCCCAATGCAGATTTGCAATGATTTGGGCAATTTAATATTGACTTAGAAAGTTCCCTGGGGTAATGAGAGCTTTAGCAATTTGCCCAGAGTCATATGATATATTTATTAGGGGTGGTACTAGAACCCAGATCCTGCTGGCTCTGAAGCTCATGGTCTCCCACTTCACAGTTCTTAATGCTCACCCACGTGCATGTCCATGGTTATGATTACTCTCTCTGCTTCCAGATTCTTCCCTTTCTATCCATTCTGCACATACCTACCACATGAATCTTTCTGAAGCACAATTATGACCATATTCCATTCCTACTCAAACACCTCCCAGAGGATTCCCACTGCCTCTAGAAAATTTTGTGTTTGTTTTGTCCTTGTTCAATCATTTTGACTTTGGCTCTTTGTGATCCCATTTGGTGTTTTCTTGGCAAACATACCAGAGTGGTTTACCATTTCTTTCTCCAACTCATTTTACAGATAAGGAAACTCAGGCAGACAAGATTAAATGACTTGCCCAGGGTCACACAGTCAGTAAGAATCTAAGGCTGGATATAAATGCAGGAATTCCTGACTCTGGATCCAGATAGCTATCTGCTAGCTGCTATTCCTCCAATCTGGAATCTTCTTGCCTCAGTCTCTCCACTTTACTGAAGTAAATTTTACCCATCCTTCAAAATCTCCCTTAAATTTCACCCTCCTTGAAGATTCCTCTGAACATCCCAGCCTATAGTGATCTCTGCTTCCTCTGAACTCCTGATCATGCTCCTTCATTTTTCTATTAGAATATAAGTTCCTTGAACTCCCTATATCTATATTCCTAGGGTTATAATAGTCTCTGGCATTCAGTAAATATTTAAAGGCAGCTGTTATCTAGTCCAGTGAATAGAATGCTAGGCCTGAAGTCAAGAAGACCTGAGTTCAAATGCAGCTTAGATTTAAGTCCCTGGACTTATTATGTCGGTCCCCTCAACTGTAAAATGGAGATAATAATAGCATCTATTAACTAGAGATGTTGTGGAGGTAAAATGAGATAATGTTTGTAAAGCACTTAGCATAGTACCTGACATGTAGAAAGTATTGTATAAATGCTAGCTATTATTAGCATTTAATAAATGCTTTGCCATTCATTTTAGGCACTCAACATGTATGTAACCACACTGGAAAGATTGTGTTCCATTCTGGACATCACATTTTAGGAAGAATATTGATTAGCTAAAGAGTGTCCAGGCAACCAGATGATGAGGGACCTTGAAATCATGTCATATAAGGATCAGGGGTAAGAGATGCTTGGTTTGAAGAAAGAAATGGCTCAGGAGGACACGATAAATATTTTCAAATATTTGAAAAAAGAGGAATTGAATGTGTTCTATTGACCCCAAAAAGTGAAATTAGGAACAATGAGTATATATTTCAGAGGCAGAATTAGATGTCCCATTAAGAGAATTTTCCCTGCCCTTAGAGCTGGATAAAATTGAAATGAAACCCTCCAGAAAATAATAGTTTTGGTTTTGGTTTTTTGTTTTTCTCACCAGAGGTCTTCGAACAAAAGCAAAAGGGCCACCTGTTGGGTATATTGTAGAAAAGACTCTTGTCCTTTTATAGTTGGATTGGTTTGTCTCTGAACTCTGAGGTACCTACCAATTCTGAGATTCCAGTGAGAACTATGCTAGTATGGCATAAGCTAGGGCAGCCCCTAGTTAGTCAATCAATCAATATTCATTAAGCACTTACTATATGTCAGGCATTGTGTTAATAAAGGAAAAAAAATCCCTATTCTCAAAGGTTCACACATTGGGAAGAGACGATAAACAACTATATACCAATGATATAAATATATGTGTGTGTATACATATATATGCTAAATTGAAAATAATCAACAGAGTAAAAGCACTAACATTAAGATAAATTTGGGAAAGACTTCCTATAGAAGGTAGGATTTTAGCTTTGACTTGAAGGAAGTAAGAAGATAGCGATAAATAGGACATGAAAGATAGCCAATAAAAAAAATGCCTTCAATCAGGAACCTTTCAATATGGGCCATGGATAGATTATCCATGAGTGTTGCTTAAGAACACATGTATGTGGGGCAGCTAGATAGTACAGTGGATAGAGCACCAGCCCTGAAGTCAGGAGGACCTGAGTTCAACTGGCTCAGACACTTAATACTTCCTAGCTGTGTGACCCTGGGCAAATCACTTAATCTCAGTTGCCTCTGGGGAGGAGGGGAAGGGGGGAAATATATATATAGATATAGATATATAGATATATACACACACATACACACACAATCCATACAATAGATAAGTTGAAATAGAAAATGTGAGTTCTATATACATACATACATATACACTGAACACTACCTATACATACACATATGCCTATGTGTATATATTTAATATGGCACACATATGTGTACATATATATATATACATGTATTGCATATTGCACATGTATGTATAAATATAGGAATAGCTGCCTCCCAAGTAAGGCTTAGGGAACTCAAAGGCTAAAGAACCAGTAAAACCAGTAAAATATCAACATAGAAGTTACCTCCAAAGACTGTGACGCTTGACTAATCATGGGTTGCCTGTATAAAGTTGGTACCAATTGGACAGTTCTTTTTCTATTCTAAACTCCATGTAGAACTCTTGTGCCTTCGAAATCAAGCAGAACTGTGTCTCCAAGAGAGGAGAAAAACTCTAATCATCATTGCAATAACAATAGCTAGCATTTGTATAGTATCTACTATCTGCTAGGCACAGTGCTAAATGCTATGCAATTATCGTTCCATTGGACTTTCACAACAATTCTAGAAGGTAAGAGTTATTGTTATCCCTTTATAGATGAGAAAACAGAAGTAAACAGAGGTTGTCGCTTGCCCAGAATCACAATTTCTGAGTTAATAATTTCTGAGACTGAATAGATCTGACCTCAAGTCTTCCTGATTCCAGGCTCAGTACTCGGCCCATTGCACCATCTAACAACCCAGAATTCTAAAGTGGAAAAGCATGGAAAGTTGTTCAATATTCATCCCACAGATATTATTGAATACCTAGTATACCACTCATTCAACAATAGGTAAGCATTTATTAAGTGCCATTATTTACCAGGCATAGTGTTAGGTGCCAGAAATATACAGGCAAAAACCAAACTGTCCATGAGCTTAAAAAGCTTACTACCAGCTAGGTAGTGCCGTGCACAGAGTGCAGGATTCGGAGTCAGAAGGACCTGAGTTCAAAATGCCGTGTGAGTCTAGGCAAGTAATGTGACCCTAGTCTGTAAAATGAGCTGGACATGGAAATGGCAAACCACTCCATTATTTTTGCCAAGAAAATCCCATATGGGATCATGACAAATCAGACATGATTGAAGAATAATTATCTATTAGGCAAATGCCAGAAATACAAAGAAAAAAAAATTAAACAGTCCTTGCCTTAAATAGGTTACTTTTTACTAGTGGGAGACCACATGTACACAGAGGAATAGATACAGATTGTATACAAAGTAATTTGAGGGAAGAAAGGTAGCGGTGCTCCCAAATGTGGGGTTAGAATAATTATAATGTGGGAGTTGGCACTTGAGCTGAGTCTTGAAAAATTTAGAAAGTATAAGAGGTGGAGGGAAGGATGGAGTGCATTCCAGACATCAGAGAGCTATGCAAAAACATGGAAGTGGGGTGATGGGATGTTGTGTATGGGGAATAGCAATGACTGCATAGTGGAATATGTTATGTCTGAAAGTAGTTAAAATATTCCACACGGAAGATGCCATTCTAGAGAAAACTGGGAGTAACTGAGATGAATAATACCTAGTCCTTGATTAACTATGGTGATAACACATGGGACGCTGATGTAAGGGAATGTGTTGCAACTTCCACAGCACAAATATTACAAGCCCCAATTCAGGAATGGGACAAAGAATACTAAATTAGACTTAATAGGGATATTAGAGATGATGTAGTCTCATTTTACAGAGAAAATAATTGATGCTGGGAGGGATGTAATCACTTGCCAAGCTGTGAAACTAGAAGTTATCTTCTAGCTACTATTAGACCTTCCAAACTAGACTCCCAGAGGTCTCATCCTGGGGCATGAAGGAGCTAAACAACCCAGTTTAAAATTCCCGTCTTTGGGCCACATTCTTTTGGTTAGTGAGAGCCACTTTATGCAGCTGACCCAAACCAACCAGGAACTCTGATTTCAGCTCTGATTCCACATACATAGTATTACTTCCCCCACTCCTCCCCCCTCTATCTTGTGCTCTGGGATAAATGCAAAGAACATGTCAATGGAATATCCTATAATCCCCCAATTTTTCTATGATTTCTCACACCAAAACATCTTCCTCTGGCCACCACTACCCTACATGTATCTTCTTCCTATGAAAATACAAGCCCTTTGAGGGGCTTAGACTATTTTAACTTTTTGTCTCCCTGGTATTTAGGAGAGAATTTGGCACCTAATAAGTACTCAAACTTTTGCTTTTAATCTATGCATTTGTTAATTTATGCCTAATTCTCTTTTGGTATCATAATGAAAAACAATTAGAGGTGGGAACAGAGATCCTGAGTTCAAATGCTGACTTGGCAACTTATGAGTTGTATGGAGCCTTAAGCAAGTCAAGACTCTCTCTGGGCCACAGTTTCTTCCTTTATAAAAGGAGAGAGTTGGAGTAGATCTAGTTCCTAAGATCTCTTCTATCTCTAAATCTTATGAATGTCTATTCCCCTATGCCTTAATCTCTTGCTGCTGCTTTTCCTACTTACATGACCCTTCCTCATACTTAGAGAGAGTCATTACTATTTCTAAGCCTTCAAGAATAGCACTTGACCAAACATGTGACTTCTGTATTTAGTTGTCCACTCCAGCCCAGAGGTGGCCACTTAGATGAAAAAGGTCAGCTTGCAACTGGAGGAAGGAAATAGGGACTTGCCTACTAGGGACAGGAAGGGCCCCGCTAGTGAAGACTGACCCCTTCCCTCCCTTTTCATTCCCCCTCCCCATCACTGCTGGGAATTTCCCACTTTCTGGGCACTTCCTGAGGGGCCTTCTTAATCTTGGTCCTGTAAGGGCAGTGGAGCTGTGAGGGGATTTTTACACAGCCCAGGAATTTGGAATGTCTCCCAATGCTTTCCTTTTTCAGATTCATTTATTCTCTCTTGCCCACTTCCTTCCCCCACCTCCTGCTAATATAACCCAGGTGGAGTATCTCCTCACTGTTGTGATGACAAAGAAAGAGGAAGCTGTCTGAGTTTTCTCAAAGCAAGACAGTTTGGAGACTATCCCCCCCATCTTCCTTCCACTGGTTTGTGACTCAGCAGCTGGGGACAAAAGCCAGGCTTGGCAGCTGCGAAAGCTATGGGTTCGAAAACAATGGGACCACAATTCACAGCTTTATGGGAGAGGGAGGCAGGCAGGCAGAGCAAGGCAGGACTGGGAGGCTGGAGCCAGATGTAGTTTTCACTAGTCCATCTCAAAGAATTTGAGAACACATTCCCCAGCCCCTTCACAATGAGCCATCTCCAGTTTTGCCTCATTCTGTTTGATATTTTCTTTTATCCCCTCCTCCATGTAGGCCTTTAGAGGGTGATGTGGGGGGAGAAGAACTTTAATTAGCCAGCTGGTCCTCAGGAAGCCCAGTCAAGAGGGAAGAATGCTCTGCTGTGGAGTTGGGTGGGTGGGTCTGGAGCCTGTGGGCTGCAGATGGCCTGGGGCCCAGACGCTGGTCACTCCTTGTTAATTGAGACTGCCTTCCTATATCTGGGAAGTCTTTCCTTCCAGATGTTTTCTAACAGGTCTCCCCACCTGCTACTTACCAGAAATAAATATCATTGATTCTGTGCTTTGGAAAGAACTTTTGAAGCTATACTCAAACAAGAGCCCCCTGTAGAACATGGTTAGCAAGGGTGACATCCAGTGAGGGAGAGTTTCACTCAGGTAGCTGGATGTATCCAGTATAGCAGGTCCTAACAGTTATGTGACAAGAGAGATCAGTGGAGAACACGCCCAATAGCAATGCTGTATCCTTTCACTGAACAGTAAAAGTAAATACAATGCAGGGTTTTGTGAGTTATGGTTTATGAATAGGTGTGAATTCACATGTGAGTAAAGGGGTTATCCAACTAAATCCTAGCTGTAATTTCCAGATTTGCTCTTTTTCCTTGTAGAGTAATGTTTGTGAAAAGCATGGAGACCCTCAGGAGTTAACAAGTCAACAAGCTCTTATTAAGCTTTTATTAGCATGTGCCTGACATGTGTTAAGTTCTGGGAATATACATGTAAGCAGAAAGAAATGTTCCCTGTCCTTAAGAAGTTTATATTTTAATAGGGAAAGTTAATGCACTAGGAATTGGGAGAGGAAAAGGTACTCAAGCTGGGATGTGCAAGAGTCAGGAGTCAAATTTAAGAGGAATGAAAACTTGGCTATCTTGCCTTTCAGCAAATTAAAAAAATAAAGGAAGGAAGGGGAAAAGAAAGAAAGAGAAAGAGAGAAAGAAAGAAAGAAGAGAGAAAGAAAGAAAGAAAGAAAGAAAGAAAGAAAGAAAGAAAAAGAAAGAAAGAAAAAAAGAAGAAAGAAAGAAAGAAAGAAAGAAAGAAAGAAAGAAAGAAAGAAAGAAAGAAGGAAGGAAGAAGGAAGGAAGGAAGGAGGAAGGAAGGAAGAAAGAAAGAAAGAAAGAAGAAAGAAAGAAAGAAAGAAGAAAGAAAGAAAGAAAGAAAGAAGGAAGGAAGGAAGGAAGGAGGAAGAAGAAAGAAGAAAGAAAGAAAAAAAGAAGAAAGAAAGAAAGAAGAAAGAAAGAAAGAAGAAAGAAGGAAGGAAGGAGGGAGGAGGAAGGAAGGAAGGAAGGAAGGAAGAAAGAAAGAAAGAAGGAAGAAGGAAGAAGGAAGAAAGAAAGAAAGAAAGAAGGAAGAAAGAAAGAAAGAAAGAAAGAAAGAAAGAAAGAAGGAAGGAAGGAGGAAGGAAGGAAAGAAAGAAGGAAGAAGGAAGGAAGAAGGAAGAAGGAAGGAAGGAAGAAGGAAGGAAGGAAGGAGGAAGGAAGGAAGGAAGAAAGAAAGAAAGAAAGAAAGAAAGAAAGGAAGGAAGGAGGAAGGAAGGAAGGAAGGAAGGAGGAAGGAAGGAAGGAGAAGAAGAAAGAAGAAAGAAAGAAAGAAAGAAAGAAAGAAAAAAGGAAGGAAGAAGGAAGAAGAAAGAAAGAAGGAAGAAAGAAGGAAGAAAGAAAGAAAGAAAGAAAGAAAGAAAGAAAGAAAGAAAGAAAGAAGAAGAAAGAAAGAAAGAAAGAAAGAAAAAAGAAGGAAGAAGGAAGGAAGAAAGAAAGAAAGAAGAAAGAAAGAAAGAAGGAAGGAAGGAAGAAAGAAGGAAGAAAGAAGAAAGAAGGAAGAAAGAAGGAAGAAAGAAAGAAGGAAGAAGGAAGAAGAAAGAAAGAAAGAAAGAAAGAAAGAAAGAAGAAAGAGAAAGAGAAAGAAAGAAAGAAAGAAAGAAAGAAAGAAAGAAGGAAGGAAGGAAGGAAGGAAGAAGGAAGGAAGGAAGGAAGGAAGGAAGGAAGAAGGAGGAAGAAGGAAGAAAGGAAGAAAAAGAGGGAGGGAGGAAGAGAAGAAGAGAGAGGGAGGGAGGGAGGAAGGAAGGAAAGAAGGAAGAAAGAGAGAAAGAGAGAGAGAGAAAGAAAGAAAGAGAGAGAGAGGAAGTAAGAGAGAAAGAGAGAAGAGGGAAAGGGAGGGAGAAAAGAAAGTTAAGAACATGGTTCTTAGACTTGAGAAGTATTTGATGGGAGAGGGAAACATGAGAGAACGTCCTCTACCAGGTAATCTTTTTAAATTGGTTACTTTCATACATCGCTTCTATGCTCACAAAACCTTCAGTGGCCTCAGCTTTGCCAAAAGCAGAAGCCAGTCATTATCCTTCAAAAATTCTTCACAATTTTGCCCAGAGTTGTCCATGTCACTGGAGTCCATTAACAACAAACCTTTTGACCCTTGTCTCTTGATCAAATACATCAGTTTGACAATCAAAGTCAAATATATAATCAAATAAAAGCTTGGCTCTAACCTACCTTTCCAAACATGTCCCACTACACAAATGTTTGACTCCAACCAATCCAGTGTAAATGCCTATATGTAATAAAACTGAAAATGTTAAAACATAACATTTTTTTCTAAAGTCCTTTACAGACTCCTGGAAAGGAAAAAAGAGGGAAAAGTTCTTGATTAAATTTAGAAATTTAACTCTAATCTCTTTTCACTTGTTTGCCTCACTACTTACCTAAAATGATGCTGCTAGGGTCTACCCTTCTATTTTAAGAAAGTAATAAAAAATCAATGGAAATTCAATTCTTGGGCGGGCCAGCAGGAAAAAGGATAATAACTTGGTTATTCAATAAAGTCTAGAATGTTAACCCAGATTGTGTTTTCAGATACTGTTTCCTTGTTTAATATTTCTATGTTACCCAAAATTGTCTTGGGGCAGAGCATCATGTTTAGAGGCTATGGGTGATTATAACCATTTAGGGAAAGCTCTCCAGACTAGAAATGATCCATGTTAAATAAAATTATTTCTGGCAAACTTGAGTCTAAATTGTAGAGTATGATATCAGTACTGATGACTTCTCCATCACCTATCTTCTCACTATCTATCCAACAATGTAAAATGGTTATCGCTACCTCTACTCCAAAAGAATATTCATGCTCTTCTAGCTGCCTGGAATAACGTTCTTTTTTGCTTTCTATTTAATCAAAAAGATACTCATCTGTTGGTCCAGTTCAAAGCCTACTTATTTTTCCAAGAATCTAGAAGATCTTCTAGCCTACAAAGATATCTCTCTCCTTGAATTTCTTATAGCACTATTGACCAAGACCAAGTTGGAAAATTAAGAGTTTCAAGGAAACTGGAGAGCCCTCCCACCCCTCACATTCTCTAATGCTCTGACTCAAAATTACTTAGTCTTGATTACTTAATTACTTAATTAATTTCCTTATTTTACAAGTGAATAAATTGAAGTTCAGGGAGGTTATTACTTAATTACATATTACTTTTTATTCCTATTTAGGAAGCAGATAGAGCACCAAGCTTGGAGTCAGGAAGACTCATCTTCCTTAGTTTGAATCTGACCTCAGATACTTTGTGACCCTGGGCAAGTCACTTCACTCTGTTCACTTCAGTTTTCTCATCTTCAAATGAGTCGGAGAAGAAAATGGCAAACTATTCCAGTATCTTTATCAAGAAAACCCCAAAGGGATTCATGAAGAGTCAGACACAAATAAAAAGACTAATTGACAACAATTACTATTAAACAATGTATTTGGAAGCAGAAGATCTTGATCTCAATCTGGGTCTATGGGTTCTTTAAACCATTCCCTTGCCTTTGCTGGCCCTTAGTTTCCTCATTTTGTAAAAAGAGGTTTGAACAAGACGGCCTCTGAAGTCTCTTTCAGATTTAAAATGCAACTTCATCCATATCATCCACAGGATTTGGCACAATTTTGAGCACTAAACACATTTAAGCACTAAATAAAAACAGATAATGCTTGCTCATACATCCACAGGAAAGATGGAAACAGAAAGTTATGTTCAGGAACTACTGAATTCTGAGCTATCTCTAAAAGTACATAAGGGAGATTCCTGAATGTGGCAAAAACAAGTCATATTTCAGAAAAATTTCTTGGAAAAATTAAATTTTGAAAACAGGAAGGACCTCATTATGAAGAATGGAAGTGGAGAAGTTCTAGGTATGGGGAATGGTCAATGTGAAGGTTCACTAATAGGAATTGTTCAACTTGCTATGAAAACTTCACTAAATGTCAGTTTCTGTTCCTTTCCTCTAAATAAAGTCACTGGCATTTATTGACTCACCTCTATCATTTGTTTCTTATCCATCTGTCATTCTTTCCTCCATCATCTTTGGCAACTCATTGGTTAATTAACAAATAAATAAATGGAAAACAAACAAAAAAAAAAACCCTTCAAATAAATGTATGTACAGGAGGCGGAGGAGGGAACAGTGAGCTAGTTAGTTTGGGGGTTAAAGAGTGTTAGTTACCATTTCTGTCCTCAAAGAATTTATGCTCTAAAGTGGGCTCCTATTGGCTACAACCAGGTCCATGATATTCAAGGACTAATCATCATTTTTCATTTGAGGGTTCAAGAATCCTCAAATCCTCTGCATCTCCCCTGATCTGGTCAGAATAAGTAATATCATATGATTTAGCAAAGCATTTACTTTAAAAGAATGCAAGATTAACAATAAATTCAGGATTCTCAATCTCCATTTCCCAAAGCACATTACACATATCTGGGAAGGAGAAGAAATGGGGAAACTGGTCCCACCTCCTGCCTAGGTAACCTGAGCTGGGCTTATCCTACTACATCCTAGACATGGTAGGAGCTGAGACAGGTCAGTCTCAGAAGGATGCTCAGGGAGTGTTTGCAACCAGGAAGATATAATTTTAATCTAAGGATGTCCAGGCCTGTGTCCAGATCTATGCTCTTTACAAATATGTCATGGGCCAGAACTCTGAACTTGAAACAAAGGATTCTTACAAGGTACTAAATCAGTGGAATTGATAGAGACAATAGTTGTCTAATTTAACATGGTTCAGTATGATTGATTTAATCCTACAAGGAGATGTTATGAGCCATAACCTGAAACAAGGTACTAAGTGGAATTGAGACAATGGTTAAATCCAGTTTAGCATTGATTTAATCCTACAATAAATAATGGTTTCCTAGTGATATAATGATTGGTTTGTACTCAATGTGGAGCATATAAGCTAGAAACTCCAGCCAGGGAGATTCAGAGACATTCAGAGAGAAGGCAAAGGACTGACAGCAGGAGCTTAAGCTCTCAGAACCAAGGGGAGAAATTCAATTGGATCTTCAATCTTCCTGGTGGCTGGCCTGGACCAGTATACCTCCCCAACTAAGACCAAGGCCAGACTGGGCTCTCCAGAAATCTGCCCAGCCCCAGGAAGGAGATAATAAAAGATCTGGACTATAAGAAAGCTAACTAGGCCCCAGGAAAGGAGACAAAATTTTGAAAGAGATAATAAAGGATTTGGACTTTAATACCTGGCTGTATTTGTGGTGATTACTGAACTGAAAGGAAGACTGCCTCCAGAGACCCCAAGAAAACCTCAACAAGAGAATATTTTATTTTGGCAAGAACATTACACAAATAGGTTAAAAAAAAAATCAGTTTAACTGCTATGTGTACCAAGCACTTAAGGGACATAAAAGATATGCTCTCTATACTTTCAGGGCAGTTTTACACAATTACACAAAATTACACAATTAGGAAGGTGTTTATGAGGGGACATAATAGATTGAAGTTTTTGTAGCTCATTTTCTAGCTCAAGTGAAATCCATCTTTATATAAAAACAATAGAAACAATAGCAAATATTTATATAGCATTTTGAGATCTGCAAAGTATTTATTTTATAATTTTTGCAACATTTTATAAGTATATCACAATAGTCAAGGAAGTAGGTATTATTATTATCATCCCCCTTTTACTTGGGGAAGAAACTGAGGCAGACAGAGATTATGTGATTTGCCCAGAATATTAGAGCTATAAGTATATGTGGAATAATTTGAACTCAGCCCTTCCTGAGGCCAAGTCAGATGTTGTATCTACTGCACCACTTAGCTGCTAATTAATTCCACTAGAGTCTAATTTTAAAGGTCATCTATAATCTGGGCCTAATCATCCATTCAATCTTATGTCCCACTGCTTACCAATGGCCAGCTGGTATTCTATTCAGGCTAGATAGTAAACATCAAGTATTTACTAAGTGCTTATCATATGTCAGACATTGTACTAAATGTTAGGAAAACAGGATACAAAGAAAGACAAAAGAAAAAAATTATTCTCTGACCTCAAGGAGCACCTTGTTGGAGACAAATAATAGTTATAAATAATTAACAGAAGGAGGGTAGTACCATTAAGATAGAGCCAGGAAGACTTTTTATAGAAAGTATGATTTTATCAGGGACCTGAAGAAAATCAGCTAAATCAAGAAACAGAGAGAATTACAAGCATGGTGGATGCTTTTTTGTTTTTGTTGTTCAGTCATGTCTAATTCTTCATGACACCATTTGGCCATTTCATTCTCCAGCTCATTTTACAGATGAGGAAACTGAGGCAAACAGGATTAAGTGATTTAATCAGGATGCCTGATTTGAAGTAAAAAGGATGAGTTTTCTTGAATTCAAGTCTGGCATTGTATTCACTGACCCATCTAGTAGTTGGGAGACTATCAAGCATTCTATTAGAACACAGGCAGCATGTTACATCATCAGTCCTATGGAACCATGGTTGATCATCTCATTGATCAAAGCTCTTAAATCTTCCAAAGCTCTTTAAGTTACAATGTTGTTATTTTATATAGTATAATTAAAATAGTATATTTTTCTGGTTCTACTCATTTAACTCTGCATCTGCTCATATATTCTTCCTAATTTTCTCTGAAACTGTTTCTTGTGCCATAACTTTCAGTATATTAGTATTCCAGTTGGGCCTCAGGGTAGATGCAAATAACAGGACAAATAGAATCATAGCTGGAGAATTAGAAAGAACCTTGGATATCATCTAATTCTAGCTCAGTTGCTTTATGGAGACCCAGAAAAGTAGAATTACTTCCCTAAGGACACCCAAGGAGTGAAATCCAGTCCCATCATCAGGGAGCTTACAACCTAGTAGCTAGAGGGTTGTGAGTCACACCTAAGTAATTGTAACATAAAATAACATGTAAGTGCATAAGAGAAGTACAAGTGAGGAGCTCTGTGAGATCCAAAAGGGACAAAGCCATTTCCTTACGGGGAAAGTTTCCTGGAAGAGATGATATTCAAGTTAGACTTTAGAGTTTCTTTAAAGTACGGTGGAAGGTCATTCCAGGTACAGGGAACAATGTGACCAAGGGGTATCAGGTGGGAAGATGAGGGGAGAGGTACAGAATATGTAGCAAATAGTCCAACTGGGATGGAATGTAGGAACCCAAGGAGGTAAGTAGCAGATGAAGAAGCTGGAAAGCCAGATTATGATTCCTTACTCAATAAGGAGTCAATGGGAGTTTTTAACCAGAGGAACAGTAACACAGAATAACAGAGTAGCATTTTTAACAGTCAGTCAACAAGCTTTTTTTCCCCTATTAAGTATCTACTATATACTAATCACTAGGCTAAGTAATGGAGTTACAAAAAAAGGTAAAAGATAATTCCTAAGGAACTCACATACTAATGGGGAATATCTCTGCATAGGGTAGAAGGCATGAGTAGTGGGGAGACTTGGAAAGCCCTCCTATAGTAGGTGGAATTAAAATTTAACATGACCCCATCTAAGTATTATCGTTATCATTATTAGTATGGTTAGAATAATCATTTCATCAGTTTGGGAAAATCCAGTGAGACAATTTTTTTTTCTGCCCACACATATTGGCTTGAGTCTATAGCATATAGTTTTAATTTTCTGAGGATAAGAGGAATGTCTAGTTTTTGTTTGTACTGCTAATATGTGAAAGGCATACACATAAATAATCAGATACAATCCTAGGATCAAAAATTTATTGCTGGAAGGGACCGTAAAGATCAGTGAGTCCAACTCCTTTATTTTTTTTTTGTTCTTTTTTATTATAACTTTTTATTTAGAAGATATATGCATGGGTAATTTTTCACAATTGCAAAACCTTTTGTTCCAATTTTCCCCCTTCTTCCCCCCACCCCTCTCCCAGATGGCAGGTTGACCAATACATGTTAAATATGTTAAAGTATAAGTTAAATACAATATATGTATACATATCCAACCAGTTATTTTGCTGTACAAAAAGGATTCAACCTCTTTATTTTAAGGATGAGGAAACTGAGGCACAAACTGGGTCTTGCCTGGAGTCCCAAAGCTAGTACATATTCGAGGCACTATTTGAGTGCTAGTGAGTACAGTGTTTTATCTACTACCCCAAACTGTTGTCCGGAGAAATTTGTAAAGAGTCTGAAGAATTTATTGGGGAGAGGAGAGGAGAATTAAAGGGAGAAGACTTGACAGGAAGCCACTGTAAACAATCTAGATAGAAAAAAGGGGGAAATGGGAGAAATACTATATAGTTAGACTCAGAAAAAGGATCATGGATGAGCCAACTAGATGGCACAGTAGAGAAGTAGCTGGACTCGAAGGCTTCAGATACTTACTAATTGGGGGACCCTGTAGAAGTCACTTTTTGATATCTGCCTGGGTTTCCACATCTGCAAACGAGGGATAATAATAGCACAAAAATAACAATGCTCCCAGGATTGCTGTGAGGAACAAATGACATAATATTTGTAAAGTGTTTAGCATATAGTAGGCACTTAATAAATAAATGTTTGTTTCCTCCCATCCTAGAATTGAAAGGGATTTTAGACATCATCTATTCTAACTGCTTCATTTTGCAGATAAAGAAACTAAAGTCAAGAAATTTCTAAATCTCTGGAGGTTGAATGTATTGGAGAGACGAGGCAGAGAAGGGGAAGAGAACGCTAAAGTTTTGAACAGGGAGACTTAGTGAAGGCTGTTATAGATCCACTGGTCATTAGAATTTAGAGACTAACTAGTGCAACCTTTCTTTCTTTCTTTTTTTTTTTTTTTTGGAGGAGGAAAACTGAGGTTCCCAAAGGGAAAACCGCTGCCTAAACACCACAACACAGCTAATTAGTGGCAGGATCAGATCTAAAATGAAGACCGCCAAATTCCTTTTCCAGGGAAGGATTCTTTCCACTACACCCTGCTGCTGATGCTTCTGCCAGGTTTAGTCATTTATGCCACAGTCTGTCCATAGACTATCTTAACTTCCTATCATATCCAGCCATCCCATTTCATCCCACCCCTGAGAGCTCCTGCTTCCCTTTGGTTTAAAATATCTATTTGGCCTGCTGTTACAGAGAGCAAGTCTTTATCCAAGCCAGGGTAAAACTGAATGAACTTAGCCAACTCCCTTTTTTACCAATCCCTTTCCAAAGGCCAATGATACAAACATATTCCACATTCCAGCATTCTTTCATGACCCCGTTCCAAGGAAGTGGTAAGATTTCCCTAAAATTCTTTCCAGACTATTTACTCCCCATGTATTTACTAAGCACCTCCAATGTGTAAGGTATTTTAAAAAGTGTAAGAGACAGGGTTCTACCCTTTTTAACCAGCTACTGAGCCAAGAAGGTCAACTGTTTTAACGTGCAAGACAAGATATTGAAGGAATTGAACTGAAGTGGGTGGTATTGTCACATAGCTAATAAGGAATATTCATCTTTCTGAGTTCAAATCTGACCTTAGACACTTATCAACTGTGTGGCCTGGGCAAGTCAATTAACCTGTTTGCCTCAGTTTCTCATCTATAAAATAAGCTGGAAAAGAAAATGGCAAACTGGTACATTATCTTTGCCAAGCAAATTCCAAAATGAGATCACAGAGAGTTGGACACAACTGAATCATAACAATGGGAATAGAGAGAGAAGGTTGCTTGAGGAAAGGTATGATATCAGTAAGGTAGAACTGTTTTGAGAAGAAGGTAGAGGGAAGAGTCTTTAATGCAGCTTATGCTTAGACAGGAAGGGTCATAAGTCAAAGACAATCTGTTTATAAAGTCAAAGAGAGAAGAACAGCTGGCCATCTCAAAAAGGAAAAGTGGTCATACTAAGAAAGTCATCTACTATCATCATCAGCAGACCCTGAAGACAAAAATTCTATCCATTTTGATAAGAGAAAATACCATCAACTCTATATAGAAAGGCTTTAGGAAGCAAAGGGAACAGGGTCTGGGGAATTCAGAGAATGGGATGGGGTGGAGGAAAGGGAGCTCAAAAAGAGGATCAGTTTGGTCTGATCTAAGACAAACAAAGATGGGCTGTTCTCTCCCCCAGTCCCTGAGTTGTTTATCTGCAAACAAGATTGCTTTCATTGGCCATCTGCCATGCTGCTGCCTTCTAGCCAACAGAAGCTGATCTGTGTGACTAAACTGCTCTTTCCATCCCCCACCCAGCTTGTCCCCTATCTCTGGCCACCACCAGAATGATAATGGGATAGGGGGAGGCACCAGGGAAAAAAACTCTCTTCTTTCTTTATCTCTACAAAAGACATGAATGTACATATTAAATCAGGTTTAAGTTACTATTAAAGGCATCGTGGTGGATGGCGAGACAGGGCAGCACCCCCTCCCCAGTTTCTTGACTTTGATGACCAAAGGGAATATTCTGATTCTGTTGGATACCATTGAATGGATAGCATATAGTTAGTGTCTAATAAATACTTGGTGACTTGGCCTGATTATTATTAAGCTCAGAGACACTAAGACTTCTTTAATGAGATCCAGAGTCATTCAAAAGGATCAGTAATCCAGAGAAGAAAGATCAAGTAGATGAAGAATGCATGTCACCCAGAATATTATATATACCTTTGGTTGGGTTTGTCTGGTTTAGTTAGGTTAGTTAGTTGGGACTGAGTTAGTCAATTAGTATGCATGTCATCTTCAGCTGGAAAATATGGATAAGAATTAGGCAAAGAAAAAATAAGAGGAAGACATTCTTCTGAATTATATTTGAGAAATTGTCCAGTGTTTCAACCTAAGATTATCACTGAAATTAAAATCCACTTTAAAAAAAATACCAATGTTACCTTGATGTTCTATATAGCATTAAATCATAAAATAAATAAATAAAATAAAAATTACAGATTACCCCAAAGGTTAACAGTATGATGCATAGAGAGTATAAATAGTCTGCAGCATGTTACCTATGCTAAAAAGTACAGATAATGGCCTGAAAGATATCATCCATAGTCTACATAAATGGAAAAGGAAATTAGCAAGTTAGGTAGTAAGAATATCATGATATCACCAGCCTATGTTGCATTGGTGTGTCCCAAATACCAAATCCACTATAGGGAAGCCTCCAGCACTTCAGACAGATTTGCTAAAGAGAATTTGTGAGAAAGTATAGGTAAAGGCTTTATAGATCTGTATAAGTTTTATTCTTCACAGATGGGGATGGGAAGGAGTTGGGAATACCTCTTCAAGGTCATGGAATTATAAAAGCATCAAATACATATCAGATTCTGCTCTTTAAATTTAAATTTTAAAAAATATTGAGATACTTTGTCTTAACATAAGAGATCCTTTCTACAAATGCTTAACTAAATCCCCCTGCAAAAAAGAAAGAATATCTCCTTTATCTTTGACAGAATAGTTCTAACAATGACCTTTGAGTTTCACCAGAATTCTTTTCATTTTAATGCTGCTTACATTTATGTTATTGTAGACTTTGCAAATATTGCTTTTTTAGCCCGGTTTTCTTTACTGTATATCAACTTCATTCAAGTGTTTTCATATTTCTTTACATATTTCTATGAATTCCTCATATTTATTGTTTGTAAAAGTCCCCCAAACATTCCATTACATTCATATGTATGGCTTGTTCAGTCACTCTCCAACCACTGGACACATATTTTGTTTCTAGCTCTTTGTTATTGCAAATAACTTACTGCCTTCCCCACTCCCATTCCGTTCCCCTCAGTCTCACCCTCAGCAATCCTGTTCCAAAGAGCTGTTTCTAGAAGAGCACAGTCTACCCTGTCCCCCCACCCCACCCCACTTCCCACCTCCACTTCCAGAAAGCTAAAACTAGGAATGTTTCTATCTGAGGCAAGTATCACAAATCAAACTTTAGAGCTAATGGCACAAAAATAGATTCTCATTTTGTGGGAGAGAAACAGAGGTTCCAAATCACTAATTTGGAACAAACTAGCTTCTGGGGAGGGAATAAGCATTTATTAAACACCTACTCAGTGCTAGGCCCTATGTTAAGTGCTTTACATATAATCTCTTGTAATCATCCCAACAGCCCTGGGATATAGGCGCTGTTAGGATCCCCATTTTACAGTTAAGAAAATGAAGGCAAACAGAAGTTGAGCCAGGGTCACTCAGTAAGTATCTAAGGCCAGATTTTAACTCAGGTCTTTCTGTTTTCAAGTCCAGCACTTCCCTTTTTACTGTGCCATCTAGAGCAGTAGCTAGAAGAATGGAGGAAGGTGCTCATGTTATTTGGACACCTGGTAGTTTCCTATTTTAATAAATTATCCTTGCTAAATGGGTGCTCTTTTATTTCTCTACCGCAAAAGAAATACAATGGTCTCCTCTAAACTTGTCACTTGCTAAATTCATCACACTGGGATTAAATTCTTGTCATATCACCTTAGTTAAGAATCTGAATTCAGTTCAACAGATTGAAGGGTTTGTGATTATCCAGACCCAGAAGATGGCCACCATTAATCCAGGGAAACTATTTTCTAAGGTGCCTTGCAAAGTTAGCGTCTTGGATCAACTTTTGAGTTATATAGCTTGGGTACCAAAGTTCCTTGGTCATTTAAACTTAAGCTAATTAGAAGATGGTCAAGAAAAGTCAGGGACTCACTTAAATTGTACTAAATTCCCCTCCAAACTACTTTAATAATGCCTCAAAACAAATTGTGAAGTTGCAGAACTTACAAAAAGATGGGTAAAATAATTTTCCAATCCAAGACAAAGTAAACAGTTGGCAAGAAAGGTCTATTGCTCTGTGGTGAAAGTGTAATTCAGTTCAGTGAAGGCAGTGGCTCAGAAAGACAGTAGCAAGCTTTGAGGTCAAATGAATGAAGAGCAGCAGATTCCAGAACTCTCAGCCCATAGATAGTAAAGGGATTACTAAACAACTGGTCAAAAGAAGATTACAAAGATACTTGGCTAGTAGTGAGTGCAAGACTTTGTTGTAGTACCCATACAAGAATCCAGATCACAGTCCTGGGTTGCAATCCTAGACAAAGAGGAATATTAGTCTCACAGTCTCAGGACAGAAAAGAATACTTGGAATCCATCACAGACCAGAGCATAGTACAGGGGAGTAGTAAACACATCTCTCCTTAGATCACATCACTTTGGAATAGCTGAAAATTTACAGACCTCCAAAACCAGTTCTAAACACAGTAGCATAAAAAACCTGAAGCTTGGTACAATTATCCCTCCATCCCAGGAGCAGAGTCCAACTTTAACAGGAAATTAAAAATCAAGAATTAAGCTGGAAAATGATGAATCAACAGAAAAAGAACCTGACCATAGGACATTACTATGGTAACAGGGGACATCAAAATACAAACTCAGAAGAAAACCACAAAGTCAAAACTACTGTATATAAAGCCTTGAAGAAAAATGTGAATTGATCTTGGGTTTAAAAAGAATTCCTGGAAGAGCTCAAAAACAGTTTCTTAAATCAAATAAGAGGGATAGAGGAAAAGTTGAGAAAAGAAATGGCAATGATCCAAAAAAAGTATGAAAAAAGCATCAACAGCTTGATAAAGGAGGCAAACACACACACACACACACACACACACACACACACACACACACACGTGCACATACTGAGAAAAATAACACTTTAAAACCAAAATAGACTGGATAATTAGAGGTGATATCAGGTATAATTCTCCAGTCATATAGCTCTCCAGCTAATTAGTATCAGCAGCAGAGTCTTCTAGGTAATCAGGACAAACCACAGATCCTAATTAGTTAGAATTAGAGTTAGAAAGAACCTTAAGAGATTATTACAACATGACCCAAACTATAAGTAGTTCAAGTTCTACACAACTAGAATTCAAGTTCAGGTCCTCTAACTCCAAATATGTTGAACTTCCTACTATTCTATCCTGCCTTGGCTCTATCAGTGTGTTAAGGAAAATGGAAATGCTTTCCTCTTCTCTAAGATCACTCCCATTGAAAGCTGAAATGCCATTAGCCCTTAATTCCCCTAGACTAAGTATTATCCCTATCCTCTTCTAAAATATAGTTATTCTTGGAAGGGGTGACATAGTAAGTTTTCAGCAGTTCAATATGAATGAGCTTATCAAAATTTGCCCCTGTACGGAGCCCAGCAGATAGTAACACCATCACGTTCTGATTGGATGGAAATATTTGCAACATGCCTTGTAGGCAGCTTATTCTGAGATTATTATTTTTTTAATCATCATTTGAATTTTTCATTTTCAGTTGTTGTTCAGTGAGGCTATTTTGAGCAACGGGTCAAGCTGAGGTGATGTCCTCTACTGATTCAAGAGCTCATCGATTTTTTTTTTTCTTTTGCATTTTTTCTCTAGGTTGTAATTGATAGCTAAAAAATATTTTCTTCCTCATTGAAACTCTTACTGATGGGACCAGATGTTTTACCCTAACTGTTGTAATGTTGTGTGTCAAACTGCCTTTGGAATTTATTTTGGAATTACTGTTAAAAAGTTAGGGGCATGGGGTGGAGTGTAGGGAAGGAATCATGAAGACAAACTTTTCCAGCTTCATTCACAGTGTTGCCAAAGGTCAGTCCTGGTGAACATGTACACACTCTGCTTTGGAGAGGTGGACCCTCTTTTGTGCAAAATTGCATATTAAAGTAGAAGAAGAGCTGGACTTGGAATCACAAGGACCCTAGGTTCAAATCCTGAGTCAAACTCTAGTCATCATCTCCTTGAGTTTTAGTTTTATATCCATGAAATAATAACATTTATACTACAACTACACTACACAATAAGCATTTATTAAGTACTTTGTACCAGGTACGGGGAACACAAAAAAAGACAAAAATCAAAATGGCCCCTGCTCTCAAGGAGCTCACAATTTAATGAGGAAGACAATGTGTAAACTATGAATATGAGATGGTATACAAATTTGAGTTGGACAGCTTCATCTGGGATCATAATGAGTGGGAAAGGGTGGAAAAGAGATCAATTACCTGCCCTCACAAATCAGGTAGATCCCCTACTAACTTCGAGGGACCAAGAATGGGAAGGGTAACCTGGGTCCCTTTCCAGTAGCCATCCATAAAGAAGCCCTATCAGTGGCTGAGCTGTTCATGGATCTTGAGTGGAGAAGAATTCATCTCTACTCCTATAATTTCAAGATGAGTTAGACAAATGGGGACTTTATAAGCAGGGCCAATCCTAAGAAAATTAGGTGGTCTTCAGTCCCATTCTATCCTTCCCACCACTGACCACAGCCTCCTCCAGCATCTTCTCCTCTTTTCTTCCTGGAAGACAAAAATTGTTCTCTTGGAATTCAATGAAATAAACTGGCATTTAAGCATTAAGCAATGAAAATGTACAAGGTGCTTTATGTCACCCAGAACTTCAGAAAGAGATGTAATAATTTTGATCTCTTATATCTTATATCTTATATCTCTTATAACTTAATGGGGGAGGGGGGAGGAAAGGAAAGAGGACTATATTGTTTCACCTCTGGACTTCAGTTTCCCAATCTATGAAACTAAGGGGGTGAATTAGATTTCTCTTTGAAGTCCTTCTAATTCTGGTTCCTCTATCCTATGAGTATATATTCAGGACATATACTGGAAGAAAGAGTATAATAAAGACAAAGGACTATGATAAAGAGATATATGAGGAAAGAATGATTACTTTCACCTGGTACAATGGGGTAATAGTAAATATTTAACAACTGGCTCTCCAAAACATACACATAGGATACATTTTTTTTTTTAAGGTGATCAGGGTTAAATAACTTTCCCATGGTCACAGAGTAAGTTTCTGTGTCCAGATCTGAACTCAAATCCTTGTGACCTCAGGATCTAGAATCTATGCAATGGATAAAGCACAGGAATTGGTGGTCTATCCATTGCACCACCTACCCGCTTCCTTCAAAATGTACATAGGACACACTTTGACATTTAATCTGCCTTACCACTTTAAGTCTAGACAACTTTAAAATGATAAATCAAGCCCTGGGTTATAGCATCGCTGACTTCTGAGGTATAAATTCTTACAGTGAAAGCTTACCAGGTGGCTATCAGTAGTTAAAGCAAGCCAGCTCTAGCACACTACTGGAAGCAGGTCAAGGAAGACTTCATGGATAAGTTTTAACACTTAAAATATGCCTTGAAAGAAGGAAGGAACATCAATGGACCAAGATTGGAGGTGAAAATCTATTTTGGACATGAGAAAAGTCGTAAGAATAGAGCTGGTTACATGAGAACAGAACTGAGAATAGACTCTTAAGTAGTCTGAGAGTATTTCATTAGCTAGAAAAGAGAAAATGAAGGGAAGCAGTACAAAAAAGGACTGAAGTTAGACTTTATTTCATGGACACTAGGGAGTCAATGTAGACTTTTGAAGAGAGAAATCATTTCCAAATGCCTGCTGAAAAATCCTCTTCTACCCCCCAAAACATGCTCCTCCCCTCTGCTAACTTCCTAACTTCTTAGAAATCCTATATCTTATTCACTCAGAATATCAAAAACTGAGTCATCTTTGACACATGCAAACAGTTAACTAATATCTTTATTCTATCATTCATATATGTATGCCTTTTTACAACCTGCTTTCCCCTCCTTCCCTTTTATCTGGACTATTTGAATAGATTCCTAAGTATGCCCACAGTTTCTGTTCTTCCCAATCTATTTTCCACATTGCTACTTCTGTATTATTTCTAATGTATTCTTCTAATAGTGTCACTCTTCTCTTCAAAAGCCTACATTGACCCCTTAGTGCCCAGGAAATAAAGTCTAAACTTCAGCCATTTCTTGGAAGAGAGAAAAATCTCATAGTCCAAATAGCTGAAATTCTGGGAATTAAAGAAAGGAAGGCTTTGGGGACTATTTCCTAAAAATAGGCCTCAAATAAATCAAGCCATGCTGGTGAACTGAAAAGCTTTACTCTCTTCTCTCTGCTTTCACATACATATATTAACAAATAATGTGATTTTAAATCAATCCAATGAATATCAAGAATAATGTTAAAGGGAGAGAGGAATAAATCATGGTTTCTAGGACACTTTTTATTTCTATTCCAGCAAATAAAATATGGATTTAAAAAAAATGGAATGCCAGAGCTGGAGCTGTTAAGGGACCCTCATTTAATTGATTCTCTTCATTTTTTTGTACTTTTTTTCTTGAACATTAAAAAAAATCAACTGACTAACTAAAAACCTATCTTCCACATATACCAGTAGATCACAGAAAACTGTACTTGAAGCAGCAAATCTCTGCTGTGCACAGCTCACTTTTCTTTTAAAGTATATAATAAGTTAATTCTGTAACTTTTAAAGCTATCTTGCTTGTCTATAGTTCTTTTTAGTCTTCTGTTCTCTTCTCTGCATTTCATAAACATCTTTCAGCATATCTCTTTTCTTTTCTTTTTTCCCAGTAAATTTATTTATTTTTAATACACATTGTTTTATGAATCATGTTGGGAGAGAAAAATCAGAGCAAAAGGGAAAAACCATGGGAGAGGAAAAAAAAAAGAAAAAAGAAGTGAACATAGCATGTCTTGATTTACATTCAGTCTCCTTAGATCTTTTTCTGGATGCAGATGGCATTTTCTGTCTAAAGTCTATTGTGATTGCTTTGCATCACTGAACCTCTGAAAAGAACCAAGTCTTTCATAGCTGATCATCACACATTGTTGCTGTTATTGGGTACAATGTATTCCTGGTTCTACTTGTTTTACTCAGATCAGTTCATGTAAATCTTTCCAGGTCTAAGATCAGCTTGTTCATCATTTTTTATAAAACAATAATATTCTATTGTCTTCGTATACCATAACTTATTCAGCCATTCCTCAATTGATGGGCATCTACTCATTTTCCAATTCTTTGCTACCACAAAAACAGCTGCTACAAATACTTTCGTACATATGGGTTCTTTCCCCTCCTTTATGATTTCCTTGGGATACAGACCCAATTGCTAGGTCAAAGGATATGCACAGTAGCATAGATGTTTTATTTCTTTTCTTCTTCTTTCTCTTCTTCTCTCCCTCCTTTTCCTTTTTTCCTCCCTCCCTCCCTCCTTCTCTTCCGTCTTTCTTTCCTTCCTGGTAACTTTATCCCTAGCTCTACCACATGGTTCACATGTCAAACCATGGATTATAACAGATGGAGAAGTTTTGAATGCTTATGGATAACTTCACTTACCTTGGGAGTATACTTTCCAGGGATGTACACACTGATGATGAGATGGACATATCATTACCCGAGCTAGATCAGTGTTTGGGGGCCTTCAAAGGAAAGTGTGGGAGAGTAGCGGTATTAAACTGCCTACCAAACTGAAAATCTACAGAGGTGTCTTGCTTACTACATTGTTGTATGTCTGTGAAACCTGGACAGTATACCAGCATTATGCCAGGAAACGGAACTGTTTCCATTAGAATTGTCTTAGGAAGACTCTGAAGACTATGTGGTAGGAGAAGGTACCAGACACTGAGCTCATTTCTCTAACTAACCAGTCACGCATTCAAACTCTACTGCAGAGAGTGTAATTCTCAAGCTGGCTACATTGTTCAAATGCCAAACATACAGTTGCCAAAAAGACTATTTTGTGAAGATCTCACATAAGGCAAGAGCTCACAAGGTGGCCAGAAAAAAAATTAATATGAGGACACTCTCAAGGTCTCTCTTAAGAACTTGAGAACTGATTGTATGGCCCAGGACCTCCCAGCATGGCGGGCCCTCATCAGAGAAGTGCTGTGCTCTATGAGCAAAGCAGAATTGAAGAAGCCCAGAAGAAATATGAGATGTAAAAAGTTAGGGAGTCTGTCCCAAATCTTCATATGGAATATTTTTGCCCAACCTGTGGCAGAGCATCTGAGCTTATATTGTTGAATCAGCCACAGTCAGGCATACTATACTCGATTCTCACATAGTGATATCATTTTGGTCTTCTTCAAGAACAAAAGGCAACAGCCAATCCCCAGCTCCACTCTCCTTAACACCCCCCCTCCCCCCCACACACACCCTGTTTAATAGGTGTGAGACTCAGACAAATAAATTTTCATGATCAAAAAAACCAGTTTATGGCAGAATAAAGAACAGAACCAGGTGTCTTGTATCCTTAAGTTTTTGTTGTCATCTGTTTTTTGCTGTATCAAATACTGAAAAGTGTAGTTATTATAGGTTCAAGGTCTGGGTTTCTGGGAGGACTACAAGGTAGATCCACCTTCAGTCATTCAACAAGCATTTATTAATCACTCTGTGCTAGGTATGGTGCTAAACATTAAGAACATGTTCTTGCTCTCAGGGAGCTCACATTCTTATAGAGGATCCAAAATGCAAATAGCTATGTGTGTACACGCTTGACATTTATATGATCGATACATGACATTTGCATGGTATTTGCCAAGCATTCTACATTGATAGCTATTTGCAAGTTGCATCCCCATTAGAATATGAACTCTTTGAGGGCAGGGGGAGATTAGGGCTGCCTCTGTAGATATGGGAATCACCTGCATGGAAATGACAATTAAGCCCCTGGTTGCTAATGAGATCAATAAGTAAAATAGTATAAAGCAGAAGTGTCAAACTCCCTACCTAAGGGAAGAATGTAACTCACAGCACACTTAGGTGAAGTCCAAAACGGATTAGAATGTATTGGGGAAAATATTTAGCAAAATAAATAAAAATACATTAACATAGGTAATACTACTAGTCTAGAGAGAAAAGAGAGGAGATCCCAAAACAGGTCTTTGGAGGGCACCTGTGGTTGGTGGGTTTAACTGGAAGAAGATCCAGCAAAAGAGACTGAGAAAAAATGGTCTGATAGATTGGAGAAGAAAGAAACAGAGGAGTGTTCTGACATGGCCTAGACATGGCCTCAGAAAGAATTGAGTTGGGGGTGAGGGTGAAGAAGCTAGAGATGAGAACAAAACACAGTCAGGGGGTTGTAAGGATTAGGAAAAGATAAATTATAGTGATCAGATAAAGGAGTTTTGGCTATACAGCTGGGATTGAATCTTTCAAATATTCACAGAAGAAGGATTATGTACCCAGAGATTTCCACTGGGAGACCAATCACATCAGACACTATCATCAACCAATGGGGATCCCTAGACTAGTCTAGCCTCTTCATGGTACAGATGAGGAAACTGAGGCACCAGAGAAGCCAGGTAATCATAATAATATATAGCACTTACTCTATACCAGGCACCATACTAAGCACTTCACAAATATTATCTCATTTGTAACTCAGAAATGCTCTGGGAGGGAAGGTACTGTTATTATCCCCATTTTACAGATGAAGAAACTCAGGTAAACAGAAGTTGCCTAAGTAAGGTCACACAGCTGAGGTCTTCCTAACTTCAGGTCCTGTGATTGTCTGGCCTTCTTTCAATTATAGGTTACACAGAGAAGTCCCTGCCTTCAGAAATCAAGAACATTTCTGGGACCATTGCTAAGGTACCTATTTCCTTGGTTTCTCATCATCCTTCCATTGTCCCTCTAAGTTTCTTTCTGCCTCGCGAACACCCCCAAAATACAAAAGAAGAGATCTTTTGTCCCATGAGCTTTTATTTCAAAAACTAATTATGATACTCAGAAAAAACACTGTCCTCCTCCTTATTCTCCCCACTAAAGACTAAACAATCTGATCAACATGGGGGAAGGGATTCAGTATTTCTGTGTTGGACAAACTGGCTCAGACATTTTTGTCCCATGCAAAGCAGGTCTACAAAGGAAGCTGGAGTGAGGGACACATAAGCAAAGTTAGCCAGAGGCTTTATCTCTGAAAGTCAAACTTGACAAAAGATCATTTGGGCCCATACAAATAGTTACCCTCAGCCCTCCCATTCAGGACTTGCCACCAGGGAGAAAAAGGCCACCCAGCAAGCCCAGGGACACCTAGGAGGGTCCAGACCCTGACATAGCCTCTGCAAATGATCTGCCCTCTTCAGCTGATTTAATTTTTTCTCTCTGGGGTTTGGGGAAAATTGTCATGTGTTCAAGTCTCTCCCTAATTTCCACCACTCAAAACAAATTCCCTTCTCTCTGAAAATCAAGCATCCTAGAACAGTGGAGAGGGTGTGGTATGGACAGTGTGGACTATAACTCAGACGTAGGGCTCCTCTGGGGGCTCCCAGTGAGCTCTGGGCCAGAGGGGTATTCAGACAAGATGGGGACAAGAAGCAGACAGAGCTCTCCTAGGCACCACAATCCCCCCCGCACACACACACTCCTTTCCCTTCCCATCCCCTCAGCCCACCCCCACTGCTGTATCTGAGCCACGAAGAATCCAAAGTCTATGGGGACCCAGCTTCGCCTGATTTGGCCCAGTCAGGCCCTCTGCTAGCAATGAAGCTTTGGGGCAGGGCTTCTATGACCTCACTGCAATAGTGTCCTGCAACCGGGCCAGGAGGAGGAGAAAACAAACACTGAAAAGCTCCCCCCAGCCCCCACCCCCAGAAATCCCAGCTGCCGGCAGAAGGAGGCCCAGCCGGCTCCAGGCTCCAGTCTCTAGGCTGGGTCTGGGCACCAAGCCCAGCTCAGGAGGCCTGAACAGAATTTAAAAGCATCCAATTTCCCCCTGGAATTCCAAGGATTGCTCAACATTCCTTTGCCCCCCAGGGTTCCAGTTTGGCAAGAGATGCTAGGGGGCTGGGAACTCAGAGGCTATGGGGGCTGCCATCTGGGCCAAGGGTTATCAGGGAACAGCCCCCTCCCCGGTCACTTCTTTTGGTCTACAAAAGGACAGGAGGGGGAGCAGGAGAAGGGAGTGACAACCTGCTGGTCAGAGTCATAGAGCAGGGTCCCTAGGGATGGGGGAGGAGGGATTGACAATCCAGTGACCAGCAGGGTGATAGACCAGGACTTGACTGATCCAGTGGGTGGGCTTGCAGGGAATGGGGGAAGGGAACAAGAAAAGACTTTGGTGTTCCCATAGTAACCAGAGCTGGGTTTGAAAAGGGAGTAGAGGGCTTCTCTCTTTAAGAAATGATTAATTGTAAACCTGAGTAAATCACTTATACCTTTCTGAGCCAGTTACCTCATATTTAAAATTGGAGCAATAGTATTTTCACTTCCTACCTTCTGCAGACTTGTTATTAAATTTAAAAAAAAAAAAAAAAAAAAAAAAAGAGCTGTAACCTGGGTTTAAATCCCAGCTCTTTCCCTTATAATTTGTATGATTCCGAGCAAACCCCTGTCTCCAGGCCTCAGTTCTCCCAACTGCAAAATGAAAAGGTTAAAGCCGTAAGCCTCTGAAGTTTCCCTTAGCTATCACTTTCTTTCGTCCCAGTGATCTCCCACTCCTACAGGCAGGTCCCAGGATTTAGTATCTAGACTCCTGGGCTCAATTCCCAAACTCTGTCTGAGATCTGGGTCATGTCACCACAGGCACTCTGTCTTTCCATTTCTATTACAATAAAAACTCATTAAAATGAGATTAGGCAGCCAGCTAGATAACATACACACATTGAGTGTCAATTCTCAAGTGTCCATCCTTATGGGCTATCTTCAGTGACTTCCTCCTACCTAGGAACCAGCTGGGTCTTATCCACAGTAGAGTTGATTTAAGGGGCCCACAGTTTCAGATACAAGGGTTATGTGTACAGGATTGTATTTATGTATATCTGGGTATGTCTCTGGGTACCAAGTAGAAAAAACATTTGGACTGTGATGAAACTGTTTCTCATTCTCTTCTTGTCCAGAGATGTTATCTGCACTAATATCATTGTATTGTAATGAAATACTGTAAATTTATAACATGACTTTTGGCCAACCTCCTTGATGGGGGAATGAGTCATCAGCCTTTGAAGGTAGAGCAGATGAACTAAGTCCACCAGGTGAAGTAAGAAGGGTTGGAAATTTTGAATCCACAGGAAAAAAAAAAAAAAAAAAAACATCCAGAAGGCTTAATCATTAAACCTAGCCATTAACCAAGAGAACTGGTAAGTGGCGCAGCTGATGAAGTCAGAAGGGCCAGGAGTCTTGAAGCCTCCAAAGGAGTCATACAGAAGTAACTCAGTTATTAAAGCCTCAGACCTAGGTAAGGCTAAACCTAGTGACGGAGCAGCTTGGGATCTTAGTCAAAAATCTTAGGTTAAACTTCCTGCTCTGCTTCCTGCCAGTGAGTACTACCTTTGATACTAAGCAAATTTCTCCCACTCTTTGGGTCCTTTCCAATTCCATATTGGTGAACAAAACACTTCATCTCTTGGCTCCCAGCATTCTCTCCCGTTTCCTCCGTGTTTGGAATGCTGTACCCCCTTTCCTCTGCCTACTGACCTCCCCCAGCTGTCTTTAAATCCCAATGAAAATCTCATCTTTAACCAGAAACTTTTTCTAACCCTTCTGGATTTGGGTGCTTTCCCTTTGTTAATTATTTCCTATTTATCCTGTATATATTGTTTTATATATATTTGTTTGCACATTGTCTTCCCCATTAAATCTTCGAGGACAGGAACTGTCTTTTGCCTCTTTTTGAATCACTGTCACTTCACACAGTGCCTAATACATAATGGGAACTTAGAATATATTTACTAATTGATTGGTTATCCTAATATAAACTTTGATGTATTTAGAAAGTAAGTTTGCCTAGACTTTGTTAGAGAGAGATCGAGTGGGGGAAAGTCTTTATAGAAGTAGAGTAGTATTAACTGAAGAAGCTAGCTTTGTAAATATAAAAATTTCAGATCCTCTGTGTAAATTTATTTTATTTAGTTTGTTGTTAAGTTGTATCCGATGCTCTGTGACCCCATTTGGAGGCTTTCTTGGCAAAGATGCTAGAGTAGTTTGCCTTTTTCTGCTCCAATTCATTTTACAGATAAGGATATTGAAGAAACAGGGTTAAGGGGCTTGCCCAGGATCACACAGTTAGTTAGTAAGTATCTATGAGTCTTCCTGATTCCAAGCCTAGTATTCTATCCACTGTGTCATCTAAGTGCCTCAATTTGATTTCATCTTTCTCCTTTAATCATCTGTGTAAAGGGGTTTCTTTATATCAGGTTCACAGCACTCTCAGTTCCTCAGTTAACAGGAAAAACACTTTGTAAACTTTAAATGACTAAATTAATGCTAATTATTATCATAAAAAATCAATGGTTAGTGAGACTTACAAAAGGAAGAAGAAATCCTTTGGGGAAGGAGCTTTAGGGTTAAGCTGTTATGAGGAAAATGGGACTGTTAGTTGGACCCAGTCAACCAGTAGTATTTCTGATTCTGTAATGAACCTCCCAGTGGGGTTTATTCTCACAGAAACATTGTTTAGAGAAAATATATGCTCCTATTCCACCCCTTTCCTCCCCTCCCCCTCCCCCCTGTCCTCTATTAGGCATATGATAAAAATGCTTTCCTCCTTGAAGTCAGCCAACAAATATTTGTTGAGTACATAATGGCTGAGCCCTATGGAAAATTTAAAGGGGCCACATGGTGGAGTGGGAAGTATACTAGACCTAAAGGTAGATCTTTCTGGCCTCCATTTCTTTATCTATAAAATGAGAGGTTTGAAGCAAATAATATTGAAAGTTCTTTGTGGTTCTAAATTCTACCAATAAAAAGCATAAGAAAAGTTCTTTGTTCTCAAGAAGGTTTTGCTCTTGTCAGGGTGATGTATTGCCACATGAGGAAAATAACTGGCAGTCTCTGGCAAGTGCTCAATGAGTGACATGATTTTGTAGATACATTCAAGAGAAATCAGTCACTAGGGGTTCAGATGCACAGGAAAGAATTCCATTAAAATCCAAGCAAATGATTCATTCTTGACAACTTCAGTAGTAGGGGAAGGAAAGGGGCAGATGAGTAAACAGAATCAGATACTGTTTTGAATGAGAATTTTTTAAAATTCATACTTTTCTTAATATTCTTCCCTTTTAAAGTTTCCATCCGTAGGATATCTATCTTTTCTCTGAATGTTTTGAAACTTCTGAAGTCCAGGGTGCACATCTGAATGTTATATCCAATGTTATATCCCTTTACTATTATAAACTCTCAGAAGACTTGATGATTTTCCTCCAAGATTCTCTCTAACCACCTCTTTGCCAGCCATTCCTTCTTTGTTGGCTAGAATTAAGTCCAGAATCACCCAAATCCAAGTCATCCTTGTTGAATCTTTAATCTTGATTTTGTTTTTCTTAGAGTATTTCCAGTGGAATGCACAGATATACTGCCTTTGGATAATTAAACTGCAAGTAATAGAATTTTTCATGGTATTATTGTGGATGAGATGAGGAAATGCATGCTGAAATATAGTAAATATTAAATGGATTTGTTTATTGTTTGTTTTGTTTTGTTTTTCTCAATCATATTTTATTTTTTCTATTTCACGTAAAGATAGTTTTCAACACTCATTTTTTGTAAGATTTTGAGTTCCAAATTTTAAAAGTGGATTTGTTTTTTATTAATAATTCCCCCCAAAGTGCTGATCAATGGAAAAATATCAGTCTGGAGTAAGATTTCTAGTTTTATGCCATAGTGCTCAGGTCTGGGTCCTCTTCCATTTAATATTTTTTTGATCACTTAATTAGATATTGTGACTGAAAAGGCCATGCCCAACAAATTTCCAGGTAACACAAAATTAAGAGAGATAGCTAGTAGAACAAGTGACAAAATTAATGTTGAAATTTTAGAATAAGATATAATAGAGATAAATATAGCATCCTGCATTCAAGTTCCTAAATTCTGTTTCCCACACACAAGATGGATGGATATTTTTCATACTAAAAATATCTAGAAGTCTTAGTCAATTCTATACAAACCAGAGAGAGAAGCAGAGAGATGTAGAGAGAGAAAGAGAAAGACACAGAGAGAATTTCATATTTGTATAGAATTGACTAAGAATTTGAATTTCATATACACAGCAAAACAAAAATTAGGAATGTATTTAAAAATATAAATCTCCATTTCATGCTACTTTTTAAAAACAAATCTAAAATAATTCCATATACTACTTTCAAAACAGTTCTGCTTATCTGTGCTTCTTTCTGACTTTCCTTTTGTTCCCTTGTGTATATTTAAAAGAAATTTTTCAATGATTGTCTTTTGTGCATCAATGTTGCTGACTATCCCTTCCCCTAATTACCCAATATATTTATATTATAGTTTGTGGTATTCTTGGGGCTGATCTACCTCCTCATTTCTTCAGTTAGCATGCTGCAACCATTATAAAGAAAAGCAGAAATTCATAATCTAAGAGAGGTGTGCATCAGTTTTGAGAATGACTGAACAAATTGGGGCATATGAATATAAATATATTTATAGTGGTTGCATTTTAATAACAAGAGACATGTACAAGGGAGTGGTGTGTAGGGAGCACTTTGATCTAGAATATTACAACAATCATGAATAGTTCCAACTTATTATCCCCAAACCAGGCTGTTACATCTGCACTTCAGGGCTCTAGAGAGGCTCTAGAGTACCCTGAGTAGTATGGAGTATTTCATGTCTATTGCCACTGACTCCGGTTCCCACCCCTACGGGATCTCTCTTCTCAGATCAAATTCAAATATATGTCTACCTCTGTTGTATGTTTTTTGTTTAAGTCACCTTTGGCTGCCCTCAGGGGCAAAAACTATTCATAGGCATAATAATTCAGTCAGCAAGCATTTATGAAGAACCAGTAGGTTCCCTGTAGCGGGCACAGGGATAGATGCTGATAAAACAAGGATAAAAGGAAAATAGTTTCTGAGCTTGAGGAACATAATAATAATACCACAAAACTAGTCCCTCTTCTGTCCAGTACCTGAAGGACTACAATATCAAAATTATATCTACACACACACACACACACACACACACACACACACACCTTTAAATGTTGCTAATTTAAGTGCATGGTTTTGGTTCACAAAGGCCACTTCCCTGGTCACTCCTAAAGGAGACCTATTAATTAACTTGACCATCAAATGCTAGTTATACAAAAGTTAATCACAGTAGCAAGAGGTTAGACCAGTAAAATGCTCATATAGAGCTAAATCATAAAGAAAGCCTGGGATTCTAAGAAGTGGAAGTAAAGATATAGATAGCAAGTAACATAAAGACATTGGAGAAACAAGTTAGAGAGTCAAATGTGAGAAGCATCAGAATGGCCCATCTGGATGGATCATCAAGTATATTAAAGGGAATAATGTGGAATATGACTAGAACTATAGGATGGAGCAAATCTGTGGAGAGCTATAAATGCCAAAGAGAGTTTATATTTTATACTGAAGGTAATGAGACCCTGGAGGCTTTTGTTGTTTGGTTGGTTGATTTTGGTTTTGAGTAAGGGAGATGACATGGACATACCTTTGCTTTTGTTTTTTTTGTTTTGTTTTGTTTTGTTTTATTTATTTATTTTAAATAACTTTTTATTGACAGAACCCATGCCAGGGTAATTTTTTACAGCATTATCCCTTGCACTCACTTCTGTTCCGATTTTCCCCCTCTCTCCCTCCCTCTACCCCCTCCCCCAGATGGCAAGCAGTCCTATACATGTTAAATAGGTTACAGTATATCCTAGATACAATATATGTGTGCAGAACCGAACAGTTCTCTTGTTGCACAGGGAGAATTGGATTCAGAAGGTATAAATAACCTGGGAAGAAAAACAAAAATGCAAGTAGTTTACATTCATTTCCCAGTGTTCTTTCTTTGGGTGTAGCTGCTTCTGTCCATCCTTGATCAATTGAAACGGAATTAGCTCTCTTTATCAAAGAGATCTACTTTCATCAGAATACATCCTCATACAGTATCGTTGTTGAGGTATATAATGATCTCCTGGTTCTGCTCATTTCACTAAGCATCAGTTCATGTAAGTCTCTCCAAACCATCCTGCTGGTCATTTCTTACAGAACAATAATATTCCATAATGTTCATATGCACAATTTACTCAACCATTCTCCAATTGATGGACATCCATTCATTTTCCAGTTTCTAGCCACTACAAAAAGGGCTGCCACAAACATTTTGGCACATACAATTCCTGTGCTTTTGAACAACTCATTTGGCAGTTGCATTGAGACTATATTGAACGGGAAGGGGGATGGGGGGAGAGATAAAAAGTGAAAGATAATGAAAGGCAGTCAGAGCCCAAGTGAGTAAAAAGAAGGAATTAGACACAAGAGATGTCATGGGCGTGGAACAAGCAAGATTTGACTACTAATTGATTAAGTGGAGTGAGTTAGGAGTTGAGGAAGACACCCAGGATTCAAACCTGAGTGACTAGCAAATGTTTCTATCTTCATCACAGTTCTGTTCTATTTGTTTTCTCCAAGTGAGAGAGATGGATACCCCGAGAAAGTGCTACAGATGAGAGTAACTTCCATAGCTTGCTTTTGGTACTATGAGCATAGCTGGATTCCTCATAAGAGATTCAGATAATCTTGAGCTCTTTCTATCCTATCAACAAGGAGTCCATAACAGGAAGATGATCTAAGGTAGTTTCCAAGACAAACACTCTATAATTTTGGCAAAATGATTGTGTAACTCCTTTCATCAATTTTACAAATACCTAGATCAATATTGGAAACCAAATACAGGTTAATGTTAAAAGGGAAAATAATAAGGAAGCTAATAAAACAGAATTCTGATTACCCTTCAGATAATAATATTAACAAGAGTCCTCATTTAATAATAGATTAATTGCAATATTCTCTCAGGATAGTAATCTTTGGTGAAGACCAAAGATCACCACCACTTGTGTGTGGAGGGCTGGGGGTGGTGACAATGGAGACAAAGGCAAATGAACTAGCTTTCATAAGAGGGAAACACTTCAACCTTCAGTCAATGCTGAAGAAAAAATATGGGTAGATAGAGTGGGAGAGAAATGAGAAAGACTCAGACAACAAAATGGGGTCAAACAAGAGAAGAGCACATGGGGGGGCATGAATGGAAGGAAACAAACTGGTGGCTTCCTTTTAAAACTAATTATTTTGGCTAATTAGGAACTAAACATAGTTGTGATGCTGTTGAAGGAGTTCACCTGCTATCAAAATTTTAATGTATCAAGTTATTAAATTCTATAATCTTTCAAAATCATTATTTAAAATTTCAAAAATACATTTTAAAAAACTTTTTCTTGGTACACACTTATGCTTTCATTAATTTAGGACTGGGAAGTCTGTCTCCCAATTAATATCTTTTTTGCTCCTGATGATTTTAGACAGTTACCTGGGGTACTAAGATATTAAATAACTAATTTAGTCACCAAAGGTACTACAATGGATAGAGAGCTGGGACTGGAGTCAGGAAGTGTGTTCCTTCTCTGTGACCACATTTTGGGGTTTTCTTGGCAAAGATTCAGTTTACCATTTCCTTCTTCATTTTTAAGATGAGGAATAGAGGCAGACAGGGTTACATGACTTGCTCAGGGTCACATAGCAACTAAATGTCTAAGGTTAGATTTGAACTAATGAAGATGAGTCTTCCTGATTCCAAATTCAGTGCTCTATGCACTGAGCTACCTATCTGTCCAGTCAGGAATACTTGAGTTCAAAGATAGCCTCAGACACTTATTAGATGTGTGACCCAGGAAAAGTCATTTAATCTCTGTTTGCCTTTATTTCTTAAAATGGGAACAATAATAAATTTGGTTTGAGGACTAAATGAGATGATAGTTGTAAAGCACTTACTTAATGACACACTATATAAATGCTTCACAGGGTCAATATGTGCTTGAATTCCACTCATTCTGACTCTGTGACTATCCCTCTCTCTACCACTCCATTGGCTTCTTTATTTAACATTTTTTATTTTAAAATTTGTCCTGAAGCAACCCCCTCCCTTTTTGGCACATCCTCCATTGCCACTATATACTAAATGTATACTATATACTTAAATATATATATATATATACACACACATATATATGTACATATACATACATACATATATATGTACATATACATACATACATATATATATATACACACATACACTAAATATATATACTATGTGCTAAAATGTAGAGGGGTTGCTATAGGTATTAGTGGAGGAAAACCCACCCCCACAAAATCATAGAGCCTTGGCAGGTTGAAATATCACCAATTATAGCAATAGCTGCACTATGAGCATACTCTGAGGGAGTCATACAAATGTCAAGTTACTTCTAATTTGAACTAAACCTTAGTCAAATGAGAATTCGATTCCATTGTCTTCTGCCTTTCAAAGGCATCTCAGCAAAGTTGGTAAAGCATCTTCTCTGGAATTTATGACTTGTTTGTTCATTTTTAAAAATGAATAATACTACTTATTTTGTATCTAATTTATACTTTAACATATTTAACATATATTGGTCAACCTGTCATCTGGGGGAGGGGGTGGAGGGAAGGAGGGGAAAAATTGGAACAAAAGGTTTGGCAATTGTCGATGCTGTAAAATTACCCATGCATATAACTTGTAAATTAAAAAGCTATTTAAAAAATAAAATAAAATTTTAAAAAATGAATAATACTTGAATGGTTCTCTGAACTTGGAAAGTATGCCTCTGTCTATTCATTATGAAAATGGATTTTCACCAATAGAGATATGGGATGTGTGAACTTTCTAGAATGCTGTTTCCCATCTAACAATATCAAGCAGGACCCAAGCTGGACATGAAAAAACCAAAACAAATCCTTAACATAAACTAAGGCTTCACTTCTAGTGTAAACAACCCAGAACAGCGATTGTCTTTAGCTAAAGAAGGCCAAAATGACTATAAACACTCTTCCCTATTTAATCAGATACAATCAACAAGGAAACAGAAATGAGATCAGGCTGCTATCAATGTCAATGTGAGAATATAGGAAATGAAAAACGGGTTACTTCATGTACCCCAGAAATAGCTTGGAAAAAATGATAACCATAGACATCTCAAGGCAAAATATTTGGAGTAGGAAAAAAGGGAAAGAGAGGGTATGTTGGGTTTTGGAAGTGAGGGGGTGAGTATGTAGTTATCTGACATCCTCTGGGAAACATTAATAGTGGCTTTAGTTTAACAAGACAGATATCTCCCTCCTGAAACTACCACTGCCCCTTGTCTCAAATTCCTTACTCACCCAGTAAAACTTTGGTGATTAAATTGACCAGGATGGCCATTCTGCCTGGAAATGTGTTTCGGTTTGGGCTATTATTAACCTGCAGTGACAGGTGTAGCAATGGTTATAAATCAATCTGAGTCTGATTCAGAAGGGAAAAGTCTGAATTTTCCATGAGTAAATGGTTGGTTAGTCAGGAGCTAATTATCTTTGATGTGATTAACAAAGGAGTTATCAGATTAGGAGAGACAAGTGACTTAATCTTGAATCAGTAGAATAACTGTTCACATGGTGACACCAATCTGTTTACAAACAGTTTAACAAAATTTATCCAAATATGGAAAGAAATTTTATTTAATTGTTTTAAAAACTGGTTGATTTTCTTTAAAATCCCAATATAATTATAGCAGGCACACTAGCCTTAGAGAAAGACTTTCTAAGAGTCTTTAAGAAAGACTACATGTACCCTTCAAGATTTTAGGAATAGCTGTAATGACCTGGGTGGCTTTCTGTAATCCCATCCTCATCTGCCTCCATTCTGATGTATATGTCTCCCTTATCTCATGCACAGACAACTACATGGTTCTGGAGTCTGGAAGACTTGAGTTCAGATGTGATCTCAGACACTTGCTAGCTGATGGGCAAGTCCTTTGACATCTATTTACCTTAATCCAGTAGAGAATGAAATAGCAAACCACTCCAATATCCTTAACTCAATGGACAGTGTGGTCCTGAGGATCACGAAGAATTAGGTACAACTGAACAACAACAAACTCACGTATACTGTTAACTGATTAATTTTTGAGTTACATTGAGCCAAATCACATCATTTAACTTTTGCAAAAAGATATTTACTTTAAAGATAGAGAAAGAATAAAAGTATAAGCATTTCTCTCACTTCCCCCATTACCTAGGAAGCCCACTTACTCTTGTATTATCCTGAGCCCTTAGGGAAATGAGTTTAGCAATTTCTACATAGTTTTGGTCCCACCAAGTTTATATCTAAATGAGTCATAGTTACTGGATGAGTCTCATCTCCATTATTGCTAGGCTGGTTCCAAGAGGTCTGTCATGGCTCCTCATGGCCTCCATTCTGGACCAGCTGGCTGCAAAATCTGGCTTGGACTCCACTATCAGAACTCCTGCTGGCTTCTTTAATTGATTTATCATAGGTTACAAAGTCAACCTTTATCCTAAAGTCAAGAATTAATAAGCAATAGTATGCTGTTGACTACATGCTTGCTTGAGATAAGATATTGGGACCATTCACTCCTTCAGAGACCCTCAGTAACATTTGTACCAACAAATCCAGAAATATTCCTCACCAAAGAGACTATAGTCTTTTGTAATGCACCCTAATTCTAGTTCCATAGACAATATAAAAGGTTCCTCTTCATCACAAGAAGCACCAGTTCCAAAGTTGTGCATTGGCTAAGCACCTTCCTACATGATCATAAAAGTTGGAATATAGTCCAATTCCATTACACAAAAAATAAAGTTGGCTAGTTTTAATTTAGTAAAGTGCTTACTTAATAAAGTACCTTAATTGAGGCAATATATTAATCAGTATGGGGCATTATTAATAATTATTTATTATTATATTTTATTCATCACTATTCATAATTTTATTGTTAATATACATCAATTGTGACTTTTAATTATTTAACAATGGAATTATTATTAATGTGAGGTAATAAATTAATACATTAGCTTTTAATTAGCATATAATATTAATGTATATTTATTCCTACCCCAAAGTGGGCTTGGTGGTGCCCTTACTGATATTCCTGTGACACTACAATCTATAGAGAAAAAGTAACACACAATTGATTAAGAGATTACTGAAATAAAGGAGAAGATAGGATGAGAGGAGACAAGGCACAAACTTTAAATGATGAAAAAGAGACTCCTGGTGTTTTATAATATGGGGGGAAACTATATCCCAACATGTCCATTAATTCCCAGTGCCTGAAATCCAAAAGACCAAAAAAAGGATTCATTCTCTTTCCAACTGACCTAAGATTTCACCTCATTCCAGAGTCCCAGAACCCTATGCTCCTTTTATCACCTAAATTTATCTATATGATGCTCCTGAATAATACTTTGCTACTTGCTTTGACAACCATGTCTGCTGATTATCCATGTTTTTCTTTAGTATATTAAGTGTTATTAGTGGGAAAGGAGTTGAGCTGGTCAAGACTCAACAAACTATTAGCCATCCAGATTTAATGTTTTCTTAACTATATCCTGCTTTTTGAATTCATAAGGACATCATCCATAGAGGGTCTCTCAGATCCCTTCTGGAATCTTAGTTGTTTCATAGACTCTGTCCAGAGGTTAACCAATATCATTTGTCTTCTATAAGTTCACTATTATGTATCTACTGTTAGTCTTTTTTTTATAAAATGTTGTCTTGTTCCAGAAGTATTTCTATATGTTTTTAATCTGTTTATCATGGAATCTGAAACAATTTATCAATTTTCTTCCTCCTTTTGGTGAGGAAATGTTAATATTCCTAAAACTATTCTTCAGTGTTACATAGGCTCTTTGGATGGGGGGGACAGATTCTTTATGAATCCTTCATAGTCCATTTTACTGTTGAGTCCATGTTACTATATACAAAGGTATACATTAAAATTGATATTGTAAAGTTATTAACTTCTTTGATACGTTCTTCCCTTTGAGATTTAACTTTTAGATATTAATAAGTCACTAGCTACAAATCTAAAGGGTCCATCTATGGAGCAGATTAAGTATATAACAGAAGAAACAAAAAATCTTAGTCATCTAGTATTCAATATACCTAAACGCAGTATTGAAGAAATAACAAATTATTCAACAAAACCTTCTGGGAAAACTGGAAAGAAGTCTAGCAGAAATTGGATTTCATCCAATATATAAATCAAGATAAATTCCAAATGCATATGTGACTTAGATATACAAGGTCATATCATAAATAAATGAGAGGAGCAAGAAAGAAATTACATTTCAGATCTAGAATAGCAAAGGAGTTCTTGTGCTAGAATCATAAAGGGCGTAATGGACAATGTTAATTACATAAATTTGAAAGGTCTTTGCATATACAAAACTAAAATTACAAATGAAATCATTAAACAAAATAGCAAAAATTAGAAAAGAAACAGCTAAAAGAAAAAAATCTTTGTAACAAATTCTTTTGATAAAGATCTCATTTCCAAGGTAAATAAGGATTTAATTCATTTTTATAACATTAAGAGCCATTTCTGTTAGAACCATAAATGATCAAAGGAGAGGAACATACAGTTTTCAAAACCAGAAATCCAAGTTAACAGCTACTTGGGGGAAAAAAATACTCCAAATTACCAATAATTGCAGAAATGCAAATAAAAGCAACTCAGAGGTTCAATCATATACATATCAGATTAGCAAAGTTGACCAAAAGAGGATAGTGATAAATGATGGGAAAATAGGTACATTGATGCATTCTTGGTGCAATGGCATAGCCATTCTAATAAAGCAATTTGAAACTGCTCCAAAAGTCACTAAATTGTGCATATCCTTTGGTCCAGCTATAACACTATTGGACCTATACCAAGAGACATCAAAGAAAAAAGAAAAGATTCTAAGTGTATGGAAGTGACAATAGCAGCTCTTTATGATGACAAAGAACTGGAGATTACTTAGATACTCATCAACTGGGGACTGTCTTATCAAAATGTGATACATGAATGTAATGGAGAATTTGCTATAAGAAATTGTTTTCCACATATATTTATAAATCTTATTAATATTTGACTGAATAGAAAGCATCTGGAAGCTTGTGTCAACCTCTGTAATCAATCTACTAGGATATGTTGTTTTGGTTGAAGTACATACAATATACAATAGCATTATAAGTCCAAAACAACTTAGAAAGACTTAAGAACTCTAATCAATTGAATAACCAACCATGATTCCAGAAGATGAATGATGAAGAGTGCTACTTGTCTCCTGACAGAAAAATGGTGGTCTTAAAGTAAGACATACATTTTTGAACATGAGTTACAATTGCAGGAGCTGCCAATATGAGAATTTGTTTTACTTGACAATGCACATTTGTGACAAGTGTTTTCATTTGCCTTTTCTTAATTGGGAAATGAAGGACAGATGGAAAGAAAAGAAATGCTCATTAATTTTTTTTTAGTTTTTTTATTTTCAAAATACATGCACAGTTTTCAACATTCACCCTTGCAAAATCTTGTGTTCCCAATTTTCTTTCCCTCTTTTGCCCTCTCCCTCCTTTAGACAGCAAGTAATCCCATATATATTAAACATGTACAATTCTTCTATATATATTTCCACATTTATTGTGCTGCACAAAAAAGCCAGATCCAAAAGGGAAAACATGATAAAGAAAACAAAAAGCAAGCAAACAACAACAAAAAAGGTGAAAATAACATGTTGTGTTCTATACTCAGTCCCCACAGTCCTCTCTCTGAATGAAGATGGCCCTCTCCATCACAAGATCATTGGAAATGGCTTGAATCATCTCACTGTTGAAAAGAGTCACATCCATCAGAATTGATCATCGCATAATTTTGTTGCTGTGTACGATGGTCTCTCGGTTCTACTTATTTCACTTAGCATCGGTTCATGTAAGTCTTTCTAGGCCCCTCTGAAATGAACCTGCTGATCATTTCTTATAGAAAAATAATATTCCATTACATTCATATACCATAACTTATTCAGCCATTCCTCAGCTAATGGTCATCCATTAAGCTTCCAGTTCCTCACCACTATAAAAAGAATTGCTACAAACATTTTTGTACATGTGGGTCTTTTCTCCTTTTTTATGATCCCTTTGGGATACAGGCACAGTATTAATATTCTTGGATCAAAGGGTATGCACATTTTGATAGCCCTTTAGGCATAGTTCTATTTTCTTTCCAGAATGATTGGATCAGTTCACATCTCCATCAATTAGGTATAAGTGTCCCAGATTTCTCACATCCTCTCCAACAATAATCATTATCTTTTCCTGTCATTTTAGCCAATCTGTTAGATGTGTAACAGTATCTCAGAGTTGTCTTAATTTGCTTTTCTCTAATCAATAGTGATTTAGAGCATTTTTCAAATAACTAGAAATAGTTTTAGTTTCTTCATCTGAGAATTGTCTGCTCATATATTTTGACCATTTATCAGTTGGAAAATGGCTTGCATTCTTATAAATTTTACTAATTTGCTATATATTTTAGAAATGAGGCTTTTATCAGAACCCTTGGTGTAAAATCCCCCCCAAAATTTTCTGCTTCCCTTCTAATCTTGTCTGTATTGGGTTTGTTTGTGCAAAAACTTTTTAACCTAATATAGTCAAAATCATCTATTTTGCATTTCATAATGTACTCTAGTTCTTCTATGGCCATAAATTCCTTCTTCTCTGCAGATCTGTGAGATAGACTGTAATATTGTTCTCCAAAATGTATTGTTCTCTAGGAGCAGGTTTCTTAGGGGGCTTCTGGGAGCAGCCTTTCTTTCAATTCAGTAATCAAAAGTGTAGCCAGGGATTAAAGTCCAAATCCTTTATTGTCTCCTTCAAAGTCTTGTCTCTTTCACTTGGGGCTCAGCTAGTTTTTCTGGAGGCCTATCTCTCTTCTTGGTTCTGAGAGGCCTGCCTTCTCTGGCTTTTGAATCTCCTGGACTCCAAAGGTTTTTGCTTCAATCTCCAGCCACAACAAAGGTAGAAGATGGAATGAATCTGTCTTAGCCTCAGAAAGCTTCTAGTGCACTTCTCCTTTCTGGCCCTGAGAGCTCCTCCTTATATGTTCCACACTGAGTATACACCAATCATTATATCACTAGGAAATCATTTTTGTTGTAGGATTAAATCAATGCTAAACTAGATTTAATCAGTGTCTCTTCCCTTCCATTGATTTAGCACTTTGTTTCAAGTTCTGGCCCATAACAGTAGACTATCCTTTGTTCTTCTAATTTGCTTATAGTATCACTCTTTATGTCTAAATCATGAACTCATTTCAACTTTATCTTGGTATAGGATGTTAGGTGCTGGTTAATGCCTAGTTTCTGCTATACTATTTCCAAATTTCCCAGCAATTTTTATCAGCTAGTAAATTCTTAATTCAGAAGCTGGGCTCTTTGGGTTTATCAAACACTAGATTACTATAGTCATTGACTATTGTCTTGTGACAATATTCCACTGAGAGGCTATTCTATTTCTTAGCCAGTACCTAATAGTTTTGATGACTGCTGCTTTATAATATAGTTTAAGTCTGGTATAGCCAGACTACCTTCATTTGCATTTTTTTCATTAATTCCCTTGAAATTCTTGACCTTTTGTTCTTTCAGATGAACTTTATTATTATTTTTTCTAGCTCTATAATATAATTTCTTGGTAGTTTGATTGGTATGGCATGGAATAAGTGCATTAATTTAGGTAGTATTGTCATTTTTATTATATTAGCTTGGCCTACCCACTTCATATTCTTCCAATTGTTTAGATATGACTTTATTTGTGTATAAAGTGTTTTGTAAATGTAAATATAGTTCCTGACTTTTTCTTGGCAGTAGACTTTATATTAACTACAGCTATTTTAAATGGAATTTTTCTTTGTATCTCTTGCCATTAGACTTTGTTGGTAACATGTAGAAATGCTAATGATATATGTGGATTTATTTTGTATCCTCTAACTTTGCTGAAGTTTTGAATTGTTTCTAGTAGTTTTTTAGTTGAATTTCTAGAATTCTTTAAGTATACCATCACATCATCTGCAAAGGGTGATCATTTGGTTTCCTCATTACCTATTCTGATTCCTTTAACTTCGTTTTTTTTCTTTTATTGCCAAAGCTAACATTTCTAATACAATATTGAATAGTGATGGTAATAGTGGGCAACCTTGTTTCATCCCTGATTTTATTGGGAATGGTTCTAGTTTATCCCCATTACATAGCATGCTTGCTGATGATTTTAAATAAGGCTTGTTTATTTAAGCAATAAAATTTATTTTTAAAAGTATGTATTTGTTCTATTTGACATATGTATTATCAGTACTGCTATTCATTTTATTCTTTACATCTTTTTTGATGTAGTTCAGTTTGAATCAGTTCTGTGACAATCACTAATTATTCATTTACATTCAGCATTCTAGAGGCTATTGCATAGGCAGACAAACTTTCTTTTGTAATTGAATGAAAGCATTAGAATATAAGGTTTTCTTCTGTAGCCCCCTTGGCAGGACAATTTCAATAACAGAAAGGATAATGAGGATGACACATAATTTATTCTTTTCCCGCTTGGTTTTGACTTCTGTTAGTTCTTTATATTTTGAAATCTTTTCACTCCATGTAGCATGGAGATTATGGATATTTGGCTTGGCAACATTTATTTAAAATATTCTTGCATTTTTACAAATCAATACTTTGCCCAAATGACTGTGGCCAACACTTCTGCCCATGTTCCAGTAAAGTTTATTAAATTTTTTTCTCATTGTCATCAGCCAGAATGTCAGCATGCTCTGAAAATTAAATTATTTCAGATTACCTTAAATTTGAACTATGCTTTAGCTTAGGAGGAATTAATTCCAACTGCTTTTTTCTGTCATCTCAAAGCCTTATTGGCAAAATTCTTAAAGCCTGAATAACTCACAAGTATATACTACACACACAAACACATCTGTTCCTTTAATTAGATCATCATGCTACTGAGGATTCAGTGAGTTGCCCATGGTCCAAAAGCTACTCAGTAGTTGAGCTAGGACTAGAATTCAGGTCTGAATAAAAGTAATTGTATAAAAATCTTATCTTTTGTGGGTTCACTGTGAGCCTCCTCAGGGCAAATCCAGGAGGTTACAGGACAATCGGGATAATATGGATCACAGGTGATTATATAATTCAACCTACCAATAAAGATAATTGATCACATGCTTGGCTCATCAGAAGCCAGAAAAATCATTCATTGTGCATACAACCAACCATTGATTACATGACCAAAGCACAACCTATAATCCTCTTTCTACAGGAGGCTCAAGGTAGCTGAGCTTTAGTTGTTGGCTTTGGAAACCAGTGATTGCAAAGCCTTAATCTGTGAGCATCTCACTACCTGGACAGCTGGACTACCTGCAGGTTTTTCACAGAACAGTGGCAAGCTTCCATCCCACCAAGACCATTCCACTTTGCTGTCTGTCAGGCCCCATTCACTTTCTCTTAAGATTTCCTAGTTGTCTGAATCTAAGTTGCATCTTTTAAAAAAAATGTAACTTTGATAAAGTTATTCAATAATACAAAGTATTACAATTTAAGGTTGGCTTTCCTTGGCTCCTGGCAATGATGAGGTATCAACAAATTAGACTATTACTATAAGGAGGGAAGGAGCTGACTATGTGGTGGGATTTCAGGGGCACTGGAACAACCTCTCCTGTACCCCACTTATCACCATACAATAAGTCCTTCCCTTTATCCAGTGACTGAAATTTCTAAGTTAGAACTTAATTCTTTTGACTTGACTTTATTTTGTTAAAATGCATGACACACTGGAAAGGACTAACACACTAAGACTATCAATCATTTATACCTAATTTTGAATGTATATGTATATCTATTCATGATAACAAGGAATATAGAAGGCTTATTTTGCCTCAATTATAATATTTGGACATTTACAAAGTACTTATTTCATTTGAGGCTCAACAACCTGTGAAATAGATACTGCAGACATTATTAATCCAATCTACATATAAGGAAACTGAGGCAGAGAGATGTGTTGTTGTTGTTGTTGTTGTTGTTGTTTTCCCATAGTGATACAGTTAATGTCAAATCTAAGTCAAATACTTTACCAGTATAGGGCTCTAGCCAAGCTTCTTTTCTGTTTTTACCATGCCCTCTCCCCTTCCTATCAAAGCTCCACTTGTGCATAGACAGAAGCTAAAGTATCTATCATTGGTTATTTTGCACAGAAGAAAAGAAAGATTGAGAAAACAAAACTTGTAAAGAACTAACAACCCAATCTTCCTGCAGTTTCCTTAGGGAACCTAAACCTCTTCCAGTGCTAGCTGGAGGACTAATGCAAGAGGATGGGAGGTTACCTAAAGTCCAAGACTTTAGTCCTTCAATCAAAACCCATCTCTTCTCTCACTCCTCCCAAAAAACATTTCCCAGCCTGGCTTACTGCCAGAGGGCATTTGGTTTGACCTCAGTGAAAGGAGCTTGGGGAGTCCTCCCCAGAGGGCTTGAGAAATCTACTGAACCAAGTCCATCCAGTAGAGCCCTTCCCACAATTAGAATAGGGGTGGACAGGACTCATGGCGCCAGGCTTGGAGAAAGGGGAGGAGCAGTTCCTGGTTTTGAGATGGATGGAGAGAAACTACCAGAGGGCATTTCAACATGTGCCCATTGACCTAAACAGCATTCCGACATCCTCCCATTAGTGACAGTACCACTGATCCTCAGAAACCCTATTTCCTCCCCTCCTCTTTGTTCTCTCCTCCTTTTTCCTGCCCCCAATTTGGCCTGGATTTCTGGGAATTTGCTAGTTTTGTTAAAGGAGGTTGTCTCACTCTAGCTGACTCTGCCATTCTTTCACTGGAAACAAAAATGAAGGGGCTAAGAAGGAAATTCAGGCTCTCATCATCCCAGCTGGTACTGACCCCCACAGGCTATCCCAGGCCAAAGCTTCCTATCCATTTAGCAAGGCCTTGGGGATGGCTTTCCATAAGCCATGTCCAATCTCAAGAATGTATCAGTCAGTGGTCAGCACTAGCCAAAGGTCCCGGATTGCCGAGTCAAAGTTGGTATCATCCTGCTCTAAGGGAGCACGGCACACACAAATGCCAGATATATAAAGGAACAGACATATAAGTGGGCATTCTAATATAATCCATTCATTTTTTAATTCAATTATTTGCTCACAATTAAGTGATGAATACTAAAAGGCAGAATGGTATAGTGGTAGAGGATTTGGCTTGGAGTCAGAAAGATCTGAATTCATATTCCCCTTTTGGACCCTTATTAACTGAGTAGCATCAGCAGATCACTTAACCTTTCTGTGACTCTGGCATTTCCCTAAGACTAAACTACTAAGACCTATTATCTATACTGATGGAAGGAATTCTCACTAAGGAAGTTCTATAACCTTTATATATATCTGTGAAATTCTCTATTGCACACTTCTAATAGGGGTTAACATTTATGAAAGACTTTAAGTATATTGATTTGTTGGAGGCTCACATCAACCACATGATGTAATTATTAATAATCAATTTTACAAATGAAGAAACATTAGATTGTAAGCTCCTGAACCAGGAGATCATCATACACAGCAACAAGGTTATACGGTGATCAGTTCTGATGGACATGGCTCTCTTCAACAATGAGATGATTCAGACCAGCTCCAATGAGAGAGCCATCCTCACCCAGAGGACTGTGGGAACTGAGTGTGGTTCACAACATAGCATTTTCACTCTTTTTGTTGTTGTTTGCTTGCATTTTATTTTTTTTCTCATTTTTTCCGGTTTGATGCGATTTTTTCTTGTGCAGCAAGATAACTGTATAAATATTTATTAATATATTGGATTTAACATATATTGGACTATTTGCCATGTAGGGGAGAGGAAGGAGGGAGAAAATTGGAACACAAAATTTTGCAAGGGTTAATGTCGAAGAATTATCCATGCATATGTTTTGAAAATAAAAAATTTAAAAAGAAAAAGATTGTAAGCTCCTTGTTTTTAATCTCTTTTTGCATCCCTAGTGCTTAGCACAGTAGCTGGCCCATAGCAGACACTTAATGTTTATTGAATTGAATTATATATTGTGTGTTCCTTTCTCCTTTTCTGCCCTCACTATTCTTATACAGGTAGAGTCAGGTTCACATAAACATTAAAGGCATTCTTGAAAAGAATAAGAAGTCTCATAAATGAGATAGGATAGCCTTAGCAGTGGTGGTGGAGGGAGTCATTGGCTGGTGCCAAGAACCTCAGATCTTTTTCTTTTCTTTTTTTTTCACTCAATTTTTTATTTTTTTATTTTTCAAAAATAATCATAACTTTTTATTGACAGAACCCATGCCTGGGTAATTTTTTACAACATTATCCCTTGTACTCACTTCTGTTCCGATTTTTTCCCTCCCTCCCTCCACCCCCTCTTCCAGATGGCAAGCAATCCTATCCATGTTAAATATGTCACAGTATAACCTCAGATCTTTTTCAATACCAGCAGAAGTCCCACATGATTATTTCACTGAGTAATTTCCTAGTTGCCAAGGCAATTCAATATTTATTAGGCAACAAATATATGTCAGGAATTATATAAGTTATCAAGGATGCAGAGACAAAAGCTTAAAGAGTACCTGCCCACAAAGAGCTTACATTCTTGTGGAGAGAAACAACAAGTACATAGATAAATAAAGGTAAACTATGTATAAATAAAATTGTGTCAGAGCATTAACAACTGGGGAAATTGGGAAAGACTTATTACAGTAAATGACACTTGAGTTGAGCCTTTAAAGGGGCTCTGGATCTTAATATATAATGTTATTCCAGGTGTGGGAGAAGTAAAAAGACCCCTACCCAAAAATGACTACTCAGAGATCACTCATAGAAAACAGAATTATTTATTAGAATCTCGAGAAGCGGATCATCCTGGTCTGTGAGCCAAAGCTCACAGCAGGAGAGCCACTCCCTTGAGAATGCTCACAGTTTTTATACGTTTCAGACAAAGAACCCCAAAAATCCCACCGTCTATATGTTGTGATTGGTCACATAAGTCTCTATTCCTCTATTTGGTCAGTGGAATGTAGTGGATAAGGTGATGTACAGCTTCCTCTTTGGACAATGGAATGTAGTCCAGGCCTTATCTAAAATCACGTGACTCCAGAGAAGCTAAAACTGAGGCCTTAGACTTCAACTAATTTAATAGTCACTGATCAATATGTGCTTGATCTGCAAGTTCTTCCCCTTTTCCACACAATACCCCCTGTTATTTATATATTTCCTCATGAAGAACTAACATTGTGGTCAAATTCAATTAATATCTCTACACATTGCTTGTTAATCTCCTCATCCGGATCATCCCCTGCTACAACTCCCATCCCTCTTTCTGTAAAATCATCATTTTAATGGCATCCCCTGTATGTAAGATTCTTGAAAGTGATCTTTGAACTATTCTTATTACCAATGTAATTATACAGGGTACACATAGTGGCAACAGAATAATACCACTGATTGCAATAAGTTGATACCATAAGAGCTGTTTCCGTCAGCTACCATCAAAGGAGGAACACCAGCTATTTGTGAAAGGAGATTTCCAAACTTGTACAGGCACATGAACTATCCTGCAAATACCCTTAGTAATTTCTTTTACTGCTTGTCCATTGTCATCAATTTGCATACAACAAGTGGACAAGTTTAGTTTCTCACAGACCCTTCCTTCCTCCTTCCTCTGCTAATAGATAATCTAAAACTAATCTATTATAAAATCATTTCTAATCTGTTATTATATATATATATATATATATTAAGCACTTACCCATATTATAAACAATATTTGACTTGCTCCATCTGTTTCTATGATCACCACAATCTATGATATCTACCTTCTCTGGTCGATGAGTAAAAGTCCATTCATACTTACTGTCTCCCATCCATCGTCCTGCACCTGTTTGATTTAGGCAATGCCCCAGTAAGGTACCCCAGATCAATACCACTATCAAGATTTTACATGCACAGTTCATCAGTTCCTTTCCAATGTTTGTCTCAGGTTGATCTCTGGATTCAGTTTGGAAGTCCACACTCCACGGAGTGTCCACCGGTCCTTTAATGCTGATGTGCCAAGTCCACCCCCTTTCCTGTGTAGTACTGCTGTGTCTGATGTCAAGAGGCTCTTGAACGGTCCTTCCCAGGTCGGGGTCAGCTTGTCCTCCTTCCACGTCCAAACCAGGACCCAGTCTCCAAGCTAGAACTTATGCACTGTGAATCCTAAGGGAGGAATCTAAGCAATGAGCCCTTTTAGTTGTAAAGTTTTCAGATGTTACAGTAAAGACATGACATTTCCTTAAAAACAAATCCTTGGTTTCAAATATTGGATCTAAGGAAGAATTTTGAATCCCTTTTGGATAAGGGTGACCATACAATAATTCATAAAGTGATAATCCCACATCCCTTTAGGGTTTTGTTCTATTCTTAATAAAGCAAGGGAAAGATACTTGGTCCAGGGCAATTGTGTTTCAGCCAATTTAGTCATTTGCTGTTTAATTTCCTTATCCATCCTTTCCCACTTTACCTGATGAGGGCGGATGCCATAGGGTGTGTAAGACCTATGATAGTCCTAGAGCTTGGGCCACAAATTAGGAGGATCTTAGCTGTGAAACAGGTGCCTTGGTCGGAATCTAGCTGCTCCACCAACCCATACCCTGGAGTGACATGCTCAAGGAGTACTTTTATGACTGCCCAAGGCAGTTTCCTGGGCAACCCAGGAGGTTAGATGGTCCACTATGACCAACAGGTATTTGAGACCCCGCACTAGTGGCAGTAAAGTTCACCTGTATGTTTTGGAAACCCTGATATCAGGGGGCCTTCCTCCTTTCTGGACTTGTCATTGGGCTGCCCTATTCATCTTTTGACAAACAGGACACCCTCTGACCAGTTGTCTGCTATTGTGTACAAGTCAGTACCCCCAACTCAGTCAGCACCACGTCACACAGGCCTTGGACACCCCAATGACTGCCCTGATGTAAATGTTGGAATACATGTCCCATACCTGCTGTGGTCAGTACCTCTCTGCCATCAGGGAGGAACCAGTGCCCTTCTTTATCCTCCTGAGCGCCAAGGCTTTAGATTTCCTGCTTTTCTTCTGGGATAAGGGAAGGTGGAGGCATTTGAGGCAGAAATGACAGAATTAGCACCATCATCTCTTCCGTACTCACAGCCCGTTTCACCTCCTCATCCACAAAGCAGTTTCCCCTTGTCTCAAATGAATCTCCTCTTTGGTGCTCCTGCACATGAATCATTGCAACGTTCTTAGGTAACATAAGATTAGTCAAAATTTTAGTGACCAATGCCCTGTGTGCCAATCCCTTACCTTTACTGTTTCCATTCTTTCCCCCAAGTAATTTACAGTTTCTTTTCCCCTTCACTTATACAGTGACCTAGATATTTTACCTCACATTTCACGAATTGTAATTTGTCTTAAGAAATTCTCAGTCCCTGGGCTCCTAACTAATTTAACAAACTGATAGTGACTTGGACAAGATCGCGCTTTTCCCATCCTGCCACAAGAAGATCATTTACATATTGTAAGACTTTTAACAGTAAGAAATTTATCCCAGAATGTTCACACAATTCTTACCCAAGTAGATATTTCATAAATTGAATATTATACCAATTATTTTGCTTTTAAAATACCCAATACACAGAAAAATCCCAAACTACATATTGTCCATAACAAAAACATTTTCAAAAGGACGAAGGCGAAAACTATTATTCTTGAAGTCCCTTTAAATAATTGGCATCATTCACATAAAAGAATGTGAAAATCTCTTAAAAACATCAATTAAACTTTTTGAAATAACCCTTTCAAACTATAGATCGCATTTATGATCATATTCCTTAAATAAGAAAACCATTATGAATGTAAAGAAACAAATATTCAATCAATTAACATCTTGTAAGAGCTGCCTGTTCCTTTAAATCACAGTTTGCTGTTTTCAGCAGAGGGCCAAGCAGAAGCAACTTGATAAAAAGAAGGGCTGGAACACACTAAGGAGGGGGGGAAGGAGAGGATTCCATGTGGCTGCCCTTCCTCCACTTCGTTTTTCTACTCCCAAATAGCTTGCTTTCTCTTACTTTCTAAAATCATCCAAACCTTTAATTGCTCCTACAAATCAATCCTTCATAAATCTCCTGCATTCTCTTCTTATCTGTCCCTTCAAAACTTGTAGTGAATAGCTAAATAAGGCAGAGCTGGATTTAAAGCATAACTTATGTTAACAAATAAACTGAATCAAACCAAATACAGGTTTTTTTCTTCTTCTGTCTGAGTGTTCTTCTAACAGCAATTAGCATCTCTCTCTTATCTGTCTAGGCAGAGTTTTTATGGCCCAGCACAGGATAAGCTTGAATTTTATTGCTCTTTTCCTTCTCTCTAACTAGAGCAGTCTGCCTTTTTTTTTCTTTACTTACAAATTAGTACATCAGGTTAAAAAGTTTAAAATCACATGCAAATTTTATACTAAACACAATTGCAATATTGAAATGACCAATCCCCAAATTTCTTAATCATTGTTCTTAAAACTTAACAGAGCTTTTAATTAACAAAACAGACAGACAAATCACATGGAAAACAGAACACAAATCCCACAGACTGCAATTACAATATTAAATAAAACATTTAACACAGAGACTAGGGGTTTTCCCCAGGAATAGCCCAGAGAGAAGTTTGTTTCAGCTTGAGATTCTTCCCTCCTAGAATCCAAATGGAGCTTCTTTCCAAGCCCGTTTAGTGCATTTCTCAGCCTTCACAGAGAATGTCTAGATATTCTATTCAACTTCTTTAGTAAGTCAGGAAAGAGTTAAGCACCAATTTTTACACTGCTCTTCTATTTTTTTTAAACTTTCCAAACTTTCAGATCCTTTTCAATCTATGTTTTTATCCCACCCCACCCCCTTCTCTCTCTCTTTCCTGAAAAGCTGCTACAGTCAGCCAGAGGGAGAGGGAGAGAAAGAGAAAAAGATTTTCTTTTCTTGATCTACCTCAAGAAGCCCAAAATTTGCTCCCAATTTACTTTACCATGCTCAAAGACCAATACATTCTGACTCACTCTGAAAGAATTACTACTCTGAATGAATTCCAATTCCAACAATTCAGCCTGATATTTTTCTAAGCCTGCAACACAGAGGATGAATTCTTATCTCTTACAAGCATGCTAATTTTTTAACACACAACAAAAAATGCAAAGCAGACATACATACACAAACACACACAGAACTCTATTTTCACCCAGTTCCCAGGACTATTTGGGTATATATTTAAGTCTGATATACCCAAATAGTCCTGGGAACATCCTCCCAGTTTTCTTCCCTTTTATACCTATTTACCATCCTGACACAAATTCTTGGACTGTTTATATCCCATTATCTGCAGAGGTCACCCTTACTCCCACAGTCACCTGAGAGCTTACTCAGAAAGTCCATTATCATTGGGATCAGCAGCAGTCCCCACCAAAAACAAATTTAGGAGGGCTCATACCTCAGGGTCTCCCTTGACCCAGCCATTGGACCCCCAGACTCCTGAGAGCTTATCTCAAATTACACGTGTTAGTCTTCCAGACTGCATTGCCAGCCAGCTCTACTTCCTTCAGTCTTCAATTCTGCTTTTCACTGAGTACCTCTGCTCAGGTCGTTGTCTAAGAGGGGAGGGAGGCTGCACATCCAGAGCCAGAGACCATGGAGAAAACTTCTCCATGGGCACCTAACCCTGTCCGGGATGCACAGCCATCTCCCCCAAAGACCCATCTTAGAAAGCCCCCAGTTGTATGGGACATAAAAAGACCCCTACCCCAAAATGACTTTTTACTCAGAGATCACTCATAGAAAGCAGAATTATTTATTAGAATCTCGAGAAGCAGATCATCCCATTCTGTGAGCCAAAGCTCACAGCAGGAGGGCTACTCCCTTGAGAGTGGTCACAGTTTTTATACATTTCAGACAAAGAACCCCAAAATTCCTACCCTCTATATTTTGTGTTTGGTTACATAAGCCTCTATTCCCCTGTTTAGTCAGTGGAATGCAGTAGATAAGGTATATATAGCTTCTTTGGCCACTATACTTTTTTAATCCCTTCTTTGGACAATGGAATGTAGCCCAGGCCTTATCTAAAATCATGTGACTCTGGAGAAGCCAAAACTTAGGCCTTAAGTTTCAACTAATTTAACAGTTACTGATCAATATGTGCTTGATCTGTAAGTTCTTCACCTTTTCCACACACAGGCATTGGAGATTCCATGCAAAAGCATCCAGACTGAAAATAAACTAATATGTTCAGGAGCAGCAATGGGCCAATTTGGTTGGAGCAAAAAGGTATAAAAGACAATATTGAGAAATCAGTCAGGAAAAATAGTTTGGAGCCAGATTAGAAGGGCTTTAAATGCCAAAGAGTCGAGTTTGTATTTCTTTCTTTTTTTTTTATTGTTTCCTTTATTTTTCTGGTTATACATGTACATTAATTTTTAAAATATACATTTATTTATAAAATATGCTGGGAGAGAAAAATCAGAACAAAAGGTGAAAGAAAAGAGAGGGGGGAAAAAGAAAAAAAAGGGGAAGGGAAGTGAATATAGCATCATAATATGTGTTGATTTATAATCATTGTCCGTAGTTCTCTCTCTGGATGCAGATGGAATTTTTTATCCAAAGTTTATTGAAATTGTTTTGGATCACTGAACCACTAAGAAGAATCAAGTCTTTCATAGTTGCACAATCTTGTTGTTACTATATACAATGTATTCCTGGTTCTACTTGTTTTGCTCAGCATCAGTTCATGTAAATCTTTCCAGGCCTTTCTAAAATCGGATTATTCCTTGTTTTTTATAGAACAATAATATTCCGTTATTTTCATATATCATAACATCTTCAGCCATTCTCCAACTGATAGGCAACTATTCACTTTCCAATTATTTGCCACCACAAAAAGAGCTACTGCAAACATTTTTGCACATATGGGTACTTTCCCCTCCTTTATGATTTCCTTGGAATACAGGCCCAGGAGAAACATGCCATTGCTGGGTCAAAGGATATGTACAGTTTTGTAGCCCTTTGGACATAGTTCCAAATTGCTCTCCAGAATGGATGGATCATTTCACAACTCCACTGACAATGCAGTTTTCCTCCATCCCCTCCAACATTTATCATTATCTTTTCTTGTGAAGTTTGTATTTCATCCTAAGGTAGAAGGGAGTTTCTGAAGCTTTTTGAGTCTGAGAATAATAAAGTCAGACTTTTGCTTTAGGAATAGCAATATTAGCTGTGTATAGAATAGATTGGAGAGGAGACTTGGGGCAAGGTGATCAGTTAAGATATATTTGTAATCATACTAGTAAGACAAGATAGGGACTTGAACTGGGGAGCTGTGATGTACTTAGGAAGGAATGGACACAAAAAGATGTTGTGGAGGCATAATTTGCAAAAATTGACAAATGTGTTTGAATAAATGTAGGGTAGAGGAAAAAACAAAGAGTCAAGGATAACTCTGAGGTTGCCAATCAGGGTGATTGGAAGGATGATGGTGGCAAGTTTCTTATCTTTGGAGTAAGCATCCCAAAAAGCACAATGGAAGGGGTGGGCAACTTTAGAATGGGATATTGGGGAAAGACTTGGGAGGTAAGAGAAGAAGGAAATAGTCAATGGGGACCAAAAACTAGGTTTGAATAATGGTGGTTAGGGGTTCAGAATCACTGAGATGTAGAAGTTTGACAGGATGGGAGTCTGTTAATCATTGTGATTTTCAGATAGGTCTCCAAGGATCCAGCCTCAGAAAGTTGGAAAGAGAGATAGTGTTAGAAGGGTCAGTTCAGAGGGGGCCAACTAATGAAATTGTAGGAGGCCATAAGGACCATCAAGAAGAAGTAAAACGGGATGAGTCTTCCAAAAAGACAAGGAGTTATGATAATGGTAGGATTCAAGATCTTCATTTTGAACCATGCCTGAAGAAATAGGCCTAGTTGGGTTGTGTGGTTTGCCTAAGGTTGCTATAGTCCCCAAAATTAATCACCTGGACAAGCTTCCAAAAAGTTAATCCTGTCTACTGAAGAAGGCTAGTTTTTGGATAGAATACACATACATATACATGCAAACTTTATTAAGGCTGTCTACAAAGCATTTCCAGGTCACTAAAACTTACTAGAACTCTCATCTGTTGTTTAGCTGTCAAGAGCCTGGATTTATCTCAGTGCCACTGTGAGTCATCAGAATAGGTTTTTAGAAATAAATGAGAGCATATGAAAGTAAAGATTATAGTCAAATCTAAAATTACAACTTCCTGGAGTGATAACAGAGTCCTGCTTTATACAGGTTAAGAGGCAAATCTAGGAAATTTCTTATCTCCAGATATCTCTGCCTAGCCAATTAGTAAATTCTTTCCCTGTCTCTTCTTATCCAAGAATTTTCTATTCTCTTCCTCTCTCTTTCTAGGTTTAAGCAGGCTTAGTCAAGAACTAAGAATCTCTAATTATTATCCACATGGTAAGGAAAAGGGAGTCCCATGAGAACCAGACACTGCAAGAAATTATGATAAAGAGAGAGGCAGGAGTCACATGGAGAGAGCTTATTGTTAAATTTTCAATTTGAGCATTTGCACCTTACAAATTGGCAATCTCAAGACACAACATCTTGATTTATTGTTTTACTGATTATTCTGATTTAAGAAAATTATAATGTAGATTAAGTTTAAAAGTAAATGCAACATCTTCCTCACCCCCACCATAAGCTGATTGTTAAACATTTACCAGCATAATTCTGTATTACACTATTAGCATTGCTTGAAGTCAGCCAGAGTGAAATAGAAGCATAAGGAATGAAGTCATTATCACTAGGTTCAAAGCTCGATGATTCTAAACTAAAAACAAGAACAATAGAATAACTGGCATTTACTGAAAGTTTTAAGGTTTGCTGAGTGATTTATATCTATTATCTCATTTGAGTCTCATAACCTCTTGGATGGAGATGGAACACCCCTCTCCCTCCCATTCTCTCTCCCTCCCACTTTCTCTCCCTCCCTCTTCCTCTTTTCCTCCCTCTCTCCTCCTCTCCCCTTCTCCATCCCCCCTCATTTATTGCCAAATCTTTAAACAAACTATACTGAGTGAGGACCCAGGGAGACCTGGCTCTTGGGTGATCAGATGAAGGCTTTACCATATAAAATGTAGAGTGGTCTGTAGTGGCAAAACATAGAATTTGGACACTGAAAACCTAGATTCAAGTTTCAGCTCTGCCATTCTCCAGCTGTTTGATTGGAGGAAGTTACTTTGCTTCTCCTGACCTCAGGGATCCACCTATAAAAACAAAGAGTTTTTAGACTAGATGAATTCTAGCATTTTATACTCGGTTCTTGGTCCCTATGAGACCAATTATCTTGGTCTGTTCTTTCTCCATCATGTCTCTTTTTGCAAGGAGATGTAGGCAGGAGACATTTACTTTATAGCAAAGAAATATTCAGGCAAATACGCAATAATTTAAATTGACATTTATAGGGCACTTTGAAATCAGTAAAGCATATTACAGGCCTTATCTCATTTAAGTTTATGATCCATAGTACTACAGGTATTTTTCTAGCCATATTACAAATGTAAAGAGAGGCAGAAGAAAAAGCTTGACCATGTAGTCTGGAAGGTCTGCATTTGTATCCTGCTAATGACATATAGTAGCTGTATGATCCTGGGCAAGTTATTTTACTTCTAAAGGTCCTAAGCAATTCATTGAAATGATAAATTGCAGAGGGTTTTTCAGTACTTGAGGGAGTTACCTCCTTATATCAATGAAATCACAGTTCTGATCTAAATTTCCCCCCACCGTCTATCCCCCTTTACAGGGATAAATGACGCTCAAAAAGACTGTTATTTGACTGTGGTAATATAGCTGGTAAGTGTTGGACATAGACTTCAAATTTGGAGTCATTTGGAATTTTTTCTTGTTTTTGCTTTTCCACCTCATCCTGATGTAATAGGAACTATGTCCCCTGATCTTTTTTGGGGGGGGTGGACCTGGGTTGGAAAAACCCTAAATCTCAACCCCTCTGGACCTTTGGGAACATCCCCATCCTCCTACTTGATTCCTAGGGGAAACTCCCACAATAATCCCCACCTATAACTCATTTGGAGATCTTGACCTGGGGCATAATTACCATCTATTATTGATTAGTCCCTCAATTCATCTGAAGATTGCTCCCTATCCCCGGCCATAGAATGCTAAATAAAAATCAAGGCTGTGTACCCAAACCTTTGCAATCTTCCCAATCAGGAAGCAGAGGCACTTCTCAGCTTAAAACCCATTTTTCCAAAAACCTCTGTTGGAGATTGGGACTTCAAATTCTTTTGCAAAAAACCTGGGACACGGCCTAGCTGTGTGACCCTGGGCAAGTCACTTAACTCCAATTACCTCAGGGGGGAAAAAAAAACCTGCCAACACGGGCCTGGGGACCCCCATCACTGTTAGGGTATCTCTCACCCCTCAACAATCCCACCCCATTAGTCTACAAACTGGAAAATGGGGGTAATGATAGCATCCACTTCCCTGGGCTGTGGCAAGACCAAAATGAGATAAATTTTTAAAATCCTTTGAAACAAAATATTATTTTGATTATCTGTACCCCTAGGGTTGTGTATTGATTGGAATTCTGTTTATTATTTATCTTACCCTAATGTCCAGTTGTGCTGGTACCTAGGCACACTTGGCAAATCCACTGGTGGTGCCATAGGCCCATTTGACAAACATTTGGGGATTCTACCTTATATCCCAAACCTTCTAAAGCCAAACCTTTGTGATGTTGTCCAGGCAACCCAACATTGCCAATACAAACCAAGGCTTCTTAAATCATTTTTCAGAACTTGCTTCTGATTCAAGATTAGAGGAAAAATTTATTACATAGTAAGTGTGACATGTCATCTCGTGGGGTTGGAGAAGACTGAAGAACGGTGACTTAATAGACTTAAAAGTCCCAACTTTGAAAACTCCATTGGAGGGATTATGAGGAAGTTGCCAGACCTCCTATATCTTCCTAACAATACCCCCTTTCCACAATGCCCATTCAGTTTCCTTGCTGCTTGCTTCCTTCCCCCTCAACGTACAAATCCCACTGACCTTCCAGCCCTGGTTTTAGAATTACTTCACCACCAAGAAAAAGTATTACTAGGACATTCTTCAGCCATCCGTCCTTTTTTTCCATCGATGGTAGAATCTCCCTAATATTATCTACCCCCTCATCTGGCTCTCTCAACCATTTTCCCTTGCCCTACATAGATCAGCTGATGAGGGAACTTCCCTTAAATGTTCTGTTCTTGGATTCCCTGGGAATACATCTTAGCCTTGTGACTCCAATGTCATCCTTCCAAAACTGTGGGGCCTCCCTGGGACCTGTTTGTCCAAAAACCTTTACAGAAGGAACTAGCAGTTCCTTCCCCATTCCTCCCTGGACTCTGGACCATAATTTATGTCTCCAGAGCTCACCTTTCAAGCCCAACCATTGCATTCTGGCTCTACTATCTGACCCGTAGAGCCAACTGACTTAATGGTGTATCGCGTCCCCCAAAGACCTCCAAAGGCTACAGCTCAGATGTTCTTGCAAACCTAACTTTACCCTTAAAAAAAGTGGTGCAGTGGAAATAAGCCTAGATTTGGAATCTGAGTTCAAATCCCTAACCTGCTAGGGATCTTGAGGGTCACCTGTCTCATCTTAACTCATTTGACTTTTCTGGGTTGCATTTTCTTCATCTATAAAATAAGGGAACTGGACCAACTAACTAGTTTAAAAAAATATTTCTTCCTTTGGCCTGGTGCTGATTCTAATAAAGCTACAAAGATTCACACCTTTGGGTTAAAGCATTAACCTCTATTAAAAAGCAAATATCCCCATGGGAGTGAATTAGTCTATTATATCCTTTTTCCATAACACTGCTGGGTGAGATCATGTTTGGAGATAGGTCCGATGCAAGAGGAAACATTGGGCAGACATGCCTGGAGGAAGGGAAGGAAATGATAGCGAGGGTCAGGTACTAAATTCTTGGATGGGACAACCTGGTTATTCATATCCAAGACATATATATATTTTTTTTGCAGAGGATCATCCCAGAGTGTTAGGAGCTAGTGAGAACGGGGTACTCCAAAGTATTAGCATCCAGTAAAGTTGACCTAAACTACCTGTAATGGCTTAGTAGTGAAGAGAAACTGAATCAGGTGCCTTCTGAAGCCAAATAAGAGATATAATATGATGCTGATGATGGTCACCTGGAGCCTATCCCTTCTCCTCCCCCCATTACAGAAACAAGCACATTTCTTTCTTATCCTATTCCCTACACATACTTTATTTCTGACCTATATTCAGCTCCAAGGGAGAACTGGCCAAGCCCACCTTGTCTCAGTACTGCTTTTGAAGGACTGCAAATCCTTGTTAATCTGGGTTATATTTGGTTTCTCTGAAAGGTTGATGGAATACATTTCTGGGAAGGGGAGCCGGGCGTTTTCCAATAACAATTTCCAATGGGTTTCTGTCCAGGTTGTAGGTCTGTGTTTCTCCCATTCAGAGAGAGAATAATACCTTTTCTAATCCTCTTTTGATCAAATTCTGCACTTTATTCTGGGCCTAATTCCTGGCTCATTTCCTTCATAAAGTCTTCCTGTGACTAACTCCAGTCAAGGATAAGTTTTCCTTTGCTATGGATCTTTGCAGGATCAAATGAGATGTTTTTGAAAGCTTCCTATGAATTGCAAAGAGCTCTGCAGGTATTATTGTTATTATAATAACATTGTATCTTAGATTTAGAGTTGGATGGGACTTTAGAGATATAACTCTCCTAATTTTGCAAGTAGCACCCATTCTGGTCCCATTCTCTTAACACTTATTCCCAGCAGTTACATCCCTAAAGAGCTACTGACTATTCTTCTCCTCATTCTAGGGAAAACCCAATGATGTGCTGATATTTAACAACTGACTTACCTAATAAATAACCAAATAAAATTATATAGGTGACACCATTTCAATATTTTGAATGAACATTTTCTCCATCCTTTAGATCAATCAATAAAACAATAAATCATGCCCTGATTTATAGCATTTGCTGATTTCAGAGGTGCAAAGACATATTTTAACAATCAGTCTTAGAAGCCAGTCCAAGTTGGCTACAAAATATTCCTGGGGTAACCCTGAAGGAGCATGGCTTCTAATGATATTGCTCGTGAGCTCAAAGCCAGGGTGCACATATGCCTCCAATGTTAATCAATCAGTTGATATCGATTTGCTTTTACAAAGAGATATTTCCAGAGAATATATAGCAAAGTGTAGCAAAGAGAGAAATTACAAAAAATCCTCCAAACTGAGAAAACAATCTCCAGGCTGCCCGCACTCAAGTCCATTGGGAAAGTGGGCTTAAATTTTAAAGCACAAAAGTAAGAGAGACATCCATGTAGGAAATACAAATGACTCATGGGTACCATTTTTCTCTTAATGGAATCTCCTCCAAATCCACTTTTGGGTGTGGCTACAAGGGAGTTGTTCCCTCACTCAGCTGGACTAATTCCCTAGCAGGACTCAAGATCTTAGCTGTTGGGTTTCAAAACAGGTCAACCCTATAAACTGGCTCTCCACAGACTCAGCTTTTGTTGCTTGTAACTCCAAAAACTATTTGCTATATGGTTCCAGTGGTCTAGCTGCTCCTGAAATGCTTACCAACTCTAATAATTGAAGATTTCTCTGATGATGCTTCCAATTTCTTAAAACTCTTATGCTTGCAACCTAGGCCATTCCATCTCCAGAGACTCGTTTACCTAAAATCAGGAGGGGAAAATAAACACAACAAACTAGGCTCCATGCACTCAGAAACATGTGGTGGCTGGGTGAGGAGACAAGGGAGCCTCCCCTCACCCACAAGCTCATAACCTACTCATAAAAGGAATACTCCTGATTTTCTTAATGGTGCAGTGGATTCTTGGCCTATAAATGGACAATGACTCCTAACCCAGTAGTTGATGGGTGACCTGAAGGGTCACAGCCATGAGGGAAAGAAACAGTCAATTGCAAATATTTGGTCACTTCCACTTTTTGGCTTTTGACTACTCTTTTTGTCCCTGACTCATTTTTTCTGTTTTTTTCTTTTTTTTTTTTCCTCCTTTGGTGATTCTTAAGAACTTATGTAACAAGATTATATTTTCCTTGAAGTTAGTAATTTTCTTTGTATTTGTTTGTTTGTTGGTTTCCCCAGGACTTTGCACAATGTCCAGAACAAAAAACACTCCAAAAATCCTTGTTGAATTGAACTGAACCAAGTTGAATTTTGGTATACATAGGTCCTTAGCACCGCTAATGCCTGCCTTTATAGACTTAATTATCATATAAAAGTCAAGGATGATTAGCTGTTACCTGGGAGTTTTAGTGTGAGTTCCTAGCAGCTTTTTCTCATCTGGGGCCCATGAATGTTTCTCCATGAAAAAAAATGGTGATGGGACTGAACCCTACACATGTTTATGAAAGAGTAGGTAGTCATATTGATGAGAAAACCTGGTCTATGTTGAGTAAATGAATGAATAAATTTTTTAAAATGTATTAAGCACTCTCTAAGTGCTAAGTGCTGGGGATACAAATGATGAAAATAATTCCTAAACTCAAAAAAGCTTATACTCTGATCCAGGCTAACTGCTGGGGATACAACTATAAAGATGAAAATAATTCCTGAACTCAAAAAGCTTAAAATCTGATTCAGGCCGGTTCCAATGGTCTTGTGATGAAGAGAGCCATCTGCACCCAGAGAGAGGTCTGTGGGAACTGAGTGTGAATCACAACATAGAATTTTCACTCTTTTTGTTGTTATTTGCTTACATTTTGTTTTCTTTTTCACTTTTTTCCCTTTTTGATCTGATTTTTCTTGTGCAGCATGATATATGTGGAAATATGTGTGGAAGAATTGCACATGTTTAACATACATTGGATTGCTTGCCATGGAAGGGAGAGGGAGAGGAAGAAGGGAGGAAAAAAATTTGGAATACAACGTTTTGCAAGGGTTAATGCTTGAAAATTATCTATGCATATGTTTTAAAAATAAAAAGTTTTAATAATAAAAAAGGAAAAATGCTTATACTCTAACATATATATATATATATATCATAAAGAAAGAAGAGAAACCAGGGAGGGATATTTAGGTTTGGGGAGTTATAGGGGTAGTATATGGAACTAAGGGGAGTTTCCAGGAGCAATGGCAATATTGATTGGTTTATGGTTCTAGAACTAGAGGAGGTCAAAATCATTTAATCAACCAACATATTTTTGTTTCATTTAATTTTTTAAAACATTTTTAAATGTCTTTCTGGCTATATATATATATTAACTTTTTAAAATCTATGTTGGGATTGAAAATCAGAACAAAAGGGGGAAAACCACAGGAGAGAAAAAGAAACAGAAAAAAAGGAGAAAATAGCATTTGTTGATTTACATTAAATCTCCCTAGTTCTATTTCTGGATGCAGAGGACGTTTTCTATCAAAGTTTATTAGGATTGCCTTTGATCTTGGAATCACTGAGAAAAATAAAAATTTTCATAATTGATCATTGGACAATCTTGCTCTTACTCTATACTGTATATAATGTATTTCTTTTCTGCTTGTTTCACTCAGCATCGTCATGTAAATCATCCCAAGCCTTTCTAAAATCATATTGTTCATCATTTTTTATAGAATAGAATATTCTATTATCTTCATATACCATAACTTATTCAGCCACTCCCCAATGGATGAGCATCTATTCATTTTCCAATTCTTTGCTACCACAAAAAGAGCTGTTACACAATTTGGAACTATGCTCAAAATATTATCAAACTGTGCATACCCTCTGATCCAGCAGTGTTTCTATTGGGCCTATATTCCAAAGAGATCTTAAAGGAGGGAAAGAGGCCCACATGTGCAAAAATGTTTGTGGCAGAAACTGGAAACTGAGTGGATGGCCATCAATTTGAGAATGGCTGAATAAATTATGATATATGAATGTTATATTATTTTCTGTAAGAAATGACCAGCAGGATGGTTTCAGAAAGGCCTGGAGAGACTTAGATGAACTAATGCTGAGTGAAATGAGTAGAACTAGGAAATCATTGTACATGACAACATCAGTATTATATGTTGATCAATTCTGATGGATGTGGCTCTTTCCCACAATGAGATGATTCAGGCCAGTTTCAATGATCTTGTGATGAAGAGAGCCACCTCCACCCAGAGAGAGGACTGTGGGAACTGAGAGTGGATTACAACATAACTTTCTCATTTTTTTTATTGTTGTTTGCTTATATTTTGTTTTCTTACTCATTTTCTTTACTTTTTGATCTGATTTTTCTTATGCAACAAGAGAATTGTATAAATGTTTATACATATTGGATTTAACATATATTTTAACATGTATAACATATTTTTTAAAAAAAGAACTGCTACAAACATTTTTGCACATGTGGGTCCTTTTCCCTCCTTTATGATTTCCTTGGGATAGAGACCCAGTAATGGCTCTGCTGGGTCAAAGAGTATGTACAATTTTATAGCCCTTTGGGAATAATTCCAAATTGCTCTCCAGAATGGCGGGATCCAATAATAATTCCACCAACAATGAATTAGTTTCCCGATCCCCTCTAACATTTATCATTATCTTTTCCTGTCATCTTTGCCAATCTGAAAAGTATGAATTGGTATTTCAGTTCAACCAAGATTTATTAAGCACCTACTAAGTGCCAGGCAGTGGGCTATGAACTGGGAATACAAAATAGGTAAAAGATAGTTCCTGTCCGAAAGGAGCTTACAATCTAATGTTTGGATGACAAATCTCTCTCCAGTAGACCATAGTTTAGTTTCATGCTGTAGTCTGTCACTGACTTTTATCTGAGGTCTTTCTAATATGATAAGTCCTGTTGGAGTGTGTGCTCCTCTGGCAATGGAATCTTTGAAAACCAGGATCACCTGATTCTCAGCTCCATGATGAGGCTTCAGAGCGGAAAGTAAACCAAGGTTGCACTTCCACACCTTTCCTCAACCTGCTCCTTATATTTAAGGATTTCTTCTCTCCCTCTTCTTTTTGCCTATTGACTTCCTACCCATCCTTTGAGGTCCAACTCAAACCTCTTCTCTTTCAGGAAGCCTTCTGCAAGCCCTTCCTGTCAGTAAGGTGTTTCCCTCTTAGACTCAAATCTTACTTTGTACTTTACTAATGGACTTAATATATTGATCTGTGTTTACTTTTCCCCTTCCTATTAAATTACTAGACATGAAGCCAGGGAATATAAATTATCTTAACATTGTCTCTCTTCCAGTACCTAGCATAGTACTCTGTACACAATAGGTGCTTAATACATGCTTGCCAAACTGATAATTTTTATTTAAATGAATGTTTTTCTAGCTACAGATCAGCCAATCTGTGGAATTCATTACAGTCATACAGACAAAGGACTACATTGTGGTCTCTTGTCCTTTACTGCAAATCCTGGAAGATATGATCTTTTCATGACAACCCTGAGTTTCATGGGCTATCAGCCAGAACTAGGAAACAAGAGAGAACTTTCTCTTCTCCTTCTAATTCACTCCTGCTTCGGGCTTTCTCTCTGAGCTTCCAGGGAGGGATTGTTCCCTGCTTCTAGTAATAAGGATGCTGGAGGAATAGGAGATAACCTTGAAAGACCCGTTCATGAACTATGGCCTCCTTTCCCAGGGATTAATGTTAGGAGCCCAGAGGTGTTCCTCCCTCATGATTCTCTGAGAGTTACATTTGAAATGGTTTAAAATATGTTCAGAGGCAGCTGAGAAATGCAATGGAGAGAGTATTGGGTTTGGAGTCAGGAGGACTCATCTTCTTGAGTTCAAATCTAGTCCCAGACTCTTACAAGCTCTATGATCCTAGACAAGTCACTTCATTCTATTTGCCTGAATTCCTCTTTTGTAAAAATGATTTGGTGAAGGAAATGGCAAACTGCTTCAGTATCTTTGCCATGAAAACCCTAAATGGGATCATGAAAAATCAGATATGACTAAATAACAATAAAATACATTATAGTTCATTAATATAATGGAATAATAGAATGCCATTAAGACTGCCAAGCAAGAAGAGTACAAAGAAATTTGGGGAGACCTTTATGAAATAATGCAAAAGTGAAAGGAAAATAAATTCAAAAGCAAGATTATACACTAACTATTATGAAAGAGAGGAAATGAATGAGAATGAATTGACCAAAAATCCTGTTGGGCACTTAGAAACTTGTTTGATACTTTAAGCTTTGGCATTAATTAATCTAATTATCTAAATTAATTAATTAAATACAAATAGTTATTAAGCATGTTTGCATTGGTTATAATTAACAAGATATTTAATAAAAATAAGTTCATGTGCTCAGGACTAAAAGATATATTCCATCTGAATTGGGGCAGCACACACACACACACACACACACACACACACACACACACACACTAATTCTGTTCTCTGTCTCTGAATTTGTGCCTTCCATCCAAGAGTGTGAGGAAGCTAGCCTCACTGCTCTGGAAGGCCAATTATTACATTTGCAGTGTGAGCATTTGCATCTTGGAAATTGGTTAACTACAAATCAAGACTACATTTGTTATTCTGTTGTTTGGCTAGATGTAAGAAATTGATTTTTAAAATGTTTATAATATAAATTAAATTTAATTGTGTACCTAGCATCCTTTTTTTCTTTTTTCTGGAGAGTGAATAATTAAACATTTACTAATACTTGTCCTTCCTTCCATTCCTCTAAGGTAAATCAGGATAGCTGGACTTTTGTTATTTGGGGGGAAGGGGCACTTGTGGTTTCTCTGGGTCTCAGAAGCTACATCTCTGAACAGAAAAGGTCAATTTAGATAATCGCCAAACTGTCTTCTGTTCTTCTGTTGTATGATCTCAGGAAGATTTGTGACATAAATTAATTTTTAGATCTAGCTGACTTTTTCCTGAGTAATAAAACATCACTTTATAACAATTTTACCAATCCCACACATTTTACTACAAAGTAAAGATTGCATTAACTTTTTGGCTGTCTCATTGTATTTTATTGACTCATTGTTGAATAAAACCTCCAGAACTTTTCAGATGAACTACTGTCTAGTCACACTTTCTCCACCCTGTATTTAGGAAGTTGATTTTTTTTTCTCAAGTCAAGTGTGGGATTTTCCATTTGTTTATTTCATCATACTTCCTCTTATTAGATTTAACCCATCTTTCTAGCCTATTGAGACCTCCTGTGTTCTTGAACTTTCCAACCATTATGTCAGAGTGCCTCTCCTAGCTCTACATCTTCTATAAGTATACCGTCTGGGTCTCTATGAATCAGGGGACCTGGATTCTTGTGACCTTAGCCAAGTAGCAACCTCTCTGTAGGGCTGAGATAGTAAACCAGCTTTCTTGAGGGAGAAAATGTATACAAGAAAGTCTTCAGATTAATCTGCATTATTTAATACATTCTCTATCACTTTCTTACACCTATAGACAATTGACAAAACAAAAAACTAAGCCCTGATCTGTAGTGTCTGTTGATTTCTGAGGCATAAATTTTTACACTGAAAATCTAACAATCAATCCTCATAAACTAGTCAGTATTAGCCAGCTCTGAGACTCTGGGTCTCAGTTTCTTCATTGATATAAAGAATTTGGACTAGAGAGTTACTCAGATCTCTTCCAGTTCTGAAAGTGTATGGTCCTATATATCAAATTGAAGAATCTTAGAATTCAGTCACCATTTTCCTGAATTTTATGAAACTGTGCAGAACCAATACAACTTCAAAGAGAAAAGTGGTAACCATTATTTCAGGAAGGTATAGTTAGCCAGTTTTCTATTTAAAATGATAACAACAAAAATCCTGTCTTCGAGAATCTAGTCTTTTTGCTTGGGAAAACCACTAACTTATGGAGTCCTTCAGAAAAGACTGTCTCAGTTTCCAGATGTTCTCTGGGTCCATTTGCAATTACTTAAGACTATCACGTCAGCTCCCATTGATTTGTCTACCTTTTCTAGTCAGCTGGAAGATAAGATTGGTTCAAAACAAAAGCATTTAATGAAATAACATGAGAAAAGAAGCAAAAAAAGAAAATCTGAGGCATACTCTCCCACAAATACATAGTCTATCAGTGGAAAGAAGGGACATAAATGGGGAATATATGTTTTAATGCATAGGAAATCCATTCATCCTTCAAAAACTATAGGCCCAGCAGTGTCCACTACAAAAACCCTTTTGTTGTTGTTGCAATCAGTACTGCACGATTGGGCACAAAAAATCAAAAGGAATGTTTGGGGTGGATTCTCTGACGTTGTGCATTTCAAGTTTCTTCTGATCTAATTCATTTCTGCCTTGCACATAGAGTCTAGCCCCTTCTTAATGAGAGCATGCCATGCTGGATGGTCCTGTGTCCCTGTGTCCCATAATGTGCAATCAATTCTAAGTTCTTGAGAGACCTTGAGAGTGTCCTTTTTTCTGACTGTCATATGATCACTTGTTCAGTGCAAGTTTTCCATAAAATAGTCCTTTTGGCAAGCATACATTTGGCATCCAGCCCAAAGGAATTGTGTGTGCTCTCTATAGTAAAGAATACTTAGAAGTTTAATTCAAGAAAGGGCCTTATTATCTAGTATCTTATCCTATCAGGTGATCATCAAAATCTCCCCAAGACATATTAGATCGCAAAATAAATTGTGAAAAGTAAAAAAGAAGAAAATCAAGAAATCAGAAGGAAGTTCGGCAGCTAAGACATGCTGCTCAGAGATTTAGAACAACCGCAGTCAAAGCTAGAGAATAGAAACTGGTTGAGTTTCCTCCACTGGCCTAGGTAACTCAAATGAAATTTTAGGGAGTAAAAGGAAGATATAGAATTAAGGAAACCATGGGTTTCTTAGGACATAAGGGCCTAGACTCAGTCTAGGCCCTGAGTAGGAATAGGCTAAATTAGGGTATCTAGATTAAGAATTCACTAAGATTAATTTTCTAACCTGGACTTGAGCCACTTGATATTGATTAATCTGCATTATTTAATACATTCTCTATCACTTTCTTACACCTATAGACAATTGACAAAACAAAACACTAAGCCCTGATCTGTAGTATCTGTTGATTTCTGAGGCATAAATTTTTACACTGAAAATTTAATAATCAACCCTCATAAGCTAGTCAGTATTAGCCAGCTCTGAGACTCTGGGTCTCAGTTTCTTCATTAATATAAAGAATTTGAACTAGAGAGTTACTCAGATCTCTTCCAGTTCTGAAAGTGTATGGTCCTATTGATCAGTAAATATTCATTGTGATTATAAAACACTTAATAGGTAACAATTTCTTGATTAGATTCTATAAATGTCCCAGTGAGAGATGAATATCATAATGCTTTATTGCTTAACATCCCCTTTTCTATGTGCAAGAATTCAGTGAATCCATTCTATGTCTAAATCATATTTGTGCTCCAAGTACCTTTTACTTCCTTTCTCTTCCCCTTCCTTCCCATTCCTTCCCCTAAAGGATCCCCTAGATTAAAGCCAAAAATAAAATTAGACCTTAGGTATTTGAGCACTGGGGAGCCAATTTCCTCCCAGTGGAAAGGAAGGAATGAATGAAAAAAAACCAGCAACCTCATCACAATAAAATCAGGGCAAAATTTGAAGGCAAGTAAAGGACAGAGATTGTCAGATATCAGTAGCCTTACTTTTCTCTCCCTTCCCCTCCTTCCACCACTTCATACTCGCAATTCCTGGCTAAGGAGCTTCGAGATGGCCTTGTCAAGCTCTTTTATTTGTGATGGAGTCTTTCTTGTAATGAGAGCCATCTGCATTCAGTAAAAGGACTATGGGGATTGAATGTGGATCACAACATAGTATTTTCACCATTTTTTTATTGTGTTCGCTTGATCTTTTTTCCTTTCTCTCTTTTTCTCCTTTTTGCTCTGATTTTTCTTGTGCAGCATGATAAATGTGGAAATATGTATAGAAGAATTATATGTTTAATATGTATTGGATTGCTTGCTGCCTAGGAGAGAGGAGAGTGGGGAAAAGGAGGGAGAAGAATTTGGAGCACAAGGATTTACAAAAATGAATGTTAGAAACTATTTTTTTAAAATAAAAAGTTATTTTTTTAAAAAAAAGAAAAGAAAGAAAACTGAGTCTCAGAGCAGTGAGACCACTTGACCAAGGTCTCGCAGATAACCCCATATTTTAATCCAAATCTTATGACTCCAAATCCATTGCTCACTCCCCTAACTTTCTTTTTTAAGTCATTTCTTTTCCAGAATAAACATTTCCTTCAAATGATTCTTGTATGATAAAATTTCCGATCCCCTCCCCATCTCTATGACCACTCCTGCTTGTCCCCCTCATGTACTGAGTACTCATCCTGTGGTTAATGAGTCCAAAGTCATGTGATCAGCTCTCTGAGTCAATTATCTTTATAGGGAGAAAAAATATATATTTCCCATGATCCCATCTGTAACCAATCACTTCATAAATGATCACAAGGACTATCAGGAGAGAGAATGCAAATGACTCATTTGTAGACATCTGTCTCCATTGCTGGGAAGATAAGTCAAAGTGGATGCTTAATCATGGGCAGGGCAGGAATCATCCCTAGGTAAGCTCAACACCTTGCAAGCAACCCAGGGCACACAGAGGATAGAACAGGTGACCCAGCTCCATCCACTAGGTAGAACAGGATTCAAAAGCACAGTGGAGTGACCGGGGAAAGAGTCTAGTTGTGCAACTGGAAACGTCACCCCTTCATAAACAAGTTGCCTGCTGACTCAATAACATTAAAAGGAAACGATAGCTAATAGAAGTTCCCTTTTTGTTCCATATCTAGCCACATACATTGACACATAATTTGACATGGTATGAGTAAAAGAGAATTCAATGGTGTTTCCAAATTTGGACACCAAGGTTATTTTCAGACACACACATACATAGGATGAGGCAAAATCAGGGTACCATAGGCAATCTTGTTGTTCCTATAATTGTTATTGTGAAGCAATTACAACTGTATGGCATCTGTTCCTACCAGGAAATCAAGTAAAAGACTTCAAGACACTTACTAGCTATGTAACCCTCACTTACACTCTGTCTGCCTCAGTTTCCATTAAAATGGGGATAATAACATTACCTACCTTGCAAGGCTGTTGTGAGGCTCAAATGAGATCTTTCTAAAGCATTTGGCACATGGTAGGCACTATAAAAATGCTTATTCTCTTTTCTCTATGCTCTTAAAATTACTGAGAATCTTTTACTCTTTTTAAAATTATTGAGCATCATTAAGAACTTTTGTTTATTTGAACTAAATCTATTGGTATCTGCCATATTAAAGTTTTAAATGGATATAATTTGAAATATTTAGTGATTCATTTTAAAATAATAACAATAAACCCATTACAAATTAACATAAATAACCTTATGAAAATAACTATATTTTTCCAAACAAAAATAAATTAGTAAAAGAGAGACATCGTTTTATGTATTTTTTTTTTAACAAATTAATGTCTGGCTTAGTTCTTGTGTCTGTTTCTATATTAAAACTTTTGCAATATAGATTTTTGACTGAAGTATGAGAAGAAAATCTGGTTTCACACAGATATGTGGTCGGAAACAGTAGTATTTTTATGAGCAAATAACTGTTTAGTATTATTTTGAAAATAGTTTTGACTTTACAAATCCTTGAAAGGGTCTGTTGAGGGGGAGGAAGGAGTTCAGAAGTTCAAAGGCTCACACCTGGAGAATCAGACTTCAAAGTATAGCTCAGGTGGCCCTTCCTTAATCTCCCAAATAATTACTTTGTGTATAGTCTGTATTTATTTGTGCACATTCTCCATACTCCAATAAAATCTAATATCTTTGAAGAAAAGGACTATTTTGTTCTGGTCTTTGAACCCAAGCATCTAACACAGTATTTATGGGAAAGGATATATTCATCAGCTGTCCTATGAATCCATTAGCCATTCCTCTGACTTCCATACTCAAACATGCATTCATGGCTACCGCTCCCTTCTATGGCCACATTCCCTTTTTAGAATACAAAATCTTTGAAGGCAGGGGGTATAAGAAGGGTATTTTCTTCTTGTACCCTCAGCAATTAGCACAGTGCCTGGCACATAGTTAGCACTTAATACTTTTTCATGTATTTATTCATTCATTCTATTGATGTTTAACTCTAACTGAATTGATCATGCTCTCTGTATTAGAAAAGACTGGTTAGATTTCTAGCCTGCTTTATTGGATACAAAAATCAGAGATCTCAGAGAAAGGAAGATAAGAGACAGAGCTCAGAGACAGGAGGGTTTGAGTGACAGAGATAGAAGAGTGAAAGAAAACCTGAACAGAAAACAAGAGAGGAGAAAGGTTGGCAAGGAACCAAGAAGCCTCTTAGTGGTTTCTAATTCCTGCCCCCCCTTAACCAGAGGCTTTCCCCCAAACAGCAATGCCTTCTGTACCAGCAAACAACTGTTGTAGATTTCTCCTGATATGCTATCTTTACCAAAAATTTTTACAAGTATCAAATAGAAGTGTTTCCCAGTTCCAGAGTTGAGCTACTACACTTTTCAGACATTGAACTCCCGCTGTCAGAGCTTAAGCCGCTTGTTGGATGCTTGATGGATCTCAAGCTGGAATATCTTGTGTCTTGAATATCAAAAAGATGCCAATAAGGAAGCTTAGATGAATAGGCTTGCCCTGAGATTGGAATGTAGGAGGAGATATGGAGGGAAGGATGGGAGGGAGGGAATAGTGAAAACATTTGTCACTCAATTTGAATTCTTTGTTACTTCATAGGATGATAGACTTAAAAATAAAAGGCATCCTAAAGATCATCTCTCATTTTCTAGATGGAGAAACTGAGTCACAGAGTTTGTAATTTATATAGGCAGAGAGGGAAAAAACAAATCTAGGTTCTCTGACCCCAAATCCATCGTTCTACCCTGGGCCATATGGTTTCCTAACCATCGGTGCTATCTCAAGTGGAATGAATAGCCTTCTTCAAGAAGTAGCTGGTGCCCTCCCATCGAGGTGGTCAAAAGCTGAATGACTGGCTATCCATCAGGAACACTGTAAAGGGGAATCTAAGTATTGGTTTGAATCTCTGCTCTAGTGCACAAAAGAATAAATCTACTTCTTCTTGTTATTCCAATATGTGAAGACAGTTTTCAGGAGAAGCAATGTGGTCCATAGAGAGATCACTACGTCTGAATTCAGAGTTTGCATATAGATTCTGACTCCAAAAGAATAGTAATATTGGCATATATTGTTTAGATGGTTTCCAGAGGCAGCAGATTGTCACAATGGATAGAGTGCTGTTGTGTCCTGCTTTGTAGAGCCCCCAAGTTGGGGTGACAAAACATACCGTTGCTTTCTGGAACCCCCCACCCCGGGGTGATTAAAATATCCCTTCCTAGTGGAGAAGTGATGAGGCTGGATTCCATTTTCCTACCATCCTCAGGAGTCCTGCCCTGATTAAAATACCCCGGTGTGGGGGCTCCAGAAAGCAACGGTATGTTTTGTCACCTCAACTTGGGGGCTCTACAAAGCAGGACACAACATTTGGTGCCCAAACATGGGGCTCTAAGTGAGGTCCTGTACAAATCAGCTCGACTGACAAGCTCTGCCCAGTTCAGTGAAAAAGTCCCCATGACCCGGAAGGGCAAGTATGAAAATAGGCAAGTGGGAAGAATTGGCAAGGGCTAATCTAGTCACTTTCGTTTTTCAACCAAAATGAGGCAAATGCTAAGAAAAGAGACTCCCTCCAAGGGAAATATGAAGCATGCTTGGTTAGGATAGCAGAGAAGCAAGATTTGTTGGTAACTTGGAAGCAGATCACTGAGTTCTCAGATGCTCTGGAGTACATGTCTCTGTGGCTTTGTAAGAGGGAGAGTTTGGAGCCAGAGATGTGGAAGTTAGTGGGAGAACAACTAACTGAATACAAGGGAGTAAAACTGGTTTTAAGGAATCCCACAGGGAAAGATTTTAACTTGGGTGGTCAAACCAGGAAGTATGAGGAGAAAAACAAGCAGAGGGTTAGTGCCTGTAGCAGTGGAGAGTACAGCACCTGGGGCAGAGCTAAGGAAGTCTTTTTTTTTTTTTAAGCATTTTACTGATTAATATTGCTTTTTACTGCTCTAGGAGGTTTGTAGGGCATCACCAGTTGAGTGAGTCAGGGCCTTAGGCAAAAAACACTTGGGGCTTGATGAAGACTGTTATACCCAGAGAGTCTTTAAGAAAGCCTGTGGGGGAAGAGGATTGCAATTTGGGAGAATAGAGCTGTATGCCGCAGAGACTACTGAGATATTCCTGTGATGAACCTGTCCCTGTCTGGGCTAGATCCCTTTCCTTCAAGCACAGTAGGCTTGACCATTTCATTTCCTGAGAGTGCTTACAAAACAGTGTCCATCCATATACTGATCTGGGAAACTCGAGAATGTGTAGCTAATACACCAGTCACTGGCCAAACATTAAGGCAAACACCCATATGTCTGGCATAGGAGGATCAACAGCAGCTGAAATTAGTGCTACCCCTTTGAGATGGAAATTTGAAGACATCAAGATGCTCCTCCAAAAATAAAAGAGAGGGGGAGCCACAGATAACTCTAGAGAACTTCTAAACTTAACAATATATAGTAAAAAGCTTTTTGATTTTTGATGGAGATGCACTGGCTCTGGCAGACAGGTTTTATAACCCACTGGAAGGGCAGTGTCTAGTATAAGCAGCTCCACTATCTTTAGATAATCGCCAGGTGATGTAGAGAGACCCAGAAAGTGGTAAATGGAAGGGACCAGATAGGTTAATTCCTTGGAGAAGAGGGTTTGCTTGTATCTCCACAGATGGAGAAGGAATCAGATAGGTGCCAACAAGCCATATGCAACTTATCCATCAGAGAGAGACAAAAAAAAGAAGACCCTTAAAATGAAGGAGAAGACCTAGGAAATATCATGTGCTTCCATCTCTGACTACATGTGCCACTGAAAAAGCTTCTCTGTAAACCCAATGTGTTATGGCAGTTGACTCATGAACATCAAAAATTGTTAATGAGACTGTTTTGGGATTTCAAAACCTGCAAGAATCATTAGATTCCCTGACACATGAAGTGATGGAAAATAGATTGGTTTTGGACTATCTCTTGGCTGCTGATGGATCTGTATGTGTGCTTGTGCGTTGATAGTTATTTTTTACACTTTCCTTCTGGGACTCGTGGAAATCTTTATAGTATTTTGTTTTTCATATTGTTTGTTATGTTACTACTTGCTTGTATGATATTACAACTTGTCTGTGTGATTCCTCCCATAGTGAGGGATTTAACCACTGATATATACCTGCTTCAATTAAAACAAAAGAAAGAGCGAGATGTAGAGGGCCACCATCAGTGGGGAAACTCTAGGTAAAGTATAAGACCCTTCAGCCCAGAGGAAACCTGCTGACAACATTTGGTTCAGCTTCCCATCTCCCCTAAAGGCTCTCAGCCTTCCTGAGAAGTCAGGGGGTGGTGACAACCTGTGTTGAGATTGAAGCAGAGTGATACAAGGTGGCAAACTATGTACAATAGCAAGTTGTTTGTGTGGTCCCATGTGTACAATATTGTTTTTGTTACATTATAAAGGGGAAAGTCCTTGAAATAAATGGTCTCCATTTTTCCACCATCCTCAGGAGTCCTACCTCATCACTTCTCCACTAGGAAGGTATATTCTAATCACCCAGGTGGGGGCTCTAGAAAGCATGGTATGTTTTGTCACCCCAACTTGGGGGCTCTAGAAAGCAGGATACAACAGAGTGCCAAGCCTAGAGTCAAGATGACTGATCTTCTGAGTTCTAATCTGGCCTCAGTCACTTTACTATGTGACTTTGAGCAAGTCAACCTTATTTGCCTCAGTTTCCTCATCTAAAAAATAATTTAATGAAGGAAATGGCAAATCACTTGATCCTGTTTCAGTTTCCTCATCTGTAAAGAGTTTAGAGAAGGAAAAAGCAAATCGTTCCAGTATCTCTGCCAAGAAAACTTCACATAGGGTCACAAAGAGTTTGACAAGACTACAATGACGGAACAATAACAACACGTTCTTTTCCAACTTAAGTTTCGTGATTCTGGATCAACCAGGGCAGAACACTGTGGGACTGTTACCTGCTTTAAAAGGACTGCATTTCTATGAAAGCTGTCTAAGATCACAAGAGCTCTTCTGGCAGCTGCTTCACCCTGCTGACTCATTCTTCACATGTGGTTAAGTCAAACCCCCAAGTTTATGTTTATCCCTGCACTGTGGGATGTAAAGTGTTAATGTGTTATTACTTGTGTGACTTCCTCCACCTTTCTTGGAAGATGTCAAAGTCCTTAGCTAAGAATAGTAGCTGACATTTATATAGACGTTATCCCTCCTCCTCTTTTCTCTCCTCAAAGAAAAATCTTTTGAATATCACAACTACACTGTGAGGTAGGTAATTCCTGTATCATCTTGATTTCAGGGTAAGGAAACTAAAGAATTTGGTTCCATGACATAGCCAGTAAATCTAGGAAGTGATAGTTGAATCCTGGTTAATTCTAAGTCTTTCTAATATATTACACTATACATTCACAGCTCATCCTTAGAGTTTTCCAAGAAAGCAGAGAGGGGTAGCTAGATGGTACAATGGATAGAGCATTGGCTATCCAGTCATGAAGATCTGAGTTCAAAAATACCCTCAAACACTTAAGACTTTCTAGCTGTGTGACTCTAGATAAGACACTTACCTCCATATTGCCTCTTAAAAACAAATCAAAAAAAAAAAAAAAGGCAGCATGATAAATATGGAAGTATATATAGAAGAATTACATATGTTTAACATATAGTAGATTACTTGTTGTCAAGGGGAGAGGGGAAGGGAGGGAGGAAAATTTGGAACACAAGGTTTCACAAGGGTGAATGTTGAAAACTATGTTTGCATGTGTTTTGAAAATAAAAAGCTATTATTAAAAACACACACACAAAAGCAAGAAGGCTGAGGCAACACTCCTACAGGCTGAAATTCATCCTCGCCTTATCTACCATCCTATTCAATTTTTGTTGATAGCTTTCTGTAAATTCCCATAGTTTTTGCCCTATGTACTGGAACTTTCCTTAGAATCCACCAGATTATTACTTGTTTCATTAATTACCAAAAATTACCATTACTCTGTGGGTACCACTAGTGTTTGGCTGCTTCTGCTCAGGACATGATCCCTTTTTCTGCCTAAAACCTTTTGTTAGAAACTTCCATGCCCCATAATTTACAAATGGGGGTGGGGAAGAGGAAGATTTTATGGCCATTTCTTGAGGTGGAAAATGATTCACACAAATTTGAGGTTCTGGCCAATCTTATAAACACCTATGGAAGGAAGATGGAGAAAAAAACAGAAAGAAGGAAGGAAGGAAAGAAAGAAGGAAGGAAGGAAGGAAGGAAGGAAGGAAGGAAGGAAGGAAGGAAGGAAGGAAGGAAGGAAGGAAAGAAAGAAGGAAGGAAGGAAGGAAGGAAGGAAGGAAGGAAGGAAGAAAGGAAGGAAGGAAGGAAGGAAGGAAGGAAGGAAGGAAGAAGAAGGAAGGAAAGAAGGAAGGAAGGAAGAAAAAAAGGAAGGAGGAAGAAAGAAAAAAAGGAAGGAGGAAGAAAGGAAAGAAAGAGAGAAAAAAGAGAGAAAGAAAGAAAAGATGGAGGAAGGAAGGAGGAAGGAAGGAAGGAAGGAAGGAAAGAAGGAAGAAGAAGGAAGGAAGGAAGGAAGGAAGGAAGGAAGGAAGGAGGAGCAAGGAAAGAGAGAAGGAGGAAGGGGCAGAAAAAAGAAAGAAGGAAATAAGCATTAAGTATTTGCTATATGCCAGGCATTATATACTAAGCACTGGAATACAAATACAAGCAAAATGAAAGACAGTCCCTGACTTCAAAGAACTTATATTCTACTGGGGCAAGATAGCACTCCAAAAGAAAATGGAAAATGGACTTGAGGTCTTCCTTGTTTCATTGTTGCCTTAGTAGGTAGATTGTCCTGGGCTGCCTTTGTTTGGCAGTTTGGGCCCATTGTCCCAAATTTGGAGATGCCAGTGCCTAGGCCCAGTGTGGGAGATGGCATATTGCCCTAGTGGAAGAGATAATGAAACTAGTCATCTTTCATCCCAATTATGAAAAGTGAATAGAAAGCTACACATGGGTGTGCCTAGGCTAAAGAGAAGCCCATATTTTAATCCTCTTTTTACTTCTGCCATAGCTCAAAAACCACTATGTGTGAGCTCTAATGACAGTTCTGATTGTATCCTTTTGTGAGAGATGCCCCACTATCACCCACATGTAGTAATATAGCTCTACAAATCTAAGACAGGTAATCCTTTGACATTGGAGCCCTAAAATGCTAACCCAGGGTTGATGTATTTTGTGAGTCATACTGTTTCCACACAGACTTTATCTCTAAGGCTATTTGTCAATCATTGGCTCAGCTCTTACCTAACTGCTCCCTTCAGATAGATCCAATCTCTTATCATTTTCTCAGACTTCTGGTTTATAGTTAAACAGTAGTAAAAGCAAGGCAAAATAAAGAATTAGATATATCATAGAATGTGATATTCTAATCACTTCTCAGTTCCAATCCCCTTTGCTCTCCCCCAACTTGTCTAAGGCTATCTGTCAAATTGAAATATATTTCTTCTTCTTTCTCCAAACTGAAAGAGAGCCAATCAAGAAGTTCAGTGTCTTATCATATTTCTTACATCACATAGCTGAGTGGGAGCAGGATACAAAAACTCACAATCGTTGCCACGGAAAAATGGAAGACACTGTGGGAATTTATAGTAATTCTCTTAGCTGCAGCAAATATGGGCAACGGAGAAAACAGTTTTATCATTTCAAATGCCCAGAAAACTCCAGTGGGTATATATTTGTGTAACTCTAACCCTGAAAGGATAGGAAGGAAGGACTAACTTTCTCTCTCTCTCTGAAACCCCAGTCTCGAAGGAGACATTGTAAAGGTTACTGAAGAAGAAAGCACTGTTTGACTATCAGATGGAAGGCTAAGAAGGAACAGGGGACAGGTATAACTGTGTAAGAGCCTTTGCTGCCATTTCTTTTTTTCCTTTTCCCCTTGATTCCTCACCTCTCACTCTTATGTCATGTTCTACATTCTCTAGTCAAAACAATCTAGTCTGGGCTGGTGCTAAAGGTGCATTGTGTCCAGAATTGGCAATGTCTGCAGAGATACTTATCTCTACCATATCCCAGTAGAAGCAATCCCTGAATCCTCCTCCCAGTCATAATTACCCTTCAAATTACATGGAGAACACCAGCAAACATATGTTATAAATATAATAAATGAACATATGACAGTTGTGGGCAATTATCCATACTACAATATACATATCCAAGTATCTCAACCAATGGATCATAAGATTATAAATCCAGAACTGGAAAGGACCTCAGTAGTCATTGAGTCCCATTCCTCATTTTACCAATGAGAAAACTGAGAGAATTCACTTAGGGTTACACAGTTGTTATCAAAAGTTGGATTCAAAGTTAGGCCTTCCAGGTCCAATGCTCAGTCCACTACTCCATGTTATCTCTAAGGATTTTATTTAGCATGAACAGCACATGTAAAAACATAATACATAGCATATAATTAAGAGATAAGTATAAGAACTTAACATATACTATCATATAACAAGATTACATATAATAACCAAATACATGAGACATTTAAAAACTTGTTACATACACATTTAGAATTAACATGTACAATATTACCATTTCAGCATCTAAAATATGCAGCAAAAATATAACATAAAATGATATGTTTTGGTTGCATATAAAACTTATTATATGAATTTAAACAATGGGTCTCATCTGGCTACATGGGTGTTCATTGCACTCATTACACCCTGAGCATTTTAAATTGACTTGGTCACTGGATACAGTTTCTAACCTCTCCTATTATCCTTCTTCCTGGTCATCTGAGTGTTCCAGATTGACTGTCAGAATCCCCTCGCTCTATGGAATCCCCATAACTAGAATGTTGACCAGGAAAAGGAAAGCCTGGATTCATCTCTCCCTCCCTTTGCTAGGTCCCTCCCTCCTTCTTTATCTATGTAAAAATCCTCCTGATCTTAGGAAAGACTCCATTGTTTTGATAAGTATTTTTAAAATATCTTCCCAGGAGAGTGAGTCCTTTTTTCTTGGAGGCCATTTAGCTATCTCTCCATGGCTCTTTTCCTCCTGGTCCCCAAAGTTGTGACCAGCTCCTTGGTGGATAATAGGTGATTGTAATAAACTGTCTTTGAAAGATTCTGATCGGTCATATATATATTTAGTTTGGGCAAATTTAGTATTAACAATTTAGCATATGTAACAAAGCAGCACTACACTGCAAAAATATAATACACAACATCACCTTCCTATTTCATATCATTTCAGTCTCCTGCTAGACACAAAAGGCCTAAACACACAAGATCTAAGGGTTTTTAGATAGATTGCATAAGTCAATAGAGCTTCCCTTTGAACATACACTTTGTGGATAATTGCTGACATATTGTACTAGTAGAGTCTGTTCCATTTAGCTCCAAGAGTCCTTGGGATCCAAAATCATCAGATGGTTCTTTCCTGGCTATAAAATTAAATGGCTTGGGCAGCTTGCTCATATGTGTGAGATTGGTTTCAGTCTAGCATAGCCCTGCTTTGTTATCACTAACTTCCACCATTCTCTCAACTGTGGGGTGCCCTCTGGTGAAGAAAGCTTGAATCCTCATAGAATGCACCCTCCTTCTTGGCTTGCATCCCTTCTAATAGTTTTTCATCAATCAGTGACTCCCACCATCATCATCCAAGGACAACTGAGCCATGCAAGATTAGTTCAAAACCAGAAATTTCAATTGATGGTACTTTGTCTGTTGCCCCCAAATTTCAGTTGTATGTCATCATTGGTCTGGTTCCCTAAAGGTTCTAAATTTCTATGAGTCTCTTTTTATGAAGCAGTTTCTACCTGTCAGGTACTGTTCTAAGAGCAGGAAATATAAATTCAAAAAAAGTCCCTCCCCTCAAGGAACTTACAATCTAATGAGGATGGACAATGAATGGAAGAAAGCTGAAAAAAAGAAGAGGGAGATTACACTATGTCACCAGAGCATCAGATTCATGTGGTCTATGAATAGGTCATCCACAACAATCCCTACAACAATATTCTGAAAACAATAGTATTTGCTGAAAGAATTGGAAGTCAAATGGATGCCCATCAATTGGGAATGGCTGAACATGTTGTGGTGATATAGTTGTGATAGAATACTATTGTGCTTTAATAAAAGATAGACAGGATACTTTCAGAAAAACCTGGGGAAATTTATATGAATTCATGTCAAGTGAAGTAGGGAGAAGCGGGAAAACATTGTATACAGTAAAAGCAAATTATAAGAATGATGAACTGTGAAAGACTTAGCTATTCTGATCACGACAATGAACCAAGACAATTCAAAGGACCCATGAAAAAATGCTATTCACCTCCAGAGAAAGAGCTGATGAACTCCAGATTGAAGCATATTTATGTTTATTCTTTTATTTTGTTTGTGTTTTATTCTACAACACAGCTAATATGGACATATGTTTGGTATAACCTTACATATATAAACAAAATCTAAGTGTTTGCCTTCTCGAAGAGGGAGAGAGGGAGAGAGAAAATATGGAACTCAATTTAAAAAAAAAAAAGATTGTTTTAAAAATGTACACATAATTGGGACATACTTAATGACAAAAATAATATTTTAAATTGATTACTAAATTAATTGATTTGCTAACCTCAGAGGAAGCAAAAGACAGTATCCATCCCTGGCAGGCATTGGCTGACATATGTCAATGTTGACATTTAAATTGGGCTCCATACATGTAGTCTCAGAACTTATTAAACACAGACCAGATCAAAGCTATGGACTCCAGTTTTTGGGTGGGATAATGAGTTTCACTACCAATAAGTTATCTACTGGTTTCTACTGACTATAGCTCTCCTGAAAAAAAAAAATTGCTCCTGAACTTTTAAGGTTAACCTCAGTATGTCATACAAAGGATTTGCTTAGATCTATCTAAGCCAAAATGAGTGTTTGAATGAGACAGCTGACCAAGTTCCTTAAAACCTTATGTCAATGATTTCCAGTTGGTGACAGAGTTCATGCCAAATTGTCTATTCTTCCCCACTGCCTTTGATTATTCTTAACCACATAACTGTAAGTGAGATTGCTAATCCTTCACAAATGGTTGAAAGTAGTTACCAAATGGCTTAGTTCATAAATATTCTTTGTTAAGTGGCCAGCTGACAAACATTTCTGTTTTCTAAGGTGTTAATCCCTAATTAACCAAACAAAAACTATCATATTAATCAGGTTTTATGCCAGGTCTAGGAAGATAAAGGCAAAATGAAACTGATCCTGCCTTCAGAGAGTTTACACACTACCTGGGGAATCAACACGTAGATATAGGTAGATATTATATACACATCTATATGTGAGATATCGAGTTCATATATGCAATAAATATAAGGTAATTTTTGGAGAGAGAGAGGAGAGCCAATAGTAAATAGAAGGATTCAGGAAAGCCTTTGTGCAGAAGATAGCAGTTAAGCCTAACCTTGAAGAAAACTAGAGATTCCAAGAGATTGGAAGTACATGGAGAAAGTATATTACAAGGATGGGGGATATCCCATGTAGATGAATAGGAATAGGAGGTGGAATGTTATGCATGAAGAACAATAGAAGGCTGATTTGACTGGATATTGATATATGTGTGAAGGGGAGTGGTGTGCAATTCATATTCCACATCAGAAAAGTAGTGTCACCAGATTATCAGAAGCTTTAAATGCCAAACAGAGTTTATATTTGTTCCTGAAGGCAATAGGAAATCACAGACATTTTCTAAATAGGGAATGAGACAATCAGGCTCTCTTTTGGGAAATCAGTTCAATTGTTCTATGAAGGATGGACAAGAATGAGAGCTACTGCAGGCAGAGTTCAATTAAGAAGCTATTCCAATAGTCCAGTAGAGAGGCAATAAGAGTCTGGGCTAGAGCAATCACCCTGAATGAAAAAGAAAAAAATCCAACAGATGTCATAGAAATAGAACAAATTTTGTCAAGTGACTAGATATGTACAGTGAGTGAGAACAAGGTCTAGAGAAGGATACTAAGGGTGAGAACCTGGATAATTTTAAGTGATTCCCTCAAAAGAAAAAAATAGAGGGTCAGGTTTTAAGGAGAAACTCTGTTTTGGAAATATTAAGTTTGAGATGCCTTTGGAATCTCAATAAGTGCAGTTGGTGATTTGGGATTATAGCTGAAGAGGGAAATTAAAGCTGACTATATACATCTACCCAGAAATAATCATTCAATCATTCAATCAATAAGGTTGACCAACAAGGCTCACCAATGAAGGATGTGTAGAGAGAAGGGATAAGAGAACTTTGAGTATACTCACAATTAGGGAATATGATACCGATGATCATTCAGCAAAGAAAACTGAGGAGGAGTGGTCAGAGGAGCAGGAGGAGAAATAGTTTCTAGGAAAACCTAGATGAGAGAGACATTACACAGGATGAGAGAATGGTTGTTGTTGTTGCTGCTGTTGTTGTTTAGTCATTTCAGTCACATCCAACTCTTCATAACCCCATTTGAGGTTTCTTGGCAAAGATATTGGAATGGTCTGCCATTTCTTTCTGTGATTCATTTTATAGATGAGGAAACTGAGGAAAACAAGATTAAATGACTAACCCAACATCACAAAGTTATTAATTGTCAGAGGTCAAATTTGAACTGATGAAAATGAGTCTTTCTGACTTAAATTAGGAGCTCTAATCCATTCAATCACTTAGAAAAATAAATAAATATTCCCTGTTACTATCAAGGGCACTACCATCTTCCAAGTCTTTTAGTCTCTGAGTCTTGAGATCTAACTGTCATCCTCAATGTCTCTTTTGTACTCACTCCACATATTCAATCCGCTACCAAATCTTATAATTGCTACCTTTACAACATCTTTCATATATTCCTCTATTTCACATTATTCAAACAGTTAACACCATAGTTCAGCCTCTCATCACTTGTTACCCTTCTGTTTCCTTCAACTTTCTTTCGTTTTATTCTATGCATTAAAAGAAAAACAAAAACAAAACTTCAGGGATTCTTTTCTTCATTGATATTATGAAGTCTTGTAGGTAAGATTCAAGTATAAGTAGCTTTTTTGAAAAGGAGTTTGGTTAAGAAAAGGTGGACAATAATGGCATTCTATATTTTCAGAACTCACTGACTTCTCTTCATTGATCTTCTGGAGTCTTGTAAGTCAGATTTAAATATAAGTAGCTTTTTTGAAAAGGTAGGTATGGCTAATAAAAGGTAGATAATATGGCAGTCTATATTTTCAGTACTCACTGTCACTGAGACAAGAGATCCTATAAGTCCAAGTAGAAAGAATATAGGAGAAATATTTAGCAAGTCACAGCTTAGGTGGCTCAGGATATGGAACAACACTCATTCCCGACTCTTCGCTTACTTCCCAATGCTAGTCTGGAGCATTCAAGTTTTGGTGCACTGACTCTATGCTCCTTTCTTGAGTATGCTCAGTACTCATGTGCCAAATCAATCAACAGATGCAACAGAGAACAGCTCTGTCATTCTGATTGTATTCTGTTAATGATTTGGGCACCAGGCCCAAACTCTAGTCCTACCTTTGTTTCTTTGAAAGGTTCTGCCAGTTTTCCATTTCTCAGGAGATTTTCTATGAGTTCCTGCCTCTGAATCTTGTTAACCAAAGGTGACATCTGATTTTATCTCCATGGCTCCTATATGAGTCAGGGCCATCCTGGAGTCAGATGAATGGAACCGCCTGCATCACAGATCTTACTCCTCTCTCTTCTAAAGTTTGCTCAAACAATTTCATTCTCTAAAGCAAATCATCTGACATAACTTGCTCTCCAGCTTCCTTAAGTATGATCACATGTGGCCACCCAGAGGTTCCTTTTCCCTAACAATGCAATGGGATCCAAGTCACACTTGGGACTGACTAGCTCTTCTACCCTTCCCCATCCTTTGACAACAAATGTTTGGAACAATCTTGCCTCACAAAGATTTAGAGGGTTCCTCTCAACTTCCTGCTGAGAGCTATGAATGGACCCTATTGGCTTATTGTAGGGATCCTAGTCCAAAGTCCTTCAACTTGCACTTTGCTAGAATATCCAGGCAGCAGGCAACAAGCATTTATTAAGCCCTTATTATGTGCCAGGTAATATGAAATATAGTCAAAAAGAAAAATAGTCTCTGACCTCAAGTAGCTTATATTCTGATGGAGGAAGACAATGCATAAAAGGGAGTTGAAAGGGAGAGAAGATATTTGCAAAATTCAGAAAGTCAGAGTAGGAAGAAGGAAGAAAGGAAGAAAGGAAGGAAGGAAGGAAGGAAGAAGGAAGGAAGGAAGGAAGGGAGAGAGGGAGGGAGGGAGGGAGGAAGGAAAGAAGGAAGGGAGGAAGAGGGAGGAAGAAGGAAGGAAAGAAGGAAGGAGGGGGGAGGGAAGAAAGAAATAAGCATTTATTAAGCACTTAGTATGTGCCAGATACTGTACTAAATGTTTTACAAATATTTATAAGTGGATATTTGATCTTTTCAACACTTCTGGAAGATAAATATCATTATTATACCATTTTACAGCAGAGGAAACTATGGCAAAAAGAGTGAAATTATTTATCCAAAGAAACACAGCTAGTCTCTGAGGCTGCATTTGAACTCAGATCTTTAACTCCAGGATCAGTATCATATCTACCATACCACCTAGCTACCACTGGATAGGTGGCTTTATTCCTAGGGGAAATAGAGCAGAGTAAGCTTGAGCCTATTCTCAAAAAGGAGATTACTCATCAGCTACCATCCTTCTTCTAAATCATCCCTTGCCTCTGTTATGGCGTTTCAGTGGTCTATGCTAACCAGTATGCAAACAGCTCTGCCACAGAGGGATGAGGATGCTCTTCTGAACAAGTCCTTGGTTCTTTGAATTTGCATTAGCAGGCTTACCGTCTAACCTCAGGCAGGCCTTCTGTTGACAGGACTGTGATAAGCCTTCTTGATACCTCCTTGTCCTTAGTGGGAGGTTCAGTAACTAGTTTCCAGGTTCCCTGCCCCCCACACACACACACACATACAGCCCTCCCCCTAACTTTTTATCTCTTCAGGCTTTCTAGAATGTGCCACTAACTCACATAAGACAGAAACTTCTTTGTGGGCTTTTTGGACACTTTTAAAACTACCTCACATCTCCTCCAAATTGTCCAAAGAATCACAAGCCATTTTAAAATATCTTTTTGTCCTAATTAACAGGCACCCCTAAAACTAGGAATCCCTCACGAAGAGTCAGTCCCCTGGATCTGTATCAATGTCCCAATGACCAGACAGCCCCATTGCTCTTTCAGCCCACATCGTAATTCCAACATAATATAATCCATGTGCAATGTCAGTACTTTATCATGCAACAAAGCAATAATGTTAACCCTTACTCATATAAAAAAATGCAATAGTGTGAACCCACAAGACATAAATTTTTCACATCAGAGTGGTATTTTACCTCTGTGAGAGGAAGAGGAAGTAATACCTGTTCTGTTCAGACCAAACCAGACTCAGTTGTGCTCCTGGCTGCCATCTAAACCAAGTAGAAAATGACCCAGTGCTGGGATAGTCACTGTAGGAAGATGATCCCTGGAATCTGGGGACTATCTCCCAAAAGGTGCATTCCTTACCTTCCCCTTGTTTCCTCTGGCTCCCTTGTCAGGGCTCCCTACCTCTGAGAATTTTTTTTAACCCTCAAGCTCTCTTTGATGTGAATTAAAGAACCATTAATAAAAGTTTCTTTAATCATCTCTATTTGTTTTGTGAAAGCTTCTTTCAAGTCCAGAGGTTTCTGTTTCTGTAGCAACATGAAAAAACAATGCACTGGTCAGGTTTTTCTTTTGGTACCATTCATTTTCTACATGAGCAAATAGTGTGTGTGTGTGTGTGTGTGTGTGTGTGTGTGTGTGTGTGTGTGTGTTGGAAAGATTGTGTGATTTCCAAAATGTAATCCATTCCACCATCTTGCTCTTTTTAGATTCTGGGTTCAGACTATTTGTTCTTCCTGTCAAAGACAGATGATACATACATGCATGCATTGATACACACATGCATACATAATACATACAATATTCTAACTCAATGGGTTGCTCTTTCAATATCTCTTATGATCTAGACAATAGGCATTTTTTATCTATTCACTTTTTTCTGTGTGAATTATTAGGTCAATCTCTCGTGAATGGTCACAAATCTTATTTGAGCAGGTATTGTAGTGTTCCAGGGTTTAAGCAAATAGAACAATATCACTCACAAACACAGAGAATATAACTATCTATGTGCAATTCACCTTCCTTTTGCATTTATTCAGTTCCCTTTCACTATCTTCCATGACAGTGGCAAATGCTTTTGATGTCTATCCATTCATCTAATGTATGCATCACTCGATTGATTTCCAATAATCAAAGATCATTGAACAAAATTATGTTGATAGCTCTTTTTTTCATGGGATTTCATATGGTTTTAGCAAATACACAAGAGTTGTGTTTTTGGAGAAGCCTTCAATACCACTTTTTGTTTTACAGAGTCAAATTTTTTTGTCATAAACAAGAGGAAACAGGACACCCTGATTTGTCTTTTCACTTTTCATTCAAGTGCATAACTGTAAATGTAGATAGAAATAGAAAATGTCTGCTAAGCCTGTTTTACACTCATGTTTTAATGCCTTCCATGTGTATATAGACCATTCTTGTGAAGATTTTGTAAAGACAAAAAAAAAAAAAAAAAGAGTATTGATTGGTAGCTGCTGATGTCTTCTCAATTGTTTTCTTTGCTAACGTGACATCTGTAATCTTTTCCATCCTTTTGGAAGCTTTTCTTCTTTAAGATATCTTAAAAACCAATCCCTGGCTGCCTTTATAATTCTGTCACATCTAGGACAAAGTTCTTCTGTAAATATTTAACCAGATCCAGCCATTCTTCCCAGTTTCATATTCTAAAATGCTATTTCCACATCCTAATACAGTATACCGGCTTCTAATGTAAGTTGTTTGTCCTTCGTTCTCAGAAGACCGTGACACCAGGGAAATGATGCCATGGAATGCAAGTGAATTGGATGTAAGTGAGGGAGGGCTGTACAAGATCATCTGCCTCAGTTTCCCTTCCACAGTCATCTGGGTCCAGTGGCCAAACATAGATCAGGAAAACTGGAGATGGCCCTGGATGTAGTCTAATATATATATGAATCTGGGAAGGAAAGACCCTGAGGATTTCTGGCCAAAATAGAAATAACTGCTGTTTGCATTCACTCTGAGTCAATCTAGACCTAAATAATGACCACTTGGGGCTTGGTCTGGGACCTATCATTGACCAATCTATGAAAGTCAGAGTGGTTTTGGTTTAAGGAGTGGAAATGTGTGGTTAAGTTGCCTCAGTGATGAAAAGCAATCATTATATAAACACTGAAGGATAAATCTCATTTCATATCTATTTATTGGTATTCCCATTTTATCTACAAATGCTATTGGGATGTTGTAAAAATCTCTGCAAATTTGTTTCCCCCTCTTTGATATTTGGTTCATCATGCTCTTATACCATTCTCCCTTCCCCCTCATACTTTTTTGGCAATTGAACTTGCATTTCCAATTCAACTCTTTAGACTTTTACTTGCCAGCATATCTTCTCATTCTGGATAAACCCTTGTGGTCAGGCCTACTTTCCTGATCAGAGACTGCTTCTCCAGACCCACTATTTCAAAAGAAGAGGGTTTGTTTTTTTTTTTTTTTTAAACTTTCACTTAATGAAATAATTTATATAAAAAAACTAAGTGGATAAAGAATGCCTATAAGAGATCATTGAAAGAGCGACCCATTGAGTGTCTTCCTCCCTTCCTCCCTCCCTCCCTCCCTCTTTCCATCTTTCCTTCTTTCCTTCCTTCCTTCCCTTTCCCTACACAACCTAGCCCAAATTACTCTTCTCACCTTGCTGAATACTACTCTCCTTCTTTCACACTTTGGCCCAGTCAAACTAAGCTTTTCTCTGTGCCCTCTCTTCATTTTCATGCCATTATATTGGCCATTCCACATCCTTGGAAAGCATTCCCCACTTCACTGTGCCTCACTGATTGCCCCTCTTTTAATAGGCAGCTCAAGCACTATATTCTATATGAAGTCTTTCCCCAATTTGCTAGTGCTCTACTTCCCAAATTACCTCATATTTAATTACTTTGAATATATTTGCATTTTTCTGATTCATATGAAATATATTTATGTACTGTCTTCTTCATTAGAAAATAAACTCCTTGAGTGATTTGGAACTATTCTCAAAAAGTTATCAGACTGTGCATACCTTCTGATCCAACAGTGTTACTACTGGGCTTATATCCCAAAGAGATCTTAAAGAAGGGAAAGGGACCTGTATGTGCAAAAATGTTTGTGGCAGCCCTCTTTGTAGTGGCCAGAAACTGGAAACTGAGTGGATGCCCAGCAATTGGAGAATGGCTGAATAAATTGTGATATATGAATATTATGGAATATTATTGTTCTGTAAGAAATGACCAGCAGGATGATTTCAGAAAGGCCTGGAGAGACTTATATGAACTGATGCTGAGTGAAATGAGCAGGACCAGGAGATCATTATATACTTCAACAGCAATACTATATAATGATCAATTCTGATGGACGTGGCCCTCTTCAACAATGAAATGAACCAAATCAGTTCCAATAGAGCAGTGATGAAATGAACCAACTACACCCAGTGAAAGAACTCTGGGAAATGAGTATGAACCACTACATAGAATTCCCAATCCCTCTATTTTTGTCCATCTGCATTTTTGATTTCCTTTACAGACTAATTGTACACTATTTCAAAGTCCTATTCTTTTTGTGCAGCAAAATAATTGTATGGACATGTAAACATATATTGTATTTAACTTATACGTTAACATATTTAACATATATTGGTCAACCTGACATCTGGGGGAGGGGGTGGGGGGAAGGAGGGGAAAAATTGGAACAAAAGGTTTTGCAGTGGTCAATGCTGAAAAATTACTCATGCATATATCTTGTAAATAAAAAGCTATAATTAAAAAAAAAAAAAAGAAAATAAGCTCTTTCATGGTAGAGATTGTTTTGTTCTTTGAATCTGTATTTGTATTCCCAGAGCCCAGCACAGTGGCTGGCACATAAGAAATACTTAATAAATACTTGTAGGTTGATGATCTGAGGACTAGTTCAGAGACTGATACCAAACTCATTTCCTAATGATCAACACTACATGATGAGTTGCTTACTTGTAGCCACTCCACTTACTTGTGGAGCAGATGAAAACATAAAATGTCTCTCCATTCTGGACTTCCATTGTGATAGTAACGAAGTAATAAAGAAGTAAGACAAGACATATTAAGATTCACATAATTTTTAGATTATTCCAATACATGAATTTAATAGCTGGAAAACCAAGGATAAATTTTTGGTCCAATAACCAATTCTTTGATATGCTTTTGGAGGAAATAATGGAGAGAAGTCTATTAACTTTAGAAATTAAGAAATCATTTGTAACTTTTGAGAGAGCAGTTCCAGTTGGATGATGAAGTTAGAAGTTAGAAACCAGACAGCTTAGAATAGAACAAAAAGAAAGGAAGTTGAGGCAGCATTTGTAGATGGCTATCTCAAGGACATTAGCTGAGAAGAGTTGTTGTAGAGATATGGCTTATAGCTAAGGGTAGTATGTGATAGGATTAAGTGAAGATATTTTAAGGACAGAAAAGACATGGACATTTATTAAGTACTTAACTTGTTTCCTGCACTGTTCTAAGTGGTGATGATAGAATACAAACAAGCAATTCCTTTCCCCCAAGGAACTTTTTTTTTTGGCTAAGGCAATTGGATCAAGTGACTTGCCCAGGATCATACAGCTACAAAGTGTTAAGTGTCTGAGGTAGGAAAGAAGGAAAGAAGGAAGGAAGGAAGGAAGGGAGAGAGGGAGGAAGGGAGGGAGGGAGGGAGGGAGGGAGGGAAGAAGAAAGGAAGGAAATCCTTCCAGCAGCTTTGTAAAATGGACTGAAGTGGTAAGACACTTGAGGCAAGGAGACAAATCAGTTAGAAGCTAAGGACCTGTTGCAATAATCTAGGCAAGAGAAGATGAGTGTCTGAATTAAACTCATAGTCCTGTGTAAACATGGAAAACAGGCCATATATGAGAGATTGAAGGTAGAATTGGCAAGATTTGAAAAAGATTGGATGTGTGGAGTGAAAGAGTGAGGAGTCTAGGATAATGCTATAGTTATAAATCTGGGAAACTGGAAGGATAGTGGGATCTTTGATGGAAGGGGAAGTTTGGAAGAATGAGGGTTTGGAGTAGGGGCGGGGGTAGATGAAGATGAGTTCTATTTTGGATATGTAGTATTTTAAACAGGGTAACAGTTTGCGTACTAGATCATACTCAAAAAACCATTTTTCCAGTTTGCAAAAACTGCTGGAGCTTATGGTCTATTGGCATAGCTTTCAAAACCTCAATGTCACTACCACATCACAATGAAGTACGCTGCAGTTATTACCATCATCATCATCTTTGCGACCATTGACATCCTAGCATAGCTCGGTTAATTCCCCTTCTTTCCCCACTCCTAGATCAGTTCCTTAATTTTCTCTATATTATATGAACTCAAGGGGATGGCTGAGGCCTCAGGAAACAGGGGATACCGTAGCCTGGCTGGCTCCCCGGTTCTAGGAAAACTCCCTGCTGTGCAGGCCGGGCTGTTCACCCACCCATCAGTTTGCATTTCCTGAATCTTTTCCTTCTGACTCATGTATAGTCCTGGCTGCCTGTACTGCTACTCCTGCCAGCCCCTCCCCTGTTGATCAGGGCCCAGGAATGCTCTGGCCTCCATGGGGGATATGGCCAGCTCCCAGCTTGGCTTTCCCCAAGGATTACCAATTGGGGTTTAAGCAGGAAATTAGCCACTTCACATGCCTGTGTTTATAGGTGCACAAACCAGCCAGCTGCTGAACCTCTGCTGGCTCCGATCTGGCTAGTTCCTTCCTACCTCCGGACTTGTTCTTGGTGACTTGAAGGCTCCTGACACAATATCCAGCCAACATGCTTGCTGCTGCACATGGCAATATGTGTGTCCCATGCAATGCCGAGCTAGGTCTAGATGCCCTCAGCTGATTCCGACTCTGCTCATGGAATTAGCCTTAAATTAATGTTGACATATCATAAATATTCTCTGGTCTGAACATTTCAGAACCAACTACCTTTTTGTTGGCACTAGAAATTTCATCATCCAAATTTGGGTTCACTCTGCTGGAAGGGAGTAAAAGGGAATTAAAATATATCCATGTGCATATGTTATATACAGACATACACATTTTCATATAAATGCCTACTATGTTGTGCTAAACACTTTTTTTGAAAAAACAAATATCTCATTTGATACTCACAACAACCCTGTGAGGTAGGTGATTATTATTCTCATTTTACAATTGAGGAAAAATAGATGTTAAGTGAGTTGCTCTGTGTCACACAGTCAATAAACGTCTTAGACTACATTTGAACCCGGTTCTTCTTGACTTCAGTCAATGCTCTATCCACTTTATCATCAGCTATCTAATATGGCCCAGACAAACAGTCCTTGTTATTCAGGATGAAGTCCTAGCCTTTCACAGACAATAAAGGAATCCTTTTTACAAAAGTTTCTCATAGCTGGGACATGGTGGTTATTTGATTTAATTTGCATTTTTAAAATTACTAGTGATTTGGAGTATTTTTTCTTCTAGTTGTTGAGAGCTTGAATTTCTTCCTTTGAAAACAGTCATGATATTCTTTGACCTTCTCTTAATTGGTGAATAATTCTAATTCTTTTGTATCTTGGAAATAAGATTTTTATCAGAGAAATTTGCTACCAAAAAATCTTTTCCAATTAATTGTTTTCTTTTTCTTTTGAACCATATTGCTTTTGTTTAGGCAGAAAGGTTTTTTTTCTCTTTTTTCTTTTTTAGAGCTAGTTAGATATCATAGTGTATACAGTGTTAGACCTGGAGTCAAAAAGACCAGCAATCCAATATAGCCTTGGATATTTACTAGTTGTGTGATCCTGGGCAAGTCACTTCATCTCTGTCCACTTCAGTTTCATTAACATAGATAATAATAACACCTACCTGACAATTGTTGTGAAGATTGAAGGAAATAACCTTTGTAAAATGTTTGACAGTGTCTGACATGTAATAGGAGGAGCTTAATAAATGCTTGTTTCCCTCCTTTATAATTTTTTATAATTGAAATTGTATGTTTCATCTTCTATAACCATCTCTATCTCTTATTTAGTGATGTACTCTTCCCCTCTCCTTAAATCTGGAAGGTTATTTCTTTCTCGTTCCTTTTCTTTATTTATGATGTGACTTCTTATATCTGTCATTTGGCCTATGCTAGTTGGTATATGGTCTGATCTACTGATCTAAACCTAATTTCTGGCAAGCTTCAAATCCAGTTTTCCATCTACAATATATCTCTTCTTTTATGATTCATAATTTAGGCCTATGCTTCCCCTGCAGTACAGAAGATCCCAGGTCAGAATATTCACTGAGAAGTCTAGACAGTTAGCATCTTTAGTGGCTTCTGGTCCCAAAATGTTTTCTTTTGATTATCATTCCCAGCAATGTGTCTCCCAATATGCCCTCTTTGATTAATATAATAGATAGGCAATGAGAAGTTCTAATAAGCTGAGCATCTGAGTAGATCAGCCCTGAAAAGAGTGAGGAAAACTAGATCAGGGATGTAGCTTAGCCAGCACAGAAATTATGGGAAGGAGCTTTGCAAATTCTACTTTCTTGAACAGCCAGGCAAGCTCTGGAAAAGCAGAGCATAGGATATAGGAGTCTGGGAAGTAAGTCTTCTAAGTACAAGACAACAGAGGCTTCTTAGTGAGCCAGGGAAATAAGGACCTGGGTAGGAAATTGTAGTAGCTCATACTTATCCAGGCATCAACAACTTCTTATTTAATATCTTGTAGCTTTGTAAAGGAAGTAGAAAAAGCATCATTCCCATTTTACAGTAGAGGAAACTGAGGTCCACTGATGCTACTTGACTTTCTTAAAATCATGTAGATAGCATGTAGCAAGTCCAGGACCCAATCTCAGGTATTATTCTAAATTCAGGTTCTTCCTTCTATTCCTTATTTTTTGCCTAAGCTTTGTTTGTCCCTAGTATAAAGTTGGATTTCATATCTACCCATGAGGAAATAGATAATCGCTGTACCTCAGAATTGGAAGTACCTCTGAGCCCATCAGTCTTACCCCCAATTCAGAATCTACAAATTTTTAAAAAATTATTTTGAAAACTATATTTCAATCACTAGCCAATAAACATTTATTAGGTGCCCACCACATGCTAAGTATCATGCTGAATACTGGGGGTATGAAAAGAGGTAAAGCACAATCTCTGTTCTCAAGGAGGTTAAAATTTAATTTTTCAATATAATTGGTTTCCTTTATGTTACTTGTTTAATTTTATGCAATTAAAGACATTTTCCTGTGAAAGGATCCACTGACTTCACCAAACTGCTAAAGGAGTCCACGACACACACACACACACACACACACACACACACACACATACAAAAATTAAGAACACCTAACCAAATGGAGTAGGAATGACCTCTACAATTTCCACTGGAAATAGTCACCTCTACCTAGCAGAAGTCCTCCAAGGATGGGGACCTTGCTACTCCCATATTGCCTTTTCTACAGTGGTTGTCTCTCCCCAAAGGCCACTCTTTGTACTTAGTTATACCCTCTGAGGCCAAAAAGTAGTCTTCCATAGGTTAGGCATTCAAATGCTAGAAGACCTAGAGCATCTCCAAGGCTACTGCTGATGGTGATAACAATAATGGAAGCATTAAAGTCTGATCCTTCTTCATTATCATGGGGATGGAAGTAGAGCAAAGAAAAGCTAAGGGAATGCCAATCAGACCGATACACAGTGAAGACACTGTGCCCTGAGTCCAATATGACAGCTGTGAAGGCAGAAACATCAAATGTTGGGCAATTTGGCTCTTGAATATCTTTGATAGGGTTAGCAACACAATCACTGTGTATGATTGCTTCTATAAATCTGAGAAATAGAAGGGTGGCAAAGAATATGAGATTAGCCATATTTACAGCTCTTACAATGATCAACTTGAAAAGGAGTGGGCAGCACTACAATGTCATAGAAACATCAGAACAATTGATGGACGTGCCTCTCTTCAACAATGAGATAATTCAAACCAGTTCCAGTTGTTCAGTGATGAAGAGAGCCATCTACACCCAGAGAAAGGACCGTGGGAATTGAATGTAGCTCACAACATAGCATTTTCACTCTTTTTGTTGTTGCTTGTTTGCATTTTATTTTGCTTCTTTTTTATTTTTGCTGGTTTTATTTTTTCTTGTGCAGCATAATAATTTTATAAATATGCATGCACACATTAGATTTAACATATATTTCTACCATGTTTAACATATATTGATTACTTGCCATCTAAGGGAGGGCATGGGAGAAGGGAGGGAAAATTGGAACACAAGATTTTGCAAGGACTAATGTTGAAGAATTGTCCACGCTTATGTTTTGAAAAATAAAAAGTTTTAATTTAAAAAAAAAAAAAAAAGAGTTAGGAAAACTTAAAAAAAAAAAAAGAAGAAGAAGAAAGAAAAAAATGTCAGAACAAGTCAGAAATACCAATGCCATACCTGCTAGAAATGCTTCAGTCCAGATGGGACTGATCTCTAAAGCAGGCAAATTACTTGAGCACATGAAATGGCCTAAAGATATAGATGCTTTTATTATGTGCCAGCACAGCAACATAATAAAATTTGAACCAGATTTTACTAGTTGTAGGCAAGTCCTTGCCTTTTGTTAATAACTCAGCTCCAAGTTATGTAATCATATTGTGGGTTAGTGAAGGAAATCATAAGAAACAATTTCATTTCTAACCCCAAATTTTAGATAAAATAATGTTGTTCAGATATATATATAACTCTTTGTGACCTCATAGGCCATAAAACATGAGATTTTCTTAGATACTGGAATAATTTGCCATTTCTTTCTCCAAGAGATTAAGGTAAATAAAGTTTAAGTGAATTGTTAGGGATCATATAGTTAGTAAGTGTCTATGGGTAGGATTAAAACTCAGGAAGATGAGTCTTCCTTAGTCCAAGCCAGTCACTCTAGCACTGTACCAGCTCACTGGACTGAGATTTATATAAACTGATACAAAGTGAAATGAGTAAAACCAAGAGAACATTGTACACAGTGACAGCAATATTGTAACACTGATCACTTATGAAAGACTCAGTTATTCTCAACAATATAACAATCCAAGACAATTCTGAAAGACTAATGATGAAATATGCCTTCCAGTTCCAGAGAGACTTGATGAATTCTGAGTGTGGATTTGAAGTAAAATTTTTTCCACTTTTTTATTTTTCTTGCTTTTTTCAGTGCAACATGGCTAACATGGAAATATGTTTTCACAACATGATTTCACCTGATATATTTTTTGCCTTTTCCATGAATGAGGGCAGGAAAGAGAAAATTCAAAATAAAACAAACAAAAAAAAAAGATTGTTAAAAATAAATTAATGATCAATTTATTTAAAAAACAAAAAAGCAGTTTTCTACTATAGCCATCATGAATAAACAGAATTGTCTATAATATCAGACAGACTTTACAGAAATACCTCAATACTTGTACCCAATAACATATGCTGTGGCCATTGCTATGATAAGGAGCTTAGAAAGAAAAATAGAATTATCTAGGAATGTGCCTAAAAATAGACATCAAATATCTCCATTGTAGAAATGACTTAAGAAAACTACTGAAGACTTATGAAAATACAATGAAAGAATACCTTAAGAGCTAATCAGCATCTACTCTAGCAAGCTTGAACACTGTGTTGTCCAATTAAAGGCAAGGGAAAAGATTCAAAATGAAATCTGAAAAACAAAAAACGTATCATAAATTTTTGATAATTTAATCAAACATTGAAAGCAAACCCCCAAAAGTAAAGTTGATGCAAGGAGTCAAAGCAGTTGAAATAAAAATAATAATAAATAATTCAACATTAATTTAAAACCATACTAGAGAGGATTGAAAAGTTAAGTATTTGGAGAACAGAGAAAATCCTTTAAGAAGGAGAATGCATAAAATTTATCAAAAGTTGGACCAAATGTGAATGCTATAAAAAATGACAAAATGGTTACATCAAAGGACATGAATGCTATTCTAGCTTCTCTTCTAAAGCAGAAATCAACAGGCCCCCAGATAAGGTACATTATAATTGACTCCAGTGCTTCACAGTAGCATATGAATTAATTGCAGATGACTTTAACAGAGTCCTCTCTGATATCAATTTGATCTTGTCTTTCTTCACAAAAAACTACATATTTATTACCAAAAGATGAAATATTAATGACTCTTCTAATTATAAACAATTATAAGTTTATTTACTTTGTACAAAGCATTCACTTGTATCATTCAAAAATAGTGTGTTTTTTTAAAACAAAAAAAAATATGTTGCTGAAAAAGCAAAAAAGTATATGAAAAATCCTAGGGGTATAAAGAACAACTCATATATTATGTAGTGATTATCAAACAAGCCAATCAAAAATGTCAAAGCATCTATACCATCTTTATTGATTACCTCAAAACCTTTGACTCACTCATTCAAGTTCCACGTCATAGTTAATCATATACTGAAAATATATAAAATAGGTCCAAGAATAGTAAGAACATTAGAAGATGTCCAAATGAAAAATAACAACTGTTGGAATGCATATCCTCTTCCCAGAGCCAAATTTAAAATTGTCGTGGCCTAGCCTTAAATTCATTATCCTCACTTTTGAATAGACTTAAATGTGACTTTCAAGTCAATGAGGGATTCATATCAAAATATCACATTAATCACATGGTACACTTGGATGACATAAAATTACATGGCTCTGGCTGAAAAATACAGTCAACTCCTACTTTTCCTCATGGAAATTTTTTTCCAATGCTATCAAAATGTCATTTTGATTCAATTAGTATAAAATTCTTAATGGATGCAAAAGAAGACTAATGCCAGAGAGCTTTGGCTTCAGATTTAGAGGCCAAATTGAACTAATTAATAAAGACAATACTTACAAATACTTTGATCTTCTCCAGATAAGACATTTGAGCATGAATGCTAAAGATATGTATGTTAAGAAATTGTTGGGCATCCTGAAGTCAAACATTAATGGGAGCAACATATTCAGACCAATCAACATCTATGTAATAACAATGGTTAATATACTTTTGTCGTGGTCATATGAATGACAATGGATCTGGAAAGTGACCAAATAAAAACCCATTAACATGAAAGAAACAGCCCAAAGAAACCACAGAAAGAATAAAACCAAATCACCAAAAAAGAAGATTGACAGATGGTCTCAAAGCATCAAAAATTATAAATAGATTAAAAATTTGTTTTAAAAATACTTTTAAGATGCGGGAAAACTGGGACACTGATGCATTGTTGGTGGAGTTGTGAACGCATCCAGAATAAACCATTCTGGAGAGCAATCTGGAATTATGGCCAAAAAGTTATCAAACTGTGCATACCCTTTGATCCAGCAGTGCTACTACTGGGCTTATACCCCAAAGAGATACTAAAGAAGGGAAAGGGACCTGTATGTGCCAAAATGTTTGTGGCAGCCCTGTTTGTAGTAGCTAGAAACTGGAAATTGAATGGATGCCCATCAATTGGAGAATGGCTGGGCTAATTGTGGTATATAAACATTATGGAATATTATTGTTCTGTAAGAAATGACCAGCAGGATGAATACAGAGAGGCTTGGAGAGACATATATGAACTGATGCTGAGTGAAATGAGCAGAACCAGGAGATCATTATATACTTCAACAATGATACTGTATGAGGATATATTCTGATGGAAGTGGATTTCTTAGACAAAGAGAAGATCTAATTCAGTTTCAATTGATCAAGGATGGACAGAAGCAGCTACACCCAAAGAAAGAACACTGGGAAATGAATGTAAACCATTTGCATTTTTGTTTTTCTTCCCGGGTTATTTCTACCTTCTGTATCTAAGATGTACTGTGGCATATTTAACATGTATAGGACTGCTTGCCATCTGGGGGAGAGAGGGAGGGGAAAAATCGGAACAGAAGTGAGTGCAAGGGATAATGTTATAAAAAATTACCCTGGCATGGGTTCTATCAATAAAAAAATTATTTAAAATAAATAAATAAAGAGGAAAAAAAATTTAAAAATACTTTTAAAACAGATTTTATTTCACAAAGCAATAATAAAACTTGACAACAGCTATAAATCACTGGATTTTTCCAATGTAACCAAAAGTGCTTTACCTCCAGAGAGATTCTGTAAAACTTCTAATATCCAAGACTGGAATAAAAATGAAGGAAACAAGTGTTTAGTAAGGTGCCTGTTGTGTGCCAGGCATGGGGCTAAATACTTTACAAATATCTCTTTTTTTCTCTCTAATAGGTAGGTGCTATTTTTATCCCTGTTTAAAAGTTAGAAATTGAGACAAACAGTGTTAAATGTATTGTCAGGGATCACACAACTAGTAAGTGTCAGAGACTGTGTTTGAAGTCAGGTCTTAGTGACTCTGAGCCTGGTGACCTATACAATGCACCACCTAATTGTCCTGAATAAAATGTACAAACAATATACCAACAAATAATGTCTAACAAATGACTGAATCATAAGGGTTTGTCTATAGCAATGATTCTCAAAATTTTTGGTCTCAAGACTCCTTTACACTCTTATAAATTATTGAAAACCAAAGAAATTTTTTTTGAAATTATTGAGAACCACAAAGAGCTTTTGTTTATATGATCTATATTAGAGGGTATGCCAGAGTTAGTTTCTGTAACTATAGAGAGCCAATTGTTAGATTTTTCATTTTGAGCATTAACACTTTGGAAATTGGCAAATGATGCAAACTACAACTTGATTTGTCCTTTTGTTGATTGCCTAGATTTAAGAAAAATAAGAAGAAAATATAATATAGATTAAACTTTAAAATGTGCCATACTTACATTTCTTGGAGATGTGATTATTAAACTTTTACCAGCATACCCTTAGTTATGCCTCTCTATATAACCACATTTGAAATTAAAAAATAAAAATTCAAAAATATTTATTAATTTATTTTAAAGAGCAATAATAAATCATTACACTGTAACATAAATATTTTTATTTTTAAAAAACTGTATTTCCCCAAACAAAAAAAAATTAGTGAGAAGAATGGCATTTTACATACTTTTGCAATTCTCTTTCATGTCTGGCTTAATAGAAGACAGCTGGGTTCTCATATTTGCATCTGCATTTTGTATGATGCAATATGTTGTTTTGGTTGAAATATATGAAGAAAATCTCTCCTCAAACAGATAACTAGAAAATGGAGTATATTAATATAACAACTTAGTATTTTTATGAAAATGGTTTTAATCTCACAGACTCCTTGAGAAGATTTTGGGGACCCCCAAGGGTCATTACACCACATTTCAAAAAATGTTAGTTTATAAAATTGAGATGTTTTGATTAAAATTCAGGACCAAGTCTCTACCATCATAAATTATAGAAAGTTTATCCTTATAGAACTCATATTTATTAGGGCCATGAAGATATGAATTCAAGTCCAATCGATGGCATATTCTGGCTAAGTGACCTAGGAGAATCATTTGATGTGTCAGAGTTCTAGGCAACTTTCTAAACTGTAAAGTTACAGAGAAGATGCCGACTTACAATGTAGAGGGAATTTCATCAATGGAGTGCTCCTTATGCTTATGTGATAGCAGGACCAGTCCTTCTCCTTTAAGAGTTCATGTGTACCAAAGTTATCAAAATGTGCATACCCTTTGATCCAGCAGTGTTTCTACTGGGCTTATACCCCAAAGAGATACTAAAGAAGGGAAAGGGACCTGTATGTGCCAAAATGTTTGTGGCAGCCCTGTTTGTAGTGGCTAGAAGCTGGAAAATGAATGGATGCCCATCAATTGGAGAATGGTTGAGTAAATGGTAGTATATGAATGTTATGGAATATTATTGTTCTGTAAGGAATGACCACCAGGATGAATACAGAGAGGCTTGGAGAGACTTACATGAACTGATGCTGAGTGAAATGAGCAGAACCAGAAGATCATTATATACCTCAACAACGATACTGTATGAGGATATATTCTGATGGAAGTGGATCTCTTCGATAAAGAGAGCTAATTCAGTTTCAATTGATCAAGGATGGACAGAAGCAGCTGCACCCAAAGAAAGAACACTGGGAAATGAATATAAACTGCTTGCATATTAGTTTTTCTTCCTGGGTTATTTATACCTTCTGAATCCAATTCTCTCTGTGCAACAAGAAAACTGTTTGGTTCTGCACACATATATTGTATCTAGGATATACTGTAACCTATTCAACATGTAAAGGACTGCTTGCCATCTGGGGAGGGGGGTGGAGGGAGGGGGGGGAAAAATCGGAACAGAAGTGAGTGCAAGGGATAATGTTGTAAAAAATTACCCTGGCATGGGTTCTGTCAATAAAAAGTTATTTAAAAAAAAAAAAAGAGTTTATGTGTATCCTCTGGAGGCCCAAAGCCTTTGGTAGGGGTAGCCAAAGCAGAGGATCATATTTCCCCTTTCTTCTTTCTCCCCTTTGCACATTTCCTCTCAATTATGAGAAATACTTGTTCACTATTTTACCTTACTGTGAAAGAAGTGCTCAGTGCAACTGGGGACTGAGTAAGCATTACCCAGTGTAATGACAGCAAATGATGAATTTAGTGATAGTGAAGCCCATCCCCATCACTTACTGGCTGTGACTGAGATGCTGACGAGCGTCTCTGAGGAAGAAAGGCTGCCTCTGGGGACAGGTTTCTAGGGAGAGCTAATTGGTGGATTTTCCTCCAAAAACCCCTTTTTTCCAGAAGGGAGAAATTTAGGCTCCTTTCTTATCACAGGTCAATGACTCCTCCTGTCCCTCAGGACACAATCCCCCCATATCTGGCCAACCTCCAGTTAGATTGCATCATGTATAACATCTGCTATGAGAGCAGTGTGTCACTCATTCCTCAAACATTTCCCACTCCCCGCCTGATGACTGACTACTGTCCTTTGAAAGCGACAACAGCAGTTATACCATAATACCCAATCTCTCTCCTTGTTTACTATTTCTTAGGTGCTCCTGGTGCACTATTTTCTTGGAATATCTTGATCATCCTTCAGAAAAAAAGTCATTTCCAGGATTCCCAGATTCCTAGAGATGAATCTGGGGATTTCATCCTGGTGCTTTTTCCTTCCCAAGCTATCAATGCTTCTTCTGTCACACGACCTTTTACAGGATCATAAATAAAAAACCAGAAGGAAGCTCATCAGTTACTGGATCCTAGAGCTAGATGTGGAAGGGACTGCAGAGGCTTATTCATCCAACCCTCTCATTTACAAATAAAGAAACTGAGATCCAGAGATATTAAGAAATTAGCCCAATCATACAGGTAGTAAACGGCAAAGTTAAAATTTTAAAATCAGGCTCTTTGGCCCCAAATCCAGCATTCTTTCAAGTATACATTGAAGTTGGGGGAAAGGCGACCCAAAGCAGGAAGTGACACAGAATTTAAGCATCTCCCCTGTGACAAAACCATAGACATGTAAGTGAAGAATCATAAGGGTTTGTCTATAGCAATGATTCTCAAATTTTTTGGTCGCAGGACTCCTTTATACTCTTAAAAATTATTGAGAACCAATTTTTTTTTGAAATTATTGAGAACCACAAAGAGCTTTTGTTTATGTGAAAAGTTATAGGGAAAAGTTATAAGGGGGAATTATAACCCCAATCTGACATCACTATTTTCTGCCTTTAAGAAGAATTCAGGGGATTACCTCTGTGTGTGGGTTGGACTAGAGAGCCACTGAGATGTTGTCTAGCTCTCCTGTTCTGGGATTCTATAAAAATACCAGGATGCTAAGCCACTAGGTACTTTCCATCAATTCCCTTCCCTGGTGTCATGGAAAGAGTTTGGAGTAAGAGGACATGTGTTCAAATCCCAGATTAGATACTTTATGCGTGTATGAGTATGAACAAGTCACTTAATCAACTCATCACCTTCCCATCTTCCCTCTGATTGAAGAGCTAGAGATCAGAGCACAAAACTCCCAAAGCTTTCCTGTACAGAGGGCCAAGATCTGAACTTTCCAGCTTACTCTCTGCATTCCATCAGCAGGTTCCCTCCCTGCCTCCTCCTTTCCAGCTTCTTATATTTTCCCCCATGAGATTATAAACAGCTTAAAGGAGAGGGGCTGTCTTTCTTCTTATTTATATCCCCAGGACTTAGCACAATGCTTGCACGTAGTAGGCACTTCATAAATGTTTATTAAATATTCAATTATTAGACCTAATCTTAGTTTTCTCAATTATAAAAGGCAGAGGGAGAATGAAATCAATTATCTTCAAGGCCCCTTTCAACTCTAAATCTATAACACCCATAAATAATTATTCTGGGATCTTTGCTTACTGATTTGACACAACACTGTCATTTTTCCAAACTTCAGTTTGGTTTTAAAAAAAGTTTTTGTAAAGAAAAAAGTTCAGTTCCCTTCTCCCATCTCAGTAGTTGGGAAAAGAAGACAGGTGGTAATGCTCCCTAAGCAAGTATCAAGCTCTTACTCTAAAGGCACTTTCAAAGCAGTGAATATAAGAAAGAGAAAGAAAGAAAGAAGAAAAAGAAAGAAAGAAAGAAAGAAAGAAGAAAAAGAAAGAAAGAAAGAAAGAAAAAAGAAAGAAAGAAAGAAAGAAAGAAAGAAAGAAAGAAAGAAAGAAAGAAAGAAAGAAAGAAAGAAAGAAAGAAAGAAAGAAAGAAAGAAAGAAAGAAAGAAAGAAAGAAAGGAGTCAGCCCAGAAGAACAAAACTCCTCCTTATGGAGGAGTGTGAGATGGGCATTGAAGATCATTGCTGAATTTAGTATCTGGTAAGCAGATCAATCAATCATCAAGCATTTACTCATGAACTGCTGTGTGCTCAGTTATGTCCCTTGGAATTGGAGATATGCTAAGAAAAATATTAAATAATTTCTGCCCTGCTTTAAAAAAAAAAGTGTCTCGGTTTGAAAAAATTTTGAGAGGAAAGGCTACATTTTCTTTATAAAATGGCTTTGCAAAATCTAAATAAATATAAAGTTATTATTATTTCCACCTACATCAGGAATGTCATCTTCTATCTGGACAGATGGGGCAGGAAGACTCTATGTGTGTGTGTGTGTGTGTTATCATGACCCATATTCTGATGCAGCAATCAAATGGGGGTTGTCCTTTCCCCAATCCCCTTCTACCCCTTTCCCAACAGCTTTCCCTCTGCTTGCCAACAGGCCAATTGGAGGAACAATTTTCAGGGTGTTGTATCTAAGCATTGTGATTTTTTTCCTCCCAAAAACATATAATTGAGGCCACTGAGAACTGAAAACTGGAACACAATAGGAAAAAGATTTACTCCCCATGTTCTAAGCAACTCTCTAGGCATTAATGTTGAAAAAATTCCAGGCTATGTTCTAAAAACTTCAACCTCTAGACTAAGGAAACCTTATAGGACAGTGGGGAAAGTATAGATGCTTTGGGAGAGAGAAATTGACAGGTTTGGACCCATGAATTCATCATCTTTTCCCCAAAACCTTTCCCTCCCACTCACTTTTCCATTAATGTCTAGGGTACATCTCTCCTCTCAGTCATCCAAACTTGAAGTCTCACTCCTCACTCTCTCTCAGTACCCCTCCACCCAATCAATTGCCATGTTCTGTTGTTTCTATTTTCATAATATCTCTCATAGACATCCACTTTTCTCTTTGCCACCATTCTGGTACAGGACATTTTCATTTTATACTTGGACTATTGAAACAGTTTTCTGGCTGGTCTCTCTGCCTCAAGTCGTTCCCCATTCAGTACATTATCGACACTCCCTCATCCCAGCTATCAACTGGATCTTTCTGACCATGTTATCCTCTTCTATTCAATAAATTTCAGCATCTATCTATTATCTCCAGAATCAAATATAACATCTTTTTTTTTTTTTTAACATCTTTAATGACCTGGCTCTTTCCTACCTTTCCAGTCTTCTCACGCTTTCCTCCCTCCCTATTCTATGATCCAATGACATTGGGCTCTGTTATGGAACAAATGTGTCCTTTCTGAGTCCATTTGGTGATTAACTGCTGCCAAACATATATTTATTGCAATGCAGAAATTATAGAGGTAAAGGCTTAGCTTTTAACATTATGTTCAAGCATAGGTTTAATCCTTGGAGAAAATTTGAACTGCAAATAGGACTCTAATAAGGATTTTTGTAGATAAAATCATATCAGGGTGACAGAGAACTAATTCCTTTATATATTGCAATCTTATATATTCTTCTTAGGTCATAAAGATTAAAGAGAGTATAGAGCATAGAGTTCCAGACTCCCTTCAAGTTGAACAAAGTTAGAATCATAATGCCCTATGTTCCTAAAGAAAACAAACTTTATCAAATAGGCTCTATGGGTAAACTAAGTCAGGTTACAGATTAAATTATATTTAAAACCTTCATAAGTAGAATAATTGAGGAGCAGGATTTACATGTCAGGAACATGTTCATATTCTTCTGGCTTCATCTCTAAGGAATGTTTAAGGCTTTGAGTAAATTTTCACAAGTTTTGGCCGAGTGAAGTTAATACTAAAACAAGACTTTTAGTTGATCAAAAATTTTAGGAGGAGTAGTCCTGAGTCCCAAATTTAAAAAATTGAAATAAAAAATTCCTACAATTGTTTCTTGCACACTATCTCAATTCAGATCTTTATACTGGCCTAGAATTCTCTCCTCCATCACATCTATCTCCTAGCTTCCCTGGCTTTCTTCAAGACTCAATTAAAATCCTACTTACTTTCTTTAGCCTAGCTGTACCAGCTAGTATTATAGTACAGCTATAGTACAGTTAGTACCAGCTGTACTATATTATAAAGCAGCGGTAATCAAAACTATTAGGTACTGGCTAAGAAATAGAGTAATTGATCAGAGGAATAGGTTAGGTTCACAAGACACAATAGTCAATGACTATAGTAACCTAGTGTTTGATAAATCCAAAGACTACAGCTTCTGGGATATTTGACAAAAATTGATAGGAAAATTGGAAAATAGTATGGCAGAAACTAGGCATTGATTCACATCTAATACCCTACATCAAGATGAAGTTGAAATGGGTTCATGAATTAGACATAAAGTAGACAAGAGATAGTCTACTCTCAGATCTGTAAAGAAGAAAGGAATTTGTGGCCAAAGAACTAGAGAACATTATGTAATGCAAAATGGATAATTTTGATTATATTAAATTTTTTTAAAAATGTACAAACAAAATCAATGCAGCCAAGATTAGAAAGGAAGCAGAAAACTGGGGGAAATTTTTTACATCCAAGGGTGCTTATAAAAGTCCTCATTTCTAAAATATATAGAGAATTGACTCAAATTTATAAGAATACGAGCCATTCTCCAATTCATAAGTGGTCAAAGGATATGAACAGACAATTTTCAGATGAAGAAATTAAAGCCATTTCTATCATATAAAAATGCTTTGAATTACTATTGATCAGAAAAATGTAAATTAAAACAACTCTGAGATACATCACATACCTCCTCAGATTGGCTAAGATGACAGAAAAAAAATAATGATAAATATTGGAGGGGATGTGGAAAAACTGGGATACTAATATATTGTTGATAGAATTGTGAACAGAGCCAACCATTCTGGAAAGCAATTTGGAACTCTATTTAAAGGTTTGTCAAACTGTATATACCTTTTGATACAGCAATGTCTCTAGTGGGTCTGTATCTCAAAAAAGGGAAAAAGACTCACATGTAGAAAAATGTTTGTAACAGCCCTTTTTGTAATGGCAAGAAAATGGAAACTGAGTGGATGCCTTTCAGTTGGAGAATGACTGAATAAGTTATGGAATATTATTGTTCTGTAAGAAACAATCAGCAGGATGATTTTAGAGAGGCCTGGAGAGACTTAGATGAACTAATGCTAAGTGAAATGAGCAGAACCAGGAGATCATTATATACTTCAACAACGATACTGTATGAGGATGTATTCTGATGGAAGTGGATTTCTTCGATAAAGAGAGCTAATTCAGTTTCAGTTGATCAATGATGGACAGAAGCAGCTACACCCAAAGACAGAACACTGGGAAATGAATGTAAACTATTTGCAATCCCAGGCATATAAGAGGTGCTTATAAATGCTAGTTAACTGACTTGACTGAGCCTATCCAATTCAATTGCCCCATGACCCAAAGGCTCAGAAAAAAACTGAATTATTACAAAGAAGGGCCAAAAGAAGCTTTGTTCTTTATCACTTATCTCACAGTGAAGTTGTTTTGTATGTGCTTTACACACAAAAGTGAGAGATAAAGCTGTTGTTGATGTTTTCAAATCTAGGAAAGCAGAATGTGAGAAAGGTACAGGTGACAAGTGAGAATAAGGAGACAGCAAGAGATCCAGCCAAAACAAATGAATCAGCAGAAAGCTTCTCACCCTGCCAAACTCGAGATTTTTGCCCTACCACAGGACTTCCTTGAAGAGGCCTTCTCAGGCTCCAAGGACCTGATCCTTGTGTATGTTTGGAGGGTGGAGCAGACTTGGATCCTCTCAGTAAATCAAACTAAGGGACCGGGAAATTGACTTGGGGCCAATCACAAAAGTCCAAAGTGAAAGCACCCTAACTGATGAGCAGAGAACTGGATGCTAATAATAACAGCTGACATATGTGAGGAAAATAAAGGTTTGGGGCAGAGGCTGCCAGCTCATGTCCCTTCCCTCCAGTGTTTCTCTTGCCTTTGGAGGACTGTCAAAGCTTCAAGGAAGTTTGCACAATGCTCTGGTCTCCAAGAACCATGATGAGAATGCAAAAAGATGCATATGTTCATGTCCTTCCCCACAAAGATTCCATGGGAACTGCAGAACAATTTTACAGATGGGGAAACTGAGGTTCAAGAGAACTTATGGGATTTGTCTGATAATTGTCTGAGGCAGAATTTGATTCCCCCAGTCTCTCCTGACTCTAAGGCCAGTGCTTTTTCTATTGTGTATCATCACTAACACAATTAGTTATTTTCAATTCATACATCATACCAGAGGATTCCTGTACTTCCTTCAATGTCACCAAAGTTACAAACTTAATTAAGTTAAAAACCTTAATTAGAGTCATAATCTCATACATCCTTATCAAAACATGAACTGCCTTTTCTTCCCCATCTTCCCATCTCTTGTTTAGCATTGGTATTGTCTCCAGATCAGCAATACACCATAAAATGAAACATTTGAAATGAAACAATGAAATATATGGAATATAGGAAAATGGTTCAGCTTGAAAGAAGACTACACCTTGGCCAGGTAGAATTACCCCAGGGAGGCTGGGGAGGTGGGGAGAAAAAAAGAAACACAAAATGGCAGAAGTCAGAATTCAAGCGATTTCCTGAGGACATTTAGAATAAGCAGTATCTTGAATGAGAATATTTTTTATAGCATCCCTTACAAATAATCATCCAACTTTTGACTGAAGACCCCTCTTGTGACAAGGAACAAATTGCCTATTGTAGCAGCCCCTTCCGTTTGAGACTGATTGCATTAGGAAGTCTTTCCTGTTATATCACTAAGTCCTGCCCCTCACCTCTCATTCCCCAGTCATGAAAACATCCTGAAAACTACTGCAGATGCAATCCTTATGGGTCTTCCAAAGCCATATCTTACATGTCCTCAGATGTGTGTTTTTTTTTAAATCAGTCCATTAAAAGACACATTGACTCAAACATAGGAATCTAACTAAATAGCAACCAAAAAAAAAAAAAAAAAAAAGGCGGGGGGGGGGGGGGGACAAAAAGGATCTGTCAGACTTACATGAACTGATGCTCAGTGAAGTGAGTAGAACTGAGAAAACATTGTACACAGCAACAAGATTATTATAATGATCAGTTCTGATAGACATGGCTCTTTTCAACAATGAGATAATTCAGGCCAATTCCAATAGACTTGTGATGGAGAGAGTCATATGCATGACTGCATAAGAGGATTATGGGGACTGAATATGGATCACAATATCTCCTTTTTTTGTTGTTTGTTTGCTTTTTTTCCCTCATTTTTCCCCCCTTTTGATCTGATTTTTCTTGTGCAGCATGATAAATGAGGAAATAAGTTTAGAAGAATTGTACATATTTAACCTATATTGGATTACTTGTTTTCTAGAGGAGGGGAATGGGAGGAAGGGAGGGAGGGAAATTTGGAATACAAGGCTTTGCAAGGGTGAAAGTTGAAAATTATCTTTGGGTGTATTTTGAAAATAAAAAGCTATTGTTAAAATATATATATCTCCATACATATTGGAAATACTTTCTCACAAGATACTATACCACCAGTGGGAGAGGGATAAATACAGGAAATACTTGTGACCAGGGAATATATATAGAGGGGATGAAACATCCAAAGGGAATATGTGGCTGGGAGTAGAGAACATCTAACAACCCATACCTCTATGGTGATCCCTTCTCTGTGTCCCTTCTTGAGATCCTCTTTTAATCTGCTATGCTATTCTTTTCCAATATCTCTAATAAGCTGCTCTCTGCTGGACATGCTGCTCCTACTGCTGCTGTTATTATTCTCTATATAGTATATCTCCTCGAAACTGTCCTTTTATTGGGCATCCCTCCCTTACTAGTTATGTGATACTGGGCAAGTCACCTAAACTCTGCCTGCCTTACAGAGAGCCTCTGCCTATCTGTAAAATAGGATAAATAATAGCACCTATCTCATAGGGTTATTGTGAATACGAAATGGAAAGCACTTTGAGAACTTTAAAGAATTATGGAAATGCTATTATAAATCATTATTATTATTATTCTCCACTAGATTTCTCTGCTACTTCTCAGATGGGTACAACCACTATTGATACTGCTCTCCATTGCCATCTTCTGGTATTCAGTAATTACAGGACCTCATTCCTTGTAGAAAGATGGGTCTGTCTGTTCTTTTAGCTTGTAGCCCAAGTGTTATTTTATCCCTTTTGTAATATATGCCTTATTTGATCAGACTTAATCAGCTAGCCAGAGGAGCCCTTAAGCGTGAAAATCTGTTTTTTAACTGAGCTTTATTCAACTTATGGTCAGAAAATTCCCTTTCTTATCATACCCCTATTTCCTGGCTTAGGTCCTATGTCCATTAGTGGAAGTTCCACTTAGCAAAAGTGCAAAGTAATTAAGTGGAATTATGGTGAGGAGATTCCTTTCAACCCCTACAATGCACCTGGATCCAAATCATCTCTGTAGGAAAATTAGAAAGGATAGGAATAGAACTGGTAAGGTCAATGACTTTTATCTTACTTTTCCCAAGGATATGCTGATAAATGTTTAAACAATCATCTCCCTGAAAAACAAGACATACTATTTAAGTTTAATTTGCACTATTAACATTTTTCCATCACTTTCTTAACTTTAGATAATTAACAAAACAATAGTCTGAGCCTTGATTTGTGGTTTGTTGGTTTCTTAGGTACAAATGCATACAATGAAAATATGACAATCAGCTCACCTCTAAGCCTAGATTCATGCACACTAAGATACCAGTATCTTTTGGAGTTAATTTTATCTGTTGATTCATTGATCTTTTAGTCAATAACACCCCAGATTTTTTTTTCACATCAACTGTTGTGTAGTCACACTTCCCTCATTGTGAATTAGTGAAGCTAATTTTTTGAGCCCTAAAATAACCATTTCACTTTTTTTTTTCACTTAATAGTATTTTATTCTTATTCCACATGGCCTCTCAAGTGATGTTCACTAATCAGCCCTTCAATAATATGCTTTAGAATTTTGCAAGTAGTTGATGTGAAGTTAACTTGATATCTACAAATTTCATTCTCTTCTCTTCCCCTTCCCATCCTTTAAAAAAAGAAACCAGTACATTTATTCTGCTGAAGGCCTAAAACAACCTTTCCATTCCCCATTGAAGCACTATGGAGCACTAGGCTTGAAATCAAAAAGACGCATGTTCCTGAGTTTAAATCTGACCTCAGACACGTCTTAGCTGTATGACTGTAGGTAAGTCACTGAACACTGTTATGTTCCTCTCAGTTCCTGATCTGTCAAATGAGCTAGAGAAAAAAATGGCGAACCACTCCAATATCTTTGCCAAGAAAACCCCAAACAAGGTCACAAAGAATTGGAAATTATCTAATAGCAACAAAAAGGGAGAGAGAGCTAAAGGGAAGTCATTCTGGTCCCTTGAAGAATAAGAATGGGAGGAGAGGTTTTCCTTATAGGAAGTTGACCCCTGGCTCCATTGTTTAAGTGACCTGGAAATTCTAATTAGTTGGACTGGGTGTGTACTTGAAGAAGCAACTGCCTCAGCTGAGAGGTTAACCTTGATTGCAGAGGTGGGAGAAGGAAGGCCTTTTTACCTCCTCCTGGTTCAGGTGGCTAATTAAAGGAAAATTCATGAATTAAGTTAAATGATGTGGTCTCTTCTGTGGTGTTCAGTCATATCTGCTTTAAAAACAATCATGATTAAGAGTGGATGGTGCAATCATCATAGCTATGGGAGTGGTAAAAGTCTTAGATTTGGACTGTGGATCCACTACCTGCTACATTGGGCGATCAATCCACTCTGCTGTGGTGAGCCTCAGTTTTAAGAGAATTGGACCAGATGATCTTTGTCCTGTTCAAGCTCTAAATTAAGGGCTCTTGATGGGATCCATAAATCCCTCAAGGGACCCATGGTTGCATTTGGAGGGGAGGTCATGAACTTGAAAGGAATAATTTTTACAATTTTCATTTCAGCTTCCTGATTTATCTTCCTGCCTCTTTTCTCCCCATTCCAAGCTATCATCCACTCAGATAGCAAAGTGATCTTCCAAAATCAAAAACTGCTCACCTGACCATGCTCCACCCCTATTTCAGATATCCCCAGGGCTCCGTATTACGTCCAAGATCACATATAAAATCTTTATTTAGCTTTTAAAGCTCTTCATAACCTAACCTCTTCCTCCTTTTCCAGCCTTCTTATGTCTTACTTCCTTCCACAAAGGAACACACCTGAAAATGACTGGATGTACTCTTGTATTCAATGACATTGATTTATTTCCTTGCTTATTATTACACAAGAGATTCCAATTCCTGACTGAGCTTTTTCTAAAGCTGTCCCCCAAGTCTAGAATGCTCTCCTTCCTCTCCTCTGTCTCCTGGCTTCCTTCAAATCTCAGCTAAAATCCCACCTTCCAAAAAACAAATAAACAAACAAACACACACACACACACACACACACACACACACACACACACACACACACACACACAAAACCCAAAACCTCTCCTGGTCCCTCTTAGAAGGAGACTGTTTACAAACACATAGCGTACAAACACAACATGTACTTGATAAATTAGAGAAAATCTTAGTAAAAGGTATGCTATCTCCCCCAGTAGACTGTTTTCACCTTTCTTTTTATTCCTAAAAATATAATTGCCATGTAATAGACAGCAAAGATTTGTTTATTTGACTTGAGAAAAGCTTTATCAAATGGCCAAAGGACTTTATGGCATAAAATAGGTTAAGAACTTCTAATAAATAACCAATGAGTCAAAGATTCCTATGAAAGTTAAATGGGGTGGTCATTCACATCCAGTTTCTGTTTTATCAGTGTTCTATCTACTTTAGTGAGCAAGATCTAAGTTCAAATCCTGCCTCAGACACTAATAAACTGTGTGACCCTGGTCAAATCACCTAACCTCAACCTCAATTTTCTCATCTGTAAAATGAGGATAATAATAGTACCTGCAAAAAAAAATTTTTTTAAATAAATTTTTAAAAATAAAAACAATAGTACTTGCTTTTAAGGGTTATAGCAAAAGTCAAATTTACAAATCTTAGAGTGCTTTATAAATGCTAATTATTATTATTATTAGTGTTATGAGATAAATGAGACTGACTGATGACTTTATCCAACTCTGCCTCACTTAAATTCAATTCCCAAGCAAGTCAATATGACCCGTGATGTCGTTGGTCCTCTATTTGTCTAAGAAACATATATGAGATTCTAAGTAGCTCTGAGGGGGCTTCCTAAATGATCTTGAACTGCGTGTGCTTCAGTTTCTCTGAGGTAAATTAATATTTCCTTCCTGAGTTCATATGGTGGCTAACTGCTGCCCCACAATGCAAAAATTATAGAGGCAAAAACCTAAGTTTTATTATTATGCTCCAGTATAGTTTCAGGTCTTGGAGAAAACCTGAATGATATGAGGATTCTGACAAGGTTTCTAATTAAAAAAAATTATATTAGAGTGGCAGAGAAATACTTCTTTTACATATTGCAATCTTGTACATTCCTCTTAGGCCATAAAAGTTAAAGGAAAATAGATCCACAATCTCATATTTCCTTCAGTGTCATAAAAGTTAAACAAATCTCATTTAACAGAGTCATAATCTCTATGTCCCCTAAGGAAACAAACCTCAACAAACTCTTTAAGTAAACTAGTCAAGTTATAGATTAACCTACATTTAGAGAATTCACATATAGACTTATTGAGGAAGAGAACATACAAGATACCAAGGAGTCAGGGCAGTTGAGATTCTTTTTCTGTCTTCTTATTTAAAGAATGTTTGAGGTTCTAAGTCGCTATTGAGAACTCTCTAAGTGACCTTAAATTCTTTGTGCCTCAGTTTCTCTGCTGTAAAATGGATATATTAATACTTGTGCTATTTACTTTACAGGATATGTGTAAGATGAATGAAATGAATGAAGCATTTATTAAATGTATACTATATGCAAACCACTGTTCTAAGCAGTCGAGATACAAATAGCAATGTTAAGCAGTTCTTTCACTCAAAGACTTCACAATCTAAGGGTAGAGACAATATTTACTGAAGGTTCAAGCTACAAGTCAGATGGAAAGATCAGCAGCAAAGCAGATTGGTATATTTCTTCTTTAAGGGCATTTCAGCTAATAAAATCATAACAACTTCTGATGTAAGTTCTTGGACTTACCAGCCTGTTAGTAGTAGTTGGTCTTAGTAATTGTGAGGAAAGGAACTTCACAGTAAGTCTTCCCTTTATTGATGGCTGTGATACCCAGGCCATAAACAGAAGTCATGGGTGGGAGTGGGAGTTGGGGAGGGGGGCAGTTGCACTGTTATTCCCAAGACTCTTGGGTCCCAGATCCTGGGCTATCTCCAACAGGGCTTGAGGGAAGGTGGTGTCAAGGTGATTATACTCATCTGGTATAAGCCATCTCTTGTCTCTTCCTTAAGCCTTGTTGATTCAACTAGGTTAGTTTGCATGCCCTATAAGACAGAAAAACAATTCAAATTTGTATTATATATATTATATGTTATACATATATTATGTATACTATATATATTATATTGTATATATATATATATACATTGTATATTGTGTATATATATGTGTATATGTATATGTATGTATATGTATATATAGATATAGATATAGTAGCAAGCAATGTATGGCTGAGCCCCCAGAGAAAATAAGAAAAGGAGAAGCAGGAAGAGAAGGAGGAAGAGGAGAAGGAAAAGGGGAAAGAGAAAGAGAAGAAAGGAAGGAGGAAGTGAAGGAGAAGCAAGATGAGGAAGAGGAGAAATGGGAGGAGGAGGAGAAAGAGAGGGAGATATATATGTGTGTGTGTGTGTGTAGATATACAAGTATATATGTGTATATATATGTATTTGTACATAAATACAAATTTGTATGGATGAATATTCCATATATCCATATATGTATGGATACATATATGTATACATATATCCCCTATCAACTTTCATAATACTAGGAGTCTCCTCATATTAATAGAACTCATGTTCCAGAACCCTTCAAAAGATGCTGAGCTCATACATAGTCTGGATATAGTTCATTACTAAATTTTTCCAAGAATGGATAATAAAATTCCATCTTGTGCACAGGTAATAATGTGAGTAAGAATACAAGACTTTACTTACTAGATTTTATTTCAAAGAAGCCCATGAAGAAAAACAGAAACTACATTAAATCCTCAAATAGCTAATCAGTTTCCTCTAGGGGGAAAATTAATGTGGAGTTGCTATGGGAACAACTCTGTGATACCAAAAGGAGTTCCTTTCTCCCACAAAGCCTCCCAAAGTTCATGGGATCACTCTTTGTTTTAGACTTTGCTAGTAGCTAAAAATATTTTTGGGGATGCAAAACAGTCAGTCCCCTTCCCATTGGACATACTAAATTGTAGCTTGAACCTTAAACATTAGAGTATCTCACAGGCTTTGCTCTCTAAGTAGCATGATGTATAGGAACTATTTGTATTTTCCCCAAGAACCATGTTAAATTGGGAAATCATCTACTCTTTCTATGAGATCTGATCCCTGAATTCTAAAATTTAGGAATTCTCAGATTTATATTTCCTAAAAGGTTGATGCTGCCTGAGAAATCTCCCTTTTCTAGGCAGCCAGCTAGTTTCTAAGATTCTACAACCTAGGGAGTTTGACTCCTCCCCCACCTTCTCCCCACATAAAATGAGGTTTACAAATACTGTTCTTGAACTGCTCTTTTAAGATGAACAAAAATATGTGTATATGTCAGCCATGCACTTCTGCTGCAAGTCACTATTAATTGTTCATAGGGAAAGGAAAATGGGCAGGACCAGTTACTTCCTACAACATAAATCTGCATATAGGATGTCTTTTAAAGTTTAACACGTGATATATAGATGGGGGAGGGATCTGTGTAGAGCAGGGATGTGTGTGTGTGTGTGTGTGTGTGTGTGTGTGTGTGTGTGTCTATTAAATATATTTATGCTTAACTATAGCCTGCTTGGAAGAGGTGGAGAATGAAAGAGGAAAAAAGAACAAAGTAAAAAAAGTGCACAGCAGAGAACAAAAGAACAACCTAAAAGGAAATAAAAAAAAGATGGACACTATGAATATAATTTCATTTTTTATTATTATATATCCTTTCTTGAACTGAAAAGTTATTGTTATATATTTAGAACACATGACAATGTTCTGTTTCTGTTGTTCTTTTCTGTCTTTTTTCTATTCTTTTTTTTTTAATAAACAGAAAATTGTTTAAAGAAAAAAATTAAATTTAAGATATGAGTTTTTTTTTATATGTTTTAAATATTCTCTGACCCCCTTAATCTAGAGCCATGCTATTGTATCTCCCATCCAGAGTTCTGGAGGTACCCTGAAGAGTTGGAAGACTGTTTCTTAGTGCTAACAATTTGAGTCCCCATCAGTTGTGTTCCCAACTATTAGCTGTCAGTGACTGACTAGTACCTCACTTCCATTTAACCACTTAACATCAATTAGCTTCTGCAAAGAGATACTAAGTTCAAAGATACAGCAAGAACAAAAGTACAAATATTTTCTCTGATACCTTTCTCACCTTTCCCAGATCAGTCTTGAGGGAGGGTGGGATTAGATTTAGTTTAATTCCTTTAACACATTGGCCCCACCATGTTAATATCCAAATACAACTCCACTTTGAGTTCTTTTCTCAGCAATCAACGGTCAGGGTTGTGAAGGTCAGTGGCTATGGTCTACAGGATACTGAGAGAATCGATGCTAGATTTGCTAGGAGATGCAGATTCTGGGTACCTGAAATCCTGAAGACTCTCTCTCTTGACCTTTCAAAATTCACAAGGTTGAAGTCTTCAATTCCATCACTTAAAATTTAAAAAAAAAAAAAAAATGGAGAGCTTTAGGACTAAAACCTGTTTTCAAGGAATCCCACATCAGCTTCCAAAGGATGAAGACTTAAGTCTTCTCTCCTTATGGTATTCTTTTTCACTCAGTGAAGGAATCGAACTAAGGGGGGGAAAAGGTGAAAAAAATACAGAGAAAAGGCTGAAGATGCTGGTCCCTAGAGTTTGTGAAGGGACTCCAACTTTCAGCTACTCAATGGATCAAAGAACTGTCCATTATCTCATTAGCACCCACAACTTCTCAAGGATATTCCACTTTCACTACCAAATAACCATAGGCTGGGCAAAGTGTGCGAGTACAACTTGGAGCAGATGCTACCACTAATATTTATGCTAAGAATAAAGCACATCTGGCCCAGGCTTCAGAGACACCTTTGGAAAATATCTGAATCCATCAGTCAACCTATAAACACTTGTCAAGGGCCTACTATGTGCTAGACACTTTGCCTAGGAACTGGACAAAGTTAAACAGATTCTGCCCTCAAGACACTTACATTCTATTGGAAGAGACAACATGTACATATATAAAAATACATACACTATTTTAAAAATAAATGCAAGATTTTTTTTTTTTCTTTTGAGGGAGGTACTGATTATGGGAGATAGGCCAAAAAAAAAAAAAAAAAAATAGAGAGACTTCCTGGAGAAGATGATACTTCAGCTGAGCTTTGTAGAAAACCACAGAATCTAAGTATCTTTCTCATTCATTCCATTCCCCTGTATAGTCTGCAGAGACAGATTCTGTAAGTGTTCTTCATAAAATGACAAGGATATAACCATCATCTAGAATCTACTTTCAACAGTTAGATGGTAAAATTGATAGAGCATTTGGGCTTGGTGTGGGAAAGTTGAGTCTCACTTAATAGCTTAGGCAAGTTGCCAACCTCTCTATCTGCTTCAGGTTCCACACCTGTAAAATGGGAATAATAATAATACCGACCACTTCCAGGATTGTTGTGAGATGATATCTATAAAATCCTTATAAATGAGTACTAAGCACATAGTAGGCATTAAATAAATGTATTTGTTTCCTTTGCTTCCTCCTTCCTTCCTTCCTTCCTTCTTCCTTCCTTCCTTATTTTCTTCCTTCTCTCCTTCCTTCCTTCCTTCCTTCCTTCCTTCCTTCCTTCCTTCCTTCCTTCCTTCCTCTCTTCCTTCCTTCCTTCCTCTCTTCCTTCCTTCCTTCCTTCCTTCCTTCCTTCTTCCTTCCTTCCTTCCTTCCTTCCTTCCTTCCTTCCTTCCTTCCTTCTTTCCTTCCTTCCTTCCTTCCTTCTTTCTTTCCTTGCTTCCTTCCTCCCTCCCTTCCTTTGCCCCTGTCTCCCTTCCTTCCTCTCTTCCTTCCTGCACAGCAAGATACTCTATATCTTCAGTCTTCATTGTCAATGCTGCATAGTAAACTATGAGTCCAGATAGTTTGTTACAGCTGGTGTTAGAACTTTGAGCCCCAGGATATTGGGTCAGCCTCTTTCTGGGCACGTATCTGTTTCCCAATGTTGTTCTGGCCGATTTCAGCTTTTGGTAAACCAAAAATGCACTCCAAGTGCACTCGGAGTTTTGATGAAACCCCAGCTCTTTGATAGTTCTTCAAGAGAACATTATCGGGATAAAGTCTGAATGTTATAGCCTGAAACTGCTCCCAGAGCCCTGCACCATTGACTTTTTGATGTTAATTGGGTTTTTCTATTTTTTCAAATAGGTCTTTATAATCCCACATCCTGGGAAGAAGCAGTAGGTAGAATTCTTAACTGAATTCTTTGCTTTGAAAAAACCATCTTAACTCCACTGTTACAGTATCCAATCAGAAAGTCAAGATGATGGCAACCCCTCCCTCAGGTTATATTTCTCCTATAAAAGGACTTAACTGTGCTAACTCTTTTTAGAATGCTAAATCCCTTTTTGGGATTTAGCCAATGCCATAATCCCACTTTATGGCATCTTCCTCCTGGTTACTGCTAGGGAATTTGTTTTTTGCCCTTGTTAATTGTTAAACCACTTTCTTGCTTTAAGGAAAAGAAGAAAACAAAACAAAACAAAAAAACAAAAAAGCCTCTTATGGAGGTTTATGCCACTATTTAGCAGCATAATAAAATCTTTGCCCCTGGATTTAGAGGTCTATCTGTGTCTACAAATTCTTTTGAGACATACTGAGAACCAGCCTATAACCCCAACATACTTTTGGGATCCAATACCCCCAAACCCCAACATGCCCATCTTGTTCACAGTTAATTCAGATAAATCCCAGCCTATTTGTGCTCTATTGTTGCTATTTCTGAAGTGATCTGAAGAAGTTTAGAGACTCTTTTGGCCTTCCAGAGGAGCCTCTCTATTGGCTAATTAGTCCATCTCCCAGCAGTCTTGGTCTGAGTTTGTTTCATGAGATCTGGTTGAATTAAAACAGCCTTTTTACAGATTTCAGTGTCCCGTTCTCAAAGAGATATTCTAGGATTACAGAATGTCAGGTTTTGTCCCTTCAGACCATTTCCTCTGCCCAACACTTTGGCCTTTAATTTTGCATCTATTAATGATGCAATAACAATGAAAGAATATTCTTGCTATGTAATTGAGAGAATGTTTGCTTATTAAAGTGAAACCATATTATTTAGACAATCAGATCTCAGTCAGTTGAGTCAGTCTAACTTTATCCATATTCTCTATATCCACTTTTACTTTCATTATCATCCTCTGAAATGGGCCTTGTTCCTGACCCTCTTAAAATCAAAATCACAATGCAGTATCATACTAGAATTTCCCTCTATACTAGGGGTCTCCTCATTCTGGAACTGCTCCTACCCCTGGAGTTTTTTACCATGGATATCCCTCTGCAAGACTTATTCCCCTTTTTCCATTGGTAAATTCCTCCTGGGAACTCCATTTTATGAAAAGGCTCAGATGAGCTTCCTTAATTCTCCTCTTTGCTCTGTTCCAGACTTTCTGGACATTAAAATGCCCCATACCAAGTATCTTCATTCCCTACTCTCTCCCCAAAGTTTTTCAACATCCTTATGTGTATTGTCTTTACCTATTGAAATGTAAGCTCTTTGAGGTCAGGAAGCATCTTTCTTTTTACTTGTATTTGTATTCTCAATAATGAGGACTTGCTTGGAACATACTTAGCACTAAATAAATGCTTGTTTCTTTCTTTTCTTCCTTTCCACTCATAACAGAAAACCAGAGGTGTTCTCTCTGTACATTGAAAAGCCTGATGTGGCCACAAAATGGATTTCAGCATCTGAAATCAATCAATCAACAAGAACAGTTATTCTTTCCATATTGTAGGGTTTAGGGGTGCAGTGCCCCCTCAATCGGGAAATTCTGTATTAAAAAATTTGACCCTAATTTTGTACCAGAAAAGGTCAGAATTTTTTTCTTTTTCTTTTATGGAGTGTTTGCACCTCATTGTAAAAATTGGACTGTTATTATACAATACTATACATATATTTTATGCATTTCTGAGTTTCTAAACTTTTTCTGTGTCATCTGCTGGCCTTTGAATGTCATCTGCACCTTCTGTAAAACTCCCCAAACTCCCCCCAGATACCATTTAATTTCATATGCCAACCTGGGAATATCGAAATAGAGAAGGAAAAGTCTCGCTGTGGAAGGGATAATTGTATGAAGTAAGCAGCCACTATGTGCAAAACACTGTGGATAAAAATACAATGAATGAACAATCTCTACTCTCAAGAAACTTACATTCTAAGACCAAAGATAAAATGTACATATATATGTATATGTGTGTGTGTGTGTACATTTGTATTTATATGTATATATGTATATATATACATATATATACACACACACATACACACACATATACATACATACATATGTATGTAAACCCAGAAGAAAGGCAATGATAATAAATGCAAATAAATACAATTCTTTAGTACAAAATAGCTAGGGTAGGAGAAAAGGCATTGGCAGCTGGAAGAGAGGATCAGGAAGGCTTCCTCTAGAAGAAGGTGCTTGAGAAGCCACATGAAGGAACAAAGGGATACTATGAGGCAAAGGGGAGGAGAGAATGAATTCTGAGTCCTGGAACCTTTGCTGCATTCATTTAAACAAGTGTGTGAAGTTTAAAAAAATAAAACAACAAACAAACAGATCCCCAGTGATCTCAAATATTTCTTTACATTTATCCTCCAGCATTTCTGTATTCCTTCTAAGACTGACATAGTCAGAACTTGAAGGATTCTTCTCCTGGTAGGCAGAGACTGAGAATAAACATACTTTTACACATTGAATTAAATATCAGCTTGTCCTTTGGTACTAACCCTCGCCAAGGTTTCAACTTGGACAAAACCTTCTGAGGAGACCATTGGCATTGGGTCCCTGGTCATTGAGGTGAAAAGTATTAAAAAGTTGGCTACTGAGACAAAAAGTATTAACTCTATGGATTACTGGTTCCCAAAAGGATGGCCTTGTCCTCAGTGGACTCTGTTACCCTAAATCACTTCTGCTCACTGTAAGAACATCAAACTCACTCACCAAATCCAGTACAGGAATGGTCAGTTTAATAAGGAATGTCCCTGTACCCCACTTTCCAATGATCCCTTTGGGGACTTGAAAATATTAAAGTTCCTGGCAGTTCTCAAAGTCTAGCAATAGCAGTGACATACATCCATACATACATATAAACTGGACTTTTCTTATGCCCAAGTCATCTAAGAAGGAGATGCCATTGTAGGAGAGAGCAGGGATATGCTTCTGGGAGGACCCATCCTATAGTCTTCTGCGTTGCTGGAACAAGCTGCAATCTTTATACCAGATTTCAACTCTCTCTCTTTCCAGCAGCATCCAGAGAACGAAGGCCCCATCCACCAGTACCATGGGTTCCATGACCGGGGCTGGATGGCTTTTAGGCTTTGTGACCTTGAGAAATGTCTTCTACAACACTGCCTGAACCAGATTAAAGTATAATTGGGAAATATTTAATAATATAAGTTAAAATACAATAAGACATAGATAACATTATATATTAAAACAAAGTCAGTGTGCTGCCTGCAGAGATCATCATTATTTGACACCAGTGATAAAACAGACAGGTGCAGCCTAGGAGTCAGCCTAAATTCAAAGTCCCAACTTTGACATTGCTGTGATTACTATTATTTCACAATGCCCTGAGAAGTTCTCTAAGATAATAAATTGCAAATGAGGTGTTAATCTGTATCAAAAGTCTCCATAGTGTGTATACTCCATACTGATAAAAATCATACAATACAAAGGCTGTAAATGCCCAAGATAGGGATTAATTATGAGTGCTGATGGCAGCAAAGTGGTACAGTGGCTAGAGCCCTGAGCCTGGAGTCAGGAAGCCTCATCTTCCTGAATTCAAATCTAGCCTCAGAAACTTACTAGTTGTGTGAGACTGGGAAAATCATTTCATCCAATTTGCCTCAGTTTCCTCATCTGTAAAATGAGCTGGAGAAGGAAATAGCAAAGCACTCCAATATCTTTGCCAAGAAAACCCTACATGGGGTCACAAAGAATCAGACATGGCTGAACAACAGTACTTACTGCTGAATCCTAGCCTTCCAGGGTCCTGAGCTTTTTGCTCCTTTTTTCAACACCTCCCCATTCTGCCTCCTCCAGGGAACTGAAAGACTAATAAACACCACCAGCTTGCTTTCACTATGTCCAACATTCTTTCCACCCCACCATGGCTGCAGCAGTTAGAAGGACTAGCTTTATTCCTGGGTTGTCTCTCTCTGACCCGGCCAGTTGGCTAGAAGCTAATGCACATTCTCCCTGTTTCAAAGCCCAGTAGCTTCAATTCTATTTGGCTAATGTCTGGCACTAGGACCTCGAGCAGTTCTGCAGAAACCAGTGTCCTTGGACAGGAGCCTTTTCGCATTACAACTCAGCCCTCCACTAGACAGGTCCTTTCTATGTCAAAGCCAATATAATCCCCATCAGTCTCAACATTAAGTTCCTAATTCTAGTCTGAAGGAAGGATCCAGTGCTTAGCTCATTTCCAGAACAGAAATTCCAGATAAACCATGTTCTGTTTAAAAAAAAAAAAAAGATACTATATCCAGCTTGTACTTGCAGTAAACTAAGGATTAAAAGACAAGGATATTGAAATATAAAGGGAAAGGCCTTTCCAATGCAAAACAAACATTCTACACTTAGAAAGGGTCTGAGGCCTGAACAGCCCAATTGCTGAGAACAAGACCAAATACACAATTAACTTCTTCCAAGAGACAGACAGCTTCAATGCTGTCTGATCTGCTACAACTCTGATATAGGAAGTTCCCCCCAAAATATTGTGATTTGCAAAAATCATACAATAAAAACCAGAGGACTTATGGGAAAAATGGAATTAGGATCACAACACTCAAAAACTATATCAGTGACTATAAAAAAATTAGGAATTACATTAAAATAACAGTACAATTGTATACAGATTAAATAATTGAGAAAGTCAGTCTGTATTCTGATTCCCATGGAGCTGGCAAAATCTTATAAGTTGCATCTCGAAGCCTGGGAGAGGTGAAGCAATTGGAGGTTCAAAGGAAATTTCAAGATTGTCGCCATTTACCTGAGTCAGCAAGTCACATCTCTAGCTGGAAGAATTTAGCTGAGGTATCTAACTTTAATTCTATTGCTGTCTGATCAATTCTTGCTTTATCTCTTTACAAAATTCCATTTTGAGATATTGACCAAATCCCCTAGTATTTGCTGATCAGTTTATTATTTTACTTGATAAAGATTTTCCATTTGCACTTTGATGTGTAGATTTTTACCTTCTTTTGTTCTCTTGTAAAAATTTCAATTGTAACTGATGTGGTTTAGGTTTTGAAGATTGTGATTGAGGAGAGTAAGTCGTGGTTCCAAATGATGTGTTTGGGGTTTAACACTAAATGATGAGATTGAAGTTCAGACATTGAATGATGGGGTTCAGTCTTCTGAAGAATTCACATTGGCTGTTGCCTTTGACAAAAGTTAGGTGTTAGAGACAAAATGAAGAGATACAATAGACACCAGAAGTGGTAAATATGAAATAGAGTCGGGAGAGCATATAATTAGCAAGAAAAAGTGTTTTAACAATTAATGATGAAAAAGACAAGTTCCCTAGTGGAACTCACAGTAAACTAGGAGCAAGGGAACATCCCTTGAGATTGGAATATGCCCTTAGTTGTCAGGCTAAATAGCAAAAGAGATTTAACACCCTAGAAGAGTTAGTAAGCTATAATAAGGAGAAAGACACCGTGGGGTATGGTGGGGAGAGGGGAAAGACATCCCTTGCCAAAGTGTGATAACCAACTGACCCAAAAGGAGTTTAGCAAAGATGGCATGAGCCATGGGCAGATTTATAGGGGAAATTTAACCTCAGGGATTTGATATAACTCAGATTTCTGACTGGACATAGCAAGATGGGGCTATAAGGTTAAACTGATTCCCATCAGTGTCCTTTTTCTGCCTGCCCAGGGAAGCAATTGCATCAAGGTCTTCTCTGCCAACCAAACCCAGTTATTGAAGATCTCATCAGTAATCATCCAGCTTTTCCCTATTTTAAATTTTTGTAAATGTACTCGTAATGCATTGGTTTTTAGGTAACAAGGGCCTATGTGCTGAAGCATATAATAAAATGGTTATTAAGATCTATTCATGTCAGATTTTTCTTGTGAAGCAAGATAATTATATAAATATAAATGTCTATATTCAATTTACATATTTTTTTTTTACCATATTTAATATATATTGGATTACTTGCCATCTAGGCAAGGGAGTAAGGGGAAGGGGGAGGAAAATTGGAACACAAGGTTTTACAAGAGTTAATGTTGAAAAATTATCCTTGCATATGTTTTGGAAATAAAAGCTTCAATTAAAAAAAGATCTATTCATGTTGATAAGTATTATTAGCAGCAATCCCTATCAATAAATCTGTAAATAGCTTTATACCAGAAGTCATGGCTGGGGAGAGTAGAGTAAAGTAGGGAGATGGGGAGTCGCTTTCCTTTCTCCACAGCTTCTCCTGCATCAGAAAATATGTGCTTTTCTTTGAAAAAGACCCAAAGTTTGCTTGTAGAAGTGGGTACTGAAGAGTTGCAGCTTGTAAAATGATAATTTTTCTGTGTCCTCGGTGTTTCTTGGGGAAGAAATAGCCCATAATCAAATTCAAAATTTGTATCATGCTTAAATTGTTTCCTAAAATATCAGTTATATTGAAAAAACTTTGTGTTTTGAAAACAAATATTATAGCAGAACTAACTGCCTGCATCCTTGGCCCCAGCCATTCACCTAATAAAAATTTTAAAAATCTGAGACTTATAACTCAGCTGATCATCATAAATAAAACTGTAGTCCAGCAATGAGAAAGTTACCTCTTAAAACCATGAAGAATGGCAGAAGAGGAGAAAATACATCTTTCGTATCCCCTGCCTAAAAGTAAAAATCCTAGATCTCAGGCTATAAGAAGGTAATACAGGAACATCTTCTGTAAATCCTAGGCTGAGAAGAACAGTGCAACATTTCAATTAGAAAGAATACTTGCAGATCTAGAAGTTAGAGATAGTAAAAATTGCAGATATCCATTAAAGTGTAAGCTTGGCCCTTGTGAAGAACCCCGGAGATGAATGCAGGGAAGTGTGGGGGGTGGGGGGGGGGGGAGAGGGCGAGGGGGGAGGCAGGAAGAGAAGAAGGGCAACAAACTAGTGACCAAGAGATGAAGTTTAGTCTAGTCCAGGAGCAGATTAGATTCTATGTCCTACAGGGAGACAGCCCAGATGAACAATGAAGCTACTCATTCATCATCAACATTGAAACTCTGTAATAAAATGAATTTTATGAGAATTTTCTGGCTAAAGAAAGATATCCGGTCCCATAGTTTCAGGGTTGGGAGCTGTTTTAGCCACTTGTGGTTCCCTACATATGGGCTTTGCTGTGAGTATACTTAATATTTGTCCCAATTCTTCCTCCCTCCACGGACATGAACACTGCTTATATTTGTGGAAGAATGAGCCTCATTTGGTGGGGCCGAGGAATGCTTTACAATGCTTGTTCTTGCTGAGCCATTTGAGGAAATGTTTTTGCTAAGGATTGAATCTACTGGTTGACTGTTAAAAGGAAGCACATTGATGAGAACTCATGCTATATAGTTTGAGAAGACTAGGATTAATCCTAGTAACCAGACCTGCCGACCCATCCTACTAAGACCAATATCTGTGCAAGTGGAAGAATGAACCCAAGGGGACTATTATACATGCACACTTATTATAAACTAACTGTTTTGTGCCCCAAGATAAACAACTTCCAGAGTTCTAGTAACTAGCTCCAATTCAACCTCCGAACTCTTGATGATGAATCAGTCAGATGCCCTCTCTCTAGGGATATGCTGAAGTCAGCTTGACGTGACTTTCAAGAGTCAATTGTTCAGTTTTCAGTATGAGAACTTACATCACAGAAATAAATAAAAACTACAAATCAGGGCTTGATTTATTATTCTGTTATTGTCTAAACTTACAAAATGGTTTAAAAGTGTACCATATGTACATTTTTCTATGTAGAGAGCCTGTTGTTAACTATTTACTAGCTCACTCTTGCCGCCCTGAAATGTGTTTGTAAAATCCTATTACTATAAGTTTACACTAATGAAATATGTTAAGAGTCCTCATAGTAGATAGTTTCTAAGAGGAGGAGTAAAAGGAAGACTAATCCTTCAGAGAGGCAAAATTGTATCTCCCTCAGTGTTTAATAAGATGGAGAAAATGGCTATTTGCTAAAACTAATCCAACATATAGGATGAAAAGTAATTCTCTTGGTGATGATAATAACTGAGAATGGCAATAGATATAGGGACCAAATCTATGATTTCATCAATACAGAAAACTCCCAGTGAGGAGACTTTCTATCAATGTAGTTCAGCATCTTTGCAATTTACAGTCTTAGAGAGTTATCTAGAATAATTAGAAATTAAGTGACTTGCCCACTTTTGTACACGCATGTGTCAGCAATAGGACTTACACCTAGCTCTTCTTGATTTCTTGGCAGTCTCCTTATATAATAGTTATTTCAATACAACTCTAAAGGAATAATGGCCCAAAGGCTATTTCAGGAAATAATGGCTATTTAGAAAATGGGTCTTGTCTGAAGAGAATGGTGTGATGAATAGGGAACTAATCAAGCAATTTAGATTTTAAGTTGCACATAGTCCTGTAAGAATAATCTTGAGAGTTTAACATTTAGAATAAACTGTGACTAGAAAAGAAAGTTAAAGACAGCAAAAGGGTATAGGGGCAGTTGTATTAAGGGAAAGAGGAGGATAAAATAAGCTATTTGAGGGAAAGAAAGAGGGAAACTGAAGCCAAATGGAAAGATGGTTCAAAAGCTCTCCCCAGAGAGGAAAATAAAGGAATTACCATGTGCCCAAAGGAAATAGGAAACATAATTTCTTGGAATATTTGGTCATCTCATATTTCAATACTCTGGATAAATATTTGTAACAATAACAACCAAAAAGAAAAAAACCACCATGAAAGTAATTGCAACTTATGTACCATCTGTCTCAAAGAAGAAAGAAATAAAGAAACTCTTTAAAGAACTCAATAAGATATTCCAAATTAAACCAACAATAGTCAAAAGTCAATAAACATTATTAAACACCTACTATGTGCTAGGTTTTAAGGAGACAGATTTTTAAAAGTAAGACAGTAGCTACTTTCAAGGAGTTTACAATTAATGAGAAAAGATAAAAAATTAAGAAGTAAAGGGTTGATGGTAGGGAGGTGAAGAATGTTATCCCAGAAAAGATGTGATGAAGAAATCCCAAAGTAGTATAGCCAGGTGAGAATTGAAAAGGTATCTGAGCTGAGTTTGGACTTTATGGTCTCACACTCCAATTCAGAAAAATGGAAAGGTAGGGATAAGGTAAAGTTCCAAAGCTGATGAGATCTTATAGGATGATGAAGTAATCTCAATAATGAACTTCCTCTGACAAGATGGAGAAATCAGTTAGAAAAGTGCTAAATGTATAATTTGTTACTTAGTGACTTCCAAGGCAATACACATGCTTAGACAACCCAGATGGCAGATGCTGGCTGCATGACAATCTAGTTTTTAAATATTCAGAGGCATCAAGAGCTGAAATCTCTCCTGAGAAAGGTGTCGGGGAAGGGAGAGGCCTTGGAAGGGAGCAGCCATAGCAGAGGCCTCAGTGTTCAAGTCTGAGTACAAGAAGTTGAATATTGCAATATTCAGATTAGGACATTCCAAGCTTAGATCCCCAACTCTAAACATCCAGCACTCTGAATTTAAAAAATATAAAGAGGGAAGGGAAATGTACCTTACGCTGGGAGATAAATATCCTTATAGAAACATAGGTGCCTCAGGTTTATACCAAGCAGAGTTGACCACTTCATCTCTTGCATTGCAAGAGGAAGAACTTGGCCCTAGCACAAAGCCCTACTCCTAGAATTAAGGCTAGAGAAAGGATGATACAGACTGCTATAAAGAATTCTAATGAATCCAGAGATCCAGAGGTATCCAACCCAGAAGGAGAATATAACTCCACAATTGCAAACAGAGACTAATAGGAAATATTAATTTGTCACAAGAACTACCTGGTTACCTAAAAAAAAAAAAAGAAGAAGAAGCAGCAATAATAATTTTTTTAATTATATAAAAACTTAGGAGATATGGCAGTTAAGAAGGTTCAAGAAACATAATTTCTGGGCAACAATCATTTTATTAATAAGGCCAGCATATTTGGTCATTTGACCAAATCTTTTATGCCAGAGATAATCATGGCAGCAAGCTCCGGGTTTACATGTTCTTTTAGAAGTGACATTCAGCTCTGATTGATTAAGAAACAATATTATAACGAAGGGCTGATAGGCTGATAGTGACATCAAGTTATCCTTGAACAGAGAAACTATCTCTATACCCAGACCACTCCCAGCCTTAGACAATCTATTCAAAGAATTTATGCCTCACCCAAGCCTGAGTAACACAAGGGCTACTCCATCAGGGTGGGGTTTTAAACAAAAAGGTCTGTCCAATCTCATTATCAGCAATGTCCTTCAAGAGATTGAACTTTTAAAAATGAGGACTTTAGAAAAAGGAAAGAACCTCCTTAAATAATTAGCTATTAATAATCATTGCTTTTAAAGGAAAGAATTGGAAGGCAAATAGCTTAGAACAGAATTTAAACTTTTATCCAAATAACAGACACCTTGAAAACTAGAATAATCCAAACAGAAATCAATTTCTTTACAAAGTAGCAAGGAATAGTGGAAGAAAATCAAAACATTGAAAAAATAGAAGAAAATAAAAAATATTAGCTAGCAAAAACAAGTGACCTGGTAGCAAATCAAGATTCAGTGATCTCCTTGAAAATGATTTTTTTTTGAAGATTAGAAACAGTATTTTTAAAAATCATCAATGAAAGCTGTCTAGTTTATTAGAAAGAGTGCAAAATAGAATTTGAAAGACTACACTGATAATTTCCTCAAAGAAAACCCTAAAGGAAATGATTCCAGGGTATCATTGGCAAAATCCATATCCAAAAAGAAAGAATTCAAGTATCAAGGATTCAGTCAGGATCACACAAGATTGGGCAGCTTCTACAAGAAAGATCTTAATATACAGTATTTCAAAAGATGAAAGATATAGGTTTATTAGCAAGATAGCTTTTTCTGCAAACTGAGTATAATTCTACAGGGGGTTATAGGGAGGAGTATCTTGAATGAAATAGAAAACTTTCAAGAATTTCTGATGAAGATCCCAGAGTTGCAACTTTGAGATGCAAACCAGAAAAATCCAGAGAAACCTGAAAAGATACATTTATTTGGGCAATTGGAAAGCACTATATGATGGATGTAATGCTAATATTTTAATGGGGGGTGGAAGGAGAAGGAGAAGAAAAAATCCAAGTGTCCCTTCAGAACTTTCATTCTTTAGAGGATATTGAAAGAATTAAATAAGAACAGAGGTCCTGGGAGTAGATTGTTTCTACTCTGAGTGTTTAAAGAAAGGAAAGAAACTAGTGTAGAAAGAAGAAGTGGTTGAAACTTTCTGGAAAGCTAGAGTTTACTAACATGAAGGAAAATATGGTAGAAGCAGACAAGAGATGAACTTTACTTCTATCCGAATCTGACAATCCTAATTTCTCTCCTGTCCTTCAGTCATATTCACTGCCTGTTGCACATCTTAAATGTTTAAGATAGACATTTTTTCACTTTATTTTTCTTGTGGTGGCTTTTTTTTTTTTTTTTTTTTTTTGGTCTGTGTTTGGTCTGTGTACAGCATGACTAATATGAAAATATATTTTGCATGATTACACCTGTATAATCAATATCAAATTGTTTGCCATCTCAGAGAAGGGGGTGGGGAGGGAGGAAGAGTTTCTCTTTCTATTTGCAACTCAAAAAATTTTTAAATGAATGTTAAAATTGTTTTTTCATGTATACTATTCTCCCGCTCACTCATGTTCTAATATATTTATGTCATCCTTGACTCTTCGCTCTCGCATCCCCCATGTCCAATTTGCTGCCACATTCTGTCAAAATTTTACTCTCACAACGTCTCTAGAATACATTCCCTTTTCTCCTCTGATACTGTCATTACCTTGGTTTAGGTCTTCATCTACTCATGTCTGGACTATTATAATACCTTTCTGGTTGATGTCCATTCCTCATGTCTTTCCCAACTCCAGTTGATTCTCCACTTAGCTATCAAATGATCTTTTAAAATATAGATCTGATTCTCTCTGTCTCTGTCTCTTTCTCTCTCTGTCCCTGTCTCTCTGTCTCTGTCTCTTCTGTCTGTCCTGTCTGTCTCTCTGTCTTGCTCTGTGTGTGTCTCTCTCTCTGTTTCTCTCTCTGTCTCTCTCTCTGTCTCTCTCTCTCTCTCTGTCTCTGTCTCTGTCTCTCTTTGTATTTCTCTTTCTGTCTGTCTCTGTCTCTGTCTCTCTTACACACACACACACACACACACACACACACACACACTCCATAAATCCAGTGACTCCCTATTATCTCTAAGACCAAATACAAAATCTTTTAAAAGTCCTTCCTAACTTGGCCTCTTCCTACTTTCCAGTCTTCCTACTGTCACTCCCCTCCACCTACTTTGTGAGCCAGTGACACCATCCTCCTTTCAATTCCTCCCACAACACACTCTGTGTCCCTACTGGGTACATTGCCATTAGCTGTACTCTGTGCCTAGACTTTTCTCCCCTCTCACGTCCACCTTCTGGCTTCCCTGGCTTGCTTCAAGTCTCAACTAAAAGTCCACCTTCTGTAAGAAGCCTTTCCCAGTCCCCATTAATCAGAGGTATGCTGGGGCCAACTCAAATGTACTCCTCTAGCATAAATCAACTGTTAAAGATTCAGTGTGCATTATTTACATCTTGGTAATCCACAAAAGCCAAACATCCCGGTTTGATTTATTGTTTTATTGATTGTCTAGGCTTAAAAAGAACAAAATATTAATAATGCAGATTAGACTTAAAAGTGTGGCATGAATCCACCATAGCCCTCCCACTCTCAAAGTTGGTGCTAAACATTTACCTTGCCCTAAGTGCTTTCTCTCTGATTTTTTTTCCAAGTTGTCCTGCATGTTTTTTCGTCTCTCCCAACTTTTAAAAGTTGGGATCTCCTTGAGATCTCCTTGAGGGCAGGGAGTGCTTTGGCCTTTCTTTGTATTCCTAACATTTAGAATAGTGCCTGAAAACAAAATAAGTGCTTAATATATTTGTTGGCTTAGTTTTACTTAACAAAAGAAGGTTGAACACAAACAAAGGGTTTGGTGTAGAAATACATCAAACTCAAGTGGGAAGGGAGACTGAGTAAAGAAGAGGGATTATATACTAGGGATATGTATATGTCCCTATATACATAGAAATAGTAGCAAGCCAAATAAACTTTGGGATATTGAAGAATGATTAAGGAGAAGAAAAGAGAAAGAGAGGGGAAAGGGAAGAAAAAAAGAAAAAGAAAGGGAAAAGGAAAGGGAAAGGAAAGAAAAAGAGAAGGGAAAGGGAAAGGAAAAGGGGAAGGGAAAGAGAAGGGAAAGGGAAAGGGAAAATGAAGAATTGGAATAATTTTAAAAGTACACAAGAAATTTGGAATTATGCCCAAAGGGTTGTATAACTGTATGTGCCTTTTGACCTAGCGATGCCACTGCTAGATCTGTATCCCAAAAAGTCAAATAAAAAGGAAAAGGATCTATTTGTGCAAAATTATTAACAACAGCTCTTTTTTTTTTTTTAATGATAGCATAGAATTGGAAATTTGAGGTGATCCATTGAAGAATGGCTTTAAAGAGTTGTGGTACTTGATTAAGAAGGAAGACTATTGTACTATAAGAAAGAAATGACAAGGGTATAGTCTTAAAAACCTAAGAAGTCTTATATGAATTAATGCAAGATAAAGTGAGAAGAATCAAGAGAATATTATACACAGTAATAGCACTGTTGTAAGAAAGATCGTCTGAAAAAACAGCTACTCTGATCAAGATTATGATTCAAGACAATTCTAAAAACCCCATGATGAAAAATGATAAACACTTCTAGAGAGAGGAGTGATGAACTCTGAGTGTAAATTGCAGTATAATTTGTTCGCTTTCTTTAATTTCTTTTGTTTTTTAAACAATGTGATAAATGTGGAGATATTTTGCATGTTTTCACATGTGTAATTGATACCAGTTTGCTTGCTTTCTCAGTGAGTGGGAGGAAGACAATTGGGAACTCAATTTAAAAAGAAAAGAATGTTAAAAAATAATTTCTAAAGTACACAAGAGTACAGAAGGTAATTCAGAAAGAAATAAAGATAAATTAGATTTTTTTTAAAGCAACAGGTTGAATTTATTATATACCCTTAGAAAAAGCAAATGATATAGATTAGAGATTCAAGTTTCAGATATTATCTTCTATGGAAATATTCGGGGATAGGGGTGCTTTTTATTTGAGCATTTTTATTTTTGCACTTGTTGAGTTCAAAATAAAAAGAGAAACTTCTTATGTTTTAACAAACTTCCTGAGAGAGTTGCAAAAACTCACATATAGATTGCAGTAACTGTTGCTACTATAATTATGGGAAAGGTTCAATGAAAGCTCCTAGAATTTTCTTCCTATAAAATTTTAAGTCAACAACAATGCCAAATCCTATCTCCTTATGGGAAAGGGGATAGGATATTAATCTGAGGCGTCAGACATATCTAGTAAATTTTGAGAGATAGAGTAGTCAGTAGTTCATTGGGATAGTCTTTGGCTTTAAAAGGCAAAGGTCTCCCTTTGCATCCAGGGCCATTTCCAGTCTTCCAGATCTCTATTTTGCCATTAGACCCTGATGGCTCTGAGGAGAAAGTGAGGCTGACAACTTTGCATAGTCCTCCCACACTTTAAATCCAATTTATTTCCTTTCATGGTATTATCTCCCTGATGACATTCATTCTTTGAGAATGAAAGACAAACAACAAACCACAAACAACAATCAGGTGAAAGAAAAACTCTTACATTGACCCCACAAACCACTAAGAAAAAGGTTCATTTTGGGGGGCGTCTTTGGTTCTGGGATAAAGCATATTACCATATTTTGGCAAACTCCTATGTCCCATCTGTCAGGCAACTTCCCAACCACTTTTAGTGGGAATCTAAGCAGGAGCAGATCCTAGAAGCAGTACTGTTGGACATCCAGACTGTCCTCCTTCTGAAACCCTGCAATTTCAGTGCTCCCAAGACTGTAGAAGTCATTGTAACAGGTTATCCTGCAGTCTAAATTTCATGGAAAAAACCTACAAGGGAAGCTTAATGGGAGGACTCAAGATTTTGGAACCAAATCCTGACTCTTCATCACAGGACCTTATACCCCTTTTAAATGATAATTTCTTGATTGCTATTTGGGTACTTCCAGAAACAGATCAATTGAGGGCCACCAAGTCCCTTTACATCCTGAGCACTCCTTAATGACTTGAGTGCTAGCCAAAATAGATACAAATAAGGTATGCTGAGCCCAACTCAAGTCAAGAAGCATTTATTAAGTGCTTACTATGTGCCAGTCACATTCCTAAGCACTGGGACAAATATGAACACAAAAACAAGGAGCTTTAACTCTATGATTTCTCTCTTCCCAATGGGTTTTGATGATTTTTTTTTAAAATTGGGATTGTTTTATTCTTTGCACTGATATCTCCAGTACTCATGTAACTCATTTTCACATGATATCCACATCCATAACTCACAGGAAAAGGCTATTAAATAAAAGGGAACTTGGGGGTGGGGTGTATCTGGGCTTACCTTCCTTCTCCTTACCCATTATTTTTGAAACCATCACTGATGGGAAAAAGAACCAGAAGTGGGTGAGTAAGATCACAATATTAATTAGAACCTCATGACTACTTATAAAAAGTGCTGTAACTTCAGATGATTTAACAGAAGAGCTCTGCCAATCCCGGGTTCCTGGAGAATCATAGAAATAACTAGAAAGTCTTGTCTCTGATGACAATACAGTTGGGGTGGGGTGCCATAAAGGATGGCTTGCCCCAGTTGGATATAATCATTTTTAATAACTCGTTCAAAATTTCCCTGTTTTGAAAACTGTAACCCATGTTCTAGTTTCTCTAATCAAACACACACACACACACACACACACACACACACACAAAAAACACAAAACACAAAACACATATCCTTACCACCATAGTACACATAGTACTGAAATAATAGCCAACAAAGATCAATCACTTCCTTTTAATCTGTGAGGCTGGGCTTTTGGGAATCTAAAACAACCCAGAACAAAAATGAAATATTAAAGAAAAACCCATGTAACAATGGACAGATTAAGGTTTGAGTTGGCCCAATTACATAGAAGCAGTTAAATAGACCAGAGGTGATAAAGTGCCCTGAGTCTTGGTGGAAGTCAATAGATCCATAAATCTGTATTAAGCACTTCCTCTGTGCCAGGCACTTAGTAGGTGCTAAATGCAGGAGATTAAAAACAAAAGACAGTCCCTGATCTCCAAGAGTGCAACTTAATAGGTAGACAATATACAAACAACTCTGTGCAAATAAGATATAAGTTGAGATATAGATACACACACACACACATTCATAACTAGGACATACCCTCCAAGGGAAATCTCTAGGAGTGGGACTGGTAAAAGGTCTCCTGGAGAAGGTGGTATTTGAGCCAAGTCTTGAAGGAAGCCAAGATGTCCAAGAAGCTAAATCAAGGAAGGAGAACATTCCAGACATGGGGGGCAGACAGTAAAAAGATACAGAGTAAAGTAATGGAGAGTTTAGTGAGAAACAGCATTTCTGACCCCATTTGGGATATTCTTGGCAAAGACACTTTTGCCATTTTCTTCTCCAACATATTTTACAAATAAGGAAACTGAGGCAAATAGGGTTAAGTGACTTGCTCAGGGTTACACAGTTAGTAGAGTCTGAGGACAGATTTTAATTCAGGAAAATGAGTCTACTTGACCTCAGGTGGTTCCAGCTATATAACCACTGCACCACCTAGCTGCCTGATGTCTTTGAATCAAAGAATACTAAGAGAGGAGTAACGTATAAAAAAATGATTGGTAAGACTGGAAGGAGTGAGACTGTGAAAGGATGTAAAAGTCAAAGCAGATACTGTTTTTTCCTCAGTTGTGCAGAATAATCAAATCAAAGGTATCATAAAATTGGAACTCCAGTACTGGTCTTCTTACATCATGATGGCTACCTCCCAGAAGGTGATTCCTTTTGAAGAGGAAAACTGAGAAAGTAGCAAACGGGTACTATGTCTACTTTGGGCTTCTTAGGGCTTCCTGAAGGAGGCATGAGGAGATCTATCCTGAGGACAGATATCCCTCTCTGGCTGTGCAGATGATTGATTATAGAGACTGCCCAGGAGAACTGAACCATCTCTACTTCCTAATATATGAAGATTAAATAGTCTACCTGTTCAGCCTCAAGTAACTACTTGTCAGGAGTCTTTAGTTTCTAATAGGTGACCAATGCTTTAAAATGAACCTGGGCTCCACCACAAAATTTTAGCATATTTTAAAGATAAGATGCTATGAGATGGTTATGGCCAACAACATAGTGCAGTGACTTTGGAATCTGAAAACCTAGATTTAAATTCTGCCTGTCACTCTAATTGAAGGACCTTAAGAAAATCATTTAACTTTTCTAAGCCTCAGTTTCCTCAACTCAACTCAAGGCAATAAACATTGTTTAAACACTTACTATGTGTCAAGCTTTGTGATAAAAAACCAAAAAGAAAAATAATCCTTGACCTCTGAGAACTTACATGCCAACTGAAAAAAATAACATCAAAAAGAAAAGATTGAAAAGAGGAAAAGGGGAGGGTTGGGGGATGGTGGGAAATAAATTCTAGAAAGTCAGGAGAATCCCAGAGAGGATTCTCTTTCATTCTCTCTGAATGAAATAAAATGTGGACTAGATGTTGTAAGAAAAACCCCTCCCTCCCTTTCTTTCACTCTCTCCCTCCCTTCTCCTCTCTCCCTCCCTCTTTCCTCCTTTTTCCGTCCCCCACCCTTTCTCTTTCCTTTCCTCCTTTCCTCTCTCTTTCCCTTCCTCCTTTCCTCTCTCCCTCCCTAACCCTCCTCCTTCCCTTTATCCCTCCCTCTCTCTCTCTCTTTTCTTTCCTTCCTTCCTACCTTTTCTCCCTCCCTCCCTCCCCCTTTCTCCTCTTTCTTTCTCTCCCTCTCTCCCTTCTTCCTCTCTCTCTCTCTCTCTCTCTCTCTCTCTCTCTCTCTCTCTCTCTCTCTCTCTCTCTCTCTCTCTCTCTTTCTCTCCCCCCCTTATAAGGTTCCTTTCATCTTTAAATCTTGGCTTCCTTCATGAGTTATTGACAATGAGCCCATGAGCCTGACTTGTAGGCATTCCCAAAGGTATGCTAGAGGCTGGCTCTAAGTAAGTCATCCTGACATTTTCAGTAAGCATTTATACCCCAGGAATTGACAAACACTACTGATCAGGACTTGATTTATTGTTTTGCTAAATATCTCAATTTAAGAAAATAGAGAAAATGCTAATAATTCAAATTAAACATAAAAGTATACTCTGTGAAAGCCTGGAAAGACTTACATGAATTAATGCTGAATGAAATAAGTAAAACCAGGAGAACATTGTACATAGCAACAGCAATATTACGTAGTGATCAAGTATGATAGACTTATCTGTTCTCAGCAATACAGTGATCTCAGCAATATAACTCCAATAGACTTGGGATGGAAAATGCCATCCACTTCCCGAGAGAGAACTATGGAGACTAAATGCAGATCTAAACATACTATTTTCACCTTTTGTTTGTTTGATTTTTTCCATTTTTTTTCTAATTTTTCTGTCATAACATGACCAATATGGAAATATGTTTAAAATTATTGTACATGGCTAGCCTATATCAGATTGCTTGCTGTCTTGGGAAGGGGTGAGATAAGGGAGGATGGGAGAAAAAACTTGGAATTCAAAATCTTACAAAAAAGGATATTGAAGACTATCTTTACGTGTAATTGGGGAAAATATTATTGGAATGTTTTTTTAAAGAAAAGAAAAAAAAAAGTAGGCTCTGTGTACTTTTTATTTTTCCTGGAGAGCAAGTTGTTAATCATTTACCAGTATACCATTGTTCACTCAGTAAAAGAAAGAAAAAAAGCACCTGGACTTCTTGGCCTGAATCTTTATGGGTATTATCTGGGTAGTTGGTATGCTCCTTCTTCTCTCCTGTTTGTGGAAATATAGGCCACTGCAATAAGACCAAAAACCACAGAAGTATTTATCTAGCTCTTCCCAAAGTAACTAGTACATTTCTGAAATTAAGGGTTGAATCATGAAGAATACCAATATTAGTGACTAATTCCATTAACTGCCTTGGATTTTTTTTTGGTTTTCTGTTTATCTACCAGGAATGTATTTCTCTTGGTTCTTGCAGACTGATCCCAAAGATAAGATCAATGACTTCCTTCATGTCACAAGTTTTTCCTAGCACTCTGAGTTTCCTAGTGCGAGATTAACACAGGAACACTCATGGTATTTTTCCAGACAGTTGACCATTGAGGCATAAAAATCTGTCTGTGAGGGAGGCTTGAAACTAGTTTAGTGCAGGCATATTGTCACACTCATTTGATATTGATAGTGCCAGGTATACATAGGGAAGCATTAACCTAAGCCATTCAGATGTGCTAAATGATGCTCCTCTTTCAGGGCTGATGGGATTGGCCTCCAGGGATATTGATTTCCATCTGATTCTGGATGTACTTCAACAAATACATTTGACCTGGTAACCATAAATCTTTCTCAAATAATTGTTTCTTTTTTGTTTAAAAATTTGTTAGGGACTTTTAATAAATAATATATCCTCCTTTAGATGAAAATCTAGTTTTACATGATTTGGCAATGGGTTCATAAGATTTTTACACATATTTTGGGGGTTTTTTTGATCATGAAATAACTTTTAGTACATTATATATAAAATATATTTTTGACAGTCTCTTTTTTCCAATCTAACTTTGATTATGGCCCTTGGGTTTTCTTTCTTCTTCTTTTTTTTATAACATAGGCATTTCCAGCACCTTGTAATTTGAAACTAAGCCTTGATCACCTGGTTCATCAGTCTAATATCTGCCTAGTAAAGCTGCTGTGAGAAACAATCTATTGGATGTCACACATGAGTTAGGTGAACAACTTTAGAATCTACAGGGATTGGGGGAGAGCTGTTTAACCGGTGTCAGCAGAAGAACTCAGCACAGGTGACTATGGCAACTACACCAGCAATCTTGCCCATAGGAACATCTCTGCTACCTGAACCTGCCATCATGTTCCTATCAGACAGCTAGAGGAGACACTCGCCTTTCTGGGATTGTGTGAGATGTTGTTAAAACACAGCCCAAAACCTTATCACACCTGGCAAATGTCATTATTATTTTGGCAGGAAACTTTGATCTAACCCTTTCTCAGATGGAGGAAAGCAGCCTACAGCAAAGGAGATATCAGTCATTTAAGGTTCATTAAAAAATATAAATGAAATTACTTGCATATGATAACTGGCTTCAGACAGCTCTTAGTTGAGAACTCACTGGGCTGTGGAATCAGGTGGGGAAACTGAGATCCATGGAAATTAAATGATTTGTACAAGTTCACACAGCATCAGAAGCAGGATTTGAACCCCAATTGTGTAAACTCCAGAGACCATGATCTTCCTAATTTGTACATCATTACCCTCACACTATCTGTTTGGAGCCATCTCCATTGCAACTAGAGTGTAACTACAATTATTCTGGGATTCTGATGGAAAGACACTCATTTTTAGCCTGCATCAGTGAGTTCAACCAACTGAGAGCTATGTTGAGTTGAAGTAGGTGATATTTATCAAAGTGCTGCTGCTGCTACTGCTGCTGGTAATAGTACTAATGGTAGTAGCAGCAGCAGCAGCAATAGCAATTGTAGTAGTCATAGTAGTGGTCGTGGTAGTAATAATAAGAAGAAGAACTGGCATTTGTAAGGTTTATATGGCATTTCAAAATTTATAAAGAGGTTTTATTTTCTTATTTTTTCATCTCATTTGATCCTTATAATAACCCAAAGAGGTAAAGAGTATTATTATTCCTGTTTTACAGATGAAAAAACTGGAGCTGAGAAAAATAAATCAATTTGCCCAGGGTTACACAGCTAGGATTAGAAATGGGATCTTCCTAATGCGAGGTCTTTTGTAAGAACCTAAGTGAAGATTTCAGGTAGTTTGGAAATTACTAGTCCGGAAATTTGCTGGGTTTGACTCCTATGTATGATTTTGCAACTACTAGCTGGGTGAACATAGCCAAGTCACTTAATTTCTCTCTGCCTCAGTTTCCTTATTGATAAATAATACCTTTAGTGTCTGTCTATTATAAGGGTTGTATAAGACAATGTATGTAAAGGCTTTGCAGAATTTAAAGGCCAGATAACTATCAGCAATGTTAGCTAATTAATCAACAAATATCCAGCACTGCTGTTCTTGGAGCTTAGGATACTAGGGCAAAAAATTAAACAGTCCCTACTATGTGCCTTAAAGACAAGAAAGGAGAATCTCAGTAGTAGTAGATATTGCGGCATTGGGACATCAGGTAAGTTCCAATTCTGTGTAATTAGATATCACTCTGAGATAGAGATTCCCTATAAATGACAGCTCTGGACTCTACATGGCCTGAACTTGTAATGTAGCACCCCTAATCAATAAACTAAGAATGTTAGAAGATCCGAGTGAAGATTAAGGGAAGAGCCCTTTTTATAGCAGAAGAGGAAGGGATTGATAATACTCAAATGAAGCTAAATGGAGACCTTAACTCACCATGTAGCTGGCCACCCAAGGTCACCAGGGCTAATGTTACCAAAATAGTATGAACAACAATTCTGTCTCTAGTCTCTCCACGCTCCAATCCAGCCTCCAAATGCTACTGAATTGTTTTTCCTAAAGTGTAAGTCTGACTATATCTCTTTCCTGCTCAATAAATCAGGGAATTCTCCTTATCTCTAAGGATCAAAAAAAAAACTCCTAATTTGAACTTCTAAAGGTCTTTACCATTTGCATCCAACTTAGATTTCCAAACATTTGCTTCTCCTTTTATAAATACCCCAGTTTAGTCAAACTGGCTTTTTTTACTTTTCCTATATATGGTACTCATCTCCCCATCTTCATGCCTTTTCAACTGCTCTACTCTGAAATGCCCTCTCTCCTCACCTCCATTTCTTAGAACTCCTAGTTTTCTTTAAGACTGTGCTCAAATACCACCTTCTACACAAAGCTTTTCATGATATTCCCAGTTATTAGTCCTCTCCCTTAAGTGCTTTTATATCTTTTCTGCACATACTCACATGTAGCATACCTGGATCTGTACAGCATTTCCCCTACCCATCTCACAAGCTCTTTGAGGACAGGGACTACATTTTATTTTTTAATTTCCAGCACCTAGGACAGTACCTGAAGTATAGTAACCTCTTAATAAATGTTAGGTAATTGAGTTCTGAATCCAAAACACTCTGTGTCAAAAGCTGTCAATTATTTAACTTAATATATTTTGCTGAGATCAATGAGCAGGACAAACTGGATGATCCCTAGCACTGATAATGAATTGTAAGGGACCCAGAAATTATATTGCCAGAGCTGGGAAATATTGATTCTGAGACTATACCCAAGTAATTAGTTACAGGTGAAGAAAACCTCTTGGCTTGGAATGGAGGAAATCATTCTAATGCCTCAGCAAGCAGGAGGTCACTCAGGTCTGGTAATTTGAGATATCACTCATGTTTTTGTCCTATAGCTGTGCTGCAGTGGAAAAGGAGGAAACTAGAACAAAGAAAACAATTTACTCAATGGCAGCTACAGTAATATGAAAGAAAACAGTTTTGAAAGACTTCAGAACTCTGATCAAAGCAGCATACAACTGTGACTTCAAAGCTAACCTCTCACTTCTTGACAAATGTTAATGGGCTAGACAAAAAGAGTGAGATCAACATTCTTAGTCATGATCAAGGTGTTGATTTCTTTCCCTGGATTATATATATCTGTTAAAAAGGGAAGTCTTCTATTTAGGGGAAAGAAAGAAGCAGGTTAGTAGATAGTAATATATATATATATATTTCCACCAAGTAAACTTTTAAAAATGTTTTTGGTAAACCCACAAAAGAAAAAAAGTATAGAAAGGGAACAAAATGGGGTGGTTTCATTATTACTTTGTTAAAATCAACATGCAAGTTTTGATCTTTGAAACTACTCTCAATACCCACTGCCTCTTGGAAGTTCATCCCAGAATTAAGCTAATACCACTTTCCTCAGAGTTCTAGTGGTAACCCAGAGGATTTGGAGCATGTTTTGTTAATGCTATAGCTTACAAGCCCTCAGTAATGTCAAGACCTCTATGATTATCAGCTGATCTGAATTAGTCAGACAAACTGAATTTTCTCTTGGAGAAAGATGTTTACATAGGTTTACTTTATATCCTCATAAATATCTTTCTTTACATTACAATTTAATTATATATTTAAAAGGAATAGCAAGTTGTACATAATAGGTTTGCAGTTTCATGTGCAATCATCTTTTTCATTATACTAAGTAATAGAAGTGCTTGCTTATTCCATAAAAGAAATGAAAATCAAAAAGAGATATTTACTGAGGTGGTAATACATATATGTATATGTATACATATATGTATATAAACATATGCACACATATATCTTTGTATGAATAAAGATAGGCAAATAGATTATGAATATATATGCATTTTTCTTTTTATAAAACAATATTAAAGTAACAGAAGTTCATGGTTTCTTATGAATCTTTCTTATCCTTCTTTGCATATTAAAATTTTATTAGTGAGTGCTAAAAACCCAATAAAAATATTTTTAATATTTTAATTCAATTTAATTTAATATTGAAAATGAGGAACCTAAAAGTAAATCCACCTGCAGCCATGTCTACATTTGTTAGGATTCTTACAAAATTGAAGAGACTTGGCATGTATTGCTGTAAACTCTGAAAGCATATGGCATAAGCAGGAGACTTTTTTCCTGTTGAAGTAGAATTGAGCAATGGGGTCTGACATGATGAGTTGAGTGGCTTAATCTGAACGATAAGGATGAAATATTGACCTCTTAAGGCCAGTGTTCCCTGCTTCTTGCCCTGGAACAAAGGGGCAAGTGATGTTACTCCCATCTTGTCTTTTTCTCTTTTCTTCCCTCCCTCCCTGCTTCTCTAGGGAGGACAATTGTCTAAGCAATAAGCACCCACACACACACATTTCCCATCTGACTCAGGCCTTCTCTTCACTTAATACTAGACATGGTGCACTCTGTGACCCTGTTCTACTGGAAACCACCCAGCTTGCGCAACAATCTTGATGAATAAGGTGTCAGAGTTTCCATTCTTCCCATAGCCCTCCAGTCTTTGAACTCCAGTCCATACATCACTAACTCTCATTACCTGAAATTGGAGCCAAATGCCATGTTTATGGACCTCTGTTTACCACACAGAACAAGTGCTGATCACACATGTAGAGATCCCTATGATCTATAAATTGCTCTATCCCTTCTACTCCACTATTTTTAGTCTTGACTGTCACTTACAAACTCAGGACATAAATCACATGACTTCTAAAGTTAATCGTGTACCTAAGTTACATTTAGGTCTAGCAATCTGTGACTCAATTAAATTCAACATACATTTGAATTATTATCTATTATATTCATAGTTTTGTGTTGTGAGTTAGAAAAAAACATAAAATAATGACGAATCTATTAAGGAAAATGATATAAAGAGGGGTAACTACAGTGCTATTTTAGCACCTGATATTTACACAAAGATCTCAAACTTTTTTGCATCATAGTAATCTTTGGCAAGCTTTTGAAGCCTATAGAATAATGTCGTAAAATGCATAAAATAAAAAATATATATATAGGGTTACCAAGGAAACCAATTATAATGAAATAGACCTGCAAGTTAGGAACTTCTACCAAATGCAAAGATGACTTTTGAGTTAAGCTTTAAAAGTTCAGGTCTTTATCACCCCTGGCTAGGACTCCTGCAATATTCTCCTAATTGACACCCTTGCCTCAAATCTCTTCCCCACTTCAATTCATGCTTCATGCAAGCACAAAAATGATTTTCTTAAAGATTATTTCTGACCATGCACTCCTCCCTCCCACTCAATAAACTCCATTGGCTTTCTATGACCTTTAGGGTTAAGTAGAAACTCCTCTGTTTGACATTTAAAGCTTTTTCACAATCTGGCCCTATCTGATCTTTCTAGACTTATTACATAATATTTCCTTCTATGCATTCTATGGTGCAGCCATGGTCCAATGTGCTTTTCACATTGGACTCTCCATTTCTCACCTCCCTGTTTTTGCACTGACTGTCATCCATCCACACCTGAACTGTTATTCCTACCCACTTTACCTCTTGGAGTCCAGTTTCCTTCCTTCAATACAATCTTCTACCTGAGGTATTTTGTGGATCCCCTAGTGCTAATATTTTTTTTCCTAACATTTCCTGGTTTGAGATACACATACAACACACACACACGCACACATATAAACATATATATACATATACATACACATATATACATGCATATATAGACACATAAATATATATTATTTGTATGCACATAGATCTGTATGTATATGTATATCTTCATATATATAAATTTACTTATGTAATGGGAATCAGTAATCAAAGAAACTCCTCTTATTAAATGGACTAGCACACTCATCAGACCTGAACATTCCCTTTGCCCCTTCTGGTGAGCATGCATTTTGCTAAAGGAAATACAAAACCAGAAACTTTTGGTTGGTTCCTATGTGTATCCCTCTCCAAAGAAGAAGAGGAGGGGTAATATCAAAGAAGACTGGCCTCTAAGCAACAAACAAACAAAAGTATACCTTTAAGAGTCAATTTATATGCTAGATATTTTTTATTATATTTATATTATTTTTAAATATTTATTTTATTCTCCTTTTCTGAGTTTGTGATCTAGGACTCTGATAGCTCTCCTGGATATGGGATGAGAGGGGATTTCTTTTCCCTTCCTTTTACCCCTAGTTTTGGTATTTCTTTATATATGGCAGTGAATACATGTGCTTGTCTAGCCCAGGACTTGACCTCAATTTGCCTCTTTTGCTTTATATTTCTTTCCATGAACACAGGTGAGTGAACAGCAATCCTGAAATTATCTGGTGACTACCTTGAGGGGTCAGGAGTGTCTGGACCCAGGTGCTGTTTGTGCAGCAGGAGTTGATCTCTTAAATAACTGAGAGAAGATGATCCCTACCAAGAAAAGGAGTCCAAATCATGCTTTGGCTTGCCAAAACTTATGTTATCTTGAATGAGTTGTTCAGACCAGTGCAGATTTGAAATGAAATACTACAAAGCATTTCATGTTTCTTTGTTTTATTTATCAATCTCCCAGAAGAAATATAATAGTAATAATCACATTAAGTATTTCTCAATGCAGATTTACAAGTATTTATATTTTGTGTAAATCTTTTTGTTGGTGGTAGTAGTGTTGTGGAGGAAATAAATAGCCATTTTATATCCAAAGTACTTTGTACATTAAGAACCTTTCTAGGAGAGACCCTGTTAATCTTTTTCTGGGAAGGCCTAAAGTATAAACCAAACTTGAACTTTAAGAGATTTCCCCCTGAGGTCCAAGGTAGGGGGATAATGAGCCAAAGGTAAAGTGAGGGAAGGGAAATAGACTGATAATTTTCTTTAGACATTTGGCTCCCCAGGCCTGTTCCTTGTCTGCATGAGCCCAGAGGTAGGGCTCCTTAGTGGAAGAGGGATCTACAGGTCCCCTAAACCCAATATGATTTAGGATGAAAACTCCTGGAAGGAAGGTTTTGTCTTTGTATTTATAACACTTCATGGAGTGTCTAGTATATAGCAGGAGTTTAATAAATACTTCTAGATTGATTGGTTGAATTCAGTAGGTTGGTTGGAGAGAAAAGAATGACAATCTCCTTATAGAAAATGGCCTAAGTAAGGAAAGATGAGAAAGTACTGAAGAGCCAGAAACAGTCTATACAATTACAGAAAGAATAAAAACTCATACCTATGACAGAAGACCTGGAAATGAAAAGGATCTCAGAAACCATATAGTCCAATCCCCTCACTTTGCAACTTGAAATTTCAGTTTCAAATGGGGTTAAATGAATTTTCCAAGGTCACAGAGATAGTTTTAGAAATAGGATTTAAACTCGTGTCTTCTGATTCCAAAGGACTCTTTCATTTTTACCATGCTGTGGCTTTTGGACCCTTGAATCTGTTTGTATACTGTTTAGTTAAATGAATCTATTTTCCCATTCACCTCCTCAAAGAGAACTCAGTGAGAGAAGCATATAGGCCAATAAAAAAGTTAACAATGACAGAAGGGGAAAACCAAATAGATATCAACTGTGACTGGCAAGAGACCAGAGCTACCTTGAGCTACATATTCTTGTAGCTGATCTTAAAGAGAGCCTGGACCTTTATACATATAATTACCATCCATACTAGTCAATAGAGCCCAGAAACCATTTTAACCAGCAACACTTGATGTTCCTGCCAAGCCAAGAAATGGGACAGCCAAAGACAACACCAGTTTAGAACATAAACTCTTTTGCAAAAAGAAAGGGAATAATGGAGATTAGAAACAGAATATTCCCTCACAAAACAATAATAAGTAGTGGGAAGAAAAATGAGTCTGCAAAAATGTTGGCCTAAGACCTAATGAAGTCAAATTATTCCAAGAGTCTAGAGATAAAACCATAAAGGAAATAACAAATAAACTCCCCAAATGATGCAAATTCATCAGTTTCTATAGTAGTCTCTTTTCATTATCAATGTTGGTAGAACCACTGCATCATCTGAGTCCTTGATGTGATATAGAAAGAAATGTAAATGTCAAAGCTAGGTTATGAAATAGAGAGAAGTAGGCAGATTATAGCAAGTAGAAGTCTCTCCTAGAAATTATACAATTTTAAAACACTGAGATGTAGATTTTTAAGATATATGAAAGACCAGAATATTTCAAACAATTGGGAAAAAACTGACAATATTATTAACCAAAAAGAAGTAATTGGAAGGATATCCTCCTAATACAAACTGCTAATACAAATGCCATTTTCTCAGTGGATAGAATACTGCTGGTCCTCGAGTCAGAAAGTCCTGAGTTCAAGTCCAATTTAAACACTTACTAGCTATGTGACTTTGGAAGTCACTGTTAGCCTTAGTTTCCTCAGTTATAAAATGGGAAAAATGATAGCACCTACCTCTCCCAGGATTGTTGTGAAAGTCAAACGAAATAATATTTGTAAATCACTTAGCAGAAGTCTAATACACAATAGGTACTCAATAAATGCTTTCCCCCTTTCTTCTGTCTTCCTGGGTCTAGCTTTCTCTTTTGTAAAATAATTCCATAGGGACAATCGATAAAATTCTAAAGCCTGTGTGACAGCCATAAGTGGGGTGGGATAATTAGAGTTTTGTCCCAAAGCACATTTAAAGGGGATTGAAAATAGTTGTGATAGTCCTCCAATAAATGAAACAGTTGGACTTAGAATACTTTATCTTCAAGCCCCATAGTCATACCTGAGCCCCAGGTCAATTCTTCATAGATTGATGTTGCCTTCTTTCCTACTAGTTATTTTTCTGGGGATCCCAGGGAAAGAGAGAAAAAGATGGGAGGGGAATGGGGAGAGAAAGGAAGACAGAGCCAGAAAGGAGAAGAGAACAAGGAAAGGAGGAAGAAAGATGAAGAGAGATAGAGGAAGGGGGAAAGAAGAGAGGAAAGAGAGAGAAATATAGAGAGAGAGATACAGAGAGACAGAAAGAGAAAAAGAGACACAGAGAGAGACAGAGAACAGGAAGGAGGAAGAAAATGAGGGAGGAAGAGGGAAAGTGAGGGGGAGGGAAAGGAAAGAAAGGAAAGATGGGGAAAGGGAGAGAAAGGAGAGAGAGAGAGGAAAAGGAACTATCACTTACCTATGTAATGTCAACTTGGCAAGAATTGGCAAGGCTATGGGTTCTTAGGACACAGTAGGGAAAATTTTACCAACTCCTTTTTTCTGTATGGGTGCCACCCCAGACAAACTGAGGAAAGACCTTAATTTAAAAATGAAGTTTTAGAAGCAGGTGCTTACCTTGGCCAACAGGTCCCCCTCCTCCCCAACAGCCTCCATGATCCACTCTACTCCCTACCTGAAGATCACCCAAGATTATGTCATCTCATATTCTCTCTCTCTCTCTCTCTCTCTCCCCCTTTCCCCTCGTGTGTGTGTCTATCTCTGTGTGTGTGTGTGTGTCTGTGTGTGTGTGTGTGTGTGTGTGTGTGTGTGTGTGTGCATGTGTTGGCAGCATCCCTAATCCCTGTGTGTCCATACTTAGGATGAAAACTTCCAGAAGGCAGGGACTGTTTGGTTTTTGTCTTTGTATTTTCATCCCCTCATAGAGTGTGTGGTATATAGTATATATACCACATATAGGTATACAGTAACTACCTAGGTGGCCTTAAATAAATTATTTAACCTCATTTGAAACTGAAGTTTCAAGGGGTTGCAAAGTGAGGAGGTTGGACTGAGGTTTCATTAACTTCTGAGTTTTCTATCTTATTCCTTCCTGCACATGATATGAACTGTTCCTGGTCCTTCATGATTGACCGGTATGTGTAAGGGCAGTATACACTTGGCCCGGAGCAATATGCCATAAGCATTATCCTGACTCTCATTATTTGTACTGTCTCAGCAATCAATGTTATTGGTTACAGCTGTGCCTGTAATAGCTATTATTAGCTGTGTCTATGAGCCACATTGGGAAAACCAAATGGATGGAGATATTCTGGTTGGATAGCCTAACAAGTCACATGATACCTAGGTTGGATAGATACCACAGACGGCCAATGAGCTGAGCCCACGATTGAATGGTAAGCAATGGTTCGGCTAGATTGCACTTGGAAAATCATGCAACACTTTCACTGATTCTAAGCTGCTCCATCATATATTGATCCATCTTATTAACTGACATCAATATTCTGCCAAGGATGTTGTGTGGCTATAAATCAGAGAACTCCACAATCTCAGCACAATGGAAATCTCAGGTGAGCTAGAGGTCAATAAAATGATTCATGGCAGGTAGAAGTAGACAGTAACATATTATAATGATTTTTATCCAAGGAAGTAGCCTGGCAAATCTTCGAATTAGAACAGAAGATGGACCAGTAGCTAGAATGAAGGGAAAAGAGAGAAAGGGGTTGAGCATTTCTACAGTGTTTATCATGTGTCAGGCACTCCGTGCTAGAAATGTTATATTGTTTGACCTTCTCAACAATCCTGGGAGGTAGGTGATATTATTATCCTCATTTTACAATTAAGAAAACTGAGGTAGAGATTAAATCACTTGGCCAGGGTCCTGTGGCTATTAAGGGACTGAAACAGAATTTGAATTCAGGTCTTCTTGACTCCAGGACCAGGGCTCCATCCACAGCATCACCTAGCTGCCTTAGGGCTAATAGATGTCCCTAACTATCCATGGAATGTTAGATGGGCTCTTTCAGCACAGTGATCAGACAGTTTGTGGAGGGATTTATGAAACATAAACAAGAATCACAAAAAGTGGGGAGAGGATGGATGGTGATCCGCACCCTTGGAAGGAACACCTACTCAGTAAGATCCAATTTAATTGATGTCTCTAGTATTGTCCACTTGCCTGAGTCAATTGATCCAGGTAAATATCACCCTGATTTATTTTTATTCTGGTTTGAACCTCTTCCTGAATAAAAACAGATGCTTTCAATGAATCCACTACTATCCCAGATTTACCAAAAGCCTAAAGACATAGCAGAAGGGAGAAATCCCTTCACTGTGTTTGGGGTTAACAGCCTGCGTCAACCGTGGCCCCTCCTTCTTATCCCATCTGTCCAGTTCCCTAGACTGACACACGGTGGCTTCCCATTCATCTCCTGGATGTCATCCATCCTTGTTCCGGAGTTGTTGAGGTTTAATGCTTTTACCACCAAGGGCAGGAAGAAAGGAGCCTGTCAGCAAGATTCGTACCTCACCAGCTCAGTCGGACACACATTGGGAAGGGGGAGAAGAAGCTAACCATTGATCCTTAGGGAATCTTGAAACCTGAGGCCAGTATGCATGGGAATCCCGCCTCTGGTGAACCTTAGAAGAAATTGGAGGGATGGAGGAAGAGGAGAAAGAGAAAGTCAAGTGGAAAATTCAACCAGCCTTTCCTTCCTGGTGGAGTCGCCATCGTACTCCCCACCCCTCATTTTTAGACTGGTTTGGCAGCAGAAATTAAGAATAATTCCCTTCTCCATCACTTCCCGGGTGACTTCTGCTCTAATGCAGAGATATAGAGACGGAAGGCTATTTTTATGAAATCATCCTTTTTTGTCCAAATGGCTATTGTTCAAGCCCATAAACCCTGCCCTGTGTGTTTATCAGCTTCAGGCGCAGTCCCCTCTTCCCAAAGAAACACCAGTCCCTCCCACTTGGCTCCCTAACACATCTGCCAGTTGAAAGCAGACTCTTAGTCCTCAAGCCACAGAATTCCATGAAAGCTCAGAAAAGCCCTGAGGGAGTTCAGAAATAAAAGATAATTAAGCAGAAGGGAGGAGAAAATGCTGGGGAGAGTAGCGGAAGAAGGGAGGGAGAGCTGGAGAGAGGTTTAACGAAAGATGATTTCAAATGTTTTCCCTCTTGCCCACTGCCTAATTTCTTTGGAGTCTCAAACTATCTCTGGCTAGTCCAGGGCCTCCATGAAGAACCTTGAATATATGACAGCTGATGCTGAGGGCTCAATGGAATCCTGAATAAAAGTTCTCATCCTGGAGTCTGTGAGGTTTTTTAAAAAAAAGTTTTAAAAATATTTGGTTAACTATATTTAAGTATAATAGATTCCCTTTATAAATCTATGTATTTTGATTTATGCAATTAGTAATATTTTCAGAAGAGTACAGAACAGTTATTTATTTTGTATCATGAAAGAAACACAAATCTCATAAGCACAAAATGGATACATTAGACATGTAATAATGGCCCCATTATCTAAGATACTTTCCCAAGAAGTTAAGACAACTTTGTAAAACTGCCAAACAGACGTTTCAGTCATCTTGGATCTATTAGATCAGTTCACAAAGTTATTGTTTTACCTAACAAGCCAAGCATGTAACATTTTTAGTCCTTTTTAGTTTTAGTTTCTAATTTTTTTTTAGTTCTTTTATCTGTAAATGGTACCTTTCTTTTCCAAGAAGCTGTTTCAGAAATCACTTCCAACTGGATCAAACCTGGGAGCTCTCAGATTTATGAGGTGCTGCCAAGGTTGATAACTTTTATCTTCCAAGATCATTGTTTGGTCACTGTTTGGTATTTAGGGAAAGAAACAAAAAACAGAAGAGGTAGTTAGAGTCTTGAGGTTCAGTCTCAGAATCACCCCTAAGAAGTCCATGTCCATGCTGCCATGTTCATGTAGTCATCATTGTTGCCAGAGAAGATGTGAGGAAAAGAGAAAAATCTCTCTTTTATCAATCACTGCAAATATAAGAGAGAGGTGGTACTGGTTGTAGCCCCAAATATTGGCCACCTCAAAAGAGGCCAGATATGTCTCTCCTCTTCCTCAGAGTCCTAGAAATAAGCCTCTCTTCCTGGCTATCCATCAGTATCCATCAATAATCTTTGACACAGCCCCACTCAAGGGGACAAATGGAGGAAAACCTAGAGTCACTGATCACACATGTTCTTTAACAAGAACCTAATATATGCAACTCACTAAAAAGTGTCAGAGCAAATGCTCAGCCCCATCACCTCTGTTACATAGGGTAATAAAAAGATTCCAGCCTTTTTCTACTCCAATCCTGCTATCATACCAATCTTTTCTTAGTAATCTGCCTAATGTATAAACCTGACATTTCTCTACTTGAAATCCTCCAGTGGATTTCTATTGTCTATTGAATAAAGTACATATACTTCTATTTTCTCATTTCATTAATTATTGTTATCGAGGAAGGCACAAAACAGGATAATGTATGCTCACCAAAGGTGTTTTCCATCTATATGAAGAGAGGAGTCCAAATGGAAAAGGGATTTCATTTAGTTCATGAAATTCTCCAGATGACATCATGCTGATTTCCTCCTCCTAGATGTGAGACTTCAAATCACACAACAGAATATGGTCTAAATATTCACATGGAAAAAATCAAGTAGATGAAAAGCACTTATTGTCCAGATTAGGATATGTGACTAGACAGATAATCCATATAATTCTCTATCAGTACAAACACTGGAGATGGTCATTGATGGGGTCAAAAGTAAACAAGAGGAGGACAGTGTACTAAATTGCATTTGGGAAAATGTATTATAGTTTTAGGAACCTTAAGCTTCTTTCTGAAGCAAAAGATAATCTTTTAAAAATAATAATAATAATCTCTTGGTGAAACTGGCTGTTTGGTTTTAGGGTCATCTATAGGAAAATAAAGACACACATTCTAAGGGTCCCGTTTCCAACCTGAGCCATACTGCTGTCATAACGGAGGCCAAAATCTGTAAAAGATGGACCCTCCATGTTCACTCTCAGCAATTGTTGACCAATTGTCATAAATAAGTTCAGAAGCCCCGGAATAGCAGTGCTCTCCAGACTACTAACTGATTCCATCCTAGATCCTACAACAATCATGCAGGAGAACAAGAAAAGGGCCAGTCATACTCAACAATCACCCATCAATTACAGTCCACAGAGGAGAAAGAAGCAAGACCCCCTGAGGAAGAAGCAGGAAGTAGCCAGCAGATAAATTAAACTACTCCTACCACCTGGAGATAAAACCTGACAATTCCTTCTGCAAAGACTGGAGCCCCAGCCTCCTTAGCAATCACAGCCTCCAAAAACCAAGAAAAGAAAGCTCTCATGATCAAAGTCCTTGTCTCTTTCAAAGAGTTTGACATTAGTGGAAATTAGTGGACATTAAAAAGATCTGAACCCTGGTAACCATAGGATCTTTTCATCTAATTTGTGACTAAAGTCTCTGATGTGCCCTGTCTATCCTTATTAGGTTGTGGGCACCTCAAGTGTAAGTTTTTCTTGCCTTTCTCTCTGTGTTCCCAGACCTTGGCACAGTGCTCTGAATATAGTTTGTTCATTCATTCATAGAGCTGGTATGAGCAGCCTATAACATTTGACAAGTACAGAATTGTACTCAAGGAATAAAATACAGTATTGCCACGAAGAGATGGATAACCTTGGGTACTGGGTTGGAGGGGCAGGAAGAGCTGGTAAAACTAGGAAGAATAAAAAGTTGCCAATAGATAGTCCTAGTTATTTACAATGTGTCAGAGATGTAGTGGAAATCTTACAGCACAACGGAAGTGTTCACTGTGCAGGATTCTATGTAATCAATTCAATGAACTTTTATTAAACACCTATGCTGTGCCAGACACTATACTGACAGACATAACTGACCAGACACAATACAAAGTTTAAAATGAAAATAATTTTTGCCTAAAAGAGCTTACAATATATTCAGGGGAAATTATAATTGCAAGGGAAAATAAATACAAAGATATGGCCAAAAATAAATGCAAAGTAATGGGAAGGGAAATATGAGCACTAATACCTGGAGAGATTAAGAAAGGCACGGAGATGGCACCAGTAGGAGGTGTTGAAAGATCTCTCAGCCCTCTCCAAGAATTGTATAAGATAAAGAGGCACACAAGGGTTGGATTTTGCTTTGTCAGAAGGATTAAACACATTAGTGAGATCACAGATCAATTGTACACAGATGTACAAGTATCAAAGTGGAGACACACCCAGAGAGTTCCACCCACTGGAGTTCGAAGAAAACGCATTTCAATAATGACTTGTAGAGGGAAAACAGAAGAAAAGAAATAATCCAAGAAAAATAGGACTGGAAAAAAGCAATGGGCCAGCCATGTGGCAAGATTGAAAATAGATGGTCAGTGCATGTAATACTTTGGTATCCATAAAATGTCAAAAGGGCCAGAAGAAGATCTCCAACATTTCTAGAGAGGAATTATGAAATACCATAGACAAAAACCAAGAGGAAGGGAAGGTGTAGAGATAGTACAATCTGTACCACATGTCTTCATATCACATAGCCCCAAGATCCTCCATCATTTTATTTGCTCTCCTCCAGACATTTCCAGCTTATCAGTGTCCTTTAACAATGGTTCCCGTAGCTAATCATAATACTCAGATGAAGTGTAATGAAGATAGAATATAGTGGGACAAGTTTTTCAGTTGTGTCCAACTCTCTGTGACCCCATTTGGAGTTTTTTTTTCCTTTTTTTGTGGTTAAGTGATTTGATCAGGGTCATACAGCTAGGAAGTGTTAAGTATCTGAGGCCACATTTGAACTCAGGCCCTCCAGGGCTGGTGCTCTATTCACTGTGCCATCTAGTTGCCACCCCACACTCCCCCGACACATACCAGGGCTTTTTTTTTTTTTTGACAAAGATACTGAAATAGTTTGCCATTTCCTCTCCAGCTCAATTAACAAAAGAGTAAACTGAAGCAAGCACAGTTAATGAATCAGCTAGCAAATGTCTAGCACTAGATCTGAACTTAGGTCTTTGCCTTTCAACCTAGGGCTTTATCCACTTAAACACTGAGTTGCCCACAGTTGTACTATCACCTCCCTTTCTTAGAAGGTATGACTTTATGAATGCAATTGAAGATTATATTGCATTATATACCATAATTACAGTACTGACTCAAATTGAGTTTGCACTCCATTAAAATCTCCCAGATCTGTTTCAGAACAACTGCTGTCTAACCATGCTTCCCCCATCTCATACAAGTGAAATTGATTTCTTATACTAAAGCATAAGACTTTGCATTTATCTCTACTGAATTCATCTTCTTAGAATCAGCCCAATATACAATCTTCTCAAAATTCCTCTGGATCCTTACTCAGTTATTCACTATGAATTCTCCACTCAGCCTTGAATCATTTGCAAATCCGATAAGTAAATCAATGACTTATCCAAATTATTGATAAAAATGTTAAACAGCGTTGTCCCACACACAGATCCCTGGATGATACCCAGGGGTACATTAGAAGTCAATGAGAGTCAATTGTTAAATTTTAAATGGGAGTATTTTGCCCCTTAGAAATCAGCAAAGTTACAAATCAGACCTTGATTTATTGTTTTGTGGTTATCTAAACATAATAAAATGATGGAGGAAAATTTAATATTCTCATCTATTCCAATTTCATTATCTTCTCTACAAAAATAATATGAGAAACTTCATCAGAAAACTTTGCTAAAATCTAGGTTAACAATATCTGGAGCATTCTTTTAAACTATGAATACAATTACTCCCCTCAATAGAATTATTTCTTCTTATAGTTTCAGAATTTCATTCATTGTTTTTGAGGCAATTAGGGTTAAATGAATTTTGTAAGGTCATGCAGTTGATAAGTGTCTGAGGTCACATTTGAACTCAGGTCCTCTTGACTCCAAAGTCTATGCTCTATCCACTGCTCCAACAATTTCATTCTTGAGCATCTCCCGTTTTTGCTGAAGAAGTTTTCCTAGAGCATTTTAGTGGATGGAGTCCTACCTATCTTTCCTCTGAGCTTTTTAAAATCTGATTTTCCAAAATAAATGGTTAGCATTAGGCAATTACTCAGCTTCCCACTTGAAGTAAGCAATAAGATATCATGCCTTTACACTTTTTTCACCAGGTAATGTTTCAATTTCAGTAAATTAGTCAAAGACTTTAGACTAAGTCTGAAAAGTTTTTGAAAGCCATTGGATGTTACTCCAGTTCATCAATGTCAGAAAGTTCTGTTGCACAGAAAGTGTGTTTAGATTGACCAGGGACCAAGGAAACCTGGTCAATCCCTGTAAATCTTCGATAAAAATACTGAATCTGTTCTAGACCTACGAGATTGAGCAAGTCAGTGGCCAGGAGAGAACAGTTCTGGCCAAGCCTCTGAGAATGGATCATTTGGGAGGAGGAAATCATCTAAGACCTGGCCTTGTTCTTCTCCCCAAATCATTGACTGGAAGAGAAACCTGTGAACTTTCAAGAGTCTGAAGGTCTGGGGACTTCTCAGCACTGTCCCCTGGTCAGCACCCACCAGAGGCTGTGTCTGCATCAGGAATCGAAATAGATAGGATGCATTAAGCAAAAGTAGATTCAAAGTTACAACATACCTAAGAGAAATTGCATGAGTACTCTGCAAAGGAAGGGAAAGATTTCCAGCAGCTTGGAGCCATGAATTAATTTTCCACATGTGTTCTTTAAGTTCCCAGAATTCTGTATTGGTTGAAAAGTGCATTACAGGCTTTTGGGGGCTACATAGCCACTCTAATAAACACTCGTTTCTGAAAGCTAATTGTTAGGTTACTTAATTGATATTAACCTATAAATCATGGGTTTAATTGGGAAGCACACTGATTAGAACTTGTGAGCTGTAGCATTAGAAAGGCAATCCCCTAAGAACTTCAACCCCTAGAGCTATTAGGGAATATAATAATTAGTTGGCTGTGGCCATTCAAGTAGAAGTTGAGAGAACCAAGTTGAACCCATGTGCTACACACATTGGACTACTTCCAGATTTCTTCCCCCCACACACTTTTTAATCACAACTTCTAGGAGGGAACAGAACCCTTTTAGTGAGAATTAAAGAATTATTAATAAGAATCTAATTCAGAAGAGATTTCCCCTTTTAATTCTTCTTCCTCGTGAAGAATTTTGGCAGAGAGTTCCCATGGGGAATGGATAATTGAAGTCCTCATCACTTAGGCCTGTGATCTGTTTCTCAAACTCATCTATAGGGAAAGCTTTAGTGCAGTTTTAAGCTCAGTAAATAGGGTTAGGGCTAATCCAGGTGGTTTGTTGTTTTGGTGATGGTGATTGGTTGCCCTTTGTTCTCCAAGAGGGCCAATGATATCATAAGAGAGATGTCTTAACTTGCTGGTGAATTGGATTTAAATGAGTCAGAGCTATGCAAAGTTGTCGGCCTTGTTCTTTCTTCCAGAGTCATCAAAATCTAGGAAAGATGTAAATCAAGGCAACATTTCAATGACAAAAATCACTTTTGTTTCTTCCTCAGACTTTCATCCAAATAATCTCCCTCATACTTTCTCTTTCTGGTTCCTTTCTGGTGATTTTCTCACATGAACACACCTTCTTAATATAAAAGGCTAAAATCCCTACCACCACCACCCTTAAAAGAATCCATATTGTTTCTTTCCAACAAGAGTCCTGTTCAGTCCAGGAATAGGTTTCATCACACTAAGTTTCCATGATATCTGTGAGATCAAATTTTTCTCCTTTTATAGGCACCTCCGGTTTTTCTTGTTTCCTGTCCAAACTTTGTGCTTTTGTATATAGAAAGATGAGACCACAGATTTTACTGCTGTTTCATTTTTTAAATTTTGTCTCCTATGAACTTCTGGTTGTCTGAAATGCTATTGTCCTCCCTTCTTTGTTGCTATTGTCTATGATATCTACCTTGGAAGTTATAGATTGACATGCTTAATCTTCCCCTGTTCTCCCCCACCTTTTTTTTTTTTTTCGGTTTAAAAACCTTTTGCAAGATATCCAGAAAATACATTCTTACCAATCATTGTTAGGTGTTAGGGGCTTTGGAGAGAGTACTGGCACAGCTAGGGCAGTGAAATGGCACAATGGATAGCTGTGTTGACCTGGGAAAATCACTTCACTTTAGTTTGTCTCAGTTTCCTCAAATGTAAAATGGAAATAAGAATAGCACTTAACTCCCAGGGTTGTTGTGAGGATTAAAGGAGATAATATTTGTAAAGTCCTTAGTTAGCACTGTGCCTGATATATTGTTATTCAGTCTCATCCTACTTTTTAATGATTCCATGGACATTATCATGCTAAAACTGTCCAAAAGGTTTTTTTTGGGCAAAAACAGTAGAGTTGTTTGCCATTTCCTTCTCCAGTTCATTTTACAGGAAAGGAAACTGAGGCAAACAGGGTTAAGTGATTTGTCCAGGGTCACAAAGCTAGTTAGTGTGTGAGGTTGGATTCATGTCTTCCTTACTCCAGACCCAGCACTCCAACCACTGAATTACCCAGATGTCTCAATCTGGCATATAGTAAGCACTTAATAAATGCTTACATATTTTTTACTGTGATTCAGGATCCAAAGCTCACTCTCAAAAAATAACTCAAAAAACTTCTACTCAGCTGTTTAATTCCTCCATTAATTTTTCTCTTCTTTATCCATTATTTTTTAATGGATAAATAAAGAAAACACAACTTGTACCTTTATGGTTTTAAATTTCTTGTCCAAAATTTCATAATCATCTTAGATTCATTCTGTCATTCGTAATCTTGCAAAGTGCCAAAAATGAGCAGTTGTCATCCATATTGATAAATCTCTTGAGAAGTTTTCTGTTTGGTCTTGGATACACAACACTCCTTTCTCTTGTTATCAGCTGGACAAAGAGCTGTCTCAGCAACCATGAATTGGGCATTACCAACTCCCCTTCTTCTCTTCTTCCTCTGATCTTCACTAGATAATCAACCACTTTCTTGACAGTTTTTATAGTTCTACTATATCATTCTTTGGAGGACAGATGCACTCTCCTATTGGGGAGAGTCTCAAACATGTTTTTAAGCTTTAACTGAAACATCCTTTCCTTCCCTCCCTTCTCTTTCACTTTCCAACAAGGATCAGGTTTCTCCTCTACCTCAAATCCCATTTTCCCCTTGTAGCTTCACTTCTCTTTCCTCGAGAAATGTGTAATTTTCCCTAACAACCTACACTGTGGAAAAACATTCTTCAAGGCTCTTTGCTTAGTCCCTCCAGGAGGGAGTTCAGCCTACACTTGCAGTACAGATGTTGGTCACCCAGCTGTGATATAAATACATACACTGAACATTTGATACAAACACATTTTTCTCTACTCTCTATAAAGTCTAAGATTTTATCTCTCTCTTTTTATTTAAAGTATTTATGGGGAAAAAAGGGACAAGAAAAAACTTTTATAGTGGAGGGGAAGAGGGGAAGGAGAGGGGGAGTGAATGAACCTTACTCTCATCAGAATTAGCTTAAATAGGAAATAACATACATACTCAGTAGAGGAATAGAAATCTATCCTATCCTGCAGTAAAACAGAAAGGGAATGGAATATGAGAAGGGGAAGAGGGTGATTAAAGAGATGGCTTATTGGAGGAGGGAGTGGTCAGTAGCAAAACACTTTTGAGGAGGGACAGGGTTGAGGGAAAATACAATTAGCAATGGAAAGTGTAAAAAAAATTTCAAAGTAAGTTTCTCTGCTGGGGTATTCTTGTTCTTTGGGAAATGATGAGCGGGATGCTCTTAGAAAAAATAAAATCTGGAAAGTCCTCCAGGAACAAAGTGAAATATACTGTATACAAAGTGATAGCAATGTTCTGAGATGACCAGCTGTAAATGACTTTGTTATTCTCAGTAGTACAATCATCCACAATTATTCTGAAGGACTTATAATGAAAAATCCTATCCATACTCAAAAAAAACTGATTGAGTTTGAATACAGATTGAAGCATTCTCTCTCTGTCTCTATCTCTCTCTGTCTTTCTCTTTCTCTCATTCTTTATTTTTAACTTAATTTTTCTTCAGTGTGTTTATTTTTATTAGGATGGGAGATCTATGTTTTCTTTCACAACTTGACTTTTATGGAAATGTTTTGCATAACTTCACATGTGGTTTCATAACTGTGGGTAGGGATAAAGAAGAGAACCTAGAACTAAAAAAATTTTTTAAACAAATGTACAAAAAATTGTTTTGAATGTAACTGGGATGTTTAGTACTCAATCCTGAACATCTGATTTTTATGGTATTTATCTCATTTTTAACAACTTGATAACCCCAGTCGATTTTCTTTCCTTGACCTCAACAGCTCCACAGCCACCCCACTTCCCCTTCTGCCTTGCCTACCTCCTAACTGTTTTGTCTGGTTGACTTATGGATCAATATACTCCATCAATCTGCTTTCTCTCCTAACTGTTCCACTTGCCTTTTCTTATCTACATTGCTTATTCTTGTATCTTCTCCTCCCTCAGCTAACATCCTTATATTCTGCTCCCCTAATTTTCCTCAATCTTCCTTAAATTTTCCTCCTAATTGTCTTTGATCCCAAAACCCAAAGCAGAGTCTGGACCAATATTTAAGTCTGGAGACTGTTTTCCTTCTAATTTTCCTCAATTTCTTCCAAATTTCTCTAAAATTACTTATTTTGTTAAATATTTCCCAAGTACATGGGAAAAAAACATTTCAACAATCATTTTTTTTTTAAATTTGAGTTTCAAATTCTCTTCCTCCTTCCCACCCCCTCCTTCTTGAGAAGGAAAGAAATTTGATTTCAATTATAGATGTGAAGTCATGCCCAACTTATTTTCATATTAGCCATGTTGCAAAAGGAAACATAAAAAATAATGTTTTTTAAAATATGCATTAATCTGCATTTAGAGTTCATCAGTTCTCTCTCTGGAGGTGGACAGCATTTTTCATCTTGGGTCCTTTGGGATTTCTGGGATCAATGACTTGATCAAAATTGATAAGTCTTTCATAGTTGATCATCTTGACAATATTGTTGTTATTGTCTACAAAGTTCTACTGATTCTGTTCACTTCAGTTTGCATTAGTTTATATAAGTCTTCTCAGGTTTTTCTGAAGCCATTCCCGTCATCATTTCTTATAGCCCAATATATGCATACACTACAGCTTGTTTAGTCATTCCCCAATTGATGAGTAGGAGCTTCATTTTACTGGTGAGAAAACTGAGATTAAGTGCAGGTAAGGTAAGGTGAAAAGGCCAATGGCAAAAGCCTTGCTTCTGGAGTCAGAGGCCTTCGGTACAAATTCCCTGGAGAAATTTTTAATTCTCTGGAGCCAGACCTTCATGCAAACTTTGAATCTGAGTTCTTACCTGACTCTTTTCATAAACAAGATTTAATGAACCTAATTTCCACCTGACTCTGAGTCTGGGATTCATTCTTTCTCCTTCCCTCCCTCCCTCACATCTTCCCTTCCTTCCTTCCTTCCTTCCTTCCTTTTTCTTTTTCTTTCTTTCTCTTTTTTCTTTCTTTTTCTTTTTTCATTCATTCTTTCTTTCTCCTTTATGATATAAGAGAAACTTCATCAGTCTTTCCAAAAGTCATAGATAATCTATCTTGGTCTCTATCATCAAAAGGTTGGCAGTGGTAATAAGAGCTCTATTGGCAAAATTTCTGTGAATAGATCAAAAATTACTACAGTTTTTTTTTTTTTTGGCCACTTAACATAGTTCCAACTATCATAAGACGATACAGATAATTCACATCACATCAGATTCAAGAGAAGAAAAAGAGAGCAAAATTAAAAAGTACAAGTGGAAGGAGAGATTTTTTTAAAATAAAAAATGATAGGGATAGGAAGTGCCTAGAAGGAAGAAACATGGAAATTTCCCCTAAAGGAAGATAAAAAAAGCAAAAGTAAGAGTAGATCAATGAATAAAGTAACTTCCCCTGGATCACACAGCTAGTAAATATTGATACTAAGACTCAAACTCCAATTAAAAGGAAAATAATCATTTAAATCAGGGACTCGTAATTCATGATCCATTAACTTATTATTTTTGTAAAACTCTGATAAATTTTATTTCAATAAAGTTAGTTTCCTTTGTAATTCCATGTATTTTATTTTACACATTTTAAAACAGCATTCTGAGAAGAGATCCATGACATATAAAAAGTTAAGAACTCCTAATTTAAATAAAAGTTTAAATTACATTTAAAAACAGTATTCTAAGAAGGGATCTGTGACATATAAATGATTTAAATAAAAGTAAAAAGAATAGAGAGAATAACTATAAAGAATCTTGTAAAGAGGCAGCTGCCCTTAGGACTAGGACTTCCTAAGGAGTTAATGGAGCTCTTTATCTGCAGCAATGGGATCACAAGAATGCATTTTATCCAGACCTCTTCTCCTTCCCCTCCCCCCAATTACTTCCAGGGGCCTTCTCTAGGGAAGCTGGGCCCCTGGGGGTAAGGAGGAAAAAAAGATGTGTCCATCAGAGTACTATAGAAATAGCCCTGGATTTGTAGTTCAAAGAACCTGAGTTCAAATGTAGCTTTTTTTTAAAGAGAAAAAAGTCCCTTACAATTCTAGATTTTGTGATTTAGCTGTGAAGCCTGATTTGAGGAGAGCCTGGTTCCCCTGTTTTTCTATATCCTCCTTGGGAGGCTGAAGGACAAATTGGGTTGTGTTGCTAACACACCTCAATTCTTGCCCCTTTCCCTGATCCCTCAGAGCCCTGGGATCTCAGAGGAATTGTTGAGGTTACTTGAGTTTGTCTTCCCTAGGGAAGGGTAGGCTGCGGACAGAGGGACTCTGGCCATTCCAGGGACCTCAGGAGGGCCCCCAGACACAAGAGCTCAGACCAGGAAACTGTGAGCAATGCAGCAGACCACAGGCCTCTGGGGCTTCCTGCCAACTCTACACACTACCCTCTCTACGTCAAATGGTTTGTGAAACACAGACAAGGAGGCGGGAGTGGGGACCAGGCAGGCAGCAAGAACAAGGGGCCCCCAAAAGTCACCAACTGTAGACACCACTGGTTTCCTTGGGCCATGAGAAGGTGGTTTGGGCTGCTTTTTTTTTTTAAAGACTGCTGTCCACAGTCTTAATGAGAACCAGCTGCCAGAGAGGAACACCTGATGTCTCTTCAACTATCCATGAGCCTCCAAATCCTCAGAGGCCCCAGTCAAGGGGAGCAGTCCCTAGCCCACAGACCCAGGACACAAAGGTCCAAAGCACTTCATCTCAGTGAATCTTTGGGGGTTTCACAGAAATGAACAGGCTACCAGAAGAATGGATGATGAAACCCATTTCCTTTTTCTGGGCAGAGAAATATGGGGGACCATAGATACAGAATGTCGCATGCACTGTGAAATGGTGTTATTTTGACAGGAAGTTTTGCCTAATGAAGCCTTTATTGTAACAATAACAAAAGCAAACAAAGCCTTCAGATAAAATGAAGCCATTTCACACAATCTGAGAAACAAAAAGAATCTGTTAAAAAAAAAAAAAAGTTTAAAGGACATCTCTCTCATGTATTTATCCTGTTTGTTTACTTCTGTTTTCCATCAGCTCAATCATTATGGGGAGCCCCTGATGAGGAGATTCCTCTACCGATGCAGGTGGCCACCTTCTAAATAACGCACAGTCTTAGAAGTGCTTGGACCCCTGAGAAATTGTGTCCTGTCTAAGATCACATAGCCAGTATGCATTAAAGACAGGACTCAAATCCAGGTCTTTCTGACACTTTTCTATCTACTATGCTCCTAGTTCAGAGTAGCTAGGTGGCTCAGAGGGTAGAGCTCCAGACCTGGAATCAGGAAGATCTGAGTTCAAATGCAGCATTCGGGTACTTAAGAGCTATGTGATCCTGGGCAAGTCAATTGCTTTCAAGGAAATAGCAATTCCAGTATCTTTGCCAAGAAAATCCCATGGACAGTCTGTCCAGGGCCATAAAGAGTTGAAAATAGCATGTTTCTTTTTAATCACATAATTCTGAATTATAGTTATATCACATATTAATTAGTATTATAGTTATTTGGGCATATCCTCTTACTAGATTGTAAGTGCCATGAGGAAAAGGACTGTTGAATCTAGGCTGTACCTTCCCCAACACCAAGCACAGCATCCTCACTTCGTAGGTGTTTAATATATCCTGGTAGAATCATGTGGGGAACACGAAGACCCCTGCATAGTACTGCCCTCCTCAGAGTAGGGAGAGACCTCAGAGAAGTCTAATATTATTAGTATCTGAACAAAAATTCTTTCTAAATCTAAGGGGTAAATTAATCTCTGATTAAAGACCTGCAGTGATGGGGAGCTCACTACCTTCTGAGGTCACCCAATTCACTGTGAGATAGTGATAAGAAGTAAAATCCTTGCCCAAGCATTGTCATTCACTACACAAACAAGCCTTTATTAAGTGTTTACTCGGTTCTTTTTCAGAACATAAACTCTCTGGGGTAGCCTGGCTCTTCTATAATAAGGACCCAACAATTTTAATTTTATTTTTATTTTTCTTATGATTTCATGTCCCCTGCACACACAGTATATTCAGCTAGATTATAGATTCCTATAGATTCTGTAGAATCTATAGATTATAGATTATAGAGGACGAACCAAGTCTTGCACTATCACTCCTGCATCTGCTCCCTCCACTCTCCTCCAGTCCCCACTTCTCCCCCACTCCTGCCAATCCTCAATGTCCCACACCCTCCCATCTAGCGCACTGCTGACCACAAAGCAGACATTTGATGAATAGTCATGTACTAAATACCAGAAAAGTCTCCAAGGAACCAGGCGTTAGATAAGGGATTGGTGAAACATCCAAAGGGACAGGCTAGGGTCTCCACCAAGATAGCCAGATAGGTCTGCTGCAAAAGAGAACAGGGAGGAGGGCTGATGATCAGCCACAGAGTGGTGGGAGGTGGGCTGAAGGATAGATTAGGGCTAGATAAAAGGGGGAAGGATAGAGGCTAAGTTCCCCTATTTTTTCAGATACTACTGTCATATGGAGACTTATCACCTCTTCTCTGTACTGTTGTTACTGCTTCTTAAATGCTTCAAATATCTCAAGGGCCTGTGCTCTTTCCACTTGGCCACGTTGCCTCCATTATTCTCTGGAACTATACTGATCAGTACTTTGAAGTCCCAACCATTTTCCTAATGCTTTGTTCTGATCAGGTCCCTTCCCTGACTGAAAGTTCTCAGTGGCTTCTCACTGTTTTTCAGATAAAGTACAGACTCATTAATGAATCATTCAAGACCTCCACAGTCTGGCTTCAATCTCCATTTCCAGTTTATTCCACATTACTCCACAAAATAGTGTTTATCACGTCTCACTTCTCTTCTGCCTGGAATGGACTTTCCCCATTTCTGATGGTAAGAAGGGGTTCTGTTCTTTCTTACCTTCATATCCTGGGCATCTAGCCCAGATGTCAGAGCACCAGATCATCACTTATCTCTAATATAAAATCTGAGAGAGTGATATTGAATCACACAGCCATTCCGGGTCAGAGATGGGGCTGGAACTCAGGCCTTTCAGGTCCCAAGTCCAGCACTCCCTCCACTGTTAAACACTACTCTCCATTCATAGAAGTATTTTGCAAATGGTGAGCACTTAATGCTTGTTGAATGAATGAATAAATGAAAGGAGGCAAACATCCTTTTTTCAAATTAAATAAAAGAGTACTGGGTTTATCATCATAACCATCATTGTTGCTGTTGTTTGTTGTTATGGAGGAAGTGTGGGAGTAGTGGGGAGGTTCAAAAGGGCTCCAACTTTCAAGATCATTCTGAAGAAAAAGCCAAGTATTTTAAATTCTGACCCAGCTGATTAATCATTTGACCTGTTTCTGGACCTTTTTTCTATTTTATTGAGTGAAGAAATTGGACAAGAAAATCTTGAATGCCCCTTATAGTCGTGGTATCAAGGTCAAGTAGAGATGGGGACTACTAGTGCTTAAAAACCCCTGTGAAAGCAGCAGCCTATCAGCTTAAAAACCACATGTTAACTTGATCTCTGTTCTATCGTGCTTTTTTCTTTTGCAAAATATTTCCCAATCATATTTTAATCTGGTCCTTCAAGGGATATTACCTGTATTATCACTGAATATTTCTGCTTTACAACACAATTCCATGAGCATCCATTTGCCCCATCCTTGCAGGACACAAGACCTTCCTCCTCTGTTCCCAGAGAGATGCTCCTCATTCCCCAGACTATATCAGTCCGGAGGCATTTATTAGGATTTGATAGCAAAGGCTCCAAGATCTCTAGTTTTATCCAAAGTTTAGCTCAATCTCCATATAGAAGGGGTCCTTAGCTTCTACATTTATTCTTTTTTGTCGTAGTTGAAGGAAGTTGAACTTCATTAAGTTGCAGAGACCAAGAGGTCAAACCACAAAAAACTAAGAATCATAGTGTAGGCTGAGTTTTATAAATAGCCCAAGCATCAATGTGCTAAGAAGGAATGATTGACCTCTGGGGTGACTTTTTGGACTAGACCAGTGGAGATTGAGATGAGGACTCATCCATAGCTCTTGACATGAACTTGGTGGGACTTATGCTTTGTGGAAATTTTCATTAAGTCTTCTTTCCCCCAGAGACTGAAATGATAAGGGGAAGAGTGTGCCGACGCCTTCCCAATTCTCCCCTAGATTTGGCAGTGGGTGGGGGATTGCTTTTAGGCTTGCTCTTGCAAAATATCCCTTTGCAAAAATAATTGTGGTTCAGTGGTTGAATAGAACTTGAGTATATATGGGTGTTCATGGAGAACTAGCATCTTTGGAATCAAAGCTTACCAAATAATGGGACCCTTAGAGCTTGGTTAGACATCAAAGATGTCATAACCATCCACACATCCCAAGGCCGTTCATCATCAATCCTTTTGATTTTTGTTTCAACACTGGACTTGGATGATTCTGGAAGAGAGAATAAGACTGATGACTCTGTGCAATTCTGCTCCACTGAATCCTCTTCCAAAGTGAAGGCACAACAGCAACAAAACTTGGGTGAGAGTTACTAGACCCAAATGGGAAGAAATGCAGTCAATAGAAACTTGAATTAGTAGAAATACAGAAAAAAATTATACTCTAAACCCTTGAGTAGCCTTAAAACACTGAGGAATCCATTGGAACCTGCCTAATTCTGCAAGATTGGACTAGAGTCTACAGGCACCCTTATATATGGTATTTCCCTTAATAGAAGGTAAATATTTTGGGAATAGGAACTATTTCACAGATCCTTAATAACTGTTTATTCATCGATTGGTTGATTCTCTAGCTTCTGCACACAGAGAACTATAAACAGCCTCATCTAACCAGGGTCTTGAGTTTAGCAGATAAGGTTTAATCTGGAGGAAGGACAAGCTCTCAGAGTTGGAACTAACTATTAAGATCATCTAATCCAACTTGTATCTAAATAAGAATTCCCCCTACAACTTTTGCTGATGGAAACAAGTGTTATTCTAGCCTCTACTTGAAAGCTCCTGATAATAGGGATCTCTGTCCTTTCCAAAGTAGCCCATTTCACTTAGGATTGTTAGTGATTACTAGTAAGCTACCTGGTATGAGGAGAATGGGAAGGAGAGGAGAGTCATTGATATCTGTCACATCTGACCCCTTTTCTCTATTCATCTTGCCAGCCCCTCTATTCCAGTCTTCCACATCTTTCCTAGGTGACTATAGTACTCCCCTAACTGAGATCTTGTCCCATTTCTCCCCTCCAATCTATTCTAAACATAACTGACAAAATTATTTTTCAAGACACCAATCTCAAATTACTCCCTTTCTAAAAACAACAACAACAACTTTAAGTGTTTTTCTATCGCCTCTAATTCAGACTAGAAACTTCCCTGTCTAGCATTTGAGACCCTTCATAACTTGGCTGTCTCTTAACAGTATTTATTTCCCAGTACTTCCCTTCATTCAGAATGTTTCCCAACCAAACTAGACTACTAGCTGCCCCCAACGTGGACATGCTGCCTCCTCACTAGTTCCAGGCATATTTGCTCAGATTCAGACTGTTCCCAGCTCTGGAATGAATTCCTTTCTCATTGCTCCTTTTCAGAATCCTCTTCCTTCAAGGTGCCATTTCCTCCCCAGAATCCTCCTGATCTTTCCAAGCTGAGATTGCCCTCTCAAGTTTTCCTGGACCATGTTGCATTAGTCTCTCCTTTGCCCATTTTACTCTCTGCCTTATGTAACGATGGCTGTCTCTGGGAGAAGGCATAGGTATGAGACTGATCGTGGGTCCCTGCACCCAGAGTTGGGATAGGATGGGGTGGTCACTGTCACACTTGTATCACCCTGCTCTGTGGGCTCACATCCCCCCCATCCCCATCCCCACCAGAATGCAAATCCTTTGAGACAAGGATATGTCGTTAAAAAATCTATGTCCCCAGGGTCACAATATTTTGTGAACTTAAACGATTATTGAAGTTTAATGAGGATGTTGAGAGAAACAGCAGACAGGGAGGGCTAAATGAGGTGAAAGCAAATGGAAATCTCTTTCCAAGCTCTTTATTTCTCTACCAGTGTCCTCCCAGATCAGTCCTTGCATCATCCCCATCCCTGCCCAATCCCATAGGTGCTCCTCTCCTCTCTCCTGCCCCTCCATCCCAGCTTCTCTTACTCCCCCTAGATCCCTGCTCCCTTCCTATTCCTGACCCTCTGTTCTGCTCCCACTGCTCCCGAGAGAGTTCAGGCTGCAGGGAGTGAGGGAAGAGGGACTCCATGGAGATGCCAGCTTGGGGTTTGCAGGAGGTTTCTCACCGTGGTGGTTAAATTGCTAGTTGGAGGTGAGGGTAGCCACGGTGACCTCCCCCCACTGCAGGACGGATGCGGCTTTGCTGACAGAGAGTCTGCGGCCCCCAGGACATGCCAGTGGTGAGGGGATCTGGTTAGGGCTGGTGAGAGCTGGTTCAGTTGCTCCCTACCAAAGTCTGCACTGTAGTAACATCTGCTTTCAATCAGCTCCCCCCCGGGGAGCGAGGCTCAGGGGGCTGAGAATGCAGACCTCCCCCCACGTCCTCTGACCCTTGGTAATCACTCTTTTGTCCCTGACAGGGGCTCTGGGTACGAGACTGGCACAGGCAGCAGAGGCAAGGGTCAGAGGGAGAAGGACTGGACGCGAGGGAACTCTGGAGACAGGGGAAGGTGACTAGAGAAAATGAGAATATATAAAGGCAGGAAGAGCTGGGCAAAACAGAATAAGGGCCATGAGGAATTTCACTTCAAAATAATAAATTTTGTAAGAACTTTTACTTCCATAATCTCCCTTGGTTTTATATTCAAAACAATCATGTGAGATATTGGGCACATACCTTGTTATACCCTTTTTCTAAGTTCCTGGTAGAGAATTAGTAGTGGAAGATCAAATAGTCAAACCGAGATTCCTGTGACCCCAAATCCATGCTCTTTCTACTATAACATGCTGCCCAAACCCTGATCTGATTTCAGGGCCCAAATCCAGTACCACCTCTTCCAATGATCCGTCATCAAGCATCAATTAAAGAAGGACCAGTCATATACCAGGCGCTGAGCTTAGGAGCTAGAGATACAAAGACAAAATCCACAGAGTCCCTGGCTTCAAGGGGCTTAGATTCTATTGCAGGGAGGCAACAAGTACATTAATCATTATATATCAAATACAGGGTGGGGGTGTATGTGTGTGTGTGTGTATTTATATATATAATACAATACATTATACATGCGTATGTGTATATCTACATATATGTATATGTATATGTAATACTATCTATACAATATAATGTTATATATATATATATATATACACAAAATAAATACAAACAACACTTTTAAAAAGAGGGATTCTAGAAGTTGAGAGGAATCAGGGAAGGCTTTCATCTTAAAGTTGGCACTTGAGCAAAGTTCATATACTGTGAATTGGAAGATTTCAAACATGGTGGGATGCCAGGGGTTAAGCACAAGAACTAAGAGATGGAGCACATATTTGAGAAACACCCAAAAGGACAATTTGACAAGACTATAAATAAAGCCCAGGAAATGGAGTAAATCTGTAAGAAGACCAAAAAGGTATATTGGAACAAGATTACAAAATGGTTTTAAAAGTTAAAACTGAGGGAACTATAGTTGATCCTATAGGCAGTGGGAAGCCATTGGAAGTTGTTGAGTAAGGCAGTGATAGAATCAGATCTGCAGTTTTGGAAAATCTCTTTGGTGATTGAATAGAGGACAGATTATAGAAGAGAAAGCTTGAGGCAGGAAAATCAAGGTGATGGGTAATTACAACAGTCCTATTGAGAAGCTGTGAGCTAAACCAAATGATCACCATATGAATGGGGAGGAAGGGTCCAGGTAAGGCAATAAATTCAATTTTTTCTTTTGAGGGTTGGGAGGAGAGAATAAGCATAGCATCTATTATGCGCCAAGCACTTTGTTAAGTGCACTTTATAGAAATTATCTCATCTGAGCCTTATAACAGAGATAGGTGCTATTATTATTTCCATTTTACAGATAAGGAAACTGAGGCAAATAGAGATTAAGTGATCTGTACAGGGTTACACAACTAATAAGTGTCTGGGATCAGATTTTAATTCAAGTCTTCCTGATTCCAAGTTCAGGACTTTTAACATCAGTGAAATAAGTAATTAATGATATATGTATATATAATTGCTACTAATAATATAGCACTTTTATAGTGCGTTTACAAATATTACCTTACTTATTTCTCACAACATCTCTGGAAGGCAGATATTATTATTCCCATTTTATAATTGAGGAAACTGAAGCAGAAATTAAATGATTTGGGATTTAAACTCAGGTCTGTCTTCCTGCCTTCAAGTCTGCACTATCCACTGTGCGACCTGGCTTTCTCTCTCCCACAGAAGTTCCCACTCCTTAATCCAACACAGCCAGCAAGGAAGGAGGCAAAGATCAAAGAGGATGCATATGTGGTATATACACCCAATGCTAGGAGAGCAGCCAAAAAGTCCTTCTCCAGCACACAATAGTAAATAGTTAAGAGTATTCTCTGAAGTGTAAAGTAGGACCCTCTGTGATGCATCCTAGATGCAAGTTTAATTAATGCAGGCAATGGCTTCAGACTGGGCGGAATGAATTCACCTGAGATGAGGGGAAGGGCAAATCTGGGAAGCCAGAGGGAAGACGGTCTTAAATAGCCTCTGTGGGAATGGGACAGCGAATCAATCAGGAAGGAGTGGAAGTATTATGTTGCTGTGGTGAGATCTTTGCAGTAAACCCAGTCTGTTTGGCTGCCTGATTTCCTCTATTTCCATTCAGCAGCATGTGAGTAGAGGAGGGGGTCGGTGGGAGTCATCCAGGCTTGTGGTTTGGCCCAGAAGAAGAAATCACAACACAAAGGAGGAAAGGATTCAAAAGCAGAGGGCCCAGCAGAACTGACCTGGTTAATTATAAGATTATGTTTAGGAAGTGAGGAAAGGGAAATTAGAACAAGGGAGAATAGTGAAGGTTGAACGGATTGGACACATCTCTTTCCACCACGTCAGTGCAATCATTACTGTACCATTTATTAAGCATTCCCTGTGTATAGGGGACAATAGGAAGTCCTGGGGACACAGAGCTGTCATGTGAAATAGAAAACGAAGTGCTAGAATTTGAGTCAGAAAGATTCAGATTAACTCCTGCCTCTGACCCTTACTAGCTGGGGGATCATCGGCAAGTCACTTAATTTCTCTCAGCCTCAGTTTCTTCATCAATAAAATGAGTATAGGGATCTCTATGGCACCTACCTCAATGGCATGAAATTCAAATGAAAAATGTACCAAAATATTCTTTTCAGGGACAGCTAGGTGGTGCAGGAGACAAAACATCAGGCCTGGAGTCAGGAAGGTCTGAGTTCAAATGAGACTTCATTTACTAGCTGTGTGACTCTGAGCAAGTCGCTTAACTCCATTGCTTTCACAAACAAAAAGAAGGAAGAGGGGGAGGAGGAAGAAGAGGAGGAGGAAGAGAAAAAAGAAGAAAAAGAGAAAGAAGAAGAAGAGGAGGAAGAAGAAGAAGAGGAAGAAGAAGAGGAAGAAAAAGAAGATAATGATGATGATGATGATGATGATGATGATGATGATGATGATGATGATGATCAGGGAGTGTGCATTTCTAATCACACTCATAGGAAACACATATGACCAGGGAACACATATAGCCAGGACAACTCATCTCCTACACTGCAAAACTGTTCTCTACTACATGCCTTAAGTGAACTGCTCTTCTCTGCTGAGAATCTCTGTTAATCTTTCTGTTAATCATCTTCATATGCTTCCCATCTCTGCAGCTATCAGTTGACCTTCATCTTCTTTCCCTTAAGTAAAAGGGGCTGACAGCTCTTTAGCCTATAACCCCAGGGACTGCAAATAGCTCTTTGGTAATGCAGACCCCAGTCAGATACGACTAGACATCCAAAAAGTTATTAAACTTTTTGAGTCTGTTCTTTTCTCCCAACTACATGTTACTCTTGATCTATGTTCATTTTTGATCCATTTATGATCCAATATACTTTTGAATTTCAGCTATACCACTGGATTAATAATCTATTTCCCCTTTAAATGATCCGGAGTGCTTTGCTTAGCAAAACTGCAAAGGAACTGAGTGGAATGTGTGTGAGGATATTCCTTTTAATTCCCATAATGTTCCTGGATTAGTTTTGAAAGTAAGATTAGAAAGACAATTGGGTGGAGCTGGTGACTTTTGCCCTATTTCTCCCCATAAACCCAGATCACTGTATTCTTACCACTAGGTGGGGAGTAATGAGAGAAAGGAGAAATCCAGCAAACTAGGAATATTATCTAGGAGTGAAAGAACACTTTCATCTCAGGACATCAGAGGAGGCGTAGGGAGAGGACTTCCTTTACTTGGGCTTAGACTTAAAGGAAAACAAGGATTCTAAAAGGTAGAGATGAGGAAAAAGTGAGTTCCAAATATGAAAGAGCATATTCAGATTCATGAAGGTGAAAAATGAAATCAAGCTCAGGGAATAACAAGTAGTCTAATTAATCTGGAATTTAAATTGCATGAAATGGAAAAAATATGGAAAAAAAAAAAACCTGGAAAAGTTGTAGTAAAACTGTAGATGTCCCCAGTAAGTAAATGAAAGAGCCATTTTATGGCTCTTTCACTCTCTCTTTTGCTATCACTGCTGCCACCGTCCCCAGACATCTCTCTGAACTACTGCTCCCCAGAACATATCTATGAGCCAGTCCTATGTCATTCCCATCCCTGGGCTCCATACCATCCTATCTCTCTTCATTTGAAAGTTTGCTATTCTATGTCCTATTCCTTTTTCCTCCTTTCTCTGAGGGTGTAAAAACAAGTTACCCTGATCTATACAAATATATTCAAAAGAGCATCTGTTATCCTATCTGACTCACCTCTCAGTTAGCAAGGCTCTTTGGAGCCTGTTTTTTTCTTTCTGCTGGTTTCCACAGAGCCATCCATCTTTTGACCTGGTTCGTCCCACTTGTGATCACAAGGCTCAATATCACAAATCTGTGTTAAAAATGTCTGTGGGTCAGAGTGAAGCTAAGTCTCCCACTTGTGAACCAAACCCACAATCTTGGGTATAGAAGCACCATGTTCTAAGTGACTGAGCCAAACAGTCCCAGACAAAACTTCCACACAGCAAACCACCCCACTGCCAAGACCACTGGATAGAGCTGCTCCTGTTCTGTATCTCTGGCCGGGTTTCAAGAGTACAAGTTACCCCATAGGATATTCCCAGCGGGATTTGAGCCTTCCTGAGTCCTCCTTCAGACGAGGGCAAACCGCAACCTGAATGACCCCTTGCCTCCCCTCTGAGGGAAGGATACTCATTTCTCTCCAGCAGAACTAGACCCTGATGGAAATGATCCACTATGCAGCAGTTGCTTGAAGTCAATCATAAGACCTAACCCCAAATAGGGCCTCAGTTTCCTAATCTGTCAAATGAAAGGGTTACAATATCTGGACTGATTTTTGTTCTTACTGCCTCATGGCTGCCAAACTGTAAGTCTGATATTTAAGGCTGTTTGCAGTCTGCTTATTCCCCACTCTGCCCTTCCATAAACTCTACCTTCCAGGAAACTAGACTGGTAGCGACTATCAGTAATCTCATTCTGTGCATTTGAGAAGGCCAGCCTCCAGATCCAGGATGCACTCTTTCCACAACTCAATCAATGAAATCTTTCTTTTTTTTGCAGAGCCAGACACAGGGGCCAGGATCTCCTCAGATCACAATTACAGATTTAGCTTTAGAAAGAACCTTAGAGATCACTTGGTCCTACCTCAAGTCTTGAAGCTCAGAGAAGGTTAAATGATCATGATCTCTTCCATCTTGGATCCTAAAACCTTCATATTTTCTTAGAATTCTTTTTCTGGATCTCTCCTTTGCCCTTATTACACTCTCTTTTAGCATATTTTATTTATGTATTTATAGTCAATGAAATTATAAGTTATTTGAAGGTAACACTATTTATCCCTGGTGCCTCATTTAGTGCTTTGCACAACATAGACATATAATAAGTGTTTGTTAAATTGAACCAAACTGAACTGAACTGAATTCATTTGAACTGAATGGGAGGCAATGAAGTATAATGAATCAGAAAACTTGGGTTCCAGTCTCTTCTCTGTAAATCAGGAGTTGTGTGACCATGAATCTCAGTTTCTATCTACAGAAGCAAATAGATGGCTCTGTGGCTACAGCACAGCTGGGTCCGGAGGCAGGAAAACCTGAGTTCAAATCCAGCCTCAGACACTTACTAACTGTATGGTGCTAGGAAAGTCTCTTTATCCTTTTTGCCTCCATTTCTCCAACTATAAAATGAGAATAATAATAGTATCTATTTTTCACAGTTGTTGTGAGAGTCAAATGAAATAATATCTGTATTATTTAGCTTAGTCTCTGGCATGTTTCATTATTGTTCAGTCATATCCTACTCTTCATGACCCTTTTTGGGGTTTTCTTGGCAAAGATACTGGAAAGATCTGCCATTTCCTCCTCGAGATCATTTGACAGATGAGGAACGTGAGGCAAAAAGGGTTAAGTGACGTGTCCAGGGTCACACAGCTGGTAAGTGTCTGAGTTCAGATTTGAACTAAGAAGATGAATTTTTCTGACTCCAGACCCAGCTCTCTGTTCCTGTGCCACAAGCACTTAATAAATCCCCTGAGGAGGCCCCTTCCAGCTCACTAGATCTTATGAATATTTTTTGAGTCTCCTCTGTACAAGGCACAGCCAGTAGCCCTAGAGAGAGGATTAGGGGAGGAGACCTAATTTTTATTTTATTGGCAATTCTCTGATAAGGAAATTCCCTCTAGCAAAGCATCTCAGCTCCTTCTCTCCAATTAGAGTGTTAGAGTGTTACAGGCATTGAGAGATGAAGTAATTGGCACAATTTCTGGTGTGTGGGAGAGTCAGGATTTAAACTGGGGTCTTCCTGACTCTGGGCCCAGTGCTCTATCCACTGTAGCACCTCTAACCCCAAATTCAACATTCTTTCCAACACAGTGAAATACATTTATGACTTTCCTAAAATTGGAGATAACAAATCTACTCTCTTTTCTTCAAAGTCCTGTTTCTAATACTTGGATTAGTCCTACAACCATCTACTCAGCTGATAATTTTGCCAGTTATATTATTGATATGGAAATCATTTGAATCATAGAATTTCAAGAGATAGAAGACTATTTAGTGTGACCCATGCCAGAAAAGGAGTCCTACTCCAACATATGTAAGAAGTGGCCATCCAGCTTTTGCTTGAAGAACTCCATTGAGGTAACTTTCACTACCTTCAAAATCGGCCTATTTCACTCTTGAGTAACTAATTATTAGAAAGATTTTCCTAACATCAAGCCAACTTCTACACAGTGTTCTATCACTCTACACTCTGGGGCCAAAAAGAATAAATCAAAATTCTTAGAGTGAAGTGTGGGGGGAGAGAAAGGGAGAGGGAGAGAGACTGAAAGAGACAGAGAGACAGTAACACACAGAGAAAAATAGAGGGAAAGAGGGAGGGAAAGAGAGAGGAAGAGAGAAGAGAAAGAAGAAGAAGAAGAAGAAGAAGAAGAAGAAGAAGAAGAAGAAGAAGAAGAAGAAGAAGGAGGAGGAGGAGGAGGAGGAGGAGGAGGAGGAGGAGAGGAGGAGGAGGAGGAGGAGGAGGAGGAGGAGGAGGAGGAGGAGGAGGAGGAGGAGGAGGAGGAGGAAGAGGGATGGAAGAAAAAAGGAAGAAAAGAAAGAAGGGAGGGAAGGAGAAAGGGATAGAGGAAAGGAGGGATGAAATGAAGGGAGGGAAAAAGGAAGAAAGGGAGGGATGGAGGAAAAGAGAAAGGAAGGGAGGAATTAAGGAAAAAAGGAAGACAGGAAGAAAGGAGAGAGAGATAAAGGGAAGGAGGGAAGGAGGAAGAGAGTGGAGGGGAGGAGTAAAGAAGGAAGCAAACAAAAGATAGAGTATAGAAAGAAAGTAAAAGAAAGAGAGAAAGAGAGGGAGGGAAGAAAGGAAGAATAAAGGAAGAAAGGTATGTTGAAAGAGGTAGGGAAAAAAAGAGAAAGGATGAAATAAGAGAGGGAGGAAGAATCAGAAGCCTTTTTCTCAGGTCTATTATCCTGCCTCCCTTCTCTCCTTTACTGTCAAACCTGTAGAAAAAATAGCTTATTGCCTCTGTTTCCTCACTTCCCATGAACTCTTCCATCTTTTGCTCTGACTTCCTCTGTAAAACACTTGACAGACTCTATTAAAGCCCACCAGTGACCTCCTAAGCCAGCTGTACTTGCTCTTTTCTCAGTTCTAGTCCTCTCTGACCTCTCTACAGCATTTGACTTCAATGACTCTCCACTCTTCCTTCATACTTTCTATCCTCCCTTGGCCTTTGTGACGCTGATTTCTCACATTTCTCTTCCAACTTCCTTAACCAGTTTATCTCTATCACTGAGACATCTTCCTCCTTCTACTTCCTAAATGTAAGATTCCTCCAAGGCTTTGACCTTGATATTCCCCTTTTTCTATCTGCCTGTTTTCCAGCAGCAATTTTATCTTTGCCCATAGTTGTAGTTCCAATTTTCATGGAAATGACCCCAGATTTTGGCTCTACTGATCTCTTGAATTCCAATATGCACCCAGAGGTCTTACAGTTTCTCAGGATCAAGATGCCCCAAGACTAAGCTTATTGCCATCTTTATTGCTCCTCTTCAAATCTTCTTTTCACCCAAGATAACCTTTTTCTATTAATGGCATCATCATCTTCCCAGTGAATTCACCCCCCCCCCAAATACTCCATCTCTCCAGCAATTTTTCCAGTGGTGAGACCACTCTATCATGGGACCTGAGTGAATCCTTGACTGGGACCACCATTTCTTTCCACCCCCGATTCATTGCACTCCAAACTCAACTCACTTTCTGATCTGCTCCATTTCCTGAGCAGTGTCCCCCAATAAAGATATTCCTCCTCCCTGCTAGCTTACTTTTATGTTTTATCAGAATCAAAGATCCTTTAGAAATTATTAGTGAGAAAGTCCCCCAAACACCAAAATATTTATAGCAATATTTTTAATGATGGCAAAGAATTGGAAACAAATAGATGCCTATAGACTAGGGAATAGGGCACCAAAATATGGTACATGAATATATTAGAATATTGTTGTGCTGTAAGAAATATGGCATGAAGAAAAGCATGGGAAGATCTGCATGAACAGATAGAGACTTAATTAATCAGACCCAAGAAAAATATATACACAATGACTATACAATGTAAGTAAAATAATAATAATAACCCCCAGGAAAAAAATCAAAAGTGAATATTACAAAATTATTTTATAAAAATGATTGGAAAATAGAGACATGAAAAGACATTCCTAGATCCACATTTTCAGGCTTTTTCTACATATGGATTACTTAAACTGATTTTTTTCCTCTTCTTTTTTCTTTTTTGCTTTTAAAAAGTATTTGTTTTCTAGAGGTAGAGCCAAGATGATAGACAAAGGCAGAGACTCTTCTGAGTTCTCTCCCAAACTCCTCTGAATTCTTTTAAATAAAGCATAATTCCTGTATTTAAATAAAACATAATTTAAACATAAAACATAAACAATTCCTGAAGTGACAGGTGTGAGTTGAATATGAAGAGATGATATCTGAAAAAATAAAATTAAGGAATGAGAAAGAGGAATACACTGGGAGGTAGAGAAAGGGAGAGGTAAAATGGAATAAATCATTTCACATAAAATAGGAGAAAAAAAACTTTTACAGTGGAGGGGAAGATGGGATAGGTGGTAGGGAAGTGAGTGAACATTACTCTAATCAAAATGGGCTCTAAGAGGAAATAACATAAATACTTCATTGGGTATAGAAATCCATCTTAACCTATAGGAAATCAATAGAGGAAGGGAATAAGAGAAGGGGGTGGGGAATTATAAAAGAAATGGTAGACTGGGGAGGCAGTAATCAAATAAAATAATAGCTTTTTATTTTCAAAATACATGCAAAGTAGTAGTTTTCAATATTCACCCTTACAACGCCTTATGTTCCAAATTTTCTCTGTCCCTTCCCCTCATCCCTTTTCCCCTAGACAGCAAGTAATCCAATATATATTAAACATGTACAATTCTTCTATATATATTTCCACAAATATCATGCTGCACAAGAAAAATCAGATCAAAAAGGGAAAAAATGAGAAAGAAAACAAAAAGCAAGCAAACAACAACAAAAAGATGTAAATACCATGTTGTGATTCACGTTCAGTCTCAACAGTCCTTTTTCTGGATGTTCTCTCTCTCTCTCTCTTTCTCTTTTTCTCTCTCCATGTATACGTATATATATGTGCATGTGTATATATGTCTCTCCATCACGACTCTATTGGAATTGACCTGAATCACCTCATTGTTGAAAATCCATCCATATCCATCAGAACTGATCATCATATAATCTTGTTGTAAGCAAAACAATTTTGAAGAAGGACAAGGGGAAAAGAAAGAAAGAGTAGAATAAACAGAGGAGGAGATAGAAATAGAATGGAGGGAAATACAGTTAGCAATCATAACTGTGAAATTTTTTTGAAGTTTCTCCATTCTCAAATATATAGAAAACTAAGTCAAATTTATAAAAATAGGAGCCATTCCCCAATTGATGAATGATCAAGAGATATGGACAGTTTTCAGATGAAGTAATCAAAACTAATCATCGCCATATGAGAAGGTATTCAAATTTATTGATTGGAAGAACACAAATCAAAACAATTGGGCAGTACCACTTCATACCTATTAGAGTGGCTAATAGAACAGAAAAGGAGAACGATAAATGTTGGAAGAGAAATAGGGGAAATGAGACATTGATGAATTGTTGGTGGAGTCATAAACTGATTCAACCATTCTTCAAAGTAATTTGGAACTATGCCAAAAGGGCCATAAAATCATAAATACCCTCTGACCTAGCAGTGCCATTACTAGGTCTGTGTCCAAAAAGATTTTTAAAAGGGATGTGGGAGAACTCATATGTAGGGAAATATTTATTGCAGCTCTTTTCTAGAGGCAAAGAATTAGAAATTGGTAAGATGCCCATATATTGGGGAATGGCTGAACAAATCATTGTGATAGAATACGATTGTGCAATAAGAAATGATGAGCATTATGCTCTCAGAAAAACTTGCAAAGACTTAAATGAGTTGATGCAAAGTGAAACAGCAATATTATAAGATGATCAGCTGTGAATGACTTAGCTATTCTCAGCAATACCATGATACAATTCAACTCTGAAGGACTTAGAAAAAATGCTATCCAAATTGGAAATTAGTATGGCAGAAATTAGGCATGGACCCACACTTAACACCATATACCAAGATAAGATCAAAATGGGTCTATGACCTAGGCATAAAGAACGAGACTATAAATAAATTAGAGGAACATAGAATAGTTTATCTCTCAGACTTGTGGAGGAGAAAGAAATTTGTGACCAAAGATGAACTAGAGACCATTACTGATCACAGAATAGAAAATTTCGATTACATCAAATTAAAAAGCTTTTGTACAAATAAAACTAATGCAAACAAGATTAGAAGGGAAGCAACAAACTGGGAAAACATTTTCACAGTTAAAGGTTCTGATAAAGGCCTCATTTCCAAAATATATAGAGAACTGACTCAAATTTATAAGAAATCAAGCCATTCTCCAATTGATAAATGGTCAAAGGATATGAACAGACAATTTTCAGAGGATGAGATTGAAACTATTACCACTCATATGAAAGAGTGTTCCAAATCATTATTGATCAGAGAAATGCAAATTAAGACAACTCTGTGATACCACTACACACCTGTCAGATTGGCTAAGATGACAGGAAAAAATAATGATGAATGTTGGAGGGGATGTGGGAAAACTGGGACACTGATGCATTGTTGGTGGAGTTGTGAACGAATCCAACCATTCTGGAGAGCAATCTGGAATTATGCCCAAAAAATTATCAAATTGTGCATACCCTTTGATCCAGCAGTGTTTCTATTGGGCTTATATCCCAAAGAAATACTAAAGAAGGGAAAGGGACCTGTATGTGCCAAAATGTTTGTAGCAGCCCTGTTTGTAGTGGCTAGAAACTGGAAAATGAATGGATGCCCATCAATTGGAGAATGGCTGGGTAAATTGTGGTATATGAATGTTATGGAATATTATTGTTCTGTAAGAAATGACCAGCAGGATGAATACAGAGAGGACTGGCGAGACTTACATGAACTGATGCTAAGTGAAATGAGCAGAACCAGGAGATCATTATACACTTCGACAACGATATTGTATGAGGACATATTTTGATGGAAGTGGATTTCTTTGACAAAGAGACCTGAGTTTCAATTGATAAATGACGGACAAAAGCAGCTACACCCAAAGAAAGAACACTGGGAAACGAATGTAAACTATCTGCATTTTTGTTTTTCTTCCCGGATTATTTATACCTTCTGAATCCAATTCTCCCTACGCAACAAGAGAACTGTTCGGTTCTGCAAACATATATTGTATCTAGGATATACTGCAACATATCCAACATATAAAGGACTGCTTGCCATCTAGGGGAGGGGGTAGAGGGAGGGAGGGGGAAAAAATCGGAACAGAAACGAGTGTCAATATAATGTAATTATTAAATAAAAAATTAAAAAAAAAAAAAAAAAAAGAAAAGAAAGAAAAAATGCTATCCAAACTCAGACAAAGAACAAATGGTGTCTGAATACAGATTGAAGCACATTTTTTACTTTATTTTTCTTGAGGTTTTTTATTTTTGCTCTATGTTTTCTTTCAAAGCATGACTAATATGGAATCATGTTTTGCATGACTACACATGTATAATCTATATCAAATTGCTTGCTTTCTAAATGAGGTGGGTTGTGGAGGGAGGAAGAGAGAAAATTTGAAATTCAAAGTTTTAAAAACAAATGCTTAAAATTGTTACATATAATTGGGGGAAAATAAAATACTAAACAAATTTTTTTCAAAATTTTTATTACATAGGATGGCTGAGAAGAGGAAGAGGAAGGATACTGGGAGAAAGTATGATGATGTAAAAAAATAGGCAATAAATAATCATCAATAAAAACTTTTTAAAATGAATGTCAGATTTTTGAAAGTAGAGACAGTCCCATTTTCTTGTATTTTCATCTCTAGCATTTAGCACAGTGCTTGGCACATAGAAAGCATTTAACACATTCTCTCTCTGTGTCTCTCTCTGTGTGTCCATCTCTTGCTCTCTCTCTTTCTCTCTCTCCCTCTCTCTCCAAATAAAAGCATATTATGTGTGTTTATGTCATAGACACCTAGGCTTATAATCAAGTTTGACAGCTCTCTCAATCTCATATCCAATTAGTCCCCAAATTCTATCAATTGCGGTTTCATATACACTTTCCTTCACAAACTGCATCCTGAAAAGCAACAAATAACAAAACAACTGTGTCTTAGTCACCCTTGTCCACCTTTGTACATTTGCTCAGAGGTTGCAGCTAGATGGCACAGTGGATAGTGTTGGGCTTGGAATCCAGAAGATTCATCTTCCTAAATTCAAATCCAACCTCAGACACTTAACTCTGTTTAGTTCAGTTTCCTCATTTGGAGGAAGGGAATGGCAAACCACTCCAATATCACTGTCAAGAAAAACCCAGATGGGGACTCCAAAGAGTTGGGCATGACTTAAAAAGACTGAATAACATTTTCTCAGACCATCTTCAGTGCATCTTCTTCCTCTTCTCTCCTATCTCTACCTTCTGAGAGTCTAGTCATTCTTCAAGGTTCATGTCCCCTCCTCCACAAGTCTTCCTCTGACTTCATGAGTGATCTCTCACTTTTAGGTGTCTCATAGATTAGACTTCTCTTAAGCATTTCTCTTATTCTATTCTGGATTAGTGTTAAGGAATGTATGTACTATCTCCCCAGCTGTATTGTAAATTCTCTGAGGTTTAGAATTATGTCCAATTTATCTTTGCATTCAGTCAGTCAACAAGTATTTATTAAGTACTTACTAGGTTCCAAGCACTGTGCTGAGCTCTGGGGATTCCAGAAAGGCAAAAACAGTCCCCAAAGTAAAGGAGCTCATGACCTAATGAGAGAGAACATGTGAATAATTAGTTTCTGTGCCTGAAACTCTCCGTTCTCTTCTCTCCTTCCTGGCTTCCTTTAAGCCTTTTTTAGTTAAAGTTCCACCTTCTGCAAGAGACCTTTCTCAGTCTTCCTTAATGTTCATGTCTTCCCTCTGAGACTATCTCTTAGCTATCTTATTTATACCTTGGTGGTGGTGGGTGCGTCATTTCAGTTACATCCAACTCTTCTTGACTCAATTTGGGATTTTCTTTTGGCAGATATATTAGATTTTTTTTCTATTTCCTTTTCCAGTTCATTTTACAGATGAGAAAACTGAGGCAAATAGGGTTAAGTGACTAGCTCAAGGTCACATAGGTAATAAGTGTCCGAGGCCAGAGGGTCAGCACTCTTTCTACTGCACTGTCTGGCTGCCCTATATAGATGGCATCTCCCCCATTAGATTGTGAGCTCTTTGAAGACAGGGACTGTTGGGAGTTTTACTTTGTTTTGTCTGCCTTTCTTTGTATCCCCAGAGTTAAACATGGTGTCTAGAACAGAGTAGGAATTTAATAAATTCTAGTTGAGGATATATGGATGGTGGGTGATCCAAGGGAAGAAGATGCTAGCCTTGGGGTGTAGAAAGACCTTCCGTGGGAGGTGGGATCTGAGCTAATCTGCAAGGTGATTAGGGTAACCAAGCATCAGACATGAGAGGGCAGAGCATTCCCAGCATGGGAGACAATTGGCACAAAGTTACAGAAATGGTGGGGTGGAGTACGATGCTGGAGGAACAGCAGCAAGAAAGCCAGTGTGGCTGGAGCCTATTGTGGTTCACATAGGAAAGGTGATTAATATATGTTGAAATGAAATGAATTGAATTAAAAATATCTTACATAATATGCTTCTAATTTTTTACAACTATGCTCTCAGATCCTCAGAAGAGTTCTGTGAAATAAGGCAGACAATTATTATTATTCCCACTTTACAGATGAGCAAATCAAAGCTGAGTGATTAAAGATATTTGGCTATGGTTACACAGCTAGAAAAGTGATAGAGGAAGGATTTAAACTCCGGTCTTCTCACTCCTGGCGCCATGTTCTCTTCTCTTTTTTTTTTCCTTTCCTCTTTTTTTGGGTGGGAAGGAGGGAATAAACAATGGGGTTAAGTGATGTGTCCAGAGTCACACAGCAGGCTGAATTTACTAGATCCTTCTGGTTTTAAGCTGGTGCTCTATTTACTAGATCACCCAGTTGCCCAATCTCATGTTCGTTTCACAGGAAGTCATAATGATAACCAGATCTCAGTCTACTCAGTCCAGTTTCTTAAATCCTGATTTTTCACCAGTGAAAAGTTCAAATCCCAGATTATCCTCCTTCTCAGAATTCCTCAAAACTTTCCCACCTTCTAGTTCTTGCTCTTCCCTTCTAGAACTCTACTGTCCCCCATTGATCAAAATAAAGCTAACAAGACCAAGCATCTTTGGAAGGATGCTAAAGTTTCCCTTCATTGGAGGCATCCAAGCAGAAGCTGTACACACACACATACACACACACACACACACACACACACACACACACACACACATACACACACACACATACACACACACATCAAGGATAATACAGAGAGCACTCTGTATTGAGCAGGAGTGAACCTAAATGACTTCTTGGGTCTTCTCCAACTGTAGGTTTCCATGACTCTAGAAGTTCCAGGGAACAGTTTGGTCCAGGGAATAGATGAACAGAAGTTTATGTGTATGGAGGTAATAAATATTGTCTCTGTGAAAAATCCTTCTGCTCTCCCATAGGACATTCTACCAAATTCTTGCTCAGCACTAACCCCCACTCCACCTCTCCTCACTCTGACTCCCATCCTTCCTTGAACAAAGTGGGGTTGTTAGTAAGCTTAGAGACCTTTCTAGGCAGAGGATGCTCTTTCACTCATAAAGATTTCTTGGACCCTTTCTCTGATTCTCTTCAAGAAGCTCTGTATAAAATGCAAACAAACAGGTTGGGATTGGTTAAAGGGAAGGAGATTAATTGATCAAAGATTTAGGTCTGGAAGAGACCTTAGACCCCCAACCTCTTATTCTTATAAAAAAGAAAACTAAAACTGTGCAATTCTCAATATCTTTTTGGTAATAATGGAAATAAAAGGGTCCAGAATTCGTACAGGGAGGCAAGGACATCTACATCAGGATTCATTGACATCTTTCACTAGGCAGGACCTATGGTGGATAAAGGGACAATTTAGGGGTGAGGGGAGGAAAAGGATTTCCAGACCTTTTATGGGATTATCCGTGTAGACTTTCTGTCAATGCAGATATACCACCATTCTACTATTCATAGTCTTAGAGAATTATATGGAATACTGAGAGATCAAATATCTTGCTCAGGGTCACATAGTTAATGTGTTAGAGGCAAGAACAACTCACATTTATATAGAGCATTGCTCATAACAACCCCGTGAGGTAGCCAGTACAAGAATTATTATCATCTATTTTATAGATGAGGAAACTGAAGTCCTGAAAGGCCATAGGATCGAGGCTCTGGACCTGGAAAGAAGCTCGGAGATCATCTAATTTGATCCTGAAAAGGGAAGTGACTTTCTCAAGATCACCCAGGCAGGAAGCGGCAGCATTGAGATTCCAACTCCAGTCTAACTTGGCACACAGCTATAAGTATCTGAAGAAGAATTTGGATGCTATTCTTATGACTAGAAGCCTAGAATCCTAACCACTATACCTTACTGTCAATTAATCCTATCCTATGTTTAGCTTCAACCAGCCAGGTATTTCCCATCACTATGTTCAGAGCTATATCCTAGGTTCTGGGAGGCAGAAAGATCCAGAAACAAGAAGTCCAAGAGTCAAGGGCTTCCCAGACACAGGATGCTCGAAAATATATGTTTATAAACATACAAGACAGAATTTTCATCAGCTGGACAGAGATTTGTATTTGTGTACATATTTTTGAATAATCCTACTCAGTTCCAAGAAGTTCCTCTCCAGGTTGCTCTTTGGGTTGATGAATTTTTGAATCACAGTTACTAATAAGTCAAGTTTAAAAGGGTTGATATGAAAATGGTGTGACCATTCTCCTCTCCTCCTCAAGAAGTTCTTGAATTTGTTTAATTAATTTGTTATTGTTAATTGTTTTATTAATTTGTCATTTTCTCACTCAATTCCAGAATGAAATACAAAATCCTCTGCTTAGTGTTTAAATATTTCATGACCTGATCTGTGTTTCCTCCCCTGCTCTGAGATTATCCCACATTTACACCACATAAATCTTAACTGTATATAGCTGTCTGTGGGTTGTCTCCCTCATTCTAATGGAAGATCTTTGAGGGTAGAACCATGTTTTTGCCTTTTGTTTGTATCCCAAGAACTTAGCACATGTTGTAAGCATTTAAGAAATGCTCATGGACTGACTAACCAATGATGTCATGGATCCTTGAATTATTAAAAATAAGCTTATACATATACATCTATTATAAACTTAAAGAGACAAAAATTCGGGTATATTTACATAAACATGTCAAGGGTAGGATGTGAAGGGATCAGAATGAACAGAGCTGGATGAATTTCCTGAAGGAGATTAATCCAAAATTTAAAGAGAAAAAAGAATACAACTTGGGAGGACACCCAGAAGGAAGGGGGAGAGCAAAGGTGAGAGATAGGAGAGGCCAAACTATTTCTAAGGGATGGAGAACAGATAGACTGAGCATGGCTTCCCAAATGGAAAGTTAAGGGAGATTACAAGAGGGAGGAGACAGTTAAGAAGAGAGAATCCTTTATTTGATTTTGTACAAAAGATAACAGAATTGTTAAGAGGTTTGGAGAAGGGAAGGGATATAACCCAGAAATCATTTTAAGAAAATAATGCTCCAAGTTCTCAGCAGGGGAATGGGAGACAGGTCAGGAGGAGAAAGACAACGGACAGACAGCTGGCAGAGAAATGGAAGAAAAAAGTTGGGATGGGGGAAATAGAATAAAAGAATCTAAAAAAGTAGAGAGGACTCAATAGTTGTAATAGAAACCAAATTAGGTGCCATAACCTGAGTGCCCATCAAAGACAAGAGCTAGCTATTCATGAACCCTACAGATAAGAGAACAAGGAAAGAAAGGGGAGTTGGAGGGATGCAGACTCTTTTCTTCCCAAGTCCCCACCCCAAACCTCGAACTCTCTAGTATGGGGTTAGAAGGGCTGACTCTTAGGAGGGGGTTGGCTGTAATCATCCCCCTTTTTATTTTCAAAAGATATGCATGGATAATTTTTCAACAGTGACCCTTGCAAAATCTTGTATTCCAAATTTTCCCCTCCTTCCCTCCACTCCTACCCCTAGATGGAAAATAATTTGATATATGTTAAACATGTGCAATTCTTCTGTATCTATTTCTACAATTATCATGCCGTACAAGAAAAATCAGATCAAAAAAAGGGGGAAAATGAGAAAGAAAACAAAGTGCAAGCAAACAACAACAAAAAGAGTGAGAATGCACACTCAGTTCCCACAGTCCTCTTTCTGGGTGCAGATGGCTCTCTTTATCAGAAGACCATTGGGACTGGTCTTTATCATCTCATTGTTGAAGAGAGCCACATCCATCAGTATTGATCTTCATATAATCTTGTCCCCCTTTAATCAGCCTGCTAAATCTACTGTAGGGATGCTCAGCTGGTGAATCCCTCTCCTGCAGGGCCAGCTTTTCTCACCCCACCTCAAATCTGGTAAAACCAGCACACATGTCCTAGAAATAAGTAGCCTAGCTGCTCTTGCCACCATTCCCCTTCAGGATGGTGCTGTCCGAGTCCCTGGGGGAGGTATTGGGACCAGAGCATTAATCTCCCTAGGCTTTGGGAACATAAGCTAATCCTGCCCCCTGGTGTTCAATATAGGAAAATTCTTAGGGAGGGTTCCATGTTGGGATTGTTACAGTGCTCCCTCTTCTTCCATCCTTGCATGCTCCCTCTTCTTCCATCCTTGCATGAGACATTAGAGTTTCTTATAATACCAGAGGGCATTTCACTGCTCAGTTCAAACTCTTAAAAATTGCTATTCGAGATCCTTCATGACCCGTCTCCATTTATCTCTCCAAATTTATTTCCCATTATTCCCTTACATCAGAGATTCTTAAATATTTTGCAATCCCTTCTCTGATTAACAGTTTTAAATAATTGAATAATTAATTATTAAGTTAAATAAGTGAAGGAAATGCTAAATTTCAATTAATGCAAACAAAGATTCTTTCTTTTGGTTTTCCCGGCCAAAGTTTCTAGACCCCTTCGGATCTATTCACAGAAACATTGAGAGGGAGATGGTTCATATATCTGAGTTTAAGAAATTTTGCCCTGTGCTCTAAGTCCCCTCAGGAGTATTTTATACCTCTTTGTTATTTTCACTTATTTTTGTAGGCTACTCCCAGATTACACAATGTGCATTTGGATGGGCAACCCATCAACTTAGTCCATCAGTACATAGATTTTGGACAAAGGAAATGGACAATGGTCCCAGAATGGAGAAAAGAGTGAGTGGAGCTGTCTTACTACACAGAATTTTCAGCAATCTCAGACTATGAACAGCCATCAATACCTCATTTCCCCTTTTTAAAAACATTAATATTCTCCTAATGATGCTACAGTACATGGGTAGGAAGCATCAGACATTTTGATCTTGCTGGAAACCTAAAGAGCAATATGGCAGGTATAAAGAAGCATCATCATCATGGAAATATCCATGACCAAGTATGGGAAGAAGGTAGAGTAGATATCATCAAAGCATGACCAAAAAATCAGGGAGAGCCCTGAGGCAGCAGAAGTATGGTACATATAGTGGACAAGACTGAATGCTTCATTGATATTCATGAAATACAAAAAATCCCTAAAGAAAGGTAGGTTGGGCAGCATCTCAGTGGAGGAATGTGGAAGAGTATACATTGCATAGTTTGAGAAAGTATAGATCATTGCAATTTGGGCTGGCGGAGAGCATGAATTTATTGAATTCAATAAAATTATTCCTCTTCCAGTCTCTTCCCTCTCTAATCCATACTGTTCCCAACTGCCAAATCAATATTCATAAACCACTGATATAACCATGCCTCTCTCTCTCCCTTAAGAAGTTTCAAGGGCTCTCTGTAGTCTCATTAATTTATAATTCTCTCATTTAGTTCAAGAATGAAATACAAAATCTTTTGCTTCATGTTAAAATTTTTTACAATATGATTCCCACTTGTCTTTCCAGGTTTTTTCATAATTTCCCTCATTCATGCAATGCACTCTATGTTCCAACCCAATTGGCCAGTTTGCAGCTCTCTAATGACAACATCTTCATGCCCTTTCAGAGACTGATTGTAATCCAGGTCTGAAATGTTTTCCAACCTCACCTCTGGCTTTTGACTTTGGCAGCTGACAACATCATAGTGCATAGAATTACAGACCTAGAGTCAAGAAGACTCATCTTCCTAAATACAAATCTGACCTAGGACATTTACAAGCTGTGTGATCTTGGGTAAATCGTTTAACCTTGTTTGTCTTAATTTTTTTTTTTATCTGTAAAATAAGCCAGAAAAGAAAATGGCAAACCACTCTCTTTACCAAGAAAGTCCCACACCTGACAATCACCATGATTCTATGCTGATGTTTCCTTGTGCCTACTATATTGCTTTTTGGGTTTCCAGCAAGATCAAAATGTCTGATGATTCCCAGCCATGTACTGTAGTATCATCAGGAGAATATTGGCGTGTTTTTTTTTTTTAAGGGTCATGAAGAGCAGACTGAAATGAATGAACAACTTGTAGAGATTTTCATTCTACAAAACCAAATACAACATAAAAATGATTAAAAGTGAAAATAAGCCAAAATTAAAAACTGCATAATACTTATTCTATGCACCTTGTTAAGTTTCCTGGAAGTAAAGGCAAAAAAAGACATCCTGTCAGGTTATAGGGTCCTGTTTGGCTGAGAAAGTAAGCGTACAATGTGATTGAGAGAGACCTTTTCCAGGAAACATAGTCAAAGAGAAATTTGCCACTGAGTCTTCATATTTCTTTAGCTATGATTTTGCAAAAGGCATAGAAATATTGATCAAATAAGTGTTTCTTATATAAACCTTTTACAAAAGCTAGGATTTCTGTTGTTCCATCATTTCTGACTCTTCTTAGCAAAGATACCTAAGTGGTTTGCCATCTTAATCTAGAGCTCATTTTACAAGTGAAGAAACTTGACCACATAAAGTTTGGGGTTTGTGTCTCTCCCCCAACATGACCTCAAGTAGAGAGATATAGGAACTATAAAGACAGACTTTTTTTTGGTAGATTGCGGCAAAGTAAGGGAAGGATCTTCCTGATAACAACTGCTTGTCCATGACATTGTACATATCAAATCAGGGCTGTGAACATTCTATAACCTCTTAGAAATGATCCAATTCCACTTAAAAAGGATTTGGAATAACTGTCCATAGAGGAAAAATGAAGTGGATGAAGAATTTTCATTTTCTAGATTATGAAATGCAGTTGAATATGTAGCCTTTACAATTTGTGTATTGGTACAAAATACATATATAATATTATCAAATAAAATGTATATGCCATATATTATGTAGAACATACTCATATGTGTGCATATACACATATAAAATTATATACTATATAATCTATGGAAAGAAATATTTATGTACACATATAGATGTATATATAACATTATAGATGTATAAATGGTATGTATACATATAATGTAGATATATGTATACATATGTATAAACACTTATAGATCTATAGTATGTGTATGATGCCATATCTACAGTACACTTATATAATATAATACAAGATAAGTCCTCCTGATTCCAAGTCCATTGAGTCATATAGTACAAAAGCTAGGGGCATCACATTAAATACTAATTTGGTGAAGGCTTTGCTGCAGGAAGCTAATACAATATATGTTTAACTATTATGTTTAAACATTCCATATATATAAGATATATAGATATATGTATCTCTGGCATATAGACATAGGTACTTTTCTGAGAATACACCTTCACAGCCAGGTATAGATGTACCTGGATTTGTTAATCTCTAGTTCACATAGCTCTTATTTATAAGTTCTGAAATATGCACAGTGCTTTTTTGTTTTTCTTGTTATTGTGATTGAATTTTTTGTTGTTGTTTTGGTTTGGTTTTTGGAAAAATCCCTGTGAGGTAAATAAAGCAAGTATCATTTCAGAGATGAGAAAACTGAGGGTCAGCAAGGTTAAGTACTACATATCCAGGGTTACACAAATTAAAAAGTAAGAGGCTATTTTAAATAATTTTGAAGATCTCTTTGTAGCTTTGAATCCTGTGATCCCATTCCAAACTACCATGGGTGAACCAATTAATTTCTCAGGGGCCCCAGGCCACTGTCTCAAAGAAGAGATCTCAAAGATGTTGCTAATTTCTCTGCATCAGTAGGCACATAAGGCGTTCTCTATTCCTGTGAATGTTAGCTCCAGATTAGTAGTGGGGCACATTAAAATCTCTTTGGAGCTTATTCAGTTCCATGTCTCTTAAGGGCAATCAGGAGTGCACTGAATTTGGCTTCAACTGACTTGGGAAAACAGATTATTAAATTTTCAGCGTGAGCTTTGAAAACACAGAAATCATCTATTTCTACAAACCAGGTCTTGATTTATGGTTTTATTGATTTCACAGACTTGAGAAAATATTAATGATTCAGGTTAAACTTTAAAATGCCCAGAAAAACCTATAGTTAAACATTTACCAGTACACTCTTGCACTGCTCTATAAATGTTGCTTATGCTCAGCAGGCATTCAGGAAAAGGTTCAGGGAATGAAATTATCACCAGACAGGAGATCTCATGACTGTAAAATCAAAACAATGTTATTTATTATTATTAAATTATCAATTTAATCAAAATTATAATAATTGACATTTATATAGTGCTTCAAAGATTGCAAAGTGCTTTACATTCATTATCTCATTTGAGCCTCACAATACCCCTGATTACAATTCATACATTCTCTGACAGAAGGTGACCCCTGTACCCTACCTAGAAAACATTGTCCAAAGGTGACCTAAGGCTATGGCACTAGCTATGACCCAATCCCCCACTTAGATCCTGCAGAACTTCAGAGGTACCCACCAAGGTTTAGAATTGTTTCACTTTTGTTTTCATGTGCCCAGTGCCCAACATTGTACCCATGATATATTAGGTGCTTAAGAATTTCTTATTCATTAGTATAAATACTTGTAACCACTAGATGGCACTATTAGGAAAGGTTTGTCTATGTGAGGGGAAACTATAAGTTAGAAATAACTATACCTTCCTTCCATCTCACCTTTGAAATTTCAGTATGCTCTAAAAAGAATGCAGCTCTCAGACCACACCTTCATCCCCCACCCAGAGAACATGACTTTTTCTTGACACACACATCCATTTCACCTTTACTCTGGAGTCCCGAGTTTTATGTAGATGCCTTCTTGTCTAAGCCACTGGAATATGGTTTATCAGTAACCCGTGTTTAAGGTTGCACAGTCTAGAATCAGATGGTTTGTATTTTTCTGCTCTTGAGAAGCCTATAGTGATATTAATGAAAATTAAAACCAGAGGTTCTCTCTCACTCATATCAGTCCCAAAATGGAGAAAACCCTAAGGTTTTAGGCAAAATGTTGTATGGCTCTGTTCTCTTTGAGGCAGCTGGGTGGTTCAGTAGATAAAGAGCTGAGTCTGGAATCAGGACCTAAGTTCATAATCCAGCCTCAGATATGTATTTGCTAAGTAGTTTTGGGCAACAGGACTGCTTAGTTTCCTTATCTGTCTAATAAGGATAAGTATAGCACCTATCTCGCAAGGTTATTGTAAAGATCAAATGAAATAGTTGTAAAATGCTTACTTAGCCTGGTGTCTTGCATGTAGCAGGTGCTATCCATATATATATATATATATATTTACTATATTATACTCACTTTCCCTTCCCTTTTATTTCTGCATGTACCAAGTTAGTTACTGGCTTTCTCCACTGAAATCCTCCTGTGTCCAGGTAATGAAGCTCAAAGCAGTTATGATCAATCATAATTTCATATGAAAACTCAGCAGTTAGAAACAGCTTAAAGAGATAGAGAAATCATGTACAAATGGCTTACATTTGCACGCATATGAAAAGTAGGAAAGGGAATTAACCCCTCCCCTCTCTCTTTCTCTCTCTCTCTCACTTTTCTCTCTGTCTCTGCCTGTCTCTCTTTCTAATCTCTCTTTTCTGTCTATATGTCTCTTTGTGTGTCTCCTTTCTCTCTCTTTTTCTTTTCTTTCTTCCTCAGTCTCTCTGTCTGTCTCTCTGTCTCTCCCCTCTCTCCTCTTCTTTCTCTTCCTCTTTAGAGTTATTTCTATTGAACCACACTACTCCATCTTAGCTGCCCCTGTAAAGTGACATTTCCTCAGGTCAGGAAGTGCTTTCAATCCGCAAGAAGCCACAGGTTTGGGAACGTGATCTACACTGCACAGACAAGGCAATCATAATTTAAACAAATTAAGAGTGACCAGGTTAACAAGGTTTTGGTTAAGCCAAGAGGCTTTGAATTTTACCAGCGACAGTAGGGACAGCAGGGACAGTAGGGACAACCTCACTAAGCATGGCTAACTGTTCTGAGATGCTGGATCATAGGAGCACACATTTCAGAACTTGAAGGCATCTAATATCTAATTTGATCCAGAAGTCCTCAAAGTGTGGTTCTCAGACCCCAGGAGTCTCTAAGACCCTTTCAAGGGATATATAAAGTCAAAATTATTTTCTTCTTCATCATCATCTAAAGTTCTTTGCTTATTAATATATTTCTCCCTTTTCTAATTATATATCTGGGTAAAGCTGGATTTTCTTCATATATTTCAATCAAAACAATGTATCCTAATGGACTGAATACAGAAGCAAACATGAACATCCAGATTCTTTCTCTAAAGTCAGATATTAAAGAGATTTGTAAATGTATGTGGACAACACTGCTATTCTTCTTATTAACATTTTGATTTATAAAATATAATTTGTCAGAAAAAATGTCATTTATAGTTGTACATAATTGTATATTATTGTTGATTTAAAATTAATACTAAATATTTTCAAATTTTATCAGTTTTAATTTTTTAAAACTTAAATAGAAAGAGAAAAAGTCACCATGTGTAGAGCAGAACATAAAAAAGGATTCAAAATATAAAACAATAAATTTCTATTTCAAGAAAGCCTATATAAGAAATACTACACATTGTGTTCAGAATTGTCCATCTTTTCTTTGCTTCCTTGTAGGTTTTCTTTTGTTCTCTGCTGTGTACTTTTTGCTTTATTCTTTCTTTTTCCTCTTCCTCTTCCCTTTCCCCATGAAGGTCACAGTTAGATATGTGTACATATGTTTATTTATATTACATACAGACACATACATATATACATACACACAAATACATAAATAGAAAAACAAATATCTGTTTATACACACACATATGTGTGTATACTGTATATGTACATTCATATTTATCTATGTACTATGCTTGATCTATGCTTGTCTTCTGTTTCTTTGAAGGTAGATAATATCTTCCTTCATAAGTCCAAGTTTTTCCATATTTTTCTAACTCTACCAATTCATAATTTCCTATTCCATAGCAATATTCCAACCTTATGTTGTCTAGTTATTTTAAAAAGTCTAAAACAATATTGATTAATATGGCTGATAGTGTAGTTTCCCTATTTTTCTCAATTAAAACTATGTTGATTTTAACTTTGTCTGAGATCAATGATTACTATCCTTTTTTTTCCTAATAAATTCTATTCTTGACCAATATTATCATGTTTGTTTCCTTTTATTTCCTATCCTTATTGACTACACTACTTCTACCTGCTACCTTGCCTTGCTATTACTTCATCAATTCCCCCCAAGAATTCTTCCTTTAACCTCTCTTCCCACTACTTCCCTTCCTCTTTATCCTATTCCCCTTAATCTACACTTCTTATCCCATTTCGTTTAATCTATATACTTCTATATCCTCTTATTAAATTATTCCCCCTTATTAAATTTAGAAGATTTTTATACACACACACACACACACACACACACACACACACACACATATATATTGTTCCTTCTTTAACCCATTCTCAATGCAAGTAGGATTTCAAAACTACCAGCTTTTCTCTTCCATCTAATTCCTCTGTGTCAGTTCTACTTATCATACATCATTCATTTAAGATAATCATTCTTTTTTCCTCTTCCTAAATAGTTTTGTTTTTTAGAATCTCATCATTCAACCTCTATCCCAATCTTTCTTTCAAACTATCTGATTATTAATGATAATCTTAGACACATGGTTTATATTTCCACATATAAAATTTAATAGTTTGCCCTTATTTAGTCCCTTGAAATTAGTCTTTGATGTTTATCTTATTTCTTTTGGATCTGATATATCACATTTTCTATTAAGTTCAGATCTTTTTGCAACAAATCCTGAAAGTCTGGTAATTCATAGCCTTTTTTCATTTAGGATTATACTTAACTTTTCTGGATACAGTATTTTCAGTCACAGCCTCATTTCTTTTGTTCTTCTATATATAGTGTTGCAAGATCTTTTAATGTAGCCATTGCTTGTGTGATTCTAATTGTATCTCTGTTGTATTTGAATTCTTTTTTTTCCCTTCTTACCTGTACTTTTTTTCCCCCCCTTGAGCTGGAGGCTGTGGAATTTGGCTATGATGTTCCTATAGGTTTTCCTAATAGAATTTTTTTTTTCAGATGGTGATTGGAGAATTTTTTCTCTATTTCTGCTTTCCTCTCTTGTTCTAACACTTCAGGACAATTTGTCTTTACATTACTTCTTATATTATTGTATCAGGATACCTTCTTTTTTGATTGTAGTTTTCAGATAGTCTGATTATTCCTATGTTTTCTCTTTTTGATCCATTCTCCAGATCAGTTATTTTTGTTATGAGATGTCTCACATCCTCTTCTATTTTTTTCATTCTTTATATGTGTGTGTGTGTGTGTGTGTGTGTGTGTGTGTGTGTATAAAATTTGGCCTTATAACTTCATTGGCTTTCACTTGCCCATTTCTAATTTTCAAAAAGTCAGTTTTCCTTCTTAGGATTCTAGATCTCTTTCTAGTTGGTTCACTTTCTTTTCATAATCTTATTTTTCTTGGATTTTTTTTTTTAGTTTTTCCTCAGTCTCTCTCATATGATTTTTAATGTCTTTTTTGAGTACTTCTATGAATTCTTTTTGGGCAGATGATCATTTGACATTACCTCTTTGAGTAATTTTTGTTTCAGTGTCCTTTTCTGAAGATGAACCCCAATTTTCTCTATTGCTGTAACAACTTTCTATGGTTGGGTTCTTTCTTCTTTGCCAGCTCATTTTAAAAAATCATTTATAGAAGGTTGTTATTGTAATCATCTCTAGTCCTGGAGTATGGGAGATGGTGCCTCTGGCCTCAGGTCCTCCTGAAATGTTCCCTTTAGATAGGGAACCTGAAACCAAGAATTTTGCCTTCTTGTGAGTTCCCACAACCAACTGCATCCCTGCCCTGCTTCTGCACTCATGTGGCATGTACTGGGTTCCTTCTGACCCAGGGCTGGGTCTAAGCAGCACAGCTTGTGACCCTATCAGCAGAGGTTCCTTCAATCCCTGCTCAGATGCCCAACTCCCCACATTGTCTGGGAAGTCAAAATTCCTACCTCTCAACCCGAAGAGTTTGCCCTAGGGCTCACTGCTGGTTGCTTCAATAGAGCCTGGAGGTGTTTTCCCTTCACAATTGCCAAGCCTCTGGTCTGGTATCTTTCTTTGGATCTTCTCTGATTGTCCCAGGTGGTTCACTGTTCTACCCCAGCTCATATTTGTTTTTAGTGCTCTACGTTCTCTCTGAGGTGTAATTTTGTCTTGTTTGTGAGAAAAACCTGGAGAGCTTGGGATTTTCTGACCTATTCTGCCATCTTCCCAGAATCCTTCCTCTCAATCTTAATTTCTAAAATAGCAATTACTGATGGCTATAATCCACATAAACTAAAAATCTTCAGGGTCTTAAATGATGATAAGAGTGTGAATCTCTAAATCCAAAAAATTTAAGAACTGCCACTCTTATCCAACCCTCTTGCTTGACATATGGAGAAACTGAGGCTGGTTGAGTGTCTTGGTCAAGGTCACAAGGCAGTATCAGAAGCAAGATTTGAAATGACTCCCTGATTCCAGAACAATAAATAAACTGAGGCTAAGAAACATTGAGTTCTTTGCTCAAGATCATAAGAAGTAGGTGACAGAACTAGAATTTGAATCCATATGTTCAGATTACAAATCCGGTGCTATTTTTTGGAGGGGGAGGCAATTGTGGTTAAATAACTTGTCTACTGTCATGGTGCTAGCAAGTGTCTGATCATCGTGACTCCAGAGCGGGTGCTTTGTTCTCTGTGCCACCTTGCTGCTCCGAATTCAGTACTTTAGACCACTCAGCATTACTACTGCTCTCCAGCACTTTTAAATGTGACTGTTGTAAGAGAATTAAGATTAGAATACCAGGAATTGGCTTTGCTCCTTCTGCTCTTGGGGGAGTTATTGGGAGAGAGAGAGGAGGCTCGATAGGAAAAATCAGACAAACATGATCTAATGGGGAAATTTCTGGATAGTATCATTCCTCAACCCTAGCCTTCCATTTGGGAGATGAGAGAGGAAGTCCTTCTTAAGAATCTTGCCTTTAAACCTAAAAGGGGGAATTTCCTGAATGTTGCAAGCCTTGTGGGTTCCTTAAGTAACTCCAAGTTCAAAAAGTTTGAGATCCAAAGTTCTATCTGAAGAAAGGGGATTTCCTGAGCAATGTGTCTCTTAGAGAAAAATGAGGCCGTACACAGTTGGTTCCTGGGGTTGGTAAGCTTAGTGGCAATGAACCAAACTTAATGCTATAGAGTAGCAAAGGACTGCGTGGACTTTGTCCTTTTTTTTTTATTTTTTATTACAGTGAGTTATTTGAATATCATGGTCAGCTGGAAATGATATTGGCTGCCTAGCAACCCAAGTATTTTCCCTATAAGGTGATCCCAAATCCTAGGATGATATTATGAGTCTGGAAGGGACAATTTAGAACCTCCTAGAAAAGTGGAATTCACCTGAGAGGGAAAGAGTTGTACAGAATGTTTATATGCCACTATGAGTCTTTTGAATTTTTTCCTAGGATCAATAGAATGAATCAAGGATGGTCAAGCACCTAAATAAAAAATAAAAACTAGCAAAAAGCAGGCATCAAGCCAGAAAGGAGGAAGGGTATTGATTGGATAAAACCAGAAATAGAAGACAAGCACACACCCAGTGAAAGAACTCTGGGAAATGAGTGTGAACCACTACATAGCATTTCCAATCCCTGTGCTTTTGTCTACCTGCATTTTTGATTTCCTTCACAGGTTAATTGTACATTATTTCAAAGTCCAATGCTTCTTGTGCAGCAAAATAACTGTATGGACATCCATACATATATTGTATTTAACTTATACTTTAATATTTAACATGTATTGGTCTACCTGTCATCTGGGAGAGTGGAGGAGGGGAAGGAGGGGAAAAATTGGAACAAAAGGTTTTGCAATTGTCAATGCTGAAAAATTACCCATGCATATATCTTGCAAATAAAAAGCTATAATAATAAAAAAAGAAGACAAGCACAAACAAAATGTCTGAAAATAGGATGAGCAGACATTCATAATTCAAAGAGGTCACTGGTCAAAGGAAATTTAATAACTTAAAAAACTTAAACTTTTAAATAAGTAAAATATTAAATAACTTAAAAATAAACTTTGAATGTGACATCAGTGCTAGAGCCTCCCATCCCTTTGGTTCTTAAAGGAGACTCTAATATCTTGGGCACTGGGGATAGGATGAAGTGATTTTTATTAAGTTTGGAGTGCGCAATAGACTAAAGAAAGAATTCAGCCCAGCATAAGATCCTAGGTAGAAGATGGGGACAGAGGAAGCAACCCATTAAGCTGAAGTCAGGCTCTATGTCCAGAGGAAACATCTCTGGTCTAGGTGGTGGCTGGTGGCAGCAGTGGTAGCATGGCTGGCAAAGAACCAGAGGCTGAGGGCAGTTACTATTAGTGTCAGGAGACACTCACTTAGAGAAGGAGATGTAGCTAGTGATTTATGGGCAGGTCTATGCCATCCTCTGCTTCCTAGACTAATACCTAGGATGATGGAGAAGATATTTTGATAGAGCAAGCTGGTTGGAAGGCAACAGAAAGTCTTGAAGATGTAGAACATCTTGCCAATGAGAAGGAAATACCCAAACAGTTCTACATTGGGGAAATCCAATTGAGTGACCATAAAAATGAAGGATCTTGAGAATTCAAGTTCAGAGTTCAAAAGCTTCTGGTCAAATTGTATTATCCCTATCAAGATATGCTGTCTTTTTAGCTAAAACATCAGAGAGAGAAAATGTGCTGGACTGCTCTAGTAGGATTATTGGATTCCCCCTTCTTTGAATCCTGACAATTTTATCTCTCCCCTCCTCCCCCTGCTGAATCAGAATGGACTTGTCAACCATCCATCTCTGAATTGGGACAACGTGCCTCCTCGTAGAGCTTCATTGCCTTACTTACCCCCAGAAGCATCAAGCATTCCATGATCATCTTCCTGAAGTTTTTATAAATAATTCTTCATTTCACAATTTTCTTGTCAATCAGTTCAGGAAAGTGGAGAAGTCATTTGAATGTGTATGTGTATAACTATTCTGTGCTTCTCTCTTTCAACTCTATGGCTCCCAAGTGCTTGTAACTATTGCTGTTGGAATGTATTAGAATAAAAGAGACATGGTTTAAAAAAAAAAAGGAAGGAGGGAAAAAGAAAGATAGAAAGAAAGGAAGGAAGGAAGAAGATGGAGAAATGGATAGATCTTGGACCAAAAAATGGTATGGGGAAATTTTGCTCAGGAGAGGAAAATGAGAACATTTCCATATCTATGATAGTCCATGACCAACAGGTAGAATTCAGTTCAATTCATTCACTACCTACTATGTGTCAGGCACAATGCTCAATAAAATTGGGCTGGGGATACAAAAGAAGCAAAAGACAGTTTCTGCCTTCAAGAAGTTTATCATCCAATGGGGGACACAATATGAAAATAAATTTATACAGAGCAATTACATACAGGATAGATAGGAAATAATTAGCACTAGGAATGTACTGGAATTAAGATTTGGAAAAGACTTCCTGTAGAAGGTTGGATTTCAATTGGGACTTTATTTGAGACTTAAAAGAAGCCCAAAAGTCAACAGTTGGAGCAGAGATGGAAGAGCATTCCAGGTCTGAGAGTAGCCAGAACTAAGATATGGAATGTCTTGTTTGTGGAACAGCCAGGTGGTCAGCATCATTGGATAGAAGAGTACATGTTGGGGAATAAGGTGTAATAGGAGTAGAAAGGCAGGAGGAGGCTAGGTTATGAAGGGTTTTTAATGTCAAACAAATCATTATGTATTTGGTCCTGTAGAAAATAGAGAACCACTGGAATTTCTTGATATAATCAGGTGATATAATCAGGAAAATTACTTTAGTAGCAGAATGATGGCTGGATTGATGTGGGGAGAAACTTGAGGCAGGTAGACCCATCAGCAGCTATTACAATAGTCCAGGGTGAAATGATGAAAGCCTGGACTAGGGTGGTAGCCATGTCAGAGGAAAGAAGGGGACATGTTTGAGAGATGTTGCAGATGTGAAATCAACTGGCCATGGTACAGATTATATATAACAGAAAATAACATTGTGAGGAATTCAGGATAACTGAATTTTGTGAGCCTGAGGGACTGAGATGATGGTATTATCCTGAACAATAATAGGAAAGATTTTTTTTTTTGGGGGGTAGGGTTAGTGGAAAAAATCATGAGTTTTGATTTTTACATACTGAATTTAAAATGTCTACTAGACATCTACTTTGTGATATCAGAAAGACTATTGGACAATAAGATGATCGAGAACACTTCCAGTAATCTTGTGATGAAAAGAGTCATTTACACCCAGACAGAGGACTGTGGGAACTGAATCAGGATCACAACATAGCATTCTTACTCTTTTTGTTGTTGTTTGCTTGCATTTTATTTTCTTTCTCATTTTATTTCCTTTTTGGTCTGATTTTTCTTGAACAAAATAATTGCATACACACACACACACACACACACACACACATGAAAGACAGTTGGAGAAATAAGATTGAAAATCAGCAGAGAAATTGGGGCAGAAAAGGTTGATTTGAGAATCATCAACATAAAGATGGCAATTCAACCCTTGGGAGATGGTGAGATTATCAAGTAAGGTAAAGGAAGAAAGAAAAAGACCTAGATTAGAACTCTGAGGGACATCTTTGATTAGAGAGCATGCTCTGGAGTAGGAAAGTAAATGGTCAGGCAGGTAGGAGAACCAGGAGGGAGTGGTGTCCCAAAAATCTAAAGAGAAAAGAGTAACAAGGAAGGAAAAGTGATCAACAGTATCAATAGCTGCAAAGAAATCAAGTAGAATGATTGAGAAAAGTATTTGGTAACTGAGAGATCATTTGTAATTTTGGAGAGGGTGGTTTTGGTGGAATGAAAAGGCTGGAAGACAGATTGTAAAGACCTATTGTCCAATCTTTTTAAGGAATTACTAAGGACAGAAAAGAAATAAAGGTAATAGTAAGAATGAAAGGACCAAGGCAGGGGTAGAGTTTTGGTAAAAGGGAAATGTAACAATGTTTGTAGGCATTAAGAAGTGAATCAGTAGAAAGGGAGAGATTGAAAATAATCGAGTAGGTGGGGAGGAGATGGCAGAACCAAGATAGCAGAGTAGAAGTAACAAATCAATTGAACAGTCCCAACATTGCCCTATGGAAAACTTTAAAATAATACCTCAAATAGAATTCTGGAGTGGTCGAGGCAACAGAAAATCAAGATGAAATCTATTCCCAACCTCAGACTACTTAGGAGATTGGCAGGAATAGTCTGTAATACTAGTGTGAAAGTCAGTTCAGAATGCATGTGCCAGCAATTTAAGCGACAGATCTTGGAAGCAGCTGTGATAGTGATGGCAGCAACTTCAGGAGCTCTAAATGCAGAAACAATCATGGAGTTGTATAAATGTACATTATAGGGGACTCGTTGCTGACACTGAGTGCAAGATCCTGTTTTATTGTCCAAATTAACTTCTAGGTCACATTTTCAGGGTGAAAAAGAACACTAAGGTTTGCAATGTGGCAGAAAACTAAGGTTTCTTCATGAATAAAAACTAGAAAGGCCGGAGAACAATAATACCTGTCCTTGGAGCATACCATCTTGGAAGCACCAAAAACTTACAGTCTACCATAACTATCTCTGAAAATAGTAGCACAAAAAGGGTGAAGCTTGGGACAGTGCCCCCTCTACCCCAAGAATCAAGGCAAACTTTGATATAAAGTAGGAAGTCAAGAAGTAATCTGGAAAATGAGCAAACAACATTCACAAAAAAGGAAGCTGACAATTAAAAAAAACTATTATGGAAGTTCAAGATAAAATCAGAAGACATTGATCAAAACAGATATAAGCAAGCCTCAAATTATACAAAAAAAAAGTTAATTGGACACAAGTTCAACAAGAGTTTCCAGAAGAGTTCAAAAAGATTTTAAAAATCAAATAAGTGAGAGGAAAGAAAGTGAACCATTTGGCAAAAGAGGCACAAAAAATACTAATGAAAATAACGTCTTGAAAACCAGAATTGGCTAAATAGTAAAAGAAGCACAAAAATTCATGGTAGCAAAGACCTTAAAAAATAGAATTGGTGTGGTAATCATCAAAGCAATCTGGTACCGGATAGATGGTTGATTAGGGAAATAGATTGGGTACACAATATATAGTAATAAATCACTCTAGTAACCTAATGTTTGAAAAACCCAAAGATCCCAGTTTTGAGGATAAAAACTCATTATTTCACAAAACTTGCTGGCAAAATTGGAAAGCAATTTGGCAGAAATTAGTTATTGACTAGGAAGGGGGCAACTAGGTGATGCTGTGGATAGATTGCTGGGACTTGGAGTCAGGAAGACCAGAATTCAAATCTGATTTTCAGAGTATATTAGTTATGTGATACATGGCAAGTTATTTAACTCTGTTTGCCTCTGCTTTTTCAATTGTAATTGAGTCAGAGAAGGAAATAGCAAATCACTCCATTATCTTTGCCAAGAAAATTCCAAATGGGGTCATAAACAACAAGAGGTATAGGTGAACATCTTACATTGTATATCAAGATAACATCAAAATAGGAATTTTGATCACGAAGGGTGATATCATAAATAAATTAAGAGAGTATGAAATAGTTTATTTGTCAAATCTATGGATAAAAAAAGAATTTATGACCAAATAAGAAATAGTGTATTATGGCATATGAAATAAATATTTTGGGGACAGCTAGGTGACAAGTAGATAGAACACCAGTCCTGAAGTCAGGAGAACCTGAGTTCAAATCTGGCCTTAGACATTTAACACTTCCTAGCTGTGTGACCCTGGGCAAGTCACTTAACCTCAATTGCCTCACCCAAAAAAAAAAAGAAAGAAAGAAAGAACAAGAAATAGATAATTTTGATTACATTAAATTTAAAACAACAACAAAACCCATGTAAGCAAGATTAGAAGGAAAGCAGAAAACTGAAGGAAAAATTTATAGCAAATTTCTCTGATAAAGGCCTCATTTTTCAAATATGTAAAATCTTTAATTAAATTTGTAAAAAAAAATTTAAGTCATTCCCCAATTAATAAATGGTCAAAGAATAGAAAGAGGCAGTTTTTAGAAGAAATCGGAGCTATCTAGTTCTGTGAAAAAAATGCTCTAAATCAATATTGATCAGAGGAATGCAAATTAAAACAACTCTGAAGTACCCCTTCACACTTACCAGATTATCTAACATGACAAAAGAAGAAAATAACAGATATTGAAGGGGGCAGAAAAATTAGGACACTAATGATAGTTGGTAGAATTGTGACCATATCCAACCACTCTGGAGAGCAATTTGGAACTATGTCTAAAAAGCTATAAAAGTGTCTATACTCTTTGACCCGGCAATGCTGCCCAAAGAGGTCAAAGGAAAAGTATCTTTATGTGGTGGACTGGAAATTTAGGGGATGCCAATCAGTTGGGGAAAGACTGAACAAATTGTAGTACATCATTGTAATTGAATATTATTGACAAGCAAGATAGTTTCAGAAAAACTTGGAAAGATATAAATTCATGCAAAGTAAAGTAAGAAAAACTAAATCTTTATACAGCAATATTGCATGATGATCACAGTATTGTATGATGGTTAACTTGGAATGACTTGGCTTTTCTGATCAATAGAATGATCCAAGACAATTCCAAAGAACTTATGATGAAAAAGAAGAAAAGTGGTCAGGAGCACAGACTAACAATGGAAACAGATGTTGGGAAAGGTAACTCCTGAGGAGAAAGCTCCATTTGGATGAGAAAAAACTTCATTATATTCTCTGTCCAAGAATTCTTCTCTTTTCTCTTTCTGATCATTCTGGCATTTACATTCATATTAATAATCATCATGTTAATTGTTATTATCATATCATTCTCATAATTGTTATCATCAACATAATCAGCACTGGCATTTATATAGCACCTTGAATGAATGAATAAAAATGCTGATTAAATACTTACTGTGTGTCAAATCATGTGCTGGTGCTATTATTGTCATAACGAAAATGAATCCATATGGTATTAATTTGGAAGTTCTTTCTAATGATATAAAATGCAACACATCCATGGATAGCCATTCTCTTGTCTATGGCTTCCCATAAGTTCAACATGGGCTCTACCTATATGCTAGATGTTTTCTGCATTTTCTTCTGACATTGAGAAGGGATCATTGCCTTCCCCATGTAATCAATTCTGTTTTTTTCTATCCTATAGCTCTTAAATGATGCTTTTTTTTCTCCTATTCTAATAAGTCCTTCGTTTTTATATGTTTTTATATGCTTATGTTATATGTAAAAGCATAAGACATGTGTTTATATTTATATATGTGTATATATATGTTATATATCATTTTATATGTTTATAACATAGTTATAAACTACATACCTTTCTATTGCCCTCTGTCTGATATTTATGTAATTCTTTGGTAATCTTCATGTTTAATATTTTGTTACCCATATAGCAATAGTGTTAGTATTTTGGAATAAAAAAAATTTGCCCCTGCCCTCAAGGAACTTATACTCTAATGGAAGGATACATCATATATGGCCAGGGTGGGGAGTTTTAGTTTTAGAAGTCACAAGAATGGTGTGTAGAGCTAAAAGGGAGTTGACTGACATACTCTTTCTAGTAGCAAAGGCAGTACTGCTTTGATTACGATTCCATTACTGGTAAATGAGTTAATTATGAAGGAGATCAGGTTGGATGTCAGAGGAGATGGCAAGAAGACACAAGGGTGGAATCTGAAGCATAATAGGGACTGGCCTACAGAATTCCCTTCCACATACATTGTAATCCATTGACAATGGCCTTCTGGCTTCTTCTTGAACCTTCACCTTATCTCCAATTTTCAGGCTTTGGCCCTGACTGGCCCTCGTGTCTGGAAGGCTTTTTCTCTTTACCTTTGCCTCTGGCTTCCTTCATGCCTCTACTCAAATCCTACCTTCTTCAGAAGGCTTTGTACAGTCCCCTTTCCCTTTCCTCCATGTTCCTTCCTTCTTCTGTGTTAATCTTCCATTAAACTGTAAATATCCCACATGTATATGGTTGCTTTCATGTTGTCTGCCCCATTAGAAACAGGAGCTCTTTAAGGGAATTGACCTTAATTTAATTTTCTTTATATCCCAAACACGTGGCATAGCACCTAATATATAGTAAGTGCTTAATTAAGTCTGGTTAACTGACTCACTGATAATGAGCCATGTCTAATCAGGATATCAGGGGAGTTCCAGGGGAAAAAAAGAGTGCATTGGACAGTAGCATGAGTTATTTTTTTTAATTAAATTTGTTAAATGTATTTAAAACTTAAATAGAAAATAGGAAAAAAAACATTTCCATGCATACAGCAAAACATGAGAAAATTCCAGATATGAAACAATAAATTTCCATTTTAATATAGCTTATATAATAAATAATACACATTGTGATCAGAGCTATCCATCTTTTCTTTGCTTCCTTTTAGGTTTTCTTTTGTTTCTCTTGTGTATTTTTTACTTTATTTTTTTTCTCCTTTCCTCCCCACCATCTCCCCCAAGAAGGCTACAACTAAACATGGATATATTTGTATGTACATATAAATACAAATATATACATACATATAGAAGTACATAGATATCTATAATCATATATATATATATATATATATGTATATACATGCACATTGATATATATCTATATAGGCTCATACTATCCTTGTTAGTTCTCTGGTTCTCAAAACCATAACATCATCCTTCTTAAGTTCAAATCTTGCCATATTTTTCTAAATCCACCAACTCATCATTTCTTACACTACAGTAATATTTCAACTTTATACTGTCTAGTTACTTTAAATAGTCTAAGATAACATTATTATGGCTGACATATAGTATAGTTTCCCTATTTTTCTTTTTGGTTAAATCTGTTGTAGTTTTAATTTTATCTGAGATCATTGATTAATATCCTTGCTTTTTTTTTCTAATTCTACTTTATTTCCTATCCCTGCTGATTCCTGTGCTTTACTTCTACCTGCTATTTTGCCTTGCTATTACTTAACCTATCCCTTCAAGATTCTTCCTCACTCTCTCTCCCTAACCTTTTCTTCCCTCTTTATCCCATTCCCATTAATCTACACACCTTATTTCATTCTTGTTAATCTACACAACCTTCTATAACCCACCTTATCCTATTCATCACCCTCTTATTTCTTTATAAATTTAGAGGACTTGCATAGTCTTATAGAAATATATATTCATTGTTCTCTCTTTAACCTATTCTCCATGACAACAGGGCTCCAGAACTATCAACCCTCTTCCCCCATCTAATTCTTCTGTGTCAGTTCTTCTTCTCACACTCCATTCATATAAAAATATTCTTTTCACCTTTTCCTTACATGTTTTGTTTTTGTAGAATCACATCTTACTCAGCTCTATCCCAATCTCATTTATTATTATTATTAATAACATAATTTATTAGTGAAAATCTTAAACATATGTTTTACATTTCCACATATAAAACATCAACAGTGTGTCATTATTGAGTCCCTTGTAATTAGTCTTGGATGTTTACTTCGGATCTTATATGTAAATTTTTCTTTTAAGTTCAGGGTTTTTTTAACAACAAAATCATGAAAGACTGGCAATTCATTGAATATTCTTTTTTGTTGTTGTTCAGGATTATGTTTAACTTTTCTGGGTATGATATTTTCAGTTGCAACCCCAATTCTTTTTTTCTTCCATATATACTGTTACAAAACCTATAGTCTTTTAATGTAAGCACTGCTAGGTCTTGTATGATTATAATTGTCCTGTGTTTGGATTGTTTTTTTTTCTTTTTGCTCATAATATTTTTCTCTTTGACCTGGAGGTTGTAGTTTGCTAGAATTTTCTTGTAGGTTTTCCTCATTGGCTCTTTTTTAGTGATCTGTGAAGCTTTTTTCTACTTCTGTTCCCCACTCCTGTTCTAACACTTCAGAACAATTTTCTTTAATTTTTTTGTATTATTATATCAAGAATCTTTTTTGATTGTAGCTTTCAAGTTAACTGATACCCTTATGTTTTTTCTTCTTGATCTGCTCTCCAGATTATTTGTTTTTCTAATGGGATGTCTCACATCCCCTTCATTTTTTCATTCTTTTTATCTTGTTTTATTATTTCTTGATCTCTTATAACTTTACTGGCTTCTCTTTGCCCGATTCCAATTTTCAAGGAGTCATTTTCTTCCTTAAAATTAGAGATCTATTTTTCTAATTAGTTGACTTTCTTTTCATAAACTTCTTGATGTTTTTGAATTGTTCTTTTTAAATTTAGTTTTCCTTCAATCTCTTTCATTTTATTTTTAAAGTCTTTTTTGAATTCTTCTATGAATTCTTTTCAGACAGGTGACCATTTGATATTAATTACCCTTTGGGTTTTTTTTTTTACTTCAGTATCCTTCTCTAAAGATGAACTCTGGTCTTTTCTATTCCCATAATAACTTTCTGTGGTTGGGTTCTTTCTTCTTTACCTGCTCTATTTTTTATTTATAGCAGATTGGGTATGGGGGATGGTGCCTCTGGTTTAAGGTCCTCCTTCAATTCTCCCTGCTGGCCTGGAATTCAAAACCAAAAATTCCACATTGCCCCACCATGGCAATAGTTATAGGACTTCCAAGAGCTTAGCTAGAAAAAGTGAGATCAGAAAACAGGAATCCAGTGGAAAGTTCTGCGTCTGCTGGTTCTCTCTCTGCCAGGGCTGTATTTCAGCAGGACAGCTGAGTATGGTGTCCTTATCAGCAAGAATTCCCTCAATCTTCTTCAACTCAGGAGTCCTCATCCTGTCTTGGAGATGAAAATTCCTGTGACTGGGGCCAAGGTTACTTCCCAACCCAGTTAGCCCCAGGACTCACTGCTTGTTGTTTTGGTGGAACTAGCCTGGAATTGTTTTCACTTCACATGGATCAAATCTCCATCTAGTTATCTTGTGGTATTTTTCTTCAGATTTCTCTAATTATCTCAGAAGGATCACTTGCTCTGCCCCAATTTTTGTTTATTTTAATTGATCTACATTCACCCTGAGGTGATATTTTGTCTTGTTTGTGAGGGAAATCTGGAGAACTTCAAATTTTGTGACATACACTGTCATCTTCCCAGAATTCTCTTCCAAGTCATTTTTATATAAGCCCCTCCCGAAAAACTTCAAGTTCAATAAAAGAAGAGTCATTTTATAAAGCTTTAATGTTTTCAAAGAACTATCCATTTAGTCTCATAAAAATCCTATGAGATAAGAAATGTGTTTATTATTATCCCCATTTTATAACTGAGGAAACAGTCAGGTTAACTGTTGGTCATCAAGAAAGGATCAGAGGCAGGATTTTACTCTAGGTCTTCTTTACTCCCAGCCCAACATTTTATATATGACTACTCCAAACAAGGACTGAAGGACCAAAGTTTTGGATTTCCAAGCATGTCAATTTATTAAGCAATTCATGTGGCTTGCATAACAAACTGGGAACAGCTGATCTCAGTTTTGGCACTAGACCCAAAACACAAGGAGAGACAGACTTTATACATGAAAACTATTAATTAAATAGGATCAATTAATTAAAAGAAAACTATTAATCAGGATACAAAAATCGATGATCTGATTTCTAATTGGAAGAAACATTAAGAGCTTTCCAAATTAGCAGGGAGAGTGAACAGGTGCAATTCCCTGAAATCAGAAAAGGAAGTGTCCTACTTCCTTCAAGTGTGTATTCAATCAAAGGAACATTAACATAATAACTGATTTACCAGTAGAGGGACAGTTTCAAATAAGACCTACAGATTGCATAATTGTTTAATTATGAAAAAAACAACAATAACCTTTACATCAATCTTTGGATCTGACTGGGTTTTTTGGTCAGTATTACCTAGATCCTTAGTTAAGAGTCTTCAAGCAGCAGATAGAAGTGGTCCAGCTTCCCAGCCATGCAGAGGTAGGTCTAAACAATGCAGCAAAGCTTTCCCACAATTAAATGAAGTTTTCTCACAAAACAGATATTGGACAAGCCCCATAATTGAATAGAAAGGGAACCAAGTTAGCTCTAGAATTGAATCACAAGATGGAATCACTGGGGTTCACTTCACTATGACCACCATTTGCTGTTATGAATCCCCTCACAGCCTAGCTCCTCTCTTCTATAGATGTTGGGAATTTAGTCTTCTGGAAGCATCATCTAGATTCATCTTCTTTCTTACCTATGTGGTCTTCTGTCTATTTTCAGGGCTAATTCTGTCCTTCTTTGAGGTTGGCCGCTCTACTCATGGTCTTAGAGACATCTATGCTTTGTGCTCTCCAGGAAGACCCAAAGTCTGAACAAATCATCTTGTTCTCAAGGTTTAACATACACAGCTGTCACTACGGGCTTACATCCCTCCTATATTGATTTTTTTCTTTCAAAAACAATTTGTGCCAAAGTCCTTTCCACTGGATTCTTGTTTTCTGATCTCACTTCCACAAGCTAGCCTCGGTAATCCTATAACCACAGACACTCCCTAGGTCCGATCAATGATTTTTCTTTGGCCCTTCCTTTTATTCCACAATCCCTATCTGAATCCGGTATTGCTTCATTACTCAAATCTTCCAGAAAGGAGTGTCTTCTTTGTTGATTCCAGGTTACTCAAAATATAAACAATACACTGAACATGCCAATATATCTGCATATTCCTCTCCCCTATAACTCAAGGCATACCATAAAATGGTGACTGTTAAGGGTCAAGTATTCTTCTATGGTATCAGGATGCCTGTTCCTAACCAGATAATCTCTTAGTATCTCTCCAGTTGTAAAATCCAGTTCTAGGGTTACTGATAAAGATGAGCTAGAAGGTAAGAACTTAATGAGAAAAGATATAATAGAGTAAGGAACAAAGGAAATGGGATAGTTTTAAGATTGATGAAGCTGGGAATGAGGACAATAATACTTAACATGCATAAGCTAATTTGAATATATTATCTTATTTTATATGACTAGAGTGATAGTAAGTGTCAAGGGTAATATTCAAATCCAGATCCCTAACAATACTAAGCTTTTATCATTATTCCACTAGTACTGGAGACAGTACAGAATTGGACCAAATAAGGAGCTAACTATAGCAAATAAGTGGGAAAGAAGCTGGAGAAAAGGTTGAGCATAGCACCAGTTTTGAAATTAATGTGGAAATAGGGCAGAATCCATAATCAAACATAAAGTTGAAGTTTGTGAGAGAGGATGTTAAAAGAAACTGATTTCTCTGAAGTGAATAGAATGTTAGCTTTGGAATGAGGGAGACCTAAGTTCAAATCCAAGCTCTGACATTTGCTAGTTATGTGACCATAGGTAAGTTGTTTAAATTCTTTAAACTTTATTTTACTCAATGATAAAATGGAAATAATAATAATATACTTAGTGCCTATTATCTTACACAATTATTATAAGGAAGGAAAGAAAGAAAGGAACATTTATTAAGATCTTGCTATGTTCTTCTGATACCGCTAAAGAGGAAGAATCCATCCTTCTCCAGACAGCCCATTCCACTTTTGGATAGCTCAAATTGTTAGGTTGCCTGACATCAAGACAAAATTTTTTTCTTTGTACTTTCTATGCATTTGTGTTGATTCTTCCCTCTGAGGTCAAACAAAACAAGTGTAATGCTTCTTCCACAAATCAAATATTTTATCACAGTCATCATGCTTTCCTTGAATCTTCCATTATTAAGGCTAACCATGACCATTTATTTCAACCAATGTCCATATGGCATGAACTCAACATCCTCCACCATCCTGAGTGTGCTCCTCTGACCCTCCCTTCTAACTTATCATTGTCCTTCTTAATCCATGGCACCCAGAACTGAATATAACACTTAAAATAAAGTTTGATGAGAAGCATTGACTTTCTTGTCTTGAATCTCTTAAAGCAGCTCAACTTTTCTTTTTTTTTTTAAATAACTTTTTATTGTCAGGGTAATTTTTTACAGCATTATCCCTTGCACTCACTTCTGTTCTGATTTTTCCAATCCCTCCCTCCATCCCCTCCCCAAGATGGCAAGCAGTCCTTTACATGTTGAATAGATTACAGTATATCCTAGATACAATATATGTGTGCAGAACCGAACAGTTCTCTTGTTACACAGGGAGAATTGAATTCAGAAGGTATAAATAATCCAGGAAGAAAAACAAAAATGGAAGCAGTTTATACTCATTTCCCAGTGTTCTTTCTTTGGGTGTAGCTGCTTCTGTCCATCCTTGATCAATTGAAACCGAATTAGCTCTCTTTATCGAAGAGATCCACTTCCATCAGAATACATCCTCAAACAGTATCGTTGTTGAGGTATATAATGATCTCCTGGTTCTGCTCATTTCAATCAGCATCAGTTCATGTAAGTCTCACCAGTCCTCTCTGTATTCATCCTGCTGGTCATTCCTTACAGAACAATAATATTCCATAACATTCATATGTACTGACCGCGTGTTTAAAGTCAGCCGGAGTCAGGAATTCAGGTTAAGGGGAAAATCTTCAATATTTATTGAAGCGAAGAGGTGAATAAAGATTGCTATAGCAAATATAGGCAAGAAAGATTGCGATAGCAAATATAGGCAGTTGCGACAGGAAGCCAGCTAAGAGAGAGCGACGCGAGCCGAGGCAACCATGGAGGCAACTGTGTCGGCAACTGTGGCAATGGCCGTCCCAAAGGTCTCTCCTCCCCTTCCTTCTCCACTCCCCTGCCTCCACCCACCAAAATCGTCATTTCCTATACAACACATCAGGACTTGCACAAAGAGTGGGTGGGGGCCATTCTCTCTCCAAGCTTATCTATTAATAGAGTATGGTCCAATTACTATTTAGCCTCATGTGCTTGGGACCTCAGTGCATCAACTCAAGCCTCAGCCCATTACATCTCCCGCTTTCTTTTGTTTTAGAACACAGGTGATCATGCCATCCCTGACTCTTCAGGGAGGTCAGAGCCCCCAAGGGGAGGTGATCACACCCTCCCTGATTTCTCAGGAAAGGAGGTGAAAGCACCGAAAAGGAAGTGATCACGACCCCCCTGACTTCTCAGGAAGGGAGGTGAAAGCACTAAAAAGGAGATAATCACGCCCTCCCTGACATCTCAGGAAGGGAGATGAAAAGCACCAAAGGGAAGTGGGGGTTGCTAGCAGGTTTCTGGGCTCAAGGGTCTTATTATGCACAAACCCATCAGCATGGGAACACATAGCACATAGCAACAACGCAGAGACTATTAGTGATGACTCTCCCCACAGTCAGTGCAGGCTTGATGTGGTGTAACAAACATGAATTATGCACCCAAGTAACGGTATAACAAACAATATAAATCAACAGTATGATGTAAAAGATTGCCAGAAGTCCTAGAAGGAGAGTATGTAAACAGCAGTCACACATACACCTCTTCAGCAGCCAAGAGATAGTCCAAAACCAGTCTATTGTCCATTGCTTCACATATCAGGGAATCCAATGATCCCCCCAAGTTTTTGAAGTCCAGCAAAAGTCTTTTTATGTCTTAGGGAATCCAATGATTCCAGCAGATTTTGAAGTCCTGTAACAGTCTTATCATTTCTCAGAAAATCCAATGATTCCTGAGGGCTTTAAAGTCCTACAACAATCTTATGTCTCAGAGAATCCAATGATTTCTGAGGGTTTTGAAGTCCAATGATTTTCTATGTCCATGAGTCAAACGCCATAACTGCCACACTCTTTCAATGGTGAGCACAATCAGCAACAGAACCACCCGATGTTTCTTGGGTCTTCTCCTTCGTTTCAAGGGTCTGCTCCGTCTCTCTGCGGTGGACAAGGCGAATACGGCTCGTTGGTACCCATCTGATTCCTTCTCCACCTGTAGAGATACAAGCAAACCCTCTCCCCCAAGCAGTTAGCCTATCTGGTCCCTTCCATTCACCACTTTCTGGGTCTCTCCACATCACCTGGCGATTATCTAAAGATAGTGGAGCCGCTCGCACTGGACATTGCCCTTCCGGTGGGTTATAAAACCTGTCTGCCGGAGCCAGTGCATCTTCGTCAAAAATCAAGAAGTTAATAGTATAAAGAGCTAGATTTAGTAGTTCTCTAGGGTTACCTGTGGCTCCCCCTTTCTTTTGTTTTTGGAGGAGCGTCTTAATGTCTCTGTTTCTCCTCTCTACTATTGCCTGTCCTTGAGGATTAAAAGGTATGCCAGTGGTGTGTAAAATCTTATACTGTGCACAAAAGTGTGCAAAATGTTTGGAGGTGTATGCAGGACCATTGTCTGTTTTTATTGCTTGTGGCACACCCATAATGGCAAATGCTTGCATGAGAAATTCAGTGACCACTCGGGCTGTCTCTTTTGCTGCTGGTATGGCAAAAGTGAATCCTGAAAAGGTGTCTACCACAACATGGATAAAAGACAGACGACCGAAAGATTTATAATGGGTCACATCCATTTGCCAGATTTCATTGGGTCTCAAACCACGAGGGTTCTTCCCTGGAGGCAGTGTAGGAGCATGGAAAGGAAGGCAAGCCGTACAGCTTTTTACTATGCTCCTAGCTTCCTCTTTTGTAATCCCAAATTGTAAACGCAAAGCTCGAGCAGCCTGATGGTACTTAGAATGGGATTCCTGGGCCTCCTGAAATAAAGGTGTACTGGCCAACATAGTTAAAAGGCTATCTGCCTTTGAGTTCCCATCAAAAATAGGGCCTGGGAGTCCACTATGTGAGTGGACATGCAAGATATAAATCTTACCTGGATGTTTTCTCACTTGCTCCTGAAGTTCCTTAAAGAGCTGATATATATTAGAAGCTGCAAATTTTATTTGGGCTGTGGCAATTCTTTGTACCACACCTACTGAATAGGCTGAATCAGATATTATATTTATGTCTCCTGGGTAATAAGTGAGAGCTAACATGATTGCATACAATTCGTTCTGCTGAGTGGACTGAAAAGGAGTTCTGACTACTCTCTTTATGGTTAAATCATGAGAGTATACAGCACAAATATTGTGTTTGGATGCATCTGTAAAGATAGTTGGTCCTTTAAGAGGAACTTTAGAAACTTTTTCTTCAAGAATCCATCGCCAATTATGTAAAAGTCTGGTTATCTTTAATGGAGACCCATGTATAAAATTAGGAGCCATGGCTAATAAAATTTGCCACTCTGGGATGGTCTCACAACACACATTAATTTGTGTATTGGTATAAAAGGTGTATATCTTATCAGGTCTTGCCCCAGATAATTGTACTGCTCGCTTAATGGCCTTTAACAAAATTCTAGCCACAAGCACTGGGTAAGGAGTAAGGCTTTGTTCTGGTTGTGCCGGGAGGTTCACCCACTCTATCACACTGTCTCCTTGATGAAGGACTGCTGTGGGTGCCTCTTGTGTGGCAAAAACTGTTATTTCCAAAGGTTTTTGAGTGACTCTCTCAACCACATTGGATAAAGCCAGTTCAACTTCTCTCAAAGCCTCTTGAGCTTCCTTTGTAAGCTGGCGTGGTGAATTTAAAGCACTGTCTCCCCTTAAAATATCATATAATGGTTGTAACTGATAGGTAGTCAAGCCTAACACTGGTCGCATCCATTGGATATCTCCTATCAATTTCTGAAAATCATTTAAGGTGTTTAGCTTCTCTGTTCTTAAGGACAGTTTTTGTACTGTAAGCACCTTAGGGTATACTTCATATCCTAAATATTGAAAAGGAGCATGTCTTTGAATTTTCTCTTCAGCTATGTATAATTTGTAGTATCTTAGTGTTTCTATGGTCTTTTGCAGACATGCTTCTAGCATTTGTTCCTCAGGTGCACATCCCAATATATCATCCATATAATGTAATAGCATAACTTTTGGAAATGCTTTTCTTATTGGAGCAAGAGCAGCAGCAACATACATTTGACACATAGTGGGGCTGTTTTTCATTCCCTGTGGCAAAACTGTCCATTCATATCTTTTATAAGGCTCAGCTAAGTTAACGCTGGGCACTGAAAAGGCAAATCTTTTCATATCCTCCTTATCCAGAGGGATAGAATAGAAACAATCCTTAATATCGATGACCCAAAGAGGCCACTCTCTAGGCAATTGAGTAGGAGATGGAAGTCCAGGCTGAAGAGTTCCCATAGTTTCCATCTGTTCATTTACTTTTCTTAAATCAGTGAGCATCCTCCATTTTCCTGATTTCTTTTTTACAACGAACACTGGGGAATTCCAAGGACTTAGAGAAGGTTGTAAATGTCCTTGTTCAAGCTGTTCCTGTACTATATCTAATAAGGCCTGAATTTTATCGCTACCCAAGGGCCACTGTTCTATCCACACTGGTGTATCAGTTTTCCATTGGATAGGAACAGGTGAAAGTGTTGGCAGGCCTTCAACAGCAGCCCTGCTTAAAAAACCGAAGTACTCATTTTTAACCCTAATTGTTGTAAAACATCTCTTCCCCACAGATTGATGGGGAGTTTTTCAACTATAAAAGGAGTAAAAACTCCTGTTTTGCCTTCAAAAGTCCATCTCATAGGGGCAGCACTAACTTCAGCTGCTATTGATCCTCCTACTCCAGACATATAGGTGTCTGCTTTGATCTTTGGCCAGTGACTGGGCCAATTGGCACCTCTAATGACTGTACGATCTGCACCCGTGTCTACCAATCCTTCCAATGGTAGGCCATTTATATAGATGGTGAGCATAGGTCGGTCAGCTGTTACAGCTGCTGTCCAGTAAATTCCTGGATTTTGTGGTCTGGAGTCAGAACCTGGGTGACTATCACGAGGCTGCTTATTAGGATTCTGTATGAGTAAACCTGATGCTACTACGTCTCCTGGGTGATAAGTCACACATTGTCTACCTGTATTAGTGACTGGGATATTATCTACACATTCCCCAGTTTCCCACATCAGTGTGTGGATGGACACTGTTTTGTACGTACAAAAAGGAGGTGAGATGGTCAAGCCTACTGTGCCTGGAGGTAAGGGATCCATAGGCTGGAGAGGAACAGATTTCACCTCTCCAGGGGGTATCTCAGTTGTCCCAGCTGCATACAGCTCTATTCTCCCCAATTGTAATTCCCTTCTGCCATCAGGTTGCTTCCTGGCTGGTTGACTGTGTAATCCCCTTCTCCCATCATATGGCTTTCTGGCTGATTGGTCATGTCTGGATACTGGACTTCTAGGCCCTCCCTGGGTGCACCATTGGCTGCCATCATGCCCCAAGTGTTTTTTGCCTTGGGCCCTGGGGCTGGGCCCCTCATCCCGTTTCCCTGAATCTGTCTGCATTCTGAGGCCCAATGGAAGCCTCTGTTGCATTTTGGACATGGAGTTTGGGGTCTTGTTCTCCCACCTTGTTTTCCCATTCTATCTCTATACCAACATTGAGCTTTCAGATGCCCTACTTTTCCACACTGAAAGCATCTACGAGTCTCTCTGGAAGTCCCTTGCCAAGAGGGACCCTGTCTTCCCATGTTTGGATTTTGGGAAGTCTGCACCATAGCCTGGGTATAAAAGGCACCTGTGTCCACTGTGGCACAGCGTCTTATGATCTCCTCTAAAGGAGCATCCCTGCGCAGTCCTAGTATAATTCTTCTGCAAACCTCATTAGCATTTTCCTTAGCAAGTTGCCTTATCAAAACGTCTGTTATTGGATTTTCTCCATTTGTTCTTGTGATAGCTGTCTGCAAACGTCCCACAAAGTCAGCAAAGGGTTCATTTGGCCCTTGTGTTATTTTTGTGAAGGCCCCCCTCTTGTCGTCTTTACTGTGGAGGGAAGCCCACGCTTTGATAGCATTAACAGCAATTTGCTCATATGCTGCTACAGAATAACTAATTTGTGCTGCGACATTTGCATAAGGACCTGTACCTGTAAGTAGGTCATAGGTGATTGCAGCATGAACTCCACTTTGACTATTTTGTTGGGCTTGTATCCTACAGAGCTCACTATATTCAGAAAGCCACAAGTAGTTTTGTCCAGGTTCTAGGCATATCTTTGCTATAGATTTCCAGTCATCAGGGGTCAAGATTTCAAAAGACAAATTTTGTAATAGCATCTTAACATAAGCTGATGTAGCCCCATAAAGAGTGCAAGCTTTTTTCAGGTCTTTGAGGAGTTCTATATCAAAAGGAGAGTATCTTCTACTTTCTTGACCTGAAGAATCAAACTGTTGAATAACTGGAAAAATGTGGTGTTGGATTTCCAATACATTTCTCCCTTCTTCTTTGGCCTTAATTAGTGCCTTTTGCAATCTACTCAAAGGAGCAGCTGGACGCTGTGGGGGAGAGGCTGGATGCTGGGGGGGAGGTGCTGGTGCTGTCACTGCCCCCCCCACTACCCCTCCTCCCTCCATCCCGGAGGGTGGAGTTGATGGAGGAGAGTCAATTACCTGCTCCTCAGGTGGGGCTAAAGCTGCCTCAGATTCACCCCGCCCTTGAGCCTCACTTAAGTCTTCATGCCCTGTGGGGATAAGGCCATTAATCTGTTCTTTGTCTTCCTCCTTTACCTCAGGCTTCCGCATTTGGCCATTCTTAGAGTTTTTTCCTTTTCTCCTAAAACTAGTACGGTATTTTAAGGCCATCTGTATCGTATTGTATAAATAGAATGCCTCGAAGGGAACTGACTGAGGGTTGTCAATGTTATAATCAGAGATCTGTTGACCAACCAATGCCCAGTTACCCAGAGAGATTTGCTCTTCCTCTAAGAACCCAGGGGAGGTAAGTTTTAATGTACTCAAAAGTTTAGCTGCGTGTTCCCAAGATACAACTAGCCCTTCCTCTTCTATCAGGTCACGCAGGCTTTTTATAACACCACTCCTGGGTGGGGCAGGGGTTGGGGGCTTTGGGGTGGGGGATGGAGAATCTTTACCTAGGATCTGTCCCATTTCAGCCAAAAAGTTACTGCTTTAGTCTTTAAGAAAATAAGTTCCCTGTTTGTCTTATACTCACCTAAGTTCCTGGTCACTGGAGACTTCTTCAGTGAAAGTAGGGTCCTTGGTTCCCACGCTTGGGCGCCAAATGTAATGACCGCGTATTTAAAGTCAGCCGGAGTCAGGAATTCAGGTTAAGGGGAAAATCTTCAATATTTATTGAAGCGAAGAGGTGAATAAAGATTGCTATAGCAAATATAGGCAAGAAAGATTGCGATAGCAAATATAGGCAGTTGCGACAGGAAGCCAGCTAAGAGAGAGCGACGCGAGCCAAGGCAACCATGGAGGCAACTGTGTCGGCAACTGTGGCAATGGCCGTCCCAAAGGTCTCTCCTCCCCTTCCTTCTCCACTCCCCTGCCTCCACCCACCAAAATCGTCATTTCCTATACAACACATCAGGACTTGCACAAAGAGTGGGTGGGGGCCATTCTCTCTCCAAGCTTATCTATTAATAGAGTATGGTCCAATTACTATTTAGCCTCATGTGCTTGGGACCTCAGTGCATCAACTCAAGCCTCAGCCCATTACATTCATATACCACAATTTACTCAACCATTCTCCAATTGATGGGCATCCATTCATTTTCCAGCTTCTAGCCACTACAAACAGGGCTGCTACAAACATTTTGGCACATACAGATCCCTTTCCCTTCTTTAGTATCTCTTTGGGGTATAAGCCCAGAAGTAACACTGTTGGATCAAAGGGTATGCACAGTTTGATAACTTTTTGGGCATAATTCCTGATTGCTCTCCAGAATGGCTGGATGTGTTCACAATTCCACCAACAATGTATCAGTGTCCCTGTTTTCCCACATCCCCTCCAACATTCTGCATTATCTTTCCCTGTCATTCTAGCTAATCTGACAGGTGTGTAGTGGTATCTCAGAGTTGTCTTAATTTGCATTTCTCTTGATTAATAATGATTTGGAGCATATTTTCATATGTCTATAAATAGTTTCAATTTCTTTGTCTGAGAATTGTCTGTTCATATCCTTTGACCATTTATCAATTGGAGAATGGCTTGATTTCTTATGTTAGAGTCAATTCTCTATATATTTTGGAAATGAGGGCTTTATCAGAACCTTTGACTGTAAAAATGTTTTCCCAGTCTATTGTTTCCCTTCTAATCTTGTCTGCATTTGTTTTGTTTGCACAAAAACTTTTCAATTTGCTATAACCAAAATTTTCTATTTTGTAGTCAATTGATCTCTAGTTCTTCTTTGGTCATAAATTCCTCCCTCTTCCACAGGTCTGAGAGGTAAACTATCCTATGCTCTTCCAATTTATTTATAATCTCATTCTTTATGCCTAAATCATGAACCCATTTTGACGTTATCTTGGTGTACGGTATTAAGTGTGGGTCAATGCCTAGTTTAGCAGCTCAACTTTTCACTAACTTTTATGACTGCTACACCATGCTTTACCAAGTTTGTGACCTACTAAACTCCCAGGTTTTTTTCTCAGAATAACTTCTGTCTATTTATTCCTTCACCATATTATACTTGTTGTACTTAGACTTATTATACCATTATTATACTTATTATATTATATATCTTTTTGTATCCAAGCACAAGATTCTTCCTTAATCTCTATTGAATTTCATTTTATTAGATTTAGCAGAGTGCTCTTGCCTGAGAAAATCCTGACCCTTTCATCCAGAGAATTAATTTTGGGGTCCCAATTTTGCATCATTTGCAAATTGAACTGGCATACCATTTTTGACTTTATCTAAATAATCAACAAACATGTTAGACAACATTGAGCCAAGCACAGATCCCTGGGCTACTTCTCTGAACACCTCCTACCACAATGACATTGAACCATTACCAACTACTCTTTAAGTCCAGCCATCCAATCAGTTCTGAAGCCATCTGGTCATGTTACTGTTTGATTTAGATTCTGCCATCTTCTTCAAAAGAAGAATATGTTGGACTTTACCAGAAGCTTCATTAAATCTATGTAAACAATATGAGCAGCATTTCCCTCATTTTCTAGTTTAGTAATCCTATCCAAAAAAGAAATTTTAGCCTGCATGACCTATTTTATGAAGAAGTCAATACTCTTTGGAAGCATCACTTTCCTTCTAGAAGTCCAATATCCATTACAGAATTTTCCTAGGAAAGATTGAAGTGTCTACTGGGTGCTAGGCTTTATGCTAGCATTTTTACAAATATTATCTTGGGCATTATTATTATCCTCATTTTACAGTTAGGAAAATTAAGGCAGAGGTTAAGTAACTTTCCCAGAATCATACAGCTAGTGTGTAAGGCCAAATTTGAACACAAGTCTTCCTGACTCCATATCCAGTAGTCCATCCTGCTATACCAACTACTATAAAATCTTGGTCAAATTCACTGACATATAGACTTGTCAGTCTGTAAGTTATAAATATTCTTTCCTCTTTCAAAAAAGGTACTTTTGTCCTCCAATCTTTTAGCACTTCTCCCATTTTTCAGAATGCTTCCAATATCACTGACAGTCACCAAACAATTATATTTTCTATATTATACATTATATATATATGTACATATATATATATAATATTTATAATTACATACAACAATTTCTCTAGGAACTAAGATCATAGTTCATACAGTTCAGATGATTTGTATTCCTCAGGGGCAGATAGGTAGGGCTTTACAACATCCTTACTATCTTGAATATGTACTCCCTGTTAGTCATTTTTGTTCTTTCATTTCCAGTACAAAGTTCTTTCTCTTTTGCAAGAAAATAACAACAACAACACAGAAACAAAATAAGATTTGAGAAGCTCTGGTTCTTTCTTTTGTCAGCTATCATTGTCCCATCCATCCCAGCAGAGAGTCTATCCCATCTTTGATCTTGTTTCTGCCAATGTGTGGGAAAATGTGTGTTGTGTCCTTTTTGTTGTTGAAGCAAAAAAAATATTATATGAAACTATCTACAGACTTTAAGGCATGATGCAAATTGTAGTTGTGCTCATGCTCATTCTTCTGAATCATTTCCAAGAGTCTCTATTTCTAGGACCGAGAGGAGCTCTGTAGAGGTACTACTAAGCAGAGGTGATTGGAGGGGAAGAGAATTTTGAGATCTACTATGTTTTTCTCTCTGAAGAACTTGCCTGGGAAGTAAGTTAGGCAAACTAGGGTGAGAACAGAAAGGACATAACTTTCTCTCCTTTGCTTAAAGTTTCCAAATTTTAGTCAGGGACCTAGGATTCCCCACCTGGCCTGAGATGGGGAATAGGAGAGGTGAAAAGACAATGATGAGTAAAGGTAGAAAGTCAGACAGTTAACAAGCATTTACTAAGTGTTTATTATGTGCTAGAACATGGGCTGCTAGGTGGATAGAGCATTGAGCTTGGAATCTGGAAGTCATCTTCATGAGTGCAATTCTAACCTCAGACACTTACTAGCTGTGTGACCATAGGCAAGACATTTAATCCTGTTCACCTCAGTTTCCTCATCTGAAAAATGAAGTAGAGAAGGGAACGGCAAACCAGTATCTTTGCCAAGAAAATGCTAAAATGGGCTTTTAATGAATAAACAACAATGTGCTAGAACTCCTTCCCCTAAGTAGTTCACATTCTAATAGAGGAGATAATATGCTAATTAATAATGGTATATAAAATACAATAATAGCATTTATCTAATACCTACTCTGTGCCAAGAACTGTGCCAGTTGTAGGGACACTAAAAAAAGCCAAAAGAAATACAAGTTGGGGCAGCTAGGTATCTCAGTGGATAGCGCACCAGCCCTGAAATCAAGAGGACCTGAGTTCAAATCTGTCCCCAGACACTTAACACTTCCTGGCTGTGTGACCCTGGGCAAGTCACTTAATCCCAATTGTCTCAGCAAGCAAGCAAGAAAGAAAGAAAGGAAGGAAGGAAGGAAGGAAGGAAGGAAGGAAGGAAGAAATACAAGTTCCTGCTTCTAAAGGCCTTCCAGTGGAATAGGTCACACTTACAGGAAGCATGATTTTATGGAGAGAGGACTATTGTTCATCATAAGTGTAAACATGAACAAGTCTCTTAAAGTTTCCATGTCTCAATTTATCTCTTAAGTAAAGGGATCGGGCTAAATAACAACAAAAGTTCCTTTTAAATATCAATCCTCTGACTCATGGTCTCACCTACACAAACAAGGAAGGAAATAAATTCCTAAACATTATCCCTGAGGTGGGCTGAGCAGCCTCCTGGGGTATTGAGTGGCCCATCACCAATGGTCTTCTGGAAGAGGTTGGGAAGACCACTTGTTGAGAATGTTATATGAGAGCCTCATAATTTAGGAAGAGATTGGGCTGGATGACCTCTGAGGAGAATAAAGGGAATTGAAAAGTGGAAAGGGTGGAGCCCGTTCCCCACAGTCAGAAGTCCTGCTAAACTTTCAAAATTGGACAGAGGACCAGAACTGGGGGAGGATGGGAAGCTGTGTAGGGGAAAGAGCAAGAAAAACCCTGAGGGAATAAGAATGTCAGGAGTCAGGCATTAATAGAGCCAACCACAGGTGAGGGCATGTGCCTGCCTAGAACAGGAAGGGGGGTGGGCAGCTGCCCATGGATATTCTCCACCTACTAAGAGTCCAAAGACCATAAGGTGTGTCTGTGGCTACTGCTGTCATCATGTACTTGCAGCCTGGGATAGAAACCTTTTACATTGGGTGGGGCTACAGCCATCCTAACCCCTTCCCAACACTCACTCGCTAGTGGACTGATCCACTTTTCAAGGAGTCAGACACATCGTTTGGATTTGTGGTGCCGGAGATCCAGAGCTACAGGTAATTGTGCAACAGGGAATGGGGAAGGGGAAGGTCACTTTGGAGCAATGTCTGACCCCTCTGGGCCCAGGAGCTCGTGTTCTCACAGATCAAGGACCCTCAGAAACCTTGATCATCCCGGTCTGCTCCTGACCATAGAGATCCCAGAGGTAGAGTCAGCTCAGGCTTGAATGACTGATTGGTTTGAAAAAATAATGGTGTCCCTTCATTGAAGGAACAAAGCTTGGGGTGGGCTGCATCCCCTTCGCCACGGGTGATTGATTGGAAAAGCCCTAACCCTGATCCAAAGGGAAGCAACTGAATTCCAATCCCTATCATCTAAGTGGCAGATTCTAATTGCCTCAGCCCCTGAATTGTCTTTTCACCCACTGCTGGGAGTAGATATTTGGGTCATGACATCAGTGATTTTCCTGGCTCTGGCTTCCATCTCGCTGTTCAGACTTTTTACAGATTTCTGACTGAATAGGGGCCTAGGGGCTTGGGACTTTATGGAATGGGCGAATGGGACTTTTGGTTTGCTACTCATTATTCCCAGATAGTTGGATTCCTCTCTATCTCTTTCACCTCCTCCTTAGTCCTCAGCCTCCCTTTCCTGAATCTGTTTTCTGAAGACAACCATTTTCCAAGGACACGCATAGTACTGGCTGTGCTCCTTGCCCTATCACCAGTTCCAAGATTATTGGGAATGCTTATCACCAAGTGTTTCTCAGCCTCTTCCCACACCAAAACACATAACCGTAAGCAAAGAGAACAGGTATCCAGACCCCTCTTCCCTTCCCGATAGGCAGAAGGACTTGGGGCTCGTGGGGATGGAAGGATGTGGGAAAGAAAGCTGACCAAGATTTCCTTTCCTCTCCTTTGAGTTAAGAAGTAGAGTTTATCATTCTCAAGGGTGAGATCTTTGGGGAAAAGGTGAAGAAAAGGAGAACTTAGATCATACAAACAACTAACAATTCCTACATGGCCCTTTAAAGCTTATAAAATGTCTTACATATTATCTCAATTGACCCTCCCCACAAATTTGTGAGATAGGAGCTATCATTATCCCCATTTTATACATCTAGGAAACTGAAATTTAGAAAAGTTATTACTGGCCCAAAGATACTTAGCTAGTCATTGTTTGAAGTAGGCTTTGAACTTAGATCTTCTTGACATCCAATGAGCTACCTGGCCACCTCTATCAGGCACTTACCTAGGGGAGAAATAAAAATTCTGACTTCTTAAGAGACTTTGACCTAAATTGTTTAGTAGAATTCCCAAGGCAAGAAAGAACCCAGGGAACCAATCTCCTCTCTTATTCCCTTGATTTTAACTTACTGTTAATGATATATTTAATTTAACTGAAAGTATAGTGTTTTTGTAAGAGCTCAGATAAATAAGTTGATGGTCCTCTAGTTTATACTTTTCCCAAGTTCCCCCAGTATCTTAATAGAGCCCTGACTCCTCACAAATACACTCTCTCTCTCTCTCTCTCTCTCTCTCTCTCTTTCTCTCTCTCTCTCTCACACACACACACACACACACACACACACACACACACACACTCATACACATCCATGCTTATACACAAACCTCCAAAGGGTCTTCTCAATCCAAAAAACCCATCATCCTATCTGTAAGATGGAGAAACTGAGGATTAGAAAAGAAAACTTAATAGTTTCCAATCCCAAAAGTTCCAGAGAAGGTTGTTCTTTCTCTAAAAACCTCACGAACCAGAGAGTCTAGCCTGGTTTGGGCCAAAATGAAGAATTTGGGCTTTAGTCTCTAGCTAAGCTGGGTCCAGTTTCCTGCTCTCTCTGAGTCTTCTAGGGAAAGGAGGGGTCTTGGCCTCTGGTCATTTGAATAAGTTTTTCAAACTATATGCTGGGAATTCTTTGCCCTCTGAGTTTTAGGATTATCCATCTGGAGCTATAAGGAACTTCTGGGGCCATCTAGCCCCACCTCTTTATTGTATAGATGAGGAAACTGAAGTGACTTGTGTCTAGTCATATAGGTGGTAAGCATCCCCCAAGTTGGATCTGAATATAAGTATTTGGGGTCTAGAGTCAGTGATCTTTCTAACTCAATGGGAGGCCACTGCTTCTCTCCCATATACCCATTTCTCTGACTTTCTGGTGTGGTCCCTTCCCCTCAGCCTACAGATAGAACATTGGCTATCAGGACAGGTCTTGTGGAGAGACATTTAAAGTCTTTGTGGGAAGGGTCTTATGGGACAGAAATTTGGGGGTTGGAAATTAGAAGGGTATTATTTCTTGAATCTATCAAAGGATAGGCTGAAAGGTCAAAATCTGTAATTTTTCCTAGGTTTCCAGAGCATACCACCAGTATAAAGGATGGACCATGTCACCCAGAGGGATAACCAGTTCAATCAGTGAGACCTAGAATTCATCAGGACCCCCATCCCTCCTTGCTGGCCTACAAAGTTTTATTCCCCTTCCCAATGGATTCCTTTCCCCTTTTCCCCTTTCCCTTCCCCTTCCCTTTCCCTTTTTCTTTCTTCTTCACCTTCTTCTCCTCCTCTTTCTCCTTTTCCTCCTTTTTCTTCTCCTCCCTCTTTTTCTCTTCTTCTTCCTCCTTTCCCTTCCTTTCTCCTTCCCCTTTCTTTTCCTCTTCCCCTTCCCCTTCTCCTCCTTTTTTCTCTCCTATTTCTCCTTTTTTTCTTTCCTCCTCCTTCTTTTTCCTCTTCTTCTCTTTCTCTTCTTTCTCCTCCTTCCCTCTTCCTTTCCCCTTCATCTTTCCCTTCTCCTTCTTTTCCCTCTCCTTCTTTGTCCTCTCCTCCTCCTTTTGCTTCTCTTTCTTTTCCTCCTTTTTCCCTTTCCTCTTCCCCTTCCCCTCAAGGATCTACTCCTTTCTCTTTTCTTGGGAGCCTATTCTTTTATCTCCAAGGTCCCACCTTTTGCCTCCCTTCCTTTCAGACCCATATCTCTGTATATCCAGCTCCCACATCCCTCTTTTGCACTGCACCATCTCCCGTGCTCTGAACATATTTCTTTTTCGGTTACTTTCCAGATACCCCAGGCCAGCCCTCAGCAAATCCAATAGCATGGCTAGACCCAGCAACAAAACTATTTACCGTAAGTTTCTTCTTATCCATTCTTGCCTTTCTGTTCTCCCTCCTTTTCATTCTCTTCTCAATGCCCTCCTGCCGTTTTCCTCCCTACTTCCCTTTGTGCTTCCTCTCCTTTCCTTCCCTTTCACACTTTAATCCCTGCTCCTTCACCCTCATCTTCATCCTCAGTTTGTTCTGCCCTCCCCACAATCTCCTGATCTGACCTCCCCACCATTACCACCACATTCCATTCCTCCCCTCTCTTTATCTTCTGCTCTTACCTCTAGAACAACGGAAAGAATACTCTCAAGCCATGGCTTCAGAACCCATCATCCTAAAGCAACGAGTGGAGGTAAGAATTTCTGCCTGTCTCACACATAGTTTTCCCCAGAGATTCTTTTAATTCTATTTAATTCATTCATTTCAAATACATATGTATTCACACTATGCTAGGGCTGCAGGAGAGTCCAGATCTCCAAGCATTAAACAATTAAAAACTAATTAATTGCCAAGGTACCGAGCTGATTTAAGGTTTCCTGGGTGTGGAGAGGAGGGGAAGAGAGGACATTCCACAAAGGGGATCGGAAGAAGTAAGAATGCTGATCACAGGATCATAGAGAGACCAGTATGAAGTCAGAATCCAATTTTTTTGTGTTGCAAATAAGGAAACTGAGGCTGAGAAAGGCTAAGGGATTTGTGCAGCTAGCAATGATCCTAGGAAATGAGAATGACACTAAGACAAGCATCTGACTGTTAGAAGTATAGCCCATGAATTTTGGGAGGTTGGCTGTGAAAGGTGGTTAAGAGAACTATAAGATCTCAGAGTTGAAAGAGACCCAGAAGTCTCTTTCACCTGAACAGGAATCACCTCAATTAACATCTAGCCTCTGCATGATGCTTCTCCATCCAGTGATGGAGAAACTCTTTGTACCATTTCCCCTTTGCCTTTCTCTCTCCCCTCTGCCAGAGAGCATATTAGTTTTTAAATAGTTTTATTTTGGGGAAAATTATTCCTTATGTTGAGAAGAAATCTGCCTCCCTGCAACTTCTACCTGCTGTTCTTCCTTCTACTTTCTGCCCTGAAGCAGAACTACTTAATTTCTCTTCTCGATAGTAGTGCTCCAAGGGTCAGAAAATCACAGCTTTTTATTTAAAATGTAAAAATTATTCTCAGATTTTTAGCCTTTGGACCATGGTATTCTTAGTTAGATAATCACCCTCCAAGGCTTGTCCTCTTCAGATTAAGCACTTCCAATATTTTCAGTTAATCCTCATCCCAATAACTTCTTTCAAGTTGATCAATGTCCTTCTAAACTATGGGGGCCAGAACAGAACACGGTGTTCTGGATGTGTTCTGACAATGGTGGAGGGCAGTGTTCTAGTAATACCATTATTTCCCACTGCATTTATAATTCACCAGAACTCCTAGTTCATTTCCACATAAAAGACTTTCTAACCACATATCTCCAATCCAGTACTTGTTGATCCTGTCCTTGATTGTTTTAACCTGATTATAACACTTTACATTTATGCCTATTAAATTTCACTGCATTAGTATTGTTCAATTATCATATCTTGTTATTTGGGGAATAACTATTCCGTAAATCAACATAGTAAGTTTACTTCTTTTCTTCAGAAGGAGTGTTTGTTTTATTTTATCAAAAAAGGAAATTAGTGTGTCTGAAGGAAGAGGAAAGGTGCCTTTGGAGAATGAGACAGTGATGATGCTAGTGAGGGGAACTACTTGTGAATCTGAGGAGTCGAAAAGGACTGGAGGATCTGACTTCAAGAAACAGAGTTAATTTTGGAGAAGAGGAGAAAAATCCCTTTACAGCAACTAAGCCTGGAGGGAAAGATCAGAGAACAGATGTAGACCCAGTGATTGACATGCTGAAATTCACAATATAGGGTCCAAGATATTTTCCGTCAAGCATTTATTTGCTCAAGGTGGATGAGGGGAGTGGAGAAGGAGAGAGGGATGAGAGAAAAGAAGGTGTAGGATAACCATTGTAAGAAGAAACAAAAGGAATAGAAGGATTGATGAGCAATGATGAGCACTAGGTTGCTGTCACCTTCCCTTGGTGTGAATCTGCAATGACCCAAGTCCACAGTTCTCCTCCAAGAGAGAAGCCCTGACAGTAGTCTTTAAGTCAGCAATTAGAGGGCATTATGAAAGGAGAGGAGCAGCTAGGTGGTGCAGTGAATAGAACAGGTTGACCCTACAGTCAGGAGGATCCGAGTTCAAATTTAATCTCATAGTTTGACATTTACTAGCTAGGTGATTTTGAACAAGTCACTTAAACTTGATTGCCAAGAAAGAAAAGAAAGAAAAAAAGAGAAGGGAAGAAAGGAAGAAAAGAAGGAAGAAAGGAGGGAAGGAAGGAAGGAAGGAAGGAAGGAAGGAAGGAAGGAAGGAAGAAGGAAGGAAGGAAGGAAGGAAGGAAGGAAGAAGGAAGGAAGAAGGAAGGAAGGAAGGAAGAAGGAAGGAAGAAGGAAGGAAGGAAGGAAGGAAGGAAGGAAGGAAGGAAGAAGGAAGGAAGGAAGGAAGGAAGGAAGAAGGAAGGAAAGAAAATTCAGGGGAGAAAGGAAATCTTGAATTATAATAAATTATAGAATCCTTTAAAATTTACGGAAGGAAGGAAAAAAGGGAAGAAGGGAGGGAAGGAGGGAGGAAAATACAGGGGAGAAAGGAAATCTTGAATTATAATAAATTACATAGTCCTTTAAATTTTATGGAAGGAAGGAAGGAAAGAAAATTCAGGGGAAAAAGGAAATCTTGAGTCATAATAAATTATATAATCCTTTAAAATTTATGGACAGAAGGAAGGAAGGAAAGAAAGAAAAAATACAAGGGAGAAAGGAAATCTTGAATTATAATAAATGACATAGTCCTTTACAATTTACACAGCACTTTCCTTCAATAAACCTAAGGGCTTGCATATTGCAAATATTATGCTCATTTTACAGATGAGAGAACAGAGGCTCAGTGGGATTAATTGGCTTGCCCATACTTACACACTAGTTTTATAACTAGTATTTGAGTTGACATCTCCAAATGGAATGTCATTCACTTCAGAGGGAAGCAGAGGCTTGACTTGCAGTTTTGGGGATAGGGATGAGGAGTGGGGGGTAGGAAAGAGAGGTTGAAGTGTTCGAAATCCATCATGACCTGGAAGAGGCTAAAGGATTGGCTGAGACAGGAGGGACCGAGTGATTGAAGGTTATGTTTGGGGAGCTTTGGAAAGTTTGATGTGGAGTTATTAAAAGATTAGAAAGTGAGTTTCTTGAGGGAAAACAACTTTTTTTGTCTCTATATCCCCATTACTTAAATGTTGGGCAGTGTGTGCAATGAAATAATTTTTAATATGAGCTGACTCTGCCTTGTGATGATGATAATGGCTAAAAATAACTATATTTATAGAGTGCTTTAAGGTTTGTGAAGCACTTTACAAATATTATTTCATTTTTCTTCTCCCAACAACCTTAAGAAATCAGTGCTATCATTACCCCCATTTTATAGATGAGAAAATTGAGGCAGACACATATGAAGTTACTTGCTCAGGATAACACCTCTAATAAGTGTCTATTAGGCTGCATTTGAATTATGGACCTGATTCTCTGTCCAGAGTGATAGTTACTGTACCACCTAGCTGAGCTCTAAGAGGGCGACTGTGCTAGAGGAGGCTGATATTAGTGGAGGTCCGGAGATGAGGTCGAGTTTGAAGTCATGGGAAATGATGATTTGACCCACCCTTCCTCTAGGAGAAGGGTCAGCAAGAGCTGAGAGGGCCCAAAGGCCACATAAGAGGGAGAGGGCGCCGAATCATGGGCTCTTCCGTTACACTGGCTAAGAAGAAGGGTAGGGCCCAATGGAGAAGGAGGATGAAGAAGATGAGTCAGGTGTGAGGGTCATCTAGGAATGGGGAAATGAATCACAAGTTGTGGCCATAAACCATTGGCACAAACAGCCACAGTCAGATAAAGGGCACATACACAGATGATACTGGAGGCGATTCCAAGTTTAGATAAAACACCGTTCCTGCCCTCATTGGGAAGAACACTGGCCTGGTGCACAGAAGATCTGGGTTCAAATTCTACCCTTGATGCTTACCCCCTGTATGTCCTTCACCTCGATGGCCTTCCCTTTGCCCATCTGTAAAATGGGAGGATTGTATTCAGTGAACTCCAAGGACCCTCCCAGCTCTTGTTTGCTATGAGTAAGGAGACATGACACACACATCAATAATAATACCAACAGCTTTTATTTGCGTAGAACTCCATCCATAATCTATGACTTAAGAGATAAGACTTTGGGAGTTGCCTGAATCTCAGAGAAATTAAGGCATTTGCTCAGCGTCACTGAATTGGTTGATGTCAGAGGCAGAATTGGAAACCAAGTTTTTCTGACTGCGTCCAACACTCATCCCCTTGACTGTGTTGTTGCTGTTCAGTCATTTTTCAGTCATGTCCAACATGCTGTGACCCCGTTTGGGGTTTTCTTGGCAAAGACACAGGAGTGGCTCGCCATTTCTTTCTCCAACTTATTTTACAGATGAGGAAACTGAGGCACACAGGATTAAATGACTTGCCCAGGGTCACACAGCTAGTAACTGTTGAGGCTGGATTTGAACTCAGGAGATGACTTTTCCTGACTCTAGACCCAGGACTCTTACCTGCTACGGCACCACATAGCTGCCCTCCTATGCCATGGCCATAATACATGCTAAGTGTATCACTGAGATACAACACAGAGTGGGATGTGACTTTATCAACAAAGGGGTCAGAGAAGGCACCGTGGAGGCAATGGCATTTGATCTAGGCTTAAAGGATGGGGAAGAACCCACCTGAGGAAGGGGAAGAGGAAGGACATTCTTGACTGAGGGAACAGTGGGAACCATGACACGGGCAGGCAAGGACGGGCCATCTGAGAGTAGGGGTCCACTCTGTCCGTGCCCACAGAATTCACAGAGGGATGTGGAAGAAGATTAGACTACAATGGTACAGCGCCATCAACTACGGAGGGCCGGACTGTGAGGGGGAATTATTTGAAATCTACTTAGTAGGCCAGAGGGAACTATTGAAACTGTTGGGTTTTTTATTTGTTTGTTTGCTGTATTTTACTGAAGGGAAGCAAGAACAGATATGTGTGTAAGGCAGCTAGGTGATGCAAGTGGCAGACAGACAGACAGAGATGGGCAGACAGACAGACAAAGGTAAAGAAAGAGGAGAGAGACAGAGAGATAGAAACAGAAAGAGACAGAGACAGGAATAGAAATACAAAGGTAGAGAAGGAAAGAGATAGAGACAAAGAGGTAGAGACAGAAGAAGGCAGACAAAGGTAGAGGAGGAAAGAGACTGAGACAAAGAGGTAGAGACAGAAAAAGGCAGACAAAGGTAAAGAAGGAGGAGAGAGACAGAGATAGAGACAGAAAGAGAAAGACAGAGAGATAGACAAACAGAAAGGAAGAAAGACCTTCAACATCCATGCAGTGACAATGATGGCTTATGTTCTGTTGCAGGTGGAATAAAGAGAAAAATAAGACAGATATTACAGGTAAAGGTGGGACCAACAAGTACTTGATTGGCTATGAATAGTGGGGAATAGGGGATGGAGATAAGCATTTATGTAGTGCCTACTGTATGCCAGCCACTGTACTAAGTGTTTTTCATAATTATGAATAGTGAGCAAGAGATGAGTATAAGGTTTTTGAAGGTGGCAGACGAAGTGAATGGCAAGACCAGTGAATGTACCACATGAGCAAAACTTTCTAGTTTATTTTTGTATTTTTTCAGTGCCCAGCTTGACATTGAATGCAGAGTAAATATTTGATAAATGACTAAAGAATGAATATAATAGAAGTTTGAATGATGAGAAATTGAGAGAAAGCCATTAGTTTGATCGTTTTCGGGTAATAGTAGGACCAAACAGGGAGCTTACCCCTGAGCCAGCTAAGTTGGGGGAAAAGGAGTTCAATGAAGCCTCCATGGAAAGGGTAGAAGTATTGTGATTCATGGAAAGGGAGAAAAGGACAAGAATTTATTAAATACCTATTATGTGCCAGGTACTATGTTAAGTACTTGTTTATACAAATTTTATCTTATTTGATGTTCATAACAGTCCTATGAAGTAGATGTTATTATTAAGTGCCCAGAATCATTCAGTCAGTAAATTTCCAAGTTAGGATTTGAACTCAGATCTTTTTAACTCTAGGCCCAGTGTTCTATCCGCTGTACCACTAAGAGCTTCTGGTTTGAACATAGACATAGTTAGAACTTATCTTTAAGTATTTGCAAGATGTGGAAGAGGAAAAGGCCTTTTCTGTTTAGCCCCTGAGACCAAAACTGAGACTGATGGTTGAAAGTTACAGGGAGACCAACTTAAACTCAATGGAAGGCATCTGGTGCTGCATGATGGGTGGCTAGAGTGCCAGAGTGCACAGAGCACCTCACCTGGAGTCAGGAAGATTTATAGTTACTTAGCTGTGTGACCCTGGGCAAGTCACCCTGCCTGCCTCAGGTTCCTCATCTGTAAAATGAGTGGAGAAGGAAATGCCAAACCATTCCAGTATCTCTGCCAAGAAAAACCTAAATGGGGTCACTAAGAGTTGGTCACAATTGAAAGACATCAGCAAAGCTTCGGGGCAGGTCTCATTGGGCTTAGAGTTAGGATCTGACTCTGAGTCCTGACTCGAACACCTACTAACTGCGCGACCCTGCACAAGCCATTTACCCTCTCTCAGCCTCAGTTTCCCCACTTATAACATGGATTTCACACTGCTAGGTCCCATTAGTGTGACTGGGGAATCCATATGAAACAGTCATATTGCCTAAATCTGTACTACATATTTCCACTGGGCTGGAATAAATGACTATATTTTACATAATTATAACTTTGCATAGGGTAAATTAAAATCCATGCCATCATTTCAGGGGACTCATTATTGTCACTAATCTGAGCCTTGCTATAATAGCATCTGCCTCAGGAACTTTTTACAAGGACTAAATGAGATAACATGTAATATCCTGCTTTAAAGTCGTATGCAGACTTTAATGTAGTCTTAATGTAGTATTAAGCTACAAACTGTACTAAAGATCCCTGAAAGAGATTGTCTAAATGTCAGCTCTACACTAGGGTCCTCAAGCTGGGGCCAGGTCACTCACTCAATCAACAAGCACTTCTTAGATTACTGCTGTGTGCTGGGCACTGGAGGGCTAACCGTTAGGGATTCCTGCTCAAACTCACAATGGCTAAGGTCCCTTTCAGGCGTGAGAATCTATAATCCTGAAAAATCAAAGAAGTGCTGAAGTAGGAGAGGGTCCTGACAGACACTATCTGTTCCCAGAGAGGTGGATATGGCTAACAGAGGGGATAGACGCATTACTATGGGAAGTATTATGGGATCCATGTTAGTTAGAAGCAAGAAAGGGAAGTAGAGAAAGAAAGGAGAGAAAAAAAAGAAAGGAAAGAGAAAAAGGAAAGAAGGAAGGAAGGAAGAAAGGAAGGAAGGAAGGAAAGAAGGAAGGAAGGAAGGAAGGAAGGAAGGAAGGAAGGAAAGAAGGAAGGAAGGAAGGAAGGAAGGAAGGAAGGAAGGAAGGGAAAGGGAAAAGAAGGAGAAAGAGGGGACAGTGGAATAGATGAGAGAAAGAGAGATGTAGAACAGATCAAGAGAAAAGACAAATTCATGAGACAGTTGAATAATCCAAGTAGAATAATTCCAAGTTAAGAGAGAGTGCGGGAAAGGCACCCCCCAGTATGGGGCCTGAGAGAAGGAAGAAGGTACCGTGGCAGCTAGAGATGCCCTCGTGGAGAGGTTGGGATCCAAGCTGCATCCCAGGAGCTGGTAAGAGATTGTGAAGGGACAGTATTTCCCTTTGGCTGTGTGCAGAACCACAACCATCAGAAGAGGATCCAGCAAATCCAGGATTTCAGTCAATATTTATGAAGAATCGGATCTATGCAGGATAGGCAACGTAGTCCAATGGCTAGAGAGGCTGCGACTTCAAACTTCGTTCTGACAATGTCCCCAGGAAGATGTCATTTCTTAGTGCTCAGTATAACTCTCTAGACTGTGTTTCTAAGACTATAACCTGCACTGGCAGAGGGATTCCCTCACCTGGGAGTTCCTTATGCTAATGAAAGCACGGATCCAGTCCCTGTTCTTACGTGCAAGCTGCTGTGTCTGACTCTGGGGCAGAGAGGAAATAGCAGGTTCTGGGGCGAGCATGGTAGAGTTGAGCATAGATCGGGGAGCAATGTGAGATAAGATTGTAAAGGCAAGGAGGGAGTGGTTTGTGTCCCTGAAAAACAAGTGAAGGAGAGTGGACTTTATCTCTCGGGCAATAGGAAAGCAAAGGAACTGCCAGCTCTTTGATCCAGCACCTGAAACCCCAGAGATTCAAGATAGTTGCCGAGTTGTCCCTTTAAACAGATCCCTGACAGTCCCTGACCCAAATCCTGAAATGTGCCTAATGCAGCCTTCCTCGGCCCATCCCTTCTCCCCTGGAATATTTCCTAACTCCAACCTTGACCTTAACCTGGGAGAGTTGAGAATAGATTCTACTTGTCTGGGGACCTTGGGGACCACTTCACCAGCCCAGAGCACTTCCTACCCCGTGAACCAAGGATCTGCTGAACCCCTCCCTCAAAGTTTCCCAGCTCCTGAGCACTCTCCCTTGTTAATCCTCAGCACCTGCTGACCTGTAAACTCGGCTCAGGAACTCTCCGGGAACCTAAGGATGTAATCACGAAGCTTCAGATGATGGATGCCCAAGGTCAAGTGTGGGGCCAGGATGTGGTCCTGCAGGTCAAAGACAATTGGCTTCAAATCCTGGATATTGAGACTAGGGTAAGGGTTTCATCATAGCCTTCCTCTCCTATTTCCCCAAGGGGACCTTAACCTTTCCTTCTTCCATATTCCCTCTCATGCTCATCCTGACCCTCCCAAAACCAAGGACTCCCCCAGGGAGGTATGGCTTGGAAGGCCAGATTAATGGCCATGGGAATTCTATGTTAGAGGGAACTCCCTGGAAGAAATGTATCCTGGCTCTCAAAATGATACGTTTACTAAATCTTTCTTTTTCTCCCACAGGAAGAGATGGATGCCTACCCCTTAGAGAACATCCAATCTCTGGATGCCATATTAAATAGCTGTTCCTACAATTCAGTTCTATTAATCATGCTTCAGGAGCTGGGCCAGTCTTTGACCAATATCCTATTATTCCAGTGCAGGGAAGTTGGGGTGAGCAGCCTGAGTTGGGGGGAAAGCTGGAAAGCAATGACCTTACTAGCCTGGAGGGAATGAGAAGAGAACACCAAGTTTAGGAATAGGAGTGGCAGGGCTCCTGCCCAGACTCATGTATTCTGATTGTCCCCTTCTCCAGGCTGAGATCCTGAGGAATAACCTACAGAAGGCAATTGATGAAATGAAAGAAAGGAGAGAACCAAGGTAAAACCTCCTTCTAACCCCCATGGCCCTCTGAAGTTCCCAAGGATAACTGGCTCTCAGTCCCAAGGACAATGGGAAGAGATCACTTCACATACCCAGAAATTAATTTGTGATATCCCAATTGCTATCCTTGAGGCTAGAAACAAAGCTGAAGATAGGGTCAAGAAAAGGGCCAAAAATGGGTCCAAGCTGGAGGAGATAGAAATAAAATGAGAGTGAGAATGAGTAAGGGGCTGGAGGATAGGGGTCAGGTTCAGAATTGGGATGGGGATAAATGGAAGGCTGGGGCAGCCCAGTAGAGCAGGGACTAGAGCATCAGCTCAGTGTCAAGAAGATGAATCTTTCTGAGTTCAGATATAGCCTCCAACACTTATTAAATGTGTGATTCCGGGCAAGTAACTTCATCCTGTCTGCCTCAGTTTCCTCATCTGTAAAATGAGAATGGAAAAAGAAATGGCAAACCATTCCAAAAAGAGAAAACCCCAAATGGGGTCCCAATTGAAACAGCTGAACAATGGCAAAATTGGGAGGCAAAGGAAGGAGGATGAAGAAAGGCTCTAGAGTTGGGAAAACAATTAAAGACTAAACAACTAAAGAGATGGAAGTGGAGGCATTCAAAAGGGATGGGATTGAAGCTAGGATGGAGATGGGCTGAAGGGGAGAGGAGACTGGAGTTATCTGAGTTGAGAAGACTGTAACATAATGCAATTCTGAAAGCCTGAAGGCTGGGGGACAGGAGACCTTCTATCTCTGTTTCAAAGATCCAGACTCAGATCTTATCTCCTTCACAGATACAGATTTGGGAGTCCCCAACCCAAAGAGCATAAGTGGGAGGCAGATCCCCAGGAGAGGTACCGCAGGAACTCCAGGAACTCCATCGAACACAGTGAGTAGAGTTCAGAGTATTCGGGAGCTGGGATGGAGGATGGGGAGAAGCATTGATTGCAGCCCCGAGGGGTTGAAATAAGACATCTGGTTACAATGGCCACAGTCCTTTATCTTCTGAACATGAACAGGATTCCCTGCCTCATATCAGTCTAATACCCAGCCACCACAGAGGTTTGACCAGTTTTCTCCACAGAAGGCACAGGTTGAGCTCCCCCTGGACCTAGAGGAAGACATGGTAAATATATCCAGCCTTAACCTGGGACCCTCTGACTTTGGGCACATTGTGGAGGGAAAGGAAGAAGGGTTGAAAGAAGGACTGGAGCAATAGGATATTGGTCAAAGACTACACAGGTGGGCAAGACTAGGGCTGGTTAGAGGGACAGGGCTGGAAGCTCCAATTTAAGACCAATGACATGGTATTCTGAAGGAGTGCAGAGGTCACTGGCTTATTCAAGGTCAAAGACTCACCTGGATGGGGGGAATTGTCTGAACACAGGAGGAGCTAAACAACACCCTGAATAAAATCGAGCAGTTTGTGGAGATGACAAAGGGGGCCCCGAAAAATAATACCAAGAAGAATTTTTGGGGGAAGAAGAAGCCCCAAAAAGGTGAGCACAGGGTTTCTGGGAGGGACAGGAGCCACCAGAAGGACATTTAGGAATGGTGGGAGTAGGAGGAGCATGGGCACAGTGCTCTGAGTGCTCAGTCAGTCCTGTCTACTTCACAGGACTCCTCTCAGAACTCAAATACATAGAGTGTTTCCAGATGGTCAAGCATGCACTCAATCTCCTGGTAAGTCAACCCCTTGGAAGTGGGGGGAGGAATGGTTTATCCTGTAACTCAGTCTCCTTCTCCAACCTCCTACTCTCCAAAACAAACCCTTGTCCCTCCTCCTCATTTCATAAACCCTAGACTCAGCTCCTCCCCTCTCATCCAAAAATCATTCTCTACCCTTGAAAATTGCCTAAAGAATCGTATCTAGAAACAATGTTCCTCTCCCCCTCCCCCTTCCTCTCGACTGCCTGGGAATTCAGTTAATTTAAGTAAGGGGGAAACCAAGACCAAGCCCTCAACCCCTTTGAGGAAGCAGAGGGACCTGGTAGTGACAGAGTTGGTCTATTTATATATCCTCAGGGGAAGCTGGAGCTCCACATAGATCAACCAAGTGCTCCTGATTTTGTACACAATCTCTTCAAAGCTTTGATCATGGTAAGTTGAAATGGCCCAAGGAAGCCCATGGGGATGGAGATGGGCAGGGTACATTGAGGAGATGAAGGGATGGAGGGTGAGAGATAGAAGGGAGTCCTATTTTCCGCTCAATAGAGTGTTTCAGAACAAAGCCATTGCCTTCAACCCCAAGGTAGTCAGGAATGCTAGGGACTGGGAGGAGATATCAGGAGGGCAAAAGAGAAGATTCCATGGAGTAGAAAGATGCATCCCTAACATGCATGATTGTACACAAGTATCCAAACAGAGACATTTTAAAACCTCCCTATATGTACTGGATCCTGGCATGTCAAAGTCTTTCTAATACTGTCTCTTGTTCAGCTCTTCTTGGCAAGGAACCACAGTTCCCAACATATGCTCTGTTATTCCCTCAGGTGATCACCAACTGTCCCAATCCTCATTGGGCAGCTTCAGTAGATGTTCCCCAGTTAACCCCCAAGGCCATTGCCCTACTGGAATCTTGTCTGCTACCAAATGAAATGGATTTCTGGAAAAGTCTAGGAGAGTTCTGGACCACCAGCACGTGAGAGAAAACTCCAGTTGTGATATTAGTCCCAGATGCCCACCCTCATCCCTAACCCCCAAGCATGCACTTACGTGGGCATTTTGCTACATTCAAAGAATCTTAGATTTGGAAGAGACCTTAGAGTTCATTGAGTCCATCTTCCTTCTGATGTAGGAAATCATTTAATGTATTCCAGCTGGCTGTATGGAAATCAGGGTTGTCCCTATACTCAAATAGGATTGTGCACAAGTAAAACTGATGTGCAGTTACATCTATGAGGCTGTATGATACAAACAGATATCTGTTTATATATAGGTTATATAGATGTAAAAAAGAACATTGGATTTGGAACTGGAGATACTACTGCTGCTTGGAGATAGTGGGCAAATCTTTCCCATCTTCTTTCATTCAGGGTCCTTATTGGTAAAATTAAGGAGGTGACTGGAAGACACTTTCCAATTAAAAATCATATGTGCCTGTGCTCCTTAATAGTTATGTGCACAGAAAGTTATAATATCTGTGTAGTTGCTTATAAATGTATTAATAAGGGGAAGTGGAGAAGGGAATAAGCATTTATATAGTGTATGCCAGGAATTATTTTAAAAAAATATTATCTCATTTGATCCACATAACAACCTATGGAGTAGGTGCTGTTGTTATCCCCGTTTTACAGTTGAGGAAACTGAGGCAAACAGAAATTAAGTTTCTTGGTCAGGGTCGCACAGCTAGGAAGTATCTGAGGCTGGATTTGAACTCAAGTTTTCTATTTACTATGCCATCTAGTTTCTTACCTAATATAATCATAAAGCTGGAAGGCAACTTGTCCAACCATGTTACAGATAAAGAAACTGAGGCTAAGAGAGGTGTAATGACTTGTTCAGAGTTATTCCAATAATAAGCAGCACAATTAAGAATCAAATCCTGGTCCTCTCGTTCCAAGTGCAATGTTCTTTCCCAACCTGAGATTGCATCCTTTTAAATATAACTGGTAGAAAGAGTTTTCTTTAGTATCATGGTGTTGTCCAAAAGGGCTGAATTGAAAGTCGGGGCCTTGAGTTTGAATTGCTAGTTTGAATTGCTAGCTGGTAACTGGCAAGGTTTACAGACTGAAAGGATTTGAACAGATCACCTCCAATGGCCTTTTTTAAAATGATGATTCTGGGTTCCCCCATAGGTTAGGAAACATTATTGTTTTCCTTCTGCTTTCTATGAGCCCTAAGCTCAATATAAAAGAGGGACTGGCTCAGATTGGTTTGTTTATTTTTCCTCCCCAGGGTTTATGGGGCAGACCAAGAGTCCACAAATCCTACACACACACCCAGATTCTACAGACAAACTGAACCTTCAGAATACTCTAGGGTCAATCACCAGCACAACCCAGCCAAGGTAAGAAACAAGAGGTACTTCCTGGCTCCTGAGTGTTGAGCACAGGTGACCCTTCTCCGTTAGCTGCCGTCAACCTCACAACCACCCTCACCCCAATTCTCTTCCTGAGCTCCTCCAGCTTCAGCTAAGAAAGACAGTCTTGTCCCTTTCCTTTCCTCCAGACCAAATTTGAAATGATACTGCCAGGCAATAATGGGGTGTGTGTTTGTATTTGTCTGCCCCACTGTCTTGTGGGGAGAATTATTAACATCAATTAGAAAATTTCCCACTACCTACTCTCATTTGGTCCCTGTTCTCTTTTCTTTACAGGACCAGGAACGCATGTCACCCAGGTTTGTCCTAAAATCAATAGCAATGGGTGTGGGGCTGGTGTTCTGCAATGTAAATTTCTAATCTCTCTCTCTCTCTCTCTCTCTCTCTCTCTCTCTCTCTCTCTCTCTCTCTTTCTCTCTCTCTCTCTCTCTCTTTCTCTGTGTGTGTGTGTGTGTCTGTCTGTCTGTCTCTCTTTTTCTTTTTCTCTCTCTGTGTTTTTCTGTCTCTGTCTCTCTATGTCTGTCTCTGTCTCTGTCTCTTTCTTTTTCTTTCTCTGTATCTTTCTCTCTGTCTCTTTGTCTTTGTGTGTGTGTGTGTGTGTGTGTGTGTGTGTGTATGTCTCTATGTATGTGTGCCTCTGTTTGGTCTATGCATGTGTCCCTCTCTCTGTCCCTTCTCTGTCTCTATCTGCCTGTGTATCTATCTATGTATTTATGTATCTATCTGTCTCTCTCTAAATATCTGTCTGTCCATCCATCCAGCTAACTAGGTATTATATCTATCTACCTATTTGTCTTTCTATGTGTCTATCTGCCTGCCTCTATCTGTGTATGTATCTGTCTCTCTCTTTCTCTCCCTCCGCCCTCCTCTCTCTTCCCCTTTCTCCTCCCTCCATCCTATTTTTTATATCTTATTTCTTACTTTCTTCCTTGCTGGCCCTGCTCCTCCCTTCCTGCTCTCTCCTTCCTTAATTAAGCATCACTGCTCCAAGGACACTGAGTGCCATCCTCCTGGGGGAAGAGCAGACAGTGTTCTCGGAGCTAGAACAAATTGTCTCTTGCCCCCATACATCCCGACTCTTCCCCAGCTGGTGCCCCCTGCCCCCACAGTCTAACAACGCAGACATTCAGAACCTCCTCTGCCCAGCCTGCTGAGCTGTGGGCAGGGGTTGGGAGGGAGAGGTCAGGTTCCCAGCCAGAGGGCAGGCAAAGAGATTTCTGGGATTTCAAACCTCGAGAGAGCTCAGACACTGCCATTGAGGGCCCCCAGGCTTCAGACTGCTCCCCTTTTATGTGTTCCCTGGGGGGAAGGAATGAGGCAGAGAAAAGTATAACTGAAAAAGCCCCATCCTACTCCCAGGTATTGAGAAGATTCCGTAGGAGACCAGATGTCACAGGTCCCATTCTTCAGAATTCCCTTCCCTTTTCCCATGGTCCTCATCCTGGAGACCTAAGAACTGTCCCTGATTCTCCTTCCCCTACAGACCCAGCCTATCCCAGAAGCCTGTACTAATGCAAGTCCAGTATGAGTTTGAAGGCAGGAATTCAAAGGAGCTGACAGTGGTTGCTGGTGAGGTGCTAGAGGTGAGGAATGAAAATTGTCAAGAGATGAAAGGGGAAGAAATGAGCATTTATTAAGTACCAACTATGTACTTATGTAAAGTAAGCACTTTACAAATATTATTCCATGTGAGCCTCATTACCTGGAGGTAGGTCTATTATTATCCTCATTTTCTGAGGCAAATAGAAATTGTGTCTTGTCTGACATCACACAGCTAGTAAAAATTCTGAGAGCATATTTGAACTCAGATCTCCTTGATTCCAAGCCCAAAGCTCTATCCACTGGGCCACCTGCTGTCTAGGATGATAAACCTCTATTAGTAGATTGGAGAGGGGTCAGAAGGGACAGGCAGCCTGGAAGGAGGGGGAATTGAATCTAAAAGAACCTTTCATGCTGAATGTGGGGGAGGAGATTATAGGGAAGAGAAAGGAAGAAGGTAGAGATAAAGAGAAGAAAAATTTACTTCTACTCCTCCCATGGGGACTATTTGGGTAGCTTCTTCCCAGTCTCCAAACCAGGTAAGACAGAGACCCTGAGATGAGAATTGCTTTGACTTTCCACAGATTCTGGACCAGAGCAAACAATGGTGGCTGGTGCAAAATGAAGCTGGACGAAGAGGATACATCCCTAACAACATCCTAGAACCTCTGCCACCAAGCCTGCAAATGAAGAGGGTCCACTCCAGCTCCCCAACTCGGGTAACTGCAAACTGTAACTAGGGTGGGTAGACGAGGCTTCATCCCAGGGCACTAAAATTCAGAGGGTGTCTCCTCCTTTTAGAAACTTAGCATTAAGAGCTTAGCTCTTAGAATATAGTTAAAATAGGAAGCTTAGAGAAGGCTTAAGCTTCTTCCCCCAGCACACACCATGAGGGCTCCTCCCTGACTCCCACCATCCCCAAATTTTCTTTTTCCCACCCTGAGGCATTAATGCAAAAGTCGTTAGTTGTAAGTGTGTGTTAACTGTTTGATTGGTCTCCCTCCCAAATTTCTAGCTCAAGCTCTTTAGGGAAATAGTAAAAGCTGGGTTGCATAGGAAGATGTGGGTCTGAGGCAAGGAGAATGCATGGTGATGCACTGAGGAAAAGGGGCAATGGAGTCAGTCTTGGGACCTCCAGGGTTCTGTGTTATCTCCTAGGGTCCCATCCTACGGCCCAGCTCCAAGCCACAGGAGGTGATGGATTGGCTGCAAGCTCAAAACTTCTCACCCATGTAAGTTCCAGCCCCGGGATTTGGGGGAAGGACGAAAAAGGGGGGGCCCTAAGAAGGGAGACCCAGGAAATACCACTTCTCTCAGATACTTTGATCTAGCCCCCTCATCGCCATCTCCATTCCTTCGAAAAGAATTTATGAAGTGGCTACTATATTCAGAGGGAGTTACAAATATTGGATCAAATATAGTCCCTGCCCTTGTGGGATAAGTTATTTGTAATAAAAGCACATTAGAAAACTATAGATGTGCTATGGGATATCCAAAGGGAAGGTGAATCAGGGTAAGAAGTGGGGAAGGCTTCAGGAAAGAGGTGGTATTTGGGTTAGGATTTAAATGGATAGGAATTTAATTGCAATAAAGGAAAAAGAAGATATCCCCCTCCATCCAGAATTATATCATTCCCAATAGTCCAATCACCACAACTGTCTGTTGCCCTAACAGTATCTCTATCTACAGAATCAGAACTAAGACAGAGCAACAAGGCTTTTGTCTTAGGGCACTTAATTCAGAGGGCAATCCTTCTGTAGTTTTAAGGCAACTCAAAGAACAAAATTTAGCACCTAGATAGGGAGAATAATTAGTCAAAATAGGAAGCTATAAAGTGGATCACATCTCTTCCCCACTTACCACTATGCTATCTCCCACTCCCCCACTAGTCTTTGCTTCCCCAGTGCTTGTCCCGGGATCACTGCAATATTTCTAATTGCTAATTATGACCTTCTGTCTCTCATAGCACCGTTAAGAGCTTGGGAGTGCTAACAGGAAGCCAGCTTTTACACATGCAACCTCGGGAGTTGCAGCTGGTATGTCCAGAGGATGCCCCCCAAATCCTGGCCCGGCTAGAAGAAGTGAAGATGCTGTTAGGGGTGAGGCAGATCTGGACCCCCATTTTCTGAATTTGGGCCCCTATTGAACATTGGGGGTGGTCAAGGGAAGGGGGTGAAGAGTCCAGTCGCACCTGTGTGACTACAAAGGTTTGGGGATACAGTCATTGATTCTGGCAGGAGGGCCTTGATGTCATTGCTTTGGGCATCTGAATAGTTATTCCCAAATCCAGGGTAAGTAAATCTACAATTCTTTGTCCCAGTGCATCCTGAACTCAATCTTCTTCCTTCCCCAGATGGGTCCTTAGTTTCACCCAGACCAGCCCAGGATGAAAAGTGAAATCCCTGATTTTCTCAAGCAAGGCAACAGATCGGATGCTTCTGCCAGTCATATAGCATTGGACACCCCACTCACCCATATTTGGTACCTCATTCTATTCCCAATTTCTATTCCAGGAATCTGCCAATCTCCATGTCCTGGTCTATCCCACTTTTTTTCTGAAGTGAAATGGGTATATGGGCAGTAGGTGGGGAAGGGGAAAACAGAGACTGAAAGTGAAGGTTACTAGGGTGATACTTGTGTTACCCATTTGTCCCTGTCTGGAGACATCCCCAAAACCTGAATATTTATTGTACTTCCTTCCCCCCAATAAACCAATGCTTGTGACCAAAGAGTTTTAACTAAACACATTTGTAACAAGAGTTTTGTTTTTCTTGCTTTCTCATTTTGGGGTAATGATGAGGGGACAGGGAGATAAAACAGATCTTCATTTGAAAATTAAATTTAATTATGTTAAAAAGACCTTAAGAGGAATATATTGCCTCTTGAGACAACACATTTCACTTAATGAATGGTTCTAATAGTTAGGAAGTTTTTTCCTGACTTCAAAGTTAAATTCAGTATTTCATGACTCCTATCCAATTGAGACTCTCAGCTCCAAGGCATGGGAAGTCTAATTTCTCTCCTACTTCTTAGGCCCATTCTCTTTCCCTTCTCTATTTTAGTTTTCCAACTGGAGTGGAAAAATCTTTCTTCTTTAGAAGTGGATCAAGAAGAGCAAAAGTAACTTTAATGCAGGATATTAAAAACCATTTAAAATATTAAAAATCTATAGTCAATAAACAAAAACCACCAACTAGACAAGCATAAATCATGATATAAAAAAATTTCTGTTCTTGGTGTTCATACAGAAAATTTACCAAGATCCTACAGAGGGCTCTTGGTTATTTTTCAATTTCATTTGTTCAAAATATAAACATGTATTAAGCCCCTTGTAAACTAAGTTAGGGAGATAGCAACTTTAAAGTACAGAGGGCATAGTTATGACCTTCAAGGAGTTTATCATCCAAAAGAAGAATTTAAAAACTAACAAACAACAAAAACAATATCATAAGACTCACTGCATAAGGGGTTTGAAAGGAGAGAGTGCTATCAAAAATAGCTGATTGAAACTTCAAATATCAATGAATTTCTCATACTACAAATTCATTATGAATCCACAAGAAGAAGTGGCAGCCAAAAAAAAGTTAACATTACCCTAAGCAGTGTTGAGAAAAGTATAGCTTCCAGGAATAAGGAGGTGGTGGCTCCTGCCCAGTCAGAGCACTTTGGAGAATTATGCTCAGTTTTGGACATCCTGTTTTATAATGGACGTTGACAGAATGGAGGGTACATTCAATGGTATCCACACAATTTTAAACATTTAGAGAAAGGGAGTGCTCCCCACAATTCTGTCTCCTTTCCTGATTTACTATTGCTCTTGATTGTAGAGGGCCACAGACAATGGGGGAACTGTGGGTGAGGTACAAGATCCTTCAGCCCAGAGGGAACCTGTCTGGTACGGCTCCCCATCTCCCCTAAGGGCTTTCAGCTTCCCTGAGAAGTCAGGGGATGTGATTGAAGCAGAGTGTACCAGATGGCCAGGTATGTATAATGGCAAGTTGTTCATGTAGTCCCAGTGTTGTTTGGGTTATATAAGGCTTTGAGGGTATATAAGGGGGAGAAAATTTGAAATAAATGGACTCCATGTTTTAACCATCCATGTGGGTCTCACCTCATTACTTCTCCTCTAAGACCAAGGACTCAGGCTGGTCCCAAGACCCTGGACAGTACATTTTGGCACTGTGGGGGCTCTAGAGAGCTCACAATCCTTGATGATCTCAGAAGCTCCCCCTGTGAACACATATGTCTAATCCAGTGATTCTTAGATCTATTTATTCAGCCCTGATTCCCAATCTTCACACTCCCAACTGCCATAGACATAGACATGCAAGTCTCATAGATGCCCAGTGAAGGGTTTACAGAGGGATGTGAATAAGCAATGGGAAGGATGAGAAGGGACCTGTGAGGTGGAGAGAGTAAATCAATGAAATCACAGACCTAAGTATCAAAACACATAAACAGAAACTGATGAGAAATTATTACTATAATTTCACACAGTTCCTAAGATCGCACAATCAAGAATATATGTCATTTTAGAGTTGTTTTCAAGGAAATGGAGTCTTCCTAATTCTATATTTTGTTTCATGGGTTTTTTTGGATAGACCATATAGCATTTATATTTACCTTTAATGACTGGTAGGTAGACAGCATGATATCAATCCATCTATCCACAGGCATTTCTTAGATGGAACAGCAGGTGAAAGATGGACTTGGAGTTGGAAAGTCCCAAGTTCAAATCCAACCTCAGCCATTTAGTAGTTGTGTGACTCTGGGCATGTCATTTCACCTCTATCAGCCTCAGTTTCCTCCTCTATACAATGGATATAATAATAATAACTCTTACTTCCCAGGATTGGGAAACAGTCCCTGATCTCAAGAAATTTGTAGTCTGCCAGGGAAGGTAAGATGTACATACAGGATGTCCCAAAAGTCTTAGTGCCATTTTAAGCTTTGACAAATTTGATAATTTAAGTAGATTTAGTAGCTTAAAAGACACTGATTTTTAAAATATTCTATGTAAGTATATAAAGTTTGAGTATAATACATATATATATTTTAAAAATCTGAGTATAACCCCTGTGTGTGTATACATATATTATATATATGTATCTCTGTATATATTATATATGCATATATATACATTTTTGTGTGTAACCCCTCTGTGTGAAATACATACACACATGTATATAAAACCTGAGTATCTCACACAGAGTTTACACACAAATATATGTATTCATAATATACATAGAGATACTCAGGTTTTATATATGTGTATGTATGTATCTCTCCATATGTTATAAATACATATATTTGTATATGAACTCTCTGTGTGAGATATATACATACATACATATAAAACCTGAGTATCTCTGTGTATATTATGAATACATATATTTGTGTATAAATTCTGTGTGAGATACATACATACATAGATGTGTATAAAACCTGAGTCTCTGTGTATATTATTCATAGACATTTTTGTGTGTAATTTCTCTGTGTGAGATACATACATGCATACATATACACATATATATTCGTGTGTACCCACTAGTGTGTACCCATCTAAGGGGTATATGTATGTGTGTGTGCATGTGTATGTATATATATCACAAGGTGGCGCTGTTAACAAGATTTAGGAAGAAGATTGAATCAAAAACCTTCGCAGAAAGTCATAACTGACTCTTTTTTACTCTTCCCTTTCTCCCTTCTTTGAGTGTTCCCACGGGGTTTGGGAAATTACAATCAAAAGAAATGAGTAAGACCAACTAGTGGTCAAAGAAAAACAGATTCTGTTTCAGTTCCTCTCTTGGGAGGTTTTGGGGGTGTTTTGTTTTTGTTTTACTGTTAAATAATAAATTCTGGTTTTTAAAAATGACTTGTTAACTATGCTCTCAGTTATAGAAAAATTCTCAGTCATCCACCAGGGACTGGGACCCCAGCCTTAAGCTAGAAAGATTTCTTGCTAGTTGGTTTCCCAGGTTACGGCTAACAAATTTCACCACTAATAAATGCTCCCGAGGAAATAGACACGTTTGAGTTGACCATAGATGCTTGTGAAAAATAAAACCAGATCAAAAAAATTTTTTAATTTAATAGCTGAGTAAAAGAATCCACTTAGAAAAAGACAGCAGCCTCCTCTAGCTGACCTGGGGGAAAGGTGGGGAGGAGTTCAGTCCCTATTCTTCCCATTACAGGCATCTGAATTCAGCCAACAAGAAAGCTGCTGCCATCCATCAGGGAGATTTACATCTCTCTTGTGACTCATGTTGACTTCCCTTCTCCCATGAGCCATGAGAGAAGCATGTCTGCCATTGCCCTGGCTGCTGTTAAACAGCTTTCACCTGCTTTCCTTCCCTCTCTGCTAATTACTCCAGAGACTAGAGTTGTGTCTCCCATTACTTGGCACCTCCAGCCCAGAGATGAGAAAACTGCCCTTCCACGTCCCCTCCCTCTGCCTACCTCTGTTCTTTTGCTTTTTCATGCACTCAGTCCAAGTCCAGATAATTCCTCCAGCTTCTTCCAAACTAAAGGAGACATGACAGAGAACCGGGAGGAGATGAGAAGAAAATTCACCATTATTTTCAAGATGTCCAAGAATCATTCCAATTATTTGCCCAAGATATTTATTTTTAGCCTGAGTCTCCTTATGGAATATTACATATATAAAGGAACTACATGGTTAACAGATGAGGAAGGGCTGGAATAGTAGAAAAACAAAGAACTAGGAATGACTCTGAGGCAAGGTATTTTATTTCTATGATCCTTATTTTCCTCATATGCAGTCAAACAAGAAACTCTTTAAAAACTTTTCTGCTTCCAACATCCTAACGTTCTGCCCCTTTTCAGAAAGAGACCACAGTCTGGTAAGGTGGGACTGGTTTGTTGGGCATTTGGGCTCTTTTACTTCCATTTCTGTTCATTTTTTTAAAAGTTACAATTATAAATATTTTTGTATAAGTACAACATACTCTTTTCATTATTTCCTTGGGCTGCATCAATCAAAGGCTCTTATTGCTTCTCGAAGGATTTCATTAATCTGTAGAGCCACCCACGCTGCATAAAGTGTACCTGTTTCCCCCCAGCATTGCTTATTTTATTCTTTTAATGGGTAGGAAGTGGTACCTATCATACCAAGGACACTCCATGCCCCAGGTTGTCTTGTTCCTTCTAAATGATCTCTTCCAATACAGAAAAAGGGGAAGCTCAAAAATCCATGATTCAGACATGGTCAGATGAGAATGTATCTAGTCTTATCAGAATTATAACTAGTAGTGTGTCAACGGAGTTTTGCCTCAGGGTACTAACATTTAGAGAAGCACCGATATGATTTTGGTCTTCTTATGTTATTTCATGCTTTATTGATGTAACATCTCTAGGTGAGGAAGAATGACCCGGATGGATCTGCATAAACTTAAGTGATTTGGAGTAAAAAATAAAAAAAACTCATCTCCTGGACCAAAAATATATCTCCAAGTTTGAGAATGGGGTGGGTCTAAAAGGTGAGAGAGACAAAGATAGAGACCAAGAGAAAAAGAAAAAGAAAGACAGAAAGAGACAGAGAAATACAGAGAGAGGAGGGAAAGAGAGAGGGAGAGAGGGAAGAAAAGAAGGAGAGAGGAAGAAGGAGAGAGAGAGAAAGACAGAGAGAGCAACTGAGAGACAGAAACAAAGAGGAGAGAGGAGAGAGACAGAGAGAGAGAGAATACCAAGATTTAAAAATGTAGCTGTATTTATGTCACCCTTCAGACATGTGGAAAAGCAATTGGGACCCAGCAATGGTCAAAAATTGATAGCTCCTCTTCATGAACCCCACATTTCTGGGGAATCTAGAAAATTGCCAATTAAAGGAACAAACAGCAGGGTATAAGACTGTTTTCTGGTTTGCTTGTGGTCTTTTGTTTTGTAATTGTCCATGCTTGCTCAGGTGGCTGGAGTGCTGAGATTAAAAAAAAATTAAATAAATATAGGGAATGTGGTGGAACTGGCCATCCTTACCCCCGCCTTTCTTCAGATGGGTGCATTTGATACCCTCTTGTGAAAGACTCTATTTGACTACTCTAATCTGATTTCTCCTGACCTGGTCCCAGGCATTTCCTTTGTGTTCCTGTATTTGCAGCAGAAGGTGGAATGGAGCTCTGGAAGCTGCCCACCGGAGAGAGTGACCTTTCCTAGTCATACCTGGAGTCCCACTCCTTCCCCCCACCCATTGTCAGGAAATTTTCTCTCTAACCAAGGACAAAATCATGAGTCATTCCCATATTTCATGACTACTCTTCCAGCAGCAGCAGCAGAAATATGACCAACCTGGACCTTGTAAGCCTGCCCTGAGATTGTAAGCCTAAACTCTGATGCACTTCGTTACTTTGACATAGCTCTGCAGGGGAACATTGTGACATCAGGACCCGACATACTGCCCCGTCTCCATAATCATCTGTGTCCTAATGGTTCCAGGGAGCACCTGGGATTTAGTTTGGGGCTTCCAGAACCCCCCACTCTCATAGCCCACCTCCCTCCCCCAAAGTCACAATGAAGCTGCCGGTGGTGAGCTTGGGAAGTCTCTTACATCTCTAGATGTAGGAAGGAAAGAGGGACCAAGCAGGGGCCAGATGTTGAACCTCCGTTTTCCTAAACTCTAAAATGGGAGTCATGATAGCACCTAGTTTCCAAGGTTAGGAAAATCATCAAATGAGATAATATTTGTGAAGCACTTAGCATAGTGTCTTGAACATGGAGGTTGTTGCTGTTATTCAGTCATTTTTCAGTCAAGTCCGATTCTTTGTGACCCCATTTGGGGTTTTCTCGGCAAAGCTCTCAGAATAGTTTGCCATTTCCTTCTCCAGCTCATTTTACGGATGAAGGGCTAAGGCAAACTTGCCCAAGATGACACAGCTAAGTGTTTGAGGCTACATTTGAACTCACAAAAAATGAGTCTTCCAGAGCTATCTCATCATTAGCTGTCCCAAATCCCCATTTTACAACTGAGGAAACTGAGGCAGACAGAAATAAAGTAATTTCCCCAGAGGCACTCAGTAAATACCTGAGGCTGGATTTGAACTCAGATTTTCCTGACTTCAGAACCAGTGTTGTATCTAATGCACCATTTAGTGGGTCCTACTATTCTAAAATATATATGTATTCATGTGGGCTATATGCATATATGTTCATATATTCTGATATTCTCTCCCATTTATCTTTATCATGTATATCTTATTATCATTTTATCCAGTTCTATCAAATACCCAGATGTAATTTTAACTGACAGTGTACTTAATCTATAAATTAGCTTGGAAAATATCATCCTGTGTACTGTAGTTAATCTTTATAACCATAACCAAGAGAACTCTATCCATTTATTTAGCTCTTCCTTTATGACTTTCATTAAAATGTTGTGGTCTTCCTTAAAGGCTCCCTGCATCTTTTGGTAGGTTAATATTCAAATATGTAATATTTTTGGTTGCATTGTAAATAAGTTATTTTTCTGGATTTACTTCCATGTAAATCCTACTCTAATGCTTTATTCTGGGATGAAGAAGAACACAAAACCATGCTTTTTTTGGGACTGGACCTGTGATTTGATGGGTATAGAGATCTCCCAGGTAAGAAGATTTCTTCCACCAACACAGATCTTTAATTGGTGGTCTAAAAATCTTGTGCTTTATAAATCTGGGACATATCTAATGACTTGTCTAGGATCTCACACAGACAGTATGTGAAAGAGGTAAAATATGAATCCAGACCTTCCTAAATCAAGAGCCAGTTCTCTGTGACCCTGACTTCTCAAGTTCTGTGCCAGCACAGCAAAAGTCTGATGGGACTTACCAAAACTGGGATGGTTGGAAATAGAGAGACCAGATTGTTTGTCACCCAAAGGACAGCCCACCTGAGAATGGAGAAGCTGAAAATGAAACACTGTCCTCCAGATTACTTTTGGGGCCACAATTCATATTATGATATGATACTATGGTATAGAGAGATTGTTTTATCTATGTTAGGGGGGAAATCATTTATCTTTTGAAATAGAAATTTTTAAATATCTTACATATTATCATTTTTTCTGAACTCTAGTCCTGTATCATAGAATATCAGAATTGGGATAGACCTCAGAAGCCATCTAGTCAGCCTATACCTGGCCAAAAGTTATTTTCTATAATACGGCTTCTTAAACTTTTTTCACTCACAATCCCTTTTTGCCTGAGAAATTTTTTACATGACCTCAGGTATATAAGTACATAGATAGGCAAACCAAACATTTACTGATAATAAGTCATAATTTTGTGACCCTCATATTCAGATAAAAGACCCTATATAGGGTCACAAACCACTGTTTTAGAACCTGGTTTTTTAGAACTTTCTCTGGAAAGTAATCTTCCATGATTTGCCACGATTTCACAAATCAATGAATTTCACTTGGGCCACCTCTAGATGTTAAGATGCTTTTTCCTCACATGACAGTGGTGTTGCTCCTCTAAGAATGTGTTGTTGAGCAAGCAGGAAGAACTACATGCTCCTCTTATTCCTCATCTCCCACATTTTTGTGGGCCAACTGCTCTCCCTCTTGTGGTGTTTATTATTTTATTTCTAACCAGTTCTCTGGATGGCACAGTGAATAGAGTGCCAGGCCCAAAGTCAGGAATTCTTATTTTCTTGAGTTCAATTCTGATTTCAGATATTTACTACATCTATGATCCTCAACAATTCACTTAACCCATTTGCCTCAATTTCCTCATGTGTAAAATGAGTTGGAGAAGGAAATGGCAAGTTGCTCTATTATCTTTGCCAAGAAAATCTCAAGTGGGGCCATGAAGAATCAAACATGACTGAAAATGACTTAACAACAACAAAAATATCCTTCAAATGCAATGAGACAATGGATACCCACTTCAATACCAACCTAGCCGGTCATGCAATTCTGCTGAGTTACTTGCCTAGAGAAACCAGCACATGTATTCTCTCTATCCTGGGAAATTTAAAACTGAATTGATAACTGACTTCTTTAGCTCCAAACTCCCAGAGATCACGCTCTGGCTCAACACTGCAGTTTTGAAATCTATATACTTGCTGAACCAGATGCTGCCTCTCTACTCACTGCATTAGAATCATAATGTATAATTTAGCAACATGGGTAATCAACAATTTTATCTCAATTTTCAGTTTAAGAAACAGAGCAAATATTTGCTCACAGAGTAAATAAACTTCTGAAAAACACTGGAACGTAGATTAAGAGAACTGAAAAGTACCTTGAAGGTCACAGAATTCAGTCTCATCATTTACTGAATTTCAAAGTTATGACTTATTCAGGGTCACCCAGATAATAAATACCTGAGACAAAACTTGAACACTTGTCTTCCTGACTCCAATAATGTCTATCCATTACACTTTCCATGTCCTCCAGGGGAAACATCACACTCAAAACCATAGATTTGACTTTGGAAAGGGAAGGAAAAGAGAAGGAGAGATTAAGAAATCACCATCTTCCATCTATTGCCTGAATTGATGTCTGCAATACCTGATCTAGATGGAGCCTGGTGCTGGTTCATGGCTGCAGCTTCTCGGCTGTTTTCATATAGCATCACGTCTGCTACTTTGCTTCTCTCAATTATTTCAGTTACTTTTCTCAGAAACACAAAGAATGCAAGGGACTCATTTCTGAGCTATGTCAAGCTCTTCTGCCAATCCAAAAACCAAAGTAAAATTCCTCAGGACTTGAAGGAAAAGAGGAAAAGACTAGGCAATCTCTCTCTAACCAGGAGGCATTCATCTTCAACTTCCTTACCCGCTTTGTGACACCTCTGGGAAGCATGGACACATCAAGCCAAGATCCACCACTCTACAATGGCTATCCACAGCCCCTCATTCTACTTTATGAGATGAACAGAGCAAGTCAAATCCTTTGTGTACATGATAGTCCTTGATTTAGGTGAGGGTCACTATCATATCCAACCAAAGATTTCTCTTCTCCAGAATAAAAATTCCTTAATTCCTTCAATCAGTCCATTGATGGCATAATCTCTAATTTGCTAATTATTCTATTTGCTCTCCTCCAGATAGTTCCAGATAAACAGTGCTCTTCCCAAAATTTAATGTTCCAAAGAATACTTCCAAAATAATGTGACCAGGACTCAGTAGTGTAGAGCTATGGACTTCCCTTATTCTGTCTCTTAAAAAAAAAATAAGATAATAGTTTTTCACTACCATATCACCCCCTATTGACTCATCTTAAGTTCAAGGTCATCTTTGCTCTTTTTCTAGGTTCAATGTGTCTTCCTGAAACAATTAATTAAGCAAATTATATGCGAGGCCCTCTCAACCATCACAACACTCTTTATTACGAGGCCATGCAGGAATCATAAATTCATTAGCAAAAAGCATTTAATTAAGCCATTAAGGAAAAATAAACAGTAAGAGGAAAGTAAATGATAGAATCATTCTCTGCCTCATGCACTACCACTTAACATCCCATAGAATGGTATATGGTGAAGAAACTTCTCCATTAAAATTCAGGGGGTGAAGAAATTACAATCGTTCTCATCTCCTCCATCCCTATTCTGAATAGACAAACTAGAGACCTGCTGTCAACCTTTCAGAGAAGAATAGAATCTCCAGTGCCTCTCAACATGGCTCCAGGATCATTAGGTTTAGGATCCACCAGGACATGGTTTGGGGATTCCACTCACAACTTCTTTTCAGTCCTCTCCTCCAACAACAGCCTGAGACTTGGGCCATCAGTCACCCAGCAGCTGAGGAACACTCCAGGATTCCCCACTGACACAAGTGGTCTCTTTAGCCACTGCCCAATCCTTTATTCTTTTCCCCCGGTGTTTTTTTTTTCTTTTTTTTAAATTCTTGTCACCTAATATAATCCCAGCATCTGAATGAAAAGCCCCACTAGAGTTTGATGTCCTGGATCTTTCTCCAGTGAACAGAAGCTATCTTGACTCATCATCATGGGGACTGGAAGCCATTCTGGAGAGCTCCACTATTGGCATTTTAATCCCTACCTGTATTACCAATGGACTGTTTGGCCAAACCTCTCCCACCCTGTACTTATGCAGCTAATTTTTTAATGGAAGCTTAAAATGTTGCAATCATCCCTATTGGATTTCATCTTATTATTCAAACAGCAGAGTGATTGAAGGTGGGGGTGGGTAAGAGTTGTCCAGCTAAAGAAGAAAATAAGCTACTCCTTTTTTCTAACCTTAAGCTTTTGTGGACAGGGCTATTCTCTCCTAAAAAAGGAGCTACTTTAGATTTGAGAGCACCAGCCCTGAAGTCAGGAGGACTTGAGTTCAAATCTAGCATCAGACACTTGAACACTTCCTCGCTGTGTAACCCTGGGGGGTCAAGTCACTTAACCCCAATTGCCACACACAAAAAAATGGTCTATTCTTTATTCTTTCTTTATATGTTTGGGTCCTGACACTTTCATACAATAAATTAGTTATCCCCTCCTATTTCGTGTCATCTACAATTTTAACATACATTCATCTGCAACTTAATCCATGGCACCAATAAAAACTTCAGCTAGTTCAGAACCATCAGTTATGGTGAAATAATATTCCACTGCATTTGTATACAATAATTTCCCCAAAATTATGAGCATCCACTTTGTTTTCAATTTTTTGTTTTAACAAAAAAGTGCTGCTGGTAAGTATTTTTGGTACATATGTGACTTTTCTCTCTTTCTTTGATCTCTTTGGAGTATATGTCTAATATTGCTTTAATGAGGTCAAAGAATATGTACAATTTAATGACTTTGGGACTATAGCTCTACTTTTCAGAATGGTTGGAACAGTTTACAATTCTACCATCGAGGCATTAGTATGTCTGTCCTTATATGGGAACTCTAGTAATAGTAATTTTAATATCTTTAAAGTGCTTAGAACAGTTCCTGGCACATAGTGAGCATAAATCTGTAAAATGCTTAGAACAGTGAGCACATAGCGAGCACTTAATAAATGTTTGTTTCCTTTAATAAGTTTCTTTCCTTTCCTCCTTCCTTCCCACCCTTTCTTCTTTCTTCCTTTCATTCTTCTTTTTTTCTTTTTTTCCTCCCCTGCTTCTTTTCCCTTTTTCTTTTTTTCCTTCCTTCCTTCTTTGTCTACATTTCCAATCTAATGATTCTGAACTTCAGAGTAGTTTTAAATTTTTTTTCTCTGTAGTGATTTGCAACATTTTTTCCATATGCTGATAACTTGGGTTTCTTCACTTGAGAACTGCCTGTTCATATCCTTGACTATTTATCTCTTGGAGAATAACTTTTGTTCTTATAAATTTGTATCAAGTCCCTATATACAGTTTGAATAACAAAACTTTATTGTTGCAAAAAAATTTTCCCAGCTATTAACTTTCCAATTCTAACTACTTTCTTTTTGTTTGTTCCACAACCTTTTAATTTCATGTAATCAAAATTGTCTTTTTTATCTCCTGTGATATTCTTTCTTTATTGTTCCTTTTGTGAGGAACTTTTCCCCTAACCATAAATGTAAACAGTATCTTCTTTCATTTCTAATTTGTTAATATTATGACCTTTAAAATCTGTCATGTATCCTTTTGAAATGTATTGTGATAATCAATGTGAGCTATAACTCTAAGCTTAATTTCACCCAAACTTCTTTCCAAATTTCCCGGAAGTTTTTGGCAAATAATGGAGTATTATCCTAGTAGTTTGTGTCCTTGGATTTATTTGAAACTTATGCTATGATGTTCATATGTCTAATCTGTTCTGTTTTACCAACTTTTTCATATTTTAACCCAATACTACATTGCTTTATTGATTCTTGCTGTATGGAATATGGTTTATGATGTAATTCTTCTAGGTCTGCTTCTTTTTTTTCTTTAAGATTTTTGACTATATGCTGCTCCAGATGAATTTTGGTAAATATTTTCTAATTTTGTAAAGTAATCTCTGTCAGGGGCTCGAACCTAAAATCAAAAGAATTGCCTAGTGTTTGTTACCTGATAGTAATTCTTTTACATTTATTATCCTCTTAAATTCCTATTCAGCAATTATCCTTTGTATAGAGACTGTTGATTGACAGCATGGAAGAAAGCAAAAAGAAGGGCTGAGTAAGGTGGAAGCACAAGAAGAGAGATTTGATTGACAGATATTTACATACTTCAAGACTGATATCAGAAGTTGGTGTAACCTAATAGGTTAATTCCACATTGTAGAGATAAAAGAAACTCAATGCGATCTGAAAAATCCATGTAAAATTCTTTGGCCCCCACTTTGAACCAGAGAAAAAGTCTGAATTTTTTCTTTTTACCATACTGCAAAGTTTGAGATGATATTATACAATACTACATATATATTTTATGCATTTCTGAGTTTCTAAATTTTTTGTGTGTTGTCTGTTTGTATTTGTGTATCATCTACAGCTTCCACAAAACTCCCCCAAAATTCCCATTTAATTTCTTATGCCAATCCTCAATATATCAGAACTGTGGGGGGGAAAGTCTTGATGTGGAAGAATTAAGTGAACCAATGGATGAGGGACTATTAACTAGTTGCCCTAAGGGCCTAATTTAGAGAAGAAAGCAGATTGGATAATACAGAAAAGTACAGCAATTCAAAGGCAGCGATCCTTAAGAAAAATTTTAACATGACTTTTTTCCAGTCCTCATCCTCCTTGACTTTGTTACAGTTTTAGCTGTTGTTGATTACTCTTTCCTATTGAGTTTTTTATCCTTCCACAACTTCAGAAATACATACACTCTTAGTTTTTCTTTTTCCTCTCTAATCATTCGTTGTGTCAACCATACTGGTTTCTATTCTTTGACTTGATAATCCAAAGGACTGCCTCAGATCCTCTTCTTTTTTCTCTCTATATTTTATCCCTTAATAAGACCTCTACTCTTACCAATTTAATGATGATCTCTATGAAGATAACTCCCAAATTTCTAAGCTAATCTGCATTGGTAGAGGGAGTTGTTTTTTCCATAGGGGAGTTCCCTAGACTAATGAAATCATAGGTCCTGTCTTAATCCCCATCTCATATTACTTATGGGTAAATTCTGACTATGCTATTCTGCTTTTTTTTTTTTTAATCCTAATTACATACCATGTGAAGGTCAAATTTCTCTGCCCAGAACTCAAGCAAGACCTCATATAGTCTGGTATCACCTGTTGGTAACTTTCCAGTTATAAATCAAATGACCACCATTTATCAATGAGTGTTTTAGCTCAAGCCATCTATATTGCTGAGATCAGCTGGATGTTCTTGTTTGGCCCAGGTTCTGAAGACTTCATCTAAGAGTTGTCTATCTAACAATCAGATCATTTGATTCTAAGATTTACTTGCTATCCACCCCCTTCTATCCCTTACTCTGTGATCCCCTAAATTAGCTTACTAATATCATTGTAGCTATGAATTTTTCATCATTAAGTATAGTTTAACTCTTTATTGGAATCACCATGGAGATGAGAAACCGTCTCCCATAATCTACTGCACTGATTTTATAGAACTGAAGTATTGTGTGGTTGTTTCATGGAGAATTCTAGGAGAAAAACATCAGAAAGGAGAGAGTAATGAAGGAGATATAGCATCCCTGTGACATGCTCCATCTTGGCACTATGTGGACAGATGTCAGCGCCCACATGTTTTATTCCCCTCAAGTTCTTTCCTTCAGAAGATATAGCGACAAATCACTGAATTACAGCCATTGCAATCAGTGAGGGTGTTTGCTGCACTTATAAGGGCAATGCTAGATGAAGTAGTCTAAGCTCTCCCTTGGAAATATTGCCTGTCTCCCTTGCCTCCAAGTCTGAGAAAGATGCTACTCTTCTGACTCTTCTAAGATTTATCTTTCCCTCCTTCCCATGAGAAAAGAGAAGCTAAGTAGGAAGACCATTTTCTGTCCAATACTCAGAAGCACTTAGCATTTTACCCAATCAGCGACCCTCCTCTATCCTTTAGCTTAGGCAGCTAGGTGGTGCACCAGGAAGGGCAACACACGCCAAGCCAAGAAGACTCATTCAGCTTTCTGATTCTGGGCAAATCACTTAACATTATTTGCCTCATTTTTCTCATCTGAAAAATAGGGTGGAGAAGGAAATGGCAAACCACTCTGATACCCCTGCCAAGAAAACCCCCAATGGAATTACAGAGAGTAGATGCAATTGAACAATAATAACCACAAATTTTTTCAGTCACTCTGCAAATGTGTTCATTATCCAGCTTAAAGTTGATTTATAGGAGAGAGTATAAACAGGGTGAGATAAATAATCTGAAGAGAATCCAACATCCCCTAGATTAAAGATAAACCTTTTGATAAAGATACAGAGTCCAAGATAACAGAGGAAGAGGATTCCTTTGCATAAGTTCAGTTCTGGTTTCCTTCGCTGGTATATAGATTGTTGCTGCTCTATACCTATCTCCCATTTTAGCCATTTATACTGTAAATAAGGATATTTTTAAAGTAGGGGATTCCCTTCAGGCCCCTCACTCATCCCAAACCTACTTATGCCTGAATACTGGTATGTCTTCACAGGTACATCCCAACAGTCACATAGGGGCTGCTTTTCACAGAGTTTTATCACTTAGTTGAGAGAATAACAATAATTATATCAATAATATCAATGTAGTTGTCACAAGCAGCTCAGACACTCAGCAGTCCTCACTTCCAAACCCTATCTCCTACTACAAGGGAAGGGGAGAAGGATAAAGGATAAATTTGGAAATTTACTTCTCTAGGGCTGCCTGAATGGAGCTGAGCAATTCCCAAGTGAACAATAGCTCAGAATACTGTGAAAAATGTGGTAACCACATATAGCGTGGGCAGTCTCTTGAGAACCTCATATAATGGCAAGAAGATTATTACGTGCAATTCATGCCATGCATTGGCACAAGACTCAGTCATTGGTGAAGATAATGGTTACTACATGTTCTGTGCCTTTATGAGGTAAGTATTGGAGCTGGCAAGAGCTTGGAGAGGAGAGATCCTCCTGGTCTTCTGGTTTCCAACTCTGAGAGGACATAACTGTCCCTCATGAAGGACAAAGAATATGGTTCTCTCCACCAATGAGGGGAGTGTTATACAAAAGCAAGACTTTCGCCCCAGAGGATTACAGATTCCATTGTGCTGGAGCCAGCTCTAACCAACTTAGCCAGTTGTTAAACTTTCCAATGAGAACATTTATCCCTCAGAAATTGGCAAATGCCACAGATCAGGGTATTGTTTAGTCGATTGCCTATACTTACAAAAGCATTCATGATGCAGATTAAATTTTAGTGTGTGCCTCAATTTCCCACCCCCTCCCCTTTAACCAACACACACTCCATGTTAAAAATTAATGGGCACACCCCATAATTACAGAAGAAAGGCTGCCAGAGGGCATTTCACTTTCCCTAAGACTTCTGCTGTTTCCTTTCCTCTGGTCTAGATAGGTCTTAATCAGATTGAAATGAGGAATTTATATTGATCTCTTATTTCTATCCCTTTAACACTGGGAAAAAAAAGATCCAATGGATTTGCCAAAGAGAAGTAACTCCCTAGTTTCTGTCTGGCTACCAGAGTTACTCTAAAGTCAAAGAAAATTGGGGGATACTTGCAGTGAAGGATCTGGTTCAGCCTAACCAGCATTATTCCTCTTCTAGTATCCTATCTTCTGTACCTGTGTATCCATCACTGTGAGCTAGGATATATCCATCCCACAGCCTCATCTTCTATCACTCCCCTTTTATTGTTGTTTTCAATCATGTCTGGCTCTACATGACCCCATTTGGGGGTTTTCTTGGCAAAAGTATTGAAGTGATCTGCCATTTCCTTCCCCACCTCATTTTGCAGACGAGGTAACTCAGGCAAACAGGATAAGTGATGTGCTCAGGGTCACACAGCTAATAAGTGTCTGAAGCTAGATTTGAACTACAGACCAGGAAGTTTATCCACTGTGCCACCTAGCTGCCCCTGTACAGTATATACAAGTTTTCCATGTCTTCCCCATTCAAATGCATATTCTATGAAAGCAAGGAACATGTTTTTATCTTTGTATCCCCAGCATTTAGCACAGTACCCAGCCCGTCATAAAAACATAACAAATGTTAATTAATGGGCTGATGGAATTACTGACGCCCATCTAAGTCTATTGTTATTTGGCTGTAGTTTACCCATCCTCCAGCAGAGGGAAGCAACGTTGACCCATTGTGAACACTACTAAAGAAAAGAATTAATTTTTTTAAAAAAACACATTTCATTGATATATATATATTTTTAATTTTATTAATATTTTATTCTTCCAAACACATGTAAACATTCAACATTTTTTTTTTTGCTGAGGCAATTGGGGTTAAGTGACTTGTTTAGGGTCACACAGCTAGAAAGTATTAAGTGTGAAGTTGGATAATAAAATGTCTGAAACCATATTTGAACTCAGGTCCTTCTGACTTCAGGGCTGGAGCTCTATCCACTGCACCACCTAGCTGCCCTTCAACATTTATTTTTATAAAACTGTGTTCCAAAATTTTTCTGCCTCCCTCCTTTACCTTTCCCTTCCCCAGGACAGCAAGCAGTCCGATATAGGTTAAATATGTTATATATGTACAATTCCTTGTACAAATATTTCCATATTTATCACATGTGATAAAAAAATCAAACCAAAAGGAAAAGGATATTTTTTGTTTTTTCATGTCATATATTTCCCAGTGTATCCTTTTGATAGCTCCCTCCAAGAAAGCCACCCTTTATAATGAAGAAATGGAAAAGAAAAAAAAACTCATTAAAAAGAATTAACTTGTAATCTGACAGTATATGCAATCTGTTGGTAAATGATCTTATGTTTTTACCAAGCAGTGGGAGATGACTACTCTTATCATTTCTTTAGACTGGATTTGACCCTAATTTCACAGTATTCTGTTTTGATTAGCAGCTGATAGGTTGTGGAGTGGATAGAGTGCACTGCATCTGGAGTCAGGGAGACCTGAGTTCAGGGATCTTGAGTAATTTATTTAACCTCTGTTTGCCTCAATTTCCTCACCTACAAATGAGGAGAATGATAATAATAGTACCTATCTCTCATGGTTATTGTGAGGATAAAATATGATGACATTTATAAAGCACTTTGCAAGACTTTAAAGGGATATATAAATGCTAGCAGTTATGTTTTTAGCTATTGTTCTTTCCATTTGCATAGTTGTATTCACTGTATATATAGCTCCCCTGCTTGTTCTTTTGTATCAGTTCATATCAATCTTCCCAAACTTCTCTTTTCTCTTCTCTCTCCCTTACAGAGGAAACTGAAGTTCAGAAAGGTATATGATTTCTGTAAAGTGGCACTGCTACCAAGCATATGACCAAGGTTTTAATTTAACTCACCACATTCATTTATCTAGTCAATATTGATTATAAAATTCAAATCCAGATCTTTATGATTCCAAGTCAAGAACTGTTTCCATGATGTCACCGCAGGAAATGCCAGTAGGCACTCAGAGCTAGGACTCTTTAGAGAAGGCTCCCTAATCTGAGAGCTACAGAATCCCACCCCACCAAGAGATTCACGAAGGGAATTCAGGTCTGTGAACCTGAATGAGAAAAAAAAAAGACATCTTTCCTTGAAGATAATTAGTTTCCTTTGCAATCCTTGGTATTTAATGTTATGTGTTTAAAAACTTTATTCTGAGAAGGGATCTCCCAGCTTCACCAGATTGTGACACACACAAAAAAAAATACACCCCCCCATCTTCAGAATATGGGGTGCCTAGAACCAGGGCTCCATCCCACTTTGATTGTCTTAGATATTCCAGAAGAAAGAAAATAAGAAACAGTGAGAGAAGCATCTGGATTTAACATCACAACACAGATCCCAGCTTGCCTCTTACCATCTGTATGGCTTTTAGTATCCCAGCTGTGCCTCTTACCATCTGTGTGACTTTTAGTCATTCCCTTCTCTAAAATGAAGGGTTTGGAGTATAAAATATCTATCATCCCTTTCCCGCTCTTAATCTAAAATCTTGTCAAACACCAACAATGCCCTTGGGAGCAGCATGCTAAATGCTTGGATATCCTTCCGTGGGGAAGGTTAAATGTGTGCCTTGGTGGTCTGTTCCCGATGCCTATTTATCTTGGGCTTCCCTCCTTCTCTCCAAGCCCTAACCACTTGGTTTTCCTGTATCCTACTGACAGAAGACATCAGGAGGGTCCACGTGGTTTCCACCTAGCCATTATCTTAATGAAGAATGGAAAATGTGAAATTGATACTTCCAAGATCCTTTCTTAGGTCATAATATCAATGCTTCTGGTACATAATAAGATGAACCAGGAGGCACCTACTCCAAAGGCAAATTAGAGAGTTTCAAGCCTTCCAGAGGATACTTAATTTTAAAAAATAGATGATTCTCTAAATCAGCATATTGAAATATAGAAAGAGAGGCAGCTAAGTGGCTCAGTGGATAGAGCACCAGCCCTGAACTTAGAAGTATCTGAGTTCAAATCTGGTCTCAGACACTTACCACTTCCTAGTTGGATGACCCTGGGCAAGTCACTAAACCCCAATTGCCTCAGCCAAAAAAAAAAAAAAATACAGAAAGAATGCCAAAATTGGTATTAGAAGAGAATTGAGTTAAAACATGGTTACTACTACACTTCTTAGTTGTGCTATATTTCCATTTCCTTCATAAGAGGAAGGGAAGGAATAAGCATTTATTAGAGGTGATTAAGTGACAGGTGGGTCAGTGGATAGAGGACTGAGCCTGAAGTCAGGAAGGCTCATCTTCCTAAATTCAAATCTGGTCTCAACAATTACTGGTTGTACTTGGGGAAGTCACTATTTGCCTCAGTTTCCTCATCTATAAAATGAGCTGAAAAAAGGAAATGACAGACCACCCCAGTATCTTTGCCAAGAAAACCCCAAATAGGGTCACAAAGAGTTGAATGTGACTGAAACAACTGAACAACAACCACCATGTGCCAGGTACTGTGCTAAGTGCTTTACAAATGTTATCTCATTTGATGATTTTTCAGAACCCTGGATGTTATCATAATCCCCATTTTACAGTTGAGGAAAACTAAAGCAGACAGAAGTTAAGTGACTTGAAAGATGATGGCAAAGATGGTGATAATAATGACCTCCATATCTCACCGAGATGTAAGTCTTTGTCAGCCTTAACAAGAGACACAAAAGTAAGATAATACTCCAATGGACCCATTACTGAGATTCTTCATTTCCCCCTACATTTTTTGGCTGCACCAGCTTGAGCATTCTTTCCAAAAAGAGTCATTGACCCACAAGTGAATTACAATGAATAAAAACCATTTGTAGCTTTTTACTCCTCTTTTCTGCTTTGGGATCATAGATCTAAAATGACAAAGAAGATCAGAAACCATGCAATTCAAACTTCCCCTGACCCATTTTACAGATAAGGAAATGGAGTCCCCAAATGATTAAGACACTTGTTAAGATGACAGAAATAAGCACCTGTTCAGAGACCTCTGAGTTCAGCGTTAGTGACCTCCCCCGTACCATGCTTTACAAAACTATGACAATAGGAGTAGAAAGTCAGGAATCTCAGAATCAAAAGATTCTGGTATAAACCCGGGTCATTAAATCTCTTTCTGCTTCAGTTTCCTCATCTGTTATCGTGAGGAAAGACTTTGTAAGCCACCCAGTACTACATAAATGAGAGCCAAATGACATAAGATTTGTAAAGCACTTAAGCACAGCATCTACCATATGGGATGATTTAAAAATTGCAAGAGACATGGTTCCTGGGTAATTTGATTATTGTGTTAATAAGCCCAGTATATTATTGATAAAAGGATAGTCATTTGGCCATCTTTCTTAGACTAAAGATGCCCTAATGGCGGTGGGCTCAGAGTTTATATGTCCTTCAAAGAGTAGCTATTCCTGAGGAATGCCAATCAACTCTGATTGGTTAACACAACGGTAGCTAGGCAATGTTAAAATAAGGGTCTTTGGGCTACGGATCATCCAAATCTTGATTTATCAGTTTCCAATCTTGAAAGAGAGGGAGGGGCAGTGGATAGAGCACTGGCCCCAAAGTAGAACAAACATAAAGGGAATGACTGTAAGTACAAATAAGGTATTTAAATTGATTATATAAGTACAAATAAAGTATTTAAATTAATTACATAAGTATAAATAAGGTATTGAAATTAATTATCATAAGTACAAATAAGATATTTAAATTAATTAAGGTAAGGAGGGCTCTTGGTACGGGCTAGCATAAAGCTGAGAGTCCTGAGTAAACTTTTTTCTCTAAGCAGTAATGTAAGCCAGGATGCTGATTTGCTTACACAGCAGCCCCACGAGAGGAGAGCAATGAATACAAATTGTGAAGGCTGAGTGGGAGAAGTAGATGTGGGAACATCTTGACTCCTGCCTCCACCAGGGCTCTTGGCCAACCGTGCATAATTTTGTTCCAGGGAAGGCATTGTCCTTGGGCAGCAGGCAGTCATTGTTTCAAAGTTAGCTTGGATTCTGTGGCTGTAACATCTCAGCAGTGATAATGATAAGTCACATTTATATAGTTTTTTTTTTTTAACACTTGCAAAATGTTTCACAAAATAACCTCATTTGAACCTCACCACACAGCCTTGGGAGGTAGGGGGATCTTTCCATCTCCATTTTAAAGATGAAGAAACTGATCTTGTGACTTGCTTAGAGCAGACCCACGTAGCTGATCTTTGAGGTAGTGTTCAAATTCAAATTTCCTTGACTAGTTCAGTTCATAAATCTGATATGTCACAATGACTCTCTAATGATCCTGGGGGGAAGGAAGAGGGACAAGCATCTGTTCAGCACCTAATATATATGTAAAATAAAATATTTCATTCAGATTAAATAACTAATTATTGTATTAGGACTAAGGTTCTTCCCCTTTTTTGTTTTGAAACAAACCAGAAACCAACCAGTGTGGAAAAATCTCTCTTCAAGATTTACCCAGACCAATAACTAATTAGACAGTAAAGGAAATTCTATGTTTGGGCTGATGGGTGTATTCCTGCTCATTATGTTTGCTCTGACAAACTGGGAAAATATTAATTTTCTGTCTCTGTCTCTGTCTCTGTCTCTCTCTGTCTCTCTCTGTCTCTCTCTGTCTCTCTCTCTCTCTCTCTCTCTCTCTCTCTTCCTTTCTTCTGTCACACATCATGGAGGGGCTCTCTACTTCAGAACATGTGCAGGTATGACTGTTCCTGGTCTGATCCCTGGGTAGTCCTTTTGGTTTGATTAATTGCTGAGCTAGAATTGAGTCTAAATATAAAAGAATGCCACAAGGAACAACTCAATTTATTTTCTTCCCTGGGGGCCAGAGAGGAGAGCAAATTGCTATTAGCCTCCAGGTGAGGGAGGAGCCTCTAGCCTTCTCTCACCTGGAGTCTGCAGAAAGCTTTGAGGAGGGTATGCCTATCCTTCTAGCCCAGTTGTGACTTTTTTCCCATTCTTAAGAAATATTAGAGGACTCGTGGTGGAAAATGCTATCCACAGCCACAGCTGAGACCCTGTATACAGAGCAAAGTGATAGAATGCTAGCTGCTGACCCAGCCCCCAAAACTTCTCTCTCTCTCTCTCTCTCTCTCTCTCTCTCTCTCTCTCTCTCTCTGTCTCTCTCTCTCTCTGTCTCTGTTTCTGTCTCTGTCTCTGTTTCTGTTTCTCTCTGTCTCTCTCTTCTCTCTCTCTGTCTCTGTCTCTCTGTTTCTCTCTCTCTCTCTCTCTCTCTCTCTCTCTCTCTCTCTCTCTCTCTCTCTCTTTCTCTTCACTCTCTTTCTGTGTCTCTCCTCTCTCTGTCTCTCTGCCTCTGTCTCTCTCTCTCTCTCTCTCTCTCACACACACACACACACACACACACACACACACACACACACACATTCAATCACAAGGATTTTCCTGGACATATCTTTATCTGAGGTTGTCTAATTTTCCTGCTCTGCACAGTTCTGCGATTTTTTCTTACTTTCCCTTCTCTACATAATCCCTCCCTCACTCTGCTGGGTTGCCCATCTGCCTTAAGGAGGAGGCCTGCAAGGTGTGTCATCCCTAGTAAATGCTCAGATAAATGCCCTTGTTTGACGTGGAGATGGTTTGAGCCTGAATTCCTTCAGAGAGCACAGCACAACCCATATCCAGTTTCCCAACATCTTTGGCATACCCTAACAAAAGCATACTATTTTCATTATATATATATATATATATATAGTGGGTTTTTTTTTTCCTTTTTGGTCTGTTTCTTCTTTCATAACAATGACAATATAGAAATGTGTTTTACATGATTGCACATTCTTAAAAAAGTATTAGAGACTATTTTCTCTAAGGCTTTCTATATATTTCCCCCCATTCATTAAATAGTCTAATTAATTAAGTTTCAAATTAACAGATATTTGAGCCCTTATGCCACTCAAGACAATCAATAAGCATTAAGTATCTACTATGCAACTGGCACAGTTAGGTACCAGACATAAAAAGACAAAAATGAAATTGTCCTTGCCCTCAAGAAACTCAAACCCTTTGGGGAAGACAAGATATACATATATGCCAATAAAAATAAAAAATAATTAGCATTAATACAGTGTTTTAAAGTTTTACATAGGTCATCCTATTCAATCCTTAAAAAAAAAATTATAAGCTAGACACTACTATTTTCTCTGTTTTACAGATGAGAGAAATTATGTGACTTATCCAGGATCGCAAAGAAAATATTTAAGATAGGATTCAGGTCTTGATTTCAAGTCCAGGGCTCAAACCACCTTTAGTGGAGGTTCCTTGGACGTGGGAAGACAGGAATCAGAGAAAACTTTATGAAAATCAGAGGTTCTTAATTTTGGGGTTGTCTTAGAATTTTAGCAGTCAAGAGCAAAGCTTCTTAAACCATGGGCTGTGGCTCCACATGGGGTCAAGTAACTGAATACTTGGCAACAGTAAAAGGTATCAAATACTCTGTCAAAATTTAGTTCTCTTTGTAAAAATCAACAAATATATCTTGGACGTGGCTCTTTTCAACAATGAGGTAATTCAAGCCAATTCCAATAGATATGATGGAGGTTGGAATAAGGCTGTGAAGGGGTTGAAAAGACAAACGGGGATCATCTATTTGATCCTAGAAACAACAGGAAACCACTGGAGTTTATTGAGTAGGGAGCAGTAGGGTCATATTGCATTGTTAGGTGGTAGGCATACCAAATAGAGGTGATCCAGGCTTCGTTCTCAAAGAAGCTCAGAGTCTAGAAAAGAGAAAAGCTATGTGCACAAATAATTGTGATGCAAGGAAGATTGAGGCAAGTGCAAAGGACAGCACTGAGCCAATGATGATGGGAAATTTGAGGAAGAAGAGACCATTTTTCCTCCAGGCTGGAGATGGAAGAAAAGGGAGGAAAGTCAAGGAATGCTTCATAAAAAAGAGCTAGGGTCCAGAGAAAGGGAGGAATTTCAACAGAGCTGGGGATGAGGTAATCCATCCCAGACTTGGAGGATGGGGTAAACAAGAGAGGATGAGATGAAAAGATGGGACAGAAAATCCTCTGATCCAATTAGAGTAGAGGATAGAGCAGCTAGTTGGTACAGTTAATAGTCCAAAGTGTCAGAAAGACTTGAGTACACAACCTGCCTCAGATATTTCCTAATTGTATGATCATGGGTGAGTCATTCTCAGCTTCAGTTTCCACTTTTATAAAATAGGGACAAAAATCACACATTTCTCCTAGGATTGTTGTGAAGCTATAATAATAAATGTAAAGCACTTTGAAAACTTTAAAGCACTATATAAACATTAGAGATTATTATTATTATGGAAAGGAAGAGAAAAGGCACTTACAATTTATTATGTATGTTCCAGAGACTGTACAAAGGACTATACAAATATTTAAATACAAATAAAAATTTCATTTGATTTGATCCTCACAACAATGCAGGATGCAGGAACTATTATTATCCCATTTTGCACTTGAACAAACTGAGGCAAATAGAGGGTGATTTGCCCAGGTTCACACAAGTAGTACATGAATGAACTGGAATTTGAACCCAAGCCTTCCTGATTCCTGAGCCAATGCTTTTTCCTCTGTTCCATCTAAACATCCAATCAGCCGCTGAAGTTCTCAAAGACAGAATGAAGATGAAAAAAAGAGGAAGATCAACAAGAAAAGGAAAGGAGGCTAACTGTCAGATGTTCAGAGAGGTCAAAAGATATGAGAATTTTTAAAAATTTTGGATTTGGCAATGAAACAACTGAGAAAAGCTTTTTTTTTTTTTTTTTTTTTGCCAGGATGCAAAGGGTGAAGACTGAGTAATCTCAGCTTAGCCCACGTTTAGAACTGGATATAAAGGGTTAGGAAGAAAACTGCCTGAGCTCTTTCATGCAAAATCATGTTGTGTTTCCAGAAGGCACTCCTCAAGTTATCTTGGACACGATACAAGGACAACATCTAGTAAACGTTTGACTGAAAGCATTGGCTATTTCTGGCAACCTGGAATAGATTCTGATTTTTAAAAGATTTTAAGGAAATAAAGCACGTGCCAAGAAATTTGGCACCACCTACCAAAAACAATTGTTTTTTTGAAATGGCCAAGAGATCCACATTGATTTTAGCAGGTTGTTCCCATGAGAGGAATTCTTTAATTGTGGAAAGTTTATAAATTCCCTGTCAAACCTCCATAACAACTATCATATTTCCATGCCAGTTACTGGCAATATACCAATATACCAAAATTTCAAAATGATATCTTTCTTGATAATGATTCTGTATTTCTGAGTTGAGTTTAAGGCATTTATGGATATCTTATCAGGAATATTCACCATCATACGTCATCATCCCTGGACAGGAAGCTATATATTTCTCTGAATGACTGAAGTAGAATCATTTAGTATTCCTTCTGCCATGAATAAGCCACAGAGAATGAAGGCCATAACCAGAGATGAAGGGCTTTGAATGCCAAGCTAAGAAGTTTGGATCTGATTCTGCAGAAAATGGTGATATATCTCCAGAATCTCCTGGCTATAGGAAGTTATAAGCCCTAATATCCGTCAGCGGTACTATTTGCTGAATTACTCATAGAATTATCCTTGTCCCTTGATCTTCCTTGTTCTGCACATTAAAATTGTCACCAAGTTCTGGGAAAGCACACATCAGTCAAAAAGAATTTATTAAGCACGTACCATGTGTTAAGCACTGAGATAAGCAAATAAAAACAAATGACAGTTCCTGCTCTCAAAGAGTTGACAATTTAATGAGGGAGAGAACATGCAAACAGGATAAATAGAAAATAATCAACAGAGATAGAGAAAGAGTCCTTTTGTCATTCTCTTTTGGGAAGATTTTTCACTCCTGGGTTTTTCACTTACACGAAGAAGTGTGGGAAACCATCTATATGATACTACTCAGTAATTTATCACCAACTCCCCTTACAAGCACATAATTCACAAAACGCAAAGAAGACAAATATTATTTGAAGAAAACAAACATATTATTTTGTTGTGATCTAGTTCAGACGGATCTGAATCGGTCCCTGTATGGGCACCAAATTGTGGTGAGCTTTTTCTTCTCAAAACGCAGCCAGGTGATAAAAGTTCAGATCTTTTATTATCTCCAATATAGCCCGGTTAGCTTAGAGGCCTATCTCTCTGCTTGGTTCCAAGAGCTCTCTCCGAATGTCACCAAATCCAAAGGTCTGGTCCTTCAGCCTCTGCCTCTGCTTTCTTCAGCCTCCAGCCAGCTCCACTCTTCACTCGGTGAAATCTGACCGAGACCCTCTGTCTGTTTCTTTTATCCAAGAGGGAGGAATTGTGGGATACGAGAGAGAGGGATTATGGGTTTTCTCCCATAGGGCTCTCTGGCCCAAAGAGCTTCAAGGGAGGTGTGAACTCCTTGAACTCCAATGAGTAAAGGTGTGAACACAAGCCTTGTATTAATTAGTTCTACTTAGTACCTTGTTTCAGGTTCTGCCCAAAACATCTTCTTGTAAGATTAGATCAACTCTAATTAGTTAGCAGTTAGTAAGGATTCCAACATTATTTGAAGAAAACAACCTCCTCAGGGAGTTTACAATCCATGCCTCAGTCACTTAAAATCAGGCACCAAGAAAGGTCCATAGAAAGCATAGTTTTGTGTATTCCATATAATTAATATGGCTACTCTTGTAGATAACTGTCTCTTTCTTTTTTGGTTCTCCTTTAATTCTCTGAAAATACTAGCAGGTGATACTGATACTGCTCCCTGTCATTGCTCCCTCTCCACATATTGTAAAGGGGGAATTTTCTCATGTTTTTAAAAGAGACTTAATTCTCCCTGCATTAAAATTCAAATATAGTGCCAGACTATGAAACCTTAACCTCCTATGAAACCTGGGACCTCTCCCTCATACTAGTTTCCACCAAGCATTGCCCACTGAAGTTTGTCCAAGAGTTAAGAAGAAGAAGAATATCTAACATATTGCATCTTACATACATTATTTCATTTAAAGTTCATGACAAGTCAGTGAGGAAAGTAATACAATAATTCAGTAGATTGTCATCATCATTATATCTATTTTAAAGGAGGAAACTGTGACTCCCAGAGGCTAAATGGCTTATTCCTGCTCTTACAACTAAAAGTATCAAAGGCCAATATTCTATGCACCACAACAGAATGCCTTTCAGGCCTGCCCCCTTAAACTCCAAGTGGGTTTCTCTTACCAACACTATTCTGGAACATGGTACTCATATGCCTAATGTCTTTTAACATCAAAACAATCATTTTGTGTGTATTCTGACCAAACAGGTATTCTCCAAAGTTTGATAAGCTGCCAAAATTTCTCGTTGCAAGGAAACCAGAAAGGTATGTGCTGACTAATAAGCATCATAAAAATAGCAAATATGTAGCTGATAGAAAAAAGTATGATAAAGAAACTATATGTTGCCACTAAAGATAAATGGTCCCATATATTTTGTCTAGATTTTTGTTCTTGCTTTTGTTTTATTTGCACATCAATCAGGAAGGATATTGGCAAGGAGAGCAGCTTCATTAGCCCTGCATGAACTAACAGGTTAATTTTCCTTAAATATTGCCTTCAATGTGTTTAGGTAAGCACACACACATTTATTCAAGGTAAGACCCCCAAGTCTTGGTATAATGTTGTGATATATATAATATTATATAGAGACGTGTGTGTGTGTGTGTGTGTGTGTGTGTGTGTGTGTGTTATATAATGGCATAGTTGAGAGGAATCTAAGAGATCATCTAATCCCACAGAGTCACTGATAGAGGGAAGGATTAGAGCTTTGCAAGAACAAAAATAGAAAAAAATACAAAGGTTAAAACTGGAAGTGAAGCTATGGCTATTTGTCTTTAATGAAGGTAAGGGTGGGAACAGACTAAGGAAGAATTTAATGGATGAAAGTGGAGGATGGGAAGAGATAGAGTAAAAGAATAATTTTTTTAGTGTTGTTAATAACTAGCATCATTGTAGCTTTCTATTGTATGAAGTATCTTTCTATTGTAAATCTCAGAAGATTAAGAATCTTAAAAAGTTGCTTCCTTAGGCGAGGGAGGGAGACCTTGAATGACTGATTAAATGGCAGTGGGCTGAACTGGGAAAACAGGCTGAAAAAGCTAGATCATTGTAACGTCTCCCTGTTATCTGTACCCAACAAATGAGCTAACAATTGAATGTTTCTCTCAGAATGGAAACAGGAATTAGTGGGCTAGAGATCTTTGGACCAGGAAGTAAAAGAGGGTGCTTTTGTAATGAGTTCACTTTTCTGGAAAGATCACAGAACCATAAATTTAGATGTAAAAGGGTCCTTAGAGACCATTAAGTCCAACCCCCTGGTTTTACAAATGAAGAGATTAAGGTGGAAAAGGTTAAATGTCTGATCCAAGATCACACAGTTGGTATAGGTCTGAGACAGAATTCAAAAGGAAGTCTTGCTGAATTTCAAATATGACATCAATCACAGGGACACGGAGAGTAGCCCCAAGGATTAGCTTAAAAATTATAGGTAGGGGAATGAAAGAAAAGATGAAGGAATCAAGAGTCTGAATAGGAGATAATGTGAAGTAAGGCTGAGGAGACAGATAAGAGATAGTATATGAGAGGACCTTGAGGGGAGTTTATGATCTCATAAGGATGATTATTGAATCAAAATGTTTCCCTTTACAGTTGAAGAAACAGAGAGATTTAGGTTAAATTATTTTGCCTGATGTTCCATTGATAATAAATGGTGGAGTCTCGATTTAAACCTAGGTTTTCTGCCTCAAAATGAAGTAAGAATGCTTTTTACTATATTTCATTGAATTTTATCCTAAAAAGGAAGTCAGGTGGTACAGTGAACAGAGTACGAGGCTGGAGGGAGGGGGTCAGAAAAACTGGTTCAAATCTAACCTCAGACACTTTATTAACTGTATAACATTGGGCAAATCACTTAGCCTGATTTATCTGTTTCTTCATATATAAAAAGAAAATGTCAAACCACTCCAATATCTTTGCCCCCCCCCAAAAAAAAAAAATAGCAGATGGAATCATGAAGAATCAGACACAGGTGAAATGACTGATCAACAAATTTTCTTCCAAAATATCACTCTACCATGTTGGGAAGAACAGGGAACTAAGAGGCAGAAAAAGTGGATTGAAGGGCCAGCACTGCTATTTATCACCTATGTAATCCTAGGCAAGTCATTCAGTGACTTTTGTGGATCTCAGTTTCTTCATCTGTAAAATGAAAAGTTTGGACTAGAGAATCTCTAAGGTCTTCTCCAGTTCTAAATCCTAAAATCCCATGGACTAGGATCAAAATTGAGTTTTAGCAAAGGATTAAATCTGTTTTAGGACTTAATATGGCAATGAGGTAAAACTAGAAAGAAGTAGATCATGGTCCAAGATAAGATTTCAAAGGGCTAATGTCACAGAGATCTTCAGAAGGTGTGAAAGAGCAAATTTTAAGGTTAGATAAAGATGGCTTGAAATCTAGGGAAAACCTTTAGGGACTTGATAGGAAGTATTCTTTCCCACCAAAGCAAGATATAAAGGGGCTAAGGAGGAAAAAAATTAGCTCATTCCAGAGTTCAAGGAAATGGCCCCTTCTAGGAGTTATTGCAAAACCAAGAAACAGATTATGGAACAGACAGAAACTCTCATCCAATTGATAATTTTAGATGCCAACACAGGCTATATTTCATTTGTTTAGTTTGAAGTCAACCAGAAAAAAAGGATTTAGGGGTTGGTTGGCTTATAAACCATGTCACCCTAGCCCATCTATGGCTAGATATGTGTTCATTCAACTTTGTAGTCACACTTCATCAGTACCTTCTGCTCCTTTGATTGGAGAATGGAGCCATAAACTACAAACTCTTCATTTAAGGACAGAAGATATGGGATAGCTAACTCTTCATTTCCCATACAGTTATACATCTTTTTTTCTTTTTCTTTTTCTTTTTTTTCTTTTTTTGTTAATTTATATGACCAACATTTATCAACTACCTGGCATATAGTGGGTGCTTATGGATAAGGGAAAAGAGAATAAGCGTTTTTATGTAGCACCTACTATATGTCAGACATGATCCAAAGCACTTTATAAATATTAGCTCATTTGATCCACACAATTATTTTATAAAGGAAACTGAAGCAAATAGAAGCAACTTACCCAATATCACACAGTGCCTGAAAGAAGATTTGATTAAAATCTTTCTGAATCAGCTGTCTGCTTTACCATTTAGTTGCCTTAATATATGTTTATTTATTGACTCGTAATTCAAGAAGCCTTTGTTAGACACCAATTAGTGCAAAAGTTGAGCAAACATGGTACAGTGGATAGAAAGCTGGGGTTGGAGTTTTGACAATCTAGGTTCAATCTACCTCTGATACAGTATAATTTATCCTCTAACATAATGTTAGCTGTGTGATCCTAATTAAGTCATTTAAGTTCTCAGAGCACCAAGCAAATTTCCTAAGATTTTTAAATTGCAGAATTACCACCATCATCATCATCATTATTGTCAGAGTAAAGGAAAGTACACTAAGAAATTGGAAGAAGATCTCTGTCAGTTGGAAAAATAAGGAACAATTTTAATAGAAATGGAACACTTGAGTGGGGACTTGAAAAAAGCAAGTTCCATAGGTAAAGATGTGGAGTGAGAGTATTCCAGGCAGATGAGGGGTAGAGGAGGGGAAAGTAAAGGGTTATGCAAATGAATGAATGAAGAATATGGAAAGACAAGTATGAAGTTTAGTTAAATCCATAAAAGGAAGAAGCATTGAAAAAGTAAAATCATAGGATTTAGAGCTAATCTATATAATAAATACATACACACATATGTATATATATATATATATATATTTAAAGCTTAAAAATGATTTAATTATTAATAAATAATAATTTATATATATAATAATAATTGATTATTAAGAGCAGCTATCCAATCTCCTCTTTTTACAGAGTCCTGACCCAGGAGAACTAGAATGAAAAAATCAGAAGTTTGTCTTTTGCTTTGAAAGTAATAGAAGTCATTGAAGCAGTTGTGGTCAAACAGTCCTATATACTAGGAAGACATTCAGGTATGTGAAAATTATGTATGTAACTATGTTCATATACTATGTTACATATTATATATAGGTATAAGAAGATTAACAAATACATTAAGGATAAATAAAATAGGGGAAAACGTGGAAACAAGGAAACTAGTTAAGAATCTAGAGTTCAAAGGAAAGATGATGAGGATCTGAATTAAAATGGCAGCAATAACATATTTAACCTATATCAGATTGTTTGCTGTCTAGGAGAGTGGAGAGAAAAGGGAGGTAGGGAGAAAAATTTGGAACACCAAGTTTTATAAAAATGAATATTGAAAACTATCTTTACATGTATTTGGAAAAATAAAATACCATTAAAACAACAAAAAAAAAAAGGGATGGTAGTGATGAGAGTGGAGAAGAGAATGAGGGTACACTAATTTGAGATAGGTTATAGCAGAGAATCAACAGGATTCTGGGGGAGAGAATAAGGGAGAAGAAAGAGTTAACGATGACTAAGTTTTCAATTCTGGGTAACTGGAAAGACAGTAGAGCATTAGCAGAAATAAGGAAGTTAGATCTTATACCAGGCACTGCAATAAGTTCAAAATACACATATTATCTGAATATCAAAGGTTATACCATAAACACATTAGAAGAGAATAGGTCCATGTGTAGGAAAAGAATTCCTAACCAAAAAAAGACAAAGGCAATTACAAAAGATAAAACTAATTTCAGTAATATGATATTTTTCAGTTTTTGCACAAACAAAATTAATGCAAGTAGTAAGAGAAGGAAAGATGCCGATTGGAAGGGGGATGAAATCTCCACATTAAATAACTTTGATGTAAAGATATATGAAGAATTAGCACAAATATATAAGCCACTCTTCAAAAGATAAGAAAAAAATTTTCAACTGATATGAATAAATAGCTCTCAAAAGACTAATCGAAAACTATTAATAACAATATGAACCAATACTCAAAAATGCCAATAATAAGAAAAGTACAAATCAAAACAACTCTTAGAAATAATTTCATACCCAGTAAAGATGACAAAAGATAGAATAATCAATGTTAGAAATAATGAGGAAAGACAGGTACATTAATGTACCTTTTAATTGGTCTAACTATTCTGGAATGCATATTGAAATTTTGCAAATAAAAAGTCCATAATGTTTGACTCGAGATCCCAATATTAGACATATACTCCAAGGAGGTGAAAGTCAGGAAGACATATCCCATATACACCAAAGTATTCTTAACAATATTTTTATGATTGGAAAGAAAACATATGCCAATCAAATGGTAAATGACTAAACAATTGTTTATGTTATTTTATTTTATTTTTGCTGAGGCAATTGGGTTTAAGTGACTTGCCCAGGGTCACACAGCTAGGAGGTCTTAAGTGTCTGAAGCCAAATTTGAACTCAGGTCCTCCTTCAGGGCTGGTGCTCTATCCACTATGCTACCTAGCTGCCCCTATCTTTCTATTTTCAAAATATATGTAAAATTAGTTTCATCATTTACCCTCATAAAACCTTGTATCCAAATTTTTCTTCCTCCCTTTCCCATCCCCTTGATAGCAAGCAATCTAATATATACCAAATGTACAATTCTTTTATACGTATTTTCACATTTATCATGCTGTACAAGAAAAAAAAAATCAGATCAAAAAGGGAAAAAATGAGAAAGAAAAAAATCAAGCCAAACGACAACAAAAAAAAAGGTGAAGAGACTATGTTGTAAGTCATATTCAGTCCCCACAGTCCTCTTTCTGGATGCAGATGGCTCTCTCCATCACAAGTCTATTGGAATTGATGGCTAAATAATTTGTGACACATAAATATAATGGAATATTATTGTATTGTAAGTGATGATGAGTGGTGAGTACAAAGCAAAGGAAGATTCATATGAACTGACACAAAGTGAAGCAGAACCAGGAAAACAATATAAATGATGATTACAACAATGTAAATGGAAAGAACAACAAAACAAATGTTATGAAAGTATAACCAACCAAGCTTGGCCTCTGAAAAGAAAATGTACTTCTCCACTTTCTTTGTAGAGGAGCAGAGCTACAAGTGTAGAACACTATAGACAATTTCAGATTTGGGTGATATTTTGGATTAATTTTGCTTTTCATTTTTTGCTCTTTGTTATTCTGTTATTAAGGATTGTTCTCTGGGAGGAAAAAAGCGAAGGCTACACCAGGAAATGTAGGTGATCTAAAAATAAAAATATCACTATTTTTTAAAGAAATAAGAAAATTTGGAAAAAGGGAAGGTTTGTAGGAAAAGCTGGTGAATTTAGTTTTGAAAAGGTTGAATTTGAGCTACCAGTGAGATCTCTAGGTAACAAAATCCATTAAGTAGATGAACAGTAAGAGAAAGATTTGAGTTGAATATATAGACTTGAGAGTCATTTGTCTAGAGAAGTTTATGAGAGAAGTAACAGGGCAAATGGCTTAAATTCTCTGAGTATCAGTTTCTTCATCTGTAAACTAAGTGAATTAGATTACATAATGACCTCTAAGGACCATTACAGATCCAAATCTATTTATTTATTATAAAAGGAGAGAATTTCCAAAGAAAAGACAAAGGTCAGAACCTCATTAGAAAGTACTCTGTACTCTGTTCTTATCTTTATGCTTTTGTAATCTCATTTGCATTGTTTTTCCTTTAGTTTCATAGTAATTGTTGTTGACTTTTCCAGGCATGTCCAACTTTTCCTAACTCCATTTGGGTTTTTCTTTGCAAAAATACTAGAATGGCTTATCTCTTCCTTCTTCAATTCATTTTACATTTGTGGAAACTGAGGCAAACAGGGTTAAGTGACTCATCCAGAATCCCACAACTAATAAGTGTCTAAAAACAGATTTGAACTCAAGTCTCCCTGATTTCAGCTGGACAATACAGCATTTTAATCCACTGCTTGTACTTCCCTGGTCTTAGACAAAGAAGTGAGAAATGTTGGACATGTCCAGGATTAGGAGGCAAATTTGTGAGTTTGAGAGTTCTGAAGGTCCTGGGTTTCATCGGGTTGCAATTAGCAGGAAGCAGAAAAAGTTTCACTAGGAAAAATGACCACCAAGAGGTAATGAAAGAGGATTAGCACGAGCCTGGCAATTTTATCAGCAGAAATATACCAAGAGTTGAACAGAGAAAATTTAAGGTGAAATATAAAATTTCCAATAAGAATCCTATAACTGTTCTATATTCTGTTGAGGTTTATATATCAGCCTACTAAATTATAACAACAGCAGTTATAGATTAAGTTATTGAATCCTGTTTTAAGTTAATTTTGAAATTTTGTTTTGTTTTGTTTTTAAGTCAATGCATGTCCTGTCTTTAGAATTTCTTTTGTATGTGGAAATAAATTACTTGTTCCATATCTGATTCATATTGTACAATAAGTATCTTTTTTATACTTCTCAATTTTGGAGAAACCCTATATGTAAGTCCAGTAAGTAAAATTGTTCCCAGGAACTGGAGAATTAGGGAGCCTTTTCATTAAATATTTCTTGTCCCTTTTCATGCTTTTCTAATTTCTTCTGCTTTGTCTATCTTTTAGTTTTACAGTGAAGATTCTAGTAATTTTTCTAAACTTGCTTCAGTGGAACTGAGGGGGAAATATGTTTAGTTACCCATGAGCCAAAATGACTGGAAAGAACAAATACATTACCCTCTATAGATCAGAGATGGCAGCTTGCAGCAGCTGTCCCAGTTCTCTAGATAAAGCTGGCAAAGCTAGTACTTAGAGTGATGAAATCTAAAGATAGGAAAACCTAGAGTCAGTGGTGATTGCTGATTTCCATTCACTACAGATTTTTTTCAAAAATGAGTCTGAGATGAGTTTAAATGAGAGGCTTTAGTTACCCAATTCCTACAAAATTGAGGCAAAGTTAAGGGGATATGAAATGAATGGATTTCCTAGAGACCAGAGGAATACTTTGTTCTTCAACATTTCAGATTCTAGGTCATTTCCAGAAGCACCTAGTCCAGTTTATATGAGAGAGGGCCTAAGACAAGAGGAAAGCTTCTGAATTTTAAAAGAAAAATTAATGAAGAGAAGGGGTCTGGGAGGAAAGAGAAAGGGGGAGAGAGGATTTTGAGAGTTCCCTGGGAGGACAAATGTTGGGAACATAGTGACAGCAAAAATTAAGCTGGGGACAAAATTTATCTTCTGTTAGGCAAGACTTTTTTTCTTATGTTTATTTTATTTTTTTCTATTTTTAAAATTTTATTTATTCATTTAATATTTTTCCCTAGTTACATTCAAAACAATTTTTTTTTACATTTTGTTTTAAAATTTTTGAGTTCTAGGTTCTCTTCTTTATTCCCACCCACAATTAAGAAACCACATATGAAGTTATACAAAACATTTCCAAAAATGTCAAGTTGTGAAAGAAAACATAGATCTCCCACCTTAATGAAATTAAAAACTACCAAGAAAAATTAAATTTAAGACAGAGAGACAGAAAGAGAAAGAATACTTCAATCTGTATTCAGACACAATTAGTTCTTTTTCTGGGTATGGATAGGATTTTTCATCATAAGACTTTCAGGGTAGTTGTAGATGGTTGTACTACTGAGAATAGCAAAGTCATTTACAGCTGGTCATCCCAAAACATTGCTATTACTTTGTATATACAGTAAATTTCATTTTGTTTGAGCTCATAGAGGACTTTCCAGGTTGTTTTTTCTGAGAGCATCCAGGCCATCATTTCTTATAGAATAATAATATTCCATCACAAACACATATTACAGTTTATTGAACATTTCCCCAATTAATGGGCATCCTTCAATTTCAATTTTTGTACTGAGAAGAGAGCTGCTATGAATATTTTTTGTAATATAGGTCATTTTCTTTTAAAAAAAAATCTCTTTTGGTATTCATTAGGCAAGATTTCTTAAACTTTTTTCATTCACAATCCTTTTTCACCAGAGATATTTTTATATGAACCAGGCATGTAAATATATAAAAATAAGTTTACAAATCAAATATTTACTAATAATAAATCATGTATATCATGATTTTGCAACTCCTACATTAAGTTACAAGACTCCATATGGGCTCTCAAACCACAGTTGAAGAACCTGGTAGCTAGGTGACAGTGGATAAAACACCAGGTCTACAAATCAGAAAACTCATCTTCTTAAGTTAAAATCTGATCTTAGATACTTACAATTTATGTGATGACCCTGGTCAAGTTATTACCCTGATAAATAAGTAGATGAATAAATAAACAAAACTGTATTTTTAAAAAGTGACTATAAGGATTTATAACTATTGATCCAGAGAGCTCACTGCTGGATATTTCACCTAAGAAAGTCAAACACAGAAAAAAAAAAGTTCCATATTTATCAAAATATTCATAGCAGCACTATTTGGTATATAAAAAAAAAGAAACTAGAAATAAAGGAGATAACTATCTGTTGGGGAACCAGTTGCAGTATCTGAACTTGATAAATACAATTGCACCATAAATATTATATAAATAAATAAATAAATAAAAAGAACCAGAAAAATGATAAACGCAATGACTATAGTAACAATGTAAATGGAAGGAGTATAAAACAAAACTGGATACCATGTAATAATAACCAAACTGGATTCCAGAGAAGAGTTAAACAAAATTACCTTCCTCCTTTTTTTGGAAGAAGTGAAGGATTGTGGGTATAGAATATTGACTATACAGTCTAATAATTCTCTCCATCACAAATCTATTGGAATTGCCCTGAATCACCTCATTGTTGAAAAGAGCCATGTCCACCAAAGTTGATCATCCCATAATCTTCTTGTTGCTGTATACCTTTCTTCTCTTGGTTCTATTCACTTCACTTAACATCAGTTCATGTAAGTTTAAGATTTTTTCTAAAAAAAGAAATGACAAAGAAAGAAAGACACCGTTTCCATCTCTGCTTCACAGTGACCAAGTTTCAACCAGGGATTAGGACATCTCCCTTAAGGTATGAATGGGATAGACACAGAGAGAAGATTAAGGCTAGAACTGCAGGAGCTGGATGGTGCCCATATTTGGTGAAGAGAAACTCATAGGTTCACATGGGAATCTTAACCAGGAGGTATTTTATCAAAGTGTTATCTCATGCTTTTATATCTATTTGTAAAATATCCAAAACCTAATCTTACACAACTTATCAGATCGCAGTAGAAGGGAAACTGTTTGAAAGGAGGACCTATTTATTTTTATTTCTCTGTTGCCTCTAGCAGGAGGCATGATTCCTGCAATATCACATCTCATCGATACCCTCAGCCCCTGGGACCTCTCTGATTGAAGGGAAGAACAAAGAGCTGCTCCCCAAACCTCCATGAGGAGGGTGCCATCTCTTCACTCCTCACCTGACTTCCCTCCTTGGATGTCTGCATCATTCTCTCCCTTCTTTCCCCAACCCCTTCTGTTGCCTTTTTCATGCTATGTTCCCTTATTATGTTGTAAAATCCATAAAGACAAATTAAGTGATTTGCTCAGGATCACACAGTCAGTGAGTGCCGGAAGCTGGACCTGACCAAAGTCTCCTGACTCTGAGACAAGTCTTGTCATCTAATTACCACCTTATTGCCTATGTACCTAGCTACATATGCTTGGCTTTTCTCTCTGACTGGGAACAACCCTGCAGCACCCAGATCTCAGGCCTCCCAGTTCTTCCAGAGAATGGGGACCCATCCTCCAGAGATGGAACCCTCAGCTCCAGGGGACAGTGTTCTGAGACCACAGAGAGGTGGAGGGAAGGTGCAGAGAAGGGGACAGGTGATCCACACTGTCCTCCCTTCCCTGCCAGAAGGAAAAAGGGGAAAGAGCCTAAGAGGAAGTGAGAGAGCCAGTCTTCAGGTACTCTCCATTGCAAGAGAGTCCAAAGACCGCAAGGAGTGGTCTCATTTGCATCTGGTCCCTGAAGTCCTGATCTCTGTCACTGCCATCTAAGCCTCCAGTTGGTCAACACAGCTAGCTCATCAAGTCTGCCTGAGCTACAGAGACCGGGAGCCTCCCAAGAAACTAGAATCCAGGTAACAGCTGCTGGGGGTCCAGGTTGGGAAGGGTCTAGGGAAGGAGTACAGAGGAATACCTGGATATTAGAAGAAGAGAAAGAATTTGATCTTAGAGCCAGACATGCTGACTAAGGCCATCAGCATCCAATTCTCTGGTTTCAGGGCCTGCCCTTTTGAGTGATTCCCGGTAATTTGGTTCTAGATAGGAGGGAGAGTTCCCCCACCAGGTTGTACTCTCATGGATCACATTCATCAAGTCTGGACCAGATTTGAACTATTCCTTGTCCCAAGGACCAAGATAGAGTTTCTGGGTTTGCACTTCTATTAGGAAGGGAGGGAAGGGGAAGCTCAATATGTCTTCAATCAAATTACACTCCAAAATAACAAAAGATTTGGCACTATGTACCAGAGATCCCTGACCTTCAGCTGACAGACACAGCCCCACTAGGGGAAACTTAATTCTAAGATAAATTTGAACTGGCCTCATAGTAGACATCATCCTTTTAACTATGAGAAATATTGCTGCTTATTTTTTTTCTTTTCTTTTTTTTTAAGGCATTTGGGGTTAAGTGTCTTGCCCAGGGTCACCCAGTTAGTATTAAGTATCTGAGGCTGAATTTGAACTCAGGTCCTCCTTACTTCAGGGCCAGTGCTATCTAGCTGCTCCAATGGAGAACGTTGTTTTACTTTTTTTTTTCTAGTAAATTTATTTGTTTTTAATACATATTGATTTATGAATCATGTTGGGAGAGAAAAATCAGAGCAAAAAGGAAAAACATGGGTGAGATTAAAAAAACAGAAAAAAGAAGTAAACATAGTATTGATTTTTATTCAATATCCTTAGTTCTTTTTCTGGACGCAGATGATATTTTCTGTCCAAAGTCTATTGGGATTGCTTTGGATCACTGAACCACTAAAAAGAATCAAGTCTTTCATAGCTGATCATCTCATATTCTTGCTATTGTGTATAATGTATTCTTGGTTCTGTTCATTTCACTCAGCATTAACCAGTTTATGTTAATCTTTCCAGACCTTTCAAAAATCAGCTTGTTCATCATTTTTATAGAACAATAATATTCCATTACATTCATGTACCACAACTCCTTCACCCATTCTCCAATTGATGGGCATCTATTCATTTTCCAATTCTTTGCTACCATAAAAAGAGCTGCTACAAACATTTTTTTTTTGCACATGTGGGTCTTTTCCTCTTCTTTATGATTTCCTTGGTATACAGACCCAGTTATAGCACTACAGGGTCAAAGGGTATGCAATTTAATAGCCTTTTGGACATAGTTCCAAATTGCTCTCCAAAATGGTTGTATCATTTCACAACTCCTCCAACAAAGCATTAGTATCCCAGTTTTCCCACATTCCCAAAGGGGGACATTTCTAATCTGCTAGGCTTTGGGATGGCACATCTGGGTTCAGATTGACAAGAGCTGGCAAGGACTGGTTCAAAGTCCCTCAGACTTTTTTTTCTAAATAAGAGCCTAAACAAGGGTCTCAGCTTGTCAGGACTGGATAACTTGAGTGGGTAAGGATTTTGATTGGAAGACTGCTTCTTTAGATGCCCTGGGTTCAAAGCCCATCTCAGATACTCAATTAGTTGGGCAAATTCCTGAGATCAGTTTCGTGATCTATAAAATGAAGGAGTTGAATTCAATGTCCTATGAGGTCCCTTTCTTCTCCAGATCTATTATATAATGACTTGTATTGATGAGAACTTTTCTGAAAAGTGGGAGATTTAATAAAGAAATGTGCACAGGGGTAGAAACAGGGTGAACAGAGACTGAGGAATTCTGTGATAGAGAGATTAAAAGAAAAATAGAGGGTGAAGAAGAGAGAAGAATAAAAAAGAAAGAAAGAAAGAGAGGGGGAAGGAAAAGAAAAGGAAGAAAATGATGGGAGAGTATGGGGAAAGGAAAGGGAAAGAGGCAGAAAAAAGAGGAAGAAGAGTAAAAGTGGGACTGAAGCAAAGGAAGAGAGGAATTATGATTTTCTTTCTCCATTTCCCTTCTTCCACAGTTCTTTGTCACCTCCATGAAGCCATCATTTCCCAAAATTACAAGTTGATTGTTGTCTTTTATTCTTTAAGAGGATCAAAATCACATCACCATTTTGGAGTCAAGGTACAGCACATCCAACTACGGGCTCTTCAGACCAATATGAGCTCAGAAGACAACAGATTATGAAAGTTTTCTATTTGTTCATCTGTTCACAGGATCTTAGGATCATTATTGATAACTTCTCTCTCCCTCTCCCTCTCCCTATCCCTCTCCTTCTCTCTCTCTCTCTCTCTCTCTCTCTCTCTTTCCTTCTTCCTCTTCTTCTCCCTCTTCTTCTCCCTCTATCTCTGTCTCTCTCTGTCTCTGTCTCTCTGTCTCTGTCTCTGTCTCTCTGTCTCTGTCTCTGTCTCTGTCTGTCTGTCTCTCTCGGTCTCTGTCTCCCTCTCTCTCTCTCTCTCTCTCTCTCTCTCTCTCTCTCTCTCCCCTGCCATCCCAGTATCCAAAAAGCTGCTAAAACCTCTGATAACTTAAGGATTGTTGGAATTTTTCCAGAACTCCTAGGTTCAAGTTCATTATGACAATCTCTCACATAGCCACTATTCTTCCTCAGTCTGACTACAGAACCTACTTGTTCCTCAGTCTCTGTTCACCCTGTTTCTACCCCTGTGCACATTTCTTTATTAAATCTCCCACTTTTCAGAAAAGTTCTCATCAATACAAGTCATTATATAATAGATCTGGAGAAGAAAGGGACCTCATAGGACATTGAATTCAACTCCTTCATTTTATAGATCACGAAACTGATCTCAGGAATTTGCCCAACTAATTGAGTATCCGAGATGGGCTTTGAACCCAGGGCATCTGACTTCTTTACACTTCAGAGTCCTAACTTCAGTATGAACCTCTCTGTGCTCAGGTGCACAAAGCTGCTGAGACATGGGGTCTGGGGTATTTCTTTCAACAAACAAAGTCTCTGTGCCCAAAAAACCATGGGAAATTAAATCCAAAGACTTTCTCTCCTTGTTTCTCCTTACTCTATCTCTTGACAATTCTGGATTTGTCAGTGATCTAACTAGGATTTATCTAGAATCTTTGTGATGTGGTTCCTCAACCAACCTAGACTGGAACTTCCCTATGACTTTGTAGATTGTCTCCGACAATCATTGGGGCCAAAGAAATCATCCCCCTTTGGCTGACCTGATGTTGAGCCTGTCTAAACTTAGGTAAACTGAGTCTTGGATGTTAGATATTGGGTCCATCATGGGACCTATCCATATACCAACTCTTTCCATCTTGATAGGACCCAATAGATCTTTAGCTGTGTTTGCAAGTCCTTTGAGAATGCAGGGCCACCTCTCTGCCATAATGAGACCACACATGTACATACACACATCTATACTCACACTCACACACACACTCACTCTTATCCCAGTAGTTTCTTAACCTCCAAGAAGTCCAGCATCAAATCTTCATTGTCCAGATTAAAAAATAGCAGCTTAAAAGAAAGTTCAATGCCTTAGCCCCAAGGTCTGCTGTCTCTTCCCCATCACTTCTGAATTTCATGAGCTCCTTGGTCATAATCAGTTCATTAGTCATGGATTCTTAGATGTAAATCTGGATTTAGGCAGACGTGTGCTATAGCTCCCTTGATCCAGCTCAGAGGAATCTATTGTCAAAATTTTAGTGTGAGCATTTGCCAATTCAGTAATGAGCAAATGCTGCAAATCAGAGTTTGATTTACTGCTTTGCTAATTGTCTAGATTTAGGAGAAAAGATTAATCCAGATTAAATTTTTAAAGTGTGTTGAAGTATCTGTGTATATATGCATAATATGCATATACATATGTGTATGTATATGTACATGTGTGTATATATATGTATATGTGCATTGTGTTTGTGTATATATTTGTTTAAACTGTTGTTAAACAGTGTCAGCAACACACTACATTAGGGTTTGGATCTTTAGCATATCCTTCCTAGCTCCCTGATTGCTGTCCCAAATGGACTCACCAAAGAGAGAGGGAGATTTTTTTAATGAATTTTGAAAACAAAATGCTAAGAGTTCTATTTCCTAATCTGTTTGCCCTACCAGTCTCGATCTCCTAGCCCCTAACCTTCACCTTTACCTTTTAGGCTAGGCTTTGGCTCCTCACTTTCTGCTCTCTGTCCCATGAAAAGACAGATGAGGGGTTCTGTGGAAAGGTACTCATGGGGTAAGGGACAGGGGGTTGATAGAGCACAGGAGGCTTAGGGTTCCCAGCAGCTGAACAGAAAGACTGATATGTGACTTTTCCTTTCAGGTTGCCACAATCAACACAGGAGAGGAATAATGATTACATATATGAATAAATTCTAAGAGTCTCCAGATTGGCTTCCAACTCCCTTTCTCCTGCCCCCTTTCTCCTTCCTAGCCATCTTTTCTGTTTTCCCTTACAGTCCTCTCTTTACTAGGTATCCTCTGCCTTCAGCCAGCACCAGCCTGTTCCTCCATCTTCTTCTCCCCATACTCTGGCCGCTTCCCAGTCCCCAGCTCTACCATTTTCTGATGATGTCTCCCTTTGTGTTCATTTTAGGTACCAGGTGCGGTAATCCTAACATATCACTGAATAACAGCAAAGAAGACAAAATGAGTAATGAGAAGGTAATTATTCCCCCAGATCACTGAATCAAGACCACAAAGGTTATCTCTTCCAACCTGAACATATCTACTACTAATATACAATATTTCCAGCCAGGCTCTCAATTCAAATTAATAAACAAGTATTCACTTTATAACAGAATACAACCCTGGAGCAGAAATCCTAGAGAAGTCCCTACTTTTAAGAAGTTTATAATCCATTTGGGAAACCACATTGACAGATTAGAAATGATCCAAGAGCAATTAAAAGGTAAAAAGTTGAGGGGAAATACAGTAGGAGAGACAAACAGACAGACAAGCAGGCAGGCAGACATAAACAAAGACAGAAAGATCAATAGGAGCTAGAGTAGTAATAAGGAGGAGAAAAATTTGGACTGCATTAACAAAACGGATAGGCTTTAGGTCAGTGCAAAAGAGAAAGAGTAATCTCTATCATCGAATTCAATATTCCCCAACTTCACCTCTAAAATCATTCCTCAATTGTACCTCTAAGCAATAAAATTCTCATATCACTGACATGAAGCATCTGCTCTTTCTGTCTTTTTCCTATAAATTTATCTTCTTGTTCCTGGTTCTTTGCTAAATTCTTTTGGAACTTAGCCCACTTCAATTGGCATTATAATTAAAATTAACTTTGCCCCTTGACTTGGGGGGAGGGGGGAGGAGAAAGAACAGAATGAACAAAGATAGAAGGGTAGGAAAGAAAACTGAGGTTTAAGACACAGGTAGGTGACTTTCCTGCATGTAGGTAAACATGTAGGGATGGGGATGGCCCAGATAAGATTCTGAGTCTAGAGTCAGGAAAATCTGTGTTTAAATCCAGCTTCAGACACTTATTAGTTGTTTGAGTCTGGGCAAGTCACTTAGCCTATGTCTGGTTCAGTTTTCTCAACTGTAAAATGGTGATAACAACTGCACCTATATCCCAGAGTTGTTGTGAATCTCAAATGAGATAATATTTATAAAAAATTATAGTAAAAGATAATTGATGATATTCTCTTCTCTTCCCTAAACAGTGAAAAATAAGATTGAATATTGGAGTGGGGAGAGTACTCTAGAATATGTAGGCAAAGGAACTGGAATTTTACAAAAGACGAAACAATGAATACATTCAAGGCTTCTAAATTGGTTAGCGACATCATGACAAGTTTATGAAGATTAATTTGAAGCAAGTATTTAAGATAAAATGAAGACAAAATTAGGACCAATTAAGAAGCTGAGAGTATGTGTGCACTAGGATGATGGCAATGGAAGTGGGAAATGAGGGAATCAATGAGGCAAATCCAGAAAAAATGATAAGATTTGATCACAGATGGTATATAGAGGATGAAAGAAAGAGAGGTGTCAAAATGGTGGCAGAGTTTCTAGCCTGAAAAACTATGAGAGTGGCAGTCATAATAATAAAAACAGACTTCTTTGGAAAGTCAGTTAGAGATAAATATTTTGATTATAGTTTAAATATCCAGTAGAATGATAGAATTAAAAATCTTAAGAATCCAAAGAGATATAAGAGATTATCTAATATGTGGTAGATAAGGAAATCAAGGGCCCAAGGACTTAGTTATATGCCCTTTGATCTGTGTACAAGGTCATACAACTAGTTAATAGCAGAGTTGGAACAAGAATTCAGGCCTTTTCTCATTTCTCAAATATACAGAGAACTGAGTTAAATTTATAAAAATACAAGTCATTGCACAATTGATAAATGGTCAAAGAATATGAATAAGCTGTTTTCAGAGGAAGAAATCAAAGCTCTCTCTAGTCATATGGACAATGTTCTAAATCATTATTAATCATATTTATTTATTTATTTTTGCTGAGGCAATTGGGGTTAAGTGACTTGCCCAAGGTCACATAGCTAAGGAGTATTAAGTGTCTGAAGCCAGATTTGAACTCAGGTCCTCCTGACTTCAGGGCTGGTGCTCTATCCACTGTACTACCTAGCTGCCCCCACTACTAATCATATTAATGAAAATTAAAACACTTCTAAAATACCACCTTATTCCTATCCAAGTGGCTAATATGACTGAAAAAGAAAACAATAAATGTTAGAGGAGAGGTGGGGAAAACTGAGACACTAGGATATTGTTGGTGAAATTGCAAATTAATCCAACCATTCTGGAAAGCAATCTGGAAGTTATGTCCAAAGAGTTTTAACTCTTTAACCCAGCAATAATACTATTAAATTTGTATCCAAAGAAATTTTTAAAAATGGGAGCATGAGCTTTTTTTATGGTGACAAAGAATTGGAAATTGGGAGCCTAACCTTCAATTGGGGAATGGCTAAACAAGTTGTGGTATAAGATTGTGATGGAATACTATTGTGCTATAAGTAATGATGACCAAGATGGTTTCAGAAAACCCTAGGAAGATTTACATGAACTGAGGCAAAGTGAAGTGAACAGAACAGGAGAATATTGTACAAACTAAAAGCAATATTGTACAATGATCAACTGTGAATGACTTAAATATTCTTAGAATGCAGTATCTAAGATAATTCCAAAGGATATATGATGAAAACTGCTATCTACTTAAAAAAAAAGAACTGATGGAATTTGAATGCATAAACCTTTGTGAGTTTTTTGTTTGTTTTGTTTTGTTTTTTGCTTTTTCAGTTTGTTTTTTGGTTTTGTTGTTGGGTTTTGGAGGAGTTTTTTTTTTATCTATGTTTTCTTTCACAGCTTTGATTAACATGGAAATATATTTCAAATGACTGCACATGTATAGCCTATATAAAATTGCTTGCATTCTTAACGGCTGGGTTGAGAGGAACAGAGAGAATTTGGAACTCAAATTTTTAAAAAAAACAAATGTTAAAAAAATTTACATGTGGTTGGAAAAATATTGAAAAAAATTCAGGGCTTTTAAACCAAAATTGCTTTTCCTAGCTCAAAATGTAGTTGAGAGGTCAAAGATGAAGATGCAGTTTTTGCAAGTCATCATCATAAAGCTGAGAGTTGCAGTTTGGGGAATGGGTACACCCAAAAAGAACATAGAAAGCATCTCAGCCTGTGCCTGTGACTAGGGACAGAAACTTGAGACATTCCCAAACAGATAATTGAAGAAGGAAAAGAGAGGTCAACAAGGAGGATGGAAAGGAGATAATTAGTGAAATCAAAGGGAAGCGGGAAAAGTAAAATTTCAGAACAAATGAAGAATACTGTCAAATTACATATCTAATGCAAACTGCTGAAAGCCAGACTTTTTGTTTTCCTTTTGCCCTCAGGCCCCCAGGGCATAGCATAGTGCCTTGCAATAGTAGGAGCTTAATAAATACTTGCTGGATTGCACTGGACATGTTCAAGAAAGATCAAAAAGAACCAAAACTGAGAAAAGACTTGGATTTGGCATGGAATCTGTTGGTGCTTTTTGAGAGAACAGTTTCCTCATCTGAGTGATGAAATCAGAGTCAAAGTGGGTCAGAAGTCACAGAATGAGCTGGGTGGCAATCTTGGATTGTGGGGAAATGGGTGAAAATCAAACCTTTAAGGGAGTTTTGGATAGGGAAAGAACAGGGGAGCTGGTATTGGGAATCCTGGAGAATCTGATTTTTATTTAGAAACAGGAAATAGAGGGAAGAAAAGGGCTATAATTTTGAGATATGCGGAAGAAAGGCAGAGAGGGGAGGGGATTTGATAGAGCTCAATGCAAAAAAGGGTATCATGAGAAAATAGAGGTGGGTTGAGATAGGTGGACAATGGATGTCAGGTTTCAACAGGGAGAGATTCATGTTCAGAATGGAAGGAAGAAAATGAAAGCATTGGGGTGGGAGTCCTAGGATTGGAAAAGATCTAAGAGGCCATTTAATGCAATCAAAAGAAATATTTGAATGAGGTGGTCTTGATTTCTCAAATGCATTTTGGACTAGAAATAAGTCTCTATTATTAATGAACATTTCACAGAGGAGTATCTTAGTTTCCCCAACAACTAGTAACAGTTCTTTTCTCTTCTCTGTTTCATAAATTCTTCTTTCTACCCTGTCTCTAACACAGTCCCCTAATTCTGAAGTTCGGTACAAAGGAGATTGCACCTGGGCTAGATGCCCAGCTCACTCACTTAACAAATCATGTGACCTTGGGCAAATGATTTAAGCTAGGCTCAGCTCAGATCATTCAAATGAAATGTTAAATAACAAGAGAAAACTATACATGAGTAAGTCTTCACAGTTCAAATTCTTCCTCAGACACTGTGACCCTGGACAAGTTCTTTTGTCTCTGCTTGCCTCAGTTTGCTCAATTGTAAAATTAGGATAATAATAGTAATAATAAAAATAGGATAATAATTTCTCGGCATGATTGTGGGGATTAAATAGGATAATTTAAAAAAAAAAAAACACAGCACAACATGGGACACTCAGTAGGTGCTTAATAAACACTTGTTTCCTTCCTTATTTCCAACTGGCCTCCATCCTGCTATTCTAGGGCCAGGATTTTGGGAGGAAGAGGCAGGGATAATAGGATAGAGATCTTTCCAGCCTGTATGTGAGCAGAATTAAGTGAAAAGATCCCCATTTGTAGCTCATTAATTTCATCTGCATCTTCTTCCCACCCTTTCCCCATGAACAGAATCTACAGAAGAGGATAAAGGAACAAGAGGATATAAGGTTTAAAATTTCCTGTGTTTCAGCAGACTTTTTGGAGCCAGAACCCTGCCAGCAGTCGGACAACAGAGGATAGTTTCTACTTGAACATGTATCGTAAATCACAGATCCCGTGCCAGAGAGACAACCAGTACCCATCTAGAGAGATGGTAACTACCCAAAAGAAGAGGCTCAAAAGTGGGGCAAACTGGCTAGAAAGGGTGGGATAAGGTACAATAACAAAGAAAGGACTCTAGCTTACCTGGGACCTTTTTCTCCTTTCCTGGGAATGCAACAAGGTTTGAGGATGCGAAGGAATAGAAAGGCATTTATTGGTCTCAGGTTGAGCCAGGGCTGGTTGGAGAACCAAAGTGGAGATTTCCAAGACTGGAAAAATCCTAGAAACAGAGTACAGGGCTGGGACTAACTATCTGCTCTAAGTCAAGGGCTCCTTCCTGGATATAGGAGATCCTGATTCATGTCAAGAATGATATCATTATATTTGTGAAAAACGTGATGGAAAAAGTCATGAATGGAGGAGAAAAGTCACAGGGTGAGAATTGAAGTTGTGGGGGGGGCACTTAGAAATGGTAATTATCACTGGAAATTTAAAAAAACGCTTTAAGGTATAGAAGCTCCTTGCATGCATGATTTTATTTACTTCTCACAATAAGCCTTCAAGGTAGACACAGAAAGGTGGAGGGAATATGAGGGTTTAGAGGTGAAGAAATGTACACTGGGAAATGAGAGAAAGGGTAACCTGGGAACTATTCTATGTGAACTATCCCTTTCCACCTCCCCCCTCACAGTACATCTCCCGCTCTCCCAGTATATAGACTACTTCCAGAAGATCAAATATGCCTTCAATCTCTTGGTAGGTCAATCCTTGGTGGGAAGAGTCCTGGAGCCAATCACTTTCTCTGATTTCTTCCCTTCCAAATCCATTTCCACTTCATCCTTCACCCACCCCCATTATGAACCCTAATTCTTCTCCATAGCTTCTTTCCAAAATCAGCTTCTACCTTTTAGCCCTCTTCACTCCAAAATCCATCACAGTACCCCTATGTTGCCCCCTCTATTGCCTGGGTTTCCAGTGACTTGGCCATTCACAAATAGAGAACAGTGTCCAAGCACCTCCATTCCCTCTCTGGAGTATTTGGCTGTAGGAGGGGGGGGTTACCTTTTTGTGTCCCCAGGGGAAGACAAGCCACTTCCTGGAAGAGTCCATTGTTCGAGAATTAGTCTGCAGCTTCTTCCAGTCTCTGGAATATGTGAGTATGAATGTCAGAGGTGGTCAGTGAATATGATAGAAGAAGGGGCCAGGAGGAAAGAACTGAAATCCAGAAGAACTGGACAGAAGGCTAATTTGAACAAAGTAAAGCAAAAATGATGAGCCAGGGCAGAGGATGAAAGTCAAGGGCAGAGGATGGAGGTCAAGGGTAGAGGATGGAGGTCAAGGGCAGAAGATGGAAGTCAAGAATAGAGGGTGGAGGTCAAGGGCAGAGTTGGTGTCCATCTCCCATACCCTTTCCTTCTTCTTGCCTGAACATCTTCATATTTTCAGGGCAATGATGATTTTGAGAAAAGAAATCATTCTAAAAAATCTTTGCAAAGAGAGTATCCTTTTTCACACCAGTTCTTGGTTTGGAAAAACTATAATCCCCAGAGCTAGAGAGAGCCATTGTCTTTGATACCAAGAACCCCTGGAGATGAGAGAGAAATATGGTAAGGTAAATCGTCTTCATGGGCAGACTTGGGAAGAAAGTAGTCACAGGCTGGTAGAAGAAGGGGAGCAGGAATCTCTGAACATACTTACACATGAGTATCTTGCATTTATATAGTGCCTTACAGACCAACCCTTGTAAGTAGCTATGGAGAGAGTGACCCTGCCATCTTACAGGGGAGGAAACAGACTCAGGCCCCACACTACTTTTGTGTCTTTTTGACTCAAGAGGATGCTATCATCCTTCTTGTAAGCAAACATAGGCCTTAAAACAGAGATAAGCTTAAAGAAATCTAATTTAGGTTGGGGAAGTAGTATTTCTAACGCTTTCTTCCATACTTTCTACCATCTCCTAGGTCATTTATTATTGCCCTGACTCCATAACCCTGCCAAAACAGATAAACTCTCCCTTGCTGACAGACAATGCCATAAATTTGCTGAAAATGAACCTGAAATCAAACCAGATTATGTACTGGAGAGAACTTGGAAATGCTTGGACTGAATCACGGTGAGACCTGGGCCCAGTGATTCCATTCTGAGCACAACACTGTAGAATTTTCAATCTGAATGGAAATTTAGGTATAATTCAGGCCACCTCCTTTCCAAACCCTTACCCCCAAGCCTATTTTTCAGATTAAGAAACAGAGGTCCATAGAAATGAAATTATGCTCCTAATTAATGGCAGCCAGTCTCCCATAATACACCTCATTATTACTTTCAAATTCCTTCCCTGGGGAACTTTAAGGTAAACACAGAAAGCTGGGTTGAATATGAAGGTTCAGAGGTGAGAAATGTAAACTCAGAAATGAAGGAAGGAGAACCCTAACCCTAAATCTTATTTTGCTAGAATCATAGAATCTCAGAGCTGAAAAAGATCCTAGACATTATCTAGTACCACCTTCCCTCACCACCACCTCCCTCCAGGGGCAGAAATGTATCCAATTTGTTCCCAAAGAATTAGATACAAAATGAGAAAGACTTAGGATAATTTTTGCCACTTCTCTTTCTGGTAAATATGTGGAGGAGGCATGTAGAGCTATCCATGTTCACAGTATCTTATTTCAGAAACAAGGACAAAAATGTTGCCATCTTTCTCTTGCTGAAACTATGGAAAAGTACATAATTGGACACAGTAATGAGGGCATTTAAAAATGCACAGTTTGGATAAAGTACCAGCCCTGGAGTCAGGAATACCTGAATTCAAATATAACCTCAGACACTTAACTAGCTATGTGACCCTGAGCAAGTCATTTAATCCCGATTGCCTCCAAAAATAAAAAGAAATAAAAGAGGGGGAAAAAAAGAATAGATCACAGGCAAATATTGTCTCAGAAATGAACAAATCTGTTTATATGAAATCATAAATTGGGGGTTAGAAAGAGCCTTGTAGATGATCCAAGGATTCTTAAGTCTGTAGTCTGTGAATTTGAGTTGAGTTCTTTTTTTCATAATTTGATAATTTTTCAATATCATTGGTTTTCTTCATTTTCCTATGTATTTCATTGTGTTCATTTAAAAGCATTCTTCTGAGAAGGGACCCATAGGTTTCATCAGACTGCCCACAGAGACCAGTACACACAAAAAAGTAGAGAACTCTCAATCCACACTCAGTCCCTCATTTTATAGCAGAGGAAACCAACATGTAGTGATTTTTCAGCCCATGCTCACACGGGCAGTAAATACAAACAAGGGATGGGACTTGGATCCACTCCAAATCCAGAACTCTTTCCACTGTACCCCACCTTCTCTCCCTAGTTGTTGATTCTCCCTTTGTGCTTTGTTATGAATTTTTAATGCATTTCTCTGTTCTGGGAGGGGGGTTCTGGGTGCATTAAATAGGTAATTGACATCTTCCAAGGACCCTCTAGTGTGAGACCAGTTGGTAGGGTGAATACTAAGATCAGCCTCTTTCTGTAGAAACTCTTGGCCAAGTGCATTCAGACCCCCACCCCCAGCCTACATACCCACCTTTTATGATGGTTGGAAGCTCCCTGAAATTGAGCCAGTCAAGGTAAGCTAGAGTTCAGCATTGCAGGGGGGTGAAGGGGTGGAGCAGGGAGGAAGCCCCTCATATCTGGAGAAAGAAATGGGAGCACAAGCACTGTACCTTACATCAAATCCCTTTTATCCAAGGCCTCCACCCAGACTCCCGGGGCTTCGAAGTTTTGACCAGATTCCTACTTCCCTGGGTAAAACCCTCCTGCAGGTATATATTAACTTGTGTGTTTGTATGTCTATATGTGTATGAATCTGGGTCTGTCTGTTTATAGATGGAGAGAGAAAATGCAGAATGCCAGGGAAGCAGGATAGAGACAGCTGTAGAAGCTCTTTAGGAGTTGGTCTGGGCTTTGAATGGCCCAGGGCCAGCTCCTAAAAACCCAGGGCTGCTCCCCGGATTTCACTCACATTTATTACATACAGGTCCACAACTCTACCTCCCTCTAGGAACCAATCTGCTCAAGGATCCGAGACAGTGGGGAAAAGTCTTTCACTGGCCTGGGGAAAATGGTAGTGGGCTAGACACTTAGAGCCCTAATCCCTAAAACACTGTGGAGCAAAGCATTAGTTTTAGAATCAGATAATCTGCATTCAAATTCTAATTATTCCACTTCCTGGAATCAGGAATATAACATCAGATTTCTTCATCTGTAAAATGATCGTGTTGGACTCAAATGAACACTTAGGTGCTTTCTAGCTAGACTCTAGAATCCTACGGTTGTTCGCTTTCCATATGTCTCTGTCTGTGTCTTTGTGTGTCTCTCTGTCTGTCTGTCTCAGTCTCTCTGTGTATCTTTATGTGTGTCTCTCTCTGAGTCTCTCTCTGAGTCTCTTTCTCTGTCTCTGTCTCTCTCTGAGTCTCTGTGTCTCTGTCTCTCCTTTTCCATCCCATTCCCTTCCTCTCTCTCCCCTTCCCCCACCTATCTTTCTTTCTTACTTTCTTTCTCTCTCACCTTGTCCCTCCTTTCCTGCGTCTCTCCTTCCTTGAATGGAGCATCACTATGCTTCAAGGACACTAACTGCTGTCCTCCTGGGGAACGAGCAGACAATGTTCTCAGAGCTAGAACAAGCTGTCCCCTGCCCCTATACATCTTGACCCTTCCTTAGCTAGTGTCCCTTGCCCCCAGGGGCATTCTAGCAAATGAAAATAGCCTCATCTGCCTGGCCTCTGAGTTGTAGACAGGGGGGAAGAGGCCAAATTCCCAGCTGTAGGTCAGTCACACAGGTTTCTAAAATTTAAAGCAGGACTTTGGAAATCCTCAATAACTCCAGTTTTCCCATCAAGGACCCAAACCTTTAAGCTTTTTCCTGTCCTCTTCTTGAACCCCATCATTATATTCAGGGAGCACGAGGCAACGCAACTTAGAAGCCACCCCCCACAAATCTCCCAGGTGCTGAGATAACTGAAGAGACAGATCAGATCTCTGAGGCCCTATTCTACCTCCACTGACCTTGGAGGCTGTCCCAGGCTAGGGAGCCCCATCTCTCACCCACTTCCGAGGCCCTTCCTGGAAACCCAAGAATTCTTTCTTCACCCTTCAGCCTCAGACTCTTCTAGATATTCTCACAAAAATGAGCCCTATATAAGTTTCATAGTAGACTTGTGCTGAGCTGAAAATGGCACAAGGCAGGGTACTGGAAGTCAGCCATTTATCTTGGTCCTTGCTAACCCAGACCCTTATATAAGCTCTCAACCCATCCCAATCCCCACTAACCCAGCAAGATGAGATGCTCAGGAAAGCAGTGAGCCAGCTCTGGGGGGAATAGATCCAGGTCTGTTGCTATGAGAGTGTTCATGGAGGGAGAGAAGCGTGATTACATGGGCCCTCTAACCCAGCGTAGGATTGTTCTGCTGTGAGTGTCAGGGCCCAGCCATAAATCCCTGGGAATCTTTGGGGGTGGGGGGAGAAGAAAAGGGGGGGAGTGTTGGTGCAAGCTCTGAGAGTAACACCGTATACAATTGTATAATGTTAAGTACATAAATACACACACACACACACACACAACTATATCTAAGCAACTATCCATAGGAAGACCACCATGAGGGCTCATTGTTTATATTCCCTTTCCTTTCCAGACAGTTGCTAAGGACTAAGAAGAGCACAGACTGGAGGAAAACCCTTTTCTCCCACTCCCATTTCTCACAGTTAGAAATTTCTCTTCTGTTCTTCCACTCTTCTCCTCTGGAGTTGACCCACCCTGTTTTTTCACTTTGTCCCAGAGAAAAAAGACAAGAAGATTTCAAAATCTCTAGAATTTCCCAAAGGAACCTCAGGAGCTTTGTACTCTAGTCTATATTTAAAGGAATGTCTGTGACAGTGTCCCCTACCCAGTGGCTTAAAGACCTCCATTGAGGGGGATTCCACTGATGAAGCTCATTCTGCTTTAAGCCAGTTTGATTATGAGGAATCTTTTTCTAACATCAGCTTAAATTTGCTTTTTTACATCTCAGACCTCTTGTCTCTGGTTTAATCTATAGGGCCAAATGGAGCTAGATTGTCTCTCCCTTCTTTTTTTTCCAGGATATACCTTCCCATCCCCTTCAACTCATTGTCACATGAATTCAAATAGACTGCCTTTACCATTCTGGTTGAGGCAAGAGGTGATGGCTTTCATTTCTGACTCTTAATAAGACCCAGAGGCATCCCTCAATTTTATGTATCTTTTCTTCTCACTTGTATCCAACCCCAAATTCTGAACATTTATCCTACTTTTCCCCCTTTCCCCATTCCTCCCAATAAACTGATATTCCTAATCACCTCAACTGGGTCTGGTTCTTTCCTTTTTGGCAGCCTCAAGGGCATCAAAGAAAAGAAGCCAGGTTAATAGCATCATACTATTAAGATTTGTATGAGAATTCTCTTCATAGTCTATCTCTAAGAGTTGTGGGTCATAATTGAGAATTTGCAGCCCATATAGTCATTATTTTGACTTCTAAAATATCTCCAGATTAAGAACATGATACCAAGAAGCCTGTAGAGCTACCCTTGATCTTTGTCCCATGGTACAAGGAGAGATTTTAGAATAAAGTAATTCAACTCTCTGCTTTGTAAATGGGAAAAGTTAAAATTAAGGAGCTTCAGTACCCATCTAGTGCCAGTTCCAGGACAAAACACTGACCAATCAGAGAAACTGACAAGAATATTAAATCTGAAATAGACTTTCCCCACTTTCATTCTTTTTTTGAAAGTAGATTGTTTCTTCCCCCCTAAAAATTAAAGTAGGATTATAGCCAGAAATGAGTATGATAGAAAAATAAAGAGCAGCGATGATGTTTTTTTAAAAGGAAATTGACAACCTTGGTCCCAGGCGAAAGATGAATCAGTCACACCTCCTTCCTTTTGGTACAGACTGCTTTTAGATACTTGGTCAGCTTCAGTCACTATTTTGATAAACTGATCTTTGTTACAAGGTAAAACTCAACAGAGTAGAAATGGGGAATATCAAAAAAATGATTGTGATGTAAAAAATAGAATGCATGATAAAGTTTTTTTTCTTTTCCTTAAAGAAAGGAAACCAACAAGATCATAGATTTAAAATTGGAAGAGAAGTCGGAGGGAATCACATAACCTAAGCACCTCTTTTGGGGGGTGGGGGGGGAGACACAGAGATTAAGCAACATGCCCATAGTCACATGAGTGAATGACAGATCCAGAATTCAATTGCAGCCCTCTGATTCCAAATCCCATGCACCCCACTGCCCTTCCAAAGCCCACTGTGGAAACTAACCTAGAGAAAGTAGGAGAATTTGAGGTGTAACATAATTAAAGCTAAGAATCTAAGTAAGATCAGCTTTTCAAAAACATGGCCAGACAATCAGAAGATCACAATTTACATAATGTCAAATCCCAGAAATACAAGGAGCAACAACTAGAAACATGTTGTCTTTTCTTAATCTAGGGAAAGCCCTAACAGGCTAATGGTTACAAATTGTGAAGATAAAAAGGATGTGAATAAGACATGGGGGAGGAAGATGATGATACAAAGTTCTAGCTGCTTGAGCAAGTTTTAAAGGAGCAGCTGACACTTTCCCATTTAGGTCCTCAATATTTTCCCCCCATATTCTCTCCTCTTTATTTTAAGTAAATTAAGTAAATTTTAAGTAAAATTGAAGTCTTCCTTTCTGAATGATAGATTCACCTGCTCCTGGTCCCCAAATCTCAGAGGCTTTTCATTCCTCTTTTTCTGAGTCTGAAACAACTAAGGGGCACGTCAGATAAACTGCCGGAATCGAATTAGAAAGTCCCGAGTTCAAATCCTACTTCAGAGATTTGATTAACTATGTAGTCAGCTTCAGACTCAGTTTCTTCATATATAAAAGGAGTTTAATAATATAAAAGGAGAATCACAGGATTCTTATAAGCATCAAATGAAGAAAACCATATATATATACACATGCATATTAATTTTATATAATTATTTACATATTATATATAATGTATATTTTATGCATAATTATGTATGTATGTATAACCATATATATATATATACACACACACACATATATATATATATATGTATATATATATATATATATATATATACACAGAGAGAGAGGGATGAGGTGGCAGGGTGTAAGTAGTATGTGTATGTATATATTTATTTAGATAAAGACATCAAAACAATTTATAGTCACATGAAAAATGCTCTAAATCACTATTAATTAGAGAAATACATATGAAAACAATGTTGAAATATCATTTTATACCTATCATATTGGTTAAAATTATCTAAGGGGAAAGCAACAAATATTGAAAGGATTAGGATGGAAAAACTAGGACACTAATTCCACTGTTGGTAGAACTGTGAACTGATCCAATCATCTTGGAGGGCAATCTGGAATTATGCCCAAAGAGGTATTAAACTGCCTGTATTTTGACCTAACAATACAACCATGAGATCTATTTCCCAAGATAATTAGGGAAAAAGTAAAGAACCTATATGTTCTAAAATATTTATAGCAGCTCTCTTTGTGGTGGCAAAGAATTAGAAGTTGCAGAGATACCTGTCAACTGTGGAATAGCTGGACAATTTGTGGCATATGATTGTGATAAAAGACTACTGTGCTATAAAAAATGATGAATTTGATGATCTTAGAAAAGTATGGATAGAATTGCATGAAATAATGAAGAACAAAATAAGCAGAAACACGGGGCAGCTAGGTGGCACAGTGGATAGCGCACCCGCCATGAAGTCAGGAGGACCTGAGTTCAAATTTGACCTCAGACACTTAATACTTCCTAGCTGTGTGACTCTGGGCAAATCACTTAATCCCAATTGCCTCAGCATAAAAAAGAGAGAAAAAAAATAAGCAGAAACAAGAAAGCAATATTGTTTTAAGATAAACTTTGAGCAAATAAGTAATTTTGACTATTATAAATACCCAAATTAGCTAGAAAGGATCTATAAAGGAAGTTACTTATTGCAGAGAAAGAAGTGATAAATATATGTGTGTATATCATTTTAATAGATTTTTGTTTTTCCAAATACATGCAAAGATAGTTTTTTTAATATTTTGAAATTTTGAAATATTTAGGGGACCTGACTTCCAATCCTGAATCTACCACTTATTGATCATGTAATTTTGTATAACTTTATACAAATCACTTAACCATACTGTCTTACTTTTCTCATCTTTAAAATGAGGATTATGCTACCTAACATTATACATGAAAGCTGAAAGAGTGTGATACAATGGAAAGAATCTTGGGCTCAATTCCCACCTCTATCTGAATCACAATCTCCCTGGGCCATGTATTTCTTCATTTGTAGAATAAAAGAATTGGACTAGATGCCTTTTAAGGTCCTTTCCAGCTGTAGGTCTATAGTTCTATGATTCAAAGCTACCTTGTAGGTGTTTATTAAATGTCTAGTCAACTTAAAACCTTCTGGAAATTATGATAAAATTACTATAAAGATATCTAATGTATTTGCTATCCTAGTTTCTTGAAATTCTTCTACTGTGTTCCATTACATGAATTATTTGGGTTATCCTCTACCCTACTTGCCCCCAAACTTTGGTGTTCCCCAATGCTAAGTCCTTGCCCTTTTGTTCTTCTTTCTTCTGTACCTCAAAGATATTGTTGTTCCCATAATGTCCATATGAGATGCTAAACATAAGAATCAGAGAGACCTGACTTCCAGTGTCAACTCAAGTTGGGCAAGTTACTTAATTTTTTTCATCCTTCTCTATAAAATGGGGATAATAATTGTTTTGATAACTCACTGGGTTTTTGTGAGTATCAAATGAGGTAATAACCATAAAGTACTTTGCAAACATTAAAGATCTATATAAATGCCAACTATTATCACCTGTATAGAGATGTCTTTAGGTTGTCAAAAAGCATTTGAGAAAGTCCTCCAACCAGGTGTTTGGATCCCCATCTGGCACAGGGAGGCTATTGCCCCTTGTGGTCATTTTCATTGCTTCTCCATTCCCCATCCTCCACTCAATTTGCCAAAGTGATCTTTCAAAATTGAGCTCTGATCATGTTACTCCCTGCTAGGCAAATTCCACTGATTCCTGTTACTTCTAGTATCAGATATAAAGTCCTTTGGTTTTCAAAACCCCTCATAATCTGGCCCCTCTCCACCTTCCAGACTTTACCCCTTAAATCCTCCTGTAACGCCATGATCTAGAGTCTGGCCTTCTGTCTGTTCTCTCACCACAATGGAATTCCCCTTTTCTTAGTTTTTCACTTACTGTTCCCTGGTTCTTGCCATGCTCATTCGCTGGAGCTTTGGCTCCTGTCTCCTTCGAGACTCAGGTCAAACCCCATCGTGCAGGAGGTTTCTGTTGCTACTGCCTTCTCTCTGAGATAGCCTCTCCTTTGCACTATACACCCTGGTATGTTAAAAATTGTTTACATGTGATCTCCTCCATTAGAAAGTGAACTCCCCGAAGGGGGCTTCCATCAGAAGCCCCCCTTTTTTGCATCCGCAGCTCTTGGCACGGTGCCCACTGGCACAGAGACAGCATTTAACATGTTTGTGGACTGACACACTCGTTTTCCCCAAGCTCAGGACTCTAGGATTGAACACTTTGCCCTGGGAGCCCTTTTCACCTAAGGAGATAGGATCGGAGGCTCATTGTCAACACACAAACATTTGCCCCGAGGAACGCCAGGGCGTACGTTCCAGGTGTTAAGAAAGTCGGGGTGTCCGAAGGGACTGGGTGGTTTCAGGATTTGGGTAGTTTGTAGCCGGCATACTGCCCTGCCCCCAAGCTCAGGACTCCAACCTTGGCCTGGAACTTGGGGCGGGAGGCTGGGGATGGAGAAGGGGAGGAGACTGGATCTGCCCACCTCCCACTGGACCGGCCCCCTTCGAGCTGGAGATAAATTTCTCCGCGTCCCTCCAGAATTCAGAGTTTCGTGAACCACCTTGTTGACAACATGGCTATGATCTTGGGCTACTGGGACATCCGCGGGGTGAGCTCTCTCCCAACCTCGGGACGGGGAGAAGTTGGGGGGGGGGGGACGAGAATAGTAGGGAGAGGGAAACCAAGAGGTCTGGGTTTTCCAAACCTTCCCCGGGGCCCGCACCTGAGCCCCGATCCCCTTTTGGGAGTAAGAGGGAGGGTGCGCAGTGGCTGCTGCAGCTGCTATTGCGCCCCCCTCCCCTAAATGCTCCCTAGATCTCCCCTTTCGAGTGACCGAGAGAGGCAGGGAGATCCTCCCCACATCCCTCCTGCAGCAAGCAGTTTTAGGGTTCGGGATAAGAGGGCAAAATCGAATTGGGGAGGATCTGGGGAGACGGCCTTTCTTAGCGAGTGCATTTTGACCCTCTCCCCTTTTCTTGGAGGGGCTCCTTCCTGCATAGGGTCATTTGCCTTGCAAGTGAAATAAACTTCCACTCCCACCCCCAATCCCTCCCTGTAAACTACCAGCACTTCCGGGCCCCACTTTGCTATCATTCCCTTTACAGACTTTTACTACACTTTTACTACACTTTCAGTAGCTTAAAACCACCCTAAGACTTGGTGGTGCTCTTATACAATGGGCTTCGGCTCATCTTGTGTCCCAGTGGAGGGGGGAGAATGTAGATCTGCAGCTCTGGGGGTGGGGGAATCAGGGTCCCACAAAAGTTAGGGCTTCAAAACTCCTCAGAGCAGTGGTGAGAGTGGCCTGATGAGGGTTGGAGGATGTGCCAAGAGAAGAAATATGATCACTGAGAGGGAGTCTCCACTACTTATCCGGACTGTCTTTCTTTTCCTCAGCTGGCCCATGCCATCCGCTTGCTCCTGGAGTACACGGATTCTAATTATGAGGAGAAGCTGTACCGTTGTGGGGAAGGTGAGTTAAGAGAGAAGAGATCTCTCAATGAAATGTGCCAGCCTCTGCCAGGCCCTGCCTGCCCCTTGCCTGCAATGTAGTTAAGAAGGAGCTCTGGACTTCTTTCAGAAGGGGAGAAGTAAAAAGGCCAAAGTCCTTCTGTGACTTGGAGCCTGGCAAAGGTGCCCAAGTTAAAAATGGCTCTTTGCAAGACAACTCTGATTTGTGATACCTATCAAGAGGGCAGAGTTAGAAATCTGGGTCTAACTTTTGTCCTGATTCCTCAGACCTAGAAGAAGCTTCTCAGGTGGAGTCTTGGTGGGAAGGGTTTAGAGTGACCCCTTTTTTGATTGGAGTACCTGGGCTCTAACCTTGTGGAGAAGAATTATTTCAGGGATTAACACAGTTCCCCTACAGCTAGTGGTGTGTGTGCACTCAGTGGGGGTGAAAGTGGAGTCTGGCTGGGAGCGAAAGTGGAGTCTGGCTGGGAGCATAAACTCATGACTGGGCTCCACTGGCCCTCTGCCAACATTGGTGTGCCCACCTGGGGGCCTGCCCCTTCCCGTTCTAAATCGACGATCCTGTACTCTGGACTGGAATTCAGTCTTGCTTTTGTAGGCCATGGTAAGACGTTTGAGGGGGCAGAAATATAGGGGATTTGAGGCAATAATAATTCCCTAAACTGAGGAAACTAGCCCATCTTCCCTAGCTTATTATTCCTTTAGTCTAGCAGAGCAGGCTGGGATTATGGGACCTTCTCTGTCAATACTTGTCCTTTACCGGGCCCTTTACCAAGTCTTCCCATGTGGGATATTGGTGAGAAAAAGGCAGAATTTGGGAGAGGTTTGGAGTTTCTGCTTTTCTTCCTCACAGCTCCCGACTATGACCGAAGCCAGTGGTTGGATGTGAAGTTCAAGCTGGGCCTGGACTTCCCTAATGTAGGTGTCTGCATCATGGAGGGTGCCTCCAAATTCTGCTTGTCTTTCTCTGTCTTGGCTTAGATGGGGCTTAGATGGGGGGGGGGGCCTTGTGGAGATTTAGGGCACTGGTGCAGAATGTTTGACTGACCTGTTCCTATTCTTCTTCCAGCTGCCATACCTTATTGATGGGGAACATAAGATCACCCAGAGCAATGCCATCTTGCGCTACATTGCCCGAAAGCACAATATGTGTAAGTTGTGGTAGAGGGGTAGTAAAGGAAGTCCCAAGGTCTCCAAGGCTGGGATGATGAGGGTAAGTTCTCCTCCTGCCTACTTGCAGGTGGTGAGACTGAGGAAGAAAAGATTCGTGTGGACTTACTGGAGAACCAAGTCATGGACTTCCGTATGCAGCTGGTTCGGGTCTCCTACAACCCAGATTTTGTGAGTTTTCCCTGCATAAGTTGGAATGGGGGGAGACTAGGAGTGAAGACAGGAATCAGGGTCTGTGGATCCCAAAGGCTTCCTTCTTCCTGAATTTGTCTTCCTGATGCTAGTGTTTCAGGGGCTTTTCAAATCTAAGGGCCTCACCTAGTTGTGATTCTTAGGTGTTCTATTGGTAAATCATTCTGAGATGATTTACTCCAAGCCCACAATCAAGCTTCAGCTCCCACATCATTGTGGAGAGAGAATATTTTCTGGGATAAGGTGACTCTGGGTGGTGGTAATCTGCCCTTAATATCAGCTAACTTCCTGTCCCAGTTCTTTGCTCCTTCAAGAAAACTTCCGTTGTCCCACTTGAATTCTTCCCTTAGGTCCACTGAGGAAGGGGCTGCAAATTACACTTTTCCCCTATCTGGGAAAGAGGCACATAATATAATGAGAGAAGTCTATTTAATGATTTCTAGTGCTCTAAACCAAAGCTTCTTAAATGTGATTTGTAACCCCCTGTAGGGTCTTATATTTGAATGTAGGGGTTGCAAAATTATGATTTATTGTCAGTAAATATTTAATGTCTGTACCTGTTTTATATACCTATATACCTAGAGTTACCAAAAAAAAAAAATTGTGGATGAAAAGGGATCACAAGTAGAAAAAGTTTGAGACAGGAAAGGCATGTTTTAAAAGAATAAATATGGGAAAGTTTTATAAGGTTACAATGCATCTTTAAAGCATACTTTTTTTTTTGCACTAATGGAGAACGTTTACAATACTTTGTCCTTCCTTTGAGGTCCCAATGGGCATCCTTCCTTCTCCCATCCTGCTTTTCCAAACTCTGCGGTCCAGTTTATTTGTCTGACTCATATCCACTAACCAGGTCCTCCTATGAGAACTAATTTCTTCACATCTCATCGTCAGCATCCCTGGAGCCTCTCTGCTTGGTATCAGTTCTCTCCACCAGGCAGCTTGCTATCTTTTTTCCTTTAAAATCAGCACCTTCCAGATGGCCGGCCATTCTATCAGGATCATAGATTTAAAGGTGGAAAAGACCTTAGAGATTGTTCATTTTATAAATAAGGATCTGGGGGCAGCTAGGTGGAGCAGTGGATAGAGCACCAGCCTTGAAGTCAGGAGGACCTGAGTTCAAATCTGGTCTCAGACACTTAAAACTTCCTGGCTGTGTGATCCTGGGCAAGTCACTTAACCCTAATTGCCTCAGCAAAATAATAATAATAATAAAATAAAATAAAAAATAAAATAAAATAAATAAGGATCTGAAGCCTAGTGAAGTTATAAGAATAATTAGTGTCATATGCCATTTTAAGGTCCCCTTTATTCCCCAACTCAACAAGCATTTATTAAGCACCTATTATGTGCCGGGCACTAATGTCTTAGCCCACATTATCAATCTGCATGGGATGGTGTAGATTAGTTACACTGGAAGTGGGGTACATTTTAAAATAATTGTAGGTAAGAATGTATTGTAGTCATTTTTTTTAGAGATATCATGGTGCAACAAAGTTCATCTGATGTGGAGCTAGAATTTAGATGTCATCTTATTTGACCCTCATTTTAAAAAAAATAGGTTCTGTTATTACTCCCATTATGCTTTGGAGAAACTGAGTCTGATAGTGCTTCAGTGGCTTGCCCCATACAGTAAGTGCTTGAGATATCACTTATGAAGACTGCCTTAGTGCCTTAAGTGACTTGCTTATGGTGAGTCAACTCCTTTGTAGAGTTGAGCACCTTGAATCTCTTCCCCAACCAAGTTATTTTCTGATTCCAGTTATGAGCACCACCCACATCCCTTTTGCTAAGTCATCCATTCTTCAGGTAACCCCAAGGGAATGTTCTTACCAGAATCCTATAATTGGTTTCATAATGGAAAGGGGAAAAGCGCACCTGTGGTACTACTGTACAATGCAATTTTCTATCAAAGATAGAGGAAGGTAAGGCTCTCATTCCTCCTTAGGGCAGAGGGTGCCAAGGGAGCCAATTTTAGAATAGGTACAAGGGAACTTTCCCATGGTCCTAGTCCCTGAGAAGAGATGCAGAGGAAAAAGCAACATAGTGACTGTTTATTCCCCTCTGATTCAGGAGAAACTGAAACCTGAATACTTGGAGCAGCTCCCAGGGCAGCTGAAGCTCTACTCCCAGTACCTGGGAAAGCGGACATGGTTTGCAGGGGACAAGGTAGGAACCGGGGAAGGAAGAGAAGGGTCTTGTTCCCTAGGGACTTCAGATCCTTTCAATCTATGGCATTTTCCCACCTTAGATCACTTTTGTGGACTTCCTCGTGTATGATGTCCTAGATCAGAACCGAATGTTTGAACCAAAATGCCTGGATGAATTCCCAAATCTGAAGGATTTCCTTGCCCGCTTTGAGGTAAGAATCCAGCTTTTTTAGCTCTGATGCCAGATTCCTGGGACAGGTCCAGAGGAGAGCCAGCCTTATCTTCATTATCCTTGTCCCTGGAGGCAACCTGTGCCAAAGGGTCCCTTCCTTTAAACCAAGGTCCTGTAGCTACATGATAGAATATATGAGACGGAGGAGATTGGTTACTCTGTGGGGATTTTGAAATTGAGTAGGTAAAGTGTGTAGTAATCATTTTTATTTTTAAGAGATAAGATATAGTGAAGGACAAAGCAGATCTGTCTTGAAAGCTGAATACTTGAGCTTAACCTTTGAGTATCAGTCTTATCTGTAAAATGGGAACAATACTTGCATCCTCAAAAACATATCAATAGTTTTTATTACTGTGCTGAAAAAACGTGCAAACAGCTTGGAAGTTAAGGTTTTGACTTTTTTTTTCCCCTTGTTCCACTCAAGGCTCTGGAGAAGATCGCAGCCTACATGCGCTCAGACAAATTCTATAAGCTGCCCATTAATAACAAGATGGCCAAATGGGCCAACAAAAAAGCTTAGCTGAACCAAGACCCAAGCAGGAGAGGGCTTTTGTACGTGCTCTTCTCTGCTCTGAAGAGACCTGGTTTGCTTGCCAGGCTTCCCCCCGGGTCATACCTTTGCAGTTTCCGGGACACACTTGTGTCTCCCTCCAGCCTGCTCCCCACTGTTCTGGCGATGGGTTAGGGGGAGGTGTGGTCACTGAATCAGGGGAAGGGCCTGAGGGCAAGAAAAATTGGTAGATCCCAATGGGGCTAGAAAAAAAGGACCTAACTCCCTCTCCCACTTCCCTCATCCCTTCTTGCAATCTTGTGAACTCTCTCTGGAAATTAAAAATAAACATGAATTTGTTTGAACTGTGTGTCCATGTCAGTGGTTGTGGTGAGAGGCACTCCAGGATGAGTATATGAAGAAGGAATGGGATTTCTTCCACTGGGACTCTTATCTAGTCTGGCAACTGCTGGACTTTCGTGGCGGCAGTCAATAAATATTTTTTAAAACACCTACTGTGTACCAAGCTCTTTGCTAAGCACTGGGGATAAAAAAAATAAAGTAAAAAGCAAAAGACAATCTCTATGTAGATCTACAATTTAGTAAGGGAGACAGCAAGGAAAATATGTACAAACAAGTTATATACAGGAGAAACAGAAAACAAATGAGGGAGGCAGCTGTCCCCAGTCTCACTGCTCTGGTCCTCTAGCCCTCCCTGCTTGGACTACTTAGGTTCGGGCAGGCCCAGCCCAGGGAAAAAAATGTCCAAAGGTCTGGGGTGCCCCCTGCCCTGGCTTTTGCCCTCCCCATCTTGATCCAACATTAAGCCATTATCCTGAGAACGGAGATATGCTTTGCCTTGGGAAAAAAAAAAATCTAAATCTACTTTAGTCTAGGGTACTGTGGTACAATAGAATCTTAGGCCTAGAGTAAAACAATATGGGTTCAAATCCTGGGTTTTCTATATAAGGGCCATGTAATAACACATCATTTAATATCTCACTGAATTCCTTCATGGATGAGTTACTTGTCCCTGAAGGACATTCCACCTAAGTTTTGAATGTGAGCCTTTGTTTAGAAATAGAACTCAGCTAAACCCTATATAATCCAGTTACCACCTAAGCTTTGAGTGTAGAGCCTTTGTTTAGGAATAGAAGCCAGCTAGACCCTATATAATCCAGTGATCATCTAAGCTTTGAATGCAAAGCCTTTGTTTAAGAATAAAAGCCAGCTAGACCCTATATAATCCAGTTACCACCCAAACTTTGAGTGTACAGCTTTTGTTTAGGAATAGAACTCAGCTAAACCCTATATAATCCAGTTACTACCTAAGCTTTGAGGGTAGAGCCTTTGTTTAAGAATAGAAGCCAGCTAGACCCTATATAATCCAATGATCATCTAAGCTTTGAATGCAAAGCCTTTGTTTAAGAATAAAAGCCAGCTAGACTCTATAATCCAGTTACTACCTAAACTTTGAGTGTAGAGCTTTTGTTTAGGAATATAAGTCAGCTAAACCCTATATAATCCAGTTACTACCTAAGCTTTGAGGGTAGAGCCTTTGTTTAAGAATAGAAGCCAGCTAGACTCTATATAATCCAGTTACCACCTAAACTTTGAGTGTAGAGCCTTTGTTTAAGGATAGAACCCAGCTAGACCCTATATAATCCAGTTACCACCTAAGCTTTGAGGGTAGAGCTTTTGTTTAGGAATAGAACTCAGCTAGACCCTATATAATCCAGCCACCACCTAAGCTTTGAGTGTAGAGCTTTTGTTTAGGAATAGAAGCCAGCTAGACCCTATATAATCCAGTTACCACCTAAGCTTTGAGTGTAAAGCTTTTGTTTAGGAATAGAAGCCAGCTAGACCCTATATAATTCAGTTACCACCTAAGCTTTGAGGGTAGAGCTTTTGTTTAGAAATAGAACCCAGCTAGACCCTATATAATCCAGTTACCACCTAAGCTTTGAGGGTAGAGCTTTTGTTTAGGAATAGAACTCAGCTAGACCCTATATAATCCAGTTACCACCTAAGCTTTAAGTGTAGAGCCTTTGTTTAAGAATAGAAGCCAGCTAGACCCTATATAATCCAGTTACCACCTAAGCTTTGAGGGTAGAGCTTTTGTTTAGGAATAGAACTCAGCTAGACCCTATATAATCCAGCCACCACCTAAGCTTTGAGTGTAGAGCTTTTGTTTAGGAATAGAAGCCAGCTAGACCCTATATAATCCAGTTATTGTTCTCCTGATTGCCATCTTTTACAGCTGGCAGCAATTTCAAATGCCTGAAATTCTACCATTAATGACATTCCTTCAGGTCTTAATATATTTCTTTTAACACACACCTAAAGGAGTGAAGGGGGTGGGTGGGGAGAGATTAAGTGGCAACCAGTTGACTTGATTAAGAAGGCATAGGACTTCAGTTGCATCTTAAAGAATGCATAGGATTTTAGTAAGCAAAGAACGAGAAGAGGACGACATTCTAAGGAGGGAAAAAATGGTGCAACAGCTTTCAGAAAGTGCAAAGTATATTCAGGGGTCAGAGAATAGACCAGTTTGGCTAGAAAAGTGGGTTTATGGGCAAGAGAAAACTGGACAGAAGCCAGTGTGGAAAACCTTGAGATAGGTTGAAGAATTTGAACTTCATGAATAATAATAATTAATACGTAAGTTCTGATAGGTTTTCCTAGGTTAACACCCTGAAATCCTTTTTTACTGAATTATCCAAGATAGGCCTGAGCCCATGTTTTTAGCCCCACCTCTGGGCCCCATTATTCTCTCACTGCTTTCCCCTCTGTTTCTAAGGGCCTCATAGCAACTGCAGCATTCAAAGAAGGAAGGAAAACTTCAAAAGAAAGAAGAAACTGGGCTGGAGATTATAATTAGTGAGAGCAGGCTAAGGGCAAAGAATTCTGATGAAAGAGAGGCTTTTTGTCAGAAAGGCCGGCACCAAAAGGGTCTTTTGAGCTCTGTGGTCTTCCTGTCCCAGACCCTCCTGCCTCTGTCCCCTCCACTTGGGGGAGAGGAGCCACTGATTTCTTTCTTAAGGATTGCCATAAACCCAAACTCTGGCTCTCCTTGACTGGCCAACAATAGGTCCCAAAATTCAAGCCCGGTTGGTCATAGCTTGACTCAGTGAACGTATAGGGCAGTTGCTTCTGTTTTGACCAGAAACCTTGAGGGTCTTTCCCACCCAGATTGCATTTTGTTTTGTTTTTTTATGAATAGATAAAAGAAGCAATTCTTGCCTGAATTTTTCCCTAACACTGAGTGGGTGCTGCCTCAAACTGAGACCTGTTAAAAGACAGTTTAAAAGGGCCAAAGTTCTCCCCCTGTTACCCAGGGTCATTTCCATTTATCCTGATCTCTATCAGGCCACCACACCCAGATGACTGCAGGAGAAAGTGAGGCTGGTGACTTTGCACAGTTCTCCCTCACTTCAAACCAACTCGCTTGCATGTCATGCTGCAAGTGACCTCCCGATGTCATGGTCCCAGATGGGATTCCAAGGATCCCAAAGCTGGAAGATACCTTAAGAGCCTCCCACTCCCATTTTACAGAAGAGGAACTGAGGTCCACAAGCCCTAAAGCTAGGAAGCAGAGAGGTTTGCAAATCCAGGGTCAAGAACAGGAAATAAGGTGGACTTCTGCTCAGAAAATTTGGGGGAGCCCTAAGGTGGGCTTTGAGCATTGCTCACTCCCCTCACCCCCATATCCAATCTGCTGCCAAGGTCTGTCCATTTCGTCTTTCAGATTTGCCCCCTTCTCTCCTCCGACCCTGGAATCACTTCACAACATGGATTTGCAATAGGTGCTGGCAGGTCCGCCTGCCTCAAAGTCTCCCTCTCCTCCAGACGATTCACCACTCAAGTGATTCTCCTTTACTCCTTTACAGGATCCAATGCAAAACCCTTGTGTCTCTGAGTCTCTAAGCTAAGCAACTCACTCTTCTCCAGACCACAAAATGTAAACTAAGACAAGATCATCTTAAAGCTTAATTACAGCTTTCCTAAAACAAGACAATTTAGAGCCTGCACCATATTATCATCCCCAGGGCTGCATTTCTTAGGTTTACTTCCAGGAGCCCGGTTGCTTGGTAGTTACTCCATCATCCAAACTAAAAGCCTACCTTCCATAAGAAACTTTTCCTAATCTCTCTGAATTCTGGGGCCTTCCCTCTATTATTTCCCATTTATCCTGTAGATAACTTGTTGGTACATAACTCTTTGCATATTTTCTCCCCCCTTAGTTTGTGAGCTCCTGTGGTCTGTTTGATTCATTTAGCATCTGGCATATAGAAGGCACTTAATAAATGCCTGGTGATTGACTGAATCTATGGCCCCCCAGAAGTTACCATTCTATGGACCTGGAAATTTTGCAAGATGCTGGAACAAATTTCCTCCTCCCTATTAATGCAATCCAGATGAGCCTTCCTCATCTTCCCCACCTCCCACCCTTTGCCCCAGTGGCAAAAATTGCTGGATACAGCTCTGCCCATGTTCTTTCCAGCATAGAATGGGATGTTCTTGCGATTCCAACTGATACTTCCATCCCTCTCTTCAACAATGCTGTTATAAGTCATCCCCCTCGTCTTACTTTGTACCTTTTGGGCTTGCTTTCCTATAAGTCCTCGACTGGGCCTCCATCATGTGCCAGGATCCTTCCTTCTGCTTTTCTGGTTGTACAGTTATTAATGAAGCTAATTTCCAGTCAAGTATCTCTCTGCTTCCACCCTATGCAATTCTTGGTTGGTCATGTGTTAGGTTCTCCCCACTGCCATGTACCTCTCTCCGTTGTCCTCTCCCTCCCATACCTGCTCCCTAACCAAAAATCCTAGGATTGCAAGGATCCAGGCTCAGCCCCAGAAGGAAGGAACCCTGGGATGAGTCAGAATTTAGATGTGAGAGGGCAGCTAATTGGTGTATTGGAGAGAGCACCAGACCTGAAGTCAGGAGGACCCGAGTTCAAATCTGTCCTCAGACACTTCACACTTCCTAGCTGTGTGACCTTGGGCAAGTCCCTTAACCCCAATTGCCTCAACAAAAAATAAATAATATAGATGTGGGTATGGTGGGGTCATTTACTGGAATGACCTGCTGGGATTAGAGGAAGAGGTAAAAATAAACATGGAAGTGGGGATGAAGATGGGATGGTTGTGGGAGAGACCAGGTACATAACAAGATTATTCTGAACCACCTGAAACTACTCCATCTCTCTCACAAATTCCTGGGTTAAAAAGCCATAGAGATATTGAGGGTGAGAGGAACATTCCACCCTCTCCCCGCTCCTAATCACCCCGTCTCTCAACTCGCTTCCACCCCCACAATCCCCCTCACAATCCCCCCCCACCTGCCCAACCTTCCCTGCAAGGGCTGGTACAGAGATGGGACCCAGAAAGAAAGGCAAAAATTGGATCCTGCCAGCTCAAAGGTGTCTGTTCTACACCTTGCCCTAGCTAGATAAGAGACAGAGGAACAGGTCTCTACGTGAGGTGATGATTTTTATTTTTGATAGGGATAAACACAAAGTCCCTGAGAATAATCTGGAAAGGCACTTAACCTAGAAGCTGACTTTGGAGGTCCAGAGCAGAAGCCCTCCCTGGAACAAGCAGGGTCTCTCTCTCCCACACTGTAGCCCCTGGAGAAGCAGAGCCATTATATCTTCCTCATCTCCCCAAGCTTTCTCTTCTCCAATTATGAATAGCCCTAGTTCTTTCAATCAGTCCCCATCTAAAATGAATTTGAAGATGGTTATCATCATCTTGGTTCCTGCCACCCTCCCCAGACATTCCAGCTTATTGAAGAGTCTTCCTAAAATGTGGCACCTAAAACTGAACAGGGAAGGGAGTAGGAAAAGGGGAAACACCCCGATCCCTCATCCTTTTCTGGTTCAACCTAGGAAAAGGGAAAGCCCCAACAAGGTCATCCTCTCAGGGCCAAGGGAGCTCGATATCACTGTCCTGATCTCCCATGTGCTCCTTTTTCAAGGGAGGAGGGAAGGCAGGGGATGTGCCTTTATAAGCCCCTACTATGTGCTAGGATTGGTCTTTACCAATGTCTCATTTGATCCTCACAACAACCCCGAAGGTAGGTGCTGTTATAAGTGGGAAAACTGAGCCAAGCAAGAGAAGTGATTTGCCCAGGATCATACAGTGCTCACAATTGTCTGGGGCTGGATTTGAAACTCGGGTCTTCTCCTGACTTCAAGCCCAGCCCTCCACCCCTTGCACCCTCTTACCCAGGAGAATGAAGGAGCACTGTCAGAGGTAAGGGGTGGTCCCTAGAGAGTAAAGGGGAGCACATGGGGGAGGTGGCTGAGGAGCAGGAATACAAAATCCAAAGGAAAAGCCGAGTAATAGTTACAGCAACTTTATTAGAAACCCCGGGCTCCAAGGTGAGGGCCAGGAATCCTCTAGCAGCCTTCAATTGCAGCTGGATTAGCAGTTGGCGATGTCTGTTCCTCCCAGGCCTTTGGTCCATGTGGGGCCCTACTCATTGCCCCAGCAGGCTACCTTTGCAAAGATCGGACGCTGGCAGCGTTCAGAGGCTAAGTAGGCAGCAATACTACTCAGACTCTGGAGGGAGAGAGGGAGGGAGAACAAGGGGTTCAGTCTCCTGGGTCCCTCACCTCTCTCACCATCACACACACCCCCTGATAGAAGACCCAAGAAGTCAAGGTTGGGGGGGTCAGTAAGCCCACTACCAGGTCCCGGGGCTATGAAGCCTGGGGCTTGGAGTGGGCAGGGGAGAAGATGCCAAAAGCTGAATGAACCAAGCATGGCACTGGTTGGTTCCTGGAATAGGAGTTCCAGGAGAGTTATCTATACTGTGGTTCTTGATCCTGACATCTGAAATCTCACACGTCTTGAGTCAAATCATTGATATCTGCAATCTCAAATGTCTAGATTTCCAGCAAGAAATCTCCTATATTCATTGATTTGCAGCAAACCTGGCCCCCTTTTTCCTGCCAGTTTATATCCACACAAGCAAGAGAGACACCCAGATGCTACCAGCCTCTCTTCAGAAAGGGAGCCCTCCCCGAATGTCCTCTTTATAGTACAGGATTAGGAAATGCAAAAAGGAACCTTAAGCAATCACTCAATCCAGTCCCCACCTATTTTCTTTCAGTTATGAAAAATAAGGCCCAGAAAAATCAAATAAGTGGTCCCCTTAGGTAACACAGTTAACAAGCCCCAAAGCCTCTGATTCCAAACCCAGATTTCAGTCTACAGAGATTGAATTTAGCTAAGAAAGCCCTCCTTTCCAGCCCTGGCCATGATCCCCACTTTGGCTGATCACCCTTCATTCTTCCCTTCCTCTCCTCCCCACTTAGTTTTGCCCTACTTCTATCTCTAGCCAAAGTCTGAATTCTTCCTTCTAGGAAAACCCTGAAATAAGCAGGATACCTTCTGCCAGGTTCCTTAAGTCCCCCCCAACTTCAGCTCACAGAAGTTTTTCCTCAACCACTCAAATTAAACTCAAGTTCCCTGCCAGATCTGACCTTAAAGAAAGGACTGAATTAACATCTGAATTCTTTCTTCTGTCTTTCCATGGATATTTTAATGTCTTTCCTAAATCCCATTTTCCTCTGTCATTTTGCAATAATCCAGCTCTAACTCTTCACAAAAGGCATCCACAAGCCTTTGCCATTCCCTCGACATTTAACAGGCAGAGAAGGCTTCACTCTACATCAAAAGAGTATAACCCACAATCCACAAATATGTTAAAATATAAAGAAAGGCCAAAAACAAAAAAAAACTGAGGCATTATGATATAATGGTTAGGGACCTGCCTTCAAGTCTCACCTCAGACATATCTGCCTGGTGGCCCACTGAACTCTCCCTTCCACTACAAGTTACAAAAATGTGCTGACCTGAGTTGGAAGAGGGAGTTTCCTCACCTGGGAGTTTCTGATACTAGGAAAATCAGAAGTCCGGCCTTTATTCCTTTAGTTAGAATCACTTTCCTGATGTCCTCATAATATGTAATAGTGATGGTGTAAATGTGTGTGTTGCCTGAAAGGCTGCTAGAGATGACTTTAAACCTCTCAAAACTTACCCCTAAGACAAAACTTAAATAGGATTTGAAAAACCTGGATTTTCTCAGCTAACTATCTCCCTGAATAACGAGGCAACATGGACTCTGTTTCCTTCTAGACCTAAAAAAATAATAAGCTCTGACAACCCACCCCAGCCTAGCTAAATTGTGTGGTGGGAGAAAAAGTCCAGCTATTCAGAACCTCATCAAAAATTTGAGTTCAGCATCCCTTGGATATGAACAATTACAAGTAGCACTCTTACTCCCAAACCCTAACCCCAACAGTGCACCAATATTCCTATAACTTTAGTAACTCTACTAGAAGCTGAAACCGTGTCTTCTGTTCCCAATTAAACTGGAAGCTCAGCCTAAACTCCCTCCTCTCCACTGTTGCCCACCCACAAACTCTCCAGGAATAAACTAACCCTACCATCATTTTGAGCTGCTCCCTAAAACCCTGCCCCACCCCATCCACACTATTTCCAATGACCCTCCCACCATCCCATCCACACTATTCCCAATGACCCTCCCACCCAGAAAACTGAACTCAATATCCTGAGAACTCTAGCCAAGAAAATAAGCCTGGGGCTTGATAAGTAACCACTGGTTGATGAGCATAAGATTTGGGGACCTGGAAAGGAGCCCAGCACAGCCTGTCCACTCCACCCCTCCAGGCCCCAGGACACATCAGATAGGGAAAACAGCCACAGATGGTGGAAGGCCAAAGGCATCACCTCAAATCGACATAAGAAATCCTTAAGGTTTGAGAAGTCATCCAAGCAACAGGGGTCAAACTTTCGGTTCTGGTCAAGGACATCATACACAAGGAAATCCACATAAGTGATCTGACAGAGGGAGAAGGGAACAGCCAATCAGTGAAATTCTTTCTGCTCCTTGCTTAGCTTCCAATGAGAAAAAAAATATCCAGTGAGCTTTCCCTTTTTTCCCCGACTTACTCTGTCTCCTGCAAACCATGTCCACGTCCCCAAGAACAGAGAAAAGAGCTTCAACTGTCCTGGAAGCTGCTCCAGATATTCAATTTTTACCATCTCCTGAAAAATAAAAAGATATATTTGCCATCAACTACCAGGGAGTTTCCCTGAAGGGGCCAGTATGGACTCTCTTCTAGAGCTCTGTCTGGGCCTAAGCCAAATCAAAAGCAAGCCTAAATCCCTAGCAACTTTCTCCAAACAAGGCATAGGAATGCCCTTCTGTGAGGAAATTAGGGGCACCCTAGGGATCAGATGGGAAGAGACTCAGCCCTCTAAACACACATCTCACAGATTCAAAGTTAGAAAGGTTCCTCAAGAGTTCATCCTATCTCACCCCTTCATTTCTCAGATGAAAAAAAAAAAAAAACAGGTTCAAACAAAAAGTGATTTGTCCCCAAATCACTCAGGGAATAAATATCAGAAGTGGGATCTGGACCCACAAATTTGATGGTCTTTCTACTACAACTGGTCACCTCCAAGTCAGATGTTGAATACTGTATTTTTTTTTATTTTTGTTAAACATTTCCCAATTATATTTTAATCTGGTTTGGGCTGTACAAGCACTAGGCCAGCCTCCTATAACAAGTCCTCAGTACAACACTGGTATCAAGTCTTTAAATCAAAGCCATAAGGAGTATTAAGCATCTTTAGTTGAAATGACAGAGCAGCAAATCTGGCACACTGGTGTATGTCCAATGTGTTCCCAACCAAAAAGACCCATGGAAAAGTATTTATAGTTTTAGGAGGAGAGGGGAAAGAGAGAGAGATGAGGTAGCAAGACCTGATCATAAGAAGCCAGTGGCCCTTGTCGAACAGGGCAAAGAAAGACATTTGAGGCTGTTTTGTGTTCTTCATGCCATGAATCCCAGGGAAAGGGGGTGGAGCAAGGAAGCCAAGATCTAGCTAGAGCTGGACTCTCCACAAGGCAACATCCCTGGGATGGTTCAGCTCAACCTAATCACATCTTAGGGGTAGGAATATATAAGGAAAATACTGGAATTTTGACCTTATCATGATGACTAAGAGGATTAGGCAGTCCACATCACAATCAGTAATATCTTTCTGCCATTACATCAACAATTATATTAACAGTTTTGTCACAGATATGACATAGGAGGGAAAAATGTGAAAAGAAAGGAGAAAAGGAAAGGAGAGAGGAAGGAGGGGAGGAAGGAAGGAGAGAAAAGAAGGAAGGGAGGGAGGAAGGAAGGGAGGAAGGAAGGAAGGGAGGGAGGAAGGAAGGAAAGAAGGAAGGAAGGAAGGAGGAAGGAAGGAAGGAAGGAAGATTTATTAAGTGCCTACCATGGCCAAGCACAGAGTTTAAGCACTTTACAAATATGATGTCACTGGATAGTTCCAAAGATAACCTTAGAAAGAAGGTTAGAGCACATTGAGAAAGGTCTCCTGCAGGTGATGTCTGAGCTGGGTCCTGAAGAATTCTAAAAGGCTGAGGGTGAGAGGGAGGAAAGAAAGAGTTTGAGAAGCAGCAGGTGGCCTGGAACTGCGTTGTCCAGTGTGTCCAGTGTTGAGGGAAGCAGTTAAGAGGAGTGCAAAGATAGGAGATGCCAGCTTGTGAAGGAAGGTTGGGGAATACAATGGAAGAGCAGATTTGAAAGACCAGATTAGTTAAAAAGGGTAGCTTAGTAATAATGCCTGCCATCAACCAGGCTGGATAAGAACCCCAAAGCCCAAGGGGAGCAGCAGAGCGGAGGCTTTTCTGGCCATCTTTCTTCCACAAATCACAGTAACTGCATCTCTTTCATCTTCACCCAGTTATTTACATGTAGTCTCTTCCACTAAAATATGAGCTCCTTGAGATAAGAGGCTGTTTATGCTTTTCTTTGCCTTCCTAGCACTTAGCACAATGTTTGGCATCAAATAAAGCATTCAACAAAGGTTTCTTTACCTATTGGCTGCCTGGAGAAAAGTTAGAAGAAAGGAGGAAGAATAAAAATGATTTAGCAGTAGTGATCTTCCACAGGCTGCTTAGTCAGCTAATATTATTATTACGATAGCAATAACACTGAATTTATGATGAATTACAGTAATACAATAATCAGCATGCTTGAAGGAGAGAAACACGCATTTATTATTTTTTACTCCTGGCATTGTACTAAATGCTTTGCAAATATTATCTCATTTGAACCTCCCAACAAATTTTCGGAGATAAGTGGTTAGTCTCATTTTATAGATGAGGAAACTGATTAAGCATAGGTAACGAGACTTGCCCAGAAAGTCACATAGCTAATAAGTGTCTAAAGGACTGCATTTGGACTTGGGTCTCCCATCTACTGTGCTATCCAGCTCTAGAGAAAGGACTGGAAATTGAAGTCAGGAAAGAGCATTACACTCAAATTCTACCTTTAGACCTTATTGCTGGTGGACAAGTTACTTAACCTGAAGCCTCCTGAGTTTTCTTATCTGTAAAATGGGGTATCAGAGCCTTTAAAATAACTCATTTATATAGAATCAAATGAGATTATGTATGTCAGGCACTCTGGAAACGCTCAAGTACTCTGAAAATGTCAGTTGTTATCATTCCTGACTTTATGTCCTGTAAAGCCCTTTTGTTCAGGATCTTACTCCTATAGGAGATCCTCTGTTATATTGACAGACCAGGATTAGACCCCAGGATGGTCTCTCTCTCTCTGTCTCTCTCTCTGTGTCTCTCTCTCCTCTCTCTCTCTGTCTCTCTGTCTCTCTCTGTCTCTCTCTCTGTCTCTCTGTCTCTCTCTCTCTCTCTCTCCTCTCTCTCTCTCTATCTCTCTCTGTCTCTCTGTCTCTCTCTCTCTCTCTATCTCTCTCTGTCTCTTTGTCTCTCTCTCTGTCCTCTCTCTCTCTCTCTCTCTCTCTCTCTCTCTCTCTCTCTCTCTCTCTGTCTCTCTCTCTCCTCTCTCTCTCTCTATCTCTCTCTCTGTCTTTCTCTCTCTCTCTCTCTCTCTCTCCTCTCTCTCTCTCTCACATACACACACACACACACACACACACACACACACACACACACTGGAACCATCTAGGGCAATGTTTCCATGGCGCACATCCTCCTTTCCCTGCCTGCTCCCTCTCAGTCCTAGGACCAGCCCAGTTCTCACAAGGAAAACTTACAAAGTCTGGGTTGTGGCAGACCCGAGACAGCTGTAAGCGGACATCCATGACATGGTTCTCAAGCATGTCCACTCGAATGCATTCTTCCTCAGTCTCACCACCTACATGTGGGTAGGATGAATAGATAAGTTCATTATCTTAGATCTCTATACCAGCACTCAGGAGATAACTAGGTCTTTTAGATCCTGACTCTTCTACCTATGTGAACACAAGTAAATTTATCAAACCTTACCACCTTACTGGGCCCTAAAATGCAAAACAGGAAAGTGCTACTTATTACTTGTACTATCTCTCTCTCAGGGTTTTGCAAGGAAGGAGCTTTGTGCAACCTTAAAACATGAATGAGGTCATCAACTCAGGTCCAGGACAGCAGCTCCTAAAAACTCAGGCTCTCCTCACCATTCCCAACATGCCCACTCTCACTCACATAGGTTGTATTGTCGGGCAATATAGCGCAAGATGGCATTGCTCTGAGTGATCTTGTGTTCCCCGTCAATCAGGTAGGGTAGCTGGAATAACGATAGAAACAGATAACAATAACTGATGATGTCTGTGGATCCTAAGGCACCTTCTTCCCCCTCTTCCCAACTTCCCCATAAGGCTGAGGGGCCTTGGGGGAAAAAGACAATTATAAACACTATCAAGAGACAAAAAAGGGAAGGCAGAAGGAAAGCAAGGGACTGCTGAGGGAAGCTGAATGGAGGGCAGCCTAAATAAGCCCCATTTAAGCCAGGGAAAGGGGAAGGAGACAGGGAGGGATGGAGGCATATTCCCTGATGAAGCTACCTACATTAGGGAAGTCCAGGCCCAGCGAGAATTTCACATCCAGCCACTGGCTTCGGTCAAAGTCAGGAGCTGCAGGGAACAAGATGCAGTAACCCCGGACCTTTCCCCAAGCAAAGTCCTCATCCCTTTCTTACCAAGACCCCACATAGAATGAAAACCCAGGAAAGACAAAGAAGCTCCCGGGCTCCATGTACCCTCCTTGGGAGATATCTTGAGAATAAAAGAGGAATAATTAATAATAACAGTGATGGCTAGCATTTTTTTATGGTACAGCGCTGTGCTTTTCAGGTATACTTCGTGTGATCTTCCTATCTTTGGAAGCCCTGTTTTATAGCGAAGGAAACTGAGACAAACTAGAAGTCCAGCTTTCCGAGGCAGGCCTCCCTCTGTCTCTCACAAAGGGGCTGAGCAGGCCCTCTAGGCCTTGGTCCTAATCAGTGAGTCTTCCTCCCTCCCTCCCTCTTTCTCCCCCAGTCTTCTCCCAGTTGCCTAGGAGGAAGACAGGACGGGGTTCCATTTGGATCCTAAGTTAGAGATCCCAGATTTAGAGGGGAAAGAGCACAGGCCCCTTGCTGTGTGAGGTAAGTGCAGACCCCAGGGCCAGCAGGACCCAGTTACGGACTTAGCGCTCCCGGGCAGACACAGCTCTCGCTCCCTCCCCCCAGCTCTCCATTACCATCCCCAAAGTGGTACACCTTCTCTTCATATTCTGCGCCGGTGTACTCCAGGAGCAGGCGGATGGCATGAGCAAGCTGCAGGGGCAAAGCCAGGGCAAAAGGGGTGAGCCAAGGCGGGGCAGCTCCCGGGGGCGGCCCCGAAAAGCCGCTCCGCACCGTCCTCCCCGCGCTGCGGGCCCCCCACCTTGGTGGGGATCAGGAAAGGGGAGAGGAGAGCACCAGATGCTCCCTCTCCCCACCTTTCCTATCCAGGGGTGGGGACGGGGTGCCCTGGAGGGAGGCAGGGTGGGGAGGAGGATGGAGCTGGGTCCAGGATTAAGGGTGCTCCCAAGGAATGGGCTGCAGAGGAGGAATTGTCTGGTCCCCTCCCCAAGGGGCACTAGAGGAGGTAGCCTTTAAAGGGGCTCCCGCTGGAGGCCCGGGGCTGGACAGAGGGAAGAAGCAGTGGGCTCTGGCTCGAAGGCCCTAGAAAACGGACTTCTCCCCCGGAGGAGCCTGAAGGCTGGAGACAGGAGGCTCACCCCGCGGATGTCCCAGTAGCCCAGGATGATAGGCATGGTGGGTGCTCGTCTCGTGGGCTAGGAGCCGGCTCTCCAATCGCGACCCCGGAGAGAGGCTTTATTCCTTGTCAGAGGGGCGGGACAAGGCGGGGATTGAGCGGGGGCGGGGCGGGGCGGGGCAGGGCAGGGACTGGACAGCCTCTGCTCTGTCCTGCCCCGCAGGGCGGTGCACACGGACGCACCCCCAGCTCCTCCGCCCGCTCACACACATTTACCCGCTGCTCCTACTCCCTAACTGTCGGGCTCATCCATCCTACCTTCGTCCTATACAGTCATCCCCAACTTTCCCCAACTCCCCCCAGCTCCCACCCCCAAACGGTCTGGCCCATCCAAACCCAGCTCCCACCTTCAAACTAATACACTCCTACCTCACGCACACATACACAGCTCCCACTCCAAACAGTCCAGCTCACCCACAACCAGCTCCTAGCTGCAGCCCCCCCACCTCCTTTCCCCCATTCACATACTTCCAGCTCCTACCTCCAAAGTCGCATTCTCACCCCCATCTCCTTCTCTTCACTTTGCTCCAGACACACTCATTCACATGCTGCTCTTCCTCCCAGTAAACACACTCCCTGTCAGCTTCTGGTGCAACCCGGCCCTAGCTGGGCTCCCTAAAGGCAGATTGCCTCCTTCTTCCTCAACCCCAAGAAATAAAGCAGAATCTGTTTCCTCTCAACCAGGGAGGGAATGAAAACCGAGGTCTTAAATCAATAAAGAGATAGAGACCTTCTCCTGGGATCTGTGGTTCTGTGGGGCTGTAGGGCAGAACCTAGGAAGCTCAGACAAGCTCTTAACCTGTCTGTCCTTTAACAGAATCTTTCCAAGAGATAGAAATTGAATTGAAAACCTGAGAAAAATAGAGGATTTTGAAACTATCCCTGAAAAAATAGAGAAATTCTAAGATATAAATGACCAAATTGCTTAGCAGCAGTAAAAAGTCAGAGCATATATATTCTATTGTTAATAATAATAATAATATTAAATAACACATTTATATGCCCATTTGTCACGTCAGATTCTCATGATCCCATTATGGGTTTTCTTAGCAAAGATACTGGAGTAGTTTGCCATTTCCTTCTCCAACTCATTTTCCAGCAAAGGAAACTGAAGCAAACAGGGTGAAATGACTTGCCCTGGTTACCCAGCTAGTAAGTGTCTGAGGTCACATCTGAACTCATGGAAATAAGCCTTTCAGGTTCCAAGCCCAGGGCTCTATCTATTAAGACATTTAGCTGCCTCTAGATTTAGACCTAGAGGAAACTATACACCACGAAAAAAGAAGTGACTTGCCAAGTCACATAGGTAGTAAGTAGCAGAGCTGAGATTTGAATTTAGACCTTGCCTCCCCTCACCCCGATCCAAATCTAGTGCTGTTTTCACTCTATCCCCTGACTCAACGCCAACATCCATCACCTAAATGAGAAGGTGGGATTAGAAATCACTTCCAGCTCTAAATCTGTCTGTAACAATGTAGATATGCTATCCCTCCCCACCACATTTCATCCCATCCACCTCTTCAGCAAGGCAATGCTGGTACCACTAAACTAGTGGACTAGAGGGCTAGTCACTCTTCAGAGGTAAACATGTGGACTGAGCTACTACTTCCTAAGTCTTCCCTGTTGCTACAATTTTCTGGTGACTTGTTCTGTTCTGCCCCTTTGGAAGGATGATTTTCTTTACAAACCTAACAATGAGAGGGATAATGACCAAGCCACCGGTGCATGTCCATATCAACTCCAGCTTGTTGTAAGCCTTCCCTCTGCCAAAATGGCTGATTCATTATCTCAATGCCATTTTATTTTTTCCAAATGCATGTAAATATAGTTTTCAACATTCATTTTTGTAAAACTTTGTGGTCCTATTTTTCCCAAGCCAGCAAGCAATCTGACATGGGTTAAACACGTCTAAACATGATGTGCAAGAAAAATCAAATCTAACAGGGAAAAAACCACAAGAAAGAAAAAACAAACAAAAAAGTGAAAATACTATACTTCAATCCATAATGTCTCCATAATTCTTTCTCTACAGATAGCATTTTCCAATCCAAGTCTATGGGAATTACCTTGAATCACGTGAATCTCCATAATTTTGTTACTATATACAATGTTTTCTTGGTTCTGCTCACTTCATTTAGCATCAGGTTATGTAAGTCTTTGCAGGTCTTTCTGAGATCAGCCTATTATCATTTCTTATAGAACACTAATATTCCATTACATTCATATACCATAACTTATTCAACCATTCCCCAGCTGATGAGCATCCACTCCATTTCCAGTTCCTTGACACTACAAAAAGAGCTGCTACATGGCTAGAAACTGGAAAATGAAAGGAGGTCCATCAATTGGAGAATGGTTGAGTAAATTGTGGTATATGAACGTTATGGAATATTATTGTTTTGTAAGGAATGACCAGCAGGATGAATACAGAGAGGACTGGCGAGACTTACATGAACTGATGCTGAGTGAAATGAGCAGAACCAGGAGATCATTATATACCTCAACAACGATACTGTTTGAGGATGTATTCTGATGGAAGTGGACCTCTTCGATAAAGAGAGCCTTAATTGATCAAAGATGGACAGAAGCAACTACACCCAAAGAAAGAACACTGGGAAATGAATATAAACTGCTTGCATTTTGGTTTTTCTTCCCGGGTTATTTCTACCTTCTGAATTCAATTCTCCCTGTGCAATAAGAAAACTGTTCGGTTCTGCACACATATGCTGTATCTAGGATATACTGCAACCCATTCAACATGTAAAGGACTGTTTGCCATCTGGGGGAAGGGGTGGAGGGAGGGAGGGGAAAAATCGGAACAGAAGTGAATGCAAGGGGTAATGCTGTAAAAAATTACCTTGGCATGCGTTCTATCAATAAAAAGTTATTAAAAAAAAAAAGAGCTGCTACACACATTTGTGCAAACGTGGGTCCTTTTCTCTCTTTTATAATCTCTTTGCCATATAGATCCAGTAGTGATATTATAGTTTCATAGCCCTTTGGGTCTAGTTCCAAATTGTTCTCCAGAATGGCTAGATCAGTTCACAAATCCACCAATAATACATTAGTGTCCCAGTTTTCCCACATTGCCTCCAACATTAATCATTATCTTCTCTTGTCATTTTGGCCTATCTTAGAGATATGAAATGGTACTATCTTAATTTGCATTTCTTTAATCAATGGTGATCTAAAGCATTTTTCATATAACTGTAAATGGTTTTAATTTCTTCATCTGAAAATTGTCTGTTCATATTCTTTGATCATTTATCAATTGGAAAATGACTTGTATTTTTATATTTAAATCCATTCTCTATGTATTTTAGAAATGAGACTTTTGTCATCAACACTAGCTGTAAAACCTGTTTCCCTTGCTTGCTCATTATCAAGAAAAATTTGGGTCTACATTTCTTTTCTCTCTCTGCTCTGCAAAGTTACCAAATTGTTTCCCTTGTTTGCTCATTATCAAGAAAAATCTGGATCTACATTTCTTTTCTCTCTCTGTTCTGAAAAGTTACCAAAAAATGAATCAAAAACTGGTGCTCTTAGCCAGGAAAATTGCTGTGGTGAACATGAATATTGAAGCAATCAAATCTATTTGTTTCTCTCTTTCCTCCTTTCATTGTTTTTCTCAACTGCATTTACGCAAAGTTATATTCAAGTCACTAATGCAATGATTAAGCATATTTTTCTTAGAAAGCCAGTTTCTAAAAAACAAACTCTTAGGAAATGGAGATACAGAGAATAGGCATATTCTCCTGGAAAGAGAGAGAGAGGCAAAAGGAAAGGATGAAAGGGGTGTGCGGAGTCACCAACTTGAGTTCAACACTTAGAACAGTGCTGTATGCTCTGCTACACTGGTGTAAGGATATGCTGGTAAAAGTTTTAACTCCAACTTTAGCATTTTCAACTGTCATTTTTTTTAAATCTAGACAATCCACAAAACAATAAATCAAGCCCTACTTATTGAACTTTTGTTGATCTCCAAAGTGAAAATACACTAAAAATTTAACATAATTTTAAATTTAATTACATTTTTAACTAAAAATTTAAAAATTAAAAAAATTCAGCTCTACTTGTTTAGACTGGCTTTAGTACACCCCATTGTGAATATACAGTCCCTTCTATAGTCTGACATATCTGGCAACTGCTGATCATGGAGGAAGATTCAGAAAAAAAAATCATTTTGTTTAAAAAGGAAATAAGAAATGGGAAGCAAGATGGAGGAACAGTTGAGTCTCAATATTTGTGAAGTCCTGTCCATTGATGGTGTCTGCTTCCATGTCTTAGCAAACTCCCACCCATATGCTCATCAGGATATGGCTTTTTTTCTTCCCTTCCCTCTGAGTGGAGAGTTAGCTTGTCAGTGATAGTGAAATACATCTGTCTAAGTCATGGCTAATTCTCTAAGGGCTGAGGAGAGGAATCCCAGTGAATTCCCCATCCACTAATGAGCATTGGCCATCTGTATCTTGTTATACTGAGAAGAGCTCTCTAAACACGCAGTTTATAATGTTAAACAATAAAATATGAGAGCTTTTCTGTGAGAACGATCCCCCACAACTACTAAACTCCACATTCCTTCTTGGTCTGCTGCTCCCTCCCCTCCGTAAATACGGTGGGATGGGGTGAAGAAGGTATTATTTCATTCTACTTCCAACTTCTGGCTACTCTAATGACTGAAGAATGGCCACTCAGTGAGTGCCCTATTTTCTTGGGCCAGGACAGTGAGTCTCTTTAGTCCTGCAAGTTTTTGATACTATCTCCTCATTTAAAAAGAGGACAAAACGTCCAGTCTTTTAAATATCTGATTGCCTTTGCCTCTACTCTTCCCTCAGGCTCTTTCTTTTCCCTAACTTCTTCAATCTTTTCCAATTCCTAACCCTAGATGTGCCCTTGGCAAAAAAAAAAAAAAAAAAACTGTTATCTCCTCCAGTTGTTCATAAAGGAAAGAAGCAGATATCTCGACATTTGCTACATTTCTCCCTCTAGTTAAAAAAAAAAAGTACAGTCCTTGAAAATTAGGCTAGATACTATGTATATATTACTATAACATTTAGTAGACTTATTGAGAGGCAACGTGTTATTGTAGCTAGGGGGTGACCTTGAATTCAGATACACATGGGGTCTTGTCCAAAGTTCTAAGCCCTGGGATCATTGTTTGGGATTTGATTGATTCAGAGTGAATGGAAATGGTGATTGGTTCTGTCTTGGTCAGAAATCCTGAGAGTCTTTCCAACCCGACTGAATTTTTTGTTTGGTTGTTTTTTGTGACTAGATAAAAGAGGCCCTTTTCTGCCTCATTTCTTACTTACACTAATTGGTTGGGCACTGCTTCAAGTCAAACCAAGACCAGTTAAAGACCTTCCTTAAGAAGTTAAGGTCTCCCCTTGCAACCTGAGCCATCTCCAGTCGTCTTGATCTATATCTTGCCACTGGACCCAGATGGCTCTGGAGAAGAAAATGAGGCAGGTGACTTTGTACAACCCTCCCTCATTTAAATCAGATTCACTTGCATGTCACCGCATTAGCTCCCTAATGGTGTCCTTCAGGAATAAAGGACAAAGACCACCACCCACATTTCTGATACTTATAAGCTATGGAACCGTGGATACGTCACAAACTCTGAGACCCTAGTCAACTCTCCCAAGACTATGAGCGAAGTATTGTCTCAGATGAGTTATTGATGTGCATCTGAAGGAAATTTCTACTTAGTCAGTGTCAGTCATTGATAAAATCATAGTCCCAGATTTCTCTCTCTGGATTCCCTCTGCACCATACATGAAATTTTTGCCTTCCTCCCCATTTCCTGGTCCTTTTCACTTCTTTCAAGAACCAAGCTAAACTCCCATCTTCTACAAGAAACCTTTCCCATTCTCCCTTAATGGTAGTATTTTCCCTCAGTTGATTATTTCCACTTTGTCCCATATATAATTTGTACATATGCTGTCTCTCTTATTAATCTGTGAGCTTCCTGAGCACAGAAATTGTCTTTTACCATGTTTGATATACTTGGAACTTAGCACAATATCTGGTGCATAGTAAGCACTTAATATTTACTAAAAGGCAGCTGGGTGGTGCAGTGATAGAGCACTAATCCTGGAGTCAGGAGAATTTGAGTTCAAATCTGACTTCAGACACAATCCCAATTGCTTCTAAAAATGAATAGTCGTCCATAGGTGTCTGACTGCAGTTAGGCTTTTACTGGTCTCATCTTTGGCTCTTGCTTTCTTATAACCCTGATAATAAGATCATAAATTTGGAACTGGGAGGGCTGATAAAGGCTATTTCATCCAATTTCTTCACTTTTACAGATGAGTAAACTGAGGTTCGGAGGTTAAGTGATTTGCCCAGAGTTACAAAGTCAGTGTCTGAAGCAAGAATTGTTTCAGTCTTCCCGACTCCAAGTTCACACTGATTCATTGGTGGTCTCAACCAATTTCTTCCAATTTCTCCTGAGGACAGTTTTTTGCATATTATCTGCCCCCATTGGACTGTGAACTCTTTGACAGCAGAAACTACTTTTTGCCTTTGCATCTCCAGCATTTAGCACAGTGTGAAGTTCACAGTAGATATTCAATAAATGCTAGTTAACTGACAATTGAATTGGGGGGTCCTGAGACCACTGTCTGGGGTTCTAATTTCTCAATTACCTGCTATGAGGCTACTTTCCATCAGTCAATTATCTCATACAATCTAGTGCCTCTGGGATGAATTTGACCACCATATGTTTGTTCTTCCCAAATTTTTTTTTAATATATTGAAGCTCTAAGTAGACAGTAGGACCTTCTCAACTACTCTATCCGACATGGCATACTAGTTCTGGGTCTCCAGATCTCTTCCATCCTCTAACACTTCAAAACACAAATTAAAAAGTAGCTAAACTTCTTTCCCAAACACAAATATGGAGTAAATGCTGCCTCATCATTCCTGGTGGCATTATAAACACATACCAGAAATGAAATATACTGGCTTCACTGAAGCTTCTGCTCTGGCCTGACTGTTCCTAGGATATTTAACAAAGTGTGAATGAAGCATTCTGCCTGGGAATCTCCTGGAGTGTAGGAAAGATTTCTAAAGCTTTCTCAATTGTTACTAGGTCAAGTACTTCTCTAAATAACCTACTTTCATAATCCTGACCCTTCTTGGAATAAATCCTGGGAGGGAAGTTATAAATATTTCTACCATTCTACTGTCCATCATACAGTTCCTCTGGTTCCTGGCTCTAGGTAAAGTAATACATCACCACTAGAATCTTGATCACATTCTTCTGATCCCTTTTCAAAGGCAAGAAATCTATGTACCCCTTTGCCAAAAACTTAGGTAACTGGATTTAAGTGGCTTCAATTGGCATATATTCTATAGAATATAACTGATATAAACCCACATACACATCTTTTGAAAATATATTTTTATTTCATTAAATATTTCCCAATTACATATTAAAATTTTAATTTTTTTTCAATTTTGAGTTTCAAATTCTCTCCCTCCTCCCATTTCTATGAGAAGGCAAAGCAATTTTACATCAACTATATATATGTGTGTGTGCATATATATATATAAAGTCATGCAAAACATGCATTTCCATACAGAAATACATGTCTTAGAGCTGCTACTCAGGACCAATAGAATCTGTTCCATGTCACATTCAGAATTTTCTAAAACAAGAGATTCATTTATATTGTGCTTTATATCCATCACATTTGATGCTCATAACCCCCATCCTACAGATAAGCAAACCAAGAATAAGAGAAATTAAATGACTTGCCCAGTTTCACGCAGCTAATTACTACCTGAGGCAATATTTGAACAGAGGGCATCCGTATGGGTGAGCTGCCCAGCTCAGAGAATATAATTGGCCAGCTCAAGATCACCAACCTAACAGGCAGCAATCATGCTTGGTCACTCTCCCTGTATCATACTTTCTCTCTAAATCATCAAGGTAGGCTTTGATAATTACTGTAGATTAAGGGTAGCACTCATGGATTTCGTATAACTTGCATGAATTTTCTTGACATGGTCTGTGTGCCAAGGAACTAGAAATTCAAGTTTAAGAATTCCCAGTGGAGCAGCTCCCTCCACTGGTGCAAACCGAAATACATCTACAACTCATGGTTTCCTATTATTTGAAATCCATCCATAAATCTAAGCCCAAGCTTAAGGACTATCTTAAGGATCTCTAGGGCCTCCACACTGCCTAGCCCCCTTACTGTATTCCTTCTCAAACTGATCCAGGCCAGGAACTGAGGAACCTGGGAAAATGCTGAAGAGTATTTAAAACAGAGACAAGATACATCTGATCTGGGGCAATCTATGAGCAGAGTCCTCCACGACTTGGTCCCAACATCTCTAGCATATTTTATTCTGACCAGCCAAATTGGCCTTCTCTCTGTCCTTCACATGTTTCATCTCCCTTCTCCCTCCCTCTGTACTAAGCCATTTCCCTCACCTACAATGCCCTTCCCACTCACCTCTATATCTCCAAGACTGCCTCATTATTTCTTGCTCTTAAATTTCATTTTACTTTTCTATGGACAATTCTCTCCCTCCCACTTTCCCCCAACACACACACACACACACACGAAAAACTTTACAAACTTAAAACTTTATAATAAATATGCATAGTCAAGCAAAACAAATCCCCACATTGACCCATCCCAAAAAAAATGTTCATGTTTCAAGAGAAAAGTCCAAAATGCTACCTTCTATATGAAGCTTTTTCGGATTCTTTCCCTTCTCCCAACTATGTTGTATTTGATTATTTTATATTTATTTTGAATAAACCTATATGTGCTATCTCACCTGTTAGAATATAATCAGTTCTTGAGGGCAGTTCTTGAGAACTGTATCATTTTTTGAGTTGGAATATCCAGTGTTTAGTACAGTACAATGCTCAGAGTAGGAGCTTATTAAATAATTGGTTGGTAGATTGATTGGCTGATTGACTATCCCAGGGAATGTGGATGCCTGTCCAAAGAATGAGGATTGGTGGGAGGGAAGGAGAGTTATAGGAGACTGGTAATGTGCCTTCCCCACTTGGTTCACCTTTGAGTGTGTTAAGGTACTGATAGAGTAAATTCAAGAATTCCATTAGTCAGTTTGTGATCAGCCGGTGATGGAGATGCTCCTGGACCTTGCAGATGAGGAGGGGGAGTGAAGGACCTGGGGAGAAGCAAGTAGAAAGGGGCAAGAAAAGAGTTCAGAATCTTAGAGAACTGAGGAACCTGGGAAAATGCTGGAGAGAGAGGGGACAAAAAGGAAGAAGGAAAAAGCAATGGTCAATACACTTTACTGGGGAAGTCTGATTTAGAGATATCACAGGAGAAAATCTAGGGACCCTCTGACTTCTTGAGAGTCAGGAGAGTCAGAGTCATTCCTCCCAGTCTTTGGACTTTTCTGAGTTCTACTGAGTGCCCCACTTGGCCATCTTCAGAAACACTGGTTTGGGGAGATATCGTGGAGAATTCATGTAGGCTGAGATCTTCTTTAGGCCCTGGAGAGAGGGAAGGGGAAAGAAGAACTCTGAACTCAAGGTCCTGCTCCCTATCTCTTCCACTGGAGACAGGACCCCAGCAACCCTCCAGCTTGGAGGGGTCAGTGTTGGATCTCAAATGAAGGGTTTGTCATCTCTTAAGGCAAAGTCCGCCATCTTTTTTTGTCTCATAGACCTCCATGACAATCAGAAGAAGACTGTCAACCCCTTCTCAGGATTTTTCTTTTAAGTCATACTTTTTTTAAATTATATTTTTCAGTTAGTGGCTAGTGAAAAAAATATAAATTTTTTTCAACCAAATTCATACCCTTCAGAAATTTGTCCCTGAAATTTAACCTCAGGTTATAAACTCTTATCTTAGAGAGACAATGGAGAAGAGGCAAGGCTACATGGGTGTGGGCCTTGATCACTCCTTTAATCATATTATCAGCACAGCTAAATGGTGCAGCGGATAAAGCACCAGCCCTGAAGTCAGGAGGATCTGAGTTCAAATGTGACCTCAGTCACTTAACACTTCCTGGCTATGTGATCATGGGCAAGTCACTTAACCCCAATTGTCTCCAGGAAAAAAAAAAAACACCTTATTTATCAATCCTTTCCTGTTAAAATATAAGCTTCTTGAGAGTAGAGACTCTCTATCCCCCAAAATATTTGTATCTCTAGACTTATAACAATGCTTAGCAGATAGTAAATGTTTGATAAATGCTTTTTCATTCACTTTTTAACTCTTATATGTAGTAAATATGAATAATAACTCATAATGACTTTAAGCCTGATTGAATTCTTCCCACATAAATAGCAGCATAGAAGAAAGTTAGTGAAAGCATTGTTATTACCATTTTATAAATGAGGAAACTTGAGCTTCATCTGGACCTTGCCTAGGGTCACCTGGCTAATGATTAGGTTTGGAGCCAGGCCTGAGGCCATCATCATCAAAGTGCTGATTTTGGCCTTGGCTGGGGTGGTAACAAAGACCCAGGACCAGACTCAACTAATAGGTTCTTGATGTGATCCCAGGAACATGGAGAAATCTTCAGCTTAATCATTCTCCCACATGTTCACCTGAAATGCTACCATTAGCAATTCAATTCCTTTGGATTTAGCTGGGGCTCCATCCTTTTGAAATGCAAAAAGCCTGGAAGATAGAATTATGTAATATTCTAAAATATGATTATGAACACCAGAGTGGAGGAAAGGAGTGCTGGATCTTCTGAAGTCAGGAGATTTCATAGATTCAACTCCCACCTTCGGCATGTTTTAACTTCGTACAAGTCACTTAGCTTCTCTGAAATTCAATTTTCTCGTCTCTAAAAAGGGGAGAGTAATACCTGTAAGTTACCTCACAGAGTTATCTTGCACTTCCATTGAGATAATGTATATAAAGTATTTTGTTACCTTAAAACCTCTGTATAAATTTTATTACAAATTAGTTTACCAGATGTCTTAAGTCAGCTTAAGGTTCTGTTTGGACGCTTGAAAAAAATGGACATTTTAGAGCTGTTGACCTGAAATAAGACACTTAAGATAACTATTAATGCTATCATTAATAATATATTTCAATATTTATTAATAATCGCTATTATTGTCAAGTTTCAGATGTGCTGAACCCCCAAAATATTGGAATTCCAGAACAGTCACTAGGTATTATAAAAGAATTTGTAGGCTTAGATCATCTCCAAATCAAGAGGCAAATATTTCATTATACCTCATGACACCAGTCCAGACCCCTGATATTTTAGGGATTCATCTCCTGCACCCATGTTGCAACACACTTAACACACATATTTTATCTTCATAAGAACCCTGATACTTAGGTGTTACTATTATACCTATTTTACAGATAAGGAAACTGAAGCAGTGTGTGAATAGTTAAGTGACTTGTAGATGTTTGAAGTCAGATGTTCAAACAGTGTGTATTCCTGACTCCAGGACCAATGCTCTATCCATTTTCTTAACTGTACAATGAGGGAATTGGAGTAGATAGCCCTGCAAATACCTTCTGGCCCCAGAACATTTAGGGGGAGACAGAAGAGGCACAGAAAGCAGAAGGGAGGGAAGGAGGATTCAGCACGTACAGGGAGCAGGAGGAAGGAAGTTCAAACTCACCTGTTTGACAATTTGGCTCAGTTTCCAGCCGTGCCCTCACCCATGACAGGAGTGGTTTATAGAAAGTTTGGCTTGTTCCTAATCCTCTCCTACCTGCCCCGAGCCAACCCACATCCTCAGAACCTGCAGTTTGGAAACATTCCCCTGAGCCCCAGGCATCTTACAAGTAGTCACACTCTGCACTGGGCAGAAGAGTCCCTGCTTTGGACCCACTTGATGTCTTTCCACATGTCTCAATGTCACATTCTCTCTTTTACTGATCTTGCCTTCCTCAGCCATTCTATCACACTGGTTCTCCCCTCCCTTCCCATCTATTTTCTTCTCTCTTCTTCCCACCCTGAACTTTCTCTCTTGGTGAGTTTATCTACTTCCATAGCTTCAATGGTCACCTCCCAAATCTCTCTGTCTAATCTCTAGCTCCAGTTCCCCATATCCTAATGCTTGCTTGGGTTTCTAATCAATTGCTCTACTGTTACCTTAAATTCAAAATGCAGAAAATTAGTCATATTCTGTACTGCTTGCCCCAACCCCCAAATCTGTTTCTCTTTAATCTTTCTATTGATGGCACCATAATTCTCCCAGTCACCTAGGTTCAATAAGACAATCAGCAAGCTTTTAAGTGACTAGTATATGCTAGGCTCTGTGTAAGACACTAGGGATATAATAATAGTAATATTAGCAGCAGGAGGAAGAGGAGAAGCAGCAGAAATGGTAGTAGTAGAAGAGGCAATAGTAATAGGAGGAACAACAACAGAAACAGCAATAGCAGCAGTAGGTGAAGCACTAGTAAAAGAAATAGCAGTAGGAGGAGCAGCAATAGGAGGAGGAGAGACAGTAGTAATTGGAGCAGCAGCAGTAATAGGGGCTGCAACAGCAGCAACAGGAGGAGGAAGAGGAGCAGCAGCAATAATAGGAGGACAAGGAGGAGGAGGAGGAGGAGGATGAGGAGGAGGAGAAGGAGGAGGAGGAGGAGGAGGAGTAACAGCAGCAGCTGCAGTAGTAGTAATAATAACAATACTATGGCTGACATTTATATAGTACTTACTTATGTTCCAAGTACTATGTTAATTGAGTTACCATTATCATCTAGCATGATCCTCACAACAATTCTAAGAGGTAGAGATGGTAGTATTATTATTATTCCCAGTTTTTGTTGAGGAAACAGGCAAAATAGAGATTCAGTGACTTACCTATCTAAGAGAATGAGGCCATATTTGAATTTAGGTCTTCCTGACAAGAGTGAAACAATCCCTCAGGAAACTTTCATTCACTCAAAACCTTAGCATTACCTTTGACTGGCTCCTCTAACACCCCACATATCCAAAAAGTTGCCAATCCCTCTATATCCTCAATGTTTCCCACAATCACCCCTATATTACTTTAATTAAATTAGCTGGAAATTAAAGATTGATTTCAATTAATACACTTTAAATATTATTGAGTTCCCCATTCCTGGAGATCCTTAGGTGAAATTTGCACTGTTCAGTTCAGTCATTTTCGGTTCTCTCTTTTTGTGACCCCATTTGGAGTTTTCTTGATAGAAATAGTTTGACAGCTTGAATAGTTTGACATTTCCTTTTCCAGCTCATTTTACAGATGAGGAAACTGAGGCAAACAGAGTTAAGTAACTTGCCCAGAGTTGTCTGAAGCTAGATTTGAATTCAGGGAGATGAATCTTCCTGGCTCCAGGTCCAGAGCTCTATACATTTTGCCACCTAACTGCCACCAAAACATGCATTAAGTGCCTACTATGTTCTAGGAACTATATAAAGTGCTGAAATATTGTAGAAAGGAGAAATGTTGGGCTTAATGGCTGCAGAGGTTCCCTTCTAATGATATGATGATGAGATTCTAGGAAGCTACAATAATAGCCTCCTAACTAGTCCTGCTGCTTCTGCTCTGACCCCAGTGCCCCTCTCCTTCCATCCTCTCTCCACAAGCTGCTAAATTGATAACCTGAGGCACAGTTCTGACCATGATCACTTGGGGAAGTTTCCAAAGCTCCTTCTTGCTTTGCCACTAAGATAAAATACACATTCCTTTCTTTGGCCTTCACAGCCCTCTCCAACCTGGCTCCGGCCTTCCTTCCCAGGCTTATCGCCCAATCCTCTCCCTCTTGAACTGCACATTCCAGTCAAACTGTCTGCCTTGTTCTTCCTCACATGAGACATCTTCCATCTCCATGGCGCTGGCCCAGCGGTCTCCTAGAACACGTGAAATGCACTCTTTCCCTTACTCTCCTGTGTCTTGGGACTTCGAGCTTCCTTCAAAGCTTGGCTCAACAGCCACATCTTACAGGAAATCTAACCCAACTTCTCTAGTTATTTTCCTGACCCTAGAAAATTAATTTGATCTCTTTTGTGTTCAAATTTCTATTTTTATACAGTTCCCCCCTCCCCAGAATGTAAACTCCTCAAGGTCAGGGACTGCTTAATTTTTGTATGTCTCTCCTCAGTGCTTAGCACATAAATGTTTGCTGAATAAAGGATGAATGAAAAAGTATTAAGCATGAATCAGGCCCTTTTTCTTCCTCTTTTTGAGCTGAGAAATTATAAGAAAAGTGACAAAGGAAAGTAGAGACAGCATGATAAAAAGGAAAGGGGAAAGAAACATTTATATAGCAGCTACTATGTGCCAGGCACTATGCTAAGTACTTTTTACAAATATTATTTCATTTGATCTTCACAGCAACCCTGGGAGGGCAAGTGTTCTTATAACCCCCATTTTATTTTGAAGAAAATTGAATTAGAGGTTAAGTGTCTTGGCCAAGGTCACAGCTAGTAAGTTTCTGAGGCTGGATTTGAACTCATTACTTACTGACTCTAAATCTAGAACTCTTAAAAAGTGCTGAACTTAAAAAGTTCAAATTTCTTCTCCCATACTTGCTGGTTGTGTAATCCTAGACTATAATCACTATAAACTCTCTGGATCTCAGCTTTCTCATCTATAAAATGAGTTTTGGACTTAATAGCCTCTAAGGTCCCTTTTAGCTCTAAATCCATCATCATATGTCACTGTCTTTCAATTAGCAATGATAGTATTGATTTGATTAATGCTCCCAGAGATGGAAGGGAAGGAAGACTGCTGTAGGGCAGATGGCAAGGTTCCCAGGTAAGCCTCAGTTCCTTCTGATTGGCTGGTAGGGATGTGAAGTATAACCTGAAGCCAGCTAGCTAGAGCAAATAAGGGGAGTTTGTCCTCATTCAGCAGACAGCCGAACTTATCCCCAGGACAGGTGTTATAGATTCAGTGGATCAATTCCCTGTTTGGGAGACATGGTCCCTAGAGAACTAGAAGAAAAGAGAGAAGAAAGATGGGAAGGAAAGGAAAAAGGAGAGAAGAGGAAAGGAGAAGGAGATAGAGAAACAAGGAAGGAAGGAAGGGAGAAAGGGAGGAAGGGAGGAAAGAAGGGAGGAGAAAGAAAGGAAGGAAGGGAGGGAAGGAGGAAAGAAGAGAGAGAGGAAAAGAGAGGGAAGGAAGGAAGGAGAGAGTGAAGGAAGGAAGGAGAGAGTGAAGGAAGGAAGGAAAGCATGAAGGAAGGAAGGAAAAAAAGAAAAGAGAGAAGAAAAGAGAGAAAGAGAAAGGAAGGAAGAAGCAGAGAGACAGAGAGGCAGAGAACTCTTTTTCATTTGCTCATCCATGTATCTTCTCATTTTCTCCATGAAGGAACCAAGTTTCCTTCCAACAATGATTACTATCCCAAGCTTCATTTCCCAGTCCTCTGCTGTCCCCCAGCAGACACTAGGTTACTACCACTAGCATCCCATCACTCTGGTACCTTACCCTCTTGTCCTGGGTCCTCCTCACCCCAACCCTTACAGGAGCAAACTTTCTGTGGGATGGGCCAATCCCTCCCGCCGGGATAAAGCTCTTGGTTAGACTATCATCTTCTGCCCTGTCACCCTTTACCCCAGGTGAATCCCCCGACTCTCCCAAAACAAAAATTTCTCCTTCTGCATCTAGCCCCTGCTCCTCCCACCCCCATCTCGAGGGAAGACCCAACCAGAGATTGTTTAGGTATTTATTACCTCAAACCGAGTGAGGAATTCCTGCAGGTTTGGGAAAGGGTCCAGGCATGTGGGTAAAAACTTGCAGTTCAGGTCAAGAATGTCATACATGGAGAAATCCACAAAAGTCATCTGAAGGTAGCAAAGGAAGAGGGTAAGAGGGAAGCCAGGAGTCTTCCCTGGGCCAGTCCCGTGGGGCTAACACCATTCTTTCCATCCCCCCCTGCTTCCCTTTTGCCTTTCTTCCTTTCTCTCTGCCCCATACAATTTAGAGAATAATTGCTTAGGCAGCTAGCTAAGTGACCCAGTGACCAATTAGACTTGGAGACAAGAAAATCTGAGTTCGGTCCTTCACCCTTCAGTCACATGATCTCACTCAACCTCAGTTATCTTATCTATAAAATAGGGATAATATGAGAACACTCACCTCTCAGGTCCACTGGAGAGTATCAAGTGAAATAATTTATATCAAGAACTTTGCAAATTAGGGGCAGTTAGATGGTGCAGTGGATAGAGCACCAGCCCTGAAATCAGAAGGACCCAAGCTCAAGTCTGGCCCCAGATCCTTAACACTTCCTACCTGTGTGACCCTGGGCAAGTCACTTAACCCCAATTGCCTCAGCAAACAAAAAAACTTTGCAAATTGTATTATATAAATGCTTGCTATTGTTATGATTGATCCTGAGAATGCTATTTATTAAGCACTGTCTGTATGATATCGTAGGCCAATGGCCATGACACTCTTAGAATGTTCTTCCCTTCTCCTTTCCATCCAAGGGATAGGTTTGGAGGATTGTAGAGGGGATTTCATTAAGGTATATAAGTGACTCAGTAGAGGGCTGGGTCTGGGGTCAGGAAGATCTCAGAGGTGTGATAGGGATGACTCAAGATTGTTGTGAAGATAAAATGAGATCGTATCTGTAAAGTTCTTTGCAAACTTGTATATATGCTGGCTGTTATTTTTGGTATAGGGAACTCCCAGAGGAGGAAAGTCTTCCTTATAATCCATTTTGTACTTGATTATATTCTGTCTTTTCTCCTCCTTAATACTTTCCCACTAGATTGTAAGCTCCTCAAGGGCAGAGATGAGACTTTATATTTCTATTCCCCTCATTCCCACTCTTACCTACTCTTCATATCCCTCACACATGCTTAGCACAGGGCAGAGCTATTGTGATCCAGCGGGCATTTCATAAAGTCATTATTAGTTGTTCCTGTTATTCCTCTTCAGAAGCCCAATGTTCCAGCCAGACTGTACTCCATTCTTCCCTTGTGCATATCCTCCTCACCTCTGCCTATCAGAATCTTTCTTTTCCTTTAAAGCAAAACTCAAGTGTCACTTATTCCACAGATCTTTTTCTGAACTCTGAAAGTGTTCTCTCTCCTCAAATTTCCCAATAGCATTTTGTGTGCATCTCTCTTCCTTTCCTTTCCCTCATCACTATCTTGGGTTGTGCTTATTTAGTAAGGGCAGGGACTATTGATTTTGGTCTTTGTATCTCCGGCACACAGTATGATTCCTTCCTTGCACAGAGTAGGTGCTTAACAAATATGTAATTGATTGATCTGTGTACAGTAGAATGTAAACTCCCTGAGAGAAGGAACTAATTTTTTTCCTCCAGTGGTTACAATAGTGCTTTTCAAATAGATGCTTAATATTTGGTGATTTTAAGTGGTTTCCCCATGACCCACATACCTCCCCCTTCTCTCTCTCTCTCTCTCTCTCTCTCTCTCTCTCTCTCTCTCTCTCTCTCTCACACACACACACACACACACACACACACAGGTTCATCACAAACCTTCTTTCCAGCAAACCACCTCCTTGTGTCCAGGAAATGGGAGAAGAGCTGAAGAGTTTTAGGTAGCTGCTGTAGATAGATGAGTCTCAAATTTTCCTGTGGAGACAGAGTGAGAGGCTGGGAAGAAAAGAAAAAGAACCAATGAAAGTAGTCAGAGTAGTCAAAGATATAAGGGGAAAACCAGGAGAATGTGATATCACAGAAGCCAAGGGAGAAGAATTAAAGAAGAAGAATCGGGGATGGAAAGACTGTTCAGCAGAATAATACTGAAAGGATAAGGATAATGAAAAAGAAGAACAACAACAAGAACAAGAACAACTAGGAAGAGGAGGAGGAAGAAGTAGAAGAGGAGGAGAAATATGGAAGAAAGAGGAAAGAGGAGGAGGAAGAACAAGAACAAGAAGAACAAAAACAAGGACGACAATAACAACAAGAGAAAGAGGAGGAGAGAATGAGGAGGAGATGGAGGAGGAGGAAGAAAAGAGGGAGAAGGAAGAAGAAAGATAGTCACTGGTGAACCTCAAGAGCTCATATTCAATGCATTGATAGTTGCAGAAATCAAACTTCTAAGAGTTATGAATGGGATGGAGATGATAATGTGAAGACATAGAGGCAGAAGATATAAACCTCTAGTCTATTCAATGAAATGTGTAACAAGAAATAAAGGAATAAATGACAGGTAAAAGACATAGATCTAAAAGGAATCTTAGAGGACCTCTAGTCCAATCCCCAAGCAGGGCCCAGGCAGATGAGATGGACTTAATGTCACAAAGTGGGTATGAGGGGTGAAAATGGAACCCACCATATTATGGAACAACGGGATCAACTGAGGAATTTTTTTCCAATACATGGGCTAGTTGTGCATATCTATAGGCAAGGAAGGAAAAAGACAGAGACAGAGACAAAGAGAGACAGATTGAAGATGGTGGTGAGGGAGTGAGCATAGTCCCTCAGGAATCAGAAAAGGATAGAATCCAGGACAGTGAGAGAGGGATTGACTTTACAGTAAAAAAATTTTTAAAAGCTATACATACATTTCCTTTAGACTGGAATAAAGAATGAGAATTAGATGTAGAAACAGATTATTGAGGGGGAGATGGAAGATGGATTTTAGACCTTGTACTATCTGCTCTTGGACTTCTCCAAGCTTCTGTGAGATCTTTATTCTTCAGTTCTTCTCTCCCTCTCTTTGTCCAGATTTATACTTCGGGGGAAATGATCCCCATATCTTTCTCTCCACTAGTCTCCTATCTCCAACAACTGGCTTGTCGTTGCTGCTTCTATGGCCCATCATCACTGCTAATTTGATGCCCAAAACTAAAATCATCTTTCCCTCTCTAAATCAGCCTCACTACCAATTTCTCTTGGGGCTTCACATCTTCACCACCTTTCTGACATGGAAGGGATTTTGGAGACAATCTTCTTCATCTCCCTAATTGTGCTGACCCTTTCAATAACCCAGATTTACAATCTTGGGATCATCCTCCACCCATTCTTCCTCCCCTCATGGATCCAAGCTGCCAAAGCTTTCCACAACTCTTGTAGCTTCCTCTTCTCTCCACTCACAGTCACCAGCCTACCTAAGGTAGGCCCTCATCACCTCTCTATCTTCTAACTGATCTCCCTATGTTGTCTCTCTCCCCTTCAAACCATTCTCCATATTCTTAAAGCATGAGTCTGACTGTTTCACTACATGTCAACAAGCTGCAATGGATCACTATTGCCTCCTGAATTAAATATACAGTCCTCTCTTTGATCTTAAATTCCTTTACCACCTAAATCTGACCTTTCCAGACTTACTATCTAATCAAGACTGAGGAAAAGAATGTTTTAATTCTATACACAGTGGATATATTTATTGAATTTTCTGAGTATTTGTTTTGAGCAATCAGGTTTCTAGAGTGTCCCAGGATCTCTGATTAATATCTGAAAGTCCTCCTATTCAGTCCTCTCAGGCACCTAATGCTGTCTGTTTTATGCTGGTTTGGTATAAGTTTATACATATTAAAGGGCCTTGTTCCCTTTTACAGCCATACTAATAAAGAGTTGCTGGTAAATGTCTAACAATTGGAATGGAGAGGAGGGAACTATTTTCCTTTTTGAGTTTAATCTGCAACATGAACACTTTCTTAAGTCTGAACAATCGACAGAACAATAAGTCAAGTTTTGATATGTAGCAATTGCTGATTTCTGAGGTATAAAACTCTCACTGAAAATTTAATAATTGACTCTCTGCAAGTTGTTTAGAACTGGTTAGAATAGCACACCTGCTGTACTGGTTGGTTTATTGTTTTTACCCACAATATTCCATTTCCTTTGTTCTTGTTTTCACACAGGTTGTCCCACTTCTCATTTCCACCTTAGAACCCCTAGCTTTCTTCAAAGATCAGAACATTTTCTTCATCCTCCTACAAGCAGTCTTTCCTAGTCCCTTCCCTGGATATAGTGCCTCCCTTCCAAATTAATATAATTACCTTGTATTTACTGCATACTCATTTCACATTTACTTACATGTGCACACATTTCTTTCTCTAGTCCTCAATAGAATATAAATTCTTTGGGGGAAAACACTGTTTCATTTTTGTCTCTTTGTCCCCATTGGTTGGCACATAGTAAGCACTTAACAAATGCTTGCTAATTAATTGATTCATTTATTTCCCATTTTCCTTTACTTCACAAATTCAGTCAGTCCCAAATCCTGCTAATTATTCCTCTGAAAGATTTTTCAAATCTACCACTTCCTTTCTAACCTTCACTATTATATTCTCTGTTCAAAGCCCTCATCACATCCTACCCAGAGTAGTGCAACAGGTTCCTACTTTTTATTTTTTCTATACTCTTATCCACTTGTCATATCTCAATCTGATTAATATTCTTTAAAAATCAATTTCATCATGTCATTCCCTGATGCAAAACTTTCAGTAGCTCCCTATTGTCTCTCCTTGCATCAAGTATTAATTCTCTCTGACCTTCAAAGTCCTCCATGACAATCTAGTCTTTGCCTACCTATTGAGTCTTATCTGATATTCTTTCTCTGCTAAGAGTTAAAGTATTCTCTTGCTATTAGACAAAGAATCCCACCAGCTGAAGTCATATTTGAACTCAGATCCTCCTGATTCCAGGGCTGATGCATCCATCACTAACTGCCCTTGATCTTTTTTACATTTTTAAATGAGGACTCCTCCCTCAAGAGCTTTCATTCATATGGATTATATCTTTCAATATTTATCACATTATAAATTAAAACATCTTAATATTGTTATGAAAATTATTTTGATCTTGAGGACCTGAAAGGGTCTCTGAAGCTCAGGCCACATGGCTGATACAGACTATAGAACCAAGAAGTTAATACATCAATACATCAATACATCCACCTGGACTTTTGACTTATGAAATCCCCACATCCCCATTAGTCTAGAACTTAATATCAGTCTATAACTAAATATTCATAAAATTTAAGAGCCTCTACTATTGTCACCCAGCTTTTAAGGATCATGAATAGCATCTGAATCCCACGCCCCCACTTCCCTCCATCTTCCTAAATTCACATCCCACATGCTGCCTCTAAATGAGTGACTACTTTTTGATGTCATGGATACCTTTCTTAGAATATTTTTTAAATAATGGAAGGAAATTATGATTTTCAATTAGAGATTACTGGAAATAAAGGTGTAATATTTTCCCCATGCAAGATCATAGCTCCCTGAAATCTATCTGGAACCCCAAATAGGTCCCAGGACAGGAACCCCTGCTTTGTCCATGATTGTTAGTTCTTGCATGTGTTATAAAAACAGTTATAATCTCACTAAAGGGCAATGATATTAGTTTGTATTTATGTAATGATCTATGGCTTACAAATCACAAAAAGAACTCAGGGCAGGTATGATTATACCCATTTTACAAATGAAAGACCAAGGTTCCAAAGGCTGTGATTTTACAAAATCACACAGCTAGTAAGGGTTGGCCTGAAGCTTGGTAGCTTTCTCTTAGACTGTGTTCTTCACAAGTGCCTGGCACAGTGTTAAACTCAATGGAGATGCTCAGTAAATATTTGTCCAGATATTAATTGGGAATCCTGAGGTAAATGTTCCCTGGAAGGCCAGGAACAGGGCCCTCATCTCTGCCCTGGAAGAAAGGGAAAGGATGAAGAGGGAAATGTTTCTACAGCATGTGTGATAGTCATATATTCTGGCAGTATAGCCTGCCCAGAGTGAGGGGACACACATACACACACACACACTCTCACACACACACTCTGTTCTCTCTGTCTCTGTCTCTGTCTGTCTCTCTCTCTATCTCTCTGTCTCTTTATCTCTATCTCTCTATCTCTGTCTCTCTGTCTCTTTGTCTCTATCTCTCAGTCTCTCTCTATCTCTCCATCTTTTTCTATCTACGTATATATGTGTGTGATATATATATATATACATATATATCACACAATACACATCTGACTTCCCAGTAAAGAAGTGTAGGTTGAGAACACCTTCTTCCCACCCCCAAACTCCACACTGGGATGATTGATGTAAGGAGAGATCTCTCTCTCTCAGAAACCTTTCATTCCTCCCCTCCCTCCTAGGGCACTCACCACTGCTTGCCTCCCCAGGAAGGCAGCATCCTACTCACAAAGTTTGGGTCGTGGCAAACCCTCACCAGCTGCATTCGAAAATCCATGGCTTGACTCTCCAAAATGTCCACTCTCACTTTTTCCTCCTCAGTATCCCCACCTGCAGCCAGGAAAGACATAGTTTCATCCTTCCCTGACCTTCCCTGCCTCCTGCTTCCTTCTCTCATGAGCTCTTGGACCACTTTTCTACCCAAATCCCTTCCCCCACCCCTCATGCCACTCACACATCTTGTGCTTTCGTCCAATATAGCGTAAGATAGCATTACTCTGGGTGATCTTGATGTTCCCATCAATCAGGTAGGGTAGCTGGAAGGTCAACAGGAAAATGTTCTTCTTCTGCTCACATCCCAGAGCTGACCCCATGTGCCTTTGTTCTAGAGATACAAGAACTAAGAGACCTTTTGGACCCTGGCTTGACTAACGCTCCTAGTTCTTCTTTGCCCTCTAGTAAATATATTCTACATCTTGAGTTAGATAGATACAGCGCAATGTTTCCATACACATTGTCCCCTCTTCTTCCTCCCTCCCTCCATACCTCCTTTTCTCTCTCTCATTCTCTCTCTCTCTCTCTCTCTCTCAGTCTCTCTTCTCTCTGTCCCTGTCTCTCTGTTTCTCTCTGTGTGTCTCTATCTCTCTGCATCTCTCTCTTTCTGTCTTTCTCTTTGTCTCTGTGTATCTCTTTGTCTGTCTCTCTGTCTCTGTCACACACACACACATACACACACACACACACACACACACACACACACACACTCCATATAAAATCACTGAGATACAGCAGCAAATGAAGGATAAAATCAACATTCTGTGTCCATAGAGTTGACTTAAGTACTTGGGTCCTTGGTTGGGTATTACCACGTGAGGAAGGGGAGAGTCAGATGGATGTCAGGGTACTTAATGGGAATGTTTCTTTGGATGAGGTGAGTTCCCAGGAGAGAAGGAAGACGAGAAAGGGAGAGGGGTAGTCTTCAAATGAGTCAGGTTCCTTTGAGGACAGAAGGGAGATGGGAATGGTAGATATTGGTGCATGAGGTCTATGCCCTGAGATTTTTCACTGGGTTTTTATGTGCAAGGATCACTGTGTGCAAGTGGTTTGGACCATGGTACCTAATGTGAAGAGAAGGGCCAAGAAGACTAAGTGAGAAACTTTAACATCCCAGCAAAAACACCAAAGATCCAGAGGAAGATATGCAAAGATAGCCCTGTGAGGTCCCTACAGCCTTCATTCTCAAACACACAGACACACAAACATAACAATTTCTTACTCCCTGAAAGAACCTACATTGGGAAAGTCGAGCCCAAGAGTATATCTGTCTTTAAACCATTCGTTTTTATCATAATCAGAACCTGTAGAAAGAAGAAAATTGAGAAAGTCACTCCACTGGATCATGGATCTGTTCTCAACAACCACAATAACAGCCTCCCCTCACTTCCCCTGACAATACTGTAGGTCAGTGCAACCTACTTATAAGGGTACATCCCATACACGTAAACACCCATGGGCCTCTACACTCACATTTCTCATAGTTATAGAGCAGCTCCTTATAGGGGGTCCCTGTATATTCCAACAACAAACGGATTGGATGGGCGAGCTAGGAAAAAGGAAAAGGAAAGTACCATCTCTCTGTCTCTCCATCTCTCTCTCTCTATGTATATAGATAGAGAACCTCCAATAGCCCTTATTGGTTTATCACAGGAAAATGGCAAGCCTACTGAAATCCCACCCATTCCTTGTACCCACTACTCTTAAACTCAATCTAGTGAAACTAAACCTTCTCACACTCACATAGAAAGAAAGGAAAATTTTGGTATCACCAATATGTGACATGGTTTGAGGGGCAATGAAAGGCCCTCTTATATGTATACATTCCCTAACGATCCTCATATATACACTATAAGCATTAAATGTTTGTTAACCATTGGGATTAGGATACTCCTTTGGATTAATGACATTGCATTTGGATAGAAAGCATACGGGGGGTTTCTATGATGGGGAGAAAAGAGGAACAAGAGATCAGGATTCTCTCTTTCCTACAAACACACCATCATCCATTAATACATCACCCTCATTATTTTATCTGACTCATTAATGGTTGCATAGGAAATTAGGTTCAGGGCCCTGGAAAAATGGGGTACAGGACAACCTCGTTTTTGTTGGAGGTGAGAATATCAGAAAAAGCCCAGTGGGCACAAACTGAGAAGTAAGTGGTACAGAGGTAGAAAATAAGACCTATTAAAAAGGAAAAGAGACAGAGGGTAGGAAATGAAGATAGAGTTGAGCTTTCTCCAGAGTCTCTCTCTCTTAGTCCCAACCTCTTCCTAATGTCCATGAGTTCTACAGAGAGGTCTTTGCCCTTTGCCATGACCTCTTAGGTCCCTTTTTAAGTTAGGTGATCCGTGAGATGGAGATTGGGTCACTGAAACATTAACTATGAAAAAAGACATGAGCCCCACTTCCCCATGCCCTTCCCCTTTCCTGGTTCCCCTCCATCCACCTTGGACTCACCCCCCGAATTTCCCAATATGCCAGGATCATCTGGTGATGGGAACACTTCAATGACTTCAACCTGTCCTGAGGAAGCCTCTAAAGGGGGAGGAAGGGGACTAGAGGAAAAGCCAAAGAGGGAAGGACAGGAACAAGTGCATCCCCGTAGGGCGGACACCTGCTGCCCTCATGTACTCCACACGTGTCCTCGCGCCACCCTGCGGGCTGCTTTCAGTCTGCCCTCGCAGCCTCCATCCTACGTCACCCTCGGCCTGCAAACCCTCCAGTGTTCCCCCCAGAACACCCTTTAGTGCACAGCTCCGGGACAGGGGAAGAGGAGACATTGTGCTGTCATTGTGTCAGCCCCACCTCACTAGCTCTTCATTCTCTTTCTGCCCATCCCAGATGTCCACCCAGCCTTCCTCCCGGCCAGGGACCACCGGGCCATCTCTTCCTGGATTCTTACCTTCTGGTCTCATCTGCTTCAGGAAAACATCCTGCCCACGGATGCAATGCCAAGGGAGAACAATCAGCTCTGAGAGATAGAGAGCGAGCTTCTCCCTGGAAGTCTTCAGGCAAAGCCTGGAATATCGCCGAAGGGATCCACATTCGGGTAAGAGTGGATAGAGTGCTAGTCTGGGGTCAAGAAGCCCTGAGCTCAAGTCCAGTCTTAGACCCTCAGTGGTTGTAGAGTCCCAGGCAGATGACTCAATCTCTGTTTTGTCCACTGGAGAAGGAAGCGACAAAACACTCCAGGAGCCACGGAGACCCCACAGACAGTTATGCTCTGGTCCATGGGGGGGTCTCAAAGAATCACACAGCTGAACAACAACAGCAAGAATTACACACTCCAGCCCTCGCCAGCCCCGGGATCCAAAAACGTCCTTCCCCCAAACCCAGACACCCCCATCTGGTAACTTTACAAAGCAGCCCCCCGAGGGAAGCCGAAGAACTGAGCGAGAGAGTTGTCATGGGCAGTCCCGGCTCCATTGTGCTCCCATTCCAAGGCGCTAAGGTTCTATGTCCACACACTCTCCCCCACCCCACCCCACCCTCCCACACGCAGACACTCTGCCCCCCGGCTCTTTGCTCACAAACACTCCCAGGGGCTCCGTCACCGATGGATCTGCTTGAGCCTCTCTTCTCTGTCTGACCCGTTACTTCTTTGTGGTAGTCACATAAGAATTATTCTTTTGGTTCCACTCAGCAACAGTTCCTATCTTTCTCTTCCCCAATTTCTCTGAAACCATGATATGGTATAAGTATATAAATATGTATAGATATATATACACATGTATACATATATATGAATGTATTTCTATACATATATATCCACATATCCATATATTTATACATACACATATATATTTATATACATACATATTTATCTGTATACATTCATATATATAATATATATATTCTCACATATATACACATATATCTATACACACATCTCTCTCTATATATATACACATACATATATGTTCACATATATATCTATACAAATACACATATCTTTCTACACACGTAGATATCTACCCACATATCTCTCTATATAAACATTCCTATCTATATATACATATATATCTACACACGTATATCTATATATAGACACATACATATACATTTACATATATCTATATACACATATCTATAGGATCAAATATATATCTATACAAGTACATATATCTTTTTATACACATATATCTATATATACATTCATATCTATCTATACACACATGTATGTAGTTACATGCATATATCTACATAAATGTGCATATATCTGTATATACACTCGTATCTATACATACACACATGTATCTAGCTACACAAGTTTATAGCTAGCTACACACATGAACATATATCCATATATATATATATACACACATGTACATATATACTCCCATATATCTATGCAAATACATATATCTTTCTACACACATATATCTAGATACACTTTCTCTCTCTGTATTTGTCTTTTCCAGTGATGCACTCATATTCCATTCCATTCCTATTCCATCACTTGCTCATGCATTCCCCAGGGGATGGGCGCTTATTTTGCTTTCCAGTTCTTTCCAGCTCAATTTCTTCATATCTCTCTTCCCCCTTATTCCTGGATTCAAACCACTCCTTACTCTAGTTCTGGAAGAATAATGATGAGGATATAACTGCTAACATTCACAAAAAGCTGGTTATATTTCAGGCACTGTGCTAAATAAATACTTTACAATTGCTATCTTATTCAATTCTTACAATAAGTCTGGATGGTAGGGGCTATTTCAATCCCTATTTTACAGATGAGCAAAGCGAGGTGAACCAAGGTTTGTTAACCCACTCAGGGTCACATAGCAGCTGTGGCTGACAACATATGCACACATATCCCTATTACTGTCGAGGGTACCACCATCCTCCCAGTTCCCAGGCCTGGAACTAATGATCATCATCTCTCTTTATCATCTCCATATTCAATCTTTTCAACAACTCTCTAGTGTGCCCTTGTCTCCCTGGCACTGTTATCTTTCTATTGCAAACCACCATTACTCCTAGTCTGCTGCTGATGGGTCTCCCTGCTTCAATCTCTCCCCTTGCAGGCCATCTTTGTGATTTTTCTGAAGTACAGTTGGGTTTCGAGTTTACCCCTCTACTCAACAAAGTCCAGTAGCTCCCCATCGCCTGCAGGAGCAAATGCACGATCATCTGTTTGGTTTTGCACAATCATAAGCTATCCCCATCCAAACCTTCCAGTCTTTTTATACCTTATACTGTCCCACATAGTTTTAATTCAATGACACTGGCCTCCTGGCTGTTTCTTGAATAAAACACCCCATCTGCCTCCTAGCTTCCTTCAAGTCTTCCAAGAAGTCCCACCTTCTATTGGAAGTCTTTCCCAACCCCTCTTACCTCTAATACCTCCCCTTTGTCTGTTATTTCCCATTTATCCTGTAAATAACTTGTCTATATATAGTCACCTAAATGTCTCCCTTTTACATCATGAACTCCTCAAGAGCAGAAAGACTTTGCCTTTCTTTATATTCCCAGCACAGTGCCTGGTACATGGTTGTTGTTGTTCAGTTGTTTTAGTCATGTCTGATTCTTCATGATCCCATTTGAGGTTTTCTTGGCAAAGATAATGAAGCATTTTGCCATTTCCTTCTCCAGCTCATTTTTACAGATGAGAAAACTGAGGCAGAATGACTTGGTCCAGAGTCACACAGCCAGTAAGTATCTGAGGCCAGATTTGAACTCAGATACCTTGTGTTCCTCTACCCACTGAAACACCTGGCTGCCCACTTGGCACACAGTAGATGCTTAATAAAGGCTTTTTGACTGACAGACTGCGGGACATTCTCACAGATGGGACTTGGTGAGGCTGCCTCAAATTCTTCTTCCCCTGCTGATGCCATCAGGCCTCCCCTGGCCTCCAGGTTTCTTCTATGGCCTCAGATCTCTAGGTCTAATTATGTACCCAAACCTTTCCTCCCCTTAGTTCAGCCAATCCAAAGTTTCAGATTTTCCAAAAGGAATTTTATCAGGGAACAAATGAAAAGTGAGAGAGAGAAGGAGAGAAAGGAAATATTCTTGAAGGTGGAGCCAGCAAGTGCCAGATCTCTCAGGTCCCACCAAGCCCAGGAGGTTTCAATGTCGGGCTGGCTGATAGATCGTGTATCTGACATCAAAGGACAAGCCTGACTAAGGGCCTCATTGTCAACCTGACTATCCCATGATGAATTTTTGGTGCAACTGGGAGATTCACTTAAGCATGGAGGAAATGGACTCTTTGTGCCCAGGAATGAAATCCCCATGCCTTGAAGGCCTGAACTATTATTAGCCTCATCAGGGTTCCACTTGGCTGCTCCTGCAGCTGGGAGGGAAAGTGAGGTGTCCTGGGGACACTAGGGAGTTTACCCTCTAAGCAAGGGTTAGGATCACTACAGAGAACTGCTAAGCAAGATGAGAGGCAGAGCTGCTGCTTACCAAGTTCTAACCAGAGTCTTTTACCCAGATTCAGCTTTTATTAGGGGAAGGACAATACAGGAAAATGGTAACAAGAGCATCACATCAGGAGTCCCAACCAATCTGTTTGATGAGAGCTAGGGTAGAGTTTGAAGAATGGAGGATGTGGGCTCCTTGTAAGAATAAGCTTCCCAGTAGTGGTAATTGTCAGTAGTAGGAATGGGATACTTTTTTCAATAGTATTTTATTTTTCCAAATATATGTAAAGATAGTTTTCAAAACTCACTTCTGTAAGATTCTGTGTTCCAAATTTCCCCCCTCTCTCCCTTATTTCCACTCTCCCCAAAAAAGCAAACATTCTGATATAAGTTAAATATATGCAATCTTTTTAAACATATTTCCACAATTGTCTTGTTGTGCATGAAAAATCAGACCAAAAGGTGAAAAACTACAGGAAAGGAAAAACAAAGAAGCAAACAAAAAAGGTGAAAATTCTATGCTTTAATCCACATTTAATCCTCATAGTTTTCTCTCTGGAGGTAGATGGCATTTCCATCACGTCTATTGGAATTGTCTTGAATCTCCACATTGCTGAGAAGAGCCAAGTTCATCACAGTTGATCATGACATAATCTTCTTGTTACTCCATGCAATGATCTCCTGGTTCTTCTCACTTCACTCAGCATCAGCTCATGTAAGTCTTTCCAGGCTTTTCTGAAATCAGGCTGCTTATCATTTCCTACAGAACAATGGTGTTCCATTACATACATATGCTGTAACTAATTTAGCCATTCCTCAAACTGATGAGTGAGAATTGGCTACTTTGAGAGAAGGAAGTGAGTTTCTCATCACTAGAACTGTTCAAAAGGCTGGATAACCCTTGTCAACCACGTTAGGGCTTCCTGGTGTGTGTTGGATTGGATAGCCTTCGATGCCCTGGATGTCCTAGAAAGCATAATGGATTTGCTGTATGATCTTGGGCAGACAACCTTCATCTACGAAATAAGAGGATCAGACTTGAGATCCCTTCACTCTAGATCTATGAGACTATGACCTTGGTCCAAATCCCAGCTTTGCTCATACAGCATGATCTTTATAAGTCATTTCCCTTCTTTGGGTTTTGTCATTTATAAAATGAAGGTATAGAAATAGATGATGTTGAAGACCCCTTTTGGCTCTAAATCTTTCTTTGTATGTAAAAATCCATAGAACCAAAGAATTATGGCACACAGAGATATCATAAACTAACTGCGACCCAGCCAAGTTCTAAGAAGCCTTTGGCTTGGTTTTGGTTCTTGTGTAGTTATACCTCGGGACATTGTATTTCCCTCTTCTCCTAACCTGAAAACTCTGGATTTGGGAGTGGGGTTCCCTGCCTGCCCCCTTCTGGGAGAGCTAGGAAGATATAATGAAAAGAGTGATTGACTTTGCATCAGAAGAACTGAATTCTAATCTTCCCTCTGGCAATTATTAGATAGGTGATCATGGACAAGTCATTTTGTTTCTCTAAGTCTCAGTTTCCTCATCTGTAAAATGGGGGAAATTTAAAAGGTACAATTCATGGGGAAAAAACCCTCTTAGTAAATATCAAAGCGCTATATGAATGTAAAGGATTAACACTTTTTCTTTTTGAAATGTACTTTTAAAGTGTTATTAATATTTTCTTTTTTTACACTACCTTCATTTCCCATAGGTGCCTTCCTATTCCGTCCAACCAGAAAAATATCTCCTTTACCAGAATAAAAGAGAAAAAAGAAAGCAACCAACAAAACTAATTTTTTTTTAAAAAATCTATTCCTCAGGTTTGGGCCAGAGTATAATGAATATTTTTGATGACCTGTTTCTAGAAATCTCCTTGATTCCTGAATACAAAGTTTTATTTTCACCCTATTCCATTTTTGTCAAAGTCAACATCCCAAAACATATCAGTTAGCCCATTGCCAAGGCTGGTTCAATTCTTAGGGAAAGCCATCCTTTGCTTCATTCCCTCTTAGAGTCAAATGGCTGGCCCAGTGGATGAAGTACTGAATCTGGAGGCAAGGAACACCTGAGTTCAAATCCAGCCTCACACCCTTACTAGTTGTACATCACTTCATCCTATTTGCCTCAGTTTCCTTATCTGTCAAATGAATTGAAGAAGAAAATGGCAAACTACTCCAACCAAGAAAAACTTAACCTGGCCATGAAGAGATTGACACAATTGAAATGACTGAATAACCATAACAAATGATCTTATTCCCAGGAACACCCGAGCCACAGAGTTCGCTCTCTTGAGACTATCCTTTGTACCCAAGACCCTAGTGCCTTTCTTTTCTACTGGGACAACTCCCCAAATTCCAACTTTAAGTCTGAGGTCTTCTCCCCATTGGCTTAGCCAAGATAACAGATAAACCTAACGTACAATAACACTTCCCCGGGCCCACTCTTGGCTCTACCCGGTTTCTCTATAGTTTGAGACTAATGAAGCCTTCTTAGTTACTCCTCCCTCACAGCACTGCCCCCTGCTAGAGACCCACTGGACCCTTTTACAATAGTTCAATACTTCATTTACAAGTTATATGCATGGGTAATTTATCAACAAATGAAAAAAAATAGTTCAATACTTTACACATACATATAAGAGTATGTGTTTTGCATATAATAAGCACTTAATAAATGCTTTTTCATTCACTCATCAGTCAAACAAACATTTATTAAATGCTTACTACACGACTGCATTATACACTAAATGCTGGAGATGAAAAGAAAGACAAAAAATAATCCCTTCTCTTGAGGAGAATACTTTCTAATGGGACAGACCACATGTAGATAATTAGGTACATATAAAAAAGAGGCAGAGTAGGTATAGGTCTCTTAAAAGGGAAAGCCATTGGCCACTAGAAAGATCAGAAGGTGGCATCTGAGCCGGATGAACAAGAGGCAGAGGCAGGGGCAGAGACTTCCAGAGCTAGGAGAACCACCGCAAAGGCACAGATTTGGATAAGAGTAACAGGTGGTGTGAAAGAAAAAGAAAAAAAAAAAAAAGCTCGAAACGGGTCAGGTTACAAGAACTTTAAATGCCAACCAGAGGACTCTCTATTTGGTCCTGGGAACAATAGGGAGCCTCTGAGGCTCATTGAGCAGGAGAGTGACAAGGTCAAAAATGGTCATCCCCCAGGACGTGGCCATTTTATCCAGATCTGACCCACCCCATCCACCCAGTTCCCCATCTCCATTCGGCTGTTTTTCACATAGGATCCTCAACATCCTACAGTCTCATTCCGCCAGGATCCATGTGGAATAGAGCTCTGTCCTCAGACTAACTGCCGAGTACCTAAATTCGTCTTCCCTCAGCCTAGGGAGATCCTGAACTCACCCCGCCAGAGTGAGGAGCTCTGCAGATACCCGCCCCCTCCCGACACTGAGGGTGTCTCCTCTCTAATCCCCTCATTTGGAACTCTCCTTCCCTTATGTTCTTCCCACTCTTGGCCCCGCTTCTATTGAAGCACTTAACACCCGTTAGCTTTTACCCAAGGACGCCTACCTCAACGAACTTGTACATTTTTAGCTTTTACCCAAGGGGGCTCCCCTCAGAGGTATGACAAGTTCATTCCTCGCAGCCTCCCAGGACACAACCCTGGGGGAGAGCGGGCTCCAGCGGCGCCCGTGGGGCGTCCGCCCTTCCCAGTTTGATCGGGAACGCGTCTGCATCTCCGCCGCTGGGGCCTTGCGTCCGACTTGGGGCAAATCTCAAAGTATACTTTAGCGTCTAGATTTCCGGCAGCTTTCTCTCCTGGCTTTTCAAAGCTCACGAGGTAATAGTCGTCTTCCGTCTCGCCCTCAAAGCTGGGGGGAGGGGGGAGTGAATAAAGCCCAAAGTCATGCACTCCTGGCTTCATACAGGCTCCTGCTAAGGGAGGGTCCAGACTACACCCACCCCGCTACCCCTTTGGAGGGTCCCCTGGCTTTTTTCCCCCTGAGGCAATTGGGATTAAATGACTTGCCCAGGATCACACAGCCCGGAAGTGTTAAGTATCTGAGGTCACATTTGAACTCGGTTCCTCCTGACTTCCGACTGGTGTTCTGTCCACTGCGCCCCCTAGCTGCCCCTCCCCTGGTTTCCTGACCGCATTCTTGTTCACCCATATGGCCACGTGATTAGCAGATTCGCCCAATACGCCTGCGCGTGGCTCCCACTGGCGGCAGGACGCTTCCATTTTCTGCATTCACACCTTTGAAGAAGCAGCTCCCAAGCCTCTTTCCCGTGAGATGCTACGCCATCCCATCCCCATCTCACTGGACCGGTCTACAAAGTCGTTCCCACGCAGGGCCCTCACTTCTTAGCCCCTCATTACCGCGCAGAGATTTCTCTCCCCGCCGCAGCACCGCCTCGGGTTGGCAATACGAACGGAGAGACCCGTGGCTCCGGGTTAAAGCAAGGACTGAGGGTGCAATCTCATCAACCACCGCCAGGTAGCGCTCCAAGCTTGAGCTACCGGTCAGACTCCCTTTGCATGGAGGCTGCAGGACCCCTGGGCAAGCAGGAAGAGATGACCTGCCTTCTGTCCACGGGCTCCCAGCTTTGCCCAGAAATTCCCTCCTCTCGTTTCAACTACGAAATGTGAAGAATATCCTAACTTAATTCATTTTCTAATTCTCATTTAGACCCCCATCTCCTTCCTGCCTTTACCTGACCCTCCAGCAGGGAGGGACTTAAAGTAATTTAAAAAAATAAAACAAAACATTGAAACTTCTAAGCTGCTGAAGCCAGCCGCCCCCGGAAACCTCTGAAACGTCAACTTCCTCCTATTGGTTATGGCTACTCCTGATGGAACATGAATTCCCAACTTTCAGCATTTCGGGGTGAGAAGGGGCTTTCAAGCATCCCTCCAATAGCAATCGCCACACGGAAAAGGGAATGGTCCCACCACTAGAGGTGGAGGGACTGGCAGTCCCTGCCCCAACTCCTGTAAAGGGCAGCGTGTGCTTCCCGACCCGTTCCGATGGTCATCAGAGGGACTCTGGGAAAACTCCCACAATACCCCGGAGTGAGTGCCTTTTAGGGCGCCAGGTAATTGCCCCATTACTCCGTTTCCCTGCCTATGCTTCCCATCAGGCATTTTTGTACTGTTTTCTCCTCCTCTGGACCTCTTTCAGCATATTTCCCATAAAACAAGTGGCCGTCTTTGTTTTAATTGTTCTATTTCAGCATATTATATAATCCAGTTGGGCCGATCTGGGATCACATGATCAACAAGATGGCAGAGAAATGGTTATTCCCCCGCCCCTAGCAGAACAGAGAATTATGAGCCAGATATAGAGTAACTAAAGCTGAATCCACAAGATAAGAAAAAAAAGGTTAAAGAGCCCATTATATAATACGAGAAAACTCAAGTTTTTAGAACACACTCTTTCCTACAACTCTCTACAACAGACACAAGAAAAAGCTCAGGGGCTTGTGAGCCCACTCCTCTCATGACTAATTCTGCCTCAATATACTTCATCCCTATTATTCCACAAGAGTCGGTAGTGTCCAGTGATGGGGAACAAAGGGATAGAAGAGAAGAAATGGAAAACAATGCAAAAAGCTATGTAGAATCAGCCTAGAGGGCAAAAGAACAACAGAGCCTGAAGGAAAGGGAATGGAAACCCAATCAGGTCAGCGTTTACCCTGGGCAAGGAGCTAGGTCAGCCTGATCCTTACTCCCACCAGCAAAAGATCTCAGCCTCGAGATTCTGTGCAACAGTGAGAGATGAAGGGATCAAAGAATGGGGAGAGAAACAGGGACAAATATTTGAGAACCTAAGAAAAAGTTGAAAGAACAAAACATGATTTGACATGGATTCTTAAATCTCTCCTACCATAATGGCACACACCTTTGGCAAATACATACTGTTTTATCCCTTCCCTGATATTAGTGAACAAAGAGTGGTTGAACAGAGTTATTTCTATTATTATGTCTTTCAAGAAATCTTGAAGAATTTTGATGTATGAGAGAGGAGACACTGTTGGGAAAGATACTTTAAAGCAAATGTTTGGCTTTACCAAATCAAAATTTCTTAATCAACAAATAAGCTTAATGGGATCTCATATAGTCTCAATATTTTTGATCAATTTTGAAATGTTAAAGATGAGCTCTATTTTAAAATAATAATAAACAAATTTAATAATAAGTAATAGGCAATGCCCTCAATTCATTTTATAGATGACTCTTACAAATTAGCCATTGTCAGGAGAAATTTAAAATAATCTTGGAGGAAATACACTGGAATTAAGGGAGATTAGGAGAAGCTTCCTATAGAAAGTGAGGTTTTAGCTGGCACTTGTTCAAGGAAGCCAGAAAGTAGAGATGAGGACGAATGGTTATTCCAGGGATTGGGGACAGTCAGAGAAAATGCTCAGATTTGGGAGATGGGGTATCACTGGATCACAGAATACAGGAGGTTAGGGATATAAGACTGGAGCAGTAGAGGATAAGGGTGGTAATTTATGAAGGACTTTAAATGCCAAAAGGGATTTTATATTTAATCCTGGCATTGAAAAGAAGCCATAGAGTTTATTGAGTAGGGAGGTTGACAGTCAGATAGATTTACATCAATTAAAGTTCTGCAAAAAATTTATTAAAATTGGCCCTTAAATAATTCTGTTGTCCATTTTTCATTGTCAGTTATTTGTTTAAAGGGCTCTTGATTGAGTTACTTCAATTGGATGTCGTATCATTTTTTCATTGTTTTTTTTTTCTTCTTGCTTTTTACTAATTCTGACTTTTGACAAGTCAGTGGTCTGCTTTACACGAATGCTGAGGTGGCTCAGTGGGTTGAGTATGGGGCCTGGGATCACAAAGAACTCCTTCAGTTCAGATCTGGCCTCAGACATTTACTGGATATGTAATCCTGGGCAAATCACTTGAGTCTGTTAAGCTTAGTCTCCTGATCTGTAAAAATGAATTGGAGAAGGAAATAGCAAATTGCTCCAGTATCTTTGCCAAGAAAATCCCAGATGGGGTCATGATGAATCAGAGATGACTAAAAATTTCTTAACAATCCATATTAATAGCAAATCTTTTCCTGTCTTGTAATATTGATTTTTTTTTGTGATGTTTTACCACATTGAACAATTAATTACCAATTCTTTTCTAAAAGAAAGTGTTCATGAAAAGAAGCCATGAGATTTCTAGGTAGCCTACTGGTCTTTGATTTGTCATTCGCTACTCCTGCATCATAATTTTCCATGTATTTCTCACCATCCTTCCTCACTTTTTTCCTTTACAACTCACCAAGTATCTGCATATATGTAGATATAATGTAGCAGATTCTATAAGGTTCTTGGTAAAAAATGTCTCCACTTCCTCATCCTTAGCAGCAGTGTTGAGGAATAAGTTGCGATTATTTTTGTAGTGATTCTCCTACAAATACAGTATCGTAATATGAAATGACCAAATGTCCCATAAAATAATATTTATTGTTACCTTAGGACTGATGATAAAACCAAATCCAATAACTTCTTTCTTTGTCCCTCCAAGAAATACCCCTGAGCCATTTTCTCATTTAGCTGCAATTTCCTTCTTGCTTCTGGATTCATTTATATCCAGAATGTCAGAATTTTTATGATTCAGCTCCCCAGCAGTATGTTCCCTCACTGATTGTTGGACAAGGATTTTAAGCAGCAATGGTCAAATTAAAGTTTATAAATGATAGTCTAGAAATTGTGCGATCTTTAGCACTCTGCCCCTTTTCCCCACCTTTTTGCTATGATCACTGGCTATTGCAATAATCTAGCAAGGAGGTAGTGAGGATCTGAACCAAAGAGCTGGCCACAAAAGCAGTTAAAAGTGAACAGGGTGGGGGCAACTAGATAATGGAGTGGATAGAGTACTGGACCTTAGTTCAAATGTGCCCTCAGACTTTTAACACTAGCTGTGTGATCCTGGCCAAGTCACTTAATCTTAATTGCCTTGGAAAAAATATATGATCATGTTATTGTGGAGACAGAAACTTGCAAGATCTGGCAACTCTTCAGATATACTAGGTGAGAAAGAGGAATTGAGGATATCCCCAATAATAATAGAGACACTTGGATTTGAGAGGAAAATTCTGTTTCGCACAAGATTTCTGTGAGCATGCAGTTAGAAATGAACAATAAATAGTTGGTGATCTACTCAGGAGACACTAGGATGGTATGTATAGATCCGAGATTTATCTGCTTAGAGGCGATAATTGAACCAAATAGAATTTATGAAGTTACTAAATAAGGAACTTGGAGAAAAGAAAAAGGGTTTTGGCCAGAACTCAGGGGACAATCCCAATAAGTAAAGGTGACATGAATGAAAATGCAACAGACTAAAAAGCAGGGGCAGGACGTGGATAAGAACCAAAAGAGAGCAAAATTATGAAAACCCAGAGTACCCAGAAAGAGAAGGCCATCATCAACAGTGTCAAGTGCTTTAGGTCAGAAAAAGGATGAAGATTGAGAAAAGGCCATTTGGCAATTAAGAAGTAGCTTATAGTAACTTGGCAAAAGCAATTTTAGTTGCACAATGATATTGGAATTCAGATTGTAGAGAGTTTAGAAAAGAATGAAAGGAGATATGGATGCTTTTTGCTACAAAAGAAGAAAGGATTTAGCTTATGGAAATGGGCCCTGAGAATGCAGGTAATGGCTGCCAGGCAATTTGGAGTACATAAAAGAAGAATATTTCTGGAAGATAGAGTAGTGGGCAAAAGTACCTCATCCAAGACCACTGCCTGAAATGAGGCAAGACTCGTTTGGTGTTCTTGGAACATGGAACTGGGATGGGACTGAGATAGAGGTAATTCATTAGAACTAACTTACTTAGAAGTTTCTAACCCTATGAAGCTCTTAGAGGTTATAGGTTAGGGTTATGAGTCATTGGATTGGATAAGTAGAGCTGGAAAAGATTCTCTTCTTTTGCAGATGAGGAAACCCAGTTGTGACTTGGCCAGGGTCCCATAGGTAGTGTTACAGGTTCCCTGATCACAGAACCAGGGCTATTCCTAGCTATTTATAACTTTTTTCTCCCATTTCTTATATTCATTATGATAAAGTTGATTTTAGCTTAAAATGCCTGGGCAGTCAGGATTGCTTACAGGAAGAAAGTCAATACTCCTAGGACAGATTTAAAAAATGAGCCATATTCAAAGATTCTCAGGGGAAACCAACCCTGGGTAGGGACATGAACCAAAGAGCATGATTAGTGAGAAATCCCCACGCCATGAGCTTAGACGTCTGTGTGATTCCAGATTGGCTTTCAACCACGGGTTATAAATGTAATGCTATATTATTGTGCCATAAAAATGACAAAAAAAAGGAATACAAAGAAATATGGAAACATTTATAGAAAGTGATTACAACATACTCATCAACAACAGCAATATTTCATGAATATGCAGAAAAAATAATTTACTAAGACATTTTCTAGTCTGGAACAAGAAAGTTATTTTGCTAAAGTTTATATCTATTTTTTTTTAAATCAAAGTATAAATTTGTTTGGATTTTGTGATTTTTTTTTTTAAATTTTGGATTCTCTCTGTCCCTCTGCCTATTTCCCCCAGACTTTTGTTTATTTGATTGTATTTGTTGAAACTGATGACAGACTGAATAGTGTCCAGAGGTGGGAACCCAAATGGTGTCACCAAATCGAAACCAAAACACTGAAGGATCCAAGACTTAAGAGGATTCTGGGCTCTTGAAGGCTCTGTCAGTAGAATTCAAGCTCTAACAAGTCCTATGCCTACCAAGCTGGAAAGACTCCTAGTACGGGCCTGGTGACAAGCTCCACGTCCCTTGCTCAAGGACAAGCCCGGATAAATTCGGAGAAGTTCGTCACTGGGTTGGCCGATTGGCAGATGAATGAAATTTTTGGCCCTGTTGGCCCTCAAAGGCTGTCTACCATGTCACAGAAAGCTCATGAAAACAGTATGGGATGGTGGAAAGGGCACCAGATTTATATGTATATGTGTGTGTACACACATGCCCCTTTCCCCTACTGTCCCTTTCTTGAATTTGAAAAAATATGTATATATAGATATATATGTATAGATGGAAACAATTTATGTATAGATATACAGATAGTCTAGTACTATATCTAGTTCTTTCAATTCAAGAAAGGGACAATAGCAAAGGAGGATTATCAACCCAGACTTGAGTCCGGAGAGACCAATTTCTGACTTGACCAGTCTAGCAGAAGTAACTAATTTAGATCTCCTCACAGCTAATATTTACAATTTATAAGCTGTAGTACAAATACAATTTATAAAATGTAAATACTTTGGGGGGCGGCTAGGTGGCGCCATAGTGCACAGAGCAGCAGGCCTGGAGTCAGGAAGACGGACTCCCTGAGTTCAAATTTGTTTTCAAACACTTATCAGCTGTGTGATCCTGGGAGAGTCGCTTAACTCTGCCTCGGTTTCCCCATCTGTAAAATGAGCTGGAAATGACTAGCCATAAAAAGCCAAATCCAAAGGCAGTCATGAAGACTCGGACAAAACTGAAATGTCTAAATAACAAGAAAATATTTATAAAGTACTTTCGAGGTTTGCAAAGCAATTGACCAGTGATCCTCACAACTGGATTCAGAGCTAGGTGCTGTCATTATTCTCACTTTACAACTGAGGAAACGAGGCAAAACAGAGGTTAAGTGATTCAGATTTAAAGTCGTGTCTTCCTGACTCCAAATCTAGTCCTTTATCCACCTAGCTGCCTTAGTTTCCACCCGGATTTTACAGATGAAGAACTTAAAATCTACACAGATGTTACCCAAGATCACACAGATAATAGCAATTCATAGCCAGGTCATCTCACTCCCAGTCCAGTACTCGTCAGATCTCCTAGAATCCAGAAACAAGTTATTTTTCAGTGCTGAAGTGACTGTTTTAGCTCTGAAAGGCAAGTGGAAAGTGGCCTTGATACCTTGAGGTAAGCGTTTTGTTACTCTCAGGTAGATGGCCTGATAGTCCGGTACTGTTATAGGAGCACAGAATGAACAGACCTCATTAAAATCACCCCTTTCCAACAAGGAAATAAAACCTGATGGTCCACAGAGACCCTTCCCCACCTCATCCTAAATCCATGATTCTACAATGCAGGAGAGGCATCTCACTCCATCAGTTGCTTTGGGGAAGCAGACATGAGTCTAAATGGCACTTCAAGCAATTAACTAGTAGTTTGGTTATGGGCAAGCCATTTAACTAAGTTCTCGGAATCTCAGTCTCCTCCTCTGTAAATTGGGGACAACGCTCCCCTTACCTACCTTGAAGAGCAAGGTGTTTGCAAACCTGTACCAACGTCAGAGCCAACGTTATCCTTGAAGAAAATGGCCCACAGAAATGTCGTCATCGAGAGGGACAAATTTAGAACTTAAAGTCTTCGGACTCTTAAGGCCAGGCTGGTATTGCCTCATTTGGAAAGGTACGGGAAAAAGGGAAGGAAGGTTTGTCTTTATTATTCCACGGGCCATTAGGGTTGAAATGGACCTTGGACGGCATGAAGATCATAGAGCATAAGCTAGCAGAAATCTCAAGGGTCATTTAGTCCAAGCCACAAATTTGACAGAAAAGGTGGATTTTGGATGGGGATTTTCCCAAAGGGTTAGAAGGTAGAACAACTGGGATATTCACCCACATCTGGCTAGTACACTTCCCTCTGAGATACATTAGAACTTTCTAGTCCAACTCCCTCATTTAACAATTGAGTAAACTGAGGCCCAGAAAGGCACAGTCCAGGAGGAGGCCATAGTTTAGGGAGGAGCCTGGATTCCTTGGCCACAGGTGTGTGCAATGGCATAAGCGTGGCATTTCCCTATGCTGTTTGTTGGGCAGTTGTTTCTCAGTTCTGGTTGATTCTTCATGGCCCCATTTGGAGTTTACTTGGCAAAGATATTGGACCAGGTTTGCCGTTTCCTTCTTCATTTTACAGATTTGGAAACTGAGGCAAACTTCTTAAGGTTCTAAGTGATTTGTCCAGAGTCACACAATTAGTAAGCTGTCTGAGGCCAGATTTGAACTCAGGAATTTTTTTTTTATAAAGGTATCCTTTACATAAAATATAAATCACTCTTATTTGTATATATACAGATGTATATATACAAATATATATAATATACAAAATTATATAAAAATTACATAAAATGTCCTTTATAAAATGTACGTATTTTAATTTCTATGCATACAAAAATATATTAAAATTACATAAAATATGTCCATATCTTCCTATAATGCTAAATTCTGATTCCCCATGCCCAAGAAGACAGAGAGCATCTGATCTCAGTATATGAGCTTCCAAGAATACCTCACAATGAAGATTTCTGAAGGAGGGGGACATAAGAGACGGAAAGATGTCATGAAGGAAGCAGGCTCTACTGGAACCGAGAACTATGGATGGACATCCTAAGTAGCCATGTTATTGTAGGGGCTGGAGAGAGAAGTTTCTAGGGAAAGAATTATCTGCAGTTTGGGAAATTATCTTTCATTCTTCCAAATTCCCTGTCAGAGTTCTCCTGGATCTTCAGGAGAGGATCTAGTCTGAAACTGGGGATTAGGATTCCTCCATTCTGGTTTATCTTATCTAAATCCTAGGTCTCCATTATTTTTATAACTAAAAACACTTCCTAAAAGAAAGAAACCCAGGGCTGATAGAGAAAGGGGAAGTTTTTGGAGATTAAGGACTACTTTCCCTCCACTTGCAAAGCTAAGTTTATACAGAGCAAAGAACTGTGGATTGAAAAAGATTTTGGTTCAAACTCCAGCCTCACCGTTATCTAGGTGACTCTGGTCAGGTCATTTAACCCCTTCTTTATCTGTGAAATGAGAAGACTAGAACTCTTAAGGTTCTAAGTGACATGTCTTAGCTTCCACATCTATAAAAAGGGAAATAAAAACGCACTACCTGTACCGGACAAGGCTGTGAGGGAAAGCGCTGCAAACCTTGGTGCCGGGAGAATGTGTATTTCTCTAAGGCAGAGGGCATTTCATTCTCATCTTCCCAGGACCAAATGACAGTTGGTATGTACCAGATGCTTAATAAGTGTTTGTTCAATGATTGACGACATCCTCATCCGGAGACCCCGCTGTGGAAGCCAAAATTCTCCCAGTTGCTAGAGAAACACAAGGGTCACACAGTCCCCTCAAAGGGAAAGTCTTTCAGCTGCGCCCCCAGATGCCCCTTTGTGCATTTCTCCGGCCCAAGAAGTCCTCAGCCAGTCCCATGTTGGAGTCCAAAGCCCCTCTGGCCATTTCGAGGTGGAGCTCTCAAACTTCCTCCAAGGAAGCTTCTTTTAGCACCATCCTCTCCCGCCAGGCTGCTGAGGAGCTAGAAGCAAACCGTCAGGCAAAGGGGAAGCTCAGACGGAAAACGTGGGGAGGGGATTGTGATTGGAGGGTCTTGGGAAAGGGGATGGGAGACATCTCCGGCATCAATTCTGAGACATGAGAACTTGTCTGGACGTAGGGGTGGGACACCATAACGCCTTACTTCCTTCTTTAGACTGATGGGAAAGGGGACAAGATGGGGCCAAATCTCCAATGGGGGGTTCAATGTCATTAAAGGTAGGGATGGTTAGAGGCCGGTAGTTACTGGACACCGGGGGATAAAGGAGGACAGTGGACACAGCACACAGGCTGGAGAGGTATCAGGCAGGGGCACAATCTCAGGAGTCAAAACTATTGACTAACTGGGTGAATGTGGGGTCAGTCTTTGGAAAGAAGATTCCCACATCGGGTAAGAGTTGAAGTAGGACCTTTATAGGATCTTAGATTGGAAGGCTGAAAGGCTGAGACCAGTCATCTGACTTCCTTCTTCAACAGAGAGGAAAGAAGGTCCAGGGTCCAAGTCACACAACTAAATGGCTGAGGCAGGACTTGAATCCAGACCCTCTCCCTCCAAAGCCTCTGGCTGCTCACCTCATGGATTTGTTACATTTGAGCCTCACAAAATGGCAGCTCTCTCACCTCATGGGGCTAACACCATTCTACACAACTACTGTTATCAGTGGAGCTAGGAGGGGAAGGGCAATGTTGCAATTAATTTACCGTCCCCCTTCCTCCTCCAAGCAGACCTGCCTTCCTCGCCAGCTGTAATAACCTGGTGTGTCCCCCTGAACTCAGCACTCCAACCCCAAGCCCACTCTGACCCATGAGACGGCAAGGAGCGGGGGCAGGGCCTGCCAGCCCAGGCGGGCGCCACGGACAGGGGACCGGCACAGGAAGCACACGGTTTCCCACACAAACCGGCTGACCCCTAAGCAAGATGCCGAACCCGAGTTCTGGAAAATGAGGGAGCTGGACTCAGACCTGCACAGTTCCTTCCAATTCTGTGGGCCTGTGCCCCGCACCCCACACGCACACCGCTCATCTTTCTCCCCCAAAGACCATGTTACTTACTTAAATAACCTTTATTTTTTTTCTCATGCTTTAAAGAGGGACTGGTTTGAAATCTCATGTTTCACAGCAATGAAAAACACAGTTCCAGCTTGGCCAGTGACAAAGACACCAAGGGATTAAGGAGGGGAGAGGCACAATTGGGGACCTCCCCGGGGTCTCTCTCACCAAGAGCCGGCTCCCCCGGCCGCCCTGTGCTTCGGCTGAGGCGGGCCCCCTCCTCTTCAGCGGCACAAAAAGCTACAACGTGAGTTTGTCTGGGCAGGCAGTGAGGAGGGAAGCCGCTGGCCTTGGGCTCCGGCCTGGGCCCTTCCTCCGGTCCCGCCACACCCACCAGGGATGGGCCCGGAGACGGGACCAGCCACAGAATGGCAACGGCGACGTGAGAAGAGAGGAGCCCACCGGGTAACAGCTGGAGGTGCCACCTTGGCCCCGGGGCGAATACAGCAGCCCCCGGCCTTCTGGCAGGACGTGGCCCAAGACCCCCGGGCAGTCTATGGCCACAGGGCCAGCGGCACCCGTCCCAGAGAGCCGAGCAGCTCTAGAAAACCCACTCCCCAACCACACAGACACCCGTGCCCACAACTGCATGAGGCGTGTGGCTGCCAGGCTTCTGAAAGGCTGCAGAGTGCCGGGCAGGAGGGAGGAGCCTCTCCGGGCAGCGCCAGGCAGGAGGGAGGAACCTCCCCGGGCAGCGCCGGGCAGGAGGGAGGAGCCTCCCCGGGCAGCACCGGGCAGGAGGGAGGAGCCTCCCCGGGCAGCGCCAGGCAGGAGGGAGGAACCTCCCCGGGCAGCGCCGGGCAGGAGGGAGGAGCCTCCCCGGGCAGCACCGGGCAGGAGGGAGGAGCCTCCCCGGGCAGCGCCGGGCAGGAGGGAGGAGCCTCCCCGGGCAGCGCCGGGCAGCGCCGGGCAGGAGGGAGGAGCCTCCCCGGGCAGCGCCGGGCAGGAGGGAGGAGCCTCCCAGAGCAGCGCCGGGCAGCGCCGGGCAGGAGGGAGGAGACTCCCCAGGCAGCGCCAGGCAGGAGGGAGGAGCCTCCCAGAGCAGCGCCGGGCAGCACTGGGCAGGAGGGAGGAGACTCCCCGGGCAGCGCCGGGCAGGAGGGAGGAGCCTCCCTGGGCAGCGCCGGGCAGGAGGGAGGAGCCTCCCCGGGCAGCGCCGGGCAGGAGGGAGGAGCCTCCCTGGGCAGCGCCGGGCAGGAGGGAGGAGCCTCACTGGGCAATGCCAGGCAGGAGAGAGGAGCCTCTGTGGGCAGCACTGAGCCTGGCCCTCTCACGTTATGACACATAATTCAGCCCAAAAGAGCAGGGCCTCTTGAAGGGCTAGAGCCACGCGCGGCCTGCTCCTCCCTGCGGCAGCCTGGTGGGGGATGGAGGGAGAGACAGCAGACGTGCAGGGGGCGGGCGGGCGGCACTGGGCTCAGTGCGGCCCGGGGCTCATGGTGAGGCCGGCCTCCTCGGGGATGGGCTCCAGCGTCTCGCTCTGCACCGCCTGCGTGATGAGCGCCAGCTCCTGGCACAGCGTCTCGTGGCGGTAGCCCACGCGGATGTCCGGCACGTTGGTGCGGCGGATGTCATTGCCTTCGGGCCCTTCTTTGGTGTAGTTGGGCCCCAGCCAGTGGCTCTTCACCTGAGAAGGGCAGGCCGCTGAGCAGACCCCGCGGGGAGGGGGGCCGGGCCTCTGGGCCCCTCTGCCCCCCCCTCCCCCTCCGCTCCATCCCTGGGAGCCGTTACCTTGTGAGAGAAGCCGCTCATGAGCACGCTGTTCCGGGCCAGCTCACACATGTCACAAGAGCTCAGCTTCCACACCTGGGTGGCGATGCTGTACTCCTCCATCAGCGGCTCCTGGGGCGGGAGAGCCTGGTTAGGAGCCCCCCACCCCAGCACACCGAGGAGAGGGGCCCGGGGGGGGGGAGGGGAGGAAAGGCCGGGCGGGGGCCTCCCAGCCTCCCAGGGGGACAGGAGCCCCAGTGCCGCGCTCTCCCAGCAGGGGGCAGCACCAGCCCTCGGCTCTGACCTTGGTGAAGTGGAACTGCAGGGGGTCATCGGTGGAGAGCGAGACCATGAGCCCCCGGGACAGGTACTCGGGCAGGGGGTTGCGGTGGTAGCTGAGGAACAGGCTGTTGTTGCTGAGCGGGGACATGGCGATGCCGATCTGGGCCAGGTAATAGAGGTACTGCAGGACCGGAGCCTGGAGGGGAGGCGCAGGAGGTCGCAGCGCTGCCCTTCCCATCCCCCCGCCCCGTCAGCCCCGTTTGTGGGGCCGGGCTCCCAGGACCGGGTTTTAGGGGCTTGCTGGGAGTGCTCCAACGTGGTCGTGGGGAGGGGGGAAGGGGGCTAAAGGCAAAGCCGGGCTGAGACGGGGAGGCTTCTGGAAGAAGCTGAGGCTGGGAACACTGATGGGGGGGAGGGGGGGAAGAGGAGGTTACGGGGGAGGGGGGGGTGTTAAGCTGAACGCTGGGGGAGGAGGATTTGGGGGGAAGCGGGGAAACCCTGTACGATGTCCTGCAAAGAGGGGGAGCCGTGGGGGAGAAGGGGCCTGGCTGTGGTAGGTGCTGGCTGGAAGGTTCAGGATGTTACTGGGAGCCGGGTGGGCTGACGGGGGCTGGGGGCCGACTCCTGGGGGGGCTGATTAAGGGCCGCGCTGCGCTGGCGATGACCTAGTGTGGTCACGGCGGGGGTCCTGAGGCTGGAGCGCGGGGATCGATTTGTGGTGAGGAGTACTGATGGAGAAAAGGGGGGCGGGGCAGTACTGGGTAGCGCGGAGTGATGGGGGCTGCAGGCGCAGGTCGCGGCTAACAGGAATAGCTGGTAGAGTGAGGGTACTGAGAAGCGGGGGCGGGGCAGCCAGTCGCTGGGGTCTCAGTTGTGCAGAGGGCGCTGACTGTCGCATCTACTGATGGCAAAGGGAGAAGGGCCCCGGGTGAACGCGACGGGGGGCGTGAGCTTGGGACGCGACTGACCTTTCGGAGCAGGAGCCCGTGGGAGATGTTCTCGGCCAGCATGAAGGCCGACACCAGATGATGGATGGGTCCCGCCTCGCCGCAGTGGGGACGGAGCACGAAGGTGTGAAAGCCTCGCTGTCTGTGGGGGGGACGGGACGACGGCAGGCTGAGAGCGGCTCCCTGCCCGGGGTCCGAGCTCCTCGCCCCGAAAGGCCCCGAACTCCTCCCCCACCCATGGAAGAAAAGCTCAGGGAGCAAGCGGAGGCCCTGGGAGAGCGGCAGGGGGCAGGGGCGGGGGAGGGCCGAAGAAGGGCTGCCCCGGGCCTGAGTCTGCACCAGCGCCTAGGAGAGAGGCGCCAGCTTTGGGAGCCGCACGAGCCCGGCCAGGGAACGGAGGATGGGAAAGGGGGCTGGCGGCCCCCCGCTACGGGACTCGGGAGAAGCATCAGTCAGAATGCGCGCTGAGTTCGTCCTCGCTCCGTGGGCCCACAAGCCGGCGGGAACCTAACCTCCCCTTTCAGAATCCAGGACGAGCGCTGTACCCGCAGCTCCCCAGCCCAGCACCCGCCACCTCACCTGCGCAGGTGGTTGAGCACCGCCATGTTGGCGTAGGTGTAGTACAGGTAGTAGGAGTAGGGAGGGTTGTCCTCCTCTACCCAGGCCTCAGGCAGCGGGCTTTCCAGATTGAACACATGGTTCTCGGGCTTGGATTCGTCATCCACGCTGTCAAAGCCGTCCACCTGGGGAGGGAGCACGGGGGGAGGGGGTCAGAGTCCCCCAGTGCGGCTCGGGGGCCCCCCGAGAGCCCCCCACTCACGTGCTCCAAGAAGAGGTGCAGCTCTGGGTGGCTGGCGGGGTGCACCGTGGCCTCAAACAGCGGCAGGAAGATGTTCTCCAGCATCTCCTGGAAGTTGGCCAGCTGGCCCTTGGTGCGGTACACGTCACTGTGTGGGAGCGGAGGGGGACCGGTCAGAGAGGGGGGCTCTTAGTGGAGGCAGCTTTAGGACTCCTAAGCCATGAGGAGGCTCGGGCTAGAAGCCCGAGACCCCTGCAGCCCTCCGGGAAGGAGAACAGGAAGCTCCCTGTGCCGAGCGGAGCCCCCCGACGCACTCAGAGCTGGACCTGCCACGGGGCCGCCCTGAACGGCCACTCTCATGCCCCTGGGGCTCGGGAAGGGACAGAGGCTTCCCGGAGGGACGGAGCCCAACCACCCGGACCTGGGGTACTCACAAAAGCCGGGGCACCTGCACCAGCCAGCGCACGTTGGGCGAATGCACGCGATGCCCCACGGCCCAGCGCGCCAGCTTGTCCCACTCATCGCGAGAACGTCCGTACACTGAGAGGCGCAGCTCGGCGTTCTGGTATTTGCTCTCCTCCAAATCTGACATCACCTCCTGGGGGGGGACACAGACAGACTGATCGGTAACCCCCAGAGAGAGTCCAGGACCGAGTTCAAGTCCTGCCTCAGACACTTACTAACTGCAGAACCCTGGGCAAATACAGTAACCGAAACATTGATAAAAAAAGACAAGAATAGCCAGCATTTATGCAACCCTTTAAGACTGGCAAAGCAGTTTACCTTTAAGTACGATGTGATTCTCACAGCAACCTTGGGAGGAAAATGCTATTATTATCCCCACTGGACAGATAAGAAAACTAAGTCACAAAAAGGGTCTCAGAGCTAGCTGCCTCAGTTTCTCCATCTGTAAATGAGCATCTTCCTAACAGCATCTACCGCCCAAGGCCGCTGTGAGGATTGAATGAGGATATTTGTAAAGTGCTTTGCACTTAGCACTGTGAGCTGCTGTTATCATAAATAAACACCCTTACCTTGATGATGTGGGCAAAGTATTTCCCCGAGACTCTATTGTCTGTTTTGATGAAAATCTCTCGAAGGACGGACTCTCCGATGGGGTTGTATTTGGCGTTGAACTTGTCAAATCGATGGAAGGTGTTCCGGTCCTGGGAGCCAGGCCAGAGAGCTCTCAGAGCCCCGCTCCGCCCAGAGCCCCCTCCCCAGCACACGCCAGGCCCGGAGCCCCCCTTCTGCCCTGGGACCTACCGCGTGCACATCTAGCGTGTCCACACTCAGGTCATAGGCTGTGAGGTTCATGCTCTGGAAGACCTCCCGCAGCGTCTGCTCCCGGCCCTGCTCCACGTGCACGATCTCCTCCAGGTGCCGCTTCATGGCCCTCTTGATGAAGCGGAGGAGGTGCTTCTGGTTCATGCAGGATGAGGCATGGATGTGTGTGTCCACCTGGAGGCACCGCAGGGGGCGCAGAAGGGTCATCGAGTGACAGAGGGGGTGGCTGGGAGGGCCAGGGGAGGGGGAAACGCCCTCGGGAAAAGGGGCAGGGCCTGCTCCAGGAGAGCAAACTCCTGCTCCAGACTGGACAGGACAGCCTCAGGGGAGGAAAACTATCTCCCTCTCCGGGACGTGAAGGGAAAAAGCCCTACACTTTATGGGCAAAGATCCCTTTGTGGGAGGTGCACCAGATGGGGATGGATTTGGGAAAAGGTTGGAGAGAAGGGCAGTAGGAGGAGATGGAGGGAGAGAAGAGACAGGGAAGGGATAGACGGAGAAACAGGAAAGAGGAAGAAACAATGGAGAAACAATAGGAGTAAAGGGAGAAACATAAAGGAAGAAAGAGAAAGGGGGAAGAGAAAAGGAGAACAGAGAAAGAGTGAAAGAGTAAAAGGGAGAGGAGAAAAGGGGAGAGAGAAAAAAAAGAGCAGAGAAAGAATAAGAAAGTAAAAGAGAGAGGAGAAAAGGGGAAAGAGAAAAGGAGAACAGAAAAAGAGTGAAAGAGTAAAAGGCAGAGGAGAAAAGGGGAAAGAGAAAAAGAGAGCAGAAAAAGACAGAGTGAAAAAGGGAGAAGAGAAAGGGGAAAGAGAAAAGGAGAGCAGAAAAAGTGAAAGAGTAAAAAGCAGAGGAGAAAAGGGGAAAGAGAAAAAAAAGAGCAGAGAAAGAATAAGAAAGTAAAAGAGGAGAAAAGGGGAGAGAGAAAAAAAAGAGCAGAGAAAGAACAAGAGAGTAAAAGAGAGAGGAGAAAAGGGGAAAGAGAAAAGGAGAACAGAAAAAGAGTGAAAGAGTAAAAGGCAGAGGAGAAAAGGGAAAGAGAAAAAGAGAGCAGAAAAAGACAGAGTGAAAAAGGGAGAAGAGAAAGGGGAAAGAGAAAAGGAGAACAGAAAAAGAGTGAAAGAGTAAAAGGCAGAGGAGAAAAGGGGAGAGAGAAAAAAAAGAGCAGAAAAAGACAGAGTGAAAAAGGGAGAAGAGAAAGGGGAAAGAGAAAAGGAGAACAGAAAAAGAGTAAAAGGCAGAGGAGAAAAGGGGAAAGAGAAAAGGAGAGCAGAAAAAGTGAAAGAGTAAAAGGCAGAGGAGAAAAGGGGAAAGAGAAAAAGAGAGCAGAAAAAGACAGAGTGAAAAAGGGAGAAGAGAAAAGGAGAACAGAAAAAGAGTGAAAGAGTAAAAGGCAGAGGAGAAAAGGGGAAGAGAAAAGGAGAACAGAGAAAGAGTGAAAGAGTAAAAAGCAGAGGAGAAAAGGGGAAAGAGAAAAAGAGAGCAGAAAAAGACAGAGTGAAAAAGGGAGCAGAGAAAGGGGAAAGAGAAAAGGAGAACAGAAAAAGAGTGAAAGAGTAAAAGGCAGAGGAGAAAAGGGGAGAGAGAAAAAAAAGAGCAGAAAAAGACAGAGTGAAAAAGGGAGAAGAGAAAAGGAGAAAGAGAAAAGGAGAGCAGAAAAAGTGAAAGAGTAAAAAGCAGAGGAGAAAAGGGGAAAGAGAAAAAAAAGAGCAGAGAAAGAATAAGAAAGTAAAAGAGGAGAAAAGGGGAAAGAGAAAAGGAGAACAGAAAAAGAGTAAAAGGCAGAGGAGAAAAGGGGAAAGAGAAAAAAAAGAGCAGAAAAAGACAGAGTGAAAACGGGAGAAGAGAAAGGGGAAAGAGAAAAGGAGAACAGAAAAAGACAGAGTAAAAAAGAGAGGAGAAAAGGGGAAAGAGAAAAAAAAAGCAGAAAAAGAGTAAGAGAGTAAAAGAGAGAGGAGAAAGGGGGAAAGAGAAAAGGAGAACAGAAAAAGACAGAGTGAAAAAGTAGAAGGGGAAGGAGAAAAGGAGGGAGGGGTTCAGCCCATGACACAGATGGTTGGGATTGGCTGAACTGTGGTTTTTCCTCCTCTTTATGAATTCTTATAACAAGGGAAGGATTGTTGGGAGGTGAGAGAAGAGAGATATATTTAGAAATTAGGGTGCTATGAAAACAAAAATCAATACAAAGGTCCCTGTTCTTAAAGAAAGGGGAGAGCAGGCCAAGAGGAGGACCGACCTTTCTGATGTTGTAGAAGTCCCGGTGGGGCACCTTCTTCTGGGCAGCCAGCTCCTTCATCTCATTGAGCAGCACGTGCATCTGGAATTTGGAGCTCAGGTACTGCAGTCGACGATAGCAGAAGGACTTTCTGGGAAACGGTAAGGGAGACGAGGGCATGGGGCGAGCTGAGCGTCCGGCCAGCAGGAGCCCGAGGGCCCGCTCGGCCCTGGAGCAAGGCAGCGGGGGGCTCGGGGACTTACATGGGACCATTGATGATGAGTGCCATCAGCACATTGACGTCAGCCACAAACTCCTGGAGATCAGGGTAGGGCAGCTCCAGCTCTGTCCTGCAGGGAGCCCGGGCTGAGGAGAGGGAGCCAACGCCAATGGCCTCCCTCCCACTCAGTCTCACTCAGCCCACCTCCCCCCACTGGGACCTTTCTCCTTCCTCTGAGCCCCCTCCACCCCTGGTCACCTGCCTGCCCCATTCTCACCTCCCTTCTGCCACACTTGGTCATCTACCCTTTATTTGTTATCCCTTCCTCCCTGCCCACTTACTGTTCCTCGGGACCCCTTTTCAGGTAGACGTGGACAACTCCTCGGACCATGCGGAGGCCAAAGCCCAGGTCCGCGGGCATGGCAGAAGGCTCACAGTGGTCATAAGGGTGCTGTTCCAGCACCGGGGGATGTACCGGGGCATCTGGTAGGTGTGTGAGTGGGGAAGAGGGCAAAGTTCAGGACTCTGGGTGTCTCACCGGCTCTGCCCCCTTTTCACCCAAAGAAGGGTCTCCCCAATCCCAGGAGCCGGAGGCCATCACGCCAAGGCCAGGTGCAGGGCCACCGAAGGCCGCTGGAAGAACGGCTGCGCCCGCCCCGTCCACCCCCATCTTTCCCCCCAAAGCCAGCTTTGCACATGGATCTGTGCCAGCCCAAGGCATGCCCACCGGAGGCCCCAGAAACCCATGCAGATCTGAGCGGGGCTGGGACAGGAGAAAGGTAAGAGGCCTGCAAGCGAGCGAGACGCTGGAGTCAGAATGGAGCAAGGCCCGTGACAGAGCCTGGAGGAGGGATTCCGGACACAGAATGCATTCCGGGGTCGGGAGGGCGAGCCCTGGGGCCCCTCTTCTGGGACGAGGAGTAAAAGGAAAACAAAAAGGGACGTCGCACCTGCAGACACAGGGGTCTCTGGGCCCTGCTCGAAAGCCCTGGTCTCCAGCGGCTTCTCGGCCAGCTGCTGTAGGAAACGTCGCGTGGTGGGGCAGAAACTCTGCAGGGCCAGGGCCATGTACTTCTCCCGGATGAACAAGGCCCGCACCACACTCTTGGCAGCATCCAATAGGTCGGTGAACGGCACCTGAGGACGGGGGTGGAGGCGGGGAGGAGGCTCCTTCTCACAAGCCTTGTTCCCAGGCCGTCTCTGCGCGCCCCCCCCCCCCCCAAGCCCCAGGACTTCGTCCTGCATAAGCCATGGGGACAGCTTAAGAGTTCTCACACGGCCAAGTCCGAAGTGACCCCGGAGCCTTGGAGGGGGCGCGCAGGGCCTAATCCCAGTGACGCAGAGCGCTCCGAATGCGGGCTCTGGGACACACTCACCCCACACTTCTCCTCCCCAGAGATGGAGACCCTCTGAAACTCCCGCTCCAGGTGCCCATCTCGCTCCCTGGGCCCGCGGTCACCTTGAGCTTCACTCTGCTCCTTGTACAACCTGCGGAGAGAGCAAAGTGAAGGGAGGGGAGAAGGAGGGAGGCCTGGGGAGGGGCCATCACACTCCTTCTCAAAGCTTCGTAAAGGGGGGAAAGAGCTGGAAGGGGACAGTTTAATGCCCCTGCTGTGAGCCTGGCGGCTCTCAGAGCTCAGGAGTTCTGACCTGAACCAGGGCCAAAGCGGATCAGCAAGGCGGTGAGCCCTGGGGAGTGGGGGGGTGGGGGGGCCCGCAAAGGGGGAGGAGGGGTCATATGGGGAGAGGGGGGCAAGCTTCCAGGCCCAGCCCCGGCGCTTTCTGTCCGGGCGAGTCAGGCAAACCGAGTCTCCAAAAACTGGCGAATGGGCCGGGGGCAGTGGGGAGCAGAAAGCAGCTTATCCCACCCCGCGTCACTCACTGCAGATCTGCATCACTGTCTGTCTTCAGAAAGTCTTGCTTGGCCCTGAGCAGAATGTCCGGTTCCAACCTGGAGGGAGAAGAGGCCAGGCAGCTGACCGGGCCTGAAGTGGGTCCCAGGCAGGGAGGCAGGAGAAGCAGCCCCAACGGGGCGAGCAGGGCCGGGAGCACCGAGCCCAGCCCCACGGGCACCTCTGCCGGGCATGGGAACGGACGGGGTGGGGGGCCGGCAGGGGGGGACAGCGAGCCCCTTCAGGGAAGCCTAAGGGAAAGGCCCAGGCCTCTGGAGACGCCTAAAGCTTCACCAGGCCAGCTAAGACTCGCAGCACAAGCTCCCACAGCGGGGACCCTGCTCGGTCTGCGGCCGGCCTGGCCTGGCTGGGGGGAGGGGCTGGCTCACTTGACATCCTGGCTAATCTGCCGCTCCAGCCGCTGGCGCCGCTCCTCCAGCTGCTCAATGGGGCTCTCCTCTGGGAATTCATACGGAGCACTTCGGAGCTCGCTCTCTGCCAAGGAGCGGCTGAACAATTCCTGGCGAGAGACAGCAGAGGTGGCAGGGGCATCCTGGAGGACAGGCACCCGCAGGCACGCTCTGCCCATCCCCAGCAGCAAGATGGCCCCCGGCCCAGTCCTCCCCGCCAGGTCCTCCCCGCCCGGTCCTCCCCGCCCGGTCCTCCATGCCCGGTCCTTCCCGCCAGGTCCTCCCCGCCTGGTCCTCCCCGCCCGGTCCTCCATGCCCGGTCCTTCCCGCCAGGTCCTCCCTGCCAGGTCCTCCCCACCAGGTCCTCCCCGCCAGGTCCTCCCTGCCCGGTCCTTCCCGCCCAGACCTCCATGCCCGGTCCTCCCTGCCAGGTCCTCCCCGCCAGGTCCTCCCCGCCTGGTCCTCCCCGCCTGGTCCTCCCCGCCCGGACCTCCATGCCTGGTCCTCCCCGCCCGGTCCTCCCCGCCAGGTCCTCCCCGCCCGGTCCTCCCCGCCCAGACCTCCATGCCCGGTCCTCCCTGCCAGGTCCTCCCTGCCAGGTCCTCCCTGCCTGGTCCTCCCCGCCCGGACCTCCATGCCCGGTCCTCCCTGCCCGGTCCTCCCTGCCCGGTCCTCCCCGCCAGGTTCTCCCCGCCAGGTCCTCCCTGCCCAGTCTATCTTTGGAGGGTGTGAGTGAGGATTAAGATGGAAAGGGCAGAAAGCAGAGCGGTCAGTCATGCATCAGGAATGGGAGGAGGGGGCGGCGGAGGGAGGGGGGCCACAGGACACGGCGGGTACCTCAGCGATCTCCTTGCATTTGCCATCCATGGAGGTGCGCAGGTCGAGTGGGAAGTGCTTGAGGCAGGGGGGAGGGCCCGGCAGGGAGCGGGCGGATTGCAGCGGGGGTCCCCCCAGCCCGCCCCGAGCCTCTGTAGAGAGAGACGGTGACCGGTCAGTAAGGAGCAGGAAGGGAGAGGGACAGAGCCCCCGGGCATCCGTGCCTCCCCCACCCCCCATTTCTGGCCGATCCCCCTCACTGGGAGCCTGGGAACCGGGCCTGCTAAGGATCAGGAGGGGGCACGGACCAGGCCCACAGTGAGGGCCAGAGGGGAGACTGCGCTGGAGGAGCGACCCCACAGACCCGGCAGCTCCGGCCCAACTCAAGGGAAGCCAGGCTCTGGCTCCTGAGCAAGGAACTTCCAGAAAGATGGGGCCGATCTTGCCCCCTTCTTGCCCCCAGGCGTCCCACCAGGAAAGACTCAAGGGAGAAAGCGCAGGGCGGGGACGCCTGTGACCTCTGGGTGGGGGGCCGGAGCCCCAGACGCTGCAGACCCCGCGGGCCTGAGGGACCCCGGGCTGCCCGCGCCCTGCGCCTCAGAGAGCCTGACCCCGGTGGGGGAGGGGAGCCGGAGGCTAATCACCGGCTGGCAAACTGGAAGGGAAGCCACAGCTCCTCGGCAGGGCACAGCCCACAAGGGGCAGGGCCAGGGAGGAGCGGGAACTTGACTGTGTCCCCCGGGGCTGGTCCTTTCCCCCAGGACCCTGGAGCTGCCAAGAGGCTGCCTGGCCCCACCCCACAGTTGGCTGCCCCTCAAGGAAGGAGCCACCACCAACAGGCTACGCCAGTCCCGAGGCCCAGGCCGGAGGGCTCGCCGAGGATCTGGGGAGGGGGCAGCGAGCTGCCTTCAGCCCAAGCCTCCCGAGGAGGGCCGGGACCTCGGGGCCTTGAAGGTCTGAGGTGGTGTCTGGCTGCAGAGCCCGGGGCGCCGCCGGCCCCCAACCCACCCCCCCCGGCCCCCATCCGGCCACCCCCCAACATCCAGATGTCCAGGATCAGTACCAATTGGGCCCAAACTCAGGCTGCGTGCCTCTAATCCCTCCCACTGTGGTCCTGGGAAAGGCTGGGGGGCACTGCCTGGCAGAGCTCTACGGGGACCCCGCAGCAGCCCGGGGCCAGCCCAGCCCAGGACCCCAGGGCCCTCTGCCCAGGCTGGCCCGTCTGGGCTCAGCAGGAGCCCCGAGCCTGCCTCCCTTCTCTCGGGACCAGGAAAGCTCACTGCCTCAGTCCCGGAGCCGAGCCCCCAGCTCTCCCCCTGGCATGCCGCCCTCCCAATCCACTCCCTACCTGCAGAGATCTGGCAGCCCCGGGCCAGGCCTCTGCCAGTGCTGTGAGCCCCTCACTGGAGCTGCTGCCCGCCCGCCCGTGTGAGGCTGCAGTCAGTCCCCGAGGACGGCTCTGGAGCCGGCACGGACCATACCAAGTGCAGCTGCAGACGGGGGTGAGGTGGGGGTGGGAGGAAGCCTGGGGTGCCAGGGCAGGGGCGGGGGGGGGGGCGCGAGGACATGAGGAGACTTCGGGCTCTGCAGCCATGAGTGGCACAGGGGCGGGGGAGCCAGGGGCAGCCCAAAGCCGGACCTTGCCCTTAACCCCTGGGCCGCCGAAGCAGAGGCCAGCACCGGACGTCAAGGAGGAGAGTGGGGAGGTTTGGCTCCGAGGGAGGAGGGGCCCAGGGCGCTCCTCCTGAAAACTGGCTGCCCCTCGGGGGCACCGAGAGCCCACACAGCCGCCAGCACAGGTGAGCCAGGCCCTGGCACTCCAGGCCAGGAATCTGGTTGGGGGCAAGAGGCAGAGGAGACTCTCACCTGCCCCAGCACAATAGCCCACCCCAGCCCTCCTTCTATTGTTAGAAGCCCAAAGCTTCCACAGCTGCTTTCCTGGCTCCCCGCAGGGAAGGCCCCACAGCTAGAGTATCCCTGAGAAAGAGAGAGACAGAGAGACAGAGAAAAGAGAAAGACACAGGGAAAATAAAAAGAGAGGGAAGGAGGGAGGAAGGAAAAGAGGAAGGGAGGGAGGGACAGAGAGAGAGAGGAGAGAGAAAAAAAGAGGATGGAAAAGAAGGGAGGGAGGGACAGAGAGAGAGAAGAGAGAGAAAAAAAGAAGAGGGAGGAAAAGAAGGGAGGGAGGGACAGAGAGAGAGAAGAGAGAGAAAAAAAGAAGAAAGAGGGAGGAAAAGAAGGGAGGGAGGGACAGAGAGAGAAGGACATAAGGCAAACAGAAGAAAGAGAGGGAAGGAGGGAGGAAAAGAGGAAGGGAGAGAAGGACAGAGAGAGAGAAAAAAGAAAGACAAAGGGAAAATAGAAGAAAGGAAAAGAGGAGGGAGGGAGGGACAGAGAAAAGAGAAAAAAAAAACAGAAAGGGAAAATAAAGAGAAGAAAGAGGGGGAGAAAAAATAGGGAGGAAAAGCTACCTAGAGAGAAAAGAGAAAGAGAGACAAAGAGAGAGAAAATAAGAAGAGAGAGAAAGTGGGAGAAAGGAAGGAAGGAAGAGAGAGAGAGAGGAAAATATAAAGACAGGGAAAATAGAAGAGAGAGAAACAAAAAGAAAGAGAGGAAAAATAAAGAGGAGAGAGAGAAAAGAAAGAGGGAGGGAGAGTAAAAGAATGAGGGGGAAAAAAAAAAGAGGAAAAGAGGGAGGAAAGAAGAGGAGACAGAGACAGAGCCTCTCTCGGGAACGGGAGGACGCAGGGCAGGTGCTGTGACTGGGCGTCTCGAGAACCCCAGGCCTCCCCTTCTCCGAGCACCCCATCTTCTCCGAGCGCAGCAATCCCACGCTGCCACCCCTCCCCCCAGACCCCGCCAGCCCCATCCCCAGCCCGGGGGCCGCCTCTCCGGCTGCAGCTCCCTTTGCTCCCACAGGCGCATTCTCAGAGCAGAGAGGCTCCGCAGGAGGCCCCAAGGAGGAGGAGGCTGGGGTTCCTGCTCGCTGCTGGCCCAGCCCCGAGAGCGACAAGGGCCCCTGTGGGGCAGCGGGGAGGGCCCACGGGGAGGGGGGGGGGGCTGGATGGACCCAAGTCTTCCCTAGAGGAAGGCTGCCAGGGGCAGGGATGGGGGAGGCCGCCCCGGAGACGCGGAGAACGCTGGCCTAGCAGAGCGGGCGCGGGTTCGGATCCTGACTCCCGCTCACCAGCTGAGCGACCCAAAGCAGCGCCTCTGCCTCCCAGTCGGGGTTTTCTCTTTTGTGAGGGACCGCGAGTGCTCGCGGCTCGTTCTGGGAGACAAGCATCGTGGAACCCGAACGTCGCCATCACATTGTCATCCTCTGAGGGGTGGGGGCGCCCTGAGACCCCCCGGCCACAGAGGCCTCTTGTCTTGTCCTGACTGCCCCTAGAAAGATCAGTCTCGGGCTATGGGCCAGAGGCCCGCTCTGACCTCCAGCCTCATTCTCCTCCCCCCGGACAGGCTGGCCCACCCCCGGAGAAAGCAGGCTGCCGGGTCCCAGGAGGACCTGTCGGGCTCCTTATGAGTCGGCGGGGCTGAAGGTGACCATCAGACATGAATGAAGGAGAGAAGCCTCCCGCGGGGTCCGGCTGGCCTTGCCCCAGGAGCAGGAAGAAGTCCCGTAGATGACCTCCTCTGGAGGCGCCGGGTGGCTGAGCAGTCAGAACGAGTCCTGGCCCGGGCCTCCGTGTGTGTCTGCCTCAGTTTCCCGACCGCAGAATGGGACCATCACTGCCCCTGCCTTCCAGGGCTCACTTGGCAGGCCTGGCTTTGACTCTCACTTTACAGACTTGCTCAGGGTCACAGCTAATCTGTCCTGGGGCCGGATTCCAATTCAGGACCTGGGGCTTTAAGTCCAAAGCTATTCATGGGGGCAGGAGCCTCTGACTCACAGAATCCCGTAATCTCTGCAGGGGAGACTAAATGTCATCTAGCCCAGGCTGGACTTGGACAAGCATTCCCTCTAAGGCAGTTCCAACGAGTGCTGACCCTGCTCGCAGGCCCTGGTGCAAGCCCGGAGGCAGAGACCCGAGTTCAAATCCAGCCGCCAGTACTGACAAGCTGGGCCCCTCACCCAGCCTACCTCTGTTTCTCCATCTGCAAAATGGCGGTGAGAACAGCGATTGTGGGAATAAAATGGAACGTTTTCGAGCGCTGCATAAATGGTAGCTGTTAACTAATGCAAACCACTGGTTCCCCGGCCGATTCTCAGTCCCCACGAGCCCCTGAAGTTTCCTCCCCAGAGTGGGACAAGTGTACAAGAAGCGAGCTGCACCACAGCCTGCTGGGAGACCCAGCTGCCTCCGGAAATCTTGGCTCCTACTCACCAGGCAACCCTGCCTATTTCAGCCCGAAGGCAGCCTCTTCTCCCCCTTGAGAACTCAGTCACATAAACCTGGGAGAACCGGCACCCCTGGGCGCCCCGCCGGCCCCCGAGATCCCCCCCAGCCTCTGTCCTCCGGGCAGCAGGTTCTCCTTCCCAAGCCTCTGGACTTCTGCACCTGACAGGGTGACAAGCGAGCTCCCCATCCTCCCTACCACGCACCCCGACACCTCGGCTAGCACGGCCTGGGGCCCCCGGGGTCCGAGCGCCCGAGCAGCTTCCCCAGGGACCCGGCGGGTCCGAGCACCTGAGCAGCTTCCCCAAGGGTCCCAGACCCGCGGCCCAAGCAGCTTCCCTGAGGGCCAGCACACTTAGGACAATGACAAATCCCAGAGTCCTCCAGGCTGGTACCGTCAGGGCCCAACCCCCTGAGCAGCCTCGGGGCTCCATGCCCCCAGTCACCGCCATGACGCCCTGAAAAGGGCATTCTCAGCAATCACACAGACCAGGACGTCCCAGGAGCGAGAGCACTCCACAAGGGAACAAAAATAAGCGCTTCTTTTCGAGGGGAAGGGGGGATCCTCCGCAAATACGCAAAGATAAGAACGTTTATCCACTAGGCAGCGCGGGCACCACAGCGGGAGGCTGGCCAGGAGCTCCTGGCAGTGTCACTGAGCCAGGCCACCCTTCATCATCTTCCCCAAATGGTGCAACGGCGTCTGCCGCGCAACACGAGAACGGGAGAAAGCGGGGCCGGCCTGCACACGGGCGCACGCAGAGCCAGGGGGCCGCAGGGACATCCCTGCAGGGTCACAGACAGTCCGGGAGCCACCGTGCCCACGAGCCGAACAACACACTCACAGCCAGGGCCCCAGACAGCACAGCTGAGAGCAGATGGGCCAATCAATCAGCACACACTCCTCCAGCGAGACACCCAGAGGGCGGGCAGAGACCCTGGGGGTCCGGGCGCTGCCCCCCAGTGCAGCGAGCCCCTGCAGCTCCAACACCGCCACGGCCGCCCACCCCCCCACTCCATTCACACACTACGCGCCGCTCGGGGATACCCACACACCCGCACAGATGCACGTGGGTGCAAACAAAATCCCAGCATGTCAGACACAAGAGGGCTGGGTTCCCCGCAGGACGGGGCTCCAGATCCCGCCAGCTCGCCCCCACTTTCCCAGCAAACAAACAAGCTCCCCCCTCCCCCGCCCCCGGGGAGCTCCACACCGACTTCCCGTGTCCGGACTCTGCCCCGGCCTCCCCATCACCCTCTGTGTGGGCACCTGGGCAGAGGGAATGCCCACCCTGCACTTGGCCGGAGCCAGCTGGGGGGTGGGGGGCCACAGACTCACCTGGGGCATTGCCCGCCTGCAGACTGGCCCGCTTCTTAAAGGGGTACTTGGCCTTGGGCTTCCCTGGGGACGCCGAGGAGGATGCCATGGCTGGGGCCTCAGCTGGCAGCCAGGAGCCTCGATCTGCCACATCCAACCCTTTCCTCCGCCCCGCCTCCCTCCCCGCCTGCCCGCCCCCGACGGGGAGTGACTGATGCAGGAAGCTCAGCCCAGCCCGGCCTGGCAGCGGAAGAGGCCCAGGCCAGGATTTCCAGCGTCGCCCAGGCAACCGCAGAGTGCGCTAGCTCCTTCCCTCCCTCCTACCACCAGCCCTCAGCCCATGCCCCTGGGATGGCGCAACTGACTCTCAGCTGGGGGGGAGGAAAAAGAAGCGAGCCTGGGGGGAGGGGAGCAGGCGGAGCCAGGGCCCAGCTCTCCAGGAACAGCACCACTCGCACCCCAAACCCCCCAAGCCAAGTGGGGGCCCTGCCTGGCCCAACCCTGCTGGGGCAGAACCCAGGAACCCAGCGTCTGTCCACATGCTCAGAACTCGGGGCGCTCTTGGTCTTCCCCAGGGACTCCCCAAATCGGGTCAGAGCCCCCCTAAAGCAGACACCCCAAGGAGAGGACCAGGGAGCCACCCCTAGCCAGATGGCAAGCGGTCAGTCTGGGGAAAATTCCATTGTCCCCAGCAGGAGGGAGGGGAACACCGGGGAGCCCAGCCCTTTCTTGGGTGGATGTTTTGTTTTAGTTTTGTTTTTCTTTGGGGGGGAAGGGGAGGGAGGATGATTCTGGGAAACTGGAACCAAAGAATGTTAGAACTGGAAAGGACATCTAGTCCAACTTCTAATTTCACACATGAGGGAAAAGCTGCCCAGGGGTGAAGTGGTTCGCTCAAGTCAACCTAAGAAAACTGAGAAGCAGCACTGGGACCCAAACCCGGATGGAGGGATTGCCAACCTCGCCTTTCTGGCCCAAAGTCCCCAGGACTTTGTCTTTCCATAACCTGAATTTTACCTTTCCATTACCTAGAGTTCTCCACTTCAGGTGTGTGATGTCCTTTGCCCTGGAAACTAAGCCCGCTCCCTCCTTCTGATCAGAGGTCACAAAGCCATATGGTGTGTGGCCCAGACCTAGCACATGGTGTCTGAGAGCTCACATTTTTAAAAGTGGTTTTTTTTGGATAACTAGATTTCCAAAACTAAAATCCATAAAATTTACCCCAAAGTGGTTTTCCCTTTTGCATTTTATTTTATGCCACACTTTGGAAAAGAGGTCCACAGGTTTCCCTAGACCGCCAAAGGGCGGTGTGATGCACCAGAACAGGCTCTCCCCCTTCTAGAAGAGGTGAAGGGAATTCTGTAACCCGCGTAAGTGACTGACCCAGGGGCGCCCTTCCAGCTAAGTACTGGAGTCGGAATGCGAACTCGGCGTCGCCAAATTTCCCTCTTTCCATACCACAAAGCTGGAAGAGATTTTTGAGAGCACCTGGTTCACCTTGATTTGCAGGTGAGGAAAAGGAGGTCCAGAGAATAGGAAGAAGCTGTAAGCGGCAGGAGCCACCAGGTGTCCGGTTCCAAATCCTGCGCTCCACGCGCCACTCTCGGCTGCCCCCTGGGCGCGCTGCCAGGGGAGACAAGCACTGCCCCGCCCCCCAGGCCCCTGGAAGCCACACTCACCTGCTGCCATGCTGGCAGGAAAGGAGGGAGGAGGAGGCTACCCACGTGTTTGGACTCTGCGGCGAGGAAGAGCAGGGGTCAGCTAGCTCCGGAACTCGGGGGTCACGCGCAGGGCAGACCACGTGCTCCCGAGAGGGTCGAGAGATCGGGCCTCGGACCCGGAACTGACTTCGTTCGGAACTCTTCCCCACTCCCCGCTCCGGCTCTTACTGGGCCCGGACTCTGACCCCGGCGCGGGGATACGGAAGAAACCAAATGCAAACACAACCCTCGCCCCCGCGAAAACCCCCAAATCCAAAATCCGGCCCCAGTCCCGCCCCCATCCGGCCGGCTCCCGGCCCCGCCCCCGGCTCCTCCCTCACCTCGCGGTTCGTGGTCACGTGGGCTACCCGGGCCGGGCTCTGTCAGGGATGCTCTTCTCCCGGAGCTCGCAGGGAGCGCAGGTCGTGGGCGCTCACTCCGTCCGCTTCTGTGGCGGGAGGAACGGGGCGGGGCGGGGCGGGGGGATTAGGTGTAGCCAATCGCCTCCCCTCTCTGGCCTCAGTTGGCTCATCTGTAAAAGGAAAGGGCGGAACCACAGGCCCTCTTCAAGCCCTTGCCCGGGAACCGACAAAAAAGTTAGGGGCCGGAGGGGATGCCTCATGAGGGAGTAGCGCCTACTAAACCCCTCTAAAATTCTTTAATTCGGAGCCTTGTTTTCCACAGAGAAGGCCAGGGTCCGGAGGGTTCGGTTCCCTGGGTTTGGGGCCCGCCATCCGACCCCTGGGCCCCAGACTTTCAGCGGACCCTAACAGCTGGCGTTTCGACAGCGCTTTTTATCGGAACCCGGCATGTTGGCAGTCCGACTGTTACCGTGCTCATTTTACAGGTAGGGAAACTGAGGGGTGCTAAAGTTGGAGTGACTTGTCCACAGTCGAACGGCCAGGGCCGGAGTCCAGTGCAGGTTTTCTCCAAAGCCCCTTCTGTCCATTCGTGCCAAATCAGCCTTTCACGTACTCGATGGCATCGTGCCTGCCATCCCCCGAAGGCCAGGTCTTTCCTCTGAGCTAAATATTCCAATTCCTTGGATTGATCCTTCATGAACTGAAGGCCCCTATCATCCAAGAGAGAGGTTCAGTCCTACAGTACCCAGGTCTGGACCCCTCAGTGGTTCTCAAAGTGTGGTCTAGAGAATCCTGGCAGTCTCTGAAACCCTTTTAGAGGGTCTACAAATTCAAAAATAGCTTTTATTTCCAACATGGTAAATGTCTATAAATATAATCCAGATAAATAAAAACGCTTTGGAGAGCTCCTCAATAATGTTTAATAAGATAAAGATACTGAAAACAAAAGTTAGAGAACCACTGCCATATTATGAGTCATGAGGAACATCCCCTGTAGAAATGCAAGCCCCTTCTTGGCAACTGACATACAGTCTTAGGGCACTGAGTCACACAGTCTGCAAAAGAACTATTAACTTTCCTTCTGCTCACTCTTTCCTCTACAACCTGAGAATGTCCTTAGAATTAAAAGCAGTACCTTTGGGGTTTCCATGTCACACTGTGGAATGAACAAATGTGACAGGAGATTGTTAGCAGAATTGGTCACTGGCAGTAATGATAATTGCTTCTAATAATAATCACTTTTTCGGTTTCTGTAGAGACCAGACCTTTGCCCCCCCACAGACAGTTGTTACTAATTTGAACCCGGTGGATTTAACTCCACCCTCTTCTCACCCACTCTTACCACAGCTCTTTAGGTTCTGGTCAACTACCTCAGGAGCCCTTGGACTCTTGCCCTTAGGCCTTCTTACATTCCCTTTACCATTCTGATGTGGTACAGTGGCTTTGGGAGTGATGTAGTCACTTTAGAAATGGATATATATATATGTGCATGTATGTATATATGTGTGTGTGTATGTATGTATGTATGTATTTATTTAAACTAGCAAAAAACCGCCATCCACTTTATTCCACTAATCCATCCCTGAAGGATATCTGGATTGTGTTCTAAGAGTTTGGGCTGCATCTCACAACTAGACTTGAGCACTTCCTAGTTTCATAAGAGAAGAAAAGGGGTTGTTGTTACCCCCCCTTACCCAACTTCCCACCAGTCATATTGACCCCAATCCTATGATGTCATCGGCCATGCTCTATTCTTTGTTCTGTACTCCTCAAATCCCTTTAAATTTACTCAATTGTTCCTTGCTCTTTGCTATCCCCCTCTCTTGGAATTTAGCCTGTTTTCACTGGGTTTACAGCTTTGTCTATTAGTTTAGAAATTATCTCAGCTTCCAAATTATTTTGGAACGACCACAATACCGAGCTGGAATCCCAATGAATTTTGGATACCCTTGCACCTCTAAACCCCAATAATATTCTATGTGTTCTGCTACCTCCAGCTAATATCCATTCCCTGGTATTCTGCCCCTTACCCCCACCTTAGTTCAATTTATTTTTAAGACAAATTTACAGCCACGGACCCCAAGGTCCCATACTTAAAGTAAGCAACGTTTAAATTGGATGCTTAGTAGGACAATGTGGCATTGGAGAAAGAGCACTAGGTAGTGAATTAATTTAATTTAATTTAAATTTAATTTTACTTATTTTATTCTGAACTTAAGAAATAAAACAAGCATTTCCATAATAGAAAAAAGGTGAGTATACATGAAATTGCATATCTATTATGTATGACTTACTATTTTAAATATTTAATAAAATTATCATGTAACTTTCTTATCTTTGTCTGTTTTCTCTTTCTTCTACCCCAACCTCCTCCACCCCTCCATCCACCCCACCCCATCCTAGACTGGCTACCATTAGCCATTTTATACATGATTCTATTTATCAGTTCTTTCTCTAGGATGAAGGAAACATCTTTTAAACATATATATATTTAAATCAGCAAAAAACTGCCATCCTACCCTCCCACCCTAACCCTTCCCCCAACTTAAGAACAATAACCCTATTAAGAAAAATAAACCCTATTACAAACACATGTAGTCAATCAAAACAAATCTTCACATTGACCATATCCAAAAATAAAATTGGTCTTATTCTGCACCCTGAGTCCTTCACCTGTCTATCCACCTTTTTTCTATAGATGTTTATTTGTACACCCTAATTATGAGACAATTTCCCTTTCCCTTTGTCCTCCCAGTGTATTCTTCTTCGCTTCTCATTTCTCATAGCTCTCATGTCTTTTCTAATGTTTTTTCCTAAAGCACTCTCATTTCATTTATATAAACATTTTTTCAATTTTCTTTTTAAACTCTTGCTTTATCTTTTAGTTGAGTTTGTGCTCACATTATGTTTTCCTCTAACACATTACTTGCAAATGTTTCCTGGGCAGGAATACCCTCTAGACCAGGGGTTCTTAACCTTTTTGACCCCTTTATCAGTCTGGTGAAGCTCTTTAGACCCCTTTTCAGAATATTTTTAAAAGCATAAAATAAAATACAGAAGATTATAAAGAAAAACAATTTCATTTTAAAAAGTTAACAATATATTTATATATGTACACACACAGAGATTTAAATTCATGGGTCCCGGGTTAAGAATTTCTGCTCTACAATCTGGAATTATACCCAAAAAGTTATCAAACTATGCATACCCTTTGATCCAGCAGTGCTACTACTGGGCTTATACCCCAAAGAGATCTTAAAAAAGGGAAAGGGGCCTGTTTGTGCCAAAATGTTTGTGGCAGCCCTGTTTGTAGTGGCCAGAAACTGGAAACTGAGTGGATGCCCATCAATTGGAGAATGGCTGAATAAATTGTGATATATGAATGTTATGGAATATTATTGTTCTGTAAGAAATGACCAGCAGGATTTCAGAAAAGCCTGGAGAGACTTACATGAACTGATACTAAGTAAAATGAGTAGAACCAGGAGATCATTATACACTTCGACAACGATACTGTGTGAGGATGTATTCCCATGGAAGTAAATATCTTTGACAAAGAGAAGATCTAATTCAGTTCCAATTGATCAGTGATGGACAGCATTAGCTACAACCAGAGAAAGAACACTGGGAAATGAGTGTGAACTATTTGCATTTTTGTTTTTCTTCCCGGGTTATTTTTACCTTCTGAAACCAATTCTTTCTCTGCAACAAGAGAACTGTTTGGTTCTGCACACACATATTATATCTAGGATATACTATAACATATTTAACATGTATAAGACTGCCTGCCATCTAGGGGAGGGGGTGGAGGGAGGGAAGGGAAAAGTTGGAACAGAAGTGAGTGCAAGGGATAATATTGTAAAAAAAAAAAATACCCATGTATATGTACTGTCAATAAAGTTATTAAAAAAATAAAAGAACAAAAAAAAACATGCTCTAGAACGTTAGATTAAATGATTATCTACATTGTATTTGAAAACCATTAATAATAGGAACCCATTCTGCCTTTGGACAACTCTAACTGATAGTAAGTTTATCTTAATATAAACTCCAAATCTGCTTCCCTGAAGCATTTGGGGTTCTTGTTTTCCTTTCAGGAGCTAATAAAACAAATTTACTTCCTTCTTTTTGTAAAATAACTATCCTGTTCTCCCTTCCCCTTCCTCCCTCTTTCTATTTTTCAGGCTACACATCCTGGTACTTCCACTGAAGACACACCCATCAGTTCCGTGGTCATATTGCCCATACTTCTGGGAATATATGTCACAATGTAATTGCTGAGATCTATAGTTTATCAAAGGTTAATAGTTGGAATTCACTGAGGCATTCTGTCACCTTCTTCCATACTTTCCAGTCTAATGTTAGATCATTCTCCTTGGTAGAGAAACCATGATTTTTCCTTCTGTTTGTCATTCATTGTAATTTTTACATCCACTTCAAAGAGGGGACCTATCCATTCTTTTTTTTGCCTGCAATATCAATATTTGCCCTTTTTGTTATCCTTAGTATTCACATTTATTCCTCTTTGTATAATGCTTTAAGGCTTACAACACTATTCTCACAATAATCCTGGTAAGTAGGTGGCAGCAGCAGCAAAAGAAGAAAAAAAAAGAGGAAGAAGAAGAGGAGGAAGGAGGAGGAGAATGATATCCTCCTTTTACTTATAAGGAAACAGAAGCTCAAAAAAGTTAAAGGAATTTGCCCATGATCACTCAGCTAGCACCAGAATCAGAATTCAAGTCTGTCTCCTGAACCTCATTCTAATGTTCTTGCCATACACAACCCAGCTCATCCGGCACTGTTAGTGTTTCTGACATTCTTGGGACATACGTTGCTCTTTTGGGTCTACTTGGTATAAATATATTGCTTTTCCTCAAAAAAAATATATATATAAGCTGTTTTTTTTCTTCCTTGTATTTTTTTAACCTTTGGGTCTGATTTTTCTTGCACAGCATGACAAATGTGGAAATATGTTTAGAGGAATTAAATATGTTTAACCTATATCAGATTTGCTTCCTGTCTCGGGGAGGGGGAAAAGAGAGGAAAAAATTTGGAACACAAGGCTTGGCGAGGTGAATATTGAAAACTATCTTTGCCTATATTTGGAAAAATAAAATATTACTTTATATATATGTACATACATACACACATACATTTGTATATACATGTATATATTTAACTGAATTCTGCATTATCTGTTCTTGTTTCCTCCTTCTATATGTCTAATAAAAATCTAAGGAAATGAATAAATTTCCTGGAGAGCATCCACCTCATTTGTGTTTAAATACTCAACATCTGAGCTGAATCATGCAGAATCATGGAGTTCACAGATAATTCAGAAGATGGTCCACCCTCTCTGATCTCTCTAACAAGTGGTCATCTACCTTGACGAAAGGATATGGAATTTATCTCCTCAAATGAAAGGCTGGTTTACTTTATCATTCACTTCACAACCTTGGGCTGCAGACATGTGAGACCATTGCTGTTATTACTGTTCCTAGGACTTTCTGCCTATTGATTCTTCTATGTTACTGGCAGTCTCCACTGATATTTTTCTTTCATCACAACCACACCTCTCTGTGGTATTCTGCTTAGCAGATGTATGTGGGAAGTGTCACATTATCTCGGAGGCCATAAGAGGCCGTGGAAAGTTTCACAGCTGGGAAGTGATAAATCTTTAAGTCAGGAAAGATCATTTTGGTTCTAGATTGGATCCATTAAGGAGGCTCTTCCTTGATCTCATCAGAACATCATCATCCCTGCAGGGAACCCATCGCTACTCAAAATGAATCCTTTAATTTAAATAGTACTGAAATGGATTGTAGATCAATCGCTCATTTGGGGAGTTCTTTCCTATTGCAGATCACAGTGAGGTGGTCCTATGTGGCTCTCCATCAGGGAAGTTACACTCAACGTGCTAGAGGCCCCCGTCGCTTGCTTTATCCCAAGCTTCCCAGTGCACAGTTCAGGTGTTCAGCCATCATCCTTGTCCCTCTCATGTAACACTTATCTTCTCTCTTATCCTCCAATTCTGTGATGGCTTCCTGTACCCCTGTTCTGCTGGGGCCTGCTGACACCCACTTCCATCTCTCTCCCATTCAATTCCTTCTGCCTTCTGGCTCTCCTCCCCGAGACCTGGCTCCTCCCTGATACCATAGCTTCCCTTTCCCAGACTGACGGCCCTTTGGCTCATTTCCCCCCTCTCCCCCTCACTAGTGGAGGTGGGGGAGTTAGAATACTCCTTGGGCCCTTTCTGACCTCTCCCTCCACCATCAGAACTCGGCAACTTCTTTGAGGTTCATTCAACTCTCTTGTCTTTGGTTTCCCATGACTCTGGAGGGAGTGACTTTGTCCAATTCGGCCTTACTTAAATCCAATTCAAGAGCACTTGTGATGTCAATGGTTCCCTTTGAGAACAAGTCCATCCTTCACTCAGCTGTCCAAGTGACCTTCCAAAAGAGCAGGTCTGACCAGATTATATCCATATTCAAGAAACTCTAGTTGTTCCCTATCATCTCCAAGATCAAGTATACAATCCTCTGTCATTTGGAGCCCGTCATAAAATATCACCCCATTACCTTCCCACCTTCTGGTACATGACACTCAGCCCCTTTTAATCTAGAATCCAGTAACATCAGCCTCCTTGCTTTTCTTCAGATAAGATGTTCTCTTTCCTAATTGTAAGTCACACTTGGAACTGTTGCTTCCTCATCTCACCTCCTGACTTCCCTGTTAAATCCCACTTTCTACAGGAAATCTGTCTTGATCCTCTGTAATTCAAGTGCCTTCCCTCTGTTGGTTATCTCCAATTTATTCTGCATATAGCTTGTTTGTAGATAGTTCTTTTCCCATTTTCTCCTGAATTAGGCTGTCAAATCCCTGAAATCAGGTACTATCTTTTGCCTTTCTTTGTATTTCCAATGCTTAGCACAGTGCCTGGCACATAGTAGGTGCTTAAGAAGTTTATGGACTGACTGACCTATCACATACCTCTATGTTTCTGTTTGTGTGAAAGTTGTCTTAATTCTTTGGAGGCAGGTGGCCAAGTTTCACTGCCACGTGGCAACACTGGCAAATTATGAGAATTGGAAAGGTGGGCCTTTACTTCCATGGAAAGTTTTGCAATTTCCTGAAAGTAAGCCAAGTCTCTCCTCCCTGTTTTCAGTTCTTCTGGGCTCGTTGTTTATCTATCATAGGTATACAAACTAATGTTGAAGTTCTATAGGGTATCTGCCCAAATGCCTGCTGAAATTGGGACAATATCCATCCTTCATCTGCTTGGTCTTTTCTGTGCAGATGGATAGGTTAAACTCCTTTGAATGTTAGATTTCTTCCAGGTGTTTAAGCTTTTTCAAATAAGTTTAAATTCACCCATGAACAGAAGTATCTGGAGCATTTCACTATCTACATTTAGGGAATCCCTCCTTACCCTGGACTCTGTCCTGGAGCTCCTCCATAACAATGCAAGTAAACAGTTCTCTGTTTTATGCCTTATCTGATGTTTATTATCAGTTAAAAACAAAAGATAGTAGTAATAATAACAATTAAAAACAAATAGCCATTCCTGGGGGGTTGTTGGTTTGTTGTGTGTGTGGTTTTTTTTTTTTTTTTTTTTTTTTTTCAGTTTCCAGGGAATTCTATATGATCTTGAGGTATGAATGACCAGACATCTTGATGTTAAAGAGTCTTTTAGATGAGATTTTGATAGAATTAAAATAATAAAACAGACAGAGATGGGGAGAAACTGAGAGGGAGGGGGGAAGAGAGAGAGAGACAGTGAGAAATTGAGAAAACCTGGTATCAAATCTTCTTTTTGACAGACTGGCTGTCTGAGCAAGTCACAACTTCTCAATGTCTCAGATATTTCTCTGAGACTATAATTTGCAAATAAGATGCTGTTCTTCATTAGCAGAGAGAGTTTTGTTGTCTGGAAATTTCTGATACCAGTAAAATTATAGAATCCAGTCTCTATCCCTAAAATAACATGCCAATCGAATGTAATATTGCTACAAGGATCTAATCTATTTTATACAAGAAGGATCTTGGTTTCAACGAGGGAGGGGAAGCAAAGGACATTCTTGATTAGGGTCTGAGACCTTTGAGGTATCCCCTAAACCCTCAAATTTCATGGTAGTCTGTCTTTGACTCCACTCAAGCAAAGATGGGCACTGCTCCTTCTTTGATCCAATCCAATGTAAGGGAATACTGCATTAGTTAAGCTTTTCCTGACTCTCACCTCCAGTGTATCTACCATCTGTATAATTCTCTTTTTGGGATTAGGGAAGACAGGATTGAATTCTGCCTTGGACAGTGGGCAAATCATTTATCCTCTCCCAGACTCATAGTTTTCTTATCTGAAAAAATGAGAATAACAACAGTGTCTACTTCAGAGGATTGTTGTGAAGATGAAATGAAATAACCTATGTAAAGCATTTTACAAAACCTTAAATATGTTATGACTCTGATCTTTTTTTTTTCCTCTTTTTTTTTTAAATTTTTTATTTAATAATTACATTATATTGACACTCGTTTCTGTTCCGATTTTTTTCCCCCTCCCTCCCTCCACCCCCTCCCCTAGATGGCAAGCAGTCCTTTATATGTTGGATATGTTGCAGTATATCCTAGATACAATATATGTTTGCAGAACCGAACAGTTCTCTTGTTGTGTAGGGAGAATTGGATTCAGAAGGTATAAATAATCCGGGAAGAAAAACAAAAATGCAGATAGTTTACATTCGTTTCCCAGTGTTCTTTCTTTGGGTGTAGCTGCTTTTGTATGACTCTGATCTTGATAGGAGTTTCATTCTTTTGATCTCGTGACTTTCTCATAGAAATCAATGAATGATGTGTAAAAATATTTGTAGCAGCTCTTTTTGTGGTGGCAAAGAATTGGAAAATGAGTAGATGCTTATCAGTTGGGGAATGGCTGAACAAGTTGTGGTAAATGAAGGTAATGGAATAGTATCATTTTATAAAAAATGATGAACAGGCTGATTTTAGAAAAGCCTGGAAAGATTTACATCTTTGCAAAACAAGCAAAACCAGGAAAACAACATATACAGCAACAGCAATATTGTGTGATGGTCAACTATGATGGACTTGCTTCTTATCAGTAGTTCAGTGACCCAAAGCAATCCCAATAAACTTTGGAGGGCAAACACCATGTAAATACAGAGAGAGACCTATAGAGACTGACTGTAAAATAACATGTGCTATGTTCACTTTTTCTTGTTTTTTTTTTCTTGTTGTGGTTTTTCCTTTTTGTTCCAATTTTTTCTCTCCCAACGTGATTCAAAAGGAAATATATATTTAAAATGAACGTACTATATTGTCAACCTGCCATCTGGGGGAAGGGGTAGAGGGAAGGAGATAAAAAGTTGGAACCAAAAAAAAAGTTGGAACAAAAGGATTTGCAACTGTCAATGCTGAAAAATTACCTATGCATATATTTGTAAATAAAAAGCTATAATAAAAAATGAATGTACATATATAACCAAAAAATGTTATTTCTATATTTAACTAGGGAAAATAAAATGAGGGGAAAAAAAGAAATTGACAAATGGAAAACAAATCAGTTTGTTTCCTCCCCTTGATCTATGGATCCCCATCAGCCATCAGTTAGGATCTCTCTCTTCCCTTTCATGGGTAAACTCCTTGAAAAAGCCATCTACAATTAGTGTCTCTACTTGTTTTCCCTCTATTCTTCTAAACTCCCTGTAGTCTGGCTTTTCACTAAAATGGTAAATCAATGTTCTCACAATTGCCAAACTTAATAGCCTTCTCCTCCTCCCCCCCCCCCGCCCCCAGTCCTCATCCTTCTTGCTCTCTCTTCTCCGCACCCTTTGCCCCAATCCGTCACTCTCTTATCCTCAACACTCTCTAGGTTTTCATGACACTACTCTCATCTGCTTCTCCTATCTTTCTGACTGTTCTTTCTCACTTTCCTCTGGATCTTCATCCAGATCATGCCCACTAATCTATACAGAGCCTGCTTCTAATTAGGTGATCTCATCAGCTCCCATGGTCTCCATGACTATCTCTATACAGAAGATTCTCAGATCTATTTATCCTGTTCCTCTTTGGCATTTCAAACTCAAAAAAGATGTCCTATAGAAGTCTTCAATTTAGCATATCTAAAACAGAACATATCTTTTCCTGCCTCCCCCCAAAATAAAACCCACCCCTTTAAATCTCCAAATTATTGTCAAAGGTACCACCATCCTCCCATCACCCAGATTTGTAACCTTCCTTCTGCAGGACGATTTTCCCAGTCTTGTTCAAAGTTTCCCCTGAGATCACCTATAATTTATCCTGTTTCTATAGTTGTTTGCATGTGGTCTCCTCTATTAGAATACAAGCTTCTTGAAGGTATTGTTTCTGCCTTTCCTTTTATCCCCAGTGCTCAGCAGATGGCTGTTAATAATCGACTTGACTTGTTTGAATTTCATGTGGCTACTTACTCTAAGTCTCCAGGATCTTCTATAATCACCATTCTTTTACCCTCTGGGTCTATGGCATTAGTTACTTTATTGGGTCTTCCTGCAAGCCAAGCCTCCTCCCTCAACCTGGAGGACTAGATTTGGACTCTGGGAAACCTGGTTCTGAATCTAGTTCAGTTATTTACTGAATGAGCTTGACCTTGACCAGTAAAGCCTGTTTTCCCCGTGTACCCCGGGGATTAGGTGATCTCTGGGGTCAGTTCCAAGAATTCTAAATATTTGATCCCACAAAAAAACAGCCTCTCTTTTCCCTCCCCTCATACTGTCAATAGGGCCTCCTTTGTTGGTCAGATGCTTCTCTGCAGATACTGGATCCAAAAGGGAGAGCATCTGTGTAGCTGTTGAGAAAGATAATTGGCTGGGGGTAATTTCCCAGGCCTCACCCAGTGCCTGGAATATCTCCTTGCCTCAGCTTGCTGAACTCTGTCTCTACTCCCTCCCACCTCTAAACTTCTATAGGCCATTCCTCCCAGCCACCCACCCACCCACCCCCAGCCCTATTGCCAAAACATCATTACTCTCTCCTCCCTAGCCTGATAAGGCTTTCTTGCTCCAAGAAGTCACAGACCTCACTCTCTGGCATGTACCACTGTACTTAATAATATACTTGCTTCCTGTGTGTTTGTTCCTTACTTCCTTGCATCTTCTTGATCTGCCCTCGCCCCCAATTCGTTGCATTGATCTGTCAGTCATCACCTTTCATTTGTTGACTACCTCCTATAGCCCGGCACTTGTGTGGCTGACCGACTTCCACCATTAAAACATTTAAAAAGCTTGGGAGATGCCCAGGTATCAGGAATCCTTTTTTCCAAGTCGGTGGAAAACGAGGGTGTTTCCCTGGAATCCCCTGGGATGCTTGCTCCCCTGCTCATCTGGAACTCCCTAGTCCTTCCGAGGTTCAGCTCAAGTACCACTTCCATAAGTGGTATTTTCTGATTCTTCCAGGGAGATCCAGGTCCTGCTTTGGATAGATATTCATGGGGAAAGCACACATGAGTGGCCTTGGGCATCCTCCGAACATTGTACGTCAAAGAAGAATCGCTGATCTGAGTTGGTAGAGGGAGTTTTACTACAAGGAGTTCTCCACGTTGTTATAATTAAAAGGCTAGACCAAGAAAATCCCCCAAATCTCCCACATCCCACTTCCCCCTCACCCCACCTCTCCATCTTCTCGTCTTTGCCATTTGTCATCTTGAGCTCCTTAATTGGCTTTCCCCATCACGTGGGTGGACATAAAGCCCCCAGAACAGAGAAAGAACTCGTCCAGAGCTGTAGTCTGCTCTCTCACCTCGACCCGGCCCTGGGAGAACCCTCAAGAGAGCAAGGAGGTAGCCGAGGAAAGAAGAGCAAGATGGGGAGTGGAGCCAGTTCCGAGGACAAAGAACTAGCCAAGAGGTCCAAGGAGCTGGAGAAAAAGCTTCAGGAGGACGCGGACAAAGAGGCAAAGACTGTCAAGCTCTTATTGCTGGGTGAGGTAACCAGGGGTTGGCAGGGAGGGAATGGGGAAGGGAATCGCATTATCCATCACTCCATCACTCCCCTATGACTCAGCCATGGTACCTCAGCTCTCTGGCTACTCCTGTGGGCCCCCCTTCCCCTGGAGAATTCTCCTTGGAACCTCCATTTCTGAGAAGGGCCAGAGACCTCATTCTCTGGACTTACCATCCCACCCTCTTCTCCCGACCCAGATTTTCAGCATCCTTTTTATGTTTGGTCTTCCCTCTTTAGAATCTAAGTTCCTTGAGGACAGAGACTTTTTTGCTTGAATTCGAATCCCCAGCATGAGACACATAGTTAATACTTAATAAATGCTTCTTGATGGACTGTTGCTACCCCAAGATTGTTGGTTGATTCTTGCCTGTTCTTGGAGAGAGGGGTTCCCTTATTCTCAGGGTAGAAGGCTCCTGGGAAGAGTTGGAGAAGGTACCAGGATACTTAAATTCAGCCCTCCCATCAGATAGAGCAGGTATTAAGCCTTGAAAACTCTGAATGTGGACCCCTCCCCTCTATGGAGAAGGGATAATTCAGATAAAAAGGACTGGACTAAAAGAACCCAAGTATGAGGCAGGCTATAAGATCTGAATTAGAAAGGGATTCTGGATCATTTATTCCGAGCCCTATGGATGAACACCATTTCCAATAAGTGGTTATTCGGATTTTGCTTAAACCCTTTACTACTTCATCAGAAAGTTCATCCTCCAAGGGATGCTTCAGTGAAACCCAGGATTTCAAGGTCTCAAAACCAGTCATATCTGGCCCAGATATGACAGAAGAAAAAAATTGGGGGGCAACAGAACTGAAGAGCTTTTGGGGGGCCCAGACAGTTGGAGTCCCCGCCAAGGGGATGGGGGATTGCGGCTTGATGAATTCCTCGTAGGCCTCTTGTATGAACGCCGAAGTCTCTCAATCTGTCTAACCACAATTACATCTGCGCCCGAGATGGAAGAGCTCTGCTAAGCACGGGGTCAGCGGGCACCCGAGGCTGAGCCAAACTAAAATGTTCTGAATCCAGGTGGAAGGCTCAGGTCGGCCGCAGGAACCTCAGGATTAATTGGCCGCAGGCAGGCTCCCGATACCACCCTTCCCCCAGCCCGCGGAAAGGAGACATCAGGGCCACTAAGTGATCTCTTCTTAAGCCCAAGCAGCTTTCAGCCAATTCAGAATAAGCTGCTTAGAGGAAAGGTATAATGTGGTGATGAAGGGTGAGGAAAATGGAGAACTGGCAGCAGGTGGGGTAAGGAGATGGCGGCTGCTCCCGAGTCACAGAGGCCACATTCAGCAGAGTCCCTTAGAGTTGTGGCTACAGTGACCTGGGGATCCAGAGGGGAGCCCTCCCCTGGAGCCACAAAAGGAAAGCAGAGCAAGGAAGTGGAGGAAAAACTGCCTCCAATCTGGGTCTACGGGAACAAGCACAAGGGAGACAGGGAAAAGTCCCTTCCTTCTCCTCGGGTCTGAACCCAAGGATAGCAGGAGTATTTCTTTTTGGGGGGGATACAATTTTTGTACAGATCCCTCTCTGTGGAGTAAAGAATTCACAAGGTGGGGTTCAAGGCAAATTGTTGTCTCATTCCAGGTGCTGGGGAGTCAGGAAAGAGTACCATCGTCAAACAGATGAAGTGAGTGAGGACCTCGGCGGGGAGTGAGGGAGGAGGGAGGGGATGGGGCCCAAACATCCAGAATGCAGCAGAGGGATGCTCTGACCCATTCTCCCAGACCCACAGGGGTTAATCCAGCCATCCCTCTGGACCAGGCTCCCAGGGGTGGATTCCCGCGGGAACCCCAGGTCCACCTGAGAACCAGGGTCTTCCTCTCTCCTCTAGAATCATCCACCAGGACGGCTACACACCAGAGGAGTGTCTGGAGTTCAAGACCGTCATCTACGGCAATGTGTTACAGTCCATTCTGGCCATCATCCGGGCCATGTCCACCCTGGGCATTGACTATGCCGACTCAGCTCGCGTGGTACGTGTCCATCCAGGGGGCGAGGCGTGAGTCCTGCTAATGGGGGAGGGGGAAAGGCGGGAAACCGGGATCATTCCTAAGTGACCCAAGGGTGAGGAAAGCGGCTTTGGGGTTGGGGCCCTCGGGCAGCAAAGGCTCCTTTCTGACCTGCTTTATCAAAGTGTTCCTCTCCTCCGTGGTCTGTGGGGTCCCTCAAAATCTATGATCCTATAAAGTCAGGGAACCAAACAAGAAACAAGCAGCCTTTTCCTCTGCATCCCGATGGCATCCACAAGATGCCTCATTTTACCACTCAATGAGATACACGGACCAGCCGAAGCCATACAACGGCAGAGCACAAACCGGAACCTGCCCCTCAGGACTCGCTTCTTTTTCTCTGTGCTTCCCCATCCCCCCATTGTACCACACTCCCTTCTCCCGAAATCCAAGCCCCAAGTCTCCTTTAGTCCCAGAGAAGGCCGTGTGGTCAATCGGCTCCTAAAGAGCCCCACAACCTGGGGTGGTTAGGAAGCATCTCCATCATCATCATCACTTAAAATCCTATCTCAAGGATGCTTCTAAACTGTCCTGAAGCTAAATCCGGTGTCGAGACACAAGCTCCTTCGAACCCTTCGAACCGGCCTTCGATTGCGGGGCCCCCACTTTTCCCCTCGTGGCTGCCGTCTCTAGCCTCAGCCCGCGGGACCCCTCGCCCCCTTTGGTCGGCGTCGCCCCCCAGACCCTTCCCACTGATCCCGCTCCCTGGCTCTCCCGCCCGCAGGATGACGGCCGGCAGCTCAACAACATGGCCGACTCCATGGAGGAGGGGACCATGCCCTCGGAGCTGGTGGTCATCATCAAGAAGCTGTGGCAAGACGCGGGCGTGCAGGCCTGCTTCGAGCGGGCTGCCGAGTACCAGCTCAACGACTCTGCCTCCTAGTAAGTCTGACGCCCGCAGGTCCCACTCTCCCAGGGAGACCAGCTGGCTCCTTGCATTGCTCAGGAAGCCCAGATTTAAAATGGGGGGCAACTGGGTGGTGTAGTGGGGAGAGCAGGAGGACCCGAGTTCAAATCTGGCCTCAGACACTTAATGGCTGTGTGACCCTGGGCAAGTCACTTGCCCCCAATGGCCTCAGGAAAATAAATAAAATGAGATATATGATACTGATATAAGCGCCAACAGTGTCACATTATGGCCAAAAAACAAAACAAAAAAAAAAAACCAAAAACAAAAACCCCAACTGAGCTCTTGGGCTGAGCTGGAGGGCCTAGCTCCCAGGCCCGTTTCCAATCTGCGCTGGTCAGGCCTCCTTTGCTTCCTTCTGGCCCGCACACCTCTTTCTATCCAGGTTCCACATGTGAAGCAGAGCTCTCAAGTCAGAGGCTTGGGTTCAAATCCCACCTCTGGTTTATCCCTGGGTGATGCTGGATGAGGTATTTGGGCTTCCCAGCCTCAATCTCTCATCTATAAAATGGGGGCATAGGATCCCCTTCCAGGTCTGGATCTAGGTCCATATTCTTCTGCCGTGCACACCCTGAGAAGTGTGTAATGAAGGGGGCTCCACGGGCCTGGTCAACGCCGTTTGCCATACTGCACCGACCGGAACCAGGTATCATGTTGGTAGTGATTCCCAAGAGTCGGGAGATCTGGGGTTCAGGCTCCCGGTGGTATTCAGTCTTGTCTGACTCTGTGACCCCATTTGGGACTTTCTTGGCAAAACACTGGGGTGCTCTGCCATTTCCTCCTCTTGCTCATTTTGCAGATGGGGAAACTGAGGCAATCAGGGTTAAGTGATTTGGCCAGTGTCTCACGGCTATTAAATGTCTGAGGCCAGATCTGAACTTGGGTCTTCCTGACTACAGGCTCAGTACTTGGCCACCTAACTGCCCTCTTCTACTAATTGCTCTCGGTGGGACCATGGACAACTCTCATTGTTTCAATTTCCTCTTTTGTAATTAATTGAAAAAGGATTAAGGGAAAGGGAGGTATAGAAACACATTCAACAGTATCAATGAAGATTCACATAAAAAGGAAAATATAATAACAAATATAAGATAAAATGCATTATGTTCTCTACGTATATATTTTATATCACTTTTTTTTCCCTGAGGCAACTGGGCTTAAGTGACTTGCCCAGGGTCACAGAGCTAGGAAGTGTTAAGTGCCTGGGGTCCTATTTGAACTCAAGTCCTCCTGACTTCAGGGCTGATGCTCTAATCACTGCACCAACTAGCTGCCCCCAACATCTATTTTTTGACATTATCATAGTCTCTATTAGTCTTTCTTTCCTCCCTCTCCTCACTCCTGCCTGTTGAAATCCCTTCTCTCAAGACCCAACTCAGATGTGAGTCATTTGAAGTTTTTCCTGATTTTCCTCAGTTAGACCTGGTTTCTCTCTCTCCTTGAATCTCATGCACTTTGAACTTCAAGTCAAACCAGATAAAGCATTTGCGACAGCTAAGCAAGGATAGCTAGTTGGTGCAGTGGACAGGAAGCTGGGCCTGGAAAGAATCCAATCCTGACACTTATTAGTCACTGTTTTCCTCAGTTTCCTCATCTGTAAACTAAGCTGAAGGAGGAAATGGCAAACCACTCTTGTCTTCGTCAAGAAAACCCCAAGCGGGGCCACAAAAAGTGGGACACGACTGAATATCACAAGCCAAGCTCTGTGCTGGGTCAGATAAAAAGGCACGATAGTCTTTGCCCTCACATAGCTCACATTCTAATGGAGCCTAAGTTATAAACAGCAGCTGGAAAGCAGAGGCCCGAATCCTACGGAGTCCCGCTGAGTGGTTCCAGAGTCCAAGGTTCTACAGAGGAGGAGGAGTGATGAACTGAAGGCGGCACGGTCTGGAGATGGCCAGGAACTGTGTGTGTGTATGTGCATGTGTGTGATACACACACACATATACACACACATCTATATATATCCTTATGCATATGTTATATATATTATTCATTTTATTTTTTAATTAAGTTTAACAATTATTGATATTAATATATATTGTGATCTCTATATATCTCCTTTATGTATGTATATTATGATATATATATACACACACCTCTATATATCTCCTTTATGTATGTATATTATGATATATATATACACACACCTCTATATATCTCCTTTATGTATGTATATTATATCTATGTACACACACCCCCCTATATATATATCCTTTATGTATGTTATATAGTAAATTTTTAATAATAATATTATATATGATATATATATATATATCTATATCCTTTGTATGTTTTATATATATATATATAATGTTATATATATATATATACACACACACACACACACACACACACACACACACATACACATCTCCATATACCTCTATAGCTCTCCTTTCTCCCCTTTTAGAGCACAAGCTCCTGGAGGCAGTGTGTGTTTTATTTTGTATTGTACCTTCAGGCACTAGCACGCTGTCTCACACACTGCAGATACTTAATAGGGGTTTGCTGAACTGAACTCCCATTTCAGAGCTGCCCCCTTCGTCCTATCCTATTTAAAAAGCTTGGGAAACCATGGAACAAAAGCAGTTCCAGGTCTGGCCAGCCCTAGGAAATGAGCTCAGTCTCCTGGGCCTGGGCTCGGCCCTTGACCTCCTCCGCCTGGGTGGAAGCAGTGGCCCGAACGGCTCCTGGGCCTGGCATTCAGGGCTCTCCCACTTTGGGCCCAATCTACGCGTAAGCAGTGGGTGTGAGGTCAAGGTCACAGAGACCCTCTAGTTCAAGGTTGGCGGAAGGAGCATGTGTCCCAGGAGGCAGAACTGGAGTGGGCTTTGGGGTGTCTGGGGATCGGAGAACGCAGGCCTTTCGAGGGCCGCAGCCACAGTACTGTGCTTCTCCTTGTGTCAGTTCTGTGCTCTCAGAAAAGTCGCCTCCAGAGGCCGCAGTGTTAAAACACAGGGCGATGGCGGGGCCGAAATTAAAAACATACACTAGAAACGCACGTTCCTGACCACCGGTAACGTCGGCCCCCACTGTGATCTCTCGTCTAGCTATCTCAACCAGCTGGATCGAATAACAGCCCCCGACTACCTCCCCAATGAGCAGGATGTTCTCCGGTCTCGGGTCAAAACCACAGGGATCATAGAGACCAAGTTCTCAGTCAAAGACCTGAATTTCAGGTGGGTGCTTCTCTTGGGCACACAGACCAGAGCAGACACGGGCAGCCCTAGGCCGCGAGGGCCCCAGAGCTGCCAGGTGCTTCTCAGGGGCGGCTGCATCTCCACGATGAGCATGGGGCTTTGGGTCCCAGATCAGCAGCACCTCTGAGACAGCCGCTTCTTCCCCCCCCAGGATGTTTGACGTGGGAGGGCAGAGGTCCGAGCGCAAGAAATGGATCCACTGTTTTGAAGGTGTTACCTGCATCATTTTCTGTGGAGCCCTAAGTGCCTATGACATGGTACTGGTGGAAGATGATGAAGTGGTGAGTAGAATTTGTGCTAAGAAACTCTGGGACGGCCAGTTCAACCAACCCTGTAGTGACTTTCGCTTTAAGCTCTCCTTCTAGGATTCCCCAAATTGTGTAATTTCAACCAGTGTTCATCTTCAGGATCAGATTTCTTTGTGCATCCGCAAAAACAAAAACCCTGCTCTTACTACTCCAAACTCTGGTCTGAGTTTTAGAACCTAAAAAATCCAGCCATTTTTCTTTTTTAGTTCATTTTGTTCATAAAAATATAAAGGGTATAATCTCAGAGTATTCAAGGACTGGGAATATCAGGAGGTCACTAACAGAACCTTTCTTTTCTGCCTTTGTGTGTAGGGAGAAGAGAGGGAATAGGAAAGGACAGAGGAATAGAGAAGATAAAAATGATAACCAGGAAAAAAAAAGGAAGTAAAGCTTGCCTTTTTGTTCAACCTTCCTAGCAAAGGTTGTACAGTCCCACTAGAAGTCTAATAGAACTGCCCAGAGCGAACAGAACTAAATGGGCTAGTAGAGTATGAACTGTTTTTATCTTTGTAAGTACATGTTGAATTTAACTAAATGCTTCCTGGAAAGCAAAAAAAAGAAAAAAAAACTGGTGGAATGAGTTCTCAGAGCTAATTCCTATTGAACTTTTAGAATTCTGCTCAACAGGAGGGGAAGAAGTTGTCAGGTTCAGGCCAACCCCTCATACTGGAGTCATTTCAAACTCAAAACGCAGAGAAAAGTTCTTTTCTCCCAAGTGTATACTCCAGAAACAGGAGAGCCATCTTCTGAAACCATTTCTTTGTTCTTAGGGCCCCTGGCCTGTATCTGTTATCAGTGAAACAGCGTCCTTGTTCTGAATTTATATATTCTGATCCAAGCTTCTCAGTGGCTTTGAAGCAGTGTTAGACATTTTCTGGCTGCAACAGCTGAGCACAGGCCCAGTCCCTATGTACACTAACAGCCTGTGAAGCTTGGGGCCTTAATAGCCTTGGACACAAGTTGGTTTGTAACAGGCTGGGGTGAGAGTGTATATTCATGGAACTCAGATGACAGCATCATTCTATTTAGAACCAGAAGTGAAAAGGGCTTCCATCTCTCACCTTGTCTCTGCCCCTCAGAAGCCTTCTCCAAAACTTTGTTAAAGCACCATTTACCCTCTCCCTTCCTCTTTTTGGTGCATTCACCCTCCTCAAATGATCTATCATACCTGGGTATACAACGTATATTCCTTTAGGAGAATACGAGTTCCTTTTGGGCAGAGACTCTGGTCTTTCTTGCTTTACTCCTGCATAGTGACTGGCCCATAGTAGGCATTGGTATTTGGTAAAGTGAATACTATATTGTTTAAACCAATTTGAGCATGGAAGGTTTTAGCCCTAGTTGCTGAGCCTGAAAGACCTGAGTTATTATACCAGGGGGCCCATCATCCCAAAGTGAACATACAAACAGCTCTATGGGAGGTATGGTCTTTGTTGTAGCATTGAGAGTGAAAGCTTTGTCCCTCTCCCACTGCTGTAGGGCCTGAGGACCCCCAAATTTTCTTTTGCCCCTGAGGCTTGGGAGAATTTACCTAGAATCTGGAGCCAAGTCTCAACCCCACTAATCTAGTATACACTGTCACCTTAGCACAGTGCCTGGCACATAGTGAGCACTTAATAAATACTTGTTGACCCAATAATACTCAAGACCCTCCCTTAGAGATGGGGTTGGGATCTGTGAGCCCACAGCTTCTGCTCTAAACAATGCACAGGAGGAGGAGGGAAAGCAGAAATAGTAACACAATCATGTTTATCAGCATCTTTTCTCCTCCCCAACCATCAAGCTAAGCTGGGTTCCCAGGGAGAGAAATTCCTTAACCACCCAACAACCTGCAATACTACTGTTAACTACTGATCTGACCTCCTCCCTACAGCTGAAGCAATAGCATCTGTGCTTTCCCCAATAATAATCCCTGTAGGAGATGGAGATGTAGCTATTGAAACACAGTGTGGGAGCATCTCCCCTCACCCCCATCTATAGAAAAGCTTTTTTGTTGTTTAAAACAGCTGGTTAAAATTAAGTCCAGCTTTTTCTATAAATTCATAATTATATAGTAGCTAAAACTCAACAAGTTTATATGTATCTAGATAAGAATTTCCCTGTTCCTCTCAAATTTGGAGATCTCAAGATCATAGGAGTCTAGATTTAGATCTGGAAATGTCCTTAGGGAAGGAATTGTTATTTTGCAGATGAGGAAACCCAGAAGGTCTAAAGTCACAAAAGTATTAAGTGGCAGAACCAGGATTTGGTTCCAGATGTGAGTCTTTCTACCCTATCATAGTGTCTCCTTGAAGGGAGATAGGATAAATATCAAGTAGTTGAAGGATTATCACAAGGGAGTAGATATATCCTGTTTGGTCCCAAAGGCAAGCTGCAGGGAGAGAGATTTCATGGTAAAATTTCCACCAGTGGAATGGGCTGCCCAAGGAGATAGGTGGGGTTCCCTCTCACTCCAGGGCTCTGAAGCAAAGGCAGAGAGATGGCCAGGTGTTAGGTCCACTGCCGGGAGTTACAGATTGCCCCAGGTGACTGCTAAGGTTTTCTCTCCATTCTGAGAAGGTGAGCTCCTAAAGGTCTCAGTTTCAACTGATTCCCTGCATGCTCTTGTCTACCTGTAAGAGGGAGGGAGAATCAGGAGCAAGTGTGAAAGGTGTCTGACTTTCTTGTCCACCAGAACCGCATGCACGAGTCTCTGCACCTGTTCAACAGCATATGCAACCACAAGTTCTTTGCGGCTACTTCCATCGTGCTCTTTCTCAACAAGAAGGATCTCTTTGAGGAGAAGATCAAAAAGGTTCACCTCAGCATTTGCTTCCCCGAGTATGATGGTAAGTGTCTCAGTGACCAGCTGAGAACCCTTGGCTAGCAGGGGTAGGGGGTGGGCTCTTATTCAAAAGGCTTATAAAACTCCCGACTCGGGACATCAAGAGCCTGGAGGAAATAACATTTCATTCAGTTGCTCCTCAAAAACATCCTCAGATGTTAGATACTAAAGACTTCCTGAAGATGACCAATGAGGAGGAGGGAAAACCATGTTGTTCAAACCCCTTTTCATCCCTTCACTGCTTTGTTTTTTCTGGAAAAACAGGGAACAACTCATATGAGGATGCAGGAAATTACATAAAGAACCAGTTCCTTGATCTAAATATGCGAAAAGATGTCAAAGAAATCTACAGTCATATGACTTGTGCAACAGACACCCAGAATGTCAAATTTGTGTTTGATGCGGTTACAGATATCATCATCAAAGAAAACCTCAAGGATTGTGGGCTTTTCTAGTTCTCATCAGTCAGCAGATACCCATCTGAAAAAACAGGCAGGGCTGGACACTTGTTTGGGAAATCGGAATGACAGGCCAATGGATAATGGATATATTACCTGCCTTCTTGGTGGGTGGGGGAGGGCCTGGAGAGACAGACAGAATTTGGAACTCAAAGGAAATTTTCATGTTAAAAATGAATGTTTTAAAAAGATTAAAGGTGAAACTGTAGTATGTTTTGTTTTGCATTTTAAAAAAGAAATGATAGGCCGGGCAATTCCCAGGAACAAGAATAGCAAAGCCATTCTCCACTGGAGATGAAGCATGCTTAATTGGCTCTTCCACAACAATCTGTGGCAACATCTTAGCATTTTCTGATGAGGGAGAGGGTTATTACAAGCTAATGGACTTTTGGGGCTTCCTTTTAAGTTGTATCTTAAGCTTTCACAGTGGAAGAGCACAGACACATGGTGCCATTTTTAAAATTCAACACTCAATTTTGTGGAATGAGACATTCCAATCAAAACAGCTTATAAAATGCCTCCAACTGCATGTTTCCATGTACTACACCGCTTTGGTTCCAAGGGGACCAAGAGCCCACGTTAGGTTTTGCAAATTTGTGCATTTTCACGACATACAATGGGAAATTATGATTTTTTTAAAAAATCCTATTTGGGGAAGTCCCAATGAGAAGTTGTAGCCCCCATTTTTTAAAACAGCAGGCACATTAATTAAAAATTATTAAATTTTTAAAATTAAAAATCATTCTAAATGCTGAGGAAATGGAGGCATCGGCAGCCAAGAACTTCAAAGTTTTCTATACTTTTGGGAAGAATGGATACGATTTTATCAATATAGGATGGAAATTTTGGGTATGTAAACTCTTTCCAATACACAGCAACACCTTGCCTGGAACAATGCTCATGGTGGATTTGCTCATAGTGGTAGAATCAAAATGTGTTAAGAGATGGTACCTAAATCCAGATCTTCTGTCTACTATGTAACACTACCTTGTTAGGGAAATGACAGTTGTTTAACAAATGGTTGTCAAATATTGTATTGAAAGCAATGGAAGGAGCCTCCAAAGAGTTACCAAACAAGCAAAAGTAGGTAGTCTCTAGGAAAGGTCTAGGACCACATCAAAGCTATCCACACACTATCCCTGTACCTCTCACAAAGAATACAGAATGGCCTTGAACTCCTGACCATCATTTTGCCGCCTATGTCACAATACATTGGAGGGCGAAGGAAGCTGTTTTTGGTTTAAGCAGAAATAAAATCAAGATAAATTACAGTATGTTAAAGCTGACAGAGATTTTAGATTTCATCTAAGTTCAACCTTCCTTAGTTTACAAAGAGAAAAAGAAGGCAAAAATTCTAAGTAACTTGCCATTGCCATAGTTCTGCTAAGGGCACAGCTGATACTCAAACCTGGTTCTTCTTTTCATCCTACAGAACCATGGATACACTTCCCGGGACTTCCTCTTCTACATTCCCTGCTCTCTTTAGAACCTGGGAAGAAACTAGCTTTACAGTCTGGCTTTCATATACCCATTGTGAAAAGCTCTCATTTCAACTACTGCACATTCCAAGAGAGAACAAAAAGGCAGCAAGTGTTGATTTAGGCAACAGAAAGATCTGCAATAGGGCCCACGTAATGTTGATTGCAAACAAGTAATATCCCCTGTCAGGCCAAGAAAACTGCTCCCTTGAACTCTTGTTGGGGGGAGAGGGGAGGAGGGGAAGGGAAAGAACCTTGGAAATAACTTGACAGGAGGTGTTTAAGTAAAATCCAGATTTAGCAATTGCAAATACCAGTGAGGAATGTTCTTGGCAGTCAAGATTTAGTATATAAAGGAAAGTGTTGATTAAAATGAAAACCTGTCCTTGCCAGAAACATACATTCACACTTTTGTCTGCTACTACCAATATTGATACTATGGAGCCATATGAGCCTGAGATTCACTGAAGAAGAAATGTGTAGCTGTTACAATTTTGTATTTAATGGTCTTCCCCTTTTTCCATTTCCCAAAAAAAGAAACATATTTGTGAGCAGAATCACCACAGAATTAAGTGAAAAAATGTTCAGACTACTTTTTTTTTTTTTAACAACCTGCCAGAGACTCCTGTCCTTGTTACACATCCAAACCCCAAACCAAATCCACCCAAAGCAAACTGTTTTCCCAACTTCTATGAAACTCTAGCTTGTTTTTTTTTTTTTTTAATTACTGTGACCTTTACACACACACACACACACACACACACACACACACACACACACACGGCTTAACATGACTTCTCTGAGACCTGTCCTGATCAAATTTTAAAACAGTATAAAATTTAAAATATAAAAATATTTAGGTTTATTTAAATTGTATCCTCAATAGTTCACATCACTACCAATATGTGATAGAAAATATGCCAAATTCAGAATCAAAAAGATCCGAGTTTAAATACTATTCTGCTAACAACTACCTACGACACAGGACAAGTTACCTACCTTTCCTATACTTATTTCCTCAGCTCTAAAATGAGGGGACTGAACTGGATGACCTCTGAGATCATTTTATGTGATAACAATATCCTAAGGGCAAAAACCATAACCAGACCATCCTTAAGAGTTCCAAGCAGAGAGGTTTAATACTTTTGAGAATAATAATAAGTTATTTATAAGCAAAATTAAAGTTCTCAAAGTATCAGAAATAATAGTCCATGGTTTTACAGTTGAGAGCTGGAGAGGAAGCCCAAGAATTTTAAGCCATAGACAAGACAATCTTGACCTATAACAGTTCTGATTTGTGACAAGAAATCCACCAAATCCCCTGAACCAGTTTTCGTTGCCAGATGCTATGGATGGAACAGACACAACTGAGACCAACCTGAGTGTGTTAACCTGGATGGATGAAGAAGGGCCCGAGCTGATCCCAGCACTGCTTCAGTGTGGACCCTAGTGCCTCCAGTGGACTTGTAGTCCAGCCTGGTCGAGAGGTTTTCTAGGTAGACCAATAGGAGACTGGGAGAGAAATTTACTGTCTCCTTCAGGCGACAGTGATAGGAATCAAAGGTAAACAACGTTCTCTGTCCCACTTAAGTCAAAAAAGCGGAATAACTATATTCAAGCAGAATTCCACTTTAGTCTTCTACTTGTGGTATGATGGAGGAGGAATGCCCTAAAGCTTATTGTAATTATCTGGATTGATCACAAACAGGTAGCTTTTGGACGAGGGAGCTGTCTTGGGCAGCTTGGTGAAGTAAGCAGAGGGCTAGACTTGGGGTCAGGAAGAACTGAGTTCAGATCCTCCCTTCTTATATGATTGTACCTATCAAACCAAGGTAACAAAAAAAAGAGAGTCTTTCTATTTTCACACAGAAATGGTCTCTCCCAAGCTGTGTGAGAGCAGTATTTAAGAAATATGTATAAGATATTACATATCTTCAGTTCAAACCCAGCGCTGGCATTGCACAAGTCCCAGCCTTAAGGGTCTTTCTGTGAATGGGGACAATAAGAACTCCACAGGACTGCAGCGAGCACCAGGTGACAGCCTGTGGAAGATATCCCATAACTGAGTTCTTTTTATCCCTTCTGCTGATCCCACTAGTTTTCACAAAGACAAAAAAAAAGCATCAGAATTTACAAAGTCCTTTATAACCAGACCCCTCCCTCATTGATTCCAATGGCTTCCGCCCCAAGACAAAATAAAGGAACAGCAGAGCCACAGGACAGCAACTCCCCTTTTATCTTAGTACTTCCACCACAGGATTTCCTTTGATCGTTTCAGTTTACTACGCTACTGGCTTTTGCTCTCATCGCTTCCACCTGAATAGCACAATAATGCAAAAAAAATAAGAAGTAACATTGGATTTTTAAAGTTTCTTGTTCATTCATCAGTAGTATTATTCTAAATAAAAATCAAAAGTAGCTAACACCTGTATTGTGCTTGCTTACTGTGGGTCAGGCACTGTGCTAAATGTAATAGCAGTTAACATTTATAGAGCCCTTACCATGTGCCAAGCACTATTGCTGAGTTACAAGAGTGATAATAAAAGCTAATAATGTTTATACAGTGCTGACATGTCAGGCACGGTACAACTGTTATCTCATCGGAGCTTCACAATGACCCTGGGAGGTAATATTATTAGGATGTTATTTTATAGATGAGGAAATTGAGGTAAACAGATAAAATTGGGATAAAGTGACTTGGCCAGGGTCACATAGCATCTGAGGCCACTTGGGTTTGGGTGCTATAGTGAATAGAGCACTAGCTGAAGTCAAGAAGCTGAATTCACATCATTCAACCTTTTTGCTTCAGTTTCTCATCTGTAAAATGGGGACATACTGCCGAAGGCAATGGGAAAACACTTCAGTATCTTTACTAAGAAAACTCCAAACGGCATCATAAAAAGTTGGGTATGACTGAAAAACAACTTTCTCTCAGCCTCCTACTTTATCCACTCTGTCACCTTGCTGCTCAAAATATGGAAGAGTACTGTTACTTTAATGCAGGCACTTTTCACTAACTGGTTCCACATTAATTTCTTAAGTGGGAGAATAGAGTCAAGTACGTATATATCAACAAGCCAGAGGTAAAAGCTTATTTGTTAGTGAATTCTGGGAGAAGTTGTTTCCTAATAAAATTCTTTTTGATGCCTTCTTGGCTAGCCTTTATTTACTGGCATATTTCATTGGTCTCTAGTGATCCTCTTTAATGAATCTTATGTGGCCATGTAAGGGCAGAGAATTGGTCTCTAAGAGAAAACAGAATGGGAATAAACTTGAAAAGGATAAAAATCTAAGAAAACTACAATTTTAGGAAAAAAGTAGATGCTTATGAATTGTTTTATATGATTGTATAGGATTCTATTCCACAAGCATCTGCTGAGAGCCTAGCTATTATTAGATGCTATGGATACAATCACAATACAATACATATCCCCTCAGCACTGCAATACAATCCCCTCAAGAAGCTTCCAGGCTATATCACAAATGTCAACCCTATTGTATGTTGCCTGACATACAATAATAAACGCCCCCCAATATTTATTGATTTAAGAAGTTATGAGTTTGTGGGCAATCATCTCTTATTAACTAAAATAAGCATTCCCACTTTATTCTAGTTCAACCACACCAGCCACCTATTAAGAGACATAAGCCAGCTCTATGAGGACGACCAAGATGGTCACTAAGCCAAAACCATGTCACCCGAGGAGCTAGGCATATCTAGTTTGGAAAAAGAGACCGTGAGGGATCTGATAGGTGTAGTCAATGTGGCTGTAAGGGACAACAATGAATACACTATCTAACACAACTAGAGGAACTTCCAAAGAAATCCAGTCATTTAAAAACAAAGTAGTTGCGTCAAGAGGAGGTAGTTGCCCATAAATGGAAATACAAGTCACTGGGGATGCTGTAGAGGGAAATTCTCATTCGGGTATGGACTGGATTAAATGATCTTTAAGATTCCTTTCAAGTCTAAGTAGTTCTTAATTATTAAATAGTTACCTCTCTTGTGTCCAGGTTCCAGGGAAGGCTGGAACCAGGCTTATTTCTACTTATTCTGAAGCCTGCTAGCCTTTAGCGGAAGACAAATTTATCAAGGGATTATACAAACACATAAAACAAGAAAACAAAGTCCCTGTTGTTGGACGAATTTGGAGTCCACTTAAGTAATAGGGCAATGGAGGGGGTGGAGGGTGAGGGAGGGGCGGTCAGGGGAGAGGGCCCGGAGAGAAAGTCTGTCCCTGGAAGGCCGTGGTGTTCCCTTCTGTCACATACATCAGCACACTCTCTGTGGGCAAATTTACTCCAGCACGCATCTGGCTGGGCTCAAGTCAGCCATAAGCCCTTAAGCTAGCAGCCTGTGCTTGGTGAAGGGTTCCGGCCTTCCCCACCACGGCTGGGGAGAGGAGGCCCACTGGGTTGCACCTGCCGATCGACAGGGACGGTGCAAGGAAGGGTATGAGATGTCTCATCCCGGACCCCGTGGCCAGGACTAAAGCAGCTCTCCTGTTCTCTCCTAGAAGAGGCTGTCCAGACATCTGGTTATTTCCTCTTCTCCAATTCACTTCCCCATCCCCAGCTATGGGCTTCTGACATCACTACTTAGCTGAAACTGCTCTCCCTAGCCAGATGATACCCAGCATTCACGGACCCTCCCATGGTTTGGAGGGAGCTGCCGATGCACCCATTTCACAGACCAGGAAGGCCCTCTTCTCCGACATGCCCAAGATCACCCCTGTCAGTGTCTTACTTGAAGCAAGGCCCTCCCAGGCCCCGCGCTCTGCGCCCCCTACCTGCCAACACTCACAGCTGAGGCTCCTTTTCTCCCACACTGCTTCCCCCTCCCCCCCTTCCCACCAAGGGCTCTCCCCCCATACTCCTCCCTCCCCCTCTCTCCCTGCCCCCCCAGCCTAGTGCTGTCCCATTAGCCGCAACCTGCCTTCTGAGGTCTTCCCCCATTACCAACGTCACTGGACATCTGCATCCCGCCCTCTGGCATCTAAGTAGAACCCATCCTCCCAACTTCCCTCTTTCTCCCTCTTCTCACTACCCCTCTCCCAAGGACCACACCCTCCCTGCTGTACCTGCACACCTCAGGCCCATCCCCTCACACATGCCCTCGCTGCCTCTTGCCTGGACTTCTGCAACCAACAGCTTCCAGGCCTTTCTTTGAGTTCTTCTCCTTGCAGCTGTCTCCCCCCCCAAAAAAAATCATCCTAAAGCCCAACTCAAACCATGTCCCACCTATACTCAAGAAACCTTAGGATAAAATGAAAAACCCAATTTGGCGTTTGAAGCCCTGCAATATCTGTCTCCAGATTACCTTTTCAGCATTAACTATTAATTCTCTTCTCTATATTTCTAGGAAGGCTTGAACCAGTCTACCTCTACCTTTAGTACTATCTACCTAGAAGTAAATCCTTACTTATTCTGAAGACTGCTAATGCTTTATCAAAGGGATAAGCACGCTGAAATAAAACAAGAAAACTTTTTTTTTTGTTTTCTTTTATATACTTTATGTCCGAGTCAAACTGAATTATATATACTTTATGTCCGAGTCAAACTGAATTATTTGTGCCTTGAATTGGACATGACACTCCCCCGTCTCTGCCTCGACACCCTGGTCCCCCACATCTGTTTCCTCTGAGGATGACTGTTTCCTTCACAGTTCAGCTCCTATGCCAGTTCCCATGAGAAGCCTCTTCTCATTTCCCTGGGACCACCATGGATGTATTTTAACTGTTTGCACCAGCAGAACAAAAGTTTCTCATGGACAAGACTACTTTTCATTTTCCCTTTAGTATCTCCAGAATCTAATACAATGTATTATATACAGCAGGCACAGAATATGAAGATTGGATTGGACTGGAAGCTGATTATCTCATGCTTGTGTCCTCCAGTGTCTGTCCGTGGCTAGTCCTTCAGCAAAAGAGGATGCCTCCATTTCTGCATCTTGTTCCAAGCACAAAAATTCCTATACCTCTGCCCATAGGGAGTGGGAAATGGGATCAAAAAGGTGGTGGGTGTCTGTCAACAGCAAAATTATTGGAGTTGTTCCTATGAAGGCACGTAGAAAAAGTTCCTGATTTATTAAACTTTCATTTTCTTACCTTTTCTATGGCTAACTTATTAATTACTCTTATTACCAAGATCATTCTTCGAAATCTTCAGATTCTTCCTGGAAATCTGGCTAGCCCACTTTCTTTCTGATGTCCTTTAGAATATCCCTTCTATTGTCAATCATCTCTCTGAAGTTCATTCTGGTAGTTGGGAAATTCCTTCCCTGTATAAAGCACTTTTAATCCTAAACACTTCAAATTACTTCTCTTTACCCTGAAGGAGTATATGCAAAAAGCATTCCTAATAAAAGGCACATCCCCAGAACATCAAATAAAAACACAAAAATGCATTGGAAAGCCAGCCACTTTTGATTCTTGGTCATTTTAGTGATGTACATACTATTCTGCTGATAGTAACTTATGGTATTCTGTTCCTATGTTTTACAGCCCCTTCAGGGGAGCCCTCTTCTCTCATTCCTTAAAGCCATCTACAGAAGACATCTCCACTTCTCCCTCTCACTCCTTCTTACCTCTCTGCAGTCTCATTCCCACCAAAACTGCTTCTCCAAAGTCACCAATGATCTCTTAGCTGCCAAGCCCGAGGGCCTTTTCTCAGTTTTCCTGCCCATTCTGCAGCCTCCAACCCTGCCCACAGCTCTCCTTTAGCTGCTCACCTTCACCCACCTTCACCCAGGTCACGTCCATTAATGTGGCTCTCTTCCGAGGCTGCCTAAGGCCTCTCCTTTCCTCCCTCTCTGCCCCGTTCCTTGGTACCCTCATCAGCTCTAGCCCTTTCTCTTACCCTCCGGTCTCACATCTCAAACTGGACAAACCTCAGACGCTTTAAACTCAGTGTACTTGATCAAAAATTCCCTCATCTTCTCCCCAACTCTCTTATTATTATCAAAGGCACCCCATCTTCCCAGTCCCTCAGGCTATAAGCCTTTATGTCATCCTGGGCTCCACTCATTCTCCATCTCCAACCTACCAAGGCCTGCAGATACTACCTTTGCAATGTCTTCCCTATGCACCCCTCTTCTCTGATATTGCCTCTATACGGGTTATGGGCCTAAGACCTCACATCTAGAGTACTTCTTTATCCCTTCGGAATACTCTCCCTACTTCCAGTCTCTCCCCCAAGTCATAAAGCACAAGTCTGACCATGCATCTTTCCCCCACCCCCCACACGTCCAGAATCAAAAATAAGTCCTCCATTTGGCTCATACAGTTTTTCATAACACAGCCTTTCTTGCCTTTCCATCTAACTGAGTTCTTCTGGCTTCCACAGACCCTAGGATCCTCGCTCTTCCTTGCACTAGTGCCTTTTCCTTGACCACCCTCAATGTGCAGGATTCTCTCCCTTCTGGAGTCTTTGACTCTGTCCCAGGTAAGATCCCACTTTTTACAAGCAGCCTTTCCCCCCATTTATTTTCTATGTGTTTTGTTTGGGAAGAGCTGTTAGCATATTGTCTTTCTTGTTAGACTGTGGGCTGTTTCTGAGAGAGGGCTGTCCAGCAATGGGCCCGCTGGCTTGAGAGGTCCAATGTGGACAAACCTACTTACTGAGACCACCAGTCACCTGTTGTAGCTACAAAATCTTTTCTATTCAAAATTTTCTATTTTTAAGAGACTTTTATGAAATATCATTCAATACCAATAGTTTTAAGGTTACATCACCAAGTGTTAAAAGTGCCAAGAATATGCTGCTGTAAGTTTTTGTCCCCAAAGCACATGACTACTATCCTGTTATTAGAGGAAAGTTACATGGCTAAAGGGTACAAAGGATTGGAAATAAAGTCATTGCCATGGAGACTTTCATTTTGCTCTAGAGTATTTGATGACAACTGCCCTATAAATAATACAGAAGGAACCTCTCATTAGGCCATGGAAAGAATCCTCCATTTGGAGTCCCAGGGCCTGGGTTCAAATCCTGCTTCTTCTACCTTACTACCTGAATGACTCTGAGCAAGGGCCTCTGCCATTCTGGCTGAAGTCCTTTCTACTATAACTGTTACCCTGTGACAGTAAAACATGGTGGTGGTTTGGCCCACAGCCAGAAGACGAACTTGAAAAATGGCACTGGACTATCACTTGTATCACTATGGCATAGGAACACTGGTTAGGAAATGGGGAGCCGCACCAAAACTCAGCCCTTCTCGGCCCTTGGCCAAATCAGAGTTGACAAGAACAAAAGAAAAGAGAGCAATCTCTCCAGGAAGGACTTGTTAAGCATCAGGAGCAAAGTTGACTCTTTACTCACCATTTTAATACTGCTGACAACTATAACAGAGGGAAATCTGTACAGGCTAACAAAATAGGAGTGAAGATGGGGGGGGAGCATCCCAAGTTGCAAGTTTCAGTAAAAGATGATACTGACTCAAGTTTACTAGAGTTAACAGGACTACAGTAAAAACAATGGCAAACAGGAATTTGGCACCACATTGACAAAGCAAAGGCATGCACTGCTAATACAGATTGGATGTCTCTTCAAAGAAAAAAGGCCACGAAAGATTAAAAACAAGGTGCACCTTTCCCAAATCTCCCCCACTGACTTAAGACAAACATGTAAGAATCAAAGCGGTCAATTTAGTAGAGGTGCACCCACAAAGTCTTTCATCCAGTTTGGAATTTAGCAATTCCTCTCTCTAATCAGCAGCTGTCCGGGATGTGCCCACGCCCAAGAAGCTGGCATTTACATACTACAACAGTCTTAATCTGAAAAGTAGTAATTTGGTTATCAGCATAAACCAGGTCAACCCTCAACCATAAGCTTAAAAAAAAAAAAAAAAAAAAAAAGAGCTATAATCCTACTGCAGAAATCTTCAATATCATTTTCTTTTAGAAATTGTTGTGGTTCTTGGGAACAGGATGGAAACCAAGCTTCATTCAAAAAAAGCCATCGTGGCCAGAACTTAACTTTCACTTGTGGTCATATTAAATTATGATCATCCCAAAAGTTAAAAACAAAGAGTTCCTACTAAGAAGAATACTTTCAAAATGATCTGGTCATATCATGTGCATAGTTAAGTGTTTGGGTTTTTTTTTGTTTGTTTTTTTGTTTGTTTTTTTAAATAAAGTTTCTTTTGCAAACAAAGAAATAAAATTTAGTAGAGTTATATTTTTTAGATGGAAAAAAAAACTTTAAAAATGGACTAGTGGTGGTCTGTTAAAAGAAAAAGAAACAAGAATAAGCTACATATTGAAGTCGTGGAATGCAGCACCTCAAATTTACACCGGCTGTACACGCCTGAGATTGTGAAACCCTCATGTTATGATGATCAAGTCATACTTTAGAGCTGCTCCATTTTCAATGTCTGACTTTAGCATTGCATGTCAATCAAGAGATCTCTTTTACAGAAGATTGTGCTAGAGAATGTGAAGATTCTGCATGTTGCTGTCATTCCCCTGGTCCCGTTCATGCTTGCACAGATGCCCCATGGGGCAGTAAAAGAAGTCTGGTTCTTATACTCCACACCATAATATCTGGGGGGAAGAAAAAAAAAACATATATACATATATATATATTTTAGTTAGTGAAGGTTCATCTGAGCAGGCCAAAATATTATTATAAAGTATGGATACTAAAAACATACAGAGTTTTACCTTTATGAATCCCATTTAATAAAGTCCACATTCCTTTAAGTTGTTTTTAATGATGACATCTGTAACAGCATCAAAAACAAACTGCACATTTTTGGTGTCAGTGGCACAGGTGAAGTGGGTATAGATCTCCTTGGTTTCTTTTCTTCGGTTTAGATCTTCAAACTGACACTGAATGTAGGCAGCTGCCTCCTCATATGTATTAGAACCTAAAAAAGCAGAAGATATTAGATTCTTTCTGATTCATGTCACTGAAGCTATATAAGCTCAACTAAATAAGACAAAACTTCTAAATACTATTACCATTTACTTGTGATATTGGAATATAGGAAACATTACACCAAGATGGTAGTCTTTTTGTGAAAGCACTGTGTAAACCAAATCTTTATGGCATTAATTTTGCATATCTACTACATTTAGTTTGTTCAACACTGTAAAAAGCATATAATTTTCTCAATTATCTTTTTGTCATTTGTTTGATTTGTCATACTTATGTTTGATTTGTGATTGTTCATGGAATATTGAAAATCATTTATCACTATTTTCTCTATTTGTTAAATATTTCTTCACAAATTTATCTGATGTTATTTAGTGTGTGCTTATTTGAAATTTGTAAGCTCATCCTGATTTCTTCATTTATCTTGTATATCTTTCTTTGCATTAAATTAAATGTTTCAAATAGACAAATATTGTTAGGATTCTGATTTTTTCATCTATTTCATAACCTTTTTTTATTGAGAAATCAAATTTATTTACATTAGAACTAGAATTGCTTAAATCCTCTACTATTCTATTAAAAACACTTTATGGATACTTAAAATGAATTTTTAATGTTAATTTATCATTCTTATGTAAATTGTTTTCTCAGAATGAAAAGCAAAAATCTCCTCTTTTATTTCTACCAGTAAATCAAATTGACTAAGACTTCTAAAGGCCATTTTGAAAACTTCATGGGTCCTCATAACCAAATAATTAATCATCTACTGACCAATCTCCTAGAGATGTGTCTCTATATTTGGTGGAACCAGACACAATCTATTTCCAAAATTAAACAAAATTTCTATATTCTATGTTAATAACTCTTTAACATCTAGATACATGCTCCTTTGTCAAAAATAGTAATTTCCTAATGAAACATGTTATCTGATATTAGCCAACAATCCCCTCCCCCTTTTCATCTTCTCCCATTTTTATCTGCAATAAATAACTAAATAAAGAATTCTACAACAGAAACAAGCTAGAATATACACGAAGACTTTAAGTTACTAACAATCACTATAACCTAACAATCACTATAACCCTACAATCTCTAAAAAGTAAAAACCCTCAGGTGGCAACCAGAAAAGGGGGAAAAAAGGGGTGGGAGGGCAGGGGAGGGTAGGAAGAATTGCTTCAGACCTAGAAAAAGAAAAAAAAGAAACTGGGAATAGTATTTCTTAAGTACAATTTAGCCATTCACAACCAAAAATACGGAATGCTCATGCTTCCCATGCTCACCTTCAAGGATCAGTATAGTTTTAAAAGAAGTTAGTATTGAAACTTTGTATTAATTGAGGAGAAGTCTGATAATTCCATTTCAGCCACATTTCCAATTTCTAAAGATAATGCCTGTTACATGTCTGTTTCTTATAAAGCCATGACTATAGACCAAGAATCAATGAAGTGTGAGGGAAGATCAACCCGAACATCAAAATGAAATTTCACTGTACTTTTCATCACAAGTGGAGTGACAAAAACACAGATAACTAATTTTATGAGTGGGCTCATATACCAATCCTAGAGAAATAAGCCACAGTGCAAAAGGGAAATTGCAGGGCTTTTAAGAAGTACAAGCTGCAATTCAAATTCTATTTAAAATAGAAAAGTCGGAAGGAACAGAGAAGTTTTTATCAAAACAAGTGTTTCAAGAATAGAAGGAAAAAAATTGGTGAATATTAACTAGGGAAGAGATTCTCAAGGCATGACAGAGTCTGGTAATGGCTGGAGGGAGGTGGCTCAGCACACTGTGCCTGACCACACTCACCCCCAACTGGAAGGGAGCGTCCTCATTCAAGATGTAAGCAATATTTAATAGATGCCAAAAATCCATTGACAGGAATTTGGATTTAATATGATAGTTGACTCCTCTGATAGGTTTGTAGGAGAGAAGTGACATGGTCAGAGTAGAAGAAAATGATTTTGGCAACAGTATTCTGCATGTCTGGAGCTGGGAGAGGAATAGAGACATTGATCTGGCATAAGATTATAGCAGTGGCTTCTTAAAAGAAGCATCTAAGAGAGTTTTGTTGAAATCCATCCATACTGATGGATAACCAAGATTATAAAAATTCTATAATTGGTTCAAAGTTAGTTCTTTCCAACATTCTATATTTGGCCCGATATTTATCTGTGAGCATGTTAAAATAAAATATAATAGAGTTGAATTTTTTTTTTATTACCTAAAATGTAAGAAAGTATTAGATGCAAATTATGAAGTAACAACAAAGTTTTCAAGAGACTTTTTGGCAAGGGTAACAACATAAATTCATTATCTATCTAAAAAAAGAGCATCTCTCATCTTAAGTCTTAACATATTTCCTGGAGGGTAGATATGTTGAAAAAGGTATACAAGTTCAAAAATCTAGATCTAATAGAAGAAATGGATTCTAGTCAGCTGGAAAATGACTCCACCACTTGACCAAAACTTCCCTCTCCATAAACACCATAAATTTTTTAACCTAACAATCCAACATGGCCTCTCCTCAGAATCTCCTTTCATTTTTAATATGATTAACTACCACATCTTCTTGTACACCTTTTTCCCTTCAGGACATTACACTATCTTGGTCTTCCTCTTATCTGTCTGACCATTCCTTCTCAGTCTTATTTTTACTGCATTATTATTGCTCATACCTTTCTCCTAAACTCCAAGCTCTGTTCCAGGCCCCTTTCTTTGCTCCTTTCAACTGTCTGCTACACATCTTCTCCTGGATGTCCTGTAGGCATCTTTATTGATACCTAAAATGGAACTCATTATCTTTTCTTACTAAACCTTTTCCTCTCTTTCTGTTGTGGTCTCAGTTATCCAGGTTTCTGACCTTGGAATCAGACTTGATCTTTCTCTCCCCAAGCCTCACACCTAAATGTTTGACACATCTTATTGCTTCTTCAAGACCTCCAGCCTCTCTCCTTTTTCTACTGAACTATCCTCATACCTCTTACCTAATTGCTGTCACAGCCTCTCAACTAATCTTCCTGCTGCAGTCTCTCTCCTCTACAATATATTTTTCAGATTGCTGTCAAAACAATTTTGTTCTAAGGCATAGATCTTATCCTGTCCATTGTCCACTACTTAAAGAAAAAGAAAAATAACAAAAAACAATTCTTTGCACCCTAGCATTTAAAGCCTTCATAATCTTGGGTTACCTACGTCTCCAGTCTTAACTTCATATTCCTCTGTACAGGAATTCTATATGCCAGTCAAACCAAAACATTAGTCATTCCCCAAATTCATTATTTCATTTTCTAACTCAGTACATTCAGCACAAACCATCCTCATACCTAAAACAAATTCCCACATTTTTTATTTCTTAGAAGCTTCTTCTTCCTTCAAAGCTTCCTTCAGGTGCAACCTCTTCTACAAAGTCTTCTATGAAAGTCCAGTTGATAATATTTTTGCCTCCTATATTTTTTTTAACTATATGCTTTTATTTGTATGGATTATATAGACTGGCTCCAGAATATGGAGGCTCCTTGAAAGCAAAAAATGCTCCATTTCTGTCTTTGTATCCTCAGTATCTAACATAATACTTTGAACATAGCAGGTCCTTAATATATGTTCCAACTAAATTGAACTGTTGAAAAAATATATGGACAAAGAGTCACTTGTTATTAATCAAATAAGGTTACATTTAAAAAGGACTCTGAAAACCATAAAGCATTGTATAAATAAATATTACTATTATTAGTAGTAAAATCCTCAATCAGGATTATATGTACAATTCTATTATCAAATAAAAATGTCTGAAGTAAAATCAACTTAGTTTGTTAGCAGCATTACTAATTCTTATTAAGTAATGACAAATTCTAATTTTATATGTGTGTATCTTATATCTGTGACAGGTAATCTATATTCATACTCATATGTGTTTATATTATCAATGTCCATTCTCAAGATACCAAACTTGCTGAAGTTACTAATAAACTTTATTAAGAATAATACCTTCAGGGATATTTAATAAGTATTTGGTGCTTTTAACCATATCAAGTGATGCACATATAAAAAGCACATATATAGTTCACAATGAGATATGGTTTATGTGATCAGAAATGCTGATCTAAAACTATTCTTCTGAACCAGGTTGTTTATTGATTTTTTTACCTGTATACTCTGGGTAACAGATGGTTAGTGGGCTCCTTCTTATCTTTTCTTCAAAAAGGTCTTTCTTGTTAAGGAAGAGAATGATTGATGTGTCTGTAAACCATTTGTTGTTACAAATGCTGTCAAAGAGTTTCATACTTTCATGCATGCGGTTCTGAAAAAAAACACAGATTAACATAGCACTAGTAAAACAGATAAAAAATTGACCATTTACCAACTTAAAAATAATATCAAGTTTTAAGAACACAAGCTATAAGAGAATAAAATTCAAAGGAACTCAAGTCAAGCAACAAATTACATAAAAGAATATTCCCCAAATACAGAAATTAGTTTGCATTTTTGCAATGAAAATAGGATTTAATCCTGTCTATGCGCTGAACGCTATTAAATATTTCATTTCATGTTATATTTAGGCAAAAGGTAAAACCAATCAACTTTAGACTAGACAATTTGTGAGATTGCTTCTAACTCAATAAATTATGGTTCATATTTAAAACAATCTCACTGAGCAAGAAAGTAAGTAATGGAATGTGTTCCTGGCAATAGTGAACATTAGTGCAGTTAACACTATGGACTCTATGTGGAGAAGAAGCAAGAGAATCAATCACAAAATTACCAATGATAAAAGGCAAAAGATTAAGAAGGTAAGTCCATAGTTATAACAGTAAGAAGCTAAACAGATATCAAGGCCTTCATGATTAGAGAATGTAGTAGATGGAAGAGAAATATAAAGAAAATATGGGTATCATCTATTCAGTGGTAGATTCAATGAAAAGATAAAGGGACTCTGTTGGGCTCTTGGAAGTTTAACATGAGGGCATTAGTTTCCAGTTCAGTGAAAATTTAGATACATGAAATCACAGAGGTTCTACCTAAGGAAAGACTTTTTAAAATATTCTTTTCCTCTTTTACTCCTCATGCCTTACATTTTTTGACTTTACTTAGAAGCCTATTCGTTATAATTTTATGCAACGTACCATCTCTTCATCTTCAGCTAAGACAAGATCATAATCACTGAGGGCCACACAAAAGATGATTGCTGTCACACCTTCAAAGCAGTGAATCCACTTTTTCCGTTCTGATCGCTGACCCCCCACATCAAACATCCTGAGAGAAGATAAAGAAGAATTCAGTAGAGTTACATAGTCATCCTTGCCTAGGCTCAAGTGGTTAGAAAATTTCTCAGTGAAATTTTCAAAACCCTTATTTAAAGGAAAAGGAAGACCAAACAATGAGCTAATGAAATTCAGTTAATTCCAATTATCTAAGATCATGGAAAAAGGGAATTGCATAAGAAAATGAAATGCAAAAATAATCCCCATGCCTAAATTGATATTTTTGCTACTTCTACTCACTGGTCTTCTAGATTACAAACAACATAAATCTAATTTCTCCTTCACACAATAGCCCTTGAAAGAATTAAACCACTGTTATAACTGACCAACTCTTTTCTCTAGACTAAAATTTTCTGGTTCCTTTGACCCAATTCTCTTATGTCATGAACTTAAAGTGTTTTACTATTCTAGCTGCCAGCCTATGGATAGTCTAAACTTTTAAAATGTTCTTCTTAAACTATGGTGCCCAGAATTAAACACAATGAGATCTGATGATAGCAAAGTACAGTGGGATTATCAGCTCCCTATTCCTGGAAACATGCTCCTCTTAATGCAGCCCAAAATGTTATTAGCTTTTTTGGCCGTCACAGCATACTGCTGACTCATGATGAGCTTGCCAACAATTACAAACTCTAGCTCTTTTTCAGAACAGCTACTGTTTATGTATGCTCAATCTTATATTTGTGACATTGATTTTTTTATATCTAAGCACAAGACTTTATATCTATCCTTATTAAATTTCTCTAGTCTATCAAGATCCTTTGAATTTTGACTATCCATTTTGTCCGCTATCCCTCCCAGTTTTGAATTGTTTGCAAATCTGATTAGCACACCACTAAAACTTTACCCAAATCATTAATAAAAATATTAAACAATGCAGAGTTAGGCACTCGGGACTCCAATGCAGAACTTCTGTCACACTGACAATGAATCTTTAACAACTATTCTCTTAATCTGGAGATTCATCTAGTTGTGAATCTCATTATATTCTCATTTGATCCAAGTCTCCCCATCTCCAGAAGAATGAGATATTTTACCAAAGGTTTGCTAAAATCTAGCCTTCATTGACAATATGTCCTTCATTTATACAAGAGTTTAGTTAACAATGTCAAAAAAGGAAGTAAGGTTAGTTTGGCATGGTAAAGTTATGTAGGCTCTTTATAATCACCATTTACTTTTCTGAATATTCTTGATCCATTCCCTTCAATTACCCTTTCAATAATTTTCCCAGGAATCAAATTTTACTGGCCTATAGTATGCAGATTCTACTTTTCTTCTTTTATATTTGAAAATCAGGACATTTGTCCTTTTCTAATCTTATTTTTTCTTTCCTATTTTTCAAATATCACTGACAGTGGCCCAACAATCATATCAGTCAGTTCCTTCAGTACTCAAAGATAGTGTCCCAGGTGATCTGAATTTAATAGGGGCAGTTAGGTGCTTTCTTCCTATTTCCTAACTTGGATTGGGAATCAACTTCCTATTGGTCATTTTTGTTTTGTCATTTCCAGTATAAAAGTAGAGGGAAAGCAGAACCAAAAAAGACTCAAGCAGCCTAATTTTTTATTGTCCATTATTATCATCCTCTCTATTACTGATTAATTCTACATGGAGGGAAATAGTCCTTTCCCTGGGGAAGCTCACAAATCTACTGCAGCAACACACTATGTTATTTTTTGTTAATCAAATTCAATAGAATTTGAAGCAGAAAGCTGCTTCCTTATTTAAAAAATGGCCAAATAAGTCAAAACCACAACTAATGGCTAATAGTGCCCAAAAGTCTTTTATAATGTCTAAATTTAAATTCTATAAAGGAACAAAAAAGCCTTTGTTATAATAACAGAATTGCAATCTGTTAGAGTGGAACCACAATGACCAATGAATTTAGCTTATAACTGAAAAGAGAATCCTGAAATAAATCCTCAGTAAGCAGTTATTCAGTCTAGAGTCTTCCAGTGGGAGAATCCCTCCTCTCTAATCAGCACACTTTACTCTGGGATAGACATAATTGGGAGAAGTTTTTCTTGACTTCTAAAGCTTAAATCTGCCTCTCTGCAACTTCAACCCATTGCTCCTGGTCCTATCCACTGGAACTAAGAGACCAAATTTAAATCCTCTTTCACATCAGATACCTGATTATAGTTAACATGTCCCATTAAGTCTTCTTCTCCAGGCAAATTATGCCCAGTTCCTTCAACTGACATGGTCTCAAGTCTGACAAAAGTGTCTAATTTAAGGATGGCCTTACACTCAGAACCAAACACGACACAAAAGGGCTCTCACCTCCTTCTTCCCAGAAGCTCTGCCCCTCTCCCTCTCTCTTTCTCTTTCTCTCTCTAAAATGGCAGGGGAAGAGAGTGATTACAAAATTGTGAGAGAGACAGAGACAAACACAGTGACACAAAGAGAAAGACAGAAACAGAGAAGACAGCTTCAGTCTTTAAAATTCTTTTTAATATTATTTTTGGTATTCTTTCCTTTTTCAAATTTAAGTTCCATATTTTCTTCTTCTCTTTCACTCCTTCTGAGATGTCTCTTTCAATGCAGATAAAATCGTATTAACTTTCTTGGCTGCCAACATCATGTTGTTATTTCCTATAGAGCTCATGGGCTTCTAAAAAATCACAGATCTTTTTTCAGACAAATTCTGCTACCTAACCATGCCTCCCCAGTTTATTCTTGTGCTATTAATTATTTTGGACTCACAAGTAAAGCTTTACATTTATCCTTACTGGATTTTATCTTTAAGGTTCAGCCCAACATTGGCCAATCAAGATCTTTTTTGGGTCCTGACTTTGTAATCCAGTGTGTTAGTCTTGTATTATATGAAATCTAATGAGTACGCTATCAATGGCAATCTAAGACATCAAGGGAAATTTGCAAGGTCTTATAAACTAGCTATTTGTAGTAAGCATTAATTAATATTTTTTTCATTCATTATTAAAGAACAAAAAAGATTCTACTAATAGACAACAGCTTAATCAAAACCTGCATATTAGAACAAGAAATTAATTTAGGAGTGGATTAAGAACTGGAGTAAGGGAGAGAAGGGCATAGAAAAAAATCTCAACTTTAGAAATAAAACAGACAAAAAAGGAACCAAAAGCCAGCTCTGATACATATAAAAGTTGTATAAAGAATAATATAACAATAAAATACCTAAACTGTTCGCACTAATCTACTATATGCAAAACTATTGTATTAGACTAAAAAAATTTCTCCCTCAGTACTTCCCCTTTCCCCAAAATACTTTTACTCTTAAGCTATCTCTACATATCACTATTTGAGAACTTTGCCACACATGATGCCGTGCATTGTATCAGTCCAAGGGCCAAGACAGTATCAGCTCCATTAGAAATAAAGGAAAAAAATGCCGAGCAAACAGGAAAAGGATAAAACTATTGGCAAGAAAAAGCACTGATCTTATAAAAGCAAAAAAGCAGGAGAATGAAAGCTGAATAGTTAAACCAGAGAACTGGTAAAGTTCCCTTTAATATTTTTAACCTGTGAAACAGCAAACCATTCAATACCTGTATTGATGATTCCAACGAAAAAGCAGCTGAAAAGATTAAAATTAAAATAAAATAAACTAGTATTCACCAAAATAATTTTACTCATAGGCAAATTTAAATTTCATCTACAACCTAAATCCAAAGAATGAAGTTATTTAAAATTACTTAGGTAGAAAGTATGAATAGCTGAATGCTTGTTTCAATCAGCATCATCAACAGAATGAGAAGTAAATTACTGATTAATAATTATGAAAATATTCAAACTAGGTAGGAATACCCCAGGAGAATTTTGCCCCCCCCAAAAAAAACTACTCAACAGGAGTTGAGAACTCTCTGGAAAACAAAAAAGTCACTTACTTGAAGTACAAGTCTTTGAAAGTGAAATGAGTTTCAACTATGCCTGTTGTTTTCACTCTTGTCCGTAGAACATCTTGCTGGGTTGGAATATAGCTGGTTTGAGATATTCTATCCAAGTCATTTAGGTAACTAAAGTAAAATACAAAAAACTTGTTTTAATCTATGACACCAACCACACACCAAGCAAATTAATAGAAAATGCTAGTAAACTTGTCACCAAGACAAAAACTTCATTATACTTCATTAAGGAAGAAGTACAATATGATCTTTAATCTCAATTTAAATAAGGGGGAAAAAAGCAAGGATATAAAGCTCACCTGAGAGCTCATTTGCAATGACATCAATTTTAATCTCAAAAGTGAATTTCAACTATACTCTAATACTAATGTTCCACATCTCATAGTCAACCACCTGTGACCAGGATTAGGGATAAGATTTATTTACAAGTGATTAGTACAAGAGGATTCCCAGAAACTTATTACAAGTGCCAGTCCCAATGACTGGCGATGAGAGAAAAAGAAAACATAATTCTAATTTCAGTCCATAGCTGACTATTGGTGCGAAGCACTGATATGCAGCAGTCCTTTGGGAATTGGAAGATAGCCAAGACCCCAGCTGCAAGGGATTTTTCCCTCCTCCGCTTGTTCACAAGAACATGGTTATAATTTCACTATGCCAACAAGCTTCCCTTCAAGTTCCTGGAAGGGTTCTACAACACTAAAATGAAACAATTTTCATGAAGCATGCTAGACAGCTGTCTACAAAATGTCTCCTATGCAGATCTCTCTTCAGAGATGAACTTTGGAACTTCTCTGGGGTTCAGAGCCACAGTTATTTCCAGCTATGTCATCACCAAGGAAGATGACTTACTATGAGGCAGAATCATTGAGCTGATATTCCCTTGATCTGCTGAAGCAGGCTTGCACTCCGCCATCTCGCCATAACCGTTTAATTACTCCTGCTAGTTCGGGAGTCATGACCCCCTCTTCAGCACTACCAGCTAAAACAAACAACTGCCGAGCATCATCCTGAAGAAAAGCATTTAATGTGGAAAGATAAATGTTAGGTGAGTCTTTTATTTCCTAAAACACTTCAAGGTTGTCAAAGAAGATTTGTCCCACTGGATCAGAAAGATATGAGAAAGACCAAATCAACTGCCTCTTCTTCCCTGGGAAGATAATTTGAGAAAACTCAAACTCACTTACCTTTCTTCCCCCTTCAATCCCATTTTCTACCTAAAAGGCATTTTGTCAAAGAAATCTTGTGCTGAGTGGAGAAATGATGGTCTCCCTGAAAAGGAGCCCATGGATCCTCCCTGTAGCCACTCAGGGTTACTTATATAGCATGAAACAGAAAGACCAAACAATGAAGGCTCCATGTGTACATCTCCTGGAGACAACAGGTTGTGACTTTTTTGAAACCCCTATGTAGAAAAGTGAAATAGAACCTCTAGGATTCATTAAAAGGAATAAGTAAATTTTTATTAAGAAGATGGGAATAGGTCATGGCTTTCAGTGAGTTTAATGATTCTTAAAATTATCTTTCCCCAATCTATTTTCAATATCAATTGTTTTTCTTATGAAATATTTCCTATTTTCTTCTATTTGTAAAGTCTTTTGACTTTATTATATTGTTTCTTGATGTCTCAGGGAGTCACTTGTTTCTACTTGACCAATTCTAATTTATAAGAAATTATTTTTCTGGGACAGCTAGATGGTGCAAAAGATAGAGCACTGGCTCTGGAATCAGGAGCACCTGAGTTCAAATCACGCTTCAAACACAACACTTTGTAGCTATGTGACCCTGGACCCTAACTGCCTCACATCCTCCCCTCAAATTTATTTTCCTCAGCAAAGTTTTGTACTTCCTTTATCATTTGGTAAATTCTGATTTTTAAGTAGTTAATTTTTTTCAGTATGTGTATATAGACCCACACACATATATGTGCTCTCTTTAACCAACCTATTTATATTTCACAAATTTTTTTACACTGTTCTTATTTCTTTTTTTTTCTCTACTACTAATATTTGATTTTTAAAACAATTTTTAAAAAAAATCTCTAGCTCTTCTGAGAATTCTTACTGGGTTTGTGTACAATCTGCATCTTTCTTTTGAGGCATTGCTTATAATAGTTTTCATATCATTGTCTTCTTAGTTTGTCTCAAACTTCCCTGTCATCATAAAACCTTTTTATGATCAGGGTTTTTTTTTTTTTTTTTTGGCCTATTTTTCGAACCCGTTTCTTGACTGTTCACCTCTGGGAGGAACAGATTAATGTCTGACCTGAACTTCTATTATATCGTTCTGCTTTCATAGCTCAATCTAGCAGCATATAGTTTTTAGTGCCTCCAAAATGGTATGATTTGAGGAGTGGTCTGCTTATTACTTTCTTGGGGGTTTGCACTTTAATCCTTAATCAAATAGGGCTCCTGCTTCTCTATAACCACTACAGTTCCTCTCTGCTCTGGAGTAGTGACCCAGACCTGAGTAATGGGCAACTGAAATGCCAAATGGCACCTGATCCTATTCCTCATCCCTACCCTCCACCCCCTGTGCTGGCACAGATGTCACCTGGGATCTCTTTCTGAGCAGCTATTTGCTCCTCTTACTGACAGTCCTGGTCCTCATGTTGTGAATCCCTCCTGATGCTATCCTCATTTACTGTGTTCAAGGTTTACTTCAACCCCAGTGTCCACAAATCTTTCTGTCCTCTTCAAGTTTCCTAGGGCTGGAAAAATAAATTATTCTGACTTTTCCAGTAAGAATTCTGTTCAGCGTTTTCTGTGGTTGTTCTCTAGGAGAGCTTTTGGAGGAGGTTTGGCATATGTGACCTCTTACTCCACCATAATGACTCCATTCCTCCATCAAGAATGGGAATAGGAGAAAATTTTAGAAGAAATAAGACACTATAATAGATCCATGAAAACAGTTAATTCCTCTAAAGAACTTACATCTAGAACACTTAAAAATAATGAGGCCAGAAAGAGAATACTGCTGATAACCGTAATCTTTTCTTAAATAAACACAGACTTTCAGGAGTTATTTCCTTAGCTAATATCTAAGTTTTCCTCCTATCACAAAGAACAGTGTCTCACTAAACTTAAAAGTGTACACAGGATACTCAAAAGAAATACCATGCATTATTAGGAAGAATGTGAATAAGTAGGAAGGCTGATTTATATTTCTTAATTCTAATTAGAATAATTGTAATTCTAATAGAAAGCAAGTCAATTAACAAGCAACATATTCAGAAAAGGTAAAATTAAGACTGGGAGTTCAAGTGACTTGTTTCTTCCAAGAGTTCATCAAAATGAATTTTCTAGAACTACCCATTTCCTTCTCTTTTTATCAGTACTTTTTAGTCAACACTGTCAATCAACCCTTTTTTGCCATGACGTTTTCCATTTACTATAATCTCTTTCCTCTTCTATGTGTAAGGCTTTTCTTCCTTCATTCAAATTTCACTTCAAAGCCCCTCTCTTTCAAAAAAAAACTTGTCTGTTCACTTGTGTCAGATATTCTTTTTGTGCTGATAGGGAAAAGCTGGAATAAAAGTACTAATCATTAGAAACGTTGGAAAACTCTTGTGCTTTTAAAACATTTTGCATTCACTATTTTCTTCTATACCTACAATGCGAAGCTTTGAGGGCAAGGCCCTTATCTACTTACTTTTTAGGGGGATAAGTTTGAGCCATTTCCCAAACAGTTCAAAATATGTTACAAATAATCTTACAATCATATAGTATGCTATTTTAGAAACTGGCTGTAAACACTTCTCCTCTACTATCCAACCAATTTCTTTCTGGTTTAGTAAGCCATCTAACTACAAATAGCCCCCTTCCAGTGCAATAAACTCCCTACCTGTGTAAGTAGATAAGCAAGAACAGCCCCATCCTGCAGCTGGCTTTGTTCCTGGCCTTCTCTCTTCCAAACCAATCATAAAACAGCCTAACTTCTGACCTGTTTTAGGTAAAGTCAGGCAGCCAACAGGGAAGAACAGAGAGAGGATAGAATAACACTGTGTGCGTGTATAAAAGAGAGAAACATTAAAAATAAATTATAAATGACAGCAGGAAGTACTCTCTGTGTGCTAGAGAACTCAAGGGACATATAAAGTCTAAGAAGGATTAATGGTATCAACAGTGTTTGGTGAAAAAAGTGGCCCATAGATTAATAAAAAGTAATTTGTCAAAGTTAAAAAGAGTGAAAGAGATAGAATAAAATAGTGGGTGAACAGAATTATTACTGTAACCCAAACAGAGGGGGAGAGGTAGCTGTTGCTCAGTCGTTTTAGTTGTGTACAACTCTCTGTGACCCTTTCTGGGATTTTCTTGGCAAAGATGCTGGAGTGAGTTGCCATTTCCATCTCTAGATCATTTTACAGATGAGAAAACTGAGGGAAATTGGGTTAAGTGACTTGGCCAGGGTCACAAGTATTTAAGGCCAAATTTGAACTCAAGGTTTCCCTGATGCTCTATCTGCTGTGCCACCAGCTGCCACCTAATGCTTACGAATACAAAAATGATTTTTTACCCATTTATCAACAATGTCTCTGCTCACATTTCTTCTTACAAGTTAGGACTCTCTGGTTCTCTTTTCTCTGCTTCTGACTTACCAAAAGCCTGCCTTGTCCTTTGAGTTCTAATGCCTTTCACAATCACCCCCCCCCCCCCCCGGATGGCACACTTGCCTTCTCCCCTCCACCTCTCAGAATCTCTTGGCTTTTTTAAAGTTTAGGTGCCACTTCTTCTTATCAGTTCTCCCAGAAATGATTTTGTATTGACTTTTTTACATTTTATACATTTCACCCCCAATACAGAGATACTTAACCTGGGGACCACAAACATTTTTTAAAAAATATTTTGATAACTGTATTTAAAAATAACTTGGATTCTTTTGTGATCTTTTCTACTTTATTCTAGGCATTTAAAAATATTATCCCAAAAAGGGGTCTAGAGGCTTCCCTAGGTTGACTGAGGAGACCATGACACCCAAAAGGTGAAGAAGCCCTGTCCTAATTAGCACAATGTAGGATCATTGAGAGTGGGAAAGGTTCTTGACTTTGTACTCCCAGAGTCTAAACACTATACCAGAAGATATTTAAATAAACTGTTGAATGACTAATAACCCAACCTGATTCAGAAAACTTCTTTAATTTTACATCCCTTCACCCACTATATCCTCAATATCTAACTAGATTAAACTGTACTTTTTGATGCAGTGCTTTTTAGGATATTATTCTTACATTGCTTCATGAATACAAGCTATGCTCCAACTAGACTCAAGGTTTTGTCAGCACCTCAAATAATATTAACTGTCAATTCCAAAAGGCTACTCCAACTCATCCCTATCCTCCTAAAAAGCTGTTTCTAGCCATCACAATTACTGATGATGTCAACAAAGATCCACACTGGAATGAGAGATTTTGATGGCAAAGTTGAAGAGCTGGAGTCAGAGCTCACAAAATCTAACCTAAGATAGTCTACTTCATAGTCTAAACAGCAATTTTTCCTGTAACATTCCAGCAAATGGTCATCCAGGTAATGCTTTAAGACCTCTAAGAAGAGAGAGACTACTACCTTTCTAAGGTTAGATTGCTATAAGGAGCTCCTCCCAGAAGTGATCATAATGCTTTATATGTGTTTCGACTAGTTAAAAATTAGTGCAGTAGGACTCTCACCCTCTGAACATTATACTTTTATTAATGCAGTACTAGACTGCTTAAGTCTTAGAGCTCATGATTACATCAATCAACAGATTATGAATAGGCCTAATACAATCTAAAACATAACACAAGAATCTTAAAATCTAAAATTTTCCACTTCCTCAAATGACAAAATTATTAAAGAGAAAGGGGTCCCTTGAAATAAAATGAAATGAGAAGAGCAGCTGAAGAAACTGATTAATTCAGAGAGTCCTTGGTGCCATTCTAAGCTATTTCAAACTTTTGGAATACCTTCCATAAAAATATCCATTTGCATTTTTCAATCTTCTCTTCATACTTGTCCTGTGGCACCTTCTACAGTGAGCCAAAACTTCTCAGGTTACTACATCTGCACCACTGGCCTATGCTATTGCTTCAACTCTTGTTCCTGACAGATGAAGCAATTTCTGCCTCTCATTGAACAGGACCTACTGAAGAAAAAGAAAGCTATAGGAAGTGAGAAACACTCACGGCTCTGGCAGCTTCCCCAAAATCAATCTTGAGCCGTCCCATGGCCCTTATAATTGCAATGATGGACTGGATGGTATTGCTGTAAACAACAACTTTATACTGTTTACATTCTTCTTCAGAATATCCGTCTTCATGAATGATTCTTAAAAAGAGAAAGAAAACCAAAACCCATTACTACTGCTAAAATGAAAGAAAATAAAATATTATAGATTTAAAAAATGCTAAGTGAGAAAATTTAGCTTTACAAAAGGTTACATTCCAACTTACTTCATTTGTTTCACAATGGTGCTTTTACCAGATTCGCCAGCACCTGAAATATACAGAAGATATACTTTAAATTTTTCAATTACCAAATATTTTAGGTATGACAATCTTATATAAATGATCTCTGTCCCAAAATAATACTTTTTAGACTTCAGTATATGTGGCTCAGCCACAAAATTCAACTTAGCAGTGTATTACAGCCTATTTCTTGGTATTACTAGCAATATATATAGAATAAAGTATTACCTCAAACACGGAAACAATAATGGTTCTCATTTATATAATGTTTGTAGCTTTAAAAATAACACAACTCACACCAACTTTCTGAGATAGGTATTCCAATTGTCATTATTTTAATTTTATAGATGTGAAAACTGAAACCCAATAAAATTAAGTGACTTGCCAAGGGCAGTCACTAAGTAAATGTCAGAAATGGAATCTGAATGTATGCCCTCTAACTATCCAATGGTCCTTTTACTGTACATGAAAACACCATTTTCTATCTGGTCATCTGTCATCCATGCAGAGATAATAAGTCCACACATGATCCAATTTAGGTTAAAAGTCTACCGATTACTCACAACATATTTAACATCACTTCCCTAAGTCAAGGTAATGCAATCACTAAGGCAAATATTAGTTATATAGTTATTTGCCTGAATTTAACCACTGGAAGGAATAACAATTCAACAGTTTCTCTTTTGTCAGTCAGTACACACACAATTTTATCTTGTTTTTGGTACTCACAATCTGAAACTCAGAAGTTAGGAATTAAATTACAAGGCAGAACCAAAAATATCCAACAAAATATTTTCAAGTTAACAGAACAGAATTTAGAGCTGAATAGGATCATCTAGTTCAATCCTTTCATTTTACAGAAAACTGAGGCCCAAAGATGTACAATGATTTGCCCACGTGGCAAAACTAGTATTTGAATCCAGGCTGTGTAATATCAGACATAGTCCTCTTTGTACCATCTACTATACAATTGCACACTCATTTACTTTTCTCCCAGATGATCACTAAAAATGAGACGCACTTTTGTGTCTCTCACAAATCACAAAATTTTTGTCTTCTGACAGCCAATAATTTGATATTAAGAATGAAAGCCTAGGGCAGCTAGGTGGCGCAATGGATAGAGCACCAGGAAGAAACTGAATTCAAATCTGGTCTCAGACACTTAACACTTCCTAGCTGTGTGACCCTGGGCAAGTCACTTAAACCTAATTGCCTCAGCCAAAAAAAGAAAAAAAAAAAAAAAGAGTGAAATATATATTCACTCTAATATAGTCAAAGCACCATACCTACCTGTGTTATACTGTACTCTTATTTATTTTTTATTATAACTTTTTATTGACAGAACCCATGCCTGGGTAATTTTTTACATTATCCCTTGCACTCACTTCTATTCTGACTTTTTCCCTCCCTCCCTTCACCCCCCCCCCTTCCCCAGACGGCAAGCAGTTCTATACATGTTAAATATGTCACTGTATATCCTAAATACAATATATGTGTGCAGAACCGAAGTTCTCTTGTCCCCAACTACATTTTAATCTGGGTATTGAAGAATCCTACACTTCTGTTTTATGCCATTTTTTCTATGAACTATCAGTTCAGCAAACAAAAGAAAAAGTACAGTTAAAGCACACAGCTAACATCATGAAAACTATTTAAGGAGCAGAAGGCATATGTCCAGTATAGCTTTAATCACTACTTTATTAAGGGGAGGGGGAAAGGGGGAACGAGTTTTACAAGATGTTTTCTTATCTTCTGGCAAAGCTAGTTACTTTCTGAGACCAAAAACAATCAATCTGATTAAAAAAGGCTAAGGAATATCCAAGTTGTTGATTTCCTACTGTGTCCAGAATACCTTTGACTACTTCCCTGGAACTGTGATAGTGTACCTGTCTTCTGAATGGTCCTTCTAAAAGTTGCCATCTTTGCCAATTTGATGAGTGTGAGGCAGTTTTTAATTGTCCTATCCCTTTAGTAGTCCTGTGGAACACTTTTTTAGATGACTATTGATAGTTTGCATGTCTCCTTTTAAGATATACTCACACTCATTTTAATAATTTTATCTACCAAGAAATAGCTCTTGTTTTTATAAGTTTTAATCAGTTTTTTAACATGCTGCGAAGGTTCCTTTGCAGACTCCCCCACTCCCAATCGTTTCCTTCTGTTTCTATCTTGTTTGTACAACAAGCTGCTTCAATTTTACCTAATCAAAGGTGTCCATTTTATTTCTCTGTGATCCTCTATCCTTTGTTTGGCAACTGTTCTCCTGTCAATAATCACAGGGCCTTAGGTTGTGGGTCTACTTCGGGTTCTCTGTGATATATTTGATGTTGATCTAAGCCTGACTTCTCCCAGACTACTTTCCAATTTTCCCAGCAACTTTTGTTTAACAGTTTGTGTTCAGTTCACTTTTTGATATAACATCCTTTTTTTTCAGTCTTGTTCCTCCTGGATTTCTCAGTTAACACTGGATAGAAGGGCCACTCCCTAATCTTGGTTTAGATACTACACTCTTAGATTCTCTTTCTACCTCTCTATTCCTTCTCCAGCTTCTTGCTTTATTTTCAGCTTTTACAAATGGGTCTTCCACAGGCTTTGGACATCTCATTTTTTTCTTGCATCCTCTCCCTTAGGCAATCTCCTTCATTTTTACAGCATAGAATTAGATGCCTCCCCAAATCTGTATCTCCAACTATAGGCTTTAGATTTAAATCACAAAATATTAGAACAGAAAAGAATTGTAGAAGCCATGTAGTATAATCAATATACCAGAATCCCATCTATAACCATTTCAATATCTGCCAAGAAAACCCCAAATGAGGTCACAAAGAACCAGACACAATTGAACTGACTGAACACTATCATTGTCATCATTAACTACAACAATATCCTATTATTCCTCTGATCAATATTAAGTGGGTTTCTATTACCTGCCAAGTAAAGTGAAAAATTCCTTACCTGGTAGTCAAGGTTCTTTGGTATCTCCTTACTTTTCCAATTTATTATATTTTAATCTATATTTCAATTATGCTAGAGTAGTCTAGCATCCTCCCTTTAAATATAGCCTATATACATACAATTTATATTTGATATAATCTATATTTCAGTTATTCCAGACTACTATCTGACTTCTTAATGAAGCCTACATTATTTATGTCAAGTGTACCACGACTTTTCAAATTACCCAAATTTATAACTTATATAGTATTCCTCATCCTCTTTCACCCCACGTCTTGTCATTTCTCCAAGTCCTTGTGATTCTATCACTTTCTCTCCAATCACATCATTACCCTAACCTAGGACCTCATCAACTGTAGCCTGTCCTACTGCAATAGCTTCCTAATTCAAGTCCCTCCCCACTCTATTTGATAATACATGACACTTTGGTCTCATTATCAATGTGCACTGGTGCTGGCTATCTCCTATGACTGGAATGCACTCACTCCCATCTCTCAAAATCTCTAGTCTCTCCCTCAAACACCATCTTCTGCATGGACCCTTCCTTCTCCAATCTTCTCTGCTTGTAGTAGCTCCTCTTGTACCTCAAATTACTTTGTTTATGTTTTGTTTATACCCGTGTATGTACATATTTCCTCAGATAGAATTAAGCTATTTGAGGGCAAGGACTGACTCATTCTTGTTTTCTGTTCCAGTCCTGTATTGGATTTCAAAGGAGAGATAAATATGCAACACGAAGTAGACATGGTACAGGCAGCCTGGACAAAGATTTGAGATTGGAATTGAACATAGGGAACAAATCGAACTGGGAAGTAGGGAATGTAGTGGAGGTCTATAAAATAAAAATTAACCTTGTGTCTAGTACAGAGGATTTTGCATCCTGCATAAGAGTTTGAACAATGTCTAGCACAATGCCTGACATAGCAGGTACTTAATGTTTACATATTGATTTTGCTCTCCTACCTTTGTTCATGCTGCTTCATTACATCTAGTATATCTTCCCTCTCCTTCACTGGCTGTTGAAACCTCACCTTTTCCATGAAACATCCCAGTTACCTTTCCCCCTAGTCTTGACTACTACTTTGTTTTAACTTCTCCAAAGCATTTATAATGTATTATTGCAATTTTTTATCTGTACACATGTCTTATCCCTCAACTAGGATGAAAACCATCAGGACAGGATTCACAGTTTATTTGAACTCTGTGTCTCCTCCAGCATCAAGGGCTGTACTTATAACATGGATTTAATAAATGCTTAAAACAAATTTCTCTATCCCCTTATTGGCTATTCATTTCCATCATTAAATCTACATCTCAGATTATTGAAGTATTTACTTTCCAAGTACATCTAATGACAATTTAGTAATTAAATCATGCTTTTTCCTTTATTCCAAAAAACTAATTTACTTAACCAGTTTCTTTCTTGATGACTATAGAAAATACCTCCACCAAACTCCTTATCTTTCAAGCAAAATCTAGTGAAGTCATCTGTGACTCCTCACCACCTCTGCTTTCCTTACATCAAACTGTAACAAAATCCTGCCTCTTATATGCACGAGCATAGCAACCTTCTCTTCTCCATCACCTCTACCAAGTCTCTGAGCCAGGCTGTAGCCATATTGTATCTTGTACTACTGTAACTGTTTAAAACCTCCAGCCTAAAGTCTCTCATCACTTCAATAACATCACTATTAAATAAATTAAGAGCTATTTTAAAAAAATTATTTCTTCAAATTCTTCAAGGGATGCAAAATCCTCTGTACTAGACACAAGATCAATTTTTATTTTATAGAATTCCACTACATTCCCTATTTCCCAGTTCGATTTGTTCCCTATGTTCAATTCCAATCTAAGTCTTTGTCCAGACTGCCTATACTATGTCTATTTCATGTTGCACATTTATCTCTCCTTTGAAATCCAATACATGATGAGAACATCCTATTCTGTTTCTTCTTCCCTCACCTCTAACCTATTTCTTCAAGTATTTAGTGATCTTTTTACCTAATACCCAATTTCCTACTCTCATCCTTTACTCACTACAGATTATTTATCCCCATTTTCTATTTGATATCGTTTCAAACAACTACAAGATTTTTACCTCCTACAGGATATTTTTACAAATCAGAGGAAATATATTTTTCCCCATATCTCCTTAGTCCATCTTATAAAACCACAATAACTTATTACTTCATTCCTTACCCTTTAAATATAACCACTCTCACTTTGCATAAAGTATAGAGTCTTATGTTGACTTACAGGGTTCAACTGTTTAATTACCTATCTAATTCACCTGGATTTATTCAGAAATATATCTTAGAAATGAGATCTTTATCAGAGAAACTCAATGAGAAAAAATAAACCCCTCCCCCATCTGTTTCCCTTCTAATTTTTACTACATTAAACTTTGCAACAACTTTTTAATTTTACATAATAAAAACTGTACATTTTATCTTGTGATCCTCTTTCTATAAGAATACCATTATATCATCTATAAAAAAAGAGATATTTTTGCTTTTTTTTTTTTAATGTTTATCTCAATTTCTTGTTCCTGTCTTATTTCTATAGCTAGCATTTCTAGCACCATACTGAATAGTGATAACAGACATGCTTGTTTTTTCTCCTGATCTTACCGGAAAGAAGTCTAACTTTTCTCCATTCACAGAAAATGTCTGTTTCTGAATTAGATAAATACTATTTACTATATATATTTTTAAAATGTCCTTTTATTCTTGATTTGTAATTTTTAATTGAAATGTTAAAATTCTTTTCAACATTTATTGATATAATGTTTTTTGTTATTTACAGTTAAAATGATCTATTATATCTAGTCTTATGTTGAACCAACTCTGCAATTCTAGCATAAACCCAACTTGGTCATAATGTATTGTGTGTGTGTGTGTGTGTGTGTGTGTGTGTGTGTGTGTGTGTGTATAATCTTATACACTGTCATAATCTTCTAAAATTTTATTTAACAATTTTTGTCCATTAGGAATATTAAGTCTATAGTTTTCTTTTTCTTCTTGGGATCTTCTTGGTTTAAGTATCAAGACTATAGGACTTTATATCACAGAAAGAGATTAGAAGGATTCCTTATTAGTGAAAATCATTATTGTAACTAATTTTTCTCTGAATGTTTGAAAGAATTCACTTATGGATTCTATCTGGTCCTGGGATTCCCCTCACCTTTTGGGAATTCATTTTCCTGATATAGCGCTATTTAAATAGTCTAGAGAAAGTATTTACCTTCTCTAAGCCCAATTTTATAATTGGGCAAAATTTTCTAATAATTTATTTTCTCTCTTTTCTATTGTTTTAAAGTTTTCCTTTTTTAAAAATCAGATTAGCTATTTGTCTATTTTATTAGTTTTTTAAACCTGTAATTTTATTTGCCAATTCAATGTTGCTTTTTTCCCTTCCAATTTAGTCTCTTATTTAATTTTCAGAATCTCTACTTGATATTTATCCAAGATGTTTTTTTTAATGTCATGACTAATTTACTGATTTATTCTTTTTCTCTTTTGCTGATAAAACTATTTAGATATATAAATTTCCTCCTACTAACTGTTCTAATGACAGTTTTTGTAATCTTCTAAATTTTGGTAATTAACTCATTATTACTGTTTTCTTTGATGATATTTTCTACTGTTTTTATATGTTTTTAAATGTATCAACTAAAAAGCAAGGACAAAAATGCAAAGACAAAATAAAAAAATAGGCTTACAGACCCCAGGTTAAGAATCCTTGCTCTACTCATTATACCAGGTTTCCTCTAAGATCTGTTAATAATGTGATTAAAGTCAAGCAATCAATAAACATTTATTAAGTCCCTATTATATACCAGAAACTGCTAAGCACTGGGGATACAAGAGGAGGCAAAAAATAGTCCATGACTTCAAGGAACTCACATAAAACTTTCAAGATTACTAAAATTTTGGCTACAATCTCGTAAGTGAAAGAAACGTTTGTCTACAAGGCTAAGCCAAACTTAATACATGTCTACAAAAACAAACCCAAGCTGGTATCCATTGATAAATCATTCACAGATGAAGAAATATTAACTGTCTTCTTTGGACATGCTCTTTGCCTTGGTATAATATAAATCAACGCTGTCTTATTTTGTAAGCATCATAAATGTCTGAGACTATTTAAATAAATGAAGAGACTTTATTCTTCCACAAATTCTTTTTTTTATTGGGGACAGGGATGGGTAATAGAGAGCTGAATCTCCCTATCTTGTCTAGCTGTAACTGCAGCAGACATTTCCTTTTTTATTGGAGTTTGACACCATCATGCTAGTACACCAAAATGTAAATAAATATAAGGAAAGAGAAGGCACTAAAAATTGAGAGGATCAGAGAAACTTCAAAGAGAACATGGAGCCTGACTTAAGTCTCTATGAAAGTGGATTGTGGAAATTAAAGCTGGAATGGAGAACTAATAACAAGATGCAGTGTCAATGAAAGGAAATAATGCAAAACAAGACTAGAAAGGTAGGCTGGAATTAGATTGTGAAAAGCCTCAAATATCTCTGGTCAAAGAGTTTGACTGAGAGGAGGAGAGGTATTTCTTAAGCTTTATGTGTTACAGACTCCCTTGACAGTCAAAGTCTATAGACACTTTCTCAGAAGTGTTCCTTTAATTAATGAAAGGAAATGCAAAGATGCAATATTTCTCCCTCCCAAGTAAACAACCTCCTGACAGCTGTCCATGGATGTCCATGGATTTCAGGTTAAGAATTTCCACTTCAAGAAGCATATGAAGCTTTAAAGGACATGTCAGAGAGATCCTTGTTCAAGTGTGGACTTCTACTCTTGAGATTCTTTGAGCTACTGAGGGTTTTTGAGCTGGGGATTGACAAGGCAAGATTTGTGTCTTAGACAATTTGTCTTGATATGGATGGATTAGGAGAAGGTAGAAACTAAGACCAAGAACAATCAAGAGGTTATTACAATAGTCTAGGAGAATGTTGAAGAGGGCTTGAACAGAGGTGGTATCTAAGTAGACAGAAGGGAAAAGATGAAGAGATTTTATAGAAGTAGAGCCAACAAGAATTAGATGTCTTAAAAGCACTGTTTCTTCCTCAAATGCCTCCCTAAATCCTTATCTTTATTCAAGGATTCAGTTGCCAACTCCTTGTGAATTATTTCCTGATGCCAACATTGTTAGTATTCTTTTTCTTCTCAAATTATCTTGAATTTACTTATCTATGTATAAACCTAACCATCATCATTGGTTTCTCCTTCTGCACCCAAAAGAGCTTGAAATTCCTTCAGGTAAGGATATTCACTTTTGACCGTATATTCACAACATTTAGTACATAATAGCTAATAAATAACTGCTAAATTGGATGATGGCAAGACTTCACTGCTTCTTTAATTCAATGCAATAAAGTATTTAAAATCAGGCATTTAGATAAGGTAAAAAGCTATTCACTCACCAAGTATTTAAAGGCCATTTGCTTTGCACTACACTAAGGTACACAGTGCTATACTTAATATAAAACTACTTAGTCAATAAAAAAGAAACAATAAACTACAGAGAAGAATCTTTTTTTTACTATTTTCATAATAAGTATCAATTAAATTTCCTAAGTGAATGAACATTATATGGTTTTTTAAAATGTGCGTTAAATTATTTGCAACTAAAAGATTTAAATTAATGACTAGTCTTCAACAATCTCTTTTTCATATACTCTAATAACATTTTATAAAAGGCCAATAAAGTGAAATTCTTAAAAGTTGGTTAACTGAAAGAGAAACAAAAACTGCATTTGCCTGCTTCCAGTTATTATTGTTGAACTCTAAGATCACGCTTTAGGCTTTGCTCTCAACTTACCCCTATAATGGTTCTAAAATGATAGCATGCCTTTCACAAGTGGAATACTGAGTTCCACTTGTACCCCCTTGCTCTAATTAATTTTCTGCCCTCCCTCAAGCTACCTTATATTGTCTTTTAAATTTTAAGGACTATTCAGTGACACACCAATTAAATTACCAAAAGATTCCTTTAGGGAAATAGAAATAATGAAATTTATCTGGAGGAATAAAGATCAAGAATTTCAAAGAAAATAATGGGGGAAAAAAAAAGAAAGAAGGGGACCTACCAGTATCAGCTATCAAACTGTATTATAAAACATTAATCATCAGAATGATTTCATACTAGTTAAGAAATGGACAGACCCACATATAGAAGGAAGTGAACACAGTGGTCTAATGTCTAATAAACCCAAAGATCCCAAGAAATAATTTTGTAAAATGCAATTTAAAGCAATTCTAAGGTTCTACTTCATTCCTATCCATCAGATTGACAAAAAAATGATTAAAAAAGAAAAAATAACTACTGTTTGATGGGCTCTAGTAATATTAGGCACACAAATATGCTGTTAGTCGAGCTATGAATTGGTCCAGCCATGCTAGAAAACAATTTGGAACTATATCTAAAAAATCACTAAGCTATGCAAACTAGGCCTATATCCCAAAGAGATCAAAGAAATTTTTAAAAAGTCCCATATGTACAAAAAGTTGTTTTTGTTATTGCAAAGAGCTGTAAACTAAGAGAGTACCTACCTTCCTATCAATTAAGGAATGCCTAAACAAAGTACAGTATTTGAATGTTATGGGTATTGTGTTAAAAGAGATGACATAGAGAAATTTGGGGAAACTTATATGAACTGATAAAGGTGAAGTTAAAAAGAACCAGGAAAATAACCTGTATAATAACAACACTATAAAAACAAATACTTTGAAAGACTTTTAAGTATTAAGATAAATTAAATGAGCCAATATGACTACAGAGGATCTAGAAGCATTCTACCTATCTCTTGACAGAGGCTTCTGATTCAAAGTACAGAATGAGATACATTTTTTGAACATGGCTAATACAGAAAATGATTTTGTTTGACAGTGTATTTGTAAAAAGAAAAGTATTTTTAAGAAATTAAAATAACTAACATTCATATAATTAAAGTTTGTAAAGCACTTTCTGCAAGGTAGCCATTGTTCCTAATAGCTCCATGAGACAGATACTCTAGGGTATTATATCCATTTTACAGAATCCAACTAAGTCCTGCCTGAAAGAGTCGTTAAGAGACTTGCTCAAGGTCACACTAATATCAGAGGCAGCTCTCTTGGGCAGCTTTTTGAGTCCCAGTTCACTAAGTACCATGTAAGCCAATAGTACCCATCCCCCTACACTTCAATGCTTTATTCCCCTTAGCTACTCAAGAGGCTCTTTGGGGTAAAACTGACACTGGTCATACTTTCTCCCAGCTCAGAAACTAGTGAATAGAATACTGGCTAGCATATGAATTCAAACCCAACCTCAGACACAAGATATGAGACCATGGGCAAAACACTTAAACTTTTCTATCTGGCTCAGTTTCTTCAAGTATAAAATGAGGATAACATCTCCCATCATGGCAGAAAAAAAAAAAAATTAAGCCTACAGTTCAAAAACTTATTCTAAAAGCCGTGTAGAATATTACTTTTTCAAAATCTTGCTTCCTTTATAACCAGGTTGCTCACAATCCCATTGAGCCAATCCAAAAAAGGCTAGCATAGTAGCTTACTAAGGTTAGTCATTCTTGCATTTATAAATCATTTGGAAAAAATATTAATTTGATAAGCATTTAATCATTTAGTTGTTAGGGTCATACCTGAACTAGATTTCTTAAGTGCTAAAGTAAAATGAAAAAAAAATTAAAAATAAAAATAAAAATAAAAACCTCCAACAAAACAAAAGGAAGCAGCCAAAGGGAAGAAAAGCTAAAAGTCAGGTAAGTTAATCAAGGAATAATAAAATATAAACATGGCTACTTGGAAAAGATATCATATCACTGTCAATTGTATGACTATAACATAAAAAATAACATCAGTCACGGACCAAAGGTGACTTATTCTTTTCCAGACAACAAAAACTCATAGCAGTTTAAGGTTGTACAGATCCAATTTTTACTTGACCAAAAGAACTGTCTGTAAGGCAATCAAGTTAGAAAAAACTTCCTCGAACTTATGACATCACATCCCCTAAAAATGCCACAATGAGAGCCACAAGGCTATTCCTTCTTCTGGTGAAAAAGAAAAAAGCCCACATCCTACACCATGTCAATACTCACATACTTCATTAGAGCCACTGTTCTAGATAGTCATTTCTAAGGCAGTTTAAAAAAAAGTCCCATTTCACTTTTGCAGAAGTTCTTAACAGTTCTGTGTCATAGATACCCACGACAGTTTGATGAAACCTATAAATCCTTCTCAGAGAAATGTTTTTAATAAAGATACCTAGGATTATAAAGTAATCATACTAAAGCAATATCAAAAGTTAAAAAAAAAAAAAGTTCAGGGCCCCAAGATTAGAACTCCTGGTTTAAGGAAAGACTGAAACTTCAAAAGTTGTGTCCCAAGAATACGCTAAAATCAAACTTTGGGACCTGGGGCACAGTAAGAGAATGGTATGCGTACCTATTTTGACTGGTAAATTGAAATTAAGCCAAAATTATATAGCATAAGAAGTATAGTATATTTTTATAATGTAAGAAAAAATTGTTTTGACTTTATAACAATTACTATTTTTTGTATTTTGAGACATTTCTGAACCTGATCCAGAGATTGGCCACCTGAAAAGTAACCAGAAGGGATATTAAAAAGAGAAAGATCTTTAAAAAAGGAGGGAGGGGGAAAGGGAGAGGGCATGCAAATTATAAGAATCTTCCAACAAAGTTTTGTGCATTTTCAAAGCAATGCAAATAGGAGAAGTCTAAGTATTAGGGTGGAGAAAAGAAGTTAATTTTAGCATCACAGAATAAAATAGTGAGGAAGTGGTCTGGGACCTAATTATATGACACTTAAGGCAAAAAGCACTTTATTCCCACTGAAAACTCTTCCTCCCATTTAAGAAGAAATTCTGTTTTGACTTTTAAGACTGTTAACTATTACTACTTCAATATTTAAATGACTTCAAAAAAAATTATTATAACAATATATAACATGGGAATAATTTGTTTTGACTTTTAGAACTATTACTACTTTCAGTATTTTCAGACATTAACTCCTTTTTGAACTTGATGCAGAGATTGGACTTAATCTAAATTAACTCCATTTAAACAGAGGAAGAATTCAAGTCTAAAAGCTGACTCCTGAAACATCTAAGAGAACTGAGCCTTAATTCAAGAACAAGCCCAATATAATTAAATTCTTTTTGGAATTTAATTTGGACATCAGATATATTAACGCTTGTTACAGCATAACAACATGTCATGGAAAATAGGACATTTCATTTACATAGGGCACTGTACCAAAACTAGGACAGTTAACAATGATCCTGACACCATGTTATTCAGTTCAAACAGCTTGAATTACAGAAATGATATGATTGGTCACTAAGCAGGTAACAAGATAGTCTAGGATAGATGCAAGGGTTTAAAGATGACTAAGTTGCTGAGCACCAAAATAAGATTACACAAACTGAAAATAGAAAGAAAAATGAGAGATCATAGAACACTATTCCTAAAAGCACAAAGTTGACAGAGAAACTATTTCCCAAAAAGTATTCCTCTTGTGAATTTATGTTCTTAACTACATTTTTAAAAATAGCATCAGGTTTTAGAAACAATGCTTGATAAGGAGCTTCATAAGGGAAAATATTAGTGATAAAGAGTTTGTGAAGTCAGAAGTCAGAAGAACTGCTAGTTCCCTAATGCAAGTATCTTCTCTCTGCTGATTATCTCTAATTTATCTTGTCTATATCTCATTTGTACATAATTTTTGCATTATAGTCTCTCCTATAAGTTCTTTGAGAAAAAGGATTAGTTTATGGCTTTTTTTCTAACATTCTCAATGCTAAGCACAAAGCAGATGCTTTAAAAATACTGGTGGATTAACTAATACTTAGTAATAATGGGCAAATCACTAACTAGCTTTCTCCTTTTCCTTATCTATAAAATGGACATAATTCTCTAGAATCTATTTAACAAGATTAGGAAATTCAAATGAGATATGTTTTGTACAGAAGTACTTTGCAAACTAAGAGACCCATGTAAATATCAATTATTACTATTACAATCAAATTAAAGCAAAATTTTCAGAATCAAAACATCATAAAACAGGTTTTTCAATAATACATTCCATCTAGTTATAAATATTAGTTTTATAAAAACCTCAAAATTTTATCAGTGAAGGGCACCTTAGAGACCTCTTTTGATCCCCTCCCTTTATATATAAAAATTATGAGCCACAAGATTAAAAGACTTGTTCAGAGACATAGCTGAGCTTAAGAATGAAATCTCCTGACCTGCAGGTCGATTAATACCACTATAACACCTATTTAGAAGATATTATAGATTCCAAGAGATGCTCAGTCTCTGACACTGAATAGAACTCAATCTACTGTATAAAAGTTTTAAATACAAACTAGTGGAACCTCAGAAAATCAGTACCTTTGTTGCTTTGAATATAATTAGCATTACAGTTATAATGCACTGTATTGCTATTTTATTCTGTATGTACTCCTTGACTATTTAAAACTCTTGGGGACAGAGATGACAAGGAATCTGAACAACTATTAAAAATAAAAGTCCATTCTTGAAAAATGATTTAAACTAATTCATTCTTCCATAAAACCTTTTCATCTTTTTTTTTCCCTTGTCCTAACGACAAGCAATAAAATTGAAGAAAGTTGTTAAGAAAGGAGTATAACAAAGGGCTTAAATTAAATCTGTAACAAGCTGAAAAAATCAACTTCTAACCCTTCTGAACTGGCTATTCTGACACAATCAGTAAATACCTCTAAATTCTGACTCAAATGTAGAAGTATGCAGTATAGCAACAACATAATACTCATAATTTACTGGGGTATTGTTCTTATTAACTGAGAGAACATAGGGCTGTGCTATAATGGACAATTCTATAATATCTCCATGTTTTCAGTGAAAAGCAGAACGCTTTAAACTAACAAGTGAAATTCCATAATATTTTAAGAGGCATATAGTGGCTCATCACATCCCATGTTTGCTAGCATTATGTGTCCATGTATTTATCTGTCTCTTATCAGTATCACTTTCTCCTAATCAAAATTAGAAGACCAAAGATTATATGAGAGACAATCAAAGGGGAAAGAGAAGAATGTCAAAACCCTATTTTTTTTCTTTTTCATTCACAAGGAGGCAGAGGAAAAACAGATGAACTGAAGACGGGGAAAGTTGTAATTACTATCATAGATTTCTAGACCTATATTTCTAGAAAGCACCTTTTTGGAGAAAAATAGGGACAATTTTTAGGTCAAGGTTAATATGTCAAATCTTTTTGATATAACTGTTCATTTCCTAACTATAAATAAATATAATAAAGGGAGAAGCTAAGAACTGCTATTCAAGAAAATAAATTGTATCCCTGATGATCAATATTAAATATATTTGGTTCTTCAGCAATTCAAGTATCTATTGAGCAACCATTGTTCATTATCCCTTAAGTCCTATGGAAGAAAAAAGGTCCCCTACCTCCCCCTAAAGGAATTTAACATAGACATAAAACAATTAAGAGCACAATATGATTAAATGTTAATGTAAGCAGCACAAATAATGTTATAGGCAGTCAGAGGAGAGACCAATACTAGATTGTGAAGGCCTCAGTCTTCTAATTCTCCAAATGGGACTTGTGAAATATAGAAGTATTGACTGAATTAACTGGACGGGACCCTCAGGGATCGTAGTCTGATTTCCCTCAATTTACAAACGAGGAAACTAAAATCATTTAAGTGATTTATTCAAGGTCACACAAGTAATATCTATCAGTGGGGGAAGGATATTAAGGGCTAGCGGAACACCAGACACTAATACAAAGTATTACATAAGTGACTCAGATTGTTACCAAACAAAATGTTATGAAATTGAAAGGGGGAAGGCTTTTACCAACCAGAGAGACCAAGAAAGGCTTCACACAGAAATGTCTTTTGAGTAGGAAACAGCACATGAAAAAGTCAGATATAAGAACACAAGAGTATATCCATGGTATCAATTTGGCTAAGTATAGAAAATATGTGTGGAAATATAAGATAAAGCTAAAAAGAGAAGATGGCACTAGATTATAATAGGCCTTGAATGCCAGGCAAATAAGTTTAACCTTCCTTTGTTTAGCCCGCAGTAATAAGTCCCCAAAGATCATGGGGCAGCCTCCTCACTCTGGAGATGTCCCGATCACCACAGCTTTCTCCTCCAATTGGTGAGTTTCTACCTGGAATAACTATTCCATGAAGTGCCAGGCCAACCATGTTCATCTGTCTCCTAGGTTTGATCTGGACTCTCTAAATTGCTCTCTAAATTCATCTTCCCTAACTTCTCCAGTTGCCATTTTCCTTTGTTTGAATGTGAGCTCCTAGAGGGTAGAAATTTTTCACTTGAATTTGAATTCCCAGAGTTTAGTAAACTGCCTGGTCTGAGTAAAACCCTTAGTAAATTATCTATCTAGAACAAAGCTTCCTAAACTGTGGATCATGATCCCATATGGGGTTGCATAATTGAATGTAAGGGTCATGAATTTTGACTTATTATCAGAAAAGGCTTGATTTCTATGCTTTTTAAAAATATATATATATACCCATATACCCCAGGATTATGTAAAAATTTCCAGGGGCAAAAAGGGGCTGTTAATGGAAAAAGTTTAAGAATCCTTAATCTAGAACAGTGACATGCTCAAATTTATACAGATTCAGGTTTTTGGGAGATAAACTGAATGGAAGAAAGAGAGACATGTTAGGAAACTGATGCAGGTAAGTAATACCGAAAATCCCTTTTAGATGGGAGCATTTAGATGGCATAGTGGATAAAGCCCTGAAATCAGGAAGACCTGAATTCAAATGTGACTTCAGACACTTAAATGTTCCTAGCTGTGTGACCCTGGCAAGTCACTGCCTCAGGGGAAAAAAAAAGAAAAGAAAAAGAAAATCCCTCTTAGGGTGGATGGTGGCAATGGAAATGGAAAAGAAAGAGCAAATCTGAGTAATTTAACCATCCCACAAAAATTTACTAAGCACCCACATAGGAGGTACATAAAGATGTGAGACATAAAAAGTTCCTACCAACAAGGAATTTATGTTATCAGTTGACAGCATTTTATAATTGAATATAAAAGGTAAGAAAGAAGAAAAATCAAGGGCAAAGGGAATATTTTGAACAAGAAGACAAGAGAAAATGTCATGCCAAATAGAGAAAAGAAAATAAATTCAATTTTAGATATGATGAATTTAAGATGTTGGTGAGATATCAAAGTATGAATAATTATAAATAGGAGATTTGAGTTCAAAGAGATCAAAACTAGAGATAAGATATCCAAGAATCACTGATATAGAGGTAGTATTTGAAACTTTGGAAGTGATTAACATTGTCAAAGATCAGAGCATAGAGGTAGGAAAAAAAAAGAGGGTTAAGGATGGACCCTCAGAGAATCTTACATTAAAAGTCAAGGACAGCCCAATCCCTATATTTTTGTCCACCGGCATTTTTGATTTCTTTCACAGGCTAATTGTACACTATTTCAAAGTCTGATTCTTTTCGTACAGCAAAATAACGGTTTGGACATGTATACTTATTTTGTATTTAATTTATACTTTAACATATTTAACATGTATTGGTCATCCTGCCATCTAGGGGAAGGGGTGGGGGGAAGGAGGGGAAAAATTTGAACAAAAGGTTTGGTGATTGTCAATACTATAAAATTACCCATGCATGTAACTTGTAAATAAAAAGTTATTAAAAAAAAAAAAAGAGTCAAGGATAGTAAGAGGCAGCAAAAAAGAAAGGATAGTTTGAGAGGTAATAGGAAAACCAAGAGAGTGTGGATAAGAGAGAGAAGAGGGTCAAGGAAAGACTTTTTTCTTTGACAAAATAGTAATCAATGACAATGCAATATATGTCTCTGGAAACAATTTTTAAAATGTTTTCTATCCAATCAAACTTTTTCACAACTAATGACACACAATTCATTAAACAAGAAAATAAAACAATTAAGAAGATCCCTAAAATGTGGAACCTTAAAAATTTCCTACAATTATTGTTATCCAAAAGTGAAATGGCTTGCCTCAGAAGGGGATGGGTTTCCTTTCACAAGAAATTCTCCATCAGCTAGATTTCTCAACTAAATTGTAGGGTGGGTTGGGCTGTCCTATTTTTGGTCACAGAACCTTTTGAAATTTATGGATCCTATTCTCAGAATAATTTTAAATTTTAAAAATAAGTAAAAAATTATAAAGAAAACCAATTATAATGAAGATGGAATTTTTTTCCCTATTCAAGTTCATGGATCACCTGAAATCTATTGATGTTCCATAGACCCCAGCTTAAAACCTCTTCTAACTTCCAGATTCTGTGATATTCATCTAAAGAAATATCAGTCTATAGAATAAAATGTGATATCATTTTTATGAAATTATAAAATTATTTCCTTTAATAAATAATGGATGCTAAGCAAGCATAAATGACTGTGAAGTTTTACAAATTTAAATATGCATAACCTGTTTTACAATATAAGAGTTTAAGTGAGTCAGAGGACTCAGATTCTCTGTGTATTACTTCACTTTGTAAAATTACTCCAACAATAAAAACCCATAGAACTATTCATTAATTATATGGTTCCCACATAGTAATGATTTCTCAAAGAGACAAAAGGCTGGGAAGGGGAGGGGAAGAAGAAAAAGATTTTAAAAGGTAGCTGAGTAGCTAGCTAGCAGATAAAACTACTAGATCACTTTGTTATCTGAAAAAAAAAAAAAAAAAAAAAAAAACCCAGCCAATCAACAAACATTTCTCAAGCACTTAACTATGTGCTCAGGCACATAAGTACTGGGGAATAGTAAGATAAAATCACAAGAATCCTTATCCTCAAGGGGTGGTTGTTTTTTTTTTTTTTTTTCAATTGGAGGAAGAAATCTTGTCTAAGCAAACAAACATATACTATATCTATGAAATGAATACTGTATGAGGTAGTTTTAGGAGGAAATGTATAAGCTAGAGGGAAATCAAGGAAATATTTACAAAAACCTACCAGTTGAGGCTTGAAGGAAATCAGATGAAGTTAAAGAGGAATGTCACGCACTTCAGGCATGGAAGACAGCCAACATAAAGGCATTAAGAAGGGAGATGGGTTGCTAAATGTGCAAAATAGCTATTAGAAAAGTGTAGTCAGATCACAATGTGTGGAGGGAAACAAGCTAGAGAATACTAGAAAGGTAGAAGAGAATCTAATTTCATTTCCTTCATATAGCCAGGTTTAAAAAACAAAACAACAACCCACAAGCACAAAATCCAAATTGCCATTAACAGTTAAATAAATTCCCCGTATAACTATCTTCAAAAAAAAAAAAAATTAAAATGGGAGTAGGGAAAGGAGGACAAAAATTAAAATACAGATTTAAATAACAAAGATAAACAGAAAATCAGGCCTGGTGATATAAATTTTCTGGAATCCACAATACCTTACATTTGACTAAAAAAAAAAACATTCAGTGAAGTGGAAACATCTGAGCAATATTTTAATGATACTGATGACAAATGTACTCATTTACTTTTCTGAGATGAAGTAATCTTCATGGACGTAATACTCATTAGCTTCTAAGAAAACAGAAAATTCTTAATTCCAGAAAAAATGAATTTCAGAGTACAATGATTTAAAATGTTAATGAAATTGGTTTGTCTTAAATTCAGTACCTTTTTTTTCCCTTGCAAATTTATTTATTTTTAATACATATTGGAATCATATTGGGAGAGAAAAATCAAAGTAAAAAGGAAAAACCATGGGAGAGATTTAAAAAAAACAGGAAAAAAAAAAAAAAAAAAAAAAGAAGTGAATATAGCATGTGTTGATTTACTTTCCGTCTCCAAAATTCTTTGTCTGGATGCAGATGGCATTTTCTGCCAAAATCTACTGGGATTGCTTTGAATCACTGAACCACTGAGGAGAACCAAATCTTTCACAATTGATCATTCATTGTACGTTCTTGCTATTATTGTATACAATGTATTCCTGGTTCTGCCTGTTTCACTCAGGATCAATTTGTGTAAATCTTTCGAGGCTTTTCTAAAATCAGTTTATCGCTTTTTAATAGAACACTAATTATTTTCATACACCCCAACTTATTCAGCTGTTCCCCAATTAATGATCATTTCATTTTCCAATTCTTTACCACCACAAAATGAACTGCTACCAACCTTTTGGCACATGTGGGTCCCTTTCCCTGTTTTATGATTTCCTTGGGATACAGACCCAGTAATGGCACTGCTGAATCAAAGGACCCTTTGAGCATAGTTCCAAATTGCTCTCCAGAATGGTTGGATCAATTCACAACTCCACCAAAAATATATTACTGTCCCAGTTTTCCCACTTCCCCTCCATGTATCATTATCTTTTCCTGGCATCTTAACCAATATGAGAGATATGAGGTGGTACCTCAGAGTTGTTTTAATTTGTATTTCTCTAATCAACAGTGCTTTGAGAGTATTTTTTTCATATAACTATAAATAGCTTTAATTTTGTCATTTGAAAATTGTTCATATCCACTTATGAATAGAATGACTTATATTCATATAAATTTGACACAGTTTTTTATACATTTTAGAAATGAGACCTTTATCAAAAACATTGGCTGTAAAGATTTTTTCTCAGCTTTGTGCTTCCCTTTTAACCTTGTTCTATTAGCTTTGTTTGTGCAAAAACTTTTTACTTTAATGTCACCAAAGTTGTCCATTTTGCTTTTCATAATGTTCTCTAATTCTTCTTTGGTCATAAATTCCTCCCTTCTCCAAAGATCTGATAGATAAATTATCTCTTCTTTTTCAAATTTGTTTATGGTATTATCCTTTATTATTCCCAAATCATGTGCTCATTTTGATCTTGTTTTGGTATGGGTATGAAATGTAGGTTTATGTCAAGTTTTTGACATATGTTATTTTTCAGTTTTCCCAGCAAATTTTTGTCAAATAGTGATTTCTTATTCCAGAAGCTGGAATTTGGAGATTTATCAAATACTAGATTGCTATAGGCTTTGATTATTGTGTCATGTTAACTAATCTATTCCACTGATCTACCACTCTTATTTCTTAGTACTAAATGATTATGATGATTTCTGCTTTATAATATAATCTGAGGTTTGGTACTGTTAAGCCAGCCATCAGTCTTCATAATTTTTTTTCATTAATTCCCTTCATATTCTTAATTTTTGTTCTTCCATATGAATTTTATTATTTTTTCTAGTTCTATAAAATAATTTTTTGGCAGTTTGATTGGTATGGCACTGAAAAACAGAATTTAGGCAGAATTATCCTTTTTATTATATTATATTCAATACTAACAACTATATTATTTGATTGGCAATACTGAATATTTTAAAACTTTAAGGATCTGTAATTTAATCGAACTACTGCAACTTAATGAAAGGTATGCTGGATTTCAACTCAGGAGAGGCTTGGACTGGACTTTTGCCTTATGACAAGAGATATATTGGCTTTGAGAAGTCCCTTAACTTCCTCGGGCCATGATTTCCTAATTTGTGAAATCAAGATGACAATACCTGTAGATCCTACATCACAGAGTTAGTATAAGGAGCAAATAAGATAGAACAAAGCACTATGTGAATGTGAGCTCTTTTTGTTATTCCCTCCACTAACAATCTCTCTATAATTTTGTCGATGGCCTTAGTTGCAATGACCAAAACAAGAAAAAACAAATAAGCCATCATTCCATAAGCAATCCTCTTAAAACTTAGGTTGGTTGTCAAGCAACAAGAACACAGTTAGTCTTGAGCACATTCAAAGTTTTCCAGTATGGCAGTAGCAGCCAAGGCTTCAAAGAACACCTATACATTATAATGAGGTACCATTAGAGTATAACTTTAGTGAAATGACAAAATTGAATACTAAATTGTCTTTTTAAAAAAATACTAAATTATTAATGGCATCTATATGTTTGTCTAATAAATTGACTTAAGAGCTGCTAATTAACTTAGTGAAATATTTCCATAAATGTACCCTACTATCTTATTTAACATGGTGCTCACTATTCAAACCATTCTACATTTGTTAGTCTAACTATCTCCAAAGCTTACATCTATCAAATAAAGTATTGTGACCTGTGCAAAGTCTTCATGTCACAGGTAGTGTCTGAGCTGAATATTGAAGGAAACCAGGATTTGAAGAAGTGGAGGTTGGGAAAGAAGGATGTCCCAGGAATGGGAGCTAGCCATGAAAAGATATGGAGAAAGGAGATGATTGTCATGTATGCAGACCAACCAGCAGGCCGATGGTCTCTGAAAAACTGTGAGCAGGAGAAGCACCAAGAGGCAGAAAGCATAAACTGTCCAATTTTCAAAAAGAAGACAAATGTCTTGAATTATAATTTCTGAGCCTAAAGTTGGTTCCAGATCAAATTCTTAAGCAGATGAGATAACCTGTGAACCCTTAGAAAGAAAAGAGATGATTTTAGAATCATTAAGACTTAAGAGCTGGAAGAAATATCACCTAATTCAAGACTAACATTTTACAGACCAGGAAACAGAATCAGGGAAACTACATGTCTTGCTCATGGTGACAGAAGTAGTAAATACCAAGTTCAGGATTTGAACCTACATCTTTGAACTGAAGTCAATGATCTTTCCATTATATAATGCTGCTTCCCAACTTAGATTTAATGATAACAAGTCAAGTCAGTCTAATCTAATTTCTTAATTTAACAGGATTACTAGACTCATGAATTAGGGGAATGATACAGATACAGGTATTTGACAGTTTTTACTGTTATTCTTACTAATAAAATGGAAAAGCATAGGACCAATGTTAACCTGAAAAATCACAGGATTTTTTTCAACTTTTTTTTTTAATCACCGTTCTAATTCTAAAGGAAGGGAGGTATATGTGGGTGGGTATGAGAATGGGAGGTGTATACATACACACAAGTTTTATCAAATTTGCAGAAAAAACATAACTGAGAGTGTACAATATACTGCATGGCTGAATTAGTATTCAAAAAAAGTTTGACAGGTTTAAATGCTGGGGTAGAGCCAATAATATGAAATATAATTGAGATAAATGTAAACTCCTGCACCTGGGTTAATTTAAAAAAAAAAAAATCAACTAAACAAAGAAAGGGAAGGAGTGTTCTTAGAACATAATATGTAAGAATAAGATGGAGAGATTTAATAGGTTTAACATTAAGTCTGTAGTGTGTTATTCTAGCCCCCCCAAATAATATTGATCAAATCAAGCTGTTTTAAAGTAGTATAAGCAGGATAATTAGGTGACTCAAAACCATGCATTAAAGATCAGTTGTAGAAAATGGAAATGTTTAGCCTAAAGGGAAAAAAAGGCTTAAGAGGAAATAAATAAGTCTTCAAATATCTAAAAGACTTCTAGATGAAAAAATTTATTTTTGTCCTGCTAAGTTCCCAAAGGCAGAAGTAGGAACCATAAACAGAAGTTAGAAGGAAGCAGATTTCAGTTCAACCTAAGGAAAAATGTTCTAAATTATAGACAGTAAAAAACTGGAAGGGACTTTCTCAAGAAACAGTTAGTGTTCTATCATTAGAAATCTTCCAGAAGAAGTTGTGGGCAGGTAGTATGGCATAGTAGGTAGAGAACTGGCCTTATTATCAAGACCACTTGGGTTCCAAGTTTATGTCTAGTACTAACTGCATAACCATGGGCAATTCTTTTAACCTCTTTTCTGCCTCATTTTCTTGATCTGTAAAGTAGAAATAATATTAGTTGCATGTACCAGTAGAACTTCCCTCACAGGGATTTTGGAAGATTCAAATGAGATAATATAAGTAAAACTCTCTTTTTTTTTTTTTTAAATTTTTATTTAATGATTACTTTATATTGACAACATTATCCCTTGCACTCGTTTCTTTTCTGATTTTTTTTTTTCCCTCCCTCCCTCCACCCCCTCCCCTAGATGGCAAGCAGTCCTTTATATGTTGGATATGTTGCAGTATATACTAGATACAATATATGTTTGCAGAACCGAACAGTTCTCTTGTTGCATAGGGAGAATTGGTTTCAGAAGGTATAAATAACCCGGGAAGAAAAACAAAAGTAAAACTCTCTTAACTACTTTAAAATGTTATATTAATCATTACTGTCATCATTATTATTGCATTATTATTGTAAATAAGGCACATCATAGAGGCATTCATGACTTCAATAAGGATTGAACTGAGGTCCAGTTTATAGAATTCTATGATTAATCTGGTGAATTAAATTGCTTACAATTTAATGTACGTATGGAAGTCTTTTTCATAGTTTGATCTATAAACACTAAAGATTAGACTGTGAGATCAATGTCCAACTTCAGCTGGCCAATGCTGAACTATATATAGTCTACCACCAGTTGTTTAAAAAAAAAAAAAAGAGAGAGAGAGAGAGAGAGAGAGAGAGAAGGTGGGGGAGTGAATAATACTTAAGAAATAGTTTTAGGATTAACTCTGAGGTTCAGATAGTCAAATTTTAAGATTAAGATCCAATACTTATTTTTAGCACTACAAAATAATGTAGAGTGTGAACATGAGTAAATTTGGATAATACACAGTGTTAGTTTTGAGACTTTAATAGATGTTAACGTTCCCCATAGACATCTCATTTCAGACAGGTTTTTTTACACTTGGCCTGAGTACCCATTACTATATCACTCAATCTGATTGCATAAAGGGATGGAGAAGAGAAAAAGGAATTTTTTGATTGGATTACGGTTTTTCATAGATTCATAGATCTGAGCCACAGCCTAAGATATGGACTTATAAAAAGAAGCACACAGATGATCTACAACAGGAGGTAAAACTGACCCAGTACAGATACTAAGAAATGAACATAGGTACCTGGGAGAAAGAGTTTTTCATAAAGTCCACCCCAGGGATAACAGATGTTTTAAGAGAATCCACATGACTCACAGCAACAGAAATAGCAATAGCCAAAGCAATAATAAAACAACAAGAATTCCCTTGATCTAGCCTTCTGGAGTACAAAAGAAGCTTTTCATTGGTATTTCTGAACCAAGACTTGTAGAAAAGAAAAATTTAAAAAAAAGAAAAGTAGAGTCACATGACCCTAGTGACTAAAAGAAGTGCAAGAGACTGAGCCATAACATGACAGAGCAATTTACATCTTTTCCTCTACTACTGAGCAGGTGCAATGGAAAAAAGGCTGATTTAATTTCACTTTCCTTTCTTTTTGTGGGGGAGGAGGGAAGAAGGGAGAAGTTAGGAAAGGCATGACTGGGTCTAGACCACCAATGGACCCAACTCATGGATAAACACATAGAGTCTGACCTGCTCTATTACCAATATGGGTCAGTTTTTCCCCAGACTGCTAGCTCCACCCCACCACTCTCCCCAGGATACACCATATCAATGCTAGACTTTTTGGAGACAACAGAAGAGTTTTAGCCCTATTGCTGCTCAGAACTCCTGAGCTCAAGTGATCCACCAGCTATATAACCTACCTCTCAAGTCTCCCAATAAGATTAAAAGTCATGTCTTATAGACATTAGACAGTAAAATGTCTATATTTTTATATTATTGCTGCTCTTTGGGGACTAGAGTAGCATTCTAACTCTCGAGATCTGTACAGGTTCCTTGGAGACAGAGAGATAAATGAGTCTCTTTCAAAGATGTCTCAAACACACAGTTGTGTCTAGAACCCCCCTGCAGAAAAATAGTATTTAATAAAGAAAAGGAGGAATATACCTTGTATGTGTATGGATTTCTACGAATCCTTTGTGTTTTTAAGTACTTCTGGAGGACAGAATAAAGATTGTTCTATATTTTATGTGATTTTCTTCAAGAGTTGCATTGGAGTTGAGGGAAATTTTATTCATGCATACAGAGATCTTACATGAACTATATTCTGCTGTAACTCTGAGGGACAAAGCACAATGGGGAAAGATATAGCCAAATTCTGAGGTGAACAGAATAATCTCAGATTGAGTATGTGATTCAAAAGGTAATTTATGAGAACTTCCAGATTGAACTCAATTGTGTAAATTCAAAGTATGGAATAATATATCCTAGGTTATACCTGTAACCTGAAAATATTCAAACCATAAAAACAAGTACAGTTGGGGAATATGGCAAATACTTGAAGATCTAATACAACTATGCTTACTTATGTCCTATACTGAGTTCTCTAAAGTTATTTTACAACATCATGAGATTTATGTAATTTCCTTTGAGGAGATTACTCCATTCTTCAGGAGTAATTCAGTTTCAAAAAAAGGAGAGGAAGAAGGAAGCTATTCCAAACCTTCAAATTTTTTTATTCCTAATGAACCTGTAGAAACAATATCAAATTAATGTTGTCTGATATACCAGAACCCTAAATGCCAATTTATTCTGGATGATTATTACAATGTTTGATCCCAAAATACTTCAAAAGTTCAAAGGCAATCTTGCTGAGTGAAAAACATATCTGCCTTCAAAGAATACCACTAAAACCAAATTTCAGATGTCAGAACTGTTAATTTCAGGCTTTGTTTTAAGGCTCTCAGAAAAAATAAGAGAAGAACCAGTCCTCCAAAAGTTTGTTACTCTTTAAAGAAAAAAAAAAACATCACTTTATAGTTGATTTCAAAGTTTATATCAACTTGGATGACTGATTTGTGTTAATTATCCTTTTCTTTCAGTTCAACTCACTCTTAACAGAAAAGCTACCTTTTCTCTTCACAATCTCCTGATCACTCCTTGGAGCTTATTCAACCATCTATAATTCAAAAGGGGGGAAAAAAGAAGTTGCCTGACAAAGTTAAGGCTACTGATACTTCTGTAGCAATTGCCTCAGACATACAGAAGCAGTAGTCTCTCAATGCCAAGACACTTTCCTCTACTTGCAGAGAGTCCTGCCACATAGCCATGACGGTATTGATCTCTCATTCCCACCCAAGCAGGTACTTCTTGTTAATATTCCTCTCTTCACCTTGCTCACTAATCCTAATGTCTATTCTCTATACAATTAAGCAAGATAGAGAAAGAGAGCTGCATCTGAGGTCGGGAATGAGCTGGGCTTAAATTCTAATTCTGACCCCAGCTAAATGATCATGAACAAGGGACTGAACTTTGTTGAAGCCTCAGGCTCCTCCTCTGCAAAAATCAGATAGCAAGAGTATTCACCTCAAAAGGTTGTAGTGAAATTCAAATGAGATTTTTTTTTTTGCCATACACAACAAAAAGACCTTTATCCTTATGTCTGGGGGAAAGGGGAACAATAACAAAAAACCTTTCTTGTGTCTGGTCTTTCTGTGTCAGCATCCTTATATATTTGTGAAGTGTTTTGCAAGTTTTGGAGCAGGGGGTCAGAAAGTATTTATCTGGCTCCTCCTGTGCTAAGTGCTGGAGATACCCTCCCCCAAAATAGCAAAAATGGTGCTCTTGTTCTTAGGGAGCTTTGGGGGAAACTGACAAATCTATCAGCCACGCTGAGCTATTATAATTATTATTACTACTAAAATTATTATAGAGATTGCTCCGGTAAGACAGTCCTGTCCTTCCCTTCCTCCTATCCCCCAACCTCCGCATACAACTTAGCCCTGGTCGGGAGCTACTATAGTCCCTCCCTGGACTTCGTAGGCCATGCCCAGGCTGGGCACCTTACCTGGACAGCCTGCTCCGCCCCTCCCCCACGCCCAAGGGGGGCCCCGCTCAGCTGCTCACTTCGGCCCCCCAGCCCCACCCTCCACAGGCGCGCACACACGAACACGGATACACAGACACACACACCCCGGCCACGCCCTCCCCAGCCCCTACACACACCCCTCCGGTTACGCCCTCCCAGGTTCACAGACTCCCGCACCCCCAGTTTCGGTCCCCCTCGCTTCATCCGACCCCCCGCGGAGCCTCCTCACCAAGTAGCAGTAGCTTCACCTCCTTGGCCGCCTTCTCGCCGTCCTCCCGCAGGTTGCGGTCGATCATCTTGCTCCGCTCCACCGCCGCCTTGTCCTCGGCGCTCAGCGTGCAGCCCATGGCGGCGGTGGGAGAGGGGACCGGGCCCGGGGTCACTCACACAGCACGGAGACCGCGGCTCCGGCTCCTGGGGGATGCAGCTGAGACGGCGGCGGCGGTTACTCTCGCTGGGCGGAGGCCCCGTCCGTCACCTTCCGTAGCTCCCGGGGAACCGGATATCCTGCAGTGACGACACTTCCGGCGACGCCCCGTGGCCGTTACCGTTCGAACTAGGCTCTCGGAAGGAGGAAGGGAAGGAAAGGGAAGTCCCGGCAAGGGAGAGCCTTGCCCTAACTTGTCGGGGGCTCCTAAGGAAGAGTACGGTAACGAACCCCAAATTCTTCCGTCATCATCCATTCGGCCCTCCTACCCTAGCGAGTCACAGGCTCGCCCAGTCCGAGCTGGCTTCTCGGCCACTCTCTTCGTTTTACAGATGGGAAAACTGAGGCCCACAGACATTGAGACTAGAATTCGAACCCCGAAATCCGATACTTTGATATGCTTGCTCTCCTTTTGTCTGAATGGCTACCTACTTGTCAGGATATCCCAGGATGTCATCTTAGAGATCATCCATTCCCACCCTCCTGTTTTATAAATGAGAGACGTGAGTTCCAACGGAAACATGGCAGGATCTGAAGTACGAGACCCTAGATGCAGATCCTGGCATGGAGACTTAGGGGAAGTCACTATAGCTTTGCGAAGCCATTCTGATGATACTCCTAGGCTGAGAACTGAGCGACGGTCTGAGTTCGAATCCCTCGCTTTAAGAATGAGGAAACAGACGGGAAATTAACAAGCTCCTGAGTCTACATTCAATGCTCCTAACACTATACCACATTTCCTAGTTCTGTGACTGGAGACAAGTCCGTGTCCTCACCTGTAAAATGAGCCTTCTAATGCCTCATAGGATTCTTAAGAAGATTCCCAAGAGCATACATTTGTGAAAATAAATATAAGCACAATTATAGAGATATAAATATATATAGCATTATATACATATTCACTATATCTTTTATATTATTATATAATTGTATATATGTATACATATAGTGCACTTATTATAAACCATGTTTCCAAACCTTAAAGCACTATATCACAAATACTAGTTATCATTATCTTTCCTTGTCCAAGGTCACATGTAGAGGGTTCTTGCCATTAAACATCCTTCATTTCAAGCCTGATTCAGCCCTGACATAAAATCAATCTTTCTCTCAGCCAGTGAACATCTTGGTTCTTTGCCCAGTAAAAAGGATTGCTTTGGAAGGCAGTCAGATCACAAGAATGGGGGGACTAAGTCCAAGTCCCTTTCCAGTTCACAATGCTCATTATTTTGGACCTCAAGTCCAGTGCTGTTTTTATTCCATAATGTCTTAGCATCCTCATTTATTGGACTTATGTGCTTTGTACTATGAGTACTTCCACTGAAGTAATGTGAGAGCCTCTTCACTAAAGTTCTAAACTTCCTTAATGTTGTCATCTTACTTTGTAGTACAGTTAGTGCTAAAAACTTCTGTTGCACAAGCAGAACTTTGCAGAGGCCCTTACACATTGAGCCATTTATTTTGCTGTTACCAACACATTATTAAGTCATGTCAGTTTCAACAACCTAAGAAGATTGTACATTTAAAGTTGGGGATCGTGCTGGCTGACACAGAAGGTTGATTCCTTCAGTAATATAGTAGAACAACCAAAGAGACACAGCCTCGTCTGTTCTCATTGTTACCCAGCAAAGACAATTCTACCAGCTTCTCCACATTCAAACAGATTTTCTTTCATTTCTAAATGGTCTTCATGCTAGGAAGGACCAGCTGGTCCAGGTAAATGAGGGGAAAAGAGTTGATTATAAGGCATTTGCATTGGATAGAGAGTTATTTTTGGTTGAGATCTATGAGAACACTGTGAAAGTAGAAAAGAGATCACGCCTAAGAGTCATCCTTCTTGGTCACTTCTCCTTTGGCAAGCTATTGTAATGAAAAGTTCAGGGATTGAGGCAGGAGTAACTTTTACAATGTAGGATATGACAACAAACTCTCTTCATTAATTAATCATCTTAGTGACAGGGAAATAGAATTGTACTGACATTTAGTAAGCACATACTGTATGCAAGGCACTGAGACACAGTTGGACAGCTGAGAGGAATCTCAAGACAATAGATTGGTCCTTACTCTTCATGGGTCATCCAGACAGGGACAGTCTACATAGCAAACTAATCTATGCTTCCCTAAGGTAGTGTGATACATGTACCCTGGAAGAGCACTAGCCCTAGAAGAACATTTGGGTTCATATGCTGTCTCTGCCAATTGATACTTGTGTGACCTTGGAGAAATTTCTGAACCTCATTTTCCTCAATTGTAAGAAATGAGGGAAGTGGGTGATAGGTGAAATGGTCGCTGAGGACCCTTCCAGTCCCAGATCTTTGATCCTGCGTACTCTTCTTATAGCATGGCACCAATAATAATGCCTCATATACTTTCATACACCTTATCACTTTTGACTCATAATAAATCTATAAGGGTTGGAATCATAATCTCCATTTTTTGCAGATAAAAATACTGAGGATTTGAGTAATTAAGTTTCCTGAGGTCAATGACTAATAAATGGCAGAGCCAAGACTAGAACTCAGATATTGCATCTAGTTGAGTGTTATTTTCATAAAACTCCACTGCCACCCAACACCATTGGATTGTGGTGTGAGAAACTTGAGGTGTCTTAGACTGAAAGGTTAGAGAAAGCCTGATCCTTAAAAAGAAGTTCTTGATAAATGTGAAAAAACAAAGGTTGGCCGAAATAATCAATTGAGTGGGCAAGATTAGTTAGCAAAATGGCTCATGGGCACCAGGGGCAGGGGCGAAGGCAGCTCTATTTCTATGTCTTACAGTGCCACCTGCTGGCTCTTTCTGGGAGCTACAAGCCAGCAGCTGTTGAGGAAGCTGCAATTGTTCCACACCTAGTAGAAAGCATCTTCTACATCCACTCTTGTCATAGGAAGGAAGAAAAGAATGTGGAATCTTTCTCACTCCCTTTTTTATCAATAGGCTGGGTGTGAAGTAGGTGCTTAATCAATGCTAGAGAGCCTGCTATTGTCTGGGAGTCATGTCCCATATTTCCTTTCTGCCCTGCCTATCTTTTGCACATTTACACTCAGCACAACCCTTAGAATTTATTATATGATACAGGAAATTGGATAAAAGAATTCAGGCCATTTCTTCAGCCTCTGCTTGAATATCTGCTGAGGGGGAACCTACTGGCAGGCAGGCCGTGTGCCTTTTAGAAAGTTTTTCCTAACATTTAATTCTAGTCTTCCTATAACTTCATCTCCTTGCTCCTGGTGCCGCCTTCTAGGGCCAAGCAGAACAAGTTAATCTCTTGCACTGGACAACCCTTTATATGTACCCCATCTTCTCTCCAGAGTAGAGCACCTTCATGTACTCCATTGGAATCTTGTGGCATATTCTTCAGCCATTTCACTACCTTTGATCTATGGCATTATGAACAGCATTAGTTCTTTTGCTTCCATGTTAAACTACTGACTGATATCTAGCATGCATCAACCAAAATTCCCTGACTTTTTCCCCATAAACTGTTGCTTAACTTCAGTTTTTTGAACCTTACTGCAAAACTTTGCATTTTGTTTTATTTAATTTTATCTTACTCAATTTAATCCATTGTTCTAACCTGTTGAAATGTTCGGATCCTAACCATCATTCAACTTGTTAGCCATTCTTAGCATTGTGTCATGAAAATTTCACAGGCATAACTTCTATGGATTCATTCAACTGACAAAAACTTTGAACAGTACAGGGTCCAATTTCCTTGGACACATCAGTAGAGATATCCCCCTGTTAAGTTGTAATGGAATAATTGATTACTCTCTGAATATGATTATTCAATCAAATTTGAATCTACCCAGCTGTAGTCTCATTTAGCCTAACCTAGCTCTATCTTGTCCAAAAGAAAAGCATGAGACTTACAAATGCTTTGTTGAAATCTAAATATATCATGTATACAGCATTCTCTGATGTAGTTATCCTTTAAAAAAAAAAGGGTCATTCAGCACCTTGAGGACAGGGGTTATATCTATTCATTAATCTGTTTCCCAAATGTTTTCTATAATTTTTCTATATATACTCATCTAATCTGTGAGTAAAACTGCCTGCTGACAGAGAGATTAAATTGAACTTTAATTTCTTGGGACAGGAATTATGCAACCTGTACCCTCTGTCCAAAAATATTCTGTAGGTATTCAATAAATATGTATTATATTGAATTGATAAAATCATTAGTGGTTGCAACATAACTTTTTAAAAAAGAAAACATTTATTGGCTGCTCAAAGAGAAGAATGAGCTCACTTTCTCACTTCACTTTATGAGCCAGAAATTTGGTCAGGTGCTGGCCCCATTACTCTAGTTCTGATGTGGCCCTGTGACCATGTTGAGATACTGTGGGCTCACCCTATCCACCAGTAAAACCAGGAAGAATGGAGTGCGCAGGAAGCTACTGGTAGTTTTCCTGTTCTCACTTATCCCTCCCTCTAAGATTTGGCCACCAGTGGAGACTAACACTATCATTCAAGTCCCAGTTGGTTAACATCTGAGCCCAGTGTCCTGTTTTTCTCTCTCCTGCCCAGGTTCTTGGTAGGAGAGACACTTAAGTCTTTGTCAACTGAAGATGGTTCTGAGATTGATGGGCAGGAGTAGAGAACTAACTGGCAATGCCAGTGTCTGGAAACCCCATTCTCCCCATGCCCCACCTTTGTCTCTTGTACCAGATTGTCCAGGGGGCTGAAGGTGGGTCACTGCCATGAGGAGGGAGATCAAAGAGGCCAGTCCTGGAAGGAAAAGATCATCAGTGTTACTGGTCAGGATGACCACCTGGCTACTATCCCTACAATTATTTTTCATCTATCTGTCCCCATTCTCACCAGTATCTCATTCCCAGCCTCCCAGTACCCCAGCCTTCTAACTCACCAGAATCCCCAGTCTCCCCACCTAAAAGTTAAGGGTTGAGGCCATGCTGTGTTCTTTTAGTTAAACACCCACACTCTTTGCCCTCAGAAAGACAGGGACAACAAAAGGGTTGTTTTGGTGGGATAGAAGAGAAGGGAGCCAAGCAATTAGGAGGAATTAGGACCAGTGAAAGAGTAGCTATCCTGTTTGGGAGCCTCTTTTCTCTTATTCAAGAGGTTTAAATTTTTCCTGCCTTCTCCATCACCTTCCTTATAACCTAAGAATAGTTTCTAGGGTCTCCACTGCCCTGCATTCTACCTCTTGCTGCCTCCTCCCAACCTTATACTTGATTCTGGCTAGATTGAGTCTTGGAGGGCATAGCTTCTACTAGTCCTCTGAAGAAGTCTTAGATATCAAACTAAAAGAAGTTAAAAACTGAAATAGGAACACACAGCCACAATTGTTTTTGACTTAATATGGAAATGAAAGGAGATCGGGGCCATTTTTTCCCTCCCTTGGTGCAGTTCTTGCTCTAGAAAATGCCACTAAAAATGAAACGCCTCAGCCGGCCCCCGAGTCACATTGGAGCGGTTCTGGAGTTTCCCCAGTCCTAAGGCAGGAAGGGAAATTCACTAATAGAGGGGGTTTCCCTTTATGTCTCTTTACTCTTTTCACACACTACAACCACAGCTAAGCACCTTCCTTTAGAGACCCCTAGCTTATTCACACTGAAGCCAAGACTCCTCTCTCAGCTCTGCTTTCTCTCTGCTTCACAAAGCTGTAGGCACCGACCATATACAGGACCCATTACTGGCCACAGCTGGCTAAAAGAAGAATATCCAGCAAAGCAGTCCTTGCTCTCATCCCCTACCCCAGCCCATCTCCCTTCGGGTACTCTGGGCTGCATCATGGTTCAGGCTGGGGTGAGAGGGTCGGATGGAGGAAGCCATCTGACACAGTGATGTCACTAGGAAGCTGCTGCTCCAAGAACTCAGAAGTCTCTTCGGCAATCTGGCCTGGGATTCGGAAGTCCACAGCTGGTGGTTCCTGCTTTGGGCTGACTGGGGTCTGAGGAGCCCAGGGCTCAGTAGCACAACCAGTCCCCTGAAGGAACTGCAGGAAGTTCTCCTCTATGGAGCCCTCCCGGCTGGGGAGCCTCAACTCCTCCTCTGGGGACGGCTTGAAGAAGCAAACAAACTGCTTGCTGAGCTCCCCCCTGATCTGTCGGTTGAGGCAGCCATAGAAGAAAGGATTGGAAGTGAAACAGAAGTAGCCAATCCAGGTCACCACACTCTCTACCTGCTGAGTAGGAAGGGGCTGGGCACTGAGAGCAACATAAAGATGGAAGGAGAAATAGGGGAGCCAGCAAAGTAGGAACTGGCCTCCCACAGCCAGCAGGACCACAGCTGCCTTCCCCCCACCAAAGGTCCTATGGGGGGTGGTCCGTGGGGGCCCTGAGCTGGTCACCATGGTGGAACGGCTGCTGAGTGACTCAGATCGCCGGCGAGGAGTCTCCATCCAGGTTGGCAAGGGCCCGTGCTGCATGGCAGCCACCCGGGCCACACGGAACATACTGCAGTAGACCACAAGAATGAGGAGCAGGGGCAGCAGAAAATAAAGCACAGCAAAGACCACCACAAAGAGTTGGCAATAGGCACTGTGGCTCCACTGGAGGGAGCAGCCAGGAGGGAAAGCGGGGGGCTCACGCTCTGGTGAGGCCCTCCCCAACACCGGCACAGAGGCCATGGCCACCGCCTTCACCCACACACACACCAACACTGACGCCACCAGACCCAGGGTCATGCGCACCTCGTAGCGCATGGGGTGCACCACGTAGTAGTAGCGCTCCACATTGATGGCGGAGACGGAGAGGATGGCCAAGCTGACGAAACAGACACTCAGGAACAGGTAGAGGCGGCAGGCGGTCTCCCCAAAGAGGGCGTGGTCAAAGAGGGCCGAGCTGGAGAGCATGGCCAGCGGCATGAGCGTCAGGGCAGCCAGCAGGTCCACCAGGCAGAGGTGGAAGACAAAGACAAATTTGCGCAGGGCGGGCGTCTTGGCAATGACCGTCATCACAGCCGCATTACCTGCCACAGCCGTCAGGTCCAAAAGGAGCATGAAGAAGAGGGCCACGGACTCGGAGGCCACGTCCCGATGCCCAGCCTCTGGGCTGCCGTTGACCCCTGGGGGGCCCTGGGGCAGAGGGAGCAGACCCAGAGTAGAGGAGTTCCCTGAAGGCTGGGGGAGAGGGGAGGACTCCATGAGGCCGGAAGGGGAGGACCGGGGCACCTGCTGTCATAGGCCCATCAGCCATACTAGTCCAGTGCCCCCTGCGGACCCAGGCAGGAGAGACGGCGGGAACGGCATGCCCAGAGCCGAGCCTCCTTGGTTCCGTGGGGGGCAGCTTCTCCGGCAGTCTCCCACAGTGCTTTCATCGCCAGCCTTTTCGCCAGTGACAAAGTCCTGGTCCGGGTTGGCCGGGGGCTTGGGGCAGCGTGGGCTTCCACCTTTGCCGGTATCACAGCTCCAGGGTCTGGCTCAGAGCCTAAAGAGAAACATAAGCCATGAGTGACTATGGGCCCTGCCTGTCCCCACGCCCCGCCACCGTGCACTCAGCCACCCTTCCTCTTCTCAGCCACGCTCTTTTTTCACAAGGGCACGGAAAGCTGTGAGGAAGGACTGCAGAAGAAAAATGGGATTGTCTCTTGTTTGGAAGGACAACCCATGTCAGTGCTCCATGTTCGTGGCTGCGTGTGGCCCTAACAAACCAGCCTTCCATCCCCAGGACATTACTGGGAACAGCCAACCCAAAAGTTCAAGAAAGGTGGGGTGTGCAGCAGGGGCTGTCTTTCTGCTTCCTCAAGACCTCCTTGTCATGCAATAAGCATGGTATGGATTGCTAATTTATAAGTCTAAGAGTTCTTCAACTTTAAAAAAGACTATTGCAGGCAGAAGAACTGGGCTTCCCGGTCCCCTGTTCCTTGCTTCCTTGCAAGGTACAGTGGGAAAGGAAGCTGGTTTTTGGTGTTGCCAGTGACACTGTTGGTATCAGAGTCCCTATGGGGTAACTTGAGAAGGATCACACAGGCCAATCTATAAAGAAAAGCATGATTGTCAACATGGGCAAATGATTGTGATCGTCAAAGTATAAATGGAGGAAAATATGGGGACACTGAAACAGAAGAAAATTTCTGTCTTGGATTCCATGCTTCCTGATCCAATATAGAAGTGAATTGATAAAATGATGTTTTTTATATACCTTTATTCCTTCTATGCAATAAAGCCTGTACTTTTCTTCCAAATTAGACTATATAGTCCTTGAAGGCAGATGCCATATCTGTGTCTTTTTTTTTTTTTTAATTCTCCAGCACCTAGTACAGAGCCTGGCATGTACTTAATTGTTGGTTATTTAGGGTGTCACTACTGGATTGTAATGCAATTACAATAGATAATTTCATTGATTTATTTTATATGTCCTTTTTCTGAAGTCAGAGCCTTTTAAATTCAAAATATAAATTTAAGCAGCTTAATATGCAAACTGAGGACAGGCTTCTGTTCTGTTAGTCTGTCAAGTATAAAGTCAAAATTCTAGTCAGTCTACAGTTAATTTTATTAAAAGCAGTAGAGCATGCCACTATAACTCTTTGCTTTCCTCATTTTCCCTAAACTCACCTTAGAAAAAAATGGTAGGCTACCAAAGTTTCGAGGGATACAAAGAAAAATGAGCAGAGTTCTTCAACACTGAGGACTTCCTTGTTCCCCATCCAAGGTGGACCATTAAAACTTTTTCCACCTAAAAATACCTGGTTGGTTATATGTCGGGAGCATTCCACAGAGCAGAGGGGTCCTGAACCCCAGAATGAATTGACCACAAAGTTCACATCACTGCTAAAACACATTCAGCCTCTGCAAAGATAATCGAAGGTGATGAGACCAAGGGAAGGACAGTGGTAGGTCAGCCACCTAACCCCAAAGTGGCTAATCACAGGCTTAAGGAGAAGCTCAGGATGGGGCAAAGGGTTGCGTGTTTTGGGCCTTCATCCCCATAGCAGTCGGTGCCCAGGAGTTGGGGCACAGAAGAACTGGCAGCAGCCACGCCGACAGCTGCTACCACCATCATTGTCCAACTTGATAATGGCAATGACCCTGTCTGGACAAATACCCTTGGAGTGTTCAGGCTCAAACCAGAGCGCCGAAGGGTGGGGGAAGGGGGAGCAACGACAAAGGGCACCAGCAGTGAGTGGAGCTCAGAAGAGCCCTGAGAGGCCTCCCCGGGGCCTACCGCTCTCCTTCCCGGGGCCACCAGCATCCCGATGGCTCCCGAGCTTCAGTGGCTCCTCGCCACCTGCTCAAGGCTTACTGCCCCTTCCTTTCACCTCTCTTCTCCGAGTAGGGAGGGGTTCCCTGATAGATAGGAAAAGGGGCGGCCCGGGCTCAAAGGTCTGGTGAAGGGAGCTCCAGGGACCCTCCCCCCTAACCCCTCCTGGGTAGTTCCTACCATCCATGGCCTTCGCTGGCCACTCCCAGCCCCCTGCCTGCAGACGCCTAGCGGCCTCCTCAGGGAGGGACCCCAGCCTTTCCCCAAGTTCTGCTTGTCCCGAGCACAGAGGTGGGCATGCTGCGGAGGTGCCCTGGCCCTGGGCTCTGTGACACAGACACCTGCTCCCAGGTGGAGGCTGTTCTTCCCAAGGACACCAGTGGGGCCTGTGCCCAGGCTGGGGGTGCCTGTGGGGTCTCCAAGGAACAGAGCTCTTCCTGGGGCAGAGACGTCTGTGCCCAAGCAGAGGTGCCCATTCAACCGGGCTTCCAGAGGCCCCACCTAGGGTGCAGCCATCAATCTCTGGCACACGGGAAAAGCTCACTGCAAAATGCACAGTGCTCCTGCTGGAAAGCCGGCAACATCCCATCCCTAGGATGCAAATGCTCTCATCCCTGGGAAAGATTTGCCAGCTGTCCAGCCGTGGAGTGCCCCCCATACAAAAGACCCATCTCTGGGATACCTGGGCACCCACCCCCTAGCCGGACACCCTCCCCAGGGCGCACGCGGCCTCCCTCCGGGCCCCGCTTGGGCCCCGGCTCCTGGCCTAGTCACGACTCCTACCTTCCCGAGAAGCTTTCCGGTTCCCTGGTACCAGCCCCACTCAGCTGATGCTCCTCTCTGCCTGCCGAGGCTCAGAACCACTGCAGTGAGGGGTGAGAGGCAGCAGGCAGGGAAGCAGCAGAGAAGGCTTCTGGGTCCTAAGGACCTCCTGCTTCCTGCCTCAGCCCTTCAGACTTCGAGGGGCAGGCAGGACCCCCAGGGTGGCCCAAACCTAGAGCGGAGGAGGGTGGTGACAGGGCAAGGCCTTTCCTCCCCTTTCTTCCTGAGGAATGAAGCTAATTCCACAGAGCAGGGAGCAGCCCTGGGGCAAAACAAGATGGACCCCCAGCTTGGGTGAGCAAGTGACTGGGGACCCCAGTGCCTTTTTCCAAGACTCTGCTTCCAGAGAGGTCCTTGGTAAAGAATACTCGTGAAAAGGTCAGTCATATGTCCCTTAAGGGGATACCCCACTTTCAAACAGGGGATGACCTCTCCCAACCCATGGGGAGGCAGTCTCAGGGCCCGGAGAGGCCTGCTTTGGGATTAGCTGCTCCCCCTCTTGTGCCCACACTTGGAAAAGAACAAAAAGGGCTCGTGGCGGAGAGAAGTGATGAATTATCCTGCTGGCACCCTCGGCAAAGGGAGGCCTCAGGATGGGCCCAACCAAGCCTGTCTTCTCTCCTACACCCAAATTGGAAGGAAGGGAAACATCCCCAGCCAGGTAAGCAGGAGCAAGCAGGCACCCGTGCCCTCGGTAAGCCACCATCACCATCAATGAGTGGGAACCCCCATTCTGACAAGAGAAGGGAGCTGGGTCCCAGTGGGCCCACCTGTCTATTGTTTCCTCCAAGGCCCCTAGGGTATATTCAAGCTGCCTCTTCTCCAACCAGCCCTCTACCCCTCCCTTACACTGTTCCCCACTTCTCTTTTCTAGAAATGTCTCTTTGCTTGTGTAGTTGGGGCCCCAAAGAGCAAGTCTTCTAGCATCTTCCAGCTACATCAGAGATGGGGAACCAGTCAGATTCCTCTGAGAAAATGCCCCTCCCGTAAACTCAGGATTCTCTGCTACCTTGCCAAACTGTCCCAGTAGGGGGGTCCCAAGAGGGGAAGAACTTGGTGAAACTTCCCCCTATCAAGTCTAAAGGCCACCTTTCCAAAGGACCATCGCTGATCCAGCAAGAATAGCATTTCCATGACCTGAAAACCATTGTGCTTGAGGCCCCAGAAGACTCCGAGACTCAGAAGTATCCTGTCTACTGAACCCCACTTAATTAGCCTCCATTTCCCTAGGCCAAAGAGCTGGATTGTCTCAGGTTAGATCATGGGCATTCCCTTATGGCAATTAAATGATAACGCCCTGCTGTTTTAAAAATTTCTAGCCTGACATTTAGTGAAAACCCCTTCACTATAGCACGAAAGCAGATCACTGCTATAGATGCAGGGGGCTCATCTTCTCATCTGGAACATAAGATTGGATTAGGTGGTCACTAAAGTCCCCTTTCTCAAGAAAATGCTTAGGATTCGTAAGCCTGACCTATGTATAACTACACTGTGCATAAGGGGCAGTCTATAGAAGTATTCTGTGTCCTTAGAAATTGATAGTATTAAACAGGCCCATTGCTACAGATACCTTGAGAAGAAAGAAACAGTAAAATAAGTAAAAATATTATTATTTAATATGTAAATTATAAAATATATATTAAAACTAAAAAATAAAAAATGGTTAAACCAACAAATGCAGAATTTGCTTATTTTCTTATAGTATGCCCAAAGTCATAGGGCAGCTTTAGGTTTTATTTGCTTAAAAGCTTTGAAGACATCCCTTATATTGCAGAGATTGAGAGGTTAATGGGTAATTATGTTAGAGGTATATTGAGAGGTAATGGGTAATTATTTTTTTAAAATATTGGCACAAATAGTCCAATTTTAGCTAAATTCTTAGAATTCATGTGGGAGCAGATTTTATCTATATTTACATGGAAGTTTGGGGGATAGGTATGGTCACGGAACCCAATTCAAGAATTGATCCTCATCCAAGCACCTTGGTAAATGGACCCTGGGAAACATCAAAATGGGATTGCTATAATGATTTCTGGTCAACAAGCAAGTACTAGACACTATGTTCAACATGGGAGAAATAAAGGTAAAATCACAGCTTCTGTCCTCAAAGAATTACCATTCCATTGGAGGAAAAAAAATGTAAATACAAAATATATACAGAGCAAATGCAACCTTGGAGGCTTTGGGAAGAGCCTTCTGCTGCAGCTGGGATTCCAGCTAGTTTTCAGAGAAGTCAAGAAAGAGAGAAAGCAGCAGGGGCAACCATTCAAAGATACCAAGTTGGGAGGTGAGTATCATGGATGGAGAATATTCAAAAAGGCAGTATAGCTGGATTGGAGAGTGGGTAAAGGGAAGTAAAGAGTAAGAAACCTGGAAAGATAGAAAGGAGTCACGTTCTAAAGTACCTTCAGTATCAAACAGAGGACTGTATTTGGACTAAGATGGCATAGGAAACTGAGATTTATTGAGTAGAAAGGTGACATGGTCAGGCCTATGCTTTAGGAAAATCACTTTGCCAACTGAGTAGACTGTGTATTGGAGCAGGAAGAGACAAGACAGGAAGACCACAGAATACAAGTGCATTCATTCTGATAAGAGACAATAAAAGCTTGAAGTAGGGGGTGACTATGTGAGTGTAGATAAGGGCAGGAAAGTTACTAGACACCAGTGTATTAGTGAAGTTTAATCAGATTCTTCCCGGAGAGTGGTTCTGGCAGGATATAGCACTGGTAGTCAATAGCACTGGTAGTCAAGGCAGGGGGGAAAGAGGAAAATGTGCAGGAAGGGGGGTTAAGATGGCAAGACTTAGCAGCAGATTGGACACACAGGGAGAATGCAATCAGGAGCTGAAGACGACCCTGAGCTGGCTCACTGGGTGCCTGGGAGGGTGGTGCTTCCCTCACAATAGCAGGGAAATCCAGAAGACAAGGTTGAGGTGAGGGCGTGGGGAAGACGAGATCTGCTTCGGACAGGTGTAGTTTGAGATGCATTTCTATGGTACATTTAGTTCAAGATGCTCAGAAGACAGGTGGGCTCAGGGGGCAGACTAGGATCACATAGATCTCAGAATCATCCACATAGAGAAGAGTCGGACCCATGGGAACGGATGAAATCTCCAAGTGAGATAAGTAGGAAAAAGAGAAAAGGGCCCAAAGACAGAGCTTAGTGGGAATGACCTGGATGTAAATTCAGCAAAGGAAACTGGGAGAATCAAGAGAGTGGAATATCATGAAAACCTAGAGAGAAAAGGGAGCCCAGGAGAAGGAGATCCATCTCCCTCCAGTGTGTTCCTGTGGAAGGTATACCGGACCAGAGACCTATATTCTAACCCTTGCCTTATGACATCCTAGTTATACAACCTATGACAAGTCCCTTAAATCTTCTGCGCCCCAAACTCCTCATCTATGAAACAGAGGCAGTAATTGTGGTCCTGCCCTGCCTACTTCACTGAATTGGCATAAACATTAAATGAGATAATGAATGTGAAAAATCTTTTAAAAACTATAATACATATTAAATGTAAGAAGTTATTTTATGACAACTTCAATGACATTGACACAGGATCCTAGAAGGCAGGCCAGTTGGTAAAGGACAACCTACAGAGGTTTCCATCCCCTGCCCAGATCAGGTGAGATTAGTCTTAGGGAAAGTTCATCGTGCTAATGTAATCAAATGTAGATTCTCAGGAGCAGAAGGATAGAAACCAGGGTAATCAAACAATCCTCACACAGAAAGAATTTGTATAGCTTACTAAAGACCAAAAGACACTATGATTCAGTCCCTGACAGACAGTGGCTCCCAGGACAAGGGACTCAGAGCAAAGAGCTTCTGGGGGCTAGACATCCAAGCCCAAGAATCTGGATCAGAGAGGCATAGCAGAGAGCCAGGCAGACAGCCAGCTTGGACCAAAAGCCCCTGGGAGCCATGCAGAGTCCCAGGAAGGAACCCGAGAAAGTCACATACACCCCTCAGGAGCCTGGAGCTCCGAAGGGAAAAACCTGGGGAAGCCTGCCCCTCACCCTTCTGCCCATCCTTCAGAAAGAGCTGCTTGTGTGACTTCCTTATTGGACTTAGGACGTTCGGGCTACAGTGATCTAGTGATTTCTCTTTTCTATCCAGGCTTGCTACTTGGTGCAAGTCTTTAGTGTCCCTGGCTTTATACTATTTTATTCTCTCTAATTCTTCCCCTGGCAGGACCAGTCTCAAAAAATATTTTTAACTTCTACTAAAATGCTAATAACAAATAATACAATATATATTGCTTCTCTGATGAGTATTTGCACTTTAACAAGAAGCAAAAATCTTAAGGCAAAGGAAGTAAAGGTGTGATCATAGAATAATGGGAAGAGGAAAAAAGGATGGGATATTTTGATGATATTATGAGGGTCTTCCTTCTTGATGTCCTTAAATCATACCCAGGGAGACCTCTGCTAGGGTCTCTTGGGAATGTCAGCATCCTAGATCCTCCCTCCCAGACTAACCCCCTGTAAACAGCATGGCTTGCTCCCAGCTGAGCTTTCCCCATGACAGACCAGCTGCCAGCTCTCCAGGTCCACCTCAGGGTGATACCAGCTGAGCCTCCTACCCAGCCAACTCCCCCCCAACCCTAGCTAACACAATTGGAGGATGCTAGGGTGAGAAGGGGGGAGCCCTTAGCTTCCCCTGCAGTCTTAGCCCACACCCCCCCTAGCTGGAGCCAGGACCAAATGGTATATTCAAGCTGCAGCTGCTACTGGTCATGTGAGCCCATTGCTAGGTTACAAGGACCCAAAAATAAATCCTTCTCAACTAGATTAGAAACTGGGGGCCTCCTATGAACTGGGCTCCAAAGAGTGGCAGGAACACCCACAGTACAGATACCAGACCTGGGCTGAAGTCAGGACAAGGAGCTCCTTCCCACTCCTTCCTTCCATGAAGCTATGGTTAAATTATAAGTTCTCATGTCAAAAATTCACAAAAGGGATTTCTTGTTCTTCATTAACTACAAAACAAACCGCTATCCAGGAAAGAGGAGCCCCAACCCCACTGCAATTCACAGGAACGGCATTCCTACTCATGTGCCCATCTCTTCCTACCCTATGTCTTTCTTTTGCTTCTTCTGGAAGAGCAAGGCTTCCTCTGCCCCAGGCAATAGGTTTAGTGACTCAGTGGCTGTGAGATGATCCTCATTTGGGGAGTATTTTTAGGGAAGGGAGAAAACAGTAAGTGTGGCGATGACTTGGGGACATCCCCCTCTCCTCCTCCTCTGGAAAATTCTTCTGGTGCTTGTTTTTTGAGGGGGATCTCTCTACCTGGCCTGTGCCGGGCAGGTCAGTCCAGCCCAGCATCCAAAAGGCTTTGCTTTCTAGAAGCAGCTTGTGAGATAGAAAGAACATTGAATTTGGATTTAAAGCCTCTTGATTTAAATCAAATCTTTGTCTTTCCAAGACAAAGCATTCAGTGGACACCCCATCCAGCAAAGAACACAGACAAGATGACTTATGAACCCATAAAAGACCATAAGCATCAGCCCTGCCTTGGCTTGATGACCTTGCCCTAGGCCAGAGAATCATCCTGGGCTATGGGCTTTGCTTCTGGCCTCAGCTCACTAGGGGAAAAAAACCATCGTTCTTTCCAAACTATAACTATGGCCTGAACCCTCAAAGGAAAAACATACAAATATAGCACTTTATAAAGTGCTGTGCACCCCAAACTCACTGGATTCTCCCAATAATTTTGTGATGCTGGTAGTTTAGATATTGCCCCCATTTTACAGATGAAGAAACTAAGGAATGGAGAACAAATTCTCTTGCTCAAAGGTGACTTGCTGAAAGTCACTTACAAATGACAATAGCAGAATACAAAACCAAGTCTTCCAACTCCAGATTCCAACAGAATATAAACTCCTTGAGGAGCAGCGTACTTAGAAGAATGCCTGGCAGATAGAAAGCATCATGCTTATGTTTGCTGGATTGAAATTCAATGTCTTTTCCACAACAGTATCTTCTCCAATCAATCAATATTTATTAAGCTCTTTCTACATACCAGACACTATGCTAAGCACTGGGGATACAAAAAGAAGGAAACGATAGTCCCCGGTCCTTAAGGAGCTTTTAGTCTAATGGGGAAGACAAAAAGCAAACAAATATATACAGGAAATAAGTAACAAAGGGAAGATAATGAAATTAAGAGGGGTTAGGCCGGATGGGATTTTAGTTAGGGTTTAAATCTAATTTTTTTTTTTTGACTAGGCAATAAGGTTTAAATGACTTATCCAGAGTCACACAGCTAGTAAGTGTTAAATGTCTGAGGTTGGATGCTCTATCTACAGCACCCATCCAGCCCGCCCCTAAACATAGTCTTCTTGACAAGAATCTAATCCCGTCCCAAGTTGGCAGCAATTGACCCTGTGACTATGAGCTCTGCAAGGGATTCTAGGCTGTGAGCCCTGCTGCCAACTTCAGGGTCAGGAGTATCTCTATCAGGGTATCTTGGTTTTAGCCCCCAAACAAACTTCTCCTTTCCTTTGCATTCCAGACCACTAGTGATTGTTTTTCAATGAATACTTATTTACAAGGGCAAAGAACACTCAAAGAAATATTAGTAGTAAGCTATAGGTAATAAAAAGGGTATATAAAAAAAAAAAAGTCTACCATAGACTGGAAGGTTCCCAAATTTCCTAAACTATCCTATCTAGCTAACATTTCCTCCAGCTGAATCAGCCTGCCCTGATTTCTCTAGAGGCTCAGAATGTTCTACCCAAAATAAAAGCTAGTGGTTCCCCCCTCCCCCCAGAACACCCTACCACCGAGTTTCCTCCTCTGTAAACTGGTTAACTGGGTAATCGCTAAGGTTTCCTGCAGCTCCACGTCCTCCCATCCTACAATTTGGAATCAGCCTAGCCAGACTCTGAAATGAGGTTCATTCATCCTGCTTGCATTCCCAGGCTCTCAGCCAACCAGGAAGCCTCCTGATGATGGTGGGCTTTTAGTGAGCCAACCACACTTTCCCACTTAACCACTAAGAAACCCCAAGGGAGAGCGTCACGTGGCCTGTGATACAGCATTACAGGAACCTACAGAAGAGAATTCCAAGGGTATAAACGCTGCCCCTCCCACCTGCCCAAAGACTCTGCCCTTGTTAAAGTTCCTTCTATCCGGAGCCTGAGTAACAGCATTTTCCCTGAGCTCAGTTGAAGATGGGGAAGATTTCCCTTTGTACTGTTTTGCATAATGTGTGTGTACTTCCCTGCTAAGCCCCATCAGTCTGGTCCCCCAACGCCTCCAACCCCAGGGTCCTATGAGAGACCGGGTGATTTCCTCCGGTCCATTGATACACCATCTTTGACCCAGGTTTTTATACACAAGCATTCTCTTCTCCAGCGCCAGGAGCTTTTAGATCTCTTAGGACACTTCCTAGCTTTTCCTCTTGCCAAACTCTTGGTCTCCATATCCTTTCCCCTTCGTAATTAAGCAACTTTCTTATTCTCTTTAGAAATCTGAACTTACTATCTCTAAGGATCCCTAATCAGACTCCTTTTCCCACTAAAGTAGTTCCAAGGAGCCAAGAGAAGTTGAATTTCCCAACCTATTTTTTTCCTGAGAATGGACTTCTCGGTTCCAGAGGTGGGTGCTGGGTATTGGGAGCACCCGTCATCATGGCTAATCCGTCCTTGCCTTATATGGACACTCTCACTTGGTCCTCACGTCGGCCACGTGAGGCGAGTACTACAGTTATTATCATGCCCACTTTATAGTAGGAAACTAAGGCTGAGTTTAAATACTTGCCCAAGATTGCACAGCAAGCTGGTCGGGGGAAGGGGGGAGGGGAAGGCTAGGATTCAAACCCACGTGCAAAGCTTCTCCCGCTTGTACCACACAGCCTCTTCGTCCTCAATAGCCGTCTGGGTCAGCCTCAGCTCCAGTAACAATCTAAGAGAGGAAAGCAGCCAAACAGCTTCCAACTAAACCACGAGACTCCCAGAAGTGGGGTGAGATGAAGGAAGCCTCCAGACGCCGTGGTCCCAAACTGGATTTTCTGAGCCGCCAGGGAGCGCAAGGAATAGCTGGCCGAATCACGATTACAATCCGAGTCCCCTCCGCCTGCAGAGCCACCCTTCTCTCCATTGCCGCAAGTGGCTTCTGTGGCTGCCCAGTTCCCCTCCCAGCCAGGCAGGACTTGGGGGCGCACACTGAGTTGTTCTCGCCTCCACTCCTGGAGAGTTGGGAGCGAGAGCCTTCCTTCTCGGGTTCCCAGCCCGACACGGGGGAGGGGTCCCCCAATGCTTCCCCTTCCCATGGAGCCTTCTTGCCAAGAGTACCCATATGAGGGTCCTTTACTCAACCCAGTTTCCTCAGCTCCTGCTGTCTGGGGGGAGGGGGTCCCCGGGGAAGAAAAAGGCTGAGCTTTCTCTGTGCTCCTCGGGGGTCATGGAGCCCGGGCTCTGGACTCTAGGGGGCGCTCCTGCTCCATTCTCTCCCGGACCAATCTGCCTGGGCAGCATCTCTAGTCAGAACCAGCCTCCTCTTAGGCGCGGGTCCACTAACCAAGCCCCAGGGAAAGCCCTGAATGTGGGCGCAGGACCTGGGTTCAAATGCCGATCCTGCCCTATACGGACTAGGGGACTGGAACAGCAAAGTGAGCTTCTTTGGACTTGTGGGTGCTTGGTTCTAAAACGAGGCGGCGGAACTAGATTATTTTTGAACTCTTCAGTTAATTCCAGCATTCTGTTGTGTGGTCCCAGGGTAGCCTCCCCCTGCAGAGACTCCGCGGTCCGAGGGAGGGCGCTTGACCTCTCATGCAGCCTTTCCCAGAGTCCTCTGCAGCTCCAACTTCAGAAAGAACTCTAAGGGAGTCTTTGGGGGGAGGCAGCTAGCAAGGGGAGAGCCCCACTCCTAGGGGCGGGGAGATGGCCAGCGAATCCGAGGGGGCCCCCAGGAACGAAGAGCTGAAGGCGTGGCAGGGGGCTGCCCATCAGCCGCAGGATTCCGAAAAGCCTTCCGGGGCAAGAGATCCCAGGCTGTGGGAAAGCTAAACTCCCCAGGCACTTGCTTGAGCCAAGGTTCAGTTAAGTGCCCCGCGTTGCACTTGCGACTGGCAGCCACAGTGGGGCAGTGTTGACTGCAGAGTCGGGGAGCCGGCTGGCACTGCAATGGCGGGGGTTTAGGGGAGGGGGGGAGAGGTTTCCCTCTCCTTTGCAGGCAGCGGACGCTTGGCCTTCCCAGAACCACACGACGCAGCCGTGAGGACAGGGCCCCGGGACCCCGCCTGTCGTTGCGTCTCTCTGCCGTTTACTTATGACGTAAAGGTCCCGCCTGATGTAGTACTAGCAGCTGACATTGACACGGGGCTTTTACACATGATGACACCTAACTATCGAGACAGGCTTGTGAGACACTGTCGCTGCCACCATAGAGAAGGGGAAACTGAGGGTTGGCGAGGCCGCGTGGCCGTGATAGAAGGGGAAACTGAGGGGTGGCGAGGTCACGTGGCCGTTACAGAAGAGGAAACTGAGGACTGGGAAAGCCAAGTGATCGTTAAAGAAGGGGAAACTGAGGCTTGGCGAGGTCACGTGGCCATTATAGATGGGGAAACTGAGACTTGGCGAGGTCAAGTGATCGTCACAGAAGTGGAAACTGAGGACTGGGAAGGCCAAGTGATCGTCACAGAAGAGGAAACTGAGGACTGGGAAGGCCAAGTGATCGTCACAGAAGAGGAAACTGAGGATTGGCGAGGTCAAGTGGCCGTTACAGAAGGGGAAACTGAGGCTTGGCAAGGTCAAGTGGCCGTTACAGAAGGGGAAACTGAGGCTTGGAGAGGTCAAGTGGCCGTTACAGAAGAGGAAACTGAGGCTTGGAGAGGTCAAGTAGCCGTTACAGAAGGGGAAACTGAGGCTTGGCAAGGTCAAGTGGCCGTTACAGAAGAGGAAACTGCTTGGAGAGGTCAAGTGGCCGTTACAGAAGGGGAAACTAAGGCTTGGCAAGGTCAAGTGGCCGTTACAGAAGGGGAAACTGAGGCGTGGAGAGGTCAAGTGGCCGTTACAGAAGAGGAAACTAAGGCTTGGCAAGGTCAAGTGGCCGTTACAGAAGAGGAAACTAAGGCTTGGCAAGGTCAAGTGGCCGTTACAGAAGAGGAAACTGAGGCGTGGAGAGGTCAAGTAGCCGTTACAGAAGGGGAAACTGAGGCTTGGCGAGGTCAAGTGGCCGTTACCAAAGGGGAAACTGAGGCTTGGCAAGGTCAAGTGGCCGTTACAGAAGAGGAAACTGAGGCTTGGCAAGGTCAAGTGGCCACTTCAGAAGTGGACACAGAGGCTTGGCAAGGTCACGTGTCCATTATAGAAGGGGAAACTGAGTCTTGGAGAGGTCACATAGCCACTTCAGAAGTGGAAACAGAGGCTTGGCAAGGTCACGTGTCCGTTATAGAAGGAGAAACAGGCTTGTCAAGGTCAAGTAGCCATTACAGAAGGAAAAACTGAGGCTGGATAAGATTGAAATTCATCTAATTTAAGTGTCTGAGGGTAGGATTGGGTCCAGAACTTCCTGATTAAGTCATGATGCCTCTTCAGAAAAGAAAGAGCACCCTGATGTAGGCTCTCTGGGTACCCAGTGCCCCTCATGGCAGAAGCGTCATCAGCTACAGCAGAAGGGCCTTTCTGCCGCCTCCACCCAGATGCTTGGGAGAAAGGAGCTCTTAGTTTTAGGACTGACAGAGTCACTGCTGACTGGCCTGTGAGGAACTCCAGGTGGTCTGAGCTCAGCAGATCCAGTGGCCTCCATGGGCATCACAGAGTTATGACGTGGCAACAAAGAGCTGGACAGCAAGTCCAACAAAGGGAGAGGTGGGAAGATAAAGGGCCCTTTGGGAAAGGGCCCAATCCCTGAGCCTCCTTGGGTCAGTCCCGGCTCCAGGAAGAGCATCAGAAATGCTCACTGGGCATCTCGGAGAGCTGAAGAACCAGCTGAATGAGGTGAGATGAAGAAAAAGAGAGAGGAGAGGGAATTAATAACCTAGTATTCAGAACATGGCACACTAAACAATAATCAAAGTATGGTAGCCATTCTGGTCTTTGTTCTAAGGACCAACATTTGCTGGGATGGGAGGAGGGAGGGGGAGAAAAGGACAAGGAAATAAAGATTTCCTAAGTGCCTACTATGTGCCAGGTGCTTTGCTGCAAGCTTTGGTCCTCATTTGATCCTCACAACAAGCCTGTGAGGTGGGTGAGGAAAGCAGAAGTTTAGGTGATTTGCCCAGTGTCCCAGATTTAGTAAGTGAGGTCAAATTTGAACTTGGGGTCAGGGCTCTGTCCAGTTCACTACTTAGCTGCTGAGCTGTATAGAAGGTATGGCTGGTGCCAACTTTATCTCTGAGAGCCCTTTGGGCAGGCAGGGCTAGGGGCACATGGGTGGAGAAGGGGGAACAGTGTTATTAGCTTACATGGTATCCCCTTGTAAAGATGAGCTCTTTAAGAGAGGGGACCCAAGAGAGTATCTACCAAAAGCTCAAGATGCTCCAATATAGCCTAGAGATCAAAGGAGCTAGATTGGAATGAGTGTGGACACTCAGAAAGAATCCTAACATTTGTATTGCCCCTCACTGTTTACTGTGCACTTTTACATCCATTATCTCAATTGAACCTCAAAATAGCCACAGAAAGCATGTAGGAAGGCAGAGCAGGGATAAGTTTCATTATTTTGAAGATGAGAATACAAAGACACTAAGAGTTTCAACAATAACACAAATACTAAGCCTCAGAACCAGGGCCAAAACTTCTCACACTTAGGTCTGGACTCCTCGCTACGCCATACTGCCCCATTCCCTCTTGGGATATTTTCTCTCATATGTACCCTCTTAGTTAGCCTTAATCCTTATTGGGTTTTTCCTCAATCAAACTTGAGACCAGTTAAAAATCTTTGCTTAAAAAAGATCTCATTTGATCCAAGGCCTTCTCTAGTCGTCCTGATCGATCTCTGGCCACTGGGCCCAGATGGCTCTGGAGGAGAAAGTGAGGCTGGTGCCTTTGCACAGCCCTCACTCAATTAAATCCAGTTCACTTGCATGTCACAGCATCACCTCCCTGATATTATGGTTCTCCTCAAGAATGAAGGATAATACAATATCCTAGAATCTCTCACCCCTCCCATATTTTCCCAGTACCCTCATAGCTTTCATCCTTTATCCTCTCTCACTTTTTTTCTTTGGGGGGAGGGGTTGGGGCAATCGGGGTTAAATGACTTGCCCAGGGTCACACAGCCAGGAAGTGTTAAGTGTCTAAAGATTTGAACTCAGGTCCTCCTGACTTCAGGGCTGGTGCTCTGTCCACTGTGCTACCTCTAAGTTATGGAAGCTAGTAAGTGTCTGAGGCTGAGCTTGAATCCAGGTCCTCCTGCCTCCAAGGCGACTGCTCTAGCTCCTGCTCCATCGAGCTGCTCCCCTCTCACTTTCTTAGCCTCTCCTTGGCTCGGTTCCAGTTTGTCATTGCTCCACTCGAGGTCGTTGCCTTCTTTTCCTATCAGGATCCTAGGAGAGTAGACTCTCTCCTTCCAAATGAGCCATTTCTTATCTAGAAGATAAGAGAGCTCTTACCTCAGGCCACCTTCTCACTTTCATTTTTCCTTCCCCTTAGAAGAGACACACAGATGTGTGTGTGTTCATAGGCCCAAGTACACACGTGTGGATGAACACATACGCATATGTATTAGACACAACAGACAGAGGAGCGCACAGTTCCGCTTCTCTCGCTCCCTGCTCTGGCCATCTATCCCCCCCCACCCCACCCCTCCTCCCCAGCAACCAGCAGATATTATTCTCACTTGTGTAATTCCACACTGACCCCGGGCTCTCCTGCTCAGTGCCCCAACTTCCCTGCTACAGCAGCTGATGCTTTGCCCGCAGGCAGGACTGGACGAAAGGGCCACCAGGGTTAGAGCTGGAGTCCCAGATTTACTGTATCCCTTTTCTTTATCTGTCCATCTCTCATCTTGTGTGTGCACATGCGCATACACATATCTATCATATCTATATATACATAGAAATAGTTTCTGTTTCTCTTTTTTGATCTTTCTCCAAGTCAAGATCTCTGTATCTTATTCTGTGTTTTTCTGTCTTTTTGTCTTTTTTTTTTTTCTCTTTACTGCTATGCTGTCTTTTACCATTCATCTCCATTTGTCTGTCTGTCTGTGTCTCTCTTGCTCTCTCTGTCTCTGTCTGTCTCTCCCTCATTTTCTCTGTCTCCCTCCTTCCCCCCTCCCTTTCTCTCTCTCTCTCTCTCTCTCTCTCTCTCTCTCTCTCTCTCTCTCTCTCTCTCTGCCTCTCTGCCTCTCTTTCTCTCTCTATCTCTGTCTCCTTCCCTCTGTCTCTCCTCTGTCTCTTTGTCTCTTTCCCTTTCTTTTTTCCTTTCTTTTTCCCTTTCCCTCTATCTCTGTCTCTCTCTTTCCCTTTCTTTTTTCCTCTCCTTTTCTCTTTCCCTCCCTCTTTATCTTTCTGTCTACATCTCTGTGTCTTTCTGTTTCTCTCTCCCTAGCTGTCTCTCTCTCCCTCTCTGTCTCTTTCTTTCCTATTTCTCTTTTCTTATCTCTCTCCCTCCCTCCCCCGCTTTTTCTCTCTCGCATTGTGTCTCTGTCTCTTCCCCCTCCTCTCTCATGTTTTCTTTGTCTCTGCATCTCTCCACTCTCACTTCCTCTGCAGATTCCTGTTAGTACATTGAGAATCTGATCCAACCCATCCCTGGTCTCAGGGTATAAATAGCAGGAAAAAAGCTGGGCTTGGAGCCAGACTATTTGCCAGCATCTTTCTTGCAGTCCTAGGGCCTTGAGCAATCAAGATTAGGAGTAGGAAAAGCACATATAGAACAGAAACTTCAAGGGGCTAAGAACTAAACTTTAGACACCTGGGACTCTGAAGAGTCTGAAGAGATCCATGAAGGGGTTGAGAGCTATTCCCTGACCTGGGAGGTGGAAGGGGGGAGGAGGAGAGAACATCTGAGGGAATCAGGACAGAACACAAACAAGGACCATGCTGGAAATAGGGCCAAGGAGTTCCAATACCAAGGTGAGCAGTCTCACCACCAAGAAGTGCAAGTACATTCTCTCTCTGATCCAGCTCTGGAATGTCCAGTTCTCCCAGTAACAGGATTTGGATGATCATTTGTCCCCTCCCAATAAAACAAAAGGGGCCTTAGGGAATCCCTTTTTGAGACTTTCCCAAAGGATCCAGGAGAGAACCCCTGACCTTCTCTCCTCCACCCCCAACCAGGAACCTCGAGCCAGCTGCCAGAGCCCAGGTGGCTGCCAAAAGCAGTGGAGGGTTGGCGTAGGGGAAGCTGTGCCTTCAGGAAAGAGACTCCATTCCCAACAGAGTCTCACCCAAGCCAGCTCCCCAGCTTAATTAGATACTGGAACTGGCATTGATCTGTCCCTGAGCTCATTATGTCACAGCTGGAGAACATCTGGCCAGTATTTTTCCAGGCCATTAGCTGTTTTCCGGGGTGGAGGGGGGGAGTGGGGTGTGAGAGAGCACAGGAATCAATATTGTGTCTGGCTGAGCTGGTCCAGGAAAGGAGCTGCTGGGGCCGCCTCCTTCAGCACTTCTGGCTCTGCAATCATAGGAGCTGGGATCCTTCAGCTCAGACACAGAAGCTCCCTTCCATCCCTGTCAGGAGACTGGCTTCCCGGGGCCCCGATTTATGTTTCCTCTGAGGTTTGGCCTGGGGTCAGTGAGTTCATCCTGGAATCTTCAAGCAGAATCCTTAAGAATCCTTCTTGCTACTTCCCAATAACTTCCCAAACAATTGTCCTTGTTGGCTAAAAGCTCTCCATTCTCCATCCTGGGACCAAGTCGAGTTTCATAGTGAGTTTCATAAGAACCGCTCAGATTCTTGGTGGGGCAAAGATAAGAACCCATATTTGCAGACAAGCATTCAGCTCCTGGAGGGGATGCTGCTGATCGGGAGCTGTCCTGGGGCTGCAGATCCTCAAGAACATGACACTCCAAGGGTGGCTGAGGGTCCTTTTATTCAAATAGGGTTTTGTTTTTGTTTTTTAGTTCCTATTCAGTTTTAGAGCTGGCCTGTTTCTATATATCACAGATTCTTTCTTCTTCAGGGTTTTACATGTAAACTTCAATCTAATCCTAGAGATTGTGGGAGAGACTGGTTTTTTGTAAGAACAGACTTGCTAAACTTTACCTCTGTCCTAGCCCTGCCCGAGTCTCCCTTAGTGGTGTCACAAACCCCAAAAGTCCTGGATCTTCCAACTTTGCCCATCCTGCTAAGCAAGTCATTAACTCTACCACCATCACTCCTCTCCTCCCCCATCCCCAGATGCTACAAGAACTTTACATAATAATTTTAACTCAGAATAGCAATCTGCCCAACTTGTTTAAAGTTTTTTGAGCTTCCAAATAAAACAATGCTTGACTTCGATCCTCCCCATCCACTCTGAGTATTTTGGAAGTATCAGATGGAACCCACCCAGTGGAAATTCCCTTTGCTGCTGCCCAAGTTGATCCAGTCCCAGCTGAATACCTTGGGTTGGGTTGATCTGGCCAGAACTCTCCCAGAACTTGTTCTCATTAAGTCACAGGGCAGGGGTGGGATGGATATAGGCAGGGAGGGGAAGATAAGTCTTGGTTTGCTACTATTCAAATTACCTCAGTAAATTTAGCTGTAGGTTCTCAGGAACGTCCCTCACTGTCCAAGGTGTAGTTGAGTCTAGATCTATTAAGTAATGATCAATCAACAAGCATTTATTAAGCATTTCTTATGTTCTAGACACTATGCCAGATGCTGAGGATAGAAATATAAATGTGTGACAGTCCCTGTCCTCAGAGTTTATATTCTACTGGATGGGGTGGGAAGGGAAACGTATATAAATCACATTGGAGATTAGTGGCCAAGGAAGGAAAGTTAGGTCTCCATAGTCATAGAGATCTTAGATTGTCACACATTTACAAGCAGTAATGTTAACATTTGATTTTTATTCTCTAAGAGGGGAAGAAGGAGAGTGGTTGTGCATTGGGACCAGGAAGATGGCAATATAGTTCTATTACCTAGACCCTGTTATTCTGGCAAATGACTGGATGGGATGCCATATTCTCCCATCTCCCAACAGCTCAGAATGAATTCTGTCCTTCATGTTCTCCAGAACAATGATCCTGGACTCTGAAGCAGGTGCACTCTCCTCTCTGCCTCCTCCACCTCCACCATTGTTGATAGACGTGAACTTGGGAAATCTCTATAAGTCCTGCTTAAGGCCCATTCCCAGACCTCTGAATATTGCATTTAGTAAGTTCTTAATATATGTTTGGTGAAGGAATGAATGAATGCAAAAAGCCTAACTGGATTTATTTTGACACAATGACTTTGAGATTCCTTCCATATACTCAACATATTATACCAGAATTACTGAAAAATATTTTTTAATCTTTCTGTCAGATAATGGGATAATAGTCCAGGTGTTATCTCATAACCCTGAGCTGCTAAAAGAACAAGAGTCGTCATTTGATAGAAATAAAATTGATAAAGAAATGGACTAAGAATAATGCTGTTAGAAGGTATAGACAGGTTCCAATCTACACTGTTAGAGGGTAGAAGTTTTCAAAAATTTTGGTCTCAGGATTCCTTTATACTTTTTTGGGGGGAAATTTTTTTAATGTATATATTTTAATTGTAAAATAATTTAACATTCATTTTTTAAAATTCTGAGTCTTAAATTCCTTCCCTCTATCTTCCCTCTTTCCCTTCCTTGAGAAGGCAAGCAGTTTAATGTAGATTATACCTTTACACTCTTAAAAATTGTTGAAGACCCTAAAAGGCTTTTATTTATGTGGGACATATCTGTTTATATTTACTGCATCAGAAATTACAACTGATACATTTTTTTAAAATTACTTATTAATTTAAATACAACAATAAAACCATTAGACATTAACAAAAATATTTTCATGAAAAATAACTATTTCCCAAAACAAAACAAAAAATCTCATAAGTGTCTCTGACCTAGGCCACTTGGTTCAATCTCCTGTGACACGGACCTGGTTGCATCAAAATAAAATCTCATCATACTTCACCACCACTTCCATTTTATTTGTGATTTTTGAACCTAAGTGTAAGATTTTACATTTATTCTTGTTCAATCCAATTTCATTAGATTGAGTCTCATGTCATAGACTTTTTTTTTTCTGATCCTGACTCATACATCCAACAAGTTAGCTATACCTTTCAGATTTATGTCCTCAGCAAAATTGATTAGCCTTTATCTAAGCTATTGAAAAAGTCAAATAGCACAAAGCTTGAATACAGATCCTTGTGGCAATAGATATGCTTCCAATTCAAAATCAAACCTTAATCAAATGCTTTTTTGGCCTAATCATTAAACTAGTTTTGACTCTACCTAACTGTACTTTCATCTGACCTCTTTTCCATAATAATGATGTAAAAAACTTTGTCCAATGCTTTGCTAAAACTCTAGGTAGAGTGTAGGAACAGCATTCCTTTGATCTACCAGTCTTGTCAGAAAAGAAATGAGGAAAAGGAAAATTATGTCATGATCTATTCACGATGAAGTTATTTTGTTGCTTAGTAATCACTACTTTCTTTCCTAGATGTTCACAAACCTTCCCTTTAATAAAACATTATAGAATTTTGCCAGAAATCAAACTATAAGCCTATTATTTGCAGATTGAGTAGCTTATTGTTTACAGACTCCATTTTTCTTTCTTTTGGGAAGTTAGGTCATTTGTCTTTCCCCCATTTTTACAGCTACCTCTTTATGATCTTCCACAGATCACTAATAATGGCACAGCAACCCCAATCTATCAGTTTTTTGTTTTTTTTTTTAAATGTCCTAAGATTAAATAGTTCCTCTTTCCTCCCTTGTCTTCAGTTTCCTTGAAGAGGATTTAGGCCACTAGATTTCTAAAATTCCCTTCAGTTCTAACCATTCTGTGAGTCTTTGAATTTTACTAAATCCTAATAATAGATTATTTTAATGTCATTACTAATAGGACCAGGTGCTATTATGATTTACATCCAGACTTTCTGAGCAATTAAAATAATAACCATTTGTATTTATATAACACTTTAATAAACCTGCTTTCTCATTTTTTCTTCATATCATTTTTGTCGATTGGGTGGAAATAGGGACTACTCTGCATAGTAGATAAGAATAGCCAGCATTGCTATATCACCTTAAAAGAGCTTTACATCTTATTTCCTCACCATAGTGCTGAGAGGTCGGTGCTATTATTATCCACATTTTACAGATGAGGAAACTAAAGCTAATGAATCATCCAGGGTAACAGAGCTAAAGCATATAAAAGATAGGATTTGAACTGGGATTTTCCTGATCCAGCTCTAGCAGTTTATCCACCATACCACCTAGCTACCACCTACATGGGGAAATCAAAGTCTGGAAAGAACAGGAGACTTACCTAAAACCATACAGCAAACCAGAGATAAAGCAAGCGTCAAACAGAAAGCTTTTCCCCTCAGTCAGTCTTGGAAATCTCTTGATGGGTGATACTGAATTCATGTCTGAGTCTGTTAAAAGTTCTGGTTTTCCAAGTGCCATTTTGCCCATTGCTAGTCCCACCTTCTCTCAAACTGTTCTTTGCCTTGATGAACTTGCAGCCCAGGCTTGCTCTGTTGTATTAGAGTTAATTGTCTAGGAAATGTTGAGAATGATTTGTGTCTCAGCTACCTCAGTGACTCAGCTGTCTTAGAGGAGGCTGGGTGGCACAGTGGATAGGCTCTGGACCTGGAGGTGGGCAGACCTGAATTGGCATCCAGGCTTGGACATTTACTAGCTGTTTGAAGTCTGATCCTGGACAGGTTAGCCTTTGTCCTACTCAGTTTCTTCATCTGTAAAATGGAGATACTAATTACACTTACTCCAAATGTTGTTGGGAAGATCAAACGAGGTATTAATTGTAAAGCACTTAGCACAGTGCCTCAAAAGTAGTAAAATTTTTTTTCCCCTCCCTGCCAATTCATTTTCTATTGGTCGAACTTCTTCCACACACGTTGGTGATGCAGATCCATAATACCACAGAGGAGCAAGGAAAGAGTTCCTCATTTTCCTATCATGGGTTTGCATATGGACTGCTGCCTGGAGAGAGATAGAGTAGGGCAATCAATGTACATAAATATCATACCACCATTTCCCCCGTCCCAATTTCCCTATCCTCTTGCCAGTTTCCTAACTGATAGCTAGTCTCCCAGGATCTCAGACCTCAGACTCCTTGAAGTCTTCCTGAGTCAGAGAGGGAGTTCCCAGCCTTCTTTGCTCTGGATAAGTCTTCATGATTGAAAGAGCTGGAGACAGGGAGCTTTGGTAGAAGGAGAAGTTAAGGACTAACTCAGCCTGATCAAGTGAGCAAGAGACCTTGGAACTTCACAAACCAAAGGGCCCAAGTGGAGAAGAATGAAAGAACAGGGAGACTCATCAAATGTCAGAGCCCCAAGGAACTCCCCCCCTCCCCCCGCCCAGGTCTCCTTGCCTATCCCCCTCGTTTTCCAATTAAGGCCTCAGAAGACAGAACAAAATACCATGGTCACACAGGTAGGTTAGTGGCGGAGCCCAAAGAGTAACCTAGGTCTCATAACACCCTGCTGGCTCTCAATCAATGGGAATGTCCTAACACAGGCTGGAAGAAACGGTGTAAAGCCTACAGCTCTCTGCTGCTCCAGTCCCCAAAAGCCCCATCTCTCAGTCAGGGGCCTTCCTAAAAGTGTTATCCATCATAGAATGGGTCCCTGTCACCGTCATGATGAAGATTCCCTTGGACCAAGTGAGAATGTCTAAAATAAATGGCATGAAATGGAAAGCAGAGAGACTCGGAGGCTTGAGGAAAAGAGGATGTCTACCTCCATGAGACACCAAGAAAGGGAGACTGAAAAGGGATGGAAATTTCCCCATCCTAACTAAGAAGCAGGCTTGGAATAGTATCAGCCTGCTGCACCACCACTCCAGCCCAATCTCGTTAGTAAAGGCAAGCAGCAATCAGGGAGATAATTAGCTTGCTGTTATTTATTCCCTGCACTAATCAGCGGCCCACTGCTAGCAGAGCAGAGAGGGCTCCCGCCCCCAAAGCAGTAGGGGGTTCTCGGGGACCTTTAGTAACCAGCCAGGAGACAACAGGCAGAAGACAAAGGGGATCGGAGGCAGAGAGAGAGGGAGGGAGAGAGAGGGAAGGAGGAGGCAGAGGCCGGGACCCAGGGACTGAGGGTGTCTACACAGTCAGGGCCGTGCTAAGAATCAGGCTCAGGTCAATACAGGAAGGCTGCTCCCGGCTCCCTGTTCGGTTTCACTGCAGTCAAATCTCCTCTTTCCAAAGCGGCTTTCAAAAAAAAGATGACATTTATCAAAGCCTGCTGAGTGGTGACCTTGGAGCCAGGGAGGGAGGCAGAAAGGGAGGGAGGTGGCAGGCAGTGTCTGCAGGAGCAGGAACGGAAAGGGGATGGAGAGGCAAGGGAAGCTGAAGGGAGAGAGAAGCACAGGTGCTTCTTTAATTAAGAGAGGTGCAGGTAGGGAGAGCAGGGTTTTTAAAACCTTAAAGTGATTGGGAAAATTCAGGGTAAAGATCATGGGTTTTTGATGATTTCCCTTCCCTCTCTATCCAACTCCCGTCATTCTTCTTTCCTGTAGGTATGCAACCTCAGCCAGTTACCGTCCAGTCTAAAGAAATTGGCCAAAGATCAGGCTACCAGGAGGTTTGGGGGAGGCAGAGATACCTGCAGGTAGCTCTGAAAGTTCTAGGTTCATAGGATCAGTTCACTCAAATTTAATAAATATTAATGCAAGGGAAATATGCCTTGGGCCCCCAATCCCCTCTGCAGGGATTATCCTCTTGTCTGCTCATCCTATTATTGATGTTCCCATTAGGATTGTGGACCATGTGGTTGAAGCCTCCACACCATAATCCTTAGTCAGTTGCTTTCTATGTGGTTCAGTTCAACAAACACTGACCTAGCACCTGATATGGTTAGATTGCTTACTATCTTCCTCCCCACACTCACCTATCTTCCAAATTTCCCTGTTTCTGTCCAGATTTGCAAGTTTTGTCGTCTTCCTTAGCTCCTCTCTAAACTTCCTTCCATCGCAGGTCAATTAACTGCACATCTCATGCATCTGTCTCCTTATTTACACATACATAGCCATACACTTCAGAATGTGTACATACACTCCTCGCTTCATTCGTTTTTTAAAAAATTTTATTTAATTTTAATTAAAGCTTTTTATTTACAAAACATATGCATGGGTAATTTTTTCAACACTGACCCTTGCAAAACTTTCTGTTCCAAATTTTCCCCTCCTCCTCACCCTTTCCCCTAGCTGGTACGTAGTCCAATGCATGTTAAATATGTTAAAATACATGTTAAAATCCAATTTATGTATACATATTTATACACTTATCTTGCTGCACAAGAAAAATCAGATCAAGAAGAAAGAAAAAGAAAAACTAAGAAAATAAAACGCAAGCAAACAGAGAGTGAGAATGCTATGTTGTTCTCACTTCATCCTTGCACCATTGCAATGACTTAATTGTGTCTCTATTTTACAAGTATGCAATCACACACAGAATCTCATCACTTCATCCTTGCAATGATTCCTGCTTCAAATCTCTCCCCATTCCAATCCATTTTCCCCACAGCTACCGAAAAAAACTTTCTAAAGCATAAGTATTACCACGTCACTCCCTTGCCTAATAAACCTTGTTGGTGCCTTAATACCTCTAGTAACAAACATAAACTTTTTTTTCACTACAAAAAGTCATTCATAGCCAGACCCCGTTTCCCTAGCCTTCTTACACATCATTTCCCTTCATATATTCATCGGTTTGGCCAAACTGATCCAACTGTTGTATTTGGCACTCCATCTCCTTGCTCTGGCTGTCACCATGGCTGGAATGCACTTCCTCCTAACTTCTCTCTCTCTTAAAATACTTGGTTTCCTTCAAAGCTCAGTTCAAAAGCCAGCTTCTAGATTTATGAAGCCTTTCCTGACCACTTGCTCCACCCCCTCCTCCAGCTGCTAATGTCTCCCTTTCAAAATGATCTTGTTTCTATTTTGTATATTATGTATATATTGTCCCCCTTAGCTAGATTGTAAATTCCTTAAGGGCAGAATCTATTTCACATTTGCTTTTGTATTCCAAGTAATATTACCCAGTGCTTGACACATAGTAGGCACTTAATAAATACATTTTAATTGACTCTGGGACATTGACTCTTCAAGTTCCTCTTTAGGAAAGCCTATGTATGTCTTTATTTAGTTCACAATTTCTGGCACCAAGGGATGGACTGGGTCAAATTGTGAATAGCTCCAAGGCATTGGAGAGAGTTGAGTTGGCTAAGAAATGGGATAACAAAGACGAGTCCTTAGGAAAGGAAAGAGACAGAATTAACCTTTCATCCCCCGCACCCACTAATCCTCCTATCTCCCCACTTCCCAGAATGAGCCCTCCTCTCCTAGTCTCTTCAATCTAGTCATCAGCACAAATGTTAGTGTCGCCATGGCAACTAAACTGAGACACATTCTGGTCACCCCAAATACCAAACCTGGGCAAGGAACAGCTTAGTGATGTCTGGTTGGGAAGAAAAGGAGGAAGAATGTCAAAGGTCAGGAGCCCAGATTCAAATCCTGGGTCCAGCTGATTAGAACTCCATCAGCATTCAGAGTCTCAGAGTAGGTTAAAAGTATCTAAGGGAACATCAGCTAGGAGAACCCGTGTATCCCTTACACAGTCTCTAGAGTCTTTTAGGATTCACCTAACCATAAAGATGAGTTCAAAGTTGGCCTCAGACATTTACTAATTGTGTAATTCTGGAAAAGTCATTTCACTCTCTGCCTCAATTTCCTCATTTGAAAAAAAACATGCCAGAGAAGGAATGGCAAAACACTTCAGCATCCTTGCCAAGAAAATCCCAAATGGGATCATGAAAAGTTGGACACAACTGAAAAGATTGAACAACAAAAAGCAGGAAAAGGGAAGCACTGCCAGGCTCCGAACTATGATAAAGTATATTCTCCTAATGCCCTGGGGGTAGAGAGATGGAAACTCCTAGGGAGAGGAGTTCAGAGGCAGAATCATCTCTTCACCACACACATGCATCAGCTCTCTCTTTCTCATCACTTCCCATGTCAGGAATGCTGACCATACATCAAGAGGGTGGAACATCACTGGTGATAAACTAGTCCCATAATCTTCCTTCATTTGGGTCCTACCATCTCCTCGAGCCGGGGTCCAATGTCTCTCCTAACTTTCACAGCCTAATTGGCAGAATCAGCTGTCTACACTGCTCTCTCTACTTTCTCACCTCCCACTCACTCCTCATCTCTTTGCATTCTGGCTTCCATCTCCACTACTTAATTGAATCTGCTCTCTCCAAGGTAACCAATGAGATTTTCATTACAGAAAGCCATGTCTGTTGCCTTTATCCTTCATTTGGTCCTAGTTACCACACCTTCCTTCTGGACAGTCCCTCCATTCCTGCTCTCCCTACGTGTAGGATTGATGCTTCTCAACCTCCTTTACAGGATTATCCTCAAAATGCTTGTTTCCCATCCATGAATAGAGCTCCAGGGCACTCTTTTCTCTCTACATCCTCTCTCTTGGTGAGTTTATCAGCTCTTTAGGGGTCCATCTATCATCTCTTTGCCAGTGACTCCATGAATTAGTATCATTGTACATTTGTAGGAATAAATGCAAAAGAAAGATGATCAATCTCTCCAGTCCATATTTCCCTAACAGTTGGAAGCAGATGATGTCTTAAATGAATGATTTTGTGGTAAGTCGACATCCACAAAACAAAAGGAAAGAGCCCACATGTAAAACATGCAGCCAAATAAGATTTTTTAGAAGACTAGTCTCTTACAGCTACTTAGAGTCTCAGAAAGGCTTATGGAGTTTGCAGATCTTAAAGTCTGTGTCTTAAGGTGGGCCTGTACCAGCCAGTCAATAAGCAAATACTGTGTGCCAGGCACAAGCTCTGGGGGTACAGAGAAAGCCAAAGGAGAATCTCTGCTCCCAAAGAGATCACAGTCTGGAAGTGGGGGGAGGCAGGGGAGAGACCACATTCAAACAACTATGTACAATCAATCAACATTTGTTAAGTACCTAGTAAGTGGCACACGTTGTACTAAGTTCTGGGGTTACAGAGGTGGGCAAAAGGATCTCCCAGTCTAATGGGGAAGCAGCATTCAAATAATTATGTACAAATGGGATGTATCCAGGATAAACTGGACATAACCAACAGAGAGAAAGCACTAGCATTAAGGAAAGGCTTCTCTTAGAAGATAGGATAGATACTTCCTGTGGTCTTAGATCAGCTCATGAGGGTGCAGCAACAAAGATATCTCCCCAGCATTCCCTTTTCATGCCCAAAATGTCCCAGTTCTGATGTACGTCAGGAGTCTTTTACCACTTTTCTTCCGGAAGATGGGAGAGAAATTCTCAAGCTGAAACTGATGGGGAAGAAAGGGGTTATTTGTTACTTCTGTTCCCAGATCTATGTCTTGAGATCTTTGAGCACTGCAATTGATTGAAAGGGCAAAGTACAATAAAAAAGGGGTAAAAGAATCTGGCAAATACCGCTGCTAACATTGAAGATTTATTGAGCCCATTTTTATAGAGATACAAAGTTGATCTCATGGTTTTGGCTAGACTCTGAAATCCAATATATAAATTTCCCAGAGCCCAGGGGCTTGTCCCTGCCCACAAGTGGTTATTAGTTCATAAAGAGTTTCTTGGCAAAACAAAGAACAAGGGTACCATTGTAAGTTCATGGCCTGAATGTCTGATTTAACTATTAACTCTTCTGTGTCAACCCGTAGGTCCTAAAACAGTTCTCAAGCTGAAGTCTATGAATATATATATATATATATATATATATGTAACTATTTCAGTATAGTGTTTCCTTTAGAATCCTATGTATTTTATTTTATATATTTAAACATGTCATTCCAAGAAGGGATGCACAGGCCCCACCAGACTGCTCTGCCCACCAGACCAAGACACAAAATATGATTAAGATCCCCTGGCCTAAAGCTTGCTACTATGCAATAAACAGCTTGACATCTATTCAGGGCTTTGAGGCAATGCCAATTGGGGCGGTATAGTGGAAAAATTATTGAACTCGGAGACAGAAAGTCCTGAGTATGAATCTTGCCTCAGATATGTACCAGCTGTGTGAGGCTAGGCAAGTCATTTAACCTCCTTCCACATCAGTTTCCCTATTTGTAAAATAAGGAAAATAATAGCACCCTTTGGAGAAGACCCTAGACATGAGATAAAACTGAAATTTTTAGCATGCTAAGAAGGAGTTTTTAGGAGCTGGAGTGAGAAAAAGGGAAATCTAATCTCTATCATTAGAGACCAGACTTCCCCGGGACTGAACTTGCATTAGACCATGTACATGGAAGGAAAAGCAATGGACAGAGCATCCCAGCATTCTGAGCTCATTAATGATTATTTTTAGAAGACACAGTCTCTACCTTCAAGGAGCCTACATTCTAAAACAGCACAACATATACTGGAGCTAGGTTGTTAGGAAAGGGTGAAATCACAAAGATGATTAATAGGGCAGTTGAGCAGTGGAATAATGTGTCTTTCAGAAGCAACAGTAGTTTTCATTTTATTTTGCTCTCAGAACAAAAGGTATGAGGTGATTATCTCTGCCTCTCATATCTCTGCTCCCTTCAAGGTTAAATTCTAGTGCCACCTTTACTTTCTTGACTTCCCTAGTTCTTTATTTAGTGTATTTATTAGAGATGATAGAGTTAACCATGAGTTTTGGTTTTTCCCATGCTTGGAACCTTGCTGAAGGACAGGTATTGCTAACAGTTCTTGGTTGATCTTGGTTGGTATATTTATTTATCAAAGATAATTGGCAATACAGCCAGGAGGCACCATCCTCTCAGTAGTTTATAAGAATGATAGAAAAGCTCTGAATGGACCAGAGCTTTGGAAGATATATCTTCCCTTTGGACTTCCAGAAAGGTGAGAAAAGAGAATTTCTCTTCCTCCTTCCCTCCCTCCCCAGCACCTCATCCAACAGCTTTGGCAGCCCAGAGTGAATACATGACACTAGGCCATTAATGTGGACTGGCCTAGGTGAGTCTAAAATGGGGACTCAAGTCCTTGGCTGCTTTTTCTACTTTGTATTGCTTTCCAGAGCATAGCTCACTAAATGGTGATCTGGAGAAATGGAGATTTCTAGCTTCAGCAGCTACCTCTGTGTTTGAGATGACTCATGTTTCTATGTTAGGGCTGGTTGCCCAGCAGGATATGATTCTTGCATTATCCCATTGTTAAAAGAGAGGATAGCCATTACCAGGAGGATGCTGTAGCTGAAAGAACGAAGTCCCAAGCCACGCCTGGCTGTCCAGAAGAAAAGGACTTTTGTAAGTTATTGAGATAGTACAGATCCTAGGTGAATATGAACTATCAGAATCCCACAAGTCTTTCTTCTGGGAATCTTCACTTCCTAGGAATATATAATAATCACTTACTAGCTATGCAACCTTAGGTAAGTTACTTAGTTACCTTAACTATAAAATGTGGATAATAGTGGCACCTACCTCCCAGGTTTTTGTGAGTATCAAATGAGTAAAATACCTGATACAAAGTAGGTTCTTAATGAATGCATATTACTTTCTCTTATTTCCCTAGAACAGAGCTGATGAGTTATCATTTCATATTTTACATATTTGTTAATGAACACGTATGAATCTTTTGTGTTTAAAGCATTTACTTTGTGATAGAGGAACAAAGAGCTGTCCTGTAACTTTTTATCACCTTGTACAATGGTTAGTACCTTTTCTAGAAATGATCTTATTCATCCATTCTAGAAGAAACTCTATCCAAAAGCCATTTCTAAGTTTTCTTTAAGAGATTGCCCCCAGAATTGTGGGGTTACAGGGAAATACTTCAGAGAGTTCAAGAACAAGTGTGACTCCTCTTTTTTAGGATTCAGGCTATCCCAGGATGAGACCCAATTCATTTGAATCCAGAGGTGGAGACCTTGTGAGTAACATCTCATACACACCCAGATAAAAAAGTTATATATATATATGTATATATATGTCTGTATATATTTGTATATATATGTATATACACACACATATCTATGGACATACTTTATTTCCTCAAAAGAATATGAGTTCCATGAAAATCATAGACTGTTTCACTTTTATATTTTTATCACCCATACCTAGTTTGGATTGTTGATTGAATGATTTATAGACAGAGGCTTTTCCCTAAAAGCCAGTATTTTCTACACAAATAAAGTCAGATCTAAACAACTGGAAAAATATCAAGTGCTCATAGGTAGGCTGAGAGAATATAATAAAAATGACAATACTACCTAAATTAATCTATTCAGTGTTATACCAATCAAACTCCCAAGACATTATTTTATAGATCTAGAAAAAATAATAACAAAGTTCATCTGGAAGAACAAAAGGTCAAGAATTTCAAGGGAATTAATGGAAAAAAAATGTCAATGAAGGTGACCTAGCTGTGCCAGACCTAAAACTATATTATAAAGCAGTGGCTTTATACTAGCTAGGTATTTGGTACTGGCTAGGAAAAAGAGTAGTCAATTAGGGGAATAAATTAGGTTCACAGGACAAAATAATCAATGACTATAGCAATCTAGTGTTTGACAAACCCAAAGACCCAAGCTTTTGGGATAAGAACTCAATATTTGATAAAAACTGCTGGCAAAATTGGAAACTAGTATGGAAGAAACTAGGCATTGACTCACACCTAACACCATATGCCAAGACAAGGTCAAAATGAGTGCATGATTTAGACATAAAGAATGATATTATAAACAAATTAGAAGAAGATAGGATAGTTTACTTCTCAGATCTGTGGAGAAGAAAAGAATTTGTGACCAAAGAAGAACTGGGACTCATTATTGAACACCAAATAGATAATTTTTGATTATATTAAGTTGAAAAATTTTTTGTACCAACAAAAGTAATGCAGACAAGATTAGAAAAGAAAATTAAATTGGGAAAATATTTTTACATTTAAGGGTTCTGATAAAGCCCTCATTTCTAAATATATAGAGAATTGACTCAAATTTATAAGAATTCAAGGCATTCTCCAATTGATAAATGGTCAAAGGATATGAAAAGATAATTGTCAGATGAAAAATTAAAACTATTTCTAGTCATATGAAAAGTGCTCTAAATCACTACTAAACAGAGAAATGCAAATTAAGACAACTCTGAGATACCACTATACACATCTTAGAATGGTTAAGATGACAGGAAAAGATAATGATGAATGTTACAGGGGATGTGGGAAAATTGGGACACTGATACATTGTTGGTGGAACTGTGAATGGATCCAACCCTTCTGGAGAGCAATATGGAATTATGCCCAAAGGGCTATCAAACTGTGCATACCCTTTGATCCAGCAGTGCTACTACTGGGCTTATACCCCAAGGAGATACTAAAGAAGGGAAAGGGACCCATATGTGCAAAAATGTTCATGGCAGCCCTCTTTGTAGTGGCAAGGAACTGGACACTGAGTGGATGCCCATCAGTTGGAGAATGGCTGAATAAGTTATGGTATATGAATGTTATGGAATATTATTGTTCTGTAAGAAACAATCAGGAGGATGGTGTTAGAGAAGCTTGGAGAGACATTCATGAACTGATGCTGAGTGAAATGATCAGAACCAGGAGATCATTTACAAGGCAACCAGAAGATTATACAATGATCAATTCTGTTGGACGTGGCTCTTCTCAACAATGAGATGATTCAGGCCAGTTTCAATAATCTTCTGATGAAGAGAGCTATCTATACCCAGATAGAGGATTATAGGAACTGAGTGTGGACCACAACATAGCATTTTCACCCTTTCTGTTGATGTTTGCTTGCATTTTGTTTTCTTTCTCAGTTTTTTTCTCTTCTTGTTCTGATTATTCTTGTGCAGCGAGATAAGTGTATAAATATGTATAGCTATATTGGATTTAACATAATATTTGAACATACCGTCGAGTCTAGTGACTCGAGTATAAGCCGAGTTTTTCTGCCCAATTTTTGGGCAGAAAATCCCCTCCTCGGCTTATACTCGAGTCACTAGATAAAACATGTGTAAATATCCCTTTGAATGCCCCCCTGCTGTGTAGTATACAGCGCGAGTGCCGACTGTGATACTACGGGGCCGGCCGTTGCTACGGTGATGAAGCTGTTCCTGTAGTATCACAGTCGGTAACCAGACTGTATACTAATGCTGGCAACCGCTCTACATACGTATACCGGCACCCGCTCTCCTCTGCGGGCACCAGTGCGCTACCTAAACCTACTGATATAATAAGTTTTCCCAGATTTTTGGGTTAAAATTAGGGGCCTCAGCTTATATTTGGGTCAGCTTATACTCGAGTATATACGGTATTTAACATGTATGGGACTACCTGACATCTAGGGGAGGGGATGGGGGGGAAGGAGGGAAAATTTGGAACAGAAGGTTTTGCAAGCAATGTTGAAAAATTATCCATGCATATGTTTTGTAAATAAAAAGTTTTAATAAAAAATAATAAAAGCTGGTCTCCATATCTAGTTATCCCTTTGGACCAGGAGCCTAAATTTTCTCAGATAATTATATCTTTGAGTGTGGTCAGAGGAGGAAACTTTTGTAGAGCTATGTTATGAACAGAACACCACTCTCAGCTACAGGTAATGGTATCTATGGGTAATTTAATTTTCCTTCGATGGAATAAGTAGTATGCATACTGTTCTAGGTTTAAAGGCTGGTTACTGATTAGAGATAGAGTATTTTGGCCTATAGAATACTTGGCCAGGCCCAGAGGGCCCATAACTCAAAATGGAAAAGTGGACTAGATAAGAGAGGTAAAAGTGTGGCAGGGTCCTTCTCACTCTACTATATCTTGAGGGAAAAAAAAATCAGATAAAAGATGATGGTTCAGAAACAAAGGGGTTTGTTCAAAGTATTATGCAAAAGTCAGCAAATATGTTAACCAAAATAGACTCAATGGATTTGTGATCTCACAGATATGAATACTCTATCCAAGGATGCCAGACACAACCCACCCATGCCTTCTCATCATGTGCAATTCTCATCCAGGTCTTGCCATAAATCTATTAGAGGGTCCATTCTACATGCCGTAATCTCTTGACAGTACATAGGTCCTAGGACAGCATCCTTACTATCCATCTGTCATCTGTCACTCTTGCTAAACTACCTGCCCACCTTCTTTTTTGATGATTATCATTTCTACCACATTTCATTGTTCAATTATATGCTGCAATCTATTTATGCCCACCATGTATCTCTCCATTCTCCTTTGGATGACCTACAATTTTGATTCCTCAGAGATTGTTTTATTCCACAATTCACAGTCAGAAGAACATTAATGTTAAAAAGCCAGATTATTTCAGGGAGAAGTGTGAGGCAATTGAAAGCACTGTACCATTTCTCAAATACACTGTCTCTCTGTGACATAGCAAAAGGCATAATGTTACTAGGATGATGAGACAAAAACTGAAGCAAAGAGGAGGATCAAAGCAAAAAGATATTGAATTGGAAAACATAAAAGATGGAAAATAAAGATCCAAGGCAAGAGTTCTTAACCTGTTTACTTAACTTTGAATTTGTTTTCAAAAAAATATTTTGCTAATTATCTTTCGATATAATTGGTTTCCTTTTGCAATCCCTATGTGTTTTATTTTAAAACTTTTCAAAAGGAGTCCAAAGTAGCAAAGGCATCCATAATACACAAACAAAATTAAGAATTCCAAAGACTCATCAAAAATGTTGATATAATTTTCTTTCCTAACTTGGGTTGGTGTTCCTAATGACTTTTACTCAGACATCAACTCCCAAACAAGTACAGGTAAACTAGAGAAATCTAATGATCAAGCTGTTTGCTGTTGTCCCTAACACAGAGGCCTTCCCCTTGGAAGAATGAGGGTAGGCAGCCCTACTTGCAGCTGTTGCCAATTAAATGGGATAGGATTAGCTTCCAGTACTCCAGTGTAAAAGTCATCAGTTGGGATCACAAAGAGATGGACATGACTGAAATGAAGGAATAGCAACAAGAGTTCAAGGAAAAAGATAATGCTCAATTCTGGACATGTTAAGTTTAAGATGTCTATGGAACACCCAATTGGAATTTCCAATAGGCAGGTGGAGATGCAATTGTACATATCATATATGTTTTTAGACATTTTCAATTTATGGATCTGGTGTACTTTTTTTCTTCAATTAAAAATACTATTTATCATATGGGGTAATTTTCAGGGAAGGCAGGAAGAAAGGATACATAGAATACTATGTTGACATATTCTTTTTTTTAAAAGCTTTTTATTTATAAAACATATGCATGGTAATTTTCAACACTGATCCTTGCAAAACCTTGTGTTTCAAATTTAAAAAATAAAAGAAAAGAAAAGAACCAATGCTGGATTAAAGAATATACACAGTTTGATAACTTTTTAAGCACAATTCCAAATTGCTCTCCAGAATGGCTGGATCGGTTCACAACTCCACCAACAATGCATTCATGTCCCAGTTTTCCCACATCCCCTCCAACATTCATTATTATCTTTTCCTGTCATCTTAACCAATTTGATAGGTGTATAGTGGTACCTCAGAGTTGACATAAAATTTCAATAAAAACTTATTTAAAAAAAAAAGCCAAAACATCAGAGAAATAAAGAAGGATGCAGGCTGAGAAAAGACTGTTAGATTTGGTGCTTAAGAGACCTTTAACTCCTGTTAGCTCCTAAGCATCTCATATTCAACATATCTAAAACAAACTCAATCTTTTCCTTGAAACCTACTCCTCTTCCTAACTTTCTTACTTCTGTTGATGGCACAATCTTTTTATTGGCCTAGACTGCTGTAATATTTCTCCTAGTCTCCATTAATCTTTTCTCTGTCCCCTATTCAATCATCCACCCAGATGCCAAATCTGGCATTTCTAAAGCACATTTCTGATCTTGTAACTCCTCTTGACAAGAAGCTTCAGGAGCTCCCTATTGTCTCTGGGATTTAAATAAAAAAAAATCCTCCTCTTTTGACATTTAAATCCCTTCACAATTTGGTTCCCTCCTGTCTTTCTATACCAGTTTCTCATTATTGTCCCTTTCCCTTTCCCCAATTAATTTTACATTCCAGAAAAACTGAATTACTTGCTTTTCTTGATGTAAGAGACTGAATTTCTTGTTTCCATGACTTTTCAGAGGCTGTTCTCCTTGCTGCTGTCCTTCCTCACATCCACTTCTTGTACCCCTAACTCTCTCCATGGATCACTTCAAGTATTACCTCCTACAGGAGGTCCCTCCAGTTCATCCTATTAAATTTGTTTTAGGTTTACTTTGTATAAGGATAAAGATAACTGGTTACTTGATAAGAAACTCCTGAATGATAAAACTCCCGGTACCCATGCATGTCACATACTTCTCCATAACTTAGGGACTTGCATCTACCAGAATCTCTAAAGGGGAGGGCCAAGTCTATTGGGAAGATAGGGTCTTATTCCACAGGGACTGTGGTCTGACCCTAAGTGGGGAGATGGGTAGCATCTTATTGCTTGTTTCCAACAGTCTCACCTACTTTTATCCACCTGCCCTCCACTTCATCCCTTCTCTTGTGCAAAGTCCCAACCTCCCAGCCCCTGAGTCCTTCGGGGTTCCCAGGCATTCACAGCAACTGCTGCACAGATGCCCTGAAGAGAATTTTGCTCCCATCACCTGTTCGCCAGATCACCTTGTAACTGAAGCAGTTGCTACAGAGAGTCACAGTGACAAGTGATAGAGTCTTGCCTTCCCCCTTCTCAAAATGAGTCGTGAAAAGTGAGTCACGCAAAATGAACAAGCATGGATGGATTAACATTTGAAAGATACCATTACATTATCTGTCTCTCCAAACTCGCTCCTCTTTCAAACTCCCCAACTGTTGCTAAGGGTTCCACTCTCCTTCCACTTAGGTTGGTTCTCACAGTTTCAGAGCCATCTTTACTCATTACTTCTTTCACTCTCCTAGAATCTTGTTGATTCTCCCTCCACATTATTTATATTTGTCCTCTTGTTTCTTTCTTTCTGATCTATTCTCCATACAACTGCGAAAGTGATTATCCAAAGGAAGAAGGAAACAAATGTTTATCAAGCACTTACTATGTAGCAGGCATTGAATTTTTAGGAGCAAAAATAAAAACACTCCTTCCTCTCAAGGAACTTAGCTTTTATTCTACTGGAAGAAGACAAAAATAAGAAAAGGAACAGAAAGCCAGAGGAAAATAGGAATATGAAGGTACTTGGTGAGGGACCATGTTTTTGAAATCTGAAGTCAGGAAGAAGGTCAGGAGGAAAAGAAGGCAAATTTGTTTGTGCTATTCCACACAATGGAGACTCCAGGAGGAATGTACCAATGGGAAAAGGGTAGTGGACATTGTATTTCAGGATGACCTGACCACAGGGATAGAAGGCTGTACAGGTCAAGGAGATTGCAGTTGCTGAGGGAATTTCCAGGATAAGACAAGAGTAAGAATCATGGTCTAAACCTAATAGACAAATCTGACCATATCAATCACTTTTCTATGCAATAAATTCCAGTGGCTCTATATTGACTCTAGGATAAAATATTATTTAATCTTTATCTCATATTTTAATTATATTACGTAAGTCATATAATGTGCACAAATATTAGTACAATAGTGGGTGTTTACAAATAAACAAATATGCAGATTGTGGATGTATACTGAAAATGTTTTTATTGATAGGAGGGCAGAATCAAAAGTTTGGAGATCACTGAAAGGCTAAGTATTTTGTATAGAATCACAGAATTGATATGTATAAGACTCAGGGCCTGAACCCAGGTTTTAATGATTTTAAGGCCAGATATCTATTCCCTTTGCCACACTGCCTTTTATTTATTTTTTATGTTGATTTATCTGTATATATTATTTCTCCCCAATAGAATGTAAGCTTTTAAAAGGCTGTTTTCATTTTTGTCTTTGTATAACACAGTGCTTAACATAAATTTTTGTTGAATTGATTTGATACATATTCCAAAGTAATGGAATCACCTTGCTTCATTCTTGTCTTCTAGGTCCTGGGCTTAGCCAAATGTTTACTCCTTCTAGTAGAGCTCAAATTCTCCAATCATGAATCCTATCAGACACTGGTGAATTCAGGAGCCCCTCTCAATATTTTGTTCTTGAAATTTGTCCAGCAAGAAGTCCTAAGTCAACCCTGGATCCCTTCCATAGTAATAGAAATGATTGATGGGCTCTCTCACTTGGTCCCATCATTCAGCTATAAGCTTAGTCAATCATCAGTAAATCCTGTCCTTTATAACTCATGGGTTAAAGCTCACAAATTCCCTGCTAGAGATTCAGTATTGGACCAGATATGATCCACAGATTTCCTGGAGTGCTCAGAATATTACTTCAAACTGGGATTATTATGCTTAGTTTTATAGGGATACAATCTGTATGAAGGCTAATCACTATCTTCCACCATCAATTTAATATGTGATCCTTAGTTTTCTCTTAGTTGTAGGGCTTAACTGTCCATCAAAAGTAGATGATTAGATAATACCATGATAAGAAAAAGTAGGCTAGCATATCATAAATTAAATCTAGTCCCATTCCTCCCCGCCTACCTCCACAAGATTAAAATACTACAGGAAATACAAGGAGTTATTTAGAATTCAGCAGAAAAAGAGAAACAAGGTGGATAATTCCATATAATTAGATATATCTAATATAATCCAATGGGAACCAGGAAGTTTCTTCATTGGGATTTCCCCATATCAACTGTTTTTTGGTTATTGGATTTTTGGCTTGATCCTCACATAACTGGAGGAATTTCTGCTTGTAGTAGGATTTGGCATTAATTTGTTAATTGTAAGTTGAACAGAGAAAAATCCAGAAAATAACCCTTAATAAATCAAGCCTCTCAGGAGCCTCTAGAACAGTAAAAAGTCATAAACATTCAAATTAGTCATGAGTTAGACATTGGAGAGACTACCAACTAAAAAAAAATCCAAAGGATAGAAGCTCATTCAAGCTAATAGGGAGGACAAAGGCTGTTTTTGAGTGAAATTACTCAATGTTTCAATTTCTGCCAAAAACAAATAATAGCTTGATATTGGCACAAAGTTTAATTTGGATTTTACCATACAGAAAAAGGGGGAAAGGGCATAGAAAATTGCCCCTACTCTCAAATTATTCTTTGAAAGAAGGGGAAGTACTTCAGAAAAGAAACAAATAAAGGGGATGAAAGGAAAAATAAAGTGATGAAGAGGAATCCTAATCTCTCAGGAGGTTGGAAACTGGGAAGATATGATACAAAGAAGCAAGAATAGAAGAATCATTGAACATTTGGAGGTATGGAATAAATATGCAGCTATTCCCATACAGGGTTGAGCTCTTTTCTCTAAGGAATATGGAGCTCCTATCAGATGGGAGACTACCAGTAACAGTCATAGCTAGAAGAGATGAGTAGAAGTAATTGGTGACTCCTTGGTAATAACATTTTTATGTTGACCTAAAAAAATACATAAAAATGTGCTATCTTCCTAAGGCAGATAATGCAGACCTCTTGCTCTGGGAAGGGAGGGGGAAAGACAGGAATGTCAGTTTAAAGACTCTTCAAACCTCAACTCATACTGACAGCCTTTCTGGAGACTAGCCTGAGAGATTAGGGAGTCTTTCTAGTATTCTAATTCATAGTGTTTTTGTTATTCAGTTATTTTCAATCGTGTCCAACTCTTCACGATCCCATTTGGAGTTTTCTTGAAAATAGAGTAGTGTGCCATTTCCTTCTCCAGCTCATTTTACAGATAAGGAAACTGAGACAAACACATCTAAGTGACTTGCTCGGGGTTACACAGCTAGTAAATGTCTGAAGACAAATTTGAACTCAGGAAGATGACCCATATTGATTCCCAACTCTGGCACCCCATCCATTGTGTCCATTATATAACTCATGAGCCCTTCTCAATGAGCCTTCCTCAAACAATGTTTATCAGCTCAAACCACTGAGTTAATCAGCTTTTAGAAAGGAATATTTCCTAAAGTGGTACAGTAAGAACAACTGGTCCAAAACATCCTCCAAAGAATTTCTGTGACATACTTTCTCACCAATATATACACAGTCCAGGGGAAAATGAACTTAGACAGTACATAGGACAATGTGGTCACTCACTCATAGCTTCCAGTTGCTGGGAATTCTTTTTTCCTCTTTGTGGAGTTCCCACAAAGTTCCCCTTAGGCATCTTGTGCCTTTCTGCTAGATTCCTTGTTGAGTTCTTAAACTGCCTTTCCTCAGTGCATCTAATTTGTCCTCAGACCTTGCTGCAGCCAGTGCGTGCCTTTGCTATCTGAGGATGCTTATAGGATGCTGATAAAAAGTCCGGATCCTCCAGCCTTCTAATATTCACAAGGTCATCCTGTGATAAAGAAACCAGGAGAGCGACTGAAGCTTTTCTCCCCCACACACACATCCACACCCATAAGCAATTCTCTCGGGGTTTGTCTCCTGTTCTCTTTCCTGTGTCTCACTGCAGGAATCTAAGGCTTGTTATATTTCACAGAAGACGAATAGGGCATAACAAAATCTTTTCAGCTAATACCAATACAGCTAGTGAAAATGCCTTTGATCAAGGAATAATCCAATAAAAAACGTCTGGACCTTATTCACACCTAGCTCATGGCTCCATTTGATTTGAATCCACTAAGAAATCCCTGATGATCCCTACTCGTACACTAGAATGAATGATGATTCCATGGGCACAACCCCTAATGCTAAAAGAATTCCACCAATCCCTGCCTTTATCCTTATCCAGCCTACTTATTTTTGATGTATTCACCGGCATCTAGGGTCTGCTTATCCAAGGTTGATTATATCTATAAAAGTCTCCAGCTTCCTTTATCCTTCATGACAGAACAGTATTAAGATTAGATCTTAGAGAATAGCTTTGGTTGTCTCCTTTAGAATGTGAGCCTCTAAGGGCAAGGGGCATATGAAGCCTTTGGTAGGAATTCCAGTTGGAAGAAGCCAGACCTATTATTTCCTATTGCTGAACAGTTTTTAAACTGTCCCTTAAGGTCAGATGTAATTTGACATTAGAAAGTTCTGTGGTAAAAAGGAATTATCATGTAATAGCTCATTAGACTTATAGGAAAACTTTATTAGTCTAAAGACAGGAGTGATGTTGACTATTTTTAATAATGGCAGCAAAGTTATGAACCTTATATCATAAAATCATAGAATTATATCTGTGGACTTGGAGGTACCTCAGAGGGTATCATAGCCAATCTCCTAATCACAAATTCTTTTATTGACTTCCTGAGAATAAGTTATAAAGTGTTATATTATGATAGCCAATATTTAGCAAGATATATTATAAGTTTTGAATGTCACATATGTTCTATTCATTGAGTCACACTGATGCATTCAATATATTATTTAATAATGGACTATGTGATTAATCCCTGGAAAAGCCCATTCATAGGTTTCAATACAATACAGTAGAGCTATTTAATTATTCCAGGTTAGTAACTAGGGATAAGCAGCTGAGTATTAACTTTACCATTCAAGTGACTATCCTGTTATCTTTGTTCCCCACCCCCAGAATAGCAAAATGACTAAAAGTCTATACTTTAAGAATATGAAAGGCTGAAATATTCTAAACAGTCAGAGTTTGAGCTGTGAGAAGTGATGCCAAGTGCTGGATGCACCAGGTCCAGTCTATAATACTGTTATCTAGTTGTCGGGTATTATAAAGGCTTATTAGACTGTCTCAGACCTATCAGGCCTAAACAAGTTATCCCACAATCATGATTAGATTGAAGGCTGATCAATATTTCAACACTAAGGCAGACTCTGTTTCCATCAGAGGAGGTCACCTGGGTCTGATATGGCCTAGTTTTTTGGTTAGATCATCAATATTCAATCAGTACCTAAGAATGCTCGAGCCAATATACTAACACAATGACATTAATACTGCAGGTTGTTAAATATTTTGCCAATAGCTCAAAGAAATATTTCTGGTTATCTAATTTTCAGGAAGCAAGTAGTTATACAATATCTTATCAATTATCAATATCTGGTTATCAGACTGCTATTTTGTGTATGTTCTCAATGCACTCAGGGGTACCCATCTTTATTCCAAATTCAAGATCGAGTCACTCAGGGCAACAGTGCTTTTATGCTACCATTAATTTTACAGATGAGAAAACTGAAGACCAGGAAGTTATTGACTTGGCCAAAATCACACAAGTTTTGAAATCGAGTCCTCCAATTTCAGAGCCAATGTTCTTTCCACTGTTCTATCCACTATTGAACATAGCTGTGAGGGAAAGGGAGGATCCAGAGGAAATTTTAATATATTTCTTGTCAGTAATGCTAAAGCTGATTTAATATTATCAAGGCTAAAATGAAAATTAAAGCTGTGACTAAGAACTTCTTGGTCTTGAAAGAATTTGGTGGTGCCCTTTGACCCAGCAGTGTATCTAGTGGGTTTATTTCCCAAAGAGATCTTAAAGGAGGGAAAAGCACCCACATGTGCAAAAATGTTTGTGGCAGCCCTTTTTGTAGTGGCCAGAAACTGGAAACTGAGTGGAAGCCCATTAATTGGAGAATGACTGAATAACTTATGGTATATGAATGTTATGGAATATTATTGTTCTGTTAGAAATGACCAGCAGGATGATTTCAGAAAGGCCTGGAGAGACTTACATGAACTGATGCTGAGTGAAATGAGCAGAACCAGGAGATCATTATACATGGCAACAACAATTATACGGTGATAAATTCTGATGGGCGTGGTTCTCTTCAACATTGAGATGATTTGGATCGGTTCCACTTGTGCAGTGATGAAGCGAACCATGTATATACCAAGAGAGAGAACCATATATACCAAAAGAGAGAACCATGGGAACCAAGGTGGAACACAACATAGCATTTTTACTCTTTCTATTATTGTTTGCTTGCATTTTTGTTTTCCTTCTCAGGTTTTTTTTTCTTTCTAGATCCAATTTTTTCTTATGCAGCAAGATATCTGTAGAAATATGTATACATATATTGGATTTAACATATTTAACATATTGGACTACCTGTCCAAGGAGTGTGGAGAAAGGGATAATTTGGAATAGAAGGCTTTGCAAGGGTCAGTGTTGAAAAAAAATGACCCATGCATATGTTTTGGAAATAAAAAGATATAATAATAAAAAATAAAGAAACAATTTGGTAGGAGCAGGAAAACCCCAAAATTATATTCCACTCCAGCCCTCACCCTTTCCTCCCTAAGTATGGAGCATGATATTAAAGCTCAGCATAAATGAGGTCAAACTCAGGAAATTTAGCAAATAAATGTTTTTAAAGCTTTTATGTTTCACTATTAAATTGATATCTTTTTCTATGTGTCTTTATATTGCAGCACATGATTTTTAATCTTTTGTCTGTTTGGATGCAGATACACTAGTGTATTGGATTAGTTTATAACGTCACTGTCACAAAACCTGAAGTATGAGTTAGATATTTCAGATTAAGACATTCCTTGTTATCCAAAGAGAATTGGTACTAGAAAAAGACCACTTAAACTGAATCCATTTAAGAGAAGGATGAATATTTCTAATAAATTATAAACTAAAGGTTTTCATCTTGGAAAAAATAAAGCTAAATGATATTTCTGGAAATATGTATAAAATTGCACATGTTTAATATATATTGTATTACTTACTTGCTGTCCAGGGGAGGGGGTGAGAGGAAGAGAGGAAAAAATTTGAAACACAAGGTTTTGCAAAAGTGAATGTTGAAAATTATCCATGCATATATTTTGAAAATAAAAAGCTTTAATTAAAAAAGATAAAATTATAAAAATGAATTTATCTTACACTTAGCAAATCTAAGAATGAATTAAGAATAAATAAAACAAGTGTTGGGCTTTTTTGTCATAATTTTTTCTTACAAATTTATATGGTGATATTAGAAAGGTGTTTCATTCTTCCAAGCCCCAACTAATATAATTAACAGTATGCTCAATAATGCAATATTTTTATCTCAGGAGATACTTTTGATTGAATTATAAAAGCAATTGATCAATTAGATGTATGAACACCTCTACTAAATCAATCAATCAAAGGTATAAACTAGATGCAAAGCATGAAGTCCTTCAGTCAGCTATCAGTTGAAGTAAGACTATGAAATGTATTGGGAATGGTTAAAAAAAATCAGACATACTTCTGAGGATATGTATTTCAGCAGAGATTACAACAATAATCCTGCTTTGAGGATTAAATACTGTGAGCTCCCAGGTTCTTGTGCCTATAACCAGAAGGCAGGAAGAAAGAAGTAGAATGAATCCAGAAAAAGGTCCCCCCTCCCCCTCCTCATCTTCCACCCCCATTGCTGGAACTAGCAGCGAACAGAACATCTATGAGAGACTGAAGAAAGGACAAATCAGGTATGCTGAAGAAATGCAGCTCTGAGAGAAGTGCAGTTTCAGAAGTCTACATGGTCCCCAAACCTGGGAGCCCCACAGAGAATTTAATCCAAGAATGGAGAAAAGGACTTTCAACTAACCACATACAATCACTTACTCATTTGTCAGATGCTATCTAAACAAACTCATTTTTCTCTGTACTCTCTAAGTCCTTGTAGGAGAATGTGCCCCATTTTTTGGGGGAGGGGCTGGTTTTTTTTAACCAGCTGCTCTTACTGGAAGAAATGATTCATTGAGTACCCCTACTCAAAACTATAATCAGTTTCAGTTCATTATGACTTTATAAGAGGTAATTATTGTTAGTAATGATTTGAATATATTCATTTAGTGATACATATCCAGTTAATCACCTAATAATAGGTATGAGAACAAGCAACGTACTAATCTATACTTTGTATAAATCACGCAGGAATATAGATTATAGAGAGAGATTATAGAAGGGCCCTCAAACTTTAACATAATGTTCATTACTTGTTTACCAGCTGGAGAGCTCACTTGCATAACCTCAAGAATGCTGACAAAGATATCTCCATCCTGTTTTGCTCAAATTTGATGACCAAACCAAGCAGAGGTGGTGATATGGTACAAGGAGTTTCCTGCTTCCCCCCCCCCCCCATATGTCCTTGGAGCATATGTAGAATGTGTCCCAGCTAGTCTTGCTTAACCTAAAGAGGAGCCCATCCATCTTGTGACTGCCTGGTCTCCAGAGATATTCCTTGCTTCACCCAGTTTGTAATCCTACTGACCGATCATTTTTTGCTTATTTTGGGTTATACACCATATGTAAAGCAATAAGATTCTATATTCTATTACATGTCTTTTTTGGATATTTGGGTATCAAACTCTATAACACAAGGTCCTGGAAGAAGGGAGCATCACAGATCATGAGGAAGGTCTGAGGTCCACTTCATGAGAGGGACCCTTTAAGAAAACATCATTGGCCAATGTCTTTTGTAAATCGGACAATTTTAATCCCTGCTTTTTAGTAGTTCCATTTTAGTAAATACCTGCACCAGGTTGATTGGTAATCAAAAGGGAGCAGCTCGGATGGGAGCCTGTGATCAATAGTACTAGAAATCATGAGACCCCCCCTGGTGAGAAAAGTTGCCAGCTGCCAGCCCTCTTGGAATCCAACCTGCTAGCCCAGAGGGGCTGGAAGAGCAGTTCCAGAGGAAGGGCTACACAAGTATGTGAAGATGCCTTTCACTTCATGTTAGATTTTCACAATCATGTTGTTGAGCTGTATCAATCATGTCTGATTCTTCAGAACCCCATCTGGGTCTTCTTGGCAATATTCTAAAGAGGTTTGCCATTTCCTTCTCCAGCTCATTTTACAGATAAGGAAACTGAGGCAGAGTTAACTGACCTGTCCAGTGTCACACAGCTTGATAAGTGTCTGACGCCAGATTTGAATTCAAGAGGCTCTGACTCCAAGTCTAACACTGTCCACTGAACCACCTTACTGTCCTGGAACACTCCCCATGGGCTTTTCCTTACCTCAATATAGGGAAATCATACAAAAGGGGGTGGGCTGGCTTTCTCTCTAGCAGAGCTGCAGAATAAAAACAATAAAACAATAGCATATCCTGAAGGTCTCAACTTTTCTGGATTTGAAGAACCTCTTATTCTGATTAGAGAATGTAACCTTGTTGACTACTAGTTCTTGCTAAGATATAATTAAACAGGGGGAGGGAAAATAGCAGATTTATCCCATACACCTGCAACTCCTACCTAATTTTCTAGCAGTTTATCTGGTCTCCAGCTAGCACCATTATATCTGCATTCTCTCTTTTTTTTTCAATTGAAGCTTTTTATTTTCAAAATATATACATGAATAATTTTCAACATTCTCCCTTACAAAACCTTATGTCTGATTTTTTCCCTTCCCTTCCCCTATCTCTTCCTCTAGAAGGCAAGTAATCCAATATATGTTAAACATGTGCAATTTTTCTATACATATTTCCACAAATATTGTGCTGCATGAGAAAAAAATCAGATCAAAAAGGAAAAAAAATGAGAAAGAAAACAAAATGCAAGCAAACAACAACAAAAAGAGTAAAAATACTATGTTGTGCTCCACATTCAGTTCCCACTGTCCTCTCTCTGGGTGCAGATGGCTTTCTTCCTCACTCATTGGAACTGGCCTGAATCATCTCATTGTTGATGAGAGACATGTCCATCAGAATTGATCATCATATAATCTTGCTGTTGCCGTGTATAATGTTCTTCTGTATACCTGTATTCTCAAAGCTCTTTGATATATATAGGATACTTCATAATATAACTAGGATACAAATCTGAATTGCAATTTTAAAGGGTATTGTTTTGTTTCATGTAATAGAAGAATCCTGATTATATTTGTCTTGGTGGGGAAGGAACCTGTAATGATGATGATGATGATGATGATGATGATGATAACATTTACATAATGCTTTACGATTTTAAAATGCTTTGTAAATATTATCTCACTTTTATTCTTACAACCACCATGGGATGCAGATGCTATTATTATCAACATTTAACAGATGAGAAAACTGAGGCAACTACCACCAGTTAAATGACTTGTCCAAGGTCATACAACTGTTAAGTATCTGAGGTCACAAAAGTATCAGGTCCTCCAAACTCCAGGTCCAATACTCTATCTACTGTGCCAATCAGTTGTAAGCTCTAAGTAGGAAGGGAGAAATGATGAAAGAGAAGCAATGATAGATGAGATCAGCAGCATGTGTGAAAGAGCTGGCCTTTGCAAAAGGCCATTTCATCTTCGGAGAATGGAACAGAGATGGAGAAATGGGGAAGTTTAGAAAAGTCATTGTATAGAATTTGATTGGGGGGTGAAGGGGAATGAAAGTACTACCAGGCTATAATGAGGACCTAGTTGAACTCCAGGTATTTCTGGTTGAAATTATGTAACATGAAATTGTTAAAATTCAATTAAATAAACATTCAAAGAGAGCTGTGTTGGGTCCAAGATACACATAAAAATAGTTGTTATTCAGTTCCATCTGACTCTCTGTGACCCCATTTGGGATTTTCTTGGCAAAGATACTGAATCAGTTCATTGCCTTCTCCAGCTCATTTTACAGATGAGGAGACTGAGGCAAACAGAGTTAAAGACTTGCACAGGATCACATAGCTAGTAAGTGTCTGAGGCCGGGAAGATTAAGTCTTTCTGACTCTAGGCCCAACACCCTGTGCCACCTAACTGTCCCCATACAAAGGCAGAGGCAAGCATAATATTGTGTCAAGAAGCCTGAATTCTGAGTCAGAAGACCTGGGCTTGAGTCCCAGTTCTTATTAGCTATATAACTTTGAATGGAATACGGAGCCTGCTATTTACCTTTCTGCTCTTCATCTGTAAAACAAGAATAACACTGCCTGAGATACCTCTTCACACAATGGCTATTATAGGGACTGAGTGTAATGTAAAATGTAAAAGACCTTTTTAAACATTGAAGCATCATATTCACGCCAACTATTATTATTAGATGAGCAGCATCTGAGCTCTGTTTTACATATGGGCCCCTGCACATTTTCTCAGATTTGAGCCATGTTGTGGATATAGTTCAACATGAACTCCAGTGACATTTCTTTCAGTTGCCAACCAAAGGATGTAGTAGTTCAAAGCAAAAGAGATGTTAACAGCACAGCAGAGTAAATGACAAAGCTTTCTCCCAGATACAAGTGACTGAGACACCATAAGGAGACAGAATGCAGGGGACACACCTGACCAGAGAAGGTATAAGCTGGGAAAGATACACATGTCCTGGGCAGCTCACACTTCCAAGGTGGGTAGGTTCCTTATGTCCTCCGGTGTCTATAAGGATATTGTCAACTGAACTCAACTAGCCTCTTAGCTGTGGGTGGCCAGAGTGGAGCAGAGCAGGCTAGAGACAGGAGAGTCAGGAATCAAATAGAAGTTTGATTTCAAAGTGAAGGAAATGACTTTAAACAAGGAGGGGATCTAGGTGCATGTGACAGGGCCCTGCCCCTAGTGGGAGTGATCTCAAGTGTGGGGAGATCTCAAGACTTATACCTGGGGCTATACAGTGAGCTCAGAGAATACCTGATGTGGGTCAAAGCAATACAATAATTATGTGCAAAGGATATTGTTTTGTTTTGTTTTCAAATAAACACAAAGATAGTTTTCAACTCTCACCCTTGCAAAAACTTGTATTCCAATTTTTTCTCCCTCCCTTCCCCCATCTCTTCTTCTAGACAGCAAGTAATCCAATATATGTTAAACATGTGCAATTCTATACCTATTTCTACAATTACCATACTGCATAAGAAAAATCAGATCAAAAAGGGAAAAAATGAGAAAGAAAACAAAAAGCAAGCAAACAACAACAAAGAAGGTGTAAATACTATATTGTCATCCACACTCAGGCCCCACAGTCCTCTCTGTGGATACAAATGGCTCTCTCTATCACAAATCTATTGGAATCTCCTTGAATCACCTTATTGTTCAAAAAAGCCATGTCCATCAGAATTGATCATCACATAATTTTGTTATTATTGTGCACAATAATCTACTGGTTTTCCTCATTTCATTTAGCATTAGTTCACGTAGGTCTCTCCAGGCCTCTCTGAAATTCTTCTGCTGATCATTTCTTATACAACAATAATATTCCATAACATTCATATACCATAATTTATTCAGTCATTCCCCAACTGATGGGCATCCGCTCAGTTTCCAGTTCCTTGCCACCACAAGAAGGGCTGCCACAAACATGTCTGCACATGTGGATCCACAAAGGATTATTGTTATGTCAAACTAAGGCACAGCTTGTTTTCTGGGCCTTAGCTCTGGAAAGTAGGTTGTCTCCTTTATCTTGACAATATCATCATAAAAGTATGGCATTTTGTTTTGTTTGTTTTTATTGCCCCCTATCCCTGGACTCTGTACACTTTGCCATACTTCTTTGGGTTCAACATCCCCCATTACTGGTATTAAAGCTCTTAGGTGACCCAGTGGATAGAGTGCCTAGAGCATGTAAGACCTGAGTTCAAATCTTGCCTCCTGTAGTTTTCTGCCTCAGTTTACTCAATTGTAAAATAAAGATAATAATAGTTCCTACTTCATGGGGTTATGTGGATAAAATGATATTTGTAATGTGTTTTTCGATCAGTCAATACATATTTATTAAGAGCCTCCTCTATGCTAGAAGGAAGACAGATGACTCAGTGGATAGAGCACTGTGCCTAGAATAAAAAGGACTTGAATTTAAATCCGGCCTCAGATACTTATTAGCTGTGTGACCCTGGGCAAGTAGCTTTAATCCACTGGAGAAGGATATGGCAAACCACTTCAGTATCTCTGCTGGTGCTACAATCCACTGGGTCACAACTGAACAACATGTTCTAGGAACTGGGCTAAGTGCTAGGCACACAAAGCAAGACAAAATGGTTTCTGGCCTGGAGGAAATCATAGTAAAATAACTATGTACAGACAAGCTATATAAAGAATAAATTTAAAAATAATCAACAGAGGGAAGGCATAAATATTAAAAGGGATTGGGAAAGGCTTTCTATGGAAAGTGGGATTTTAGCTGGGACTGAAAGGAAACTAGGAGGCATAGATGGGGAGGGAGTGCATTCTGTGTTTGGGGGGATAGCCAATGCTTTGAAAACCTTGAAGGGCTATGTAAATGTTAGCCGTCATTATTATTATTATTACTATCTCTTTTGGTAGCTCTCTGCTACCAATAGCTGACCGTGAGCTATTACATATCCTTAAAGGGAGGAGATTTCAAGGTCATTTATTTGGTAATCCCAGAGATTATTTTGAACTCTTTTGTGAAGCACACCTTGCCCTCCAGCCAGATGAACCCAGTCAGACAAGTAAAATAACCCTTAATATATATATGTACACATACTATTTTTTGCCTTCTGTCTCTTGAAGTATCACAATCTAAACCCTTAACCCAATTTACTCCAAAATTCTTTTTAAGTCATATATCCTGGCTCTCTCTATCGTGGGTCCCCTTAACAACATTATGACTCAACCATGTTAAAACTACAGAGGTACTAGGTGAAAGGAATCTTTCATCTCTTTTGTGTTCCAGGTGGAGTTGGAGACTTTTGTTCTATATTTCTGCCTTTGTTATGTATTTCAGTCAGCACCAAAACCTCTGATCTTCCTACAAATCCCTCCCATCTTTTTCTCTTTGTTTAAAGAACTATAGCACCTGCTATTGTGTTACATACTATATATTTAAGTTTGGAAGAACCAATTACCACTTAGGCAAATAAGTCAAGAGGTAGCCAGCACTTCAATGTTGATTGAAATTTGACTATTCAAAAACAAGTTCCCAGTGTATTAGATATAATAGCTCCCACCCAAAATCTGTAGAGGTAGAGACTACCTTCTGGGCAGTTTGATTATCATCATTATTATCAAGAGGATCATCCCGCCCCCCTTTCTTTTCAGGGCTGGAAGCATGTTCTCTCATATTGATATTTACATTATTGTAACCCAGGATCCCAAGTTCTATATGCAAGACTTGGCCTATTCCCCCACCAAATACTAGTTCCATAATGAACACACATAGCAAATAATAGCATGAGAGAGCTCTCTCATTAGTAGACAAGCATCTAAGCTCAACCACATCTCACCCAACTGGAGACTTCTTGAAGTGTTTAGAGTAGCAAGCTGAGGGTAGAGACGTGATGGAAACTGCCAGATCTTCCCATGTGTTCTCAGGTCTTTTCCTTTGGCAATTTCAGTTGGAGTGAAATCTAAAATTTAACCAACCCCAAAAGAGGTACTGCTGAAAACTGAAGCTCTGCCTCTCACCAAGGCAGGGCATTCAGCTCCACCAATTAGGAAAGAAACCCATACCAATGGGCATTGGTTTGCACTAGTTATAACTTTGACTCATTCCTTCTCCATCCTTGAGGGTTTTAAATGAAATCGATTTTTTCCTATGGAGTACCATAGAGGATGCTTCCTACTTTGTAACCTATATACTGCAAGATTGGACCCACAGCTTGGGTATTATTTGGGTATATCCCACTAGCTGTCAGTTGGTAACAATAAGTCTCATAAAAGGGTAGAATGGGTTTTTGAAGTAGTATTTACTTATACCACCTGCCAAATGTTTTATGGCCTCAGCCCACCAGGAAGTTATATATTAAAGGAAAACTGAGAAGAGAAAGGCAAAGAAGAGGAGTGGAAACAAAAATTCAGCCTGTATTCTTGCCTGCTTCCTCAAATCAAAATGAGAACCAGATTCTGTTAATAAAACTTTTGAAATCCTTGCCTAGTGTTCTGGGAAGAGACTAGGCAGCATGATTAAATTTCCCTCATAGGAAACAAGGACCTTTAAGACAATATAAAGAGGTTTACATAGAACAAGTCCAAATATGCCCCTGCTTTTGGCCAATCACTTGTGACTCAATGATGAGGGGGCTTAAGATTTTGAGGTCAGAAGACAAATAAAAGAAGGACTCTATGACTCCGTTGATCTTTTAAAAAGGGAATTATTATTCTTTTTCCTTTGTCCTTCCAGGAGTTATTAAGTCATTATTGGTGTACGGGGTTCTTGGGGAGGGGGTTCTAACACCTCTGGAATAAGGGATGCTCATCTACCTTTGGTGTTCACCTAGATTCACCCAATGCTCACCTGTGAATCCAAGAAGCTATAGCATGTTCAGCAGCCATTTATTCCTCGAATAAAACCATCTCAGCAAACAAACTAAACCAGGTGGAAGGAAACCAGCAGGACTTAAGTCCATCAGTGAGGTAGGGAGGTGTCTACCCCAAGTATGTGAAGATTTCTCCCAGTGGAATGGGAAGTGAGAGCAATCTGTTCCAATGGCCATAAAGGTGATTGAAGCAGGTCTTGTGGAGCTCTAGATGTCTCCCAGGGGAATAGGGAAGTGAGAACAATCTGTTCCAATGGCCATGAAAGTGACTGAAGCAAGTCCTGTGGAGCTCTTAGAACTTGATCAGACACCAAAGATGCCAAGGTCATCTCCAGTCATGTTGACTTTTGTCCTGCCACTGAACTCTGGAAGAAAGCATAAAGCTGACAACTTTGTAACTCTGACTCACTTAAATCCAATTCATGTGCATGTCTTTGGTCCTCTTTGAAAATGAAGGGAAGAACCACAACCAGAAACTATACAGAATGAATGAATGAGATCATCCTCCCACTTTGGATTTTCTAAAATTAGTCAAATGACTAATTAAACATTTGGGCAGCACCCTTGAAAAGTTTTTGCCCTGACTCCATCCAGCAACTCAGATGTACAAATGGATATGCTTTGTCATCTATTCGAGAGATCCCTGCAATGATGTAGATTGCGAATCATCTGTCCCTGCCTATCCTTGGTGATTCCTGAGCATCTCAATCCATATATCAAAGATCCTCCCTTTCTCCTTACATTGTGGGGGCACCAGATGAGCTCTCTGATCATCCCTCAGCCAATCTTTTCTTCCTATCTTCACAATTCCTTAATGACATTTCTTAATCATATTCTTCTTTGGATGGCCTCATTGATTATATGTTAGCGTCTATTCACACCCACCATATACCTTACAAATTCCTTCTGTATGATACTAACTTTTAATTCTTGGAAGTATACCATGTCTCAGGCAGTTAAAAGGCATAGGGCACGGTGTCAGGAGGATCCAAGTTCAAATTTGTCCTCAGATACTGACTAGCTATATCATCTTGGGCAAGTCACTTAACCTGGTTTGTCTCAGCTTCCTCATCTGTAAAATGAGCTGCCAAACCCCTCCAGTATCCTTGCCAAGAAAACCCCAAATTAAGTTATGATGATGCAGACACAATTGAAATGACTCAGCAACAAAAATGTCATATCTCACTGTCATAGACCAGTGAACTCTTCTTCTACTTGATCTTTCATATGTGATTAGAGATCACCTCCATAATGCAAGCAGCACACTGATCTATCAACAGGAGCATCTGGAAAAAAATTATCTACAAGAAATTCCTCTTAGACTTGGACTCTGTGTTAAATTTCTTCTATCACAATGGTCAGTAGCTTAGGTAGACAAACATCTCCCAGTTTTAAGTTTGTTTATTATCAGAGATCATTAAAAAGGTTATTTCTATAGTCAGATCTTTCAAAGGCTCTTGAATGTTTTTAATGGAAAGATGCAAAATACCTTGTTGTAAAAAGCCTGTAAGGCATATTTCTGTTCTAACAAATCAAATGTTGTTGTTTGTAATCAACAAACAATAAATACAATAAAATCTTATGTTCTCTATAGCTTTCAGTTAATTATGTACTACACCACTACAGTTGTGAGTACAAAGAAACAATCCACTGAATATCACTTGTGAAAGCCTATTTGTTCCTTACTAATATCCTTATTGAGAGTGTCATTAGTTATATATGATTCTCATAAAAGATTTTGTATAGGCTTATAGGTCAGTGGTTACTGATGTTCTTTTTTTTTCAGTATTATTAAGGTCCAAAGTTGTTGTTTTTTCCCCCCATGCCTTTCTTAAATTTTCTTTCCTGGGATACACCTAAGTATACAGATACAATGCTGGAATAATAATAACTAGCATTTAGATATCACTTTGAAGTTTGCAAAGCACTTAACAAGGATCTTATTTATCCAGTCTAAAAAGTAAATGTTATTATTATGTGCATTTGTTAAATGAGGAAATTGAAGTAGCCACAGGTTAAGTGACTTGCCCTGAATCACACAGCTAATAAGTATTTGAGAAAAGATTTCAAATACTGTCTTCTTGACTTCAGACCTAAAACTATGTCTGTATACCTCAGAGTATATGAAGGAATGGAAGACAAAAAAGATATGGAAAAAAAACCTTTGGCTCTGAGTAATACTGAAATTGTACATAAGAATATTATGCCCTCTAATTGCTTGAAACCTAGAATTCAGAAAACCCTGAGTTCAAATCCTACCTTAAATACTAATTAGTTATATGACAATGAGCAAGTTATTTAATTTTTATCAGCCTCAATTTTCTCCTCTAAAAAATTAAAATTAAAATAGCAACTGTCTCAGAAGATTGTAATGAAGATCAAATAATAATAATATACAGGATGTCCCAAATGTCAAGACTTTTGAGATACCCTGAATATAAAATAGTTCACAAAGCTTAAAGCACAATATAAATGCTAGCCATTATTAATTATCATATGTTAACTTTTAGTAGCTTCAAGTTGCACTAAAACCTTTAATATGGACTGTATCATGTATATATGTAAATTTAAACATGTACCTTTATGTATGTGTGTCCCGTAACATTATCGATCGATTGAAATTGGTGCAATCCAGGTACTTTTTCCATCTTTATTTTTTTTAGGGCCATTTCTATCTTCTCTGTGAGCATATTCAGGTCAGTGATGTTAGGATCCAATATGAAGATTCTATTGTCCTTGCACCAAAAAATTGTTTTTAATTTGTCTTTCATTTTCATCCTTGAATATTCCTTGAAAGGACTTTGCTTAATTGGATGCATTGTTAAGTTTTCTATAAACTAGTTTTACTTTCCACTGCTTCTTTTTGCTTTGTTTTTTTCCACTTTTTCCGCTGTTTGCTTTTTGCATTTTAGCTCATCATCTTTCTTCCTAAGATTTTACAAACAATTTTATATTCTAGCTCAGTTTTGTCTTTAAGGGCTGCCATCTTTCTCCACTTGTTAGATAAGTTAGATGTTGGCTAACTAAGGTACTTTCTAGGTTCCTTTGGTATCCTTTGTTGTGGCAATTAATTTTCAGTGGGTAAACTTCTAGATAAAATTATTATAATTGATGTCATTTCTGTTGTATACTTCCCATTTTTAATTGCTTGTTTAAATAGTTCAGGGTTAAGTTGTTACAATTTTATGTCTTGCCTTTTTTCATTATTCTTCTTGCTTTTTACCAATTCTGATTTTAATTCTAATGATTAGATGGTCTGATTGCATATAAACAATATAACTAGATTTATATGACAGCATAACTCCTGCCACAATAATATGTTACTTTCTACCAGTCAAAATAAATCTTTATATTAGAATACTATTGTCCTGTATGAAATGATGAAGGAGACAGTTTTGGAGAAACCTGGGAAGGTTTGTATGAAATGACACAGAGTAAAATGAGTAGAACCAGAAGAACATATATACTATAACACTGATACTATAAAAACTACATACACAAACACATATATGTATGTATATATGTATATGTATGCATGCACACATACATAAACAATATATATTGTGTTGACATGACCTATTCAGAAAGATGTTACTTCAATATACATATTTAGAATGTTTAATAAAGTTTGTCTTTCCCATTTGCATTCCTAGCACTGCTTTGCACACAGAAAGTGTTTAATAAATGCTTGTTTCATTCAAGGGTTTTGTTTTGCTTTCTTTTTCAATGAAGGAAAGAAGAAAAAGAGATGAGCTTTTATATAGCACCTTCTATGTGCCAGGTACTATGATAAGCACTTTTTATAAATATAATCTTATTTTATCCTCACAACAATCTTTTGAGATAGGTGCTATTATTATATTTGTATTTTACAACTGAGGAAACAAACAGAAGTTAAGTTACAGAGCTAGTGAGTATGGCTGAATTTAAATTCAAACTTTTCTGTCTCTAGGCCCAGTGCTCTATCTACTTTGCCATTAGCTGTCTCTATCTGAGATAGGTTGGAAAGAAAGTAGAAGTTGGTTAATTGAAAATTATAAAACTTAATTTAAATAAAATCGATATTTTATAATACATTATTCTTTAATAGCATCTACACAGAATAAAGACTACATTTATGCTATAATATCTTTGTCAAGGAATAACATTAAAGAATTAGCTAAGTAAGTTCTATTGTAATGGAAGTCAGCTAGGTGGTACAGTGGGTAGAGTGCTAAGTCTGAAGTCAGGAAGACTCATCTTCCTAAATTCAAATCCAGACACACACACTTAGTAGCTTTGTGACCCTGAGTATATCACTTAATCCTGCTTATCTCAATTTCGTTATCTATAAAAGGACCTAGAGAAGGAAATGGCAAACCACTCCATTTAGGCAAACCATTTGCCTAGGAGATCCCAAATTAGGTCACTAAGAGTCAGATATGACCAATCAGTAACAATAGATCTCATTTGTATTTTGGGCTATGGAAATGGTTATCAACAAGCAGTCACAATTGGATATCTGACTTGGATTCATGCTTACTTGTGTTGGTTTTATGAAAAAACCAACAAAATAGATAAACCTTTAGTTAATTTAATGAGAAAAGGGAAAGAAGAAAATCAAATTGTTAGTCTCAAAAATAAAAAGGGAGAACTTTCCACCAATGAAGAAGAAATTAGAACAATAATTAGGAATTATTTTGCCCAACTATATGTCAATAAATTTGACCTAAGTGAAATGGAGGAATATCTACAAAAATATAGATTGTCTATATTAACAGAAAAGGAAATAAATTACTTAAATAGTCCCATTTTAGAAAAAGAAATAGAACAAGCTATTAATCAACTCCTTAAGAAAAAATCTCCAGGGCCAGATGAATTTATATGTGAATTCTTCCAAATATTTAAAGAACAATGAATTCCAATAGTATACAAACAATTAGAAAAAAAAATAGGGAAAGAAGGAGTCCTACCAAATTCCTTTTATGATACAAATATGATGCTGATACCTAAACCAAGTAGGGTGAAAACAGAAAAAAAAAAATCACAGACTAATTTCCCTAATGAATATTATTACAAAAATCTCAAATGAAACATCAGCAAAGAAATTACAGAAAGTCATCCCTAGGATAATACACTATGATCAAGTAGAATTTATACGGGGAATGCAAGGCTTTCAATATGAGGAAAACTATTAGCATAATTGACTCTATCAATAACCAAACTAACAAAAATTATATGATTATCTCAATAGATGCAGAAAAGGCATTTGATAAACTCCAACATCCATTCCTATTAAAAATCATTAAAGAATATAGGAATAAATGGAGTTTTCCTTAAAATCATCAGCAGCAAGTATCATATGCAATGGGAATAAATTAGAAGCATTTCCAGTAAGATCAGGAGTGAAACAAGATTGTTCAACTATCGTCATTACTATTCAATATTGTATTAAAAATGTTAGCTTTGGCAATAAGAGAAGAAAAAGAGATTAAAGGATTCAGAGTAAGTAATGAGGAAACCAAATTACCACTTTTTGCAGATGATATGATGGTATACTTAGAGAACCCTAGAGAATCAATTAAAAAACTACTAGAAACAATTCACAATTTTAGCAAAGTTACAGGATACAAAATAAATCCACATAAATCATCAGCATTTTTATATATTACCAACAAAGTCCAACAGCAAGAGATACAAAGAGAAATTCCATTTATAATAACTTTTTAAAATTTACTGTCAATAATATAAAATATTTTGGAATCTGCCAAGGCAAAATCAGGAACTATATGAACACAACCACAAAACTCTTTCCACACAAATAAAATCAGATCTAATCAATTGGAAAAATATCAAGTGCTCATGGATAGGCCCAAGCTAATATAATAAGGCAATACTACCTAAATTAATCTACTTATTCAGTGCCATATCAAACTTCTAAGAAATTATTTTACAGACCTAGAAAAAATAATACAAAAGTTCATCTGGAAGAACAAAAGGTCAAGAATTTCAAGGGAATTAATGAAAAAAATGCAAATGAGGGTGGCCTGGCTATACCAGACCTAAAAAGCAATGGTCATTAAAACCATTTGATACTAGCAAAGAAATAGAGTAGTCGATCAGTGGAATAGGTTAGGATCACAGGACAAAATAGTCAATAATTATAGCAATCTAGTGTTTGATAAACCCAAAGATCCCAGCTTCTGGATTAAGAATTTACCATTTGGGAAAAATTGCTGGAAAAATTGGAAAATAGTATAGCAGAAACTAAGCATTAACCAACACCTAACACCCTACACCAAGATAAAGTTGAAATGGGTTCATGATTTAGAAATAAAAAGTGATACTATAAGCAAATTAGAAGAACTAAGGATAGTCTACTTCTCAGATCTGTGGAGAAGGACGGATTTTATGGCCAAAGAAGAACTACAGTACATTATGAAATGCAAAATAGATCATTTTAATTATATTAAGAAGTTTTTGTACAAACAAAACCAATACAGACAAGACTAGGGAGGAAGCAAAAAACTGGGGTGGGGGGGAATATTAGATCCAAGGGTTCTGATAAAGGCCTCATTTCTAAAATATATAGAGAACTGGCTCAAATTTATAAGAATTCAAGCCATTCTCTAATTGACAAATGGTCACAGGGTATGAACAGCCAATTTTCAGATGAAGAAATTAAAACCATTTCTAGTCATATGAAAAGGTGTTCTAAATCACTATTGATCAGAGAAATGCAAATTAAGATAGTTCTGAGGTACCACTACACTCCTCTCAGATTGGCTAAGACAGGAAAAGATAATGACAAATGTTGGAGGGGATATGAGAAAACTGGGACACTAAAACATTGATGGTGGAGTTGTGAACTCATCCAACCATTCTGGAGAGCAATTTGGAACTGTGCTCAAAGGGCTATCAAAATGTGCATACCCTTTGATCCAGCAGTGCCTCTATTGGATTTATATCTTAAAGAGATCATTAAGAAGGGAAAGGGACCCATGTGCTAAAATGTTTGTGGCAGCCCTTTTTGCAGTGGCAAGAAACTAGAAACTGAATGGATGCCCATCAGTTGGAAAATGGCTGAATAAATTATGGTATGTGAATGTGATGGAATATTATTATTCTGTAAGAACTGATCAACAGGATGATTTTGGAGAGACTTACATGAACTGATGCTGAGTGAAATGAGCAGAACCAGGAGAATATTGTACACGGCAACAAGATTATACAATGATCAATTCAGATGGATCTGACTCTTTTTAACAATGAGATGACTGATGCCAGTTCCAATAATCTTATGATGAAGAGAGCCATCTACACTCAGAGAGAGCACTGTGGGAACTGACTGTGGATCACACAACATAGCATTTTCAGTCTTTTTGTTGTTGTTTGCTTGTATTTTATTTTCTTTCTCATTTTATCCTTTTTGATTTGATTTTTCTTGTGCAGCAAGATAATTGTATATAAATATGTATGCAATATATTCAATGTATGTATATATATATATATATATATACACATTGAATTTAACTTACTTGCCATCTAGGGAAGGGGAAAAGGGGAAAGAAGGGAAAATTAGAACACAAGATTTTTCAAGGGCTAATGTTGAAATTTATACATGCAAATGTTGTGAAAATAAAAACCTTTAATAAAAATTTCTTACTTGTGGGATTCCAACTGAATTGCTCAGATTAGGACATAGCCAGATGCCAAGAGTTTCAGGGTGACTGAGCTGTTGACGTCTTTTATGTATACCTAAGATTGCTCAAACTCCTCCAAGCAAGAGAATGGATAGTACCAATGGATAAAGAATCTTTGCAATCTGGGGAAGTATGTGCTTAAGGGGAATAGGAAAGGCTGCAAGTCTACTGTAATACCACAGTTTAGAAAGAATACTAATGAACTTTCAAAACATTCAGAAAAGGGCAACCAAGATGCTTAAGAGCCTTGCCTTCATGCCAAATGAGAATTAATTGAAAGAATTGACTCAAGGGAATGTTTGTCCTGGAGAAGAGAAGATTGAGGGGCAAAAATGATACTGTTTTCAAGAATCAGAAAAGCTTTCATATGGAAGAAGAAATAAGACTTGTCCATCTTGGCCTTGGAAAATAAAACTTGGAATGATGGATAGACTTCATAAAAAGGCAAATCATAACTTATTGGTGGGAAATTTTTCTAACAGGTCTAACAGTTCAACAATTTAATGGCCTCTCTCTGATGGAGACCCTCTCATTAGAGATTTCCAAGCAACAGTCACATGGTCACTTAGTATGTTGTAGTGGAATTCTTTCTTGGCTGGTTTGACTAACTGGCTCCTGAAAGTTCTTCTGAATTTGAAATCTAAAGATTATGAGCAGAGAAAATAGGTCTTTGAAGATACCAGCAGAGATATGGCTCTTAGTGGAAGAGCTTCTTGAGAAGCAGTCATTGGGAAGGGATTGATCTTGTTCTGTTTGGCTTCAGAGGGCAGAAGCAGGAACAATTTGCAAAGAGGCAAGTTTCACCTTAATGGCAGGAAGAACTTCCTAAGAATTAGAGCTGTTAAAAATGGAATGGCCTACCTCAAGAAGTATTGAGTGTCCTCTCCTAGTACATCCTCAAGTCAATGCTAGATGATGACTTATTGGGCATACTAGTATGGGAATTCTTTCATTAAGAGGTTGGACAAGGTGGCCACT